>NC_134569.1:235037526-236410859 GCF_050947875.1 Dermacentor variabilis | reverse complement strand
GTGCGCCAAGGGTTTGCAGACTGTGCGGTGGGACGCAAAAAAGGGAACGGGGCCGGACTTACACGTGGCCCGGCCACTTAGAATGCGCTTGATGGTTGCACGAAATCGATCTTCAATGAAGTTAGAGGGCTGGCTGTGACGTCAACGTAGGTCAGAAGTGCGGAAACAGGTAGTTGCTGTTGCCCATTAGGCATAGGGCATTTGGTAGCGTTTCGGAAACTTGCTGTTGAATGGCGTGTCGAAGCGATAGAACGAGCGATTGCGTAGGCTCCGGAATGCAGAGCACAGGGGATAAGTGCCATGACACTTCCTCGCGAACAAACTGATGTGTGTGCTGCAGTAAGGAAATGTGGTCACAAGAATATTCGCGAACGGGGAAAGCCGAGATGCTAGTCGTGTCGAAGTAAGGTCACCGCGTGAAAATGCGTTGTTTCCTCAGCTCGTTGTAACTTTGGCAGAGCTGAATTACGTTGTCGACCGCTTGGCGTTTTTACAGCGGAGCTGCCTATGGCTAGGATCCTGAGATTTCTTCGTGGCTTAATGTTGGGAGAAAGCTATCATCATCTATGGCTCATACCCCCAAATACTATGACTCATACCCCGTGAGGTCGAGGCTACAAGCACTCAGGAAAGTGAAGCGAACAGTGTACATTTTTCGGAATCACGCATACAACATAGAGAAGAGCATACGTTTCAATATAGAACATGCTCAACACAAGCATCCGAGCCACACAATTGATGATAATGCGATCCTGCACCTACATGCAATGCAAAAGCAAGTAGCGCTCCCCGCGTACGTTCCCGGTAAAGAATATTGATGTGCAAGCTGCCGCGGCGACGGCAGCTTGACTGTAGTATATGAAGCAGGGAGTGACATAACTACACTTTCGTACGTAAAAGAATAACCCACCTCTCAATTGATCTGTGTTGTCACAGTGCTGTAAGAACGCCACGTATGGGGAGTACTCCTGATGAGCAGCATGCATACGAGGTGCGGCGTATTTATTGTCTCTCTGGTTCACTTTTTGTAAGTGCAGGAAGTAGCGGCGCAAGCCAAGTCGTAGGCCGTTGAAGCGTGTTTGGCTAGTTAATAGGCAAATAATTAGCTAAAGTACATGTGAATGTCACCATGTGTATAATTTAAAACGACGTCGCAATGGGTACCCGTTCTAGTTGTCATCTACAGCTTTGCTGCCCAACCACCTTCGCAGCGTGGATTGGAGACCTTAGATTTCTTTTTTTTCGAAACGAGCGCGTGGCAGGCGTAGCCCTCAATTCCTTTCATTATTTGCCTGATCTTGTCAGCTTAACACATGGTGGAGTTGGTGCGGCGGCAGTGGTCTAAGAGATTTTCTATGTGGGCTGCAATGTTTTCACCGAATTGCTGGACACGACCGCGCAAACGCTGTTCCACGCGGAGCTTGCGCACAGTGGGTCGGTAAAATACTTCAGCGAAGATCGTCTTAAAAGGGGACCAGTTAACAATGTTGGCTTCATGGTTACGAAACCACAGGTTGGCCACATTGCTCAAGTTTTCGGTGAATAAAGATAGATGAAGTTGGCGCTTGTCCTGTGTCGTTCTCTCTCTCGTGATCGTCGTAGTTGGCGCTGTTCCTTCCTAATTCATGCTCAAGTAAAAGATGACATTGTTGGATTTGGCGGCGTCATTCCATTTGTTGTATGAACTCACTCGTTCGTAAGCAGCCAGTCCTCTACGTCGTGGTCTTCGGTGTCACTGAATACAAGAGGTTCTCCCTGCCTTGAATGTCGGAACAAATGGCAGCCGGGGATGAGGTAGCATCTTACAGTGCCACGTCAGGCATAGTCAAGGCTGAAGGTAGAGTGCGGGTACGGAGATCCGGGGTGAAGACTGAAACCAGCACCTCCCCCAAATGTAAGCACACGTTGAAGTCTAGGTGTGATTTATCGTTTGTCACGCCACATTAAAGTGGTCTGTTCAACAGCCAAGCAGATCGAGCGCTAGCACTAACAACATTCTTCTTCCACGTCTTTTGCTGGCATCTGCATTTGTCACTACAACACAATCATCTCCTCCACCCCATGTGTCCTCATTCAAGTCAACCACACGAAACAACGCACATCTATCTTTACAGCAAAAATATACCACACCAGGCCATGGCCACCCTCGATGCACTGCAGAAAATTCAACGCATCGCGTACGCAATCCCCTGCTCATAGGAGACGACATTAACTCCCAGCATACAAATTGTAGTAATTGGTACACCACAGCACGGCGTCGCAGCCTTTGGACTACCATTCAAGACTTGCGCCTCACCACAGATAGTAACTTTTATACCCCAACAAGAATCCACAATAGTGTAACACCAGTCCGAACCTAACACTCAGCCACTCCCTCAAGGGACTTTCACGGTCACTTACGCAATACTCACTTGGAAGCGACCATTGCATAATCGCCATCCAGGTACCCCACACACAACACAGCCCTCGACTCCTCACCCATTATTAACTGATAACGCAATCCGGTCCACACGCCGAGAACTCCCACACACCCGAATACAAGACTGATTGATCATTGGGACACATCTCTCCTGAACGACAAAGCATTGACACAAGCGCAACACATTACCACGTCATCCGACAACGCATTCGTACACTGGAAACGCGTCTAGCCTACCTCTGGGAGGCCCACCATAGCATCTTGGAGAGATGGAAACGACAGAAACATAATAGAACGTTAAAACACCGGCTGGCCTCCTTACAAACACATATCTCTACACAAGCCGAGAAATTACGCCGCTTAACTTGGGACAGGTGTGCAAGAGCACAGCCGGCAACCTCTCCACGAATAACGTATGGCCACTTCTACGGCACCTCGACAAGCCGGCACACTCACGCACAGCATCACAACAACATATTACACGCCTCATTCACAACTCCACGCTCCCATCAGGCACCCTTCTGAACCAACTCCGGACCGCACACATGGCACCCGACACCCCCTCCCTTCTTCCGCACAGCAGAGGAGCCCTAAATGAGAACCGGACACTCATGTCATGGAGCAAGAGGTCCGCATGGGCCTCCAAAACATCCGCACAAGTTCTGCACCAGGGGAGGATGGAACCTCCAACTCTATGCCTCGTAACCTGGGTGAGATTACTGAATAATTTAAATAATACTGGAGAGAAGGCACCGTGCCACAGACCTGGCGCCGCTCCAAAATTATCTTCATGCCCAACCGAAACTCCTCACCATTTCAAACCTCCGCCATATATCACATCGTGCCTCGGGAAACTGCTCGAGTATGTTGCTTTAAACAGACTCACTCAACGTATGCACCACCACAACGTATACCCGCACAGCATGGGGGGAGGCTTCCACCCGCGGCTCTCCGCCCAAGAGGCCATAATTAAATTGACGCACCACATCTTTGACCCTCTCATCCCCGCTCATACCAAAGCCTTCTTGGTCCTGGACTTGTCCAAGGTCATTGATCGTGTCGAACATCCAGCGCTAATGGCAGCTCTTTTCTCCCAATGTGTGCGCCTACATACAAGCCTTCCACTTGGGATACACGGCCGTGGTTCGAGTGGGCATCGCGCAAGCTTCTGTATCATCATCAGCCTGGTTACGTCCAATGCAGGGCAAAGGCCTCTCCCATACTTCTCCAACAACCCCGGTCATATACTAATTGTGGCCATGTCGTCCCTGCAAACTTCTTAATCTCATCCGCCCACCTAACTTTCTGCCGCCCCCTGCTACGCTTCCCTTCCCTTGAAATCCAGTCCGTTACCCTTAATGACCATCGGTTATCTTCCCTCCTCATTACATGTCCTGCCCATGCACCCCCCCCCCCATTTCTTTCTCTTGATTTCAACTAAGATGTCATTAACTCGCCTTTGTTCCCTCACCCAATCTGCTCTTTTCTTATCCCTTAACGTTACACCTATCATTCTTTCCATAGCTCGTTGCGTCGTCTTCAATTTAAGTAGAACCCTTTTCGTAAGCCTCCAGGTTTCTGCCCCGCAGGTGAGTACTGGTAAGACACAGCTATTATACACTTTTCTCTTGAGGGATAATGGCAACCTGTTGTTCATGATCTGAGAATGCTTGCCAAACGCACCCTAGCCCATTCTTATTCTTCTGATTATTTCCGTCTCATTATCCGAATCCGCCGTCACTACCTGCCCTAAGTAGATGTATTCCCTTACCACTTCCACTGTCTCGCTACCTATTGTAAATTGCTGTTCTCTTCCGAGACTGTTAAGCATTACTTTAGTTTTCTGCAGATTAATTTTTAGACCCACTCTTCTGCTTTGCTTCTCCAGGTCAGTGAGCATGCATTGCAATTGGTCCCCTGAGTTACTAAGCAAGGCAATATCATCATCGATCGCAAGTTATTGAGGTATTCTCCATTCACTTGTATCCCCGATTCTTCACAGTCTAGGTCTCTGAATACCTCTTGTAAACACGCTGTGAGTAGCATTGGAGAGATCGTATCTCACTGCCTGACGCCTTTCTTTATTTGGATCTTGTTGCTTTCTTTATGGAGGACTACGGTGGCTGTGGAGCCGCTATAGATATCTTTCAGTATTTTTAGATACGGCTCGTCTACACCCTGATTTCGTAATGCCTCCATGACTGCTGAGGTTTCGACAGAATCAAACACTTTTTCGTAATCGATGAAAGGTATATATAAGGGTTGTTTATATTCCGCACATTTCTCTATCACCTGATTGATAGTGTGAATATGGTCTATTGTTGAGTAGTCTTTACGGAATCCTGTCTGCTCCTTTGGTTGACAAAAGTCTAAGGTGTTCGTGATTGTATTTGCGATTACCTTAGTAAATAGTTTGTAGGCAACTGAAAGCTGATCGGTCTGTAATTGTTCAAGTCTTTGGCGTGCCCTTTCTTATGGATTAGGACTATGTTAGCGTTCTTCGAAGATTCCGGTACGCTCGACGTCATGATGCATTGCGTATACAGGGTGGCCAGTTTCTCTAGAACAATCTGCCCACTATCTTTCAACAAACCTGCCGTTACATGATCCTCCCCAGCTGTCTTCCCCCTTTGTATAGCTCCCAAGGCTTTCTTTACTTCTTCCGGCGTTACCTGTGGGATTTCGAATTCCTCTAGACTATTCTCTCTTCCATTATCGTCGTGGGTCCCACTGGTACTGTATAAATCTGTATAGAACTCCTCAGCCACTTGAACTATTTCATCCATATTAGTATTGATATTGCCGGCTTTGTCTCTTAACGCATACATCTGATTCTTGCCAATTCCTAGTTTCTTCTTCACTGCTTTTAGGCTTCCTACGTTCCAGAGAGCATGTTCAATTCTATCCATAATATACTTCATTATGTCAGCTGTCTTACGCTTGTTGATTAACTTCGAAAGTTCTGCCAGTTCTGTTCTAGCTGTAGGGTTAGAGGCTTTCATACATTGGCGTTTCTTTATCAGATCTTTCATCTCCTGCGATAGCTTACTGATATCCTGTCTAACGGAGTTACCACCGACTTCTATTGCACACTCCTTAATGATGCCCACAAGATTGTCGTTCATTGCTTCAACACTAAGTTTCTCTTCCTGAGTTAAAGCCGAATGCCTGTTCTGTAGCTTGATCTGGAATTACTTTATTTTGCCTCTTACCGCCAACTCATTGATCGGCTTCTTATGTACTGGTTTCTTCCGTTCCTTCCTCAGGTCTAGGCTAATTCGAGTTCTTACCATCCTATGGTCACTGCAGCGCACCTTGCTGAGCACGTACACATCTTGTATGATGCCAGGGTTAGCGCAGAGTATGAAGTCTATTTCATTTCTAGTTTCGCCGTTCGGGCTCCTCCACGTCCAGTTTCGCCTATCCCGCTTGCGGAAGAAGGTATTCATTATCCGCATATTATTCTGTTCCGCAAACTCTACTAATATAACTCTCCTCTGCTCTTCCTAGTGCCTATGCCATATTCCCCCACTACCTTCTCTCCAGTCTGCTTCTTGCCTACCTTGGCATTGAAGTCGCCCATCAGTATAATGTATTTTGTTTCCACTCTACCCATCGCCGATTCCACGTCTTCATAGAAGCTTTCGACTTCCTGGTCATCATGACTGGATGTTGGGGCGCAGACCTGTAAACCTTCATTTTGTACCTCTTATTAAGTGTCACAAGACCTGCCACCCTCTGTATACTCACTCTGTATACTGGTTTGTATACTCTCCTCTTTCCTCTTCAATGTCACACATTCTCCTAGCCCGTGCTTTCCACAATAGCCCTCAGCTTCGTCACACCCTCTATGCGGACAATATCCCTTTGCGGACTCCCACGGCAGTGATGGTGTCGTAGAGCAAACCTTTCAAACGAATAGTTACAAACATCACAAGGCAGCACGCACAAAGCATAGGTCTCTCCTATTCTCCGGCTAATCTGAGCTACTTCTGATACCCCCCCCCCCATCACCAAGTGCCCTTCCGACGGCCCCCGTAACCATTACTCGGGACGGACGCCCTATTCAGGAGGTCGAAACACCCCCGATTCGGCCTCATCACATCCAGAACAACGGCCGGAACACACTCCCTATCCAGAAACTCAAGCGGGTGACGGAAACGCTTGGCACCTCATGCGCACAGTTACCATCAAACACTGTCATGAAGAAGTACGATTTGTGCAGTCTCATTCAAGCCTTCATACTTAATCATTTGCTCTAAATAATCCCATACCTCTGACTTCGACAAGAATAAATCGCCATCCTAGGTACTATGTTTCGTAAAACATACAAGGTGGCCATACACCTCCCGCCCAACACCCTAACCACTAAACTTCTTTAGCTTAGCCTCTACAACACCACATACGAACTCGCAGAGGCCCACAGACAAGCGCAATCCACTCACCTAGCTTAATCTTACACAGGACGTTACAAGCTTGGCACTCTCCTATTTTGCCTACCAGCAGACGACCCCACACTACTACCAGTCCTTGCCCCACACAGACAGCTCCTAGTAAAACTCATCTTTCCCTCGAGGCACCCACGCCATCTATCGCTCGGCCCGCCGCATAGCCCGTGCAGAAACTCCAAAAATAGTACGGTTTGTAAGCCGACGCCGTATGGGTGGACGCGGCCTACAGGGGTGAACGCGCGTAAATTGCAGTCGCCGACCATATACTACAACCCATCGCAACTATCGACGTTCCTTTCAGATTCGCCCCGGAATCCTCGAAGAAACGGCAATGGCTTTTGCACTCACATACAAAAATGTCCGGTACGTCCTTACCGAATGAAAAACTGCAGTGCTAAGCTTTGCACGAGGACGAGTCCACGATACCGCTTTCCGCATTAGTTCGCCCTGCACCAACCCGGGGCGGGTTTGTTGGGGCCAAGATATATGTACATGTGGAGCTTATATAGGTGCCCGCGCACTCTGGGAACCCCGGCAACGAAGCCGCCAATGACCACGCCCGAGGCCTCATTAATCGACTGGTGGCGGAACTGGAGTCGGCATCTTTCCGGGAGCGCATTTACTCATTCATCGAGCTGACCCAGACGTATGGTGCCTAACGCCAGCTATACTACCTACCTCTTGACAATTATGGTTTTAGCACAGTGACCCAATTAACTGAATTTACACATGACATCGCTTTTGCTCTTGATTTAGGTCATCAATTAGATGCACTCTTTATTGATTTCTCCAAAGCATTTGATACTGTACCACATCCTAAACTATTACATAAACTAAGCTTTATCCTTAATAACCCTCTTCTCGTTGACTGGATCCGTAGTTTTCTTTATGATCGTTCAGAGTATGTTTCTTTTAATTCATTCAACTCCCCTTACGCATCAGTATCTTCCGTTGTGCCCCAAGGTTCTATTTTTGGGCCATTGCTTTTTTGCTTTATATTAACGACATTCCAAGCTCTGTTTCAGTAAAAATTCGGCTTTACGCTGACGACTGCGTTCTCTACAATGTCATTTCTTCACTTAACGATCATAACACTCTGAATCAATCTTTTATAAGTTTTTGTGAATGGTGCGAAATCTGGCAAATGAACATTAACTTCAAGAAAACAGTCGCCATGTCCTTTCACAAGCATGCTAATGGCTCATATTTCAATTACGCCTATAAATCCACTTTTCTGCAGCGCGCATATGAATATAAGTATTTAGGCCTCCTTTTCACTCCTGGATTATCCTGGTCAGAACATATTCTAACAACTTGCAACAAAGGACTAAAAAAACTTGGTTACCTAACCCGAACTCTACGTGCTGCCCCCAAAGAAACTAAACTCATTACGTACAAAACACTTGTAAGACCTATTCTTGAATATGCGTCTACCATTTGGAACCCTTACAAAATTTCGGACATCCACAATATTGATTCTGTTCAGAAAAAGGCGGTTCGTTTCATATACCGCCGTTATGATAGAATGTTTTCACCGTCATCTCATATGCATATGCTTGGTTTAACCCCTCTTTCCCACCGTCGTCACATTAATTCTCTGAAACTTCCACACTCTCTATTTTACTCTCCACATTATGCTTCCCCTAACACATATCTGACCCGTGCAAAGCCCCTAATCACGAGAAACAGCAATGACTTAAACTTATCCGTATTTTTTGCTCGCACCGACACTTTTAAATACAGTTTTTTTCCTCGGACAATTGAACTCGGGATTGACCTGCCTGGTTCCATCCGTTCTTTACCACATAGAGAATTTGAGGATGCCATTCAATGCTCCCCTTAGTCATGTTACTCACATATGCTTCTTTTGTATAGTGATTTTCTTTCTCACATTTTGTATTCACCCACTCCTGCAATAGCCCTTCTGGGGTGCAGTATTTGTAAATAAATAAAATAAATAAATAAAATTATCACCAAATGTCATGGCCGCCTTCAGACCCGCACCCTTCCCTCTCCTTATTTCCTCGCCCGTCTCAACTCGGGAGCATACACCCCCTTCTGTACCCAATGCACCTACCTCGCCGCTGCTCTTACCCACATTCTCGTTGAATGCCCGGCGGGCCCTCCCCCCGCGGGGCCAGAAACACTTGACCACCTGGGAGGACTGAGAGACCCTGCTGCGCTCGACAGACCCGGTCGGACAGAAGATCACCACTGACCGGGCCGCGCATGTGTCGCAAATACATTGGTCCAATAAAGTTGTTTCTTTTTCACACGCACCTTTACTATCGCTTAGAATGTTCGTCTATTCAGCGAAGGCAAAAGCATGGGGCGTGACATTGCTGGATGCTACTCACGGCTTGAGGAAGGAGACCGCCTGAAGACCCGTCGAGGCCATATGAGAGGCTGCTTCAACGGCGTCCTCGGCAGCGAGCCAAGCCTTCGTGCCGCGTAGCACAGTGGCACCGGCCCCAACGTTGACGGCGGCAAGAACGGCAGCCACTAGGAAGACGTCTCCGCAGCTACCGCCGGCCAACGCGGATGTTGGTTGATGCTGCGCCCAGATGCGCCACGCGAGCCAGACAGCGTACGCGTGCACCAGCAGCCAGAGGAGCCAGGTGACTGATCTGTAGAGCCACTGTCGCGCATCGTCCAACATCACCGGAGACGGCGCCCCTGCGCCATTGCCGATCGTGAAGGTCTCATCACGGATTGACGTCACAAATGTAATTAGGGGTCTTGACTTCCGTCAATAGTTGTGCCAATTATTTTGTTCATCCAGCAGGGCTCACCATGTTTAGCTTCTTTACACCCCTTAGAGGTTCTGCCTGCAATCTATTTATTTATTTTGTTTTCAGTGTGAAAAAAAGCCACCAGGGGGCCGAGTGGGGCGGATGCGCTTCGCATGGGCTGCAGCTTTTATCGCGAGTTATTGCGGTTAACCTTAACCAAACTTCACGATTTTGTGTCATTGAACTCGACAAGGCAATCGGCATCGAAAGACGCCAGAATTACCGCGGTGAGTGGATTTGTTTACCTTGACGCAACGAGCACCTCGACATATTCGAACACCGTTCTCCGAACTCCGCACGCGCCTCAGGAGAGGGCCCGCGTGGCCTCGCGAGCACCGAAAATGGCAAGGGAAACGAACGGCAGTGCTCACGAAATGGACATAGAGAACATTTGCCAAGACTCCACAGCGGTCCAGAGCAACATGGAATTCGATGAGAACAGCGGCAACACGCTGAGTCAAGCTGGCCCATGGTTCCAAGCAATCAAGGCAAGAAAAAACAAGAAGGTGCCGAACGAGGACCGCATACAAGAGGGAGGAAAGCAAGGAAACCCCCAGAACCAGCAAGGAGGACTGAACGGGAGGAGCAACCCGAGAGTGGAAGCAAGCATGCAAGCCAACAGCAACCACCAACGGCAGCAAGGTCAGGGAAGCCGAACCAACGGCAAGCCACCGCCGCGACGCGTGACGCCGCCGCTGCCAGAGAATGATTACAAGGTGGTATACCGACCAAGAACCGGCATGAAACTGTCCAGCTGGCCGGACGAGAAGATCACCGAAGGACTTGCAAGGGCAAGTGGTTCCCCTTTCAAAGAATTTTGCGCGAACGTAACCATCCAAACGCAGTGAAAGCAGAACCTGATAATTGCCAGCACCGCAGACGAGGACTACGCACTGAAGCTCGGTTCCATCAGAAGCATTGAACTTGGGGCTGCCACATACGAGACGACGCCGAACATCAAACCGCTCCCAGGAACAGTACGTGGAGTCGTGCACGGTATCACTGCGTGTACGACGGAGAAACGACTTGCGTTACTACTGGCAGCCAACAACTGTGGCATCCTGCATGCGAGGATGCTCGGCAAATCCACCTCAGCAGTTATCATCTTCGAAGGTCCGCGCATCCCTTTCTATGTGAAGGTGACCGGCTCGTACACATGTTGCCGCCCATACCGCAGATCGGTACAGTATTGCAAGGCCTGCGGAGAAATCGGCCACCGGCAGGACGTGTGCCCCAACCCAGACAAACATATCTGCAACCGGTGCGGGGTGCAGAACCCACAAGCAGATCATGATTGCCAGTTGCAGTGCACACTATGTGGACTACCTCACGAGACGGCAAGCAAGGAGTGCGAGAAAAGGCTCAAGCCAAGACCCCCACCCCTGTACGTGAGGGAGAGAAGTAAATAAAGAGGCCGACAACCACGTATAACAAGGGAGACAAGTTCAAGCTCCTCGCAATATGGAACAAGTAAGCCACAGCAAGAACAGCAGAAGATCAGCTGGGCGGAAGTTATAGCCAGTTCCAAGTCGGCAACCGACCCATTTCCCTCACTGCCGACACAAGAGCGACATTCGAGATACGAGGAAACCATCTCCTCCCTCAGAAGGCAAAACGCCGACCTGATGAAGCGGAATGAAGTGCTCATGAAGCGTCTAGAAGAGCAAGAAGGACCTCAGGAGGAACGGGACAGGAGAGCTCAGGCCAGGGAGCAAGCCCTGGAGAGGAAGCTCCAACATCTCATTGACCAATTGCAAAAACAGCAGAAACCGACCACAACACCAACGCCGCCGAGGGAACGTACTCCCCCGATAGAGGACCTAGGATCGGGAATAGAGTACAAGATGAACAAGGGGCCCGGACCGAAGTCAAGGCCGAACTGAGAAATGAGTTCCGAGCCGAACTGGCTCAGGCCGTCGACACGATAAGCAAATCTGTGGCAGCCACCGTCCAAGCAGCCGTACAAACGCTCCGCCAGGAGATTACCCAGATGGGCAACGAGCACAGCCAATGCATCTCCATCCTATAGAAGGAAAAAGAGCAGGCAACGAAAAAGCCAAAATACCCCATCAGAGAAGCCCAGATGAACGAGACTCTGGGAAGCCAAGATGGCGAATAAGATAGCAAAGAATAAAGAAGCGACCGAAACCCTCAAAATTTGGCAGTGGAATTGCAGAGGAATAAATCGGTAACGGCAAAATTTACTTCACCTATGCACCCTACACCAACCTGACGTCATCGCGTTACAGGAAACAGAAACAGGTAATGTTACGATGCGCGGCTACAAAACGCACATTGCCCAAGGAAGGACCAGGACCGCCGTCCTCATCAAGAAGCACTACACGACGCAGCAGCACCAAATCAACCACAGAATCGAACACACTCTGATTGAGCTCGTTCCCCCGAAGAAAACGCTGCAGAGCCTCTACATCCTGAATGTATACAGTCCTCCGCGCAACACACTAAAGGACTTGGACAAGTTCCTGAGAGAAGTGAAGAAAGTCACCAATGGTCAAAAACTTCTCGTGGTGGGTAACTTTAACGCTCCACACGTGGCTTGGGCCTACCGATCAACCAACAAGAAGGGTATGGACGTGCACAACGCGGCACAACACCACCAGCTGACGTTGTGGACCGATCCTCTAATACCAACTAGAATCGGCAAGTGTCTCCAGAGACACCAGCCCAGACCTGACCTTCTCCACTGGCTTAAGGCAAGTCGAGTGGTCGAGACTGGACGAGACTCTGGGCAGCGACCATCATATCATCCAGACCGAAATCATGCACCACAAAACCCCCGTGAGATTAGGTCAGGCCAAAATTACGGACTGGCCTGCTTTCCGGAAAGATGAACACCCCAGAAGCCTCGAGCTAGGACGTCGAAGAGTGGACCAAGAACGTGACGGACTTGGTTACCAAGTGCACAAAGACCATCCAACTCACTGCGGACAATACCGAAGTCGACCCGCGCCTACTTCACCTCTGGGAGGCCAGGCGAGGACTTTTGAAGAGATGGAAGAAGCAGAAGAGAAACCGCAAACTCAAGATCCGCATTGCCGCAGTCTCGCGGCAGGCGGAGGAGTATGATGAAAAACTCGGACGTCAGAACTGGAATCAAGTGTGCGACCAGTTACAGGGAACCCTCAGCAACCGAAAGACCTGGGCCATTCTAAAGACCCTTCTGGCGAAGACGGAATCAGAAACTGTCACGGGGAAACACATACAAAGACTTATACACAACTTCCAGGGAACTGAAGAAGAAGCGCTCGAAGCCATCACCGGGAAATACATCGGAGACGAGCAACTACGGACGACGCAGCCAGTCATTCACCCGGAGTACGAGGGGGAAACCAATCCGGATTTACAGCAACCTTTCACCAAGTCGGAGATCGTGGCAGCCTTAAGAAATCTCACAAGAAACACGATGCCCGGCAGGGATAAAATTAACAACAAGACCCTCCGTAACCTGGACGACGGGGCGACGGAGAGTTTACTAAAGTATATCAATGAAAGCTGGGAGACCGGTAGTATGCCGGCTTCCTGGAAGCACGCGGACGTAACGATGATCCCGAAACCCGGCAAGCCCATCAACCTTCAGAACCTGCGTCCGATCTCTCTCACGTCATGCGCGGGAAAACTCTTCGAGCACATGGTCCACAATCGTCTCTCGCTCTACCTGGAAGAAGGTGGGCACCTGCCGAACACTATGTTCGGTTTCCGGCCTAACCTCTCCAGCCAGAACATCCTACTTCAGCTTAAAGAAGAAGTCATCGATGGCCTCAGCACATTCCACAAGAGTGCCATCCTGGCACTCGACGTGAAGGGAGCCTTCGACAACGTCTCACACAAAGCAGTGCTAAACAGCCTACAACATACCAACTGCGGACGGCGGACATACAACTACGTCGGGGACTTCCTGACGGGTAGAACGGCGACCATAGACCTGGGGAATCTCAGGACCGAGAAGTTCCAAATATCGCAGAAAGGAACCCCGCAGGGGTCGGTGATCTCCCCGTTGCTGTTCAATATAGCGATGAGGGGGTTGCCGAACCTCTTGGAGAACATCAGGGGTATCCGTCACGGAATGTATGCAGACGACCTGACCATGTGGACGTGCACGGGATCGGCGGGCGAACAACAAGACGCCCTGCAGGAAGCCATCGACAGGACCAAGCATTATCTACACCACTGCGGTATTTCATGCGCGCCGGAAAAGTCGGAGCTCCTGATCCTCAAAAAGAGGACAAGAGGGCGGCCTCCGCAGGAGACACCTCACCCAACGTTGACACTAAATGGAGTCATCATACCCAAGGTGGACACACTCTGTATTCTGGGCCTCCCTCTCCAGAAGGACGGTGCCGGTCTCGCCGCAATAAAAAAACTGCAAGCGACAGTTACCCAAGTCGCGCACTTGGTGCGATGAGTGACAAACAAAAAGCACGGCCTGAAAGAGCAGGACACAATCAGATTAATACAAGCCCTGATAATCAGCAGAGTCACTTACGGCACCCCGTACCTGGGTCTCAAGAACAGCGAGAGAGACAAATTCAACACCCTAATACGAAAGACAACAAGCTGGCACTGGGGCTTCCACCGACGACGTCGACGGAGAAGCTGCTCAGCCTGGGCATCCACAATACTTTGGAGGAACTAGTAGAGGCCCACAAGATGAGCCAGATAGAGCGACTCAAGCTGACCAGCACGGGTAGGGACACGCTAATAAGACTGGGCTACCCAATCGAATCATCATCATCATCATCAGCCTGGTTACGCCCACTGCAGGGCAAAGGCCTCTCCCATACTTCTCCAACAACCCCGGTCATGTACTAATTGTGGCCATGCCGTCCATGCAAACTTCTTAATCTCATCCGCCCACCTAACTTTCTGCCGCCCCCTGCTACGCTTCCCTTCCCTTGGGATCCAGTCCGTAACCCTTAATGACCATCGGTTATCTTCCCTCATTACATGTCCTGCCCATGCCCATTTCTTTTTCTTGATTTCAACTAAGATGTCATTAACTCGCGTTTGTTCCCTCACCCAATCTGCTCTTTTCTTATCCCTTAACGTTACACCTATCATTCTTTCCATAGGTCGTTGCGTCGTCTTCAATTTAAGCAGAACCCTTTTCGTAAGCCTCCAGGTTTCTGCCCCGCAGGTGAGTACTGGTAAGACACAGCTATTATACACTTTTCTCTTGAGGGATAATGGCAACCTGTTGTTCATGATCTGAGAATGCCTGCCAAACGCACCCTAGCCCATTCTTATTCTTCTGATTATTTCCGTCTCATTATCCGAATCCGCCGTAACTACCTGCCCTAAGTAGATGTATTCCCTTACCACTTCCACTGTCTCGCTACCTATTGTAAATTGCTGTTCTCTTCCGAGACTGTTAAGCATTACTTTAGTTTTCTGCAGATTAATTTTTAGACCCACTCTTCTGCTTTGCTTCTCCAGGTCAGTGAGCATGCATTGCAATTGGTCCCCTGAGTTACTAAGCAAGGCAATATCATCATCGATCGCAAGTTATTGAGGTATTCTCCATTCACTTGTATCCCCGATTCTTCACAGTCTAGGTCCCTGAATACCTCCTGTAAACACGCTGTGAGTAGCATTGGAGAGATCGTATCTCCCTGCCTGACGCCTTTCTTTATTTGGATCTTGTTGCTTTCTTTATGGAGGACTACGGTGACTGTGGAGACGCTATAGATATCTTTCAGTATTTTTACATACGGCTCGTCTACACCCTGATTTCGTAATGCCTCCATGACTGCTGAGGTTTCGACAGAATCAAACACTTTCTCGTAATCAATGAAAGGTATATATAAGGGTTGGTTATATTCTGCACATTTCTCGATCACTTGATTGATAGTGTGAATATGGTCTATTGTTGAGTAGCCTTTACGGAATCCTGCCTGGTCCTTTGGTTGACAGAAGTCTACGGTGTTCCTGATTCTATTTGCAATTACCTTAGTAAATACTTTGTAGGCAACGGACAGCAAGCTGATCGGTCTATAATTTTTCAAGTCTTTGGCGTCCCCTTTCTTATGGATTAGGATTATGTTAGCGTTCTTCCAAGATTCCGGTACGGTCGAGGTCATGAGGCATTGCGTATACAGGGTGGCCAGTTTCTCTAGAACAATCTGTCCACCATCCTTCAACAAATCTGCTGTTACCTGATCCTCCCCAGCTGCCTTCCCCCTTTGCATATCTCCTAAGGCTTTCTTTACTTCTTCCGGCGTTACCTTTGGGATTTCGAATTCCTCTAGACTATTTTCTCTTACATTATCGTCGTGGGTGCCACTGGTACTGTATAAATCTCTATAGAACTCCTCAGCCACTTGAACTATCTCTTCCATATTAGTAATGATATTGCCGGCTTTGTCTCTTAACGCATACATCTGATTCTTGCCAATTCCTTGTTTCTTCAATGTTTTTAGGCTTCCTCCGCTCCTGAGAGCATGTTAAATTCTATCCATATTATGCTTCCTTATGTCAGCTGTCTTACGCTTGTTGATTAACTTCGAAAGTTCTGCCAGTTCTATTCTAGCTGTAGGGTTAGATGCTTTCATACATTGGCGTTTCTTGATCAGATCTTTCGTCTCCTGCGATAGTTTGCTAATATCCTGCCTAGCAGAGTTACCACCGACTTCCACTGCACACTCCTTAATGATGCCCACAAAATTGTCGTTCATTGCTTCAACACTAAGGTCCTCTTCCTGAGTTAAAGCTGAATACCTGCTCTGTAGCTTGATCTGGAATTGCTCTATTTTCCCTCTTACCGTTAACTCATTGATCGGCTTCTTATGTACCAGTTTCTTCCGTTCCCTCCTCAGGTCTAGGCTAATTCGAGTTCTTACCATCCTGTGGTCACTGCAGCGCACCTTGCCCAGCACGTCCACATCTTGTATGATGCCAGGGTTAGAGCAGAGTATGAAGTCTATTTCATTTCTAGTCTCGCCGTTCGGGCTCCTCCACGTCCACTTTCGGCTATCCCGCTTGCGGAAGAAGGTATTCATTATCCTTATATTATTCTCCCAGTCGAATACGAGTCCACAAAACAGCGGGTTCCTCTACCCCTGAGGGAGAAGATCACGGTGGCCAGCATCCCGAGAAACATGCAACCTGAATACCACAGAGAAAGGAGGCGAGCGAGAGTGAAAGCTCTACGTAAGGCCTACGAAGGACCAATACGAGGAGAAGTCCGGTACACCGACGCGGCAAAGTACAAGAACAGAGCAACCCACGCTATCAGCGTGATCAACGGCCAAGGACAAGAGGTAGCAGCGGCCTCTGTAAGCACTCCAGACATCGACTGCGCGGAAGAAAAGGTGATAGCCCTGGCGGCCACTACGGGCCAGCGAGAGGAAGATCTAATCACAATGATCACCGACTCACAAAGAACATGTAGAAATTACCAAAAGAGCCGCTTTTCCAAACAAGCACTGAGCATCCTCGAAAAACGAGACAATTTTCGAGAAGTGTACATTGTCTGGGCCCCGGGACACGAGTCCCTGACCGGTAATGTAGCGGCTAATGCCGCTGCCCGAGATCAGATTCTCCGGTTCACGGTTCTCCATTCACCAGGTTCACGAGCACCGGTAGACCAACAAGATAGCGTCCCGAAAAGATAAGCCGATATCCTGAGCCACTACAGACTGGGTAGAAGGATCTATCCACCCCCGCATCCCCAGCTGACAAGAGGCGGTGATCTTCCGAAGACTACAAACCGGCACATTCCCGCACGGCACCTCTACACGCCATGTATCCTACGAGCTACACTCACAAATGCGCCTTCTGCTCTACGCCCATTACCCTCTACCACATGGTATGGGAATGCCAAGAAAACCCATCGACACCACCCATCACCGGACCAACCGTCGAGCAGTGGGAGGAGGCCCAGCTGACAAGCTCGAGCCCTGAAGACCAGCATCGCCTGGTGAGCAGGGCCAAGCTATCAGCTCAGGCCCACGGCATCCTGGACTAGGGACGCCGCCCGCCTCGGACGATTTTACCGTCGGCTCATTTCAACTAATAAAGTTTATTCCTCCTCTTCCTGTTTTCAATGTGCCCTCAAGGTTTTAGAAGTATTGTAGAGGCGAGGAGCAAAGAAAGAACGTCATAAAGTAGAAGCTTGGGCGAGTTGGTGATTCGATATCGACATGACTGCACAGCGCAAAAGATGAGGACAGAAAGGACACAACACAACGCCTGTGTTGTGTCCTTTCTTCTGTCCTCATTTTTCGTGCTCTGCAGTCATGTCGATAAAGAAAGAACACTTGCACATCTCATAAAGTGCACTTTAGGGAAAAGAAAACAAATAATGTGTCACAAGGTACATGGAATGGCGAAGGCGTGACATACAAGTCATTGCGTTATATACACAAAAGGAAGAATATATGCACAAGGGCCAAAAAAAGAAGACTAGTGTTACTGCGGTCGTGATTGCGGATGTTGCATTTCATCATTTTACCCTTTCTGCTACAGCTTCGACTCGAATATACGTGTATAATAGGCGTACTTGTGATGCGATTAATGCTGGTTTCTCTTCATACTTTTCCGTGTTTGAAACATTGACTTTGACGAGCTTTGACGAACTATGGGGACTTTTCAAACGAAAGTTCTTTGAATGTCGTGAAGCTTAAGTTGCATGTAGAATTTTATTATCAAAACGCACAAGAGATAAACCATGATCAAACAGTGAGCTAGCTAGGTCATTTGGTCTGCCGAACTTGACGAGCTTATCAGAAGTACAAACGTAACAGAAGAAGTCAAGCACGGTTCATTTACAAACTATTAGAAATAAGTTGAAGGTATACGTTAGCTACCTAAAATAACGTACTTTTCTGATTTCCGTATGAAATTGGTCGAACGTTCGAAGAAATTCTGAAAATACGTTCGACACAAGGGCAACGATGACACCTCTGTATCCTTGTAAGATAGTGGCAGGTCTACCGGCGACGACCAAAGGAAAACCGAGTTCTGTCAATTTCATCATCAGTTTTTCATTAGTCATATTCTATCTCTTCAGTCTGTCCGTTATTCCCTTATTACCTGAGATAGGTAAGATGCCACCAAACCCGCAGTGGTGGCTCAGCGGCTACGGCGTTGCGCTGTTAAGCAATATGTTGCGAGATAAAATCTTCGCCGCGGCAGTCACATTTCCATAGGGGCGAAATGAAAAAAAACTCCTGTGTACTGTGCATTCGGTGCACGTTAAAGAATCCCACGTGGTCAAAATTAATCTGGAGCCCTCCACTTCCGCGTGCCTCATAATGAGATTGTTGTTGTGGCAGGTAAAACTCCAAAGTTTCATCTTAAATTTGATTGGGCCAGAAAATGTGGTCAGCTTGCCTGGTATTAAAAAGTAACAGAAATAGAAAAGCCTAATAAGGCACCTGGACCCGCTAATGTTCCTGCTGCCATCACTGCAAGCTGCTGAGAAGCATTATGTGTTTATTCGTAAGCTGTTGAGGCGCATGTTTAATAGGATGCTTATGATGATGACGATGATGATGAGACGCATGTTTACTTCTAAAGAGCCTTGTGGGCGCCTTTCTGCATCCTATCGTAACGTGGCCACATAGGCCATGACTCAGCAGTAGAAGCCACTGCGCCACAGCGACGGTTCAATACGACGCAACCTGCCGACTTACCAGTCCGCTTGATGACGCCCTGTCGTGGCAAGCCGTAGATGTCACTAAGGTATTCCTGGGGCTGTTCAGTGTCATAACAGAGGTCGGTACCTTGGGGTCCCGAGACATCTCCGGCCAGCTTGCAGGACGCCCTCGTGTAGCTGGCCATGCCGGAAGTAGCTGCCATTTGCGGCGGCCAGCCGGCGTCGCGAGCGGTGCTGGGAGTCGACCACGGCGGCTGCAACACTGGAATCCGCGGCGACGTCCTCGGGGGCCAAGCAATGGCAGGTTCGCTGGGACCTTGCAACGGAGGCGCTACTGCAGGGGGACAGGAGGCGGCCGGTGCCGGATGCTCGGAAAACGTTGTACCACCACTCGCCGGTCGGCTGTTGACAGTGGTGTTAACACTACCGCAATACGGGAGATCCTTCTCCCCAGGCTTTACAGGGCTCTGCGGTTGTGGCACCTGACGAGGCAGAGTCCGCAGAATTAACGGTTGCTCGCCTGCGGTGATGCATGTTTACACGAGCTACGTAATACAACACTACACATTACAAAAATTTTCCCCGCGCAAGCGCGAATGAAAACCACGTTGCAATCCGGCGTCACTTTCGGGACATTATCTCCAACCTACAAGTTTATTTCCTTCCAGCAAGGCTAGGAGCACTTCCGTTATCATTTTCGGGGGTCGGCGGCCTGCGTGCGGCAGCGTGACCGATACCAAACAAATTCAAAGGAATATTCATCGCAGACCGGAATTCGCTCTGAAGCTAAATAAAATTGACATCGAGTATATGTCATTGCAATAGAGAAAAATTTACATGCACGGTTTTTCTAAACCAGTAATGCGTAATTTTTGTTCCTCGTGACGCGTTATCCCGACTCCGCGTTGGAAGGCAGTTAGAACAGGCCGCAGCAGGCGAGACATTCATTTGAGGGATCGCCAGCTGTTTGTGCGCAGGCGCGAGTAAGAGCGGGCGTGACACAGAAAATCTGGGGCCTTTTGCTGCTTGAATATGTGACTCTGCCTAGGCACTAGGGAGGAGGTTTCTTAGCGCGTGTTGTAGGCGTTTCTCCCTAGGCGTACCGGCATTGCGGTGTAGGCAGGGTTTGTTTAAGCTCGGAAGCTGGCTGCCGGCGCGGTAACGTAGGTGAAGCAGCGGTCAATGACGCCCGATTTGGCGACCGCTGAGCCTCTACTACGGCCCCTACTGCTCCCCCAGAAAAATTACTGATGTTTTTCTGAAGGTTGAGTGCCGTGAGAAGCAAGAAAGACATGACTCAGTCAGCACCAGCGCCGCACGCGCGAGAAAGTCTGTCCGACGTACCTGGCAGGCTTCGGCCTCCGCGGCCCCAGCCCTCGGGCCACCCGGGTTCCAGCTTCGATCCCTCCGCAACCCCTTGGATGCCCCGCAGATCCTGCGCGCCTGCTTTACTATAACCTCAGGTGCTCTCCTGAGGCCTCCGTTTGCCGGTTTCATGTGCGCTCCTGGAGCAGTGCTTGTGAAAATCCCAACCTATCGCCGCGGCGATAAAAGCGACCCGCGACTTATATAACACCAGTCAGAACGTTGCCCCTTCAAGAAAATCGATCACCAAATGGGGCGCCTCTGCCCACTGCATCAACGCGCGGACCGCCAGCGTCGGAGCGTAAACTAAAGCCTGTTTCACATGATGCGATTTTCGTCGCACCGGAAGTGCGACTTCCGTCGTTTGCGATGAAAAGCGCAGTCGCATTGCCGACCCCCCGATTTTCGGCTGCGACCAATCGGTTGGTCGCACAGTCGCACCGTCGCAGCGATCGCTGCGATTTTCCGTCGAAATTGCGCGGAGAGCTATCACGAAGCTATTTCGCCGGTTTGTTTTGCAAAATGGCGTCTCGCACAACAAGTACAATGCGCGGAGACATGGATTGCCGAATTCGGTATGTACGGGAAGGGAGAATAAACAAACTTGTACTACAGATTCCATTCTCCCGTTTATATGCGTTTCTTGACACGCTACGCAGCAAATGAAGTGCATTTTCACGTTTGCTTCGTACGCCTTTGCGAGTTATCAGTACTAGGAGGTGTTCAATCACTGCCAGACGACGAGGTCGTCACAATTTTCTTTTGTTCAGTAGCATGCAAAAATCGCGCTTACAGAGCAGCTTGAATTATTTCAACCTCGGTAAGGGCAAATGAGAAGACAGAAAAGTACCTGAAGTTTCAACGTTGTGCTGAACGCGGTACCGTTCAGTTCTATTTTCTTGTCGGTTTTCAAGCGTGAATTTCCCGATGCATCTTGAAACCTTATCCTACCTCTTATTAAATTTCACAGAGCAAAAGTGTAGGCTATCGTAATGAATTTGCTACGATAGCATTAAATCCGTGGCTTGAATAAAATATTACATGCACGTTAAGTTGCACCTGTTCTCTGGAGAATTTTTTTCTTGAACAGAAATCAATAAACATTGACTATGTTGCGGAGTCTGTATCCTTACTGCATCTGTATTAACACATGCTCTGCAAGGTACTTAACTGTACAGCTAGTAGATTAAGTAAATTGCTTGCTATAGTGGCACAGTGACAAAGTACCCTCCTACACCGTCATCTAAAACTGATGCAACAATGTGAAAAGCAGGCAAACGGCCTGTTCTTGTGGGGATAAAACAGTATAAAACGACACGCTGAAGAAAAGTAAATCAAAACTGTGCAGTGAAGTCAGCCAGTACAAGCAGTTCTTGCACGTTCGCAGCTGATCAAGTGTGCAGAAACATTCATTCCTTAGATGTTTCTAATAAGTTCGTAATCGCATATATTAGTTTATAAGTAATGAAATACCATGCTACTTGCAAGAACATATATTACACGAGGATTTTAGAACAAACTTCTGCATTTCAACTATACGGTATGTGGTTTATCCAATAAAGGACCACAAACTGGGCTTTTTTGCAATGACAAACTTATTCCAAATTTTACTTACATACAGGCAAGAAAGAAATCTATAGACAAAAATATTCTTCTTCAATTTATTCACCTGCCACTGTGGCTAGATATAGCATTCTGCTGCTGACACAAGGCGAGGGGCTGATTTGCCAGCCATGGAAGTCGCATTTCGATGGGAGTCCTAGGTAAAAAAAGCTCTTGCACTTAGATATAGTTCATCACCTTTTATTGAACCCTTAAACTTCAAAATAATATTGCATAGGGGGCATGCTTATGCAAAATCTAGCACCAATAGAAAGCAAAGGGCAGAATTGTAAAACAACCATCTTTCGTGATAATTCGATTGTATAAATATTCATTGCATCAATATGTATTGTTCAACAGCACTGCACAAATAAGCATAATCAGGTGTAGCAAGTATTCTGTCATGAAGCTGATTCTACAGATGTATAAATGTCAAGGCATGAATGCTCATACTAAGTCGCACACATAGCACAAAGAAAACTTTTTTCAAGAGTTGTCCCTTCTGGCAGATATGAGTAGGCCATAAGAAGCAGAAACTTTATTGCAGGACATTGTGTAATACCGCTTATGAAAGAATGAAGAGAGTGAAGAGGCTTTTAACAGCAGTACCTCATGCTACTCTAATAAGAGGAACGATGAGCAGGTGGAGCACTTAAACAGTGACTTTATGAAAGACAGAAAATTCCAGGTGAGAGTTGGAGGTACATTTGGCCCACCCACACCAACAACACAGGCATACTACAAGAAACACTACAGCCTATGGTGTATTACAATCTATGGGAAGGCTATATTATGCAGAAATCAAGAGTGATGCAACAAGCCCTCGACAACACTGCAGACTTTCTTGGCCTCTCGCTTTCTGATAAGTCGGCTTACGTCGACGTCGGAAAAAAGACTAGAATCAAGAACTACTCCAGATTGCACATTGTGCTCCCAATAGCTGGAGAAACATACCCGCAAGTCAACATCCACAAATCCTCAGCTAGTATAAGACCATGACAGCAGAGCCAGCATGTGGGTGAAACAATTATGCCATGCCTGGAGAAAATTTCTACACCTGGTGAAAAGAATAACCTTGAAATCATGGGGGGTGGACGAGTGGATACTATGGAAAGCAGATGCTGTGCTTGTGTCCAAGGTATAGTACGGTAGGAATTACCAGCAGCACACAGAAAAGACAACTCATCGAATACAGGCATCGGGTAATAACAGGTCTCTCCGACTTTACCATGCTTGAAGGCCTCTATGAGAAAGAGCAAACGAACAAGCACCTAGACAGAGTAGAGTTGCAGCGTGCAATACAAATTCTTTGCCTCAAGAGTTCAGAACCTGGTCCCAAGATACTATGCCGGCTAGCCTATGAGATGCAAACACTACTGCCCCTCCCTTCAGAAACAACCTCGGGAGCACCTGAACTTGAAACACAACAGGCCCATACCGTGAAATATGGGGGCAAACAATTAGGCCAGGAGACTATGCTACTGCCAAACACACAGAGGAGGTTGCTAATCATGAATATGCAAGCAAACATCAGGCACACATTGTACACTGATATGGCAATAGCCGTGTAATAGTAGTATGACACTACATAAAACTAAACCCCATATAAGTGAGTACCATTCCAGGTCATCCTAGACCTAGAAAAGCTTAACTGAAAGTAATCAAAGCAGCACTTGTAGTGAAGATTACACGCTGCATGGATTCACCAGAAACTGTCTGGGCCTTCACATCACACAAGATTCTCAAGAAAATCAGGATACTGACATGCGACTTGTAAGCACATGGCCAGAAATTAAATTACAAGATACATAGCCATGCAGATATTCCAGGACACAAGCGGGCCCGACATAATAACTGAAAACTGGATGAGTTTGTGTGTATTCATTATTAACTAAAGTGCAACAGGTAGACAACAGACAAGAACGAAGCGCTCTGTGTGTTCACTTCGTTCTTGTCCATTGTATTTCTGTGGCACTATAGTTAATGAATTCATAAGGCTGCACCAGGAGAAGAATGATACCTCTGCCAAAGGCCCGATTTCACATCCAAACCCACGCGTGCACACACACACACACACACACACACACACACACACACACACACACACACACACACACACACACACACACACACACACACACACACACACACACACACACACACACACACACACACACACACACAAATGTTGCAAGAGTGCATAGCATGAAGCAGTATCAATAGGATGACACTAGAGATGGATGAGCACTAACTTTTAACTGAGGTTCATTTGTAAAAATGTGGCGATTTATACAAATTACCAGAAAAAAAGACGATGAGCAAAATGAGAACAAGGTGAAAGTAGGAGCCAACGTTTCAACAAGTGGACTTGTCTTCTTCAAGGTCCACTTGTGGAAGCGTTGGCTCCTACTTTCACCTTGCTCTCGTGTTCCCCATCGTCTTGAATTTCCATCTCCCGCCTTCCTTGAGTTTCCCCCCAAAAACGAAAGACATCTTTAAAGGATAAAAATTCGTGCTTGATACAGCCAAACATAAATAAAAATGCTACAGAAAGAAAATACAGAAAAATTCCAAGTGCGGGAAAAAAATCATTACAATTGCCAATCCTGCATGCCAGCACCTTTCAAGAAACACTGTTGTTATTCCAATAGACAGACTGACAGCTACATTATGCAAGCACATTCTTCCAGTTCCATGCCATTGGAAAAAGATGAGTTTCCTGGAAAGTAGCCACATGCACACTTGGTGATCACAATGTTTTTTCCCTGGGCTTGTACATGTAATGTATTTTCCCCCTTTCCCGCTTTTATGTTTGGTTTCATCAAGCCCTAGTTTTTATCAGGTTTTATTGCTGTACTGCTTTGTGATAACCTTTATAGATCACTGCATTTTCACAATAAATCTTGTAATTAGAAGTTAGCGTACCCTGTTCTTACTTCTTCCCACTATACATTCTTGCTACGTCGGCAAAATAAAAGATTTTATAAGGTACACAGAAGCATCATAAGGGCCAATATTGTGACTTGTTGCAGTCTAAAAAAAATAATAAATAGCCTGGCTGCAAACGGCACCAGAGAACACATAGGATGGACAAGAAAACCGAGATGATCTAACAACCAAACGTTTAATGTACACACCGAGTAAATGCTCGCTGACAAGCAATAGACCGAACATACACAAAAAGGAGAAGCAAAAATTCATGTGCGTTTCCTGACAGGAAATCCATCCATTTCTAACGGAGGGCGTGCTGAGAAGATTCTCCCAGCATTTTTAGATCTACAGCTTCCGTAATTTCTCTAGGTAGCCAATCTGCACAGAATGATAGCTTTTTCCTCTAGAATGCAAGCTGAGATGTGGAGAGTGCATTTTAGAGGAAAAAGCTAGCATTCTGTGGAGATCGGCTGCCTAGAGAAATTATGGATGCTGTAGATGCAAATACACTGGGAGAATCTTGTCAGCATGGCCTCTGTTACACTTTCAGAGATGGATGCGTTTTCTGTTGGGATCTGTATGGACACACATCAGTTTTTGCTTCTGCTTTTTGTGTAACTTCGATTAATTGCTTGTCAACCAGCATTTACTCGGCTTGTTCAATAAACTTTCATTTGTTAGTACACCTTGGTCTGTAGCAGAAAGGTGTTCATTCTTTTTACAGTGAAGCTGTATATGCCTAGACGAAGCACTCATGGTCCGATCCCAAAACCCTAGTGTAGGGGTATGAGCCACTGTTTAAGGGGTTGTGAGCCATTGCATTCGTCTTGCATGATGGACGGAGAAATTTTTCTTGTTGGGTAGACATAGAAATGCTTATGCATTTCAAACATACATTTATCTACGTATTATGGCAGGGAAGGAACACAAAGGGGGACGGGGTTAATACAAGATCATGATGTCATTATTATGTCGCAGCAAAGGTCTGATGCGCCATTGGATAGACCGATACTGACGTCGTTTCTCTCCAGCAGCAGAGCGCGCGTTCAGCAGTCTCCGACTTCCCAATAGGTTCAAAAATGTGTCCCTGTATTTAATTAAATGAAATATGCAGCCCCGGTGTGTCACTTCAGAACTACAGTGCATAACCGAGTCATCAACATTATGATTAACGCATTACAAACACAAGTGCGTAACATAATTCAGAAAGACCTTGATGGACCCACTGGATTAACACAATTAACTCATTGCACTTTCCATGATGGTGATCTTGCAAAGTGTGTTGTGTGGCATTCCAAATAAACAATGTGATAAACCTGAGCCAAACGTTGGCTTAACATCATTAAGAAACACAAGACATAACCAATAATATAGAAAGACTTGAATAAACCATTGGAATTAACCCAGTGATAAACACCGGGGCTGCACATTTCAGATTCGCTGGTTTACCATCTGTACAGGGTGCATGGGCCGTAATTCTTTGTTATTGTTTGTTAAGTATCGTATAATGTTGTGCCCTTCTTTCTTTCGTAACAACTTTTTTATTCCCCCTCGCATAATACTCCAACCTTGCAGCCTGCAAGGTATATAAGTAAATAAGTACGTAAGCACATCATTCATTCATCTGCATACACCTCGCACCATTCCTTGCTCAACAAACGTCACTGTGTTGATGTCTCGCAGGGCGCATCTACATTAACTGCCGCTTGCGTTTCGTTATAGTTTGTGAACAGTGTACTGCATAAACATTACATGACATTAAGGTTGTGACCTAAGCGGTGCATGAGCAAACTATGCAAACGAGGACATGTTGGATTGTTGAAAATAACGAAATTGTATATATCGCAGTTACTTTAACAGCATTTAATTGACCACTTGACAGAAGCTTCACTTCGCATAGATTCCAACACGTACACTGAATCTGCAGTTCTTTTTTTTCTTTGCGTATTAATGTAGTCGTTACTGCATGGCCACATTGCAGATTTGAAAACAAAGTTAAATAAATTTGTTTGTTGCAATATAACAATATGCGTAGATCACTGCGATTGCAACACCAGAACTTGGTACACACATGCACACTATAGGATGCAGAACTCTGGTCAGGACAAACTTCAGAATGTTTGCATCCTGATACGTATGAAAGTGAACAGTTTCATTTCATGGCTGTCAGTGAGAGGGAGAACGATATCTTAATTGTGTTCGTGGAACAAAAACGAATTTATAAGCTTAGAGATATAGTCATCGCTTAACACTTTTGAAATGAGTAATTACAGCTTGCTATCGACATTGAAGCAGCCTTTCGACAGCACGAAAAGGAATCAGTTTTTCCAGCTCTGAACATTGAATTGCAGGAAATGCAAGCAGGCACAAAGTTCTGCCAATATAATCTGTTTATGAATACCAAACTGAAATAAACATTGAGACTTGCATTTGTACTTTCTCTGGCTGAGCAATCTAGTTTGACATGACTCCCATAAGCATGTCGTAACAATGTTGATCTAATACAGGTTAAATGCATCACTAGCTTAAAAAATCTCGATGATTGCTATAACTTACAGTGAAGAAACTAATATTTAATAACATGAATAATATAATAATATTTATTTCCACAGAACAGGCTATGAACGGCGTGCGAGGCTGAGCAGAAAGCTGAAAAATTCTACGGCAAGTGCGCCTGCCGTGGGCCTACGTTCCTGCATTATGAATAGCGCGTATAGATATTGTCACGTGGTGGTGACGTTGAAGAACACAGTAGCAATACTGTGAACGACAAAACTAACTTTTATTGGGCGAACCTGTGACCACAAAACAGGCTACACTTATTGCACAACGATAGTGGCGAACACGGTCGGCGATCGTCGAAATGTGATCATCGGGTCAAGCGCGTCCACTTTTATACATCAGTCGTCGAATGTTCCAGAGTAATCGTTGGGACCCGCGTGCCTTCTACAAAGTTCTACATTATTCGCGTCGCGCACACATGCGATCAGATTACACAAGGCTCGGTCACAGACAGCGTATGGAAGCTTCGATAACATTCTAGAAACTTCCGATACATGCAGGCGCGTCCTGCGGTGTACGATAAGATTTGTTAGGCGGTGAATGGTGTCGCCCGATTAAGACAAACCAGCCCACGTGTCAATACCCCCCTCTTAAAAAGCATCAACCCGATGCTGCAAACAAACGAAAGTAATAAAGGAAAGCACTCGTAGCAAAGAAAACAAAATAAGGAAGTTCGTCAGCGTCCGTAAAAGGGTTTAGGGCGCACCACGTGGACCACTTCAGATCGTGCGCGGCGCCTCTGTGAATGCGAAATGCCGTCTGGCACGACCTCATAGTTCAGTGCGCCAATTCGTCGGATGACCTTGTAGGGTCCGAAATAGCGTCGCAATAGTTTCTCACTGAGTCCTCGTCGGCGTATCGGGGTCCATACCCAAACACGGTCGCCGGGCTGGTACTCGACGAAGCGTCGTCGGAGGTTGTAGTGTCTGCTGTCGGTCGCCTGCTGGTTCTTGATCCGCAGGCGGGCGAGCTGTCGGGCTTCTTCGGCGCGCTGGAGATAGGTAGCGACGTCAAGATCTTCCTCGTCAGTGACGTGCGGCAGCGTGGCGTCGAGCGTCGTGGCCGGGTTCCTGCCTTAAACCAGCTTAAATGGCGTGAGCTGTGTCGTTTCTTCCACCGCCGTGTTGTAAGCGAATGTTACCTACGGCAGGACCGCATCCCACGTCTTGTGCTCGACGTCGACGTGCATTGCTCGCATGTCGGCGAGGGTCTTGTTCAGGCGCTCGGTGAGACCATTCGTCTGCGGATGGTAGGCAGTTGTCCTCCTGTGACTTGTCTGGCTATATTGCAGAATGGCTTGCGTGAGCTCCGCTGTAAAAGCCGCTCCTCTGTCGGTGATGAAGACTTCTGGAGCACCATGTCGCAGCAGCATGTTCTCGACGAAAAATTTCGCCACTTAGGCTGCACTGCCTTTCGGTAGAGCTTCAATTTCAGCGAAGCGGGTGACATAGTCCGTCGCCACGACGATCCACTTATTTCCGGAAGTTGATATCTGAAACGGTCCCAACAAGTCCATCCCGATCTGCTGGAAAGGTCGGTAAGGAGGCTTGATCGGCTGTAGTAATCCCGCTGGCCTTGTCGGTGGTGTCTCGCGTCACTGACAGTCTCGGCATGTCTTGACGTAACGGGCGACATCGGCGGTTAGGTGCGGCCAGTAATACCTTTCTTGTGTCCTCGATAGCGTCCGGGAGAAACCGAGGTGCCCAGCGGTCGGATCGTCATGTAGGGCGTGCAGTACTTCTAGACGCAGCGCCGACGGAACAACAAGAAGGTAGTTGGTGCAGACTGGTGAGAAGTTCTTTTTCACGAGTAGGTGGTTTTGAAGCGTGAACGAAGACAATCCACGCTTAAATGCCCTAGGGACAACGTCGGTGTGCCCTTCCAAATACTCGACTAGGGCTTTTAGTTCCGGGTCTCCTGGTTGCTGTTCGGCGAAGTCTTCCGCGCTTATTATTCCAAGGAAGGCGTCGTCATCCTCGTCTTGCGGCGGCGGGTCAATGGGGCAGGTAAAAGGCAATCGGCACCTGAGTGTTTTCGTCCGGACTTGTATGTTACAGTGATGTCGTATTCTTGTAGTCTGAGGCTCCACCATGCCAGCCGTCCTGAAGGGTCCTTTAAGTTAGCTAGCCAACACAACGCGGGACGGTCGCTGACCACATTGAATGGCCTGCCATATAGGTATGGGCGAAATTTCGCGGTAGCCCAAATGATGGCGAGGCATCCCTTTTCGGTTGTAGAATAATTGCCTTCCGCTTTTGACAACGACCGGCTAGCGTAAGCTATCACGTGTTCATGTCCATCTTTTCTCTGGACTAGGACGGCACCGAGGCCTAGCCTACTGGCGTCCGTGTGTATTTCGGTCTCGGCGTGCTCGTCGAAGTGCGCAAGTGCCGGCGGCGACTGCATGCGTCGTTTGAGTTCTTGAAATGCGTAGGCCTGCGGCGTTTCCCACTTGGACTCGACATCACATTTTGTTAGATGTGTTAGTGGCTCCGCGATGCGGGAAAAGTCCTTGGCAAAGCGCCTATAGTAGGCACACATGCCAAGGAACCTGCGCGCTGTCTTCTTGTCGATTGGCTGCGGGAACTTTGCAACGGCAGCTGTCTTTTGCGGGTTGGGGCGGACTCCAGACTTCCTGATGACGTGCCCTAGGGACAGAAGCTCATCGTAAGCGAAGCGGCACTTTTCTGGCTTCAGAGTGAGCCCTGATGACTTTATGGCCTCTAGTACTGTTGCAAGCCGCCTAAGGTGGTCGTCGAAATTTCCGCCGAAGACAATGACGTCATCCAAGTAAACGAGACAGGTCTGCCACTTCAATCTTGCTAAAACCGTGTGCATCACGCGCTGGAACGTTGCAGGCGCCGAGCACAGTCCAAATGGCATAACCTTGCACGCGCAGAGGCCGTCTGGGGTGATGAAGGCGGTCTTTTCGCGATCTCGTTCGTCGACTTTTATTTGCCAATAGCCAGACTTGAGGTCCATCGACGAGAAGTATTTAGCGTTGCAGAGCCGATCCAATGCGTCGTCTATCCGTAGGAGGGGGTATATGTCCTTCTTCGTGATCTTGTTCAGACGGCGATAATCAACGCAGAAACGTAGGGTTCCGTCCTTTTTCTTTACCAGGACAACAGGGGATGCCCACGAGCTTTCGACGGATGGATGATATCATTGCGCAGCATTTCGTCGACTTGATCTCTTATAGCTGCACGTTCTCGCGGCGTAACTCGGTACGGGCTCTGGCGGAGTGGTCGAGCGCACTCCTCGGCGATTCTGCGATGCTTGGCGACTGGTGTTTGTCGAATCCACGATGACGTCGCAAAGCAGCCTTTGTATCGTCGGAGCAGACTTATGAGCTGCGGTTGCTTAATCACGGGGAGACTTGGATTAATGTCGTAGTTTGGTTCGGGAACCATGGTCGTCCGGGTAGATGCGGCGGAATCCGATAGGACAAACGCATTACTGGTTTCCAGAATTTCCTCGATGTACGCGATCGTCGTGCCCCTGTTGTTGCGCTTGAACTCCTGGCTGAAGTTTGTCAGCAACACTTCAGTTTTCCCTCCATACAGTGGAGCGATCCCTCTTGCGACGCAAATTTCACGGTCAAGCAGTGGACGTTGGTCGCCTTCGATGACGTCTTCTGCGTCAGCGGGTGCTTCGGTGCCGACCGAAATAACAATGCTGGAGCGAGGCGGGATGCTGACTTGATCTTCGAGCACACTTAAGGCGTGGTGACTACGAGGGCACTCCGGCAGTGTCGCTTTATCTTCCGACAGCGTCATTGACTTCGACTTCAGGTCGGTGATTGCGCCGTGTTGGTTCAGGAAGTCCATACCGAGAATGACGTCTCGTGAACACTGTTGGAGGATAACGAAGGCGGCAAGGTAGGTCCTGTCATGAATGGTTATTCTAGCTGTGCAGATTCCAGTCGGCGTGATGAGGTGTCCTCCAGCGGTCCGAATTTGAGGGTTCTCCCATGCAGTCTTAACCTTCTTCAACTGCGCGGTGATGTGTCCACTCATGACGGAGTAATCGGCCCCTGTGTCCACTAAGGCGGTAACTGCGTGGCCGTCGAGAAGCACGTCGAGGTCGGTGGTTCTTTGTCTGGCGTTGCAGTTAGGCTTTGACGTCGGATCGCGGCTGCGTCGTGTTGAACTGAAGCTGCATCGTCGCGTCGTCAAGTCGTCTTTTGTCGGTGTAGTCATGGCTTCCTTACTTCGGCGGCGGCGGCGTTTCGTTATTATGTCGTCGAGATGGTCTCTTCGTCGTCTTCGTCGGCGGCGTAGGACCTTCGTCAGTTCGACGAACATCAACCGCACCGCCATCGGTTGCTGCTTTTAGTTGTCCGGTTATGGGCTCGCAGAGCGGCCCCAGGCTGGGCCGGTGTATGGTCGGCGCTGCGGCGACAGGTAGCGGCCTCGTGACGGCGAACGGCACGGTCGTCGAGAGTTCTACTGAGTGGCGGCTAGGTAATCGGCGATGTCACGTTAGCGCTCCCCAAGCTGTGGACGCGGCGCGTTGACGGCGAACCCTCTGAGTCCCATGTCGCGGTATGGGCATCGGCGGTACACATGGCCGGCTTCCCCGCAGTGATAGCAGAGCGGGCGGTGGTCGGGGGCTCGCAAAATGTCCGTCTTCCTCGCGTAAGTGCGCTGGCCGACGGGTGGACGTGCTGGCGGCGGCGGCGGTGGAGGACGGAATTGCGGCGTCACAGGGGGGCCTTGACGGCGTGCCACGGTGGCGTGGGTCATCGCTTCTGGCTGAGGCTGCGGTAATTGAGGTTGTACCTCAGGAACCCCAAGTGATCGCTGAACCTCATCTTTCACAATGTCGGCGATCGAGGCCACTTGAGGCTGCGACGAAGGCAGGACCTTGCGCAGTTCTTCGCGCACAATGGCCCTGATGGTCTCTTGAAGGTCTTCAGAACCCAGTCCTTGGATGGCGTACTGCGGCGTGAGCCCCTGGCGGTTATATTGCCGGGCGCGCATCTCCAGAGTTTACTCGATCGTCGATGCCTTTGCAGAAAAGCCAGCTACAGTCTTCGGTGGGTTACGAATAAGTCCGGCGAAAAGTTCTTGCTTGACGCCCCGCGTCAGGAAGCTGACTTTCTTCTCCTCCGACATTTCCGGTTCTGCGTTGTTGTGCCATTACCACAAGCCCGGATTCCGAATCTGCAAGATGGAGAATTTTCCTGCGAGCGCCCTTTGGACAAACCCGGGGCTGCGCCGAAAGGCACAGCGCCCTAATTCTCTCTTGACAAGTCAAGATGCTGAGCCGTCAGGCAGTGGTGTCCTCCGGAGAAGCATCGGCGGGCAACATGTTCAAACGTGTCGCCAAGTGCCAGACAGCCCGGCGCCGTACCTCCCCTTCCCTGGAGGTCACCGCGCCCGCCAACTTTGAACGGGGTGGCCAGCGTGGTCGCTGGTTGGACCTCTTCCGACGACCGTCGAGTGCTCACTTTGTATTGGGCCGTTTGAGTGACAATGGTTTCTGGGGGCTTATAAGCCGCGGCGCGCCGCCTGGAAAACCGGATCCGCCGACCCACCGGGAGCAGAGTGCCGCTCTCGACTGGAGTGAGATGTGTCACGCGTTTTCGCCGGACGTCGCCGTGCGAGAACAGTCGCGTTTGCTGTGAGCTCTCGGCCCCAGTGCCGATCCCTTCATGTCCTGTATAATGACCTGTATATAGTGTATAAAGTCCCTTTTGTTATTCTCACCGACGCCTGACTCGGAGTCTTCGCTACCAACGCTCTGTCACGAAACGGGTGACGAGCGCTACGGGACCACCTCAAAGTCGTAACAGTGGATGGCAGCTACGGGATTGACCGGCATCAGCTACCTCGGCGCGGTGAGTGCCTGAAGTTTACCTCAAACACCAGACTTTCTCTGACACAGGTTATAGTAGCTTAGGGAAGGATTTGGTGTTGCATTGTGATAACCTTGTGTGTTTCAAGCCTAGTAAGAGTGTTTTGAAGACCAGGGGATGCTGAGGGGGTAAACAGGGCAGTGTGTGAAATACTTGCATATGTCTTACTAGTAGCATTATAGTAGCGTACGGCAGGTATATTCAGAAAGGGTAAACAGCAGGAGGACAGTGTGAACGATGGAGAAGTACAAGGTGAAGGAACTTCTCGAAATTTGTGAGGAGTTGGGCATTGAGTTGGGCTCAACCAAAAGAAAGAATGCGATCCTTGAGGTCATGAGGACTGGGGACGTAACGGCTGAGGAAGCCGCAGAAGCCTTGGCGGGTATCAATGAACGTCGCGAGGAGGAAAGGGAGGAGAGGAGAGAAAAGGAACGTCGCGAGGAGGAAAAGGAGGAAAGGAGAGAGAGAGAACGTCGCGAGCACGAGCTTAAAATGAAAGAGTTGGAGATCCGAAATAACTCGCCCGCGCCTGGTCTCACTTCTAATGTTCCGAGAATACGCGATCAACTTCCACCCTTTGTCGTCGGAGAGGATATGGCCAAATACCTCGTGAAATTTGAGCACGTGTGCGAACGGAATAGCATTGAGCGATCCCTCTGGGCACAGAATCTGTTAGCCTTGCTTCCTGGGGAGGCATCAGACGTAATAACTTGCTTATCGAAAGAGGCGTTTGAGAGCTACAGTGATGTGAAGGAAGCGCTACTGCGGAAGTACAAATTGTCGCCCGAAGCTTTCCGGCAGAGGTTCCGGTATGCAAAAAAGGGCAAGGAGTCGAATGTTGACTTCGCGTTTCGTCTAAAAGCCGATCTGGTGGAATGGCTGAAGGGCGAAGAGGTTTACGACGACCGCGACAAAATCGTCGAATGCATCGCGTTGGAGCAGTTCTACCGTTGCATTGATGAGGATGTCAGGCTCTGGCTGCAGGATAGGCTAAAAGAGGTTAAGCTAAACAAGGCAGCAGAGTTAGCGGAAGAGTATTACACCCGCCGCAGCTTGCACAGCAAGGCAGTGCGCGTAGAAAAAGCAGATAGGAGAGATGGGTTTTCCGGGAAGCCCGACGAACGGAAGCAAATCACGCGTCGCGAGTTTCGGAAAGACGAGTCCCTTACCAAAGAAACTGTAAGGGAAGGACAGAATACGTCTCAGAATGCTAACGATGGTCCCAAGCAGCGAAACGATACGACGCGTTCTTTTGAAAAACGGAAGCCGTTAACTTGCTACAATTGCAAAAAGCAAGGGCACATCGCTGCGAGCTGCCCAGAGAAAATTGCTTTTGCAACAATACGGGAAACTAACAAAAACATACGACTCTTGGAGCCATATATGCGGGAAATTAAGGTAAACGGCAAGAAGTGCCGAGCACTTCGGGACTCTGCAGCAACTATGGACGTTGTTCACCCGTCTTTCGTCTCCTCGAGTGATCTTACGGGAGAGTGCGCTTGGATACGGCAAGTGGCCGAGGAGGAGAGTGTCTGTTTACCGATCGCAACGGTTATCATTGAAGGAGAGTTTGGGAAATTGAACACAGAAGCCGCTGTGTCTGCCGCCCTCCCGGAGCACTTTCCCTACCTCTTCTCAAATAGCTCGGAACAGCTGCTGAAGGATCAGGGCAAATCATTCTTTGCCGACGTGGCGTACATGGCCCTCACGCGATCCAAAGGGCGCCAGCTGTCGAGGGAACTTGACTTTGAGTCGGTGAGCGAACAGAGGTGCGGCACACGGACTGATCAAGGTAACTTGAGTGGCGAGCAGGCACGGGGGAGGCAGAGCGCGGAGGCTAGCCTGGTCGAGCGTGTCCTGGAAGTGACTGGGAGTGACACGTCCCGTGCTAGCCGCGATATGGACACGACGCCGCAGTTAGGCGACGCAGGCTCCATACTCGCTCCGGTTTCCGCCAGCTGGCAGGAGCTAGCTGCAGTTGAAAGAGAAACTCTGATTCGCGAGCAAAAGGAAGACTGTTCAATAGCCGATCTGATGAAGAGCGTCAAACTGGGAGTGAAAAAAAGAGGGTTTCATTTTACGAGGAGTCTGGCTTATTGTACCGTCGCTACACGGATAAGCAGGGTCGCAAATATGAACAGCTTCTGATTCCTCGGAAATATCGCCGACAGTTACTGGAACTCGCGCACGAAAACGCGTGGGCAGGGCATCTAGGCTTGAAAAAGACCAAGGCTAGAATGGCTCAGGAGTTTTATTGGCCGTATTGTTGGAAGGATGTCGAACAATTCGTGCGCTCTTGCGACACCTGCCAGAGAATCGGCAAATCCACTGACAAGTGGAAGGCACCGATGAAGTTGGTGCCAGTCATATCCGAACCTTTTCGGCGACTAGTAATCGATATTGTAGGCCCTCTGCCAGAATCAACGAACGGTTGTAGGTATGTTCTGACCGCCCTGTGTGTCGCGACCAAGTTCCCCGAGGCAGTACCTCTTAAGGAGCTACATTCCTCCCAGGTCGTGGACGCTCTGCTCTCAATATTCGCACGCGTCGGGTTCCCTTCCGAGATTCAGTGCGACAATGGCAGCGTCTTCACCAGCTGCCTAACTTCTACTTTTTTGGAAAGATGCGGCATTAAGGTAGTGCACAGTTCCATCCATCACCCGCAATCTAACCCAGTAGAGCGTATGCACTCGGTGCTGAAGCGAATATTGAGAGCCCTGTGCTTTGAGCGTCACTGTGACTGGGAGGCCTGCATTCCCGCCGCTATGTTCGCCTTGAGATCGGCTCCCCATGAGAGCACCGGCTTTAGTCCCGCGGAGCTTGTATATGGCCGGAGCCTAAGAACTCCGTTGCGCATGCTGAGAGAGTCTTGGGAAGGCGGTGACGACGACCCAAATGTAGTCTCGTACGTCCTTGACCTCCTCCAGAGGCTCGGGAAAACCAAAGATATTGTAGAGAGCCACATGAAGGCGGCGAAAACCTTGTCAAAGGAATACTACGACAAGTCAGCAAAAAAACGCACCTTCGAAGAAGGTAGCCAAGTGATGTTGCTGCGACCGTCAAAAAAAAAACAAGCTCGAGGTTCATTGGGAGGGGCCCGCAAAGGTTGTAACTAAGCTTTCCGATACCAACTACGAAGTTAAATTAGGGAAACGGCACAACAAAATTTACCACAGTAACTTGATGAAACCCTACATTCAGCGTCGCGCGATTATAAGCATGACGATAAATGCTGACGATGAGGAAGGGGCCGAAATCCTGACGACGGCTGATATGAAGGTATGTGGTTTAGAGCTAATGGTGGAACAGCTGACGTTGGAAGCGCGTCTAAGTGCCGCCCAAAAGGAGGACTTAAAGGGAATCATTTCAGAGTTTAGGGAGGTTTTTTCGAACCGTCCCGGAAGAACAACGGTCCTAGAGCATGACATCGAGTTAACCTCTGATCAACCGATCCGCAGTAAACCGTACCGTTGTTCGCCCGTGCAGAAAAAAATCATGGCTGAGGAGATTCAGCGCATGCGTGACTTGGGGGTTATAGTACCAAGTGAGAGCGACTACACGTCGCCCTTGATACTAGTCCAGGCTCCAGGAAAAGATCCTAGGCCATGTGTCGATTATCGGCGTCTGAACGCGATAACCCGAGATCAGACATATCCGATACCGAACCTGGAAGAAAGGGTAGAGACAGTGTCGAAGGCAAATTATATATCTACCCTGGATCTCGTGCGAGGCTATTGGCAAGTACCCCTTACGGAACGAGCTAGCCGCTATGCCGCCTTCGTTTCCCCGCTTGGAACGTTCCGGCCACTCATGTTGAGCTTCGGCCTCAAAAACGCGCCGTATTGTTTCTCTAGCCTGATGGACAGAGTGCTTCAGGGTTTAGGCGAGTTCGCATTGCCGTACCTCGATGATGTTGCCATATTTTCGGACACTTGGGAATCACATCTGGAGCACTTGCGAGTCGTGTTGAGCCGGTTGAAAGAGACAGGTCTTACTGTGAAACCAGCTAAATGTCACCTAGGTTGCGGTGAAGTGACTTATTTGGGCCATGTGGTGGGGCGCGGCCGGCGTAGACCGTCCGACATCAAGGTAGCTGCTATTTTGAACTATCCCCGGCCAACCACGAAGACGGATATACGGGCCTTTTTAGGTTTAGCTGGATATTACCAACACTATATGAGAGACTACTCTGACCTTGCCAGCCCGCTAACCGACGCATTTCGGAAGTCGGAGCCCGTTAAGGTGACGTGGGACTCAAAGAAAGAAAATGCGTTCCAAATGCTGAAGCGAGCATTAAGCCATAAGCCGGTTCTGACGGCACCAGACTTTTCGAAAGGTTTCATCATTCAATGCGACGCGAGTGATCGCGGTATGGGAGCGGTACTATGCCAAGAAGATGCTAGTGGTCATGAACGACCAATTTTGTATTTAAGTCGCAAACTAAGTTGTAGAGAAGAGGCATACAGTACCTCTGAGAAAGAGTGCGCCTGCGTTGTGTGGGCCGTTCAGAAGCTGGCTTGTTATGTCTCCGGTTCTAAGTTTGTTGTGGAAACAAACCATTGCCCTCTAACTTGGTTAAGTAGCATGTCCTCTAAAAGCGGCCGTTTGCTGAGATGGAGCATGACCCTCCAGCAGCACAGCCTCGTTGTCCGTTATAAGAAGGGAAGGTTGAACGCGAACGCTGACGCTCTAAGTCGTGCATTCTAGGCCTCGCTTCTTTCAGTGGCCTACTCGTTCCTACTCGTTACTTACCTTCTCTTGCTTCGCGACGACCTGTCCTGTTCACAGGGAGATCGGGGGAAAAAAATGAATGACCTCATTGGCTTCCTCAGTAGTATATTTTCGGTCCAAGTGATTTCAAGGGGACCATTCTATTTGTCATTGTTATTGCTGATTATTAATTGTTCCTGATCTTTGGTGTGTTGTTCATTTGAAAAAGGGTTGTTTGAGCCTTGTATACTAGATCGTACACCTGCCTCTTGTTGCAGCGGGAGCAAAAAGGGGGATAGCAATTCAGTTAGGTTGATTTAGATTATAGCCTTGTCTGGTGTTTGACGGGAGACAGAGGGCACTTGTTCGTGTTGGGTGTTGCCTTTTGCCGGTCGGTTTTGCAAGCTGCAGAACGACTAACCGGGACCAGTGGCGAGAAGCAAGGGCTTAGGAACGACCCGAGCGGAGCTGGTTGAGGTGCCTTGGCGACAACGCGGTGAGCCGAGCTCCTGTCCTGGCGAGTGGGACCTGGGCACGTGAAGTGACCTGGCGTCCCGACACTGGACGTAAACTTGGACGAGCCTGACGAACGTGCGCGCCTGGCATCCGAGCCACGTGGAGGCAGCTCGTCTTCCCGGCGCCTTATCTGAGGGCGGGGATGCTGTTGTGCCATTACCACAAGCCCGGATTCCGAATCTGCAAGATGGAGAATTTTCCTGCGAGCGCCCTTTGGACAAACCCGGGGCTGCGCCGAAAGGCACAGCGCCCTAATTCTCCCTTGACAAGTCAAGATGCTGAGCCGTCAGGCAGTGGTGTCCTCCGGAGAAGCATCGGCGGGCAACATGTTCAAACGTGTCGCCAAGTGCCAGACAGCCCGGCGCCGTACCTCCCCTTCCCTGGAGGTCACCGCGCCCGCCAACTTTGAACGGGGTGGCCAGCGTGGTCGCTGGTTGGACCTCTTCCGACGACCGTCGAGTGCTCACTTTGTATTGGGCCATTTGAGTGACAATGGTTTCTGGGGGCTTATAAGCCGCGGCGCGCCGCCTGGAAAACCGGATCCGCCGACCCACCGGGAGCAGAGTGCCGCTCTCGACTGGAGTGAGATGTGTCACGCGTTTTCGCCGGACGTCGCCGTGCGAGAACAGTCGCGTTTGCTGTGAGCTCTCGGCCCCAGTGCCGATCCCTTCATGTCCTGTATAATGACCTGTATATAGTGTATAAAGTCCCTTTTGTTATTCTCACCGACGCCTGACTCGGAGTCTTCGCTACCAACGCTCTGTCACGAAACGGGTGACGAGCGCTACGGGACCACCTCAAAGTCGTAACAGCGTGCCGGAAAAGACGGGCCATCTCCTCCGTGAAGATCGCGATCGTCTCATTTGGCAGCTGCGCTCTGGTTTCTAGTAGAGTTTGAGCTCGCCCTTTTCCCACGACGCTTGTAAATGTTTGCAAGAAGCCGCTTCGGAACAGGTCCCACGTCGTTAAAGGTGGATTCTCGATTCTAGAACCAGGTCCTGGCGGCGTCTTCCAATGCGAAATACACATGTCGCAGCTTGTCGTCGCTATCCCGACTGTTAAACGTAGAGACCCTCTCATACGTCTCCAGCCAGCTTTCCGGCTCCTCAAGTGTGGAACCGCGGAACGTCGGTGGCTCCCTGGTCTGCTGCAGAACTATTGGGGCCGCTGAGGCTGCCATTGGGGCTGTATTATTGGTCGTCTCTGGACGATCTTCTCGGACGATCTTCTTGGTCGTCTGTGGTAGAATTCCGTGTTTCGGGGGAAGATTCTCTGGCCAGCGGCTTGCTCGATGTTTCGGGACGACATTGCTGTTGTCTTTGCGGTCCGGGCTTGAATTACGGCTTGTCGGGGGCGTTCGGTACATGAACGTAAAGCACCTTTACCATATGTTACGTGGTGGTAACATTGAAGAACACAGTAGCAATACTGTGAACGATAAAACTAACTTTTATTGGGCGAACCTGTGCCCACAAAACATGCTACACTTATAGAACAACGATAGCGGCGAACACGGTCGGCGATCGTCAAAATCTGATCAGCGGGTCAAGCGCGTCCGCTTTTATACATCAGTCGTCGAATGTTCCAGAGTAATCGCTTGGACCCGCGTGCCTTCTAGAAAGTTCTACATTATTCGCGTCGCGCACACATGCGATCAGATTACACAAGGCTCGGTCAGAGACAGCGGATGGAAGCATCGATAACATTCCAGAAACTTCCGCTACATGCAGGCGCGTCCTGCGGTGTACGATAACATTTGTTAGGCGGTGAAACGTGTCTCCCGATTAAGACAAACAAGTACACGGGTCAATATGGTCTTCTTCTTAAACGTTCCGAGTATATATACTACCAGCGCGAGACACAGGACAACAAAGTGGACGAGAAGCGTGTCTTATAGAATGCTATGTTACAAGGTACAGGTTTCTACAAAAGTGACGGTAACTGCTCGAAACATTTGATGCGTCGGCTTTTGCGCCTTTAGAAATATTTACAGAGGGCTCCCATATATATATTAGCCACGCAAGCACGGCGATCGACGAACCAGGCTAGCGCTAAGGTAGAATTTCACAACACCATTTTCATTCCACGTCGTAATCACACAGATCATTTGAGGCTTCGTTCTGGGCACACGCGGGCTTTCGGCTTGGTGCCTGTTGCGTTTGGCGTAAGAATATGGCTAGGAGCAGGCACCACATATGCGCAATCACGAGCAATGTACACATAATTTCTCCAGAAACTGACGCTGACCACGGGTAGCGCGAGGATCTCGATGGGCTGACAGGACGACTTCGTGGCAGCCGAATTCCGAATACTGCATATGCGGTGAGGGTAGCTATATGAACATGTCGATAGGTCATCTTGTAGATTGTTGTAGCGCAGGCAGAACGAAACGGTCATAGAAGGCACATGAGACAACACAGAGCGCTGAACCAGCTGCGAACAGATGTTGCGTGCGCCATGTCGCACTGAACTACAGAAACCGCCGTCGCGCACTCCAAGACAAATCTGAACTAACGTTCTTAAATTACTAAACGTGTATATTATTTGCTTCTAATCAAGAAAAGTCAATAATATAAAGTAAACGTTTTATTCATTACAATAAAAGGATTCTGCAGCGTGTGCCACGAAACCTGGCAGTAAGCAACCCTGGGAGTCGTTCGTACCAGTCGCATTGTTGAAATCGCAATCATGTGAAGTGAGCCCTCTAAAAATCGCATTGCGACCCGTGCAACTGCACTGATTTTCGTCGTTCCAGTCGCAGCATGTGAAACAGCTTTAACTGTCTAGGACAAACGCATACAACACGCGCCAAGAAACCTCCTCCGCATTGCCTAGGCAGAGCGATATATTCAAGGAGCAAAAGCCCACAGCTTTTCTCTCTCACGCCCGCTCTTACTCGCGCCTGCGCACTAACGGCTGGCGATCCCTCAAGTGAACGTCGCGTCCGCAGAACTGGGCTTCTTCGATCTCTTCGATTTTCCACTTCTGGCTACCCGCGGGCTGCAGAGCCGGTTGCTCGTGGCGTTGCTCCGCCTATCGGGCCAGCTCTCCTCTCTTGTTTAGCTTTCTCGCGAAACCGCACCCTGCTACGCGCAACCGGGGTGCTCGGACGCGCGCGCTCCGCAGCAATATTAAACAAAAGAATGTAATCGCGATGTCTGAATGCATTACCGTTGCCGAAGTAATGTTGAAAGAACTTCCCAAATTGGGCCGTGAGGTCGAATCGGCTGTGTTTGCCGGCTTTTATGGAAATAGCATGCTTTATCAGGCCAGCCGAATGAGTGTTCTCATCAACCGCGGGTACTGGCCGTTGCCCAGTTCTAGCGTGATCTTAAAAAAAAGGTCCCCTTTATCGCTGGCTTCCGCCCCCTGGGGTTCTCAGACGGTCTTGCGAGCTAGACGTCTGGCGATACGAAAAAAATGTACGCATTCTCACTGCACTGCAAGAACGCACTGAAGACACGTACGACACACCGACCCATTTGCGATCCATTTGGAGTTTATGAGCACAAACACATTCTCGCTTGAGGAATCGTCGTGCTTTATTGAGCAAACTTCGGGTGGCTGCGCATCACTACGACAGCGCGCCGGCTAGGAGGCAGAATTTCATTTCTGACTCCGCGTTTAGATTCATTGACTGCGGCCTCAGATGCCTTCTTCCCAAGGTAACTGAAGCTTCACGGAACCAAAGTTTTGCAATAGCCGGCGCACGGTGCAGAACAGTACGTGCGTAGAGCCGGCCTACATGCGACCATGGAACAGCCGTTTGATGTGTTCGCAGGCGTACGTTCTGTGGAGCTTCGCCCACTCTTGCAGCGCATCCGCTAACCTTCACTTCCCTGTGCTTCTCGTGCACAGATAAATACGCCTGCGGTAGGATGGATTTGTTCCTTAAGTCAAAGCAGCCGCTTCTTTCCCATCTTCCAGGATGAAGCGTCGGCTAGCAGGCGCACGGTGCCGAGGGCAGCAAATTCTGCGTAACGCTCTATCAGCACGTATATTGAGGTACACCTGTGCAGGCATGCATGAACCTCGAACGCGCTCTGCTTAAAAGACTTCGTGCTGTCGCGAGCACTGCGAGGAACAAGCACCAGTTAAGCAACATGGGTTTTAATGTGCGCAAAAGCAAGTTTTTACTGAACACGAACTATGCATGCATTCATAACGTACGTCTACGTGCCGCAAATGCACCATATGCGCTGTCAAATGCAGGAATCACTGACCTGCAAGGCCTTCATTGTACAGATTCTGAAACGCATCGGTTTCGGTCTACGATGGCACGTTAGTATGATTCCGCCAAAGAGGGCAAAATTTCCCGCTGATATTCTTTCGTCCGTTGCCATTGCCGTGACGCGGTACATTGCGTACAGCGTTGCATGCGCGTTCATTTCACGAACTTTAGTTTCTCCTGTCAAACCTGGCCACAGCAACATCCGGGAGAGCATGGTCCAGATAACGCAACGCAACAAAACACGGAGACCAACGCAAACCTGCCAGCAGGGCGCCTTTGCACGGTACGAAACTTACGGAGCAACACGTGTGAGCGCACAGAACCAAAACAAAGCCGCCATTGTGGCACGAAAGGCGTGGCTGCTACGGCAAAGAAATAAAAAAAGACAGAGAAAAAAAAGGAACCGACGATTACGTTACTTCCTAATGCGAAATGTGAGCGCAGCAAATAAGCTGTTTCACCTTTTGGATAGATTGAGGCAAAGAAATCGAGCAACACATGTATGCGCTATCACATAATTTTTTTTTTATTTTTCACACGTATTCCTTTAACAAAGACTCCACTAACAGTTCTTGACAGTCATGAAGGAAGCTTTGTGGTCGGAGAAATAGACTGATATATGTTCGACTTGGTACACCAATGCTTGATTCTCAAAGACGAGATCTATACAAGTGCCTCGCGAGGTTGTCACAGCCGTGGGGGAAGCAGAGGCTAAGCGCCGCCGCCGAGAAGACCCTGCCGTTCGCGCCGCCGAAGCGGAGGCTCATCGCCGCCGTCGAGAGCAACCAGCAGTAAGCGAGGCTGAAGCAGAAGCTCATCGCCGCCGCCGAGAAGACCCTGCAGTTCGCGCCGCCGAAGCGGAGGCTCATCGCCGCCGTCGAGAGCAACCAGCAGTAAGCGGAAGCGGAGGGGGGCGGCGTGTACACCCAGCGGCAAACGATGGGGGCAGAAGCGCGCGCAGCAAGCGGACAACACGATAAAGGGAGGAGGGAAGAGATAGCAGCGACTGACTGATGCCGCTGACGGCGATAGTGAGTCAACCCCAGCTATCCGCCACACAAGAACAGGGGGGGGGGACCCTTTCCTCCTCTTTCTGCATGGCGGCGACGGTGTTCTATGCAGTCACGTTATCTTGACTCTCTAGCGGCGTCAGCGGCATCCAGCGGTATCAGTCGGTCGCTGCTAGCGCTGGGGGGATGAAAGGGGGGCGGAGCTGGTTACGAGGCCGACGACGACGCCGACGACGACGACGACGCGAAACCCAGGAACGGACGCCAAAGAGCTGCGCTCTAAAAAATGAGAACCTACAGCGTCATTACCTCCAGACTTTTCTCCTAACGCGCGGAGGGGGTACAGCCTTCAGTTTCCTTCCTCCATGGTGCCGTTTATCGATTCAAATTGTGCCGAGGCTATATTTGCGAACGGGGTGGTCGTTTCCTTCGTGCAGCATCACGTAGGTTCGTTTTAATTAGAAACACAGTAATATCTCAGCCAGTTTGTGCATCCGACATTCGATAGCCACTACCAGGCGCACGTGTTTAAAGACGGTGAATTTTATCAGCTGGGGGCGGCGTTTCACTGGCGTAATGACTACATACACGGCTTCCGTCGTCAATAATCTGCCTCCTCTGGCCGCGTAATGACGACTTGCTTGAAAAAAACTGTCCTAGCTAGCGTGAAAACTCGTCGCTGGAAAGGAGCACAGTCTGTCTGGAAACTACCCAAGAAAGCGGATTAACCTTGCAGTCTCTGGGTGTGTGCACCAATGAGTAAAAAAACACTGCTTCGCATTTTCAACTTCCAATTTCTTCGGGTGCGAGGCGGATAAAACAGATTCCTGTAGTCAATTTTTTTTCAATGAGAAAAATCATAATAAAGTTTTGCTGTACAAAGGTAATTCAAACAGGGCTCTTGTTATTTTGCCACGCTGCTAAAATTCCTAACACGGAGTACAGTATAAAAATTAATATGTTTTGGCTGTGGCTGCATGAATGATACACTGCGATAAATTCACAGCACATTAGTGCAAGTGTACTTCCGGTGTTAGTTTAATATCATTTGATACATAATAAAATCACTGTGTTTATTACCTAGTAGCTGGCAAAATAATTGAGGCTTCGCTAAGCACAGACCGCACAAGGACACCATTGAAAGAAATGCACACTAAAAACAGTGTGTGTGTGTGTGTGCTTTTCTGTCACGGAGTGTTTTGTGCATTGTTCTTAGCCATACGTGAATGACAAACTCATCCACGCTTCCACCATAGTAATTGAGGCTTTCTTCTTTTGCCTCCAGCCTCTGAGATGCTGCTCATATTTGATCATCCCTTTGGACTCTATTGTCTCTGGACGTTCAAGTCAACAGTGGATGTGTCACCGCAGAGTCAGAATCCTCACAAGGTATGTTTCTGAACACTTCAACTAGAACTCTGATTTGTTTATTAATTGGACAAACTTTTGTTTCGCCATTCTTTGCTTGCATGTTCGTCATCGCTTCATGATTTCTCTTTTCATGAAGGAGGACAAAAGAGAGATTATTGGTTTGCCACGCCAAGCCATACGAAGCTCAACAGTCACCATAATGACAACAGGTCCTCTTGAACTATGTGCCTCACCATGAAATGTTTGCAAGTTTACCAGATAGAGGGCTGTGAGCGCTATCAGGAAAGCAGCAGTCTACAGTTTTGTATCGTACCTAGCAGGAATGGTAAAATTTGACATACAAGCTTACTTGATTTTAAGGGCGTTTTATGACAATCGGAGAAGTAACAAGTTGAGTCCCAGCTTGTTTCTTTTCTCGTCATGTAGCAAGCTCCTACTTGGTAATGCACAAACTCTCTCATCTGCTATTTGCAAATCAAATTGACGGGCATTACCACCAAGTATCACATGCTCCCTCATAGCGTTAATTTACTACATCAAACTGCAAAGAATTTTAAAGCCTTCAAAACTGCTCAGTGCAATTTTGAGAAAGTGATGCTTCATGTTCACTGAAACTCCGGCAGTCACTCTTCACTTTATTACTATATATTTTTTTAATTTAGAGTATGCTCAGGGCCATATGCCATTAAAAGGGGAGAGTTGGTACCAAGCAGTAGAGTAAAAAAAATGAACAAGAGCAGTGAGTTCTGGTAATACAACGATCCTCCTGATTATACAATGTTAGCTAATGTTTTTCAAAAAAAGTTTATCGGTGATGCATACGATACTTGAGGGAAGGTGGTTCCATTACTGAGATGATCGATGGAGTTTGAAATGTACTTGAGGCCGCGGTATGAAGTCGTCGTGAGGTGTGGTATGACGGAAAATTTTATGAAATAGTGAAACATGGCGACTGCGGCGATTAGGTAGGGGATTAAGTGCTGGTTAGTTTCATTAAAGTTATACTCGCTGTACGGTTATAATTAGAAAGAATGAAACGCGACTGGGATCCCATATTGCGGATGCATATTAAAAATTAGAGCGTATTAGCGTCTTGTAAAGGTGTAGTTTTAAAGTAGACAGTGCTTTGGAAAAGTTGCACTGTAAGTACCTGAGCAGGTGAATAGCATTTTTAATGATATACTCCATATTGGTCCAATTTAAATTATTTGTAATGTGTACACCAACATATTTATAGGACATGACGAAATCTAAAGGAACATTGTTAAGATGGTAAGTGATAGGATTAGAATCAGATCCGGATATTGCATTTTTCATTTGTTAACCACAAAAGGCTCATGTACAGTTTGCATGAAATCAGTGACTAGGCTAGCCCTGCACCGTAAGAGATGGCTAGAACAGGCATCTTCCCACAACTGGCCTGCTCCACGTTTCTCAAACATGACAAACCAATAAAATCAATTTTATTTTTCTCTTCAAACAGTAGGTGACATACCTGACGACAGTGCGTTCACAAAAAGTTTGTGAAATATACTCGAAGTTTGGCTTAACATTCAGTCAATCAACAGTGGACGAGCAAGGGAGGCCTCAGCATGGCAACTTCATCACGGCCCTCACAAATATGTTTGATTGTTGAAACGTTGGCTACAGGCTGAGGCTTCGCTTGCTCACCTCTGTTACTCAACTGAAGTGTTCATCTCCTTGTAACCTTTTTGCATTGTTTGAACATACAAACCGAGATGTTTTTTCAACATGAAACGATAAATTGCATTTTACAAGGATCCGTGAGCATTAATTGGGCATACGTATATGCTTATTTAGTGTCCTTGTTTATACACAATATTTGCAGAGGTCCTTGTAAGCACTGCCGTCTCCATAACGTTCCTCGCCTTCCTACGGGTACTCCACTTGTGCCAAAGCCTTTACTGCTGCACCTGAACACTAAATGTGCAGCAGAAATATCAAGAACGCACAATATGTGATCTAAAATTTAGCATAAGGTTTTTTTTCCCTCTACACTTCGTGCCTATCGCCAATGTGTTATGAAAACAAGGCCACATTGCATCACGAGCTTACCTTACTGACAGTACATCCTTGCCGAGTACTTCTTATGTTTCTTTTTTTAATCTAGCTGAAATCGTCGAAGGCAGACAGCATACGTATAGTATGAAACACGTCAAACAGCACTGTACGCAACACGAGTTTAGCCGAGCACAATATCGTTGTCCTTGCTTTAGCGGCATGCCAAACACGATGAGAAAACTTCGTTCGATTTCAGTTTTTAATTCCGTTAAATAGACTACTATCTGTGTTTCTGTACGTTGTAAACTCAGTGATTGACAGCATTAGCTCCACCTGACCTGTACGAAAGTTGTGGGCATGTACGGCTTCATTCACGATTGACAATAAACAATATAAGCTTACTTAATTGTCTGACGTATATTTTGCCAGTTGAGGCCTCTCGGTCACCTGGCGATATAATAAAGGTATCGATAGTCATTTTAGAGTATCGTACACACGAACACCGCTCCGAAAGCGGTAGCGAAACACCCAAAATCAGCCAACGAGCAGCGCGACGAACCCCACCAGCTGCTACCGACGAGCACATATTAAGTGGATTTCTCCGCTCTTTCTGCGCATGCGCGAAGAGCAGTGGTTGCGAGAGAGAAACGTGAGGACTTTCGGTCCTTGACATTTCTCTTCGCCTAGGTACTACGGGGAAGAAAGTTAGCTCCGTTCGTCCCTAGCCGAGCTGGCAACACAATCGACAAAATGCATGGCCGGCAAGGCGAAGAAGCCGTGTCCGAGGTGAGTTTGTTGCTATTTTGTTGCGACGGTAACATATAAAATTTTCATAGTCGTAGGGGAATACGTTTGAAAGTGAGGTGTCTTCTCAGATGACTTTAGTGGCAAAGCATTACATCGTGAAGATGCATTGTTGATTAGTGTCGTTCAGCACGTTCAACATACCGCACACTTCAGGAGATTCGCCGGAACAGAAACAGTTTATGAATTCGACTGCCGTGCCGATGCGAGTTTGTTGCTTTTTTTTTTTCGACGGTTTCATATCAAATTCTGATAGTCGCAGGGGCATATGATTGGACGTGAGGCGTTTTCTAGGATGACTTTAATGGTAAAACATTAGGTCGTGCTGATGCATTGTTCATTAGCGTCATTGAGCATAGCACACACTTCAGCGGAATCGTGGGAACGGAAAGAGTTTGCGAATTCAACTGCCGTGCCGGTAAATTTGTTCTTAATGTAACTGAGCATACAGCACACTTGGAGATTCATGGGAATGGAACTTTTTGTACTCTGTATGTGAAAGTATCCCACGGTAAGTGAAGGTTCACAGAACCTTCAGTTTCGCGATAGCCGGCGCACGGTGCCGTACACGCGTAGAACCGGTCTACGTGCGACCATGGAACAGCCGTTTGATGTGTTCGCAGGCATACGTTCTGTGGAGCCTTGCTCACTCTTTCAGCGCATCCGCTAACCTTCACTTCCCTGCGCTTCTCGCGCGCACAGATAACATAGCCCTGCGGTAGGGAGCATTCGTTCTTAAGTCAGAGCACCCGCTTCTTTCCCATCTTCCCGGATGAAGCGTCGACTGGCCGGCGCACGGTGCCGAGGACAGCAAAATGCACATACTCTGCATAACGCTTTATCAGCACGTGTATTGTGGTACACCTGTGCAGGTGTGCATGAACCTAGAACGCGCTCTGCTTAAAAGACTTCGTGCTGTTGCGAGTACTGCGAAAAACACGCAATAGTTAAGGAACATATGTTTTAATATGCACAAAAGCAAGTTGTTACTGAACACGAATGTTCTCAAACCAGGACTATGCATTCTTGCATAACGTACGTTCTACGTGCAGCAAATGCACCATGCGCTGTCAAAAGCAGGAATCACTGAACTGCAAGGCGTTCGTTGTGCAGATTCTGAAACATATCGGTTTCGGCCTACAATGACACGTTAGCGTGACTCCGCCAAAGAGGGCAAAATTTCCCGCGGATATTCCTTCGTCCGTTGCCATTACTGTAGCGCGGTACATAGCGTGCAGCGTTGCATGTGCGTTCATTTCACGAGCTTTATTTCCTCCTGGCCCACCTGGCCCCAGCAACATCCGGGAGAGCACGGTCCAGATAACACAAAGCTACAAAACTCGGAGACTAACGCAAACCTGCCCGCATGGCGCCTTCGCCACGGTACGAAACCTATGGAGCAACACGTGTGAGCGCACAGCACCATAACAAAGCCGCCATTGTGGCCCGAAAACATGGCCGCTACAGTAAAAGAAATAAAAAAAACTGCAAAAAAGGAAAACCTACTCATTTCCTCCACACTTTTCTCCTAGCGCGCGGACGAGGTAGAGCCTCTCCTCAGTTTTCTTTCCTCCATGGCTCTTTCAAACCTTTGAACGCTGGTTGCCTGGAAAGCTGCATTGCATTGCAGAACTGCTCATTCGGGGCATCCTTGACCCAGACGAGCAGTTGCGCGTGAGCACTGCCTCATAAGCCTCGCTGCATATAGATTCCAACAGCGCAATTTAGATGTGCTGCATTTTATTGGGATGGCAAATATATGGACACTCAAGGCGGACTTTTTCCGTCGGCGTCAACGACGGCGACGAATGAGTGAAAGGACTACGTATGAGCAGAGTCCTTCCATTTTTTTTTAATGGTCAAGAAACTGCCGCCTCAGTTTCATATAGAGCCAGCGCCCGCCGCTAGAGGCGCAACCGTGCATGAGAGGGCATGCGAACGCCGCTACCGCTGTGGTTGGGTGTGGGGCAGCCTCGGTATTCTAGCTTTCTCAACTTCCTCAACCGTCGCTTTAGTTTCACGTAACTATTTTTAACATTGAATATGCTTAAAAAACTGCCTGAGCGCGTCTTCTGCCATGATATGAGCGCCCGGGACGAAAAAACAAGCCGCTCATAACATGAAGCTTGCGGCGGTCTCAGACCAAAAAAAAAGAAAGATATCTGGGATTTTAAGAGTCAGAACCGCGATACGATTATGAGGCACGCCGTAGTGGGGGACTCATGATTAATTTTGACCACTTGGAAACCTTTAAAATGCACCTAAATTTTAAAAAACGGGTCTTCTACAATTGGCCTCCGTCGAAATGCGTCCGCTGTACACGGCCGGGCGGTCTCGGTCCAGATTTCTTCATTACCGCCGTTCGCCTCAACACTTCGGTGGGCTCCGCTTTTTAATATTTGCCCGAGATTAAACACCCCGCATTCGCAACAAAGCGCCAGTGGTCCCACTTATCACCAGATGCAAACATATGGGCTGTTGCACCCCTGCTTACCCGTAAGTAAGCGCATGGCGCCAGATTGTTCGCCGAGCACAGCTGTTCACTTTCTGTTAAGCTGTGGCAGAGAAGGACTCTGACTGTGGGCAGTACCTTATAAGAAGATCAAAAGAATGAAATTGTTATTGCAAAGGGCTGCTACCGTAGAATACTTGATGACAAAGAAAAGGAAATTGAGCTGCTCCATGCGCTTAAGATTTCTCTGCAAAGCGATGCCATTTCTGAATGAGATTTAGGTAGGATTAATGCAAGACAAACTTCGCTACTAAGTGTCTTCGGTGCGGCTTTTAGCAATGGATTAAGGCGAACGTCATGTTAGGATTCGAATGGTCGACCTCGTTATGTTGCTTGGATGGCGTTATTGTTTTTTCAACGACATTTTCCAGCCATATTCAGTGGCTGTCGGCTATTCTCCAAGTGTTCCGCAGCGCCTGTCTTCAGCGCGGCTCATCCAAGTGCCAGTTTGGTCGCCGCAATATAACAGTGCTCGGCCACCTTGTTAAGGGTGCAGGAATCCGACCTGACCCTGAAAAATTTGCGCCGTGAGGCATTTCCCCGTACGTTTCTCTACCAAAGACGTTCGCTCCTTCATTGGCTCATGTGCTTACTTCCGTCGCTCTGTCAATAATTTCGCAGACATTTCCCGTTCACTCACTGAACTTCTCAAGAAAGATACGCCTTTCATATGGAGCCGTAGACTAGCTCGTGCATTTTCTGCGCTTATACGACTTCTCACAACTTCTCTTCTGCTGGCGCACTTCGAGCCTTCTGCTCTTACGGAAGTTCGGACGGACTCCACTAGGATACAGAATCGCAGCCGTCCATGCCCAACGCTGCATGGTCTTGACTAAGTCATAGCGTACCCAGGCTTTCCTCGCTGAAAGATCCTGCAAGCCGTCTTGGACGCTGGGCTTTGCAGTTACGAGAGTACTCGTTTTCCGTCGTGCCCAAGTCTGGCCAACTATATCAATACGCCGACCGCCTGTCTCGATAGCCCGTTTATCAACTCCACAATACCGATCCTGACACCTATGCCTGTGTTCTTTCTATCTCGGACTCTCTTCATGTCGGCAATAAACAGCGGAATGATCCGGCGTTACGTTCCATCATCAACCGTGTCAGCTCCGGGGCCTCTGACGAGTCGCTCCGAATGTTTACCTTACACAGTGGAACTTTATACCGCCACAGTGTGCATAGCCCGAAAACGCTGAGCAATTGCTGGTGGTGCCTTCCTACATGCGTTCTACTGTCCTCCAGCAGATTTACAATGAACCCACATCAGGCCATCTTCGTGTAACGCGCACTTGTGAGTGCGTACGGTGTCGTTTCGTTTGGCCTGGGCTTTATCGCTCCCTGTATGTTGGCAGCTGCGAACGTGGTCAACAAAGCAAGACGCCACCGACGCGTCCTGCCGGCCTTCTTCAGCCTATCGATGTCCCAGTAGAGCCGTTCTTTCCCGTCGACCTTGATCTCATCGGACCTGTCCGTACATCGGCATCGGGGAACAAATGGGTTGCTGTCGCAAAAGACTATACCACGCACTACGCTATTACACGCATGCTTCCAACCAGCTCTGCTGCCGATATTGCCGACTTCCTTCTCCGCGATGTGACTCTACATCATGGAGCTCCTCCTAAGCGGCTCATCGATCACAGTCCTGGTTGTATATGCTGCCGTCTAGTGAAAGCGGGGAGACATAGTTCCCCGTAACTGCGCGTGGTTGGCGATCTGGCAGCGTGTGCGCTTATTCTTGATATAAAACACGTCTGAGAGACCATTAAACGCGTGCATATGTCACTTCTCGTCTGGCCGTCTCGCTCTTCCTTCATGGCTACAACAGTCCTTACTTTTTGTCCCGTCTCCTGGATGTTCGCTCATGTTCCACAAAACACAAGGTCACCACCGCCTATCATCCTCAGACAAACGGCCTCACCGAACGTCTGAATCGCACGTTGGCGCCGATCCCCACCACTGGGATGTTACATTACCCTTTGTTACATTTGCCTATAATAGGTCACGCCACAATACTGCACCTTTCTCACCGTTTTATCTTCTTTTTGACCATGAACCGACACTCCCCACGGATACATTACTCCAATCCGTTCCCCAACAACCATTGGAGTACGCGCAAAATGTCATCGTAAGGACGAACGCTGCGGGTCATATCGCCCGTGACCGCCTTAAGATGTCACAGGCATCACAGAAGTTGTGTTTCGATTGCCGTCATAAGGATGTATAATACGCTTCAGGATCCTTAGTGCTCCTCTGGTCATCAACTCCACGAGTTGGTCCATCAGCAAAGCTTCTACTACGCTACAATGGTCCTTATCGCGTTCTGCACAAGTTACCGACGTGATCTATGAGTATGCACCAGAAACGTCAATGTTACCATCTACACCGGTCCAGCCTGATGTTTACGTTGCTCGGCTAAAGCTGTATAAGCCGTCCGTTGACGCTGCAATCTAGCCTACCCGGATGGTGCGAGTGTTTTCGCCCGGAGGGTAATGCCGCGAGACAGAAGTAGTCTGTCGCACTAGGCCAGTATCGATGAAGAAGAGGTAGAAGTTGCTCCTTGGCATCTTGGCTCCTGTGACTCTTTGGCTGCTCGTCTTACTTGTAAATATTTGTAAATATACGTCTTTTATGCATCATTTCTGGTGGAGGTGCTGGGTACGCTGCCTGTTCATAACCATCCCCCCAGCACGGAACACCGAAGGGGACGCCGCGTTGTTCGCTCGGTGATGGCCACTGAATCACCCACCACGCCGGAACTTACCGCACAACAGCCGTCCCCTCCGACTGCCGTCTTATCGCTTCCAAAAGATCCAGGCACCTTCTGTGGCACAGATGATGTGGATGTTGAAGATTGCGTTTCATGGTATGAGCATGTCAGCAAACAGAACAAATGGGACGATACGCTTATGCTGACAAATGTGATATTTTATCTTAACGGAACTGCAAGCGTCTAGTACGCGACGGTTGAGCACGATCTCAACAGCTGGGACCTATGCAAAGAAAAACTGAACGACTTGTTCGGCAAGCCTTCGTGTGCTCAGGTAGCTATCAAAAAAGAACTTGGCTTTCGCGCGCAATCATCCACTGAATAATACGTTTCGTCTATTCAGGATGTTCTAGCGCTTTGCACATCACAACCGCCGCATAAGCAAACTCTTACACATCCACAAACTTAAAGGAATTCTTTGCCGAGCTTCGACAAAGATACCTTCTCCCCGGATGCCGTTTCTTCATTGCCCACTACATCGTCATACGTAATCCGGGTACGCCAATCACAGAAGCCAAAGTGCGCCACGCACTGGCTAACCTCCACACTACCTCCGCTTCTGGCCCTGACCAGATTCATAGGAAAATTATCCGTAACCTGGACGACAATTCCGTCAAGGCACTCGCCACGTACTTCAACCAATGCTTCGACACTGGCACCCTTCCATCCTCGTGAAACAATGGCAAAGTTATCTTTATTTCCAAACCTCACAAACCCGTCAACACATATTGCATTCTCACTCACCTCATGCACTAGCAAAACTTTCGAACACGTCATCTTCAAGCGCATCAATAACTACATAGACGACAACATCTTCCCACAAGAGATGGTGAGATTCCGCCCCTCCCTACTGTGCCAGGCCGTTATGCTTCACTTGAAGCCCGACGTCTTCACACCCAGCCCTACTGACGACACACAAGCAATGCTGGATCTCGACCTTCACGGCACTTTTAATAACGTGGATCATTGCGTCCTACTTCGGGAGCTAAACCTCCGGGGGGTCGGTGAAAATATCCACAATTACATTGCCGTATTCCATTCCGACCGTACCAAGGCAATATTTATTGGCGCCATAGCAATCCCCTACCTATACTCTTGAGAACTTTGGCAAACCCCAGTGGTCCGTGTTCTTCCCTGCTGTTTAATCTCGCCGTTCTCAACCTGGCACGTTCTATTAAGACTATCCGAGGAATGCATTTCTCTCTTTACCCAAACGACATCCCCCTCGGGGTCCCAGGTGGCTCATACGATGAGATTCAAGGCGTCCTGCAAGCCGTCGCCTATAAGGTGGTCGCCATTGGGGGATGCACGAATCTTGTCTGTTCCTCCGAGAAATGGCAGCTACTTCTCCTCCCCCCCACACCGGTCACCGTAGACACACTCCCGAAATCCACATCCTGCTCGGCAACAAACCAGTACCCAGGGCAGACACGACCAAGGTTCTAGGCTTGCGTGTTCGGAGCAATCAACGCAGCACGCACACCCAGTCTGCAGTGCTGTCTACGTCGGACTCCAGTCCGACGTAGGCAGCACTGCAGACTCCTCGGCCGCGTGTCCAGCCGACACGGAGGTATGCGGGAAGATGAGCGTATCAGACTAATACAAGCCTTTGTTACCACAAAGGCAACCTACGCCCTCCGATACTTACACCTTTTCAGAAAGGAGAGTGATCAGGTCAACACCTTCCTTCGTAAAATCTGCATATTGGCCCTAAGCCTCCCACTCTCCCACTACGGAGACCGGTACCTTCAACAGCCCCGACGAGCTCATGGAGACCCATCTGACTTAACAATTCACCCGGCTTTCTAAAACAAAAACCGTACGACACATTCTTAATTCCTCAGGCATTTCCCGAGACTTTCCCGCTCACCCCAAACACACCATTCTTCTCTTCCATGCTTCCTCTCCGGGGGAGGCGGAGGAAGCGGCCATAGGCCTGACTTTGGCTATTCCAATTTCCTCCATCATTGTCAGCGGCTTAGAAACAGTCATAAGCAATTTCGGAGCGTGCAGGGCTTCGCGCAAGCCGTTTCCCTAACCCTCTCGCATGCTCCCACACAAGACATAGGCCTCATTTGGGCCCGAGCGCGCCGGGTCTCGCTGGCAACGAGGCGGCTCACGCCAGCGCCCGGGGATTAACGGAACAGGCTCAGCCGTTAGGTGAGTCGCAAATCGTTGCCTTCGAAATGCCGTTTTCCGCGTGATCTCGCGTTCTCACATTCCATGTATGTGCACATTATGCACTCGATCGTCTAACCTTTCCACCGTTGGCGCGTTATTATCGATGCAAATGCGAGATCTTGTGGCGGCAGTTACGCACGCGCGCCTTTCACTTCCCTCACTTTCTTTCACGTCATTCACCTCTCTCTCGACGATTTCCCGGCATGCTAAGTCTGCTCAGCGGCCAAGGCCAATCTGAACCACATTATGTGGAGATGTCCTCAACATCCATTACCCGCTCGCCTTAATACTTTAATAACTAATGAGGAGCAGTGGGGGATTGCTTTGCCCAGCTCCGAGCCCGACGTTCAGGAGGCCATCCTGGGGTGCATTCTAAAAACAGTTGCACCATTTGGGGTGTATATCTGCCACACAACAACAATCGTCATCTGTCTTGCTTGCGTTTCCTTTCTTGAAAACGCTGCGCTCTTTACTTTCCTGCCAAGAATGCTCTGTCACGCTGATAACGTGCAAGCCTTTCGCGACTTAAAAGTACCGGGCTCGCAGCGTTAAAGAAAGGAAACGCAAGCAAGACAGTTGAAGATTATTCTTGTGTTGCAAATATACACCCTAAAGGGCGCAACTCTTTTTAGAATGTGGGCTGAAAGGGTAGCGGAGGACTACCGCGAGTAGACCCCTCCTCTCCTCTAACCCGCTGCCCTTTTTTTAAAAAAATAATAAATAAGCTTGTTACTTGCTGGAAACTACTTCTGCAAAACAACCGAGAATTGAAGTGAACGCAACCTCACACTCCGCTCGATCAGCTTTGTAGCGGAGCCTGGGAAGCGTTCTATGCCCTAGTTCTACGTTCCACTGTTGCCATGAGCGTCGTGCGTAAGTGAGCTAGTGTTCTCGCTAGGCAATTGTGTGCAGATTGGTAGCATACACCGGTCTGACCGTAGTGAACCGTGAGCATTCAGCTAAAACTGTCTATTGTCGGACGCTTGGTCACGATGATGGAAATAATGATCGAAGAAAAGTTTGGATTGCAGCCGCACTCCCGAGGCCCGACAGCTCTGTAAGCGAAAGACGATATCAGCAGACCCGTCCTAAGGATAATAGACAGTTTTAAAATGGCATTTGTCGCCTTATGTGCGTTAAACACAAGCACCTTTGGTGGGACGTTACAGCATGAGTCCCTTCAAGGCTTTCAGTTCAACGTACGGGAATGCGAACGTAAGGAGGACGTTGACAGACTTAACGCCGTCTGGTGCCCTGTGCCCAACGTATCTAAATGAACGCAGTCCATTAGCAACCATCCTGTTGTGGCGATGTGGACACGTCTCGTTTAGGCATACGGACGCTGGAATCACCTAACGATCTCATAAACTGGACGCGCTATGCACGCAACGTTTCAGGCGAGTTTGGGGGAAGCGAAAGCTCATTTCAATAGTAATTAGCGGTCAACGAGACTGAGAGCGTAGCCATGACGGGAATTGACGCTGAAGCAGGAGCCATGGGCGCCGCCATGTTGGACAACGCTATTTCATAGCGTGCGCAAACATCACGGCTTTTAAACTTGCCAAATAATGTATGTCACCATAGTGCACGTAAACCACAGAAACCGCAGTGAGGGCAGTGCTTTTTGTTAACGTAAGTAATGCGTTTACACATGATTGCAAACGCTGTTCTAAATCTGTCTATTCTTATTATAGTCGGCCACAAGGTTTTCCGTGAGAAACTTATTAATCGTTGCAAGTGAACAAACGTACGTTCACCGAAACTCTGGTGGCACTTTCGCATTTCTATCTATGTACTTTTTTTTCGATTACGTAAATCAGCGCAGTTTGTTTTGTCCTTTGAAATTCTGTATTGATTGCAATGTTCCTTCTTGCAGTCCTTGTTGTTATCAGCCTTTTCTGAATCATTGCAGCTTTTTTTTATACCTTCTCTTTCATTTGCGGATGGTGCAAAAGACATGCCCCAAACCGCTTGATGGTGGCGCCATTCAAATGTATATGTTGGACAGCGAAAATAAAGTGGATATTCTTGGAGTCACCGCAACGACGCGGTGCTGTCGCTCCTAGTTGACGAGCTCAGAGTAGCTCGACCACGCTCCGACAAAGCCCCTTCATGTTGTAAGAATGTTGAACACCAACTTACCCGCAATTTTGTTGGTAACCGCCAGCATTACTCTACGCTCTCCGCTGCCCGTCACATTCGACAACCCAAGTCAGTCGCCAGCATGGATACTACATTTCGAAGACTATGCGTTCGTGTCAGGTCTGAGCACCGCTTCCGAAGAGACCAAGCTCCCCACGCTCCTCTCGTGCATGGATACTCAAGCATGGGTCATTCTCGCTTCGCTCATCACGGACGCCGAGGCGTATCGTTCCTTCGAAGCCGCCAAAGAGGCGCTCATGGGTCACTTCGTGCATCCCGTCCACGAACTTGCGAATCTAGCTGGGTCCGCGAATGTACGCAAATGCCCCGCAAAACGGTGGTCGCCTTCCACACAACGCCCCAGAACATGGTCAAAAAGTCCAAATACTCGTCAACAGACGTCAAAGAACGTTTCGTATGCGACCGGTTCGTCGTGAGCTTGCTCGACACTCGCTTGTCGGAACAGCCTTGCAGCCAATACTGACGCTCCAGGATGCGCCCACTCAAGCTAGACAGTATGAAGACGATGAAAACCTGAAGAAAAATCTGCGGAAACGGGTTCCCCCAACGTAGACGTCGTGTCGCGGAAACAAACCAGGACGACGGCAGGGTTATGCGGCTTCAGGAAACTGCCAGAAGCAGAGAAAACCAGCACCATGACCCGTCTCGAAGCGGACCGAGGGGTTCGCTCGGTTACTGTGATAGCAAACGGCATTCACGCACCTGCTCGAAAAGCTAACTGCATCCTTTGCGCAAAACGGAGTCATCTCGGCATCAGTGTGCCGCTCCGGGACGAAGCAATAAGGCCGGTACGTCGTGTTTCAGGTGAACGGCTACCTCTTTCAGTTGAACATAGACTCAGGCGCGGACATCTCCGTCGTGCTCCGCTCGTTTTCTGGATCTCCACTCGCTCAATCATGCCACCCATGTTCTGCTTATCGGTCCAGTCCACTGTAGACAGGACTTGCTCGGTAGGTTCCCCGCTATCTTGTCTTGGCGAGACCGCTCTATCAAGCAGAAACTACGTCGTTGGCGGTGCTGACACGCCCCTCTTAGGCTACGCAGCTATAGTCGCCCTCGGCATAGCTAGCTCACTTTGTTGACTAAATCAAGCGCCCTTGCCGCCGTGACAGTGCCACGACCGCCTGCAGCCGCAATGCCAGTGTTCATATAGGGCTAGGTACGATGCCGAAAGAGTACCGCATCCGCATTGAGCATGAAGCCGTGCGATTTTCTCTAACGGTAGCAACGCAAGATACCCATTCCGCTTAGAGGGATGGTGAAAGACGAACAGCACAAAGCCAAGAACGAAGGTGTCATCCGTCGTGTTAACAAGCACACACTATGGTGGGTGGTCCCAAAAGTAACAGGAGTATGCCACCTATGTGTCGACCTGACCAAGCTCAGCCAGATGGTCCAGTTGCGCTTTGGATTCACATCGATGCCAGAGATGTTCCAGCGCCAAATGACAAGAATTATGGAAGGTCTCGAAGGTTGTTTGAACATGCTGAATCACATTCCAGTGTTTTTCAGGGATAGCTTTGAGCACGACAGCCGTCTTCAAGCCGTCCTCCAGAGACTACAGGAAGCCGGAGTTACTTTGAATGCCGAGAAGCGTTACTACGGCGTATCACCGGGCAAGTTTCTCGGCGTCTTTCTCGGCTCTAGCGGCATCGCGCCTGACTCAGACAAGGATACTGCTTTCACTAGCATGCACCCTCCAACAGACTTGGCAGGTATAAGGCGCTTCTTGGGGATGTTCAAGCACGTTGAACGCTTTTTGCCAAATCGGTACACTGTCACGGTGCCTCTCAGACGGCTACTAAACAAATACCCTCTCGACATGACACACTGCTCAAGCAACGGCCTTCGACTTCCTGAAGAAAATGGTTACCTCAAGTTCATGCATGGCTCGATACAATCTAGAATATCCTACGTTAGTTTTTGCCAACGCCAGTTCCTATGGACTAGGCTCAGTCCTTCTGTAGGATCAACCAACTGAGGAAAGGCGAGCGGTAGCCTTCACACAGTGAGCCTTGACTTCCGCTGAACAGTAAAGCCAAATCGCAAAGAAGGCACTAGCCGTCTAAGGGGCAGTCCACAGATTCGACGAGTTCTTGCGGCGCCTCAGCTTTGCCACTGAAACCGGCCATTAGCCACTCGTTAGGTTGCTAGGATCAGCTGACCTCATGCCTCCTAGAGTGTAAGAGTTTACCATTAGGCTCTTGCGATACCAATTAATGGTCGCTTATGTCCCGGGCAAACTCCTACCCACGGCCCACACTCCGCCGAGTGACCATGAGCCATCCACCTCTCCAGCCTCTGTGGATAGGGTTGAGCTCTTCGTGTTTTAAGTTGCTAAAGCTTTCTTTAATTTTAGTGGTGCACCTTGAGGACTTCAAAGCTCATCAAGAATCAGGTGGGCAATTCTCTGCGATAAAGAACTACTGCTGCAAAGGTTGGCCTGCGCGTGACTGGTTGCCGTTGAGCACGACTCGTTATTGGGAACACCGGGGCAACTTCTATGCGATGGTCTTCTATTCGCGGGGGAACGCCTGCGGGTACCAGCTCTACGCGCCAAGACATGATGAACCTGCTCCACGACGGTCATCAACGTGTTAATCGGATACTGCGCAAAAGCATCGTTAGGCACAAGATTTCAATAGACACCATGGGGCTCACGACCTTCGCACGCTCGCAGAAGGGGGGGGGGGAGTATGGGTTCATGATAACTGGACAAGGACCAGTGTGCTCAGCCCAGTGGACACGCTCATACTTCGGCAGACGCCTGTGGGAGTGCTGGTGAAAAAGCGCCAACACCTCGAACCATGCAACCGCCAACAGAAGTCACCAGGACCTGCCAGTGTCAGTGTCAATGACAGTATAGCCCAACAGACTCTGCAGCCGTCGGATTACGGTGTTGACAGCGGCGGCCCACAAGCTAAACCTGTGCCTTCAGGGTCTCCACAAGGACGGTACACCCGTTTAGGACGTTTCGTTAAAGCACTCCGTAGACTAGACTTGTGAGACGATCCGTATGTAAGGTGTGTTTTCTTTCTATCACAAGGCTATTGTGTGTGCTTGTTTAGTTTGTTTTGCTACGCAAACCAATATGGTGGGCTCTGCATTGCAAACTAAACTAGCGGTTCAGAAAAGGGGGGCTGTAAAGGGCTAAAAAGACGTACCACAAATACCACGACGGTGCCAACCTCCAAATGTGTATATTGGACAGCAAAAACAAAGCTGGGGGTTCTTCGAGCCAAAGCAACGACGCCGTGCAATCGCTCCTTGCTGGCGAGCTCGGGTTAGCTTGACCACGCTCCAAACAATGCCCCTTCAGTATTCTTCTCTAAAACTTGCATAATACACACACACACACACACACACACACACACACACACACACACACACACACACACACACACACACACACACACACACACACACACACACACACACACACACACACGCACACACACACACACACGCACGCACACGCACGCACACACACGCACGCACGCACACACGCGCACACATTTATAATGTCACGCGGTAGCGCGCGTCAAGAGCACAGCAGCAAAACTCGGCATAACGAAACTGAGTTTTATTGGGTGAACTTGTGCCCGCAAAAGCAAGTTACACTCAAAGCGCAACGATAGCAGCGAACACAGTCTGCGATCGTCGGAATCTGGTCAGCGGGTCAAGCGCGTCGGCTTTTATACATCACTAAGACTAGCACGGGACCTATGGTCGTGGAGGAAGATGCTGCAGACTCCGAGAGGACAAACGTATTGCTGGTTTTCACAGTTTCGTCGAGGTAGGCGATCGGCGTGCCCTTGTTTATGTGTTTGAACTTCTGGCTGAAGTTGGTCAGCATCACTTTCGCTTTTCCTCCGTGCAGTCGAGCGATCCCTCTTGCGACACAAATTTCACGATCGAGCAATAGGCGTTGATGGCCCTCAATGATGCCTTCTATGCCTGCGGGTGTTTCGGTGCCAACCAAAATGACAATGCTGGAGCGAGGTGGTATGCTCACTTCATTTTCCAGCACACTCAAGATGTGGCGACTATGACAGTACTCCGGCGATGTCGTGTGATCTTCGAATAGAGTTACCGACTTCGACTTCAGGTCGATGATTGCGCCGTGTTAGTTCAGAAAGTCCATGCTGAAAATTACGTCTTGTGAACACTATTGGAGGATAACATGTGGAAGGGTAGGTTCGGTCGCGAGCGGTAATTCAAGCCGTGCAGTTTCCGGTCAGTGTTCTTAGGTGTCCTCCAGCTGTCCGGATTTGAGGGTCTTCCCAAGCAGTCTTAACTTTCTTCAAGTGGGTGGCGATGGGCCTACTAATTACGGAGTAGTCGACCCATGCAACCACTAAAGCGGTGACTGCGCGGCCGTCGAGACGCACGTCAAAGTTGCTGGTTCTTTGTCTTGCATTGCAGTTTCATCTTGGAGTCAGATCACGGTTGTGTCGTGTTGACTAGTAGCTGGAACGTCGCGTCGTCAGGTCTCTTTTGTGGGCGCATTCCTTGCTTCTAGGCTTCGTCAGGGTGCCGGCGTATCGTTGATGTGTCGTCGAGATAGTCTTTACGGCGGGTTCGTCCTCGACGGACGATCTTTGTCGGTTCGACGAACAGCAACCACACCTCCATCGGTTGGTGTATTTAATTGTCCGGATTTGGGCTGATGGACCCGCCCCGGGCTAGGCCAGTGTATGGTCGGCGCTGCGGCGACAGGTTACAGTCTGGTGACTGCGATTGGAGCGGTTGTCGAGGGCCCCACTGAGTGGCGATGAGGTAGCCGGCGATTTCACGAGTGCGTTCATCTTGCTGCGGCGCAGAGCTTTAACGGCGAACCTTTGTAGTCCCTTATCACGGTATGGTCATCGGCGGTAGACATGGCCGGCTTCCCCGCAGTGATAGCAGAGCGTGCGGTGTTTAGACGCGCGCCACACATGTCTTCCTTGGAATGCTGCATGGGGCGACGGGTATGGGCGTGTTCGTGGTGGTGGCGGTGGACAACGGAACTGAGGTGTTACCGGGCCCTTCTGTGGGCGCGGAGGGGGAACGTGACAGCGGGTTGCGGAGGCGTGCGTCATCCCTTCCGGCTGAGGCCGCAGTGATTGAGGGACCCCGAGTGACTCTTGGATCTCGCGTACAACGTCGGCAATCGAAGCCACTTGAGGCTGTGATGAAGGGAACAACTTTTGAGGCTCCTCCCACACGACCGCTCTGATGGTCTCGCACAGGTCGTCGGTGCCCAGTGATTGAACTGCTGCGCAGTTCGCTGACATTTTGTGGCGGGTAAATTGTTGGTTACGCATTTCCAGTGCTTTATCGATGTTAGTGGCCTCGGGAAGAACCTCTTCGACGGTCTTCGGTGGGCTTAGCAATATTCCAGCGAAAAGTTCTTGCTTCACACCACGCATGAGTAGGTGAATTTTCTTCTCCGCAGACATTTCCGGGTCGGCGTGACGGAATAGACGGCACATTTCTTCCGTAAATGTGGTAACGTTTTCGCTAGGTAGCTGGACTGGGGCATCCAAATGAACGTCTTCCCCTTCTTTTCGGACAACACTCCCACTTCTCCAACCATGTCCTGGCGGCATCTTCCAAGAAGAAGTATACATGGCGCAGCTTATCCTAAGAGGTCCAGTTGCTGAAGGTTGAGGTCCTTTCGAAAGTGTCCAGCGAGGTTTCCGGAGACTTCGACGAAACTCGACGGAAGGTAGGTGGTTTTTTTGGTTGTTCAATCACAATAGGGGACGCGGGGGATTCCATTGCAGTTGTTGACTTGGCCACGATGTGCCTGGTAGTCTCAGTCGAAATCCCGTGCTCCGGGGGCGGTCCTTCCCGTCTGCGGCTAGCACACTGGTCCTTGGCGACGTTGGCGTTGTCCTCAGGTGTAGGGCTTGGATAGCGGCTTTGCAGGGGCGTTCGGTACATGAACGCACTAGTACCTCCACCAGATGTCACGTGGTAGTGACCGACAAGAACTCAGTAAGAACAAGGTGAATACGGAAACTGACATTTACTGGGCGAACTTGTGCCCGCAGAAGCAAGTTACACTCAATGCACAACGATAGCGGCGAACACAGTCGGCGATCGTCGGAGTCTAATCAGCGGGTCAAGCTCGTCGGCTTTTATTCGTCCCTCGTGGAAGGTTTTCGTGTAATCGCTGGCGCGAGCGTGGTTTCCAGAACCTACTACACAATTCGTGTCACGCATGCGATCTGATAAGACATGGCGCTGCGAGAACATACGCAAGTGATCGAATGAACAATAACGTTCACGTAAGTTTCAAATCATGCAGATGCATCGTTGGCTGAGCGATAACGCTGAACATTTGCTAGCCGGTAAAAAGCGGTCACCAGAGTAATATAAACTAGACATGTCAATATAATGGCTCCAGGCTCTCAAGTTCGTAATTATTGAAAATAAATGCACACTAGAAAACTTCAGGGATTTTTTTTTGTTCAATGCTGCCGCTAAGTGTTTTGTCAAGCGGAAATCAATGCATAGAAGAGGGCTCTTGAGAGGGTGTTCCGAAGCGGTTATGCGATTGGTCAAGAGGAAAATCGTGGAGTCTAGAACATGAACGCAAGAACTGGAGATACTGTAGAAGAATATTTAGGAAATGTTGTATGCATGTCATTTTTCCTCGCTTTCATATGAAAGGATGATTGAAAAGTACTGTGCGGCCTTCAGAGGAAAACTGAAGGTAATAATTAAGTGGTTACGATTCAGAAATAATAGCAATGAAACGATAATGTAAATGAGGATGGCTTGCATCTTCCGAATGACTTTCACAGCAAGTCGACAGAATTAGATGTAGAAAGGAGCGACATGTACTGAGTTTAGGAGCACTTCTCGTTTTATATGCGTAAGGATTTTTATGCCTACCCAACGAGGAAACCCGCCTGTCCGTCACGTAAAACGATCGCTTTCCAGGTAAGGTACGCAGCAGTGAGCGCTGGACCTTCGTGCCTTGTTGTAACTGCAGTATTCTTCCTGTCATTTCTTGGCTCAACTGAAGCCGTGCCATTCTGGCAGCTTATCTGTTTCCCTCACCTTGGTTCCCTTTCCCTCCTTCCTTAACCTGCCTTTATAGTTACGACGTGAAATGAAAATAAACGCCCCATTCTTCCAGCTTCCCAGCGTGAGTCTACATCGCCTTCGTCCAGCGCAGTATCCGACTAACGGTGTAACAGCGCTGCATCACCGCTTCAGCGCGAACTAAATGGTCAGAACAGAGCGCACATGAAGGTACCAGTACTCGCCGCACTCTGTCCCAATTGCGGATCGCTAGGGCCCGAGCGGCCGCGCCGAAACACGCTTGGTCAATGTTCATAAAGGTTCAACGAGGATGGATAAGTCGCTAGAGAGCGATAACGGCTCATAATAGTCGGAACGCCATCATCGCACCTGGCTCCACCACCTGCAATAGTTTGCTTGCTTCATCAATTCACCTTACGCCGCCGTCCGCAGCAGTTCCTGTCACCGCAGCGCTGTCATTTATACTAGTGAGATCAAGTTTCGTAACACTGATAATGAAAGCAGGCTGCGTGGAGATGACCAAGTGCTATGATGCTTACGCATACTTAGACACATCCCAGAGTAGTTTGTGCGTGAATTAGTTTCAAGCTAGCAGCGCCAACAAACCGCAAACTGGAATACGGACAGTCATTTCATGAAATATAATCGTATATATTCAAATCTAGGAATTTTTAAGCTAACCAGGGATCTTCAAGGGCTAATTTTAGGGATTAACTAGCGCATAAGGTTGGCATCACTTCCGTAGTGTTGCGTGGGGGATGCCACAGGGAACAGCAAGCAGTCGCGACAGCGCTCCCAGCAGCATCGGAGGGATGCCGTGAGCCACCAGAGGCCCAGTACTGAATTCTGAAAGGTGTGGGAATTTGCTTATTCGCTGCATCACACACAGCTTCACTGTCTGTGATGCAGCCATTACCGTACCGGAATACGGCGAAGCGCAACACTCGGGACCGAAGGAAAACGAGACAGACGGGACAAACACTTGTGCTGTCTCTGTTTCGTCTGTTTTTTATCCTGTGTATTGTGCCTCAGTGTATTATTACCATCCCATCGACAGATGGTCAAGGGACGTGCACGTGCCACCGTGATAATGACGATGAATTTAAAGGTCTGTGCTTTTGGCGCGAGCGAGTGTCTGCATGCAGCGGTCTGCCTTCAGTGTAAATGCCTAGTAAATAGTCTCTGTTGTCTGTGTCTTTTCACACGTAACATATTGGTGGAGATTTGCGATCCCCGACCTCACCACGGAGCTCCACAGCGGTCGGTACATCGAGCTTGTCACCATCCTTCCCGGTGGAGAGAGCGCATTAGTGACGGCTGCGGCCGGTGAGCCTGCTCCAATTGTCATGGTTGCCTACCATCGCTACCCTGGTGTGTTCTGTGGCCTGGAGGGACATAACGTTCATGAATGGATCAAGCTCTATGAACTCGTCAGTGCTAATAACAGGTGGGACCTAACGATTATGCTCGCGAATGTCGTCTTTTATCTGAGGCAACCACGCTTGTGCCTCCAAACGCATGAAGACTAGATAACCAGCTGGAATATGTTCAAAGATAAGCTACGCGAACTGTTCGCCTACCTCTTTCGGCGCAAGGTTGCCGCGAGAAAGGCTCTTGCGGCTCGTTTTCAAATATCTACAGAGCCGTACGTTTCATAGATCCAAGACATCTTGGCTCCATGCCGCAAAGATGCCGACATTGTCTGAAGCAGACACAGTGGCTAATGTACTAAAAGGAATCGCGGACGACGCTTTCAGTTTGCTTGTTTTCGGCAACGTCTTGACTATCGACGCTATCATAAATGAATGTCGTCGCCTTAAACAAGCAAAGAGCCACCGTATCACAAACCACATCACGCGGCTACCCAATACCCCTGCTACGTGGATATTTGCGGGTCGCCCGCGTCCGCCCACCACTTGGGAGAAGAGACCCAAGGTATTATATGGTTTATATGTCTCTGCTACCTTGACGACGTCGTCATCTTCTCGCTAACGTTAGACACTACCCTTGAGCGTCTAGCAACTATACTTGACATTTTTCAAAAGTTGTTTTAGCCGCCACCAAATCACTGTGCTGGGCCATCTCGCCGATGCTTCCGGAGTACAGCCTGATCCCGACAAAACTCGCGCTGCCCAAGACTTCCTGGTTGCGAAGACAACCGCAGAGGTTCGAAGTCTTGTCGGGATATACGCTCGTACTTCCGTCATTTTGTTCAGTTTTGCGGCAATTGCTAGACCCCTCACCAATATTTTGAACAAAGGCGTACAGTTCTCGTGGGGTACTTCAGAATGCGCCGCCTTCTCTAGTCTCGTCACTGTTGTTACCTCGCCACCCATCCTCGCCCACTTCAACCCTGATGCCCCTAGAGAACTGCGTACAGACGCCAGCGGTGACGGCGTAGCTTCTGTCCTAGCCAGCCGTCAGCGTGGCCAGGATCGCGTTATTGCTTATGCAAGCCACCTCCTATCACCGTCGGAGCGTAACTATTCAATTACGGAAAAGGAATGCATTGCCGCTGTCGGGGCGGTTGCGACGCTCCATCCATACCTATGATACGTATGTCCTTTCTCTGTAGGTACTAACCATCAGGCTACCTGCTGGCTGTCATCCCTAAAGGCTTGGTCGATGGGATATCAGGCTCCAAGAGTTTTCATATTCCATGGATTACAAGTCTCGCCGCCGGCACCAAGACGCTGACAGATTGTCGCGTTACCCTGTTGATGACTTTGACCCCTCAAATACTGACAGTGCTGCTTGCGTTTTTTCAGTATCACAGCTCCTTCATATCGCCGTCAAGCATCATCGTGACGCCTACATAAAAACACTCATCGACGGTTCTGAACATTCTCCAGCCGATGCTACTCTATATATACGCCTCTTTGTCCGCCACGACGGTGCTCTTTACCGTCATAATCTTCATTCATACGGCTATGGTTTGCTATTTGTAAAAATCACCTAAACATCTCCCCTCATCCCTTCTAGGAGAGCTCCACGACGCACCAGCGGCGGGACACCTCGGTGTATATCGAACCTAAGACCGGGCTCGCCACCGTTTTCTTTTTTCGGGCAGGGCCTTGCCCGCAACGTACGACGTTACGTCGCCGCTTGTGACCTCTGCCAACTACGCAGGAGGTCATCCTAGCTCCCCGTTAGTTGCGTGCAGTCACTCGACATCCCTACCGAGCTCTTTCATTGTGTCCGCTTAGACCTTCGCGGCCGCTTTCCGTAGTCTACATCAGGGAACAGTTGGGTTGCCGTCGCTGCGGACTACGCGGCCCGCTACGCCATAATGCGCTCTCTTCCGAACAGTTGCGTAATTGATGTTGCGGACTTCCTCATACACAATATCATTTTGATGCATGGTGCTGCGCGTCAAATACTCACAGACCGTGGCCGTAAGTTTTTGTCCAAAATCATTGAATACATCATGCGTGTCTGCTCTATACAGCATAATATGACGACCTCCTAGCATCCACGAACGAACGGCCTCACTGAACGTTTGAATCGAACCCATACAGACACGCTATGAAAATACGTTTCAGCCAACCACCATGACTGGGACCTTACTCTACCTTCATTACATTACCTTTGCTTACCGTCCGAAACCCTTTCCCGTCTCGAAATTGCTGGTTGTTTCCCGTTCTACCTCTTGCATGGCCGTGAACCGACGCTACCAATAGACATTGTGCTTCTGTCCACCGCAGCTTCCACGAGCGATTATGCCCGTGATGCTATCGCCCGTGCTGACCATGCTCGCGAGCTTGCCCACGCTCGTCTGCAACTGTGTCGAGACGAACAGAACACCGCTAGGGCCTCCGTCACGGTGATGTCCCTTTTTCGCCCGGCACCCTCGAGTTGCTTTGGTCACCAACTCATAAAGTTCGCCTTTGTGAGAAAAGTACACTCCTGTTACACAGGCCCATATCGCGTGCTCTGCCAAGTGACGACTGTGACCTATGACATCGTTCTAGCCACGCCCACTACGTCCTCCGCGGTGACAACCAGTGCCATTGTCCACGTCGCCCGACTCAGGCCTTATAACCCTCCACGCGCTTTAGATATTTCACAGCACCGGGATGGCGCTTTCGCCACCCGGGGGGCACGGGCAAGATCTGTCTGTCACGCGAAAACTGTAATTCTTTGTACCTGCATAGAAGTGCGTGATTTGCGAGGACATTTAATCGTTATAATAGTGTAACTGTAGATGAGTGGTAGCTTTATAAGAGGTAAGGAGCAATTGAAATAAAGGAAAATCACCCGAGAGCATACTCATACGATCAGATTTACGCATACCCCTAAGGAAACAAAAGGCTGCATAGAAAATGCGTGGGAAGCCTGAAGTATATAGGGTGGGGCAACTGAATTTCGGGTATGGGCCAGATTGAAATTTGTGGGTCGCCCAACTGAAATTTGGGCGTGGGTGAACTTGAAATTTGGGGATGGGCCAATTGAAATTTGGGGGTGTGCTTACGCAAACTTAGCCAACTCAATTGCAGTTTCTGCATACTTTGTTGCGTTTCAATGCACCGTGTTCGAACAAAAGGTTCGCTTGCGTGGGCGGACATCAGGGACCGTGTTCGCCATAATTTTTTTCACCGGCAAATCGGTTAGGAATATGGCCATCCAGGCAGGCCACCAGTTCTAAGAGCCATCGAATCATTTCCCGAGCATCTGCTGCATTACATCCGGCTGCGCGTGGCCGCCGCGATCTGCTCACCAGTGCGCTCGGGCCGCCAGCTTCGCCGCAGTGGGTGGCGACGTCCTCGGCGGCGAACGCTGCTGCGCCGGCCGGCGAGGCCACCTCTGCACGGGCTGGCGAATTCTCCAGGCCGGAGAGCGCACTGGGCGTGGGGTCGTCGCGCCGCTTCCTCGAGCTCTTCCTCCTCCGACCCATCGCGAGGCCTTCAAGCTGAGAGCCTTCACTGTCGACTGGGGGCTTCTTTTCGTTCTTTAAACACCACGGCGACTAGGCGAATGGGCGGCTGGCCAATATGATGATAGCGTTAGCGGCGCTTGCCCACTACAAGAGATCGGCAAAAAATCGGACAGCGCAGGCAGAATGCATTATTATTATTATTATTATTATTATTATTATTATTATTATTATTATTATTATTATTATTATTATTATTATTATTATTATTATTATTATCATCATCATCATTATCTACCTGAGCATCTACTGATATTAAATATGGTGCCTATTGATAACTAATCTACTGAAAACGCATATTCAAGTGACGAAACGCATAAACTTTTGCATAGAATGAAGCGATTTTGCATCAAATTCGGGAGGTGTTTTTCGCACACGCAGATTTGTGGAGGGACACAAAAAATCCACGGAACCATACTCATAAGCCGCTTCGCTGTCATAATAATAATAATAATAATAATAATAATAATGATAATAATAATAATAATAATAATAATAATAATAATCTTTATTGCAAATAATCAATTAGTAGATATACTTTTGCTAGATCTGCCGAAGCCTTCTGCATGGCACTCTTTATTGTCACTCGGTCTGCCATAGTATAATATCATCTCGTTTATATCATTTGGCTGGCATTGCGCTTCATGCAAAAGTGTACCCTTTACATTTCTGTGTTGCAATTTTGCACCGCAGTTCACTGAAGACCCTTCTGTCGTCGAGATGACTCATCGATGTTACGTATTTTGTTACTTTTACCACCTGTGCTTACCTGTTTTAAGTTTTTGTCACATGTTCATTTTCCTCCAATTCTACCCCTCCCCTGCAATAATGCCCTTGTGGTGCTGCAGGTACTTGTATAAATAAATAAAAAATAAAAATAAAAACCTGGCAGTAAATGTAAAACTAAAGAAATAAAAACAATAAAGAAACGCATCACAGGTTCCTCAGGTAAACATGCGCAGTAAACAGCACTTGATGCTTGTGGTATCCTGTGTTAACTTCTGGTTTCGGTTTTGGGTCTTTACATCAGGGCGCGTCTCAGCGCCAAACGCTTTAAGTTGCCTTCCTGCTTCCCCTCGGAGAAATAAAAGTTCATTCTTTGTCTGGTCCCCGACTCGAGCAGTCCGGCTCTTTTCTTGCGGCGCTGCGCGCCCCGGCCGTTTAGCCCTCATGCCGTAACCCTTTCGTCCGGCCGCCCCGTCGAAGCTACAACAAACTGGCGATGAGGTAAACCGCTCACTTCACTTTTAAGGCCCCTTGCCTTTCTACTTCTGCTGCTCCCCTCCTTCCGGCATGCAAGACGCTACGTCCACTTCGACGTCGTCCACCGCAACTCCCCCGCCTTTGTTCTCCGTGCCCAGCATGGCGTTCGCACCACCCATGCCGCCTTTCCTTGCATTACCCGGTATTCCTTCGGTACCGTGGCTCACATGGAAACGTTCTTTTTGCACGTTTCTTCAGGCGACCGGATGCGAAGCATTACAAGACGAGAGGAAGAAGGCCATTTTACTGAGCAACTTAGGCTTCGAGGGACAGCGTCTCTACTACGACCTCGCGTCGCAAACGGACCAGACGGCTACTACGTTCGAAGACGTTCTCCGCATCTTCGACCAGCACTACGAAGAAAGCACCAACCCCCTGGTGCACCGTATTATCTTCCGCGAAAGGAAGCAACTACCCGGAGAAACCTTCCAGGACTTCGTCACCGCGCTACAAAGGCTAGCGCCTGCTTGTGCATTCGGCGCTTGTCACGACGAGTCCCTTCGCGACCAAATTTTCCAAGGCGTCGCATCAACAAGAATTAGAGAAAGGTTACTGTACGAAGGAGCGTCCCTCACGCTCAAGAAGGCCCAGGAAATGGGACGAGCCGTACAGCAAGTTCACAAAGACCTTCAAGTCTTCGACAGCTCCTCCTTTCATTGCGTCTCGACGCAACGCCAAGATGGCGTCGACAGCCATCACGTTGCTCGCCCGGGCGCGCAAGATGGCGGTTCCCGCCGCCCTTCTCCCTCGACCCGGTGGCTTCAAAATGGCGCTCGGCGGCACGGCGGAAAGTCGCGACCTGCGGAGGCCGGCCAACATGGCGCGCGGCCCGAACTCTGCGAAGCCACTGGAGAACTCGCACTCCATTGTTACCGATGTGGTTCACCTCGCCACATCGCATCCGATCCAACCTGTCTGGCAAAGCGCGTTACCTGCCGTGCGTGCGGAAAAGTGGGACATTACGCTTCGGTTTGCCGTTTGAGGAACCGAACGCAGCAACAGTCTCCTGCTCGAACGCAGCTTGTTTCCGTTACCGCTGATACAGAATCAGCCTCTACAGTCCCGTTTGTGCTTACAATTCAAGCACCGAATTTCCGTCCGGCAAGAATTCGCGCCGAAGTTCTCATTGCGAATACCACACTCAAGTTGCTCGTGGACACAGGAGCTACAGTGTCGCTGATGAACAGCTCCCTATACGAAGAACATTTCAAGGTTTTTCCATTATTTCCTTCGAGTCTTCGACTCACGAATTATTCGCAGCGAGAAATTCACCATTCAGGACATTTCTCCGTGCTCGTCAAGTATCGCAACAACGCTGCAGTAGTGACATTTCACGTCACGAACCAAGGCACTTCTCTTCTGGGCTTAGATGCCATTCAAGCTTTGGGCATTGACATTCAAGGGTCTTCGCTCACTTGTCAAGTATAAGGACTTCCAGCTGACCCAAGCGTTCAGCCTCCGTCTCTTCCGCACAACGCTCCAACAGAGTTCGCCCATCTATTCTCGGGACAATTGGGACTTGTAAAGGGCTTCGTCCACGACGTTCGTCTCTGACCTTCAATGCAACCAGTCTCAGCGAAACTGCGTCCTCTACCTCTGGTTCTCCGGGAGCAAGTCTCCGCCGAGCTGCAACGCCTGGAATCAGCTGATGTCATCGAACGAGTCACTGCGTCCGAGTGGATTTCTCCGCTCGTCCTCGTTCGAAAGAAGGACAATTCCATTCGACTTTGTGTCGATCTTCAAGACCCCGACAAGGCTATCATCATTGACGCCTTTCCACTACCGAGGGCTGACGAACTGTTGCATCGACTCGCTGGTGCTACTGTCTTTAGTAAGTTGGACTTGCAGTCCGCGTATCATCAGGTTTTATTATCCGAGAAAAGCCGTGAGCTTACTACTTTTATAACTTATGACGGTCTTTTCCGCTTCAAGCGTGTGTTTCGGTTTGGCATCTGCGCCATCCGCTTTCCAGCAGATCATGTCAACTGTTTTGAAAGACTGTCCAGGCACCTTAATAATATTTGGGGTTTTACGTGCCAAAACCACTTTCTGATTATGAGGCATGCCGTAGTGGAGGACTCCGGAAATTTTGACCACCTGGGGTTCTTTAACGTGCGCTAAATCTAAGCACACGGGTGTTTTAGCATTTCGCCTCCATCGAAATGCGGCCGCCGTGGCCGGGATTCGATCCCGCCACCTCGTGCTCAGCAGCCCAACACCATAGCCACTGAGCAACCACGGCGGGTGTCCAGGCACCTTGTGCTACCTTGATGATGTGCTTGTATGGGGTCACACTCAACGTGACCACGACAGAAATTTGCAAACCGTCCTGTCTAGGATAAGTAATGCAGGCATGCAGCTTAACCACAAGTGCGTATTCAGTGTCCCAGAATTAACTTTCCTATGACATAAAATTTGCGCAAACGGCATTTCGCCGATGGATAGTAAAATTCAGGCAATCGTGGAGGCACCACAGCCTAAGGACAAAAAGGCTCTACATTAATTTCTGGGCCTCACGGGATATTATGCTAAATTTATCCCGCAGTATGCCGACGTAGTGGAACCGCTAAGGAAACTTCTAAGGCAAGGACAAGCCTTTGTCTTGGATCGGGATACTGAATGCAGCTTTTAGGCTATTAAAGACGTACTTGCATCACGCCCGGTGGTACGCATGTTCCAACCGCATCTGCCTATTGTTGTGACGGTTGATGCTTCTGACGTTGGCATAGGAGCTGTCCTACAGCAAAAATGCGGAAATGAGCTCTTTACAGTAGCTTTTGCTTCTCGTACGTTATCTTCCGCAGAGCGACGGTACTCCGTAGGCGAACGGGAAGCATTGGCATGTCTGTTTGCGTGTGAACATTGGCATGTTTACTTGCGGGGTCGACAGTTCACTCTACGAACTGATCACCAAGCTCTAGTCGCATTGCTATCTTCAAACGGTCCTGGACAGCGACCGTTAAGAATTTCAAGGTGGAATGCAAGATTGCTGTATTACAATTTCTCCATTCAGTACTGTAAAGGTGACCAAAATGTCATTGCGGACGCATTGTCACGCCTACCTGTCCCTCCCGAATGTGAACCAGCACTAGATGAGGAAATGGTGTCTTTAGTTTCATCTTGTATTACAAAGGAGGAATTCCAAGCAGCCACACAGGCAGATCCAGTGTGCCAAGCATTAAAAGACAAAGTAGTAAAAGGATGGAGAACTGCGGCGGACCTTCCGCCAGAGTTACAGGCGTATGCTGCTGTGCAGTCCGAATTGTCCTACATGGATAATCTGCTTCTCCGAGGTGAACGTATCGTTCCGCCTGCTTCCTTGCGTCAGACACTCCTTTCTATTGCTCATGAAGGTCACTTAGGCATTACTAAAACCAAGCTCAGATTGAGAGGCATCTACTGGTGGCCTCACATGGATAGGCAAGTTGAGGAACTTGTGGGAAACTGCTTTGTGTGCCAACAAGCAGATAAATCTGCCAAACCATCTTTTGCACCATTACAATCTGTCGAATGGCCATTAAGGCCATGGGAAAAGTTAGCCATAGACATAATAGGCCCTCTTGATCGTGCGCCACAGTATGCTAGTTTTGCTTTGGTCATGGTTGACTATCATTCCAAATGGCCCGAAGTTGCTTTTATGCCTTCCGTCACATCAGAAGCCATCATGCACAGTCTCATGTCCATATTCAGTAGGGAAGGATTTCCTGATGCTATAGTGTCCGATAATGGACCACAGTTTGTTTCTGCACAGTTCGTAAACTTCCTGAAGGAAAGAGGCATTAAGCATTTCTTATCCTCTCTTTACTACCCACAGGCCAATGGCCAGGTAGAAAGATTTAACCGTGTCCTTAAAGAATTCATACAGATTGCTATTTTGGAACAGCGAGCCCTCAGACTTGCGGTCTTAGAATACTTGGCAATTTACAGGTTTACTCCCCATATGACTACCGGTGTGTCTCCAGCTATGCTGCTCCATAGTCGACAACCACGAACTCGGCTGGACATTGCAAACATGCCTCCAATTCATCCTGAATTTGCTTCTCCAAAGTTGCGCCAGGAAGTGCAGCGTAGAGTAAACAGGAAAATACTAAAAAGTATGCGGATCGTCGTCGCGCAACTAAATGTCCTCAGTTTCAGCCAGGCGATCTGGTTAGGGTACGTACTTCACGGAGATCTGGTCCTAAATACTCTGGTCCGTTCAAGATTTACCACAAAGTAGGTCGAAGTACTTTCCAGCTTGAAAATGGCAAGCGTTGGAACGCGTCTAAACTGGTGAAGTACTCTGTACGTCAGAGGGAAACAAATGAAAGGAGTCATTTCAATGATGGAACACCTTTTGACGATTGTTTTGCACCTGTTCTTCCAGTTCCTACTGGTACTCATTTTCCTGCTGCAACCCCTTCTTTGTCTCACCACCACCACCTCCGGGTTCACCCCGTGCAGAACAGTCTCCTGAACGTCCGTGCGACACTCCTCCCCAAGACACTGCCCCTGAAGGCCCTCAGGTCTCTGACACACCTTCTAGCCCCAGTACGAGTAACACTTCTGCTGTTCCTCCTCTACAACTTGAACCAGTCCTCCGTAGGTCTACACGCCGTAGACAACCTCCGGAACGATTTAAGGATTATGTTTCCAAGTAGCTTGTTGCCTCAGGTTACTGTCTACAGAGGTTTCAACCCTCCCATGCGAATTCGGCTCTTAACGCCAAAAGTATTTCCTTACATGTTTGTTAGCTGAATAAGACAAGCAGTATCCTTCAAATGGGGGGATTTCTGGCAGCATAAACGGTGCTATACGCACGCTGTACTTACTGCTATACTGCAGATTTATCAGTGGATCCTAGTTGTAGGAACACTTTTCTTCATTTCTTAGCATCCCCGCAGAAGGGATACCATACATTTCTTGTATGTTACGTTTCTTGCAGCATAAACATGTATGCATTTTCACTACGGTAGTCGCCGCCATACCAATTTGTCTTTCATGCCAAAAAAGAAAAAAAAAGGTTTTAACATTGAAAGTCGTTAGCATTCTTAAGGGTGGGCACTATGGAGTGTAAAGTGCTTTTACGCACAATGCCAAATCCACGACAGCCACAGAGACTGTCTCGAGTCAGGCTCAGGGCGAATGAGCCACCCATCAGTGCTGTCCCAGGGGGCACACAGATGTTTGTTACTGTCTACTTTTGTACTTCGTGAATTCTTTGTGTTATCGGTGTGTGCAAGGCTGCATCTCGTCGTCCGCCCAAGACGGGTACTGAAACTGCAGAACTGAAGTGCAATAATTCATTCAGTTTTCATGTTGTGCGTTTTTTTAAAGGGGGAAGCCAAAGATATCATTTTCTATTGTGTAAAGATGACATCACTATCATGTATGTTACAGTGCTAACACGTGTTCTTTGACTCGTGACTTACTTTTGTTGCGAGGAGAACGAGTAGAGCATTTTTCCTTTCAAGGGAGAGGTGATGTGGTATCCTGTGTTAACTTCTGGTTTCGGTTTTGGGTCTTTACATCGGGGCGCCACTCAGCGCCAAACGCTGTAAGTTGCCTTCCTGCTTCCCCTCGGAGAAATAAAAGCTAATTCTTGGTCTGGTCCCCGACTGGAGCAGTCCGGCTCTTTTCTTGCGGCGCTGCGCGCCCCGGCCGTTTAGGCCTCATGCCGTAACCCTTTCGTCCGGCCGCCCCGTCGAAGCTACAACAATGTTCAAATGAAAACACGTAGCACACAACAACCTGTAAAACTGAGTAAACATGGCACAATATGTAAACGAAGTTACAACCTATCAAGAACAAAAAGAAATCCTAAAAACAACAGAAACAGTCTTACATTCATTTTGGCAAATATCACACTACAACAAAGTAGGCTTTATACATGTGAAAACTATTATATCATTGCCTTGCGGGCCTTTTTTTTAATCCCGACAAATTTCTCTGATCCAGTTCAGCCCTGGGAAGGTTATTAAACAGGTGGGGGATATAGTACCTTCTTTGTCCTTTTCCATAACGAGTTCTTGTCCGAGGAACTACATATCTGGGATGTCTAAGCAAAGCAACACTTTTATGTACAGGTTCTCGGAAAGCATTGCTCCAAAAATAACGCATCACAATTGTCGAACGAAACAAAGACTCGAAATCGGACATTTCTAAATCTCGAAATAAGTTATTCATGGTTTGGTTGTACGCAACACTTTTTAGTATGCTTTCTAATGGGCTGTCATTTTTATGTTTCCCAAATCCACTGCAATTAAAAAAAACAGCAAATGCCGTACCTTATATGCGAGCAGCCTAAAGCATGCACTATCACTTTTTTACTCTTTGTAGGTGCATAACTCCTTATACCCTAAAGGACACATGCAACATTGCGTAAAAGCGCACAAATTCCAGCCATTTGAATATTCCATGATAAGTCAGTCTCGAAGTACTTGACAGGTACTTGACAATATCCGCATATTGTACTGGGACACAAACACTGCCTAAGCAATCAGAACCACGAAGGAAGACATGCTGACTTGTTATAAGAGCCTTTAACGGATTTCTGCAACATGCTAATCGAGGTTTCCGAGCACTGTCTTTTATACGGTTTTTTAAAACCAGTGCATCACATTTTTTACATCGCTTTGCAGTAAAGCGACAGCTGCTCCCTACTGCATGTGCTTAGAAACAAGCAACGTATCATCTGCTCACTGGCGAATCGTACATGAAATAGTTACCTGTGCCAGGTCACAAACGCACAAATTAAGAAGAAGCGAAGACGAAACGGAACCCTATGGAACCCCTGCGTTAAAAAAACCGCAAAGTACTCTTTTGGTCGCCAATACATACAATCTGATACCGATTTACCAGGTAGTTTTGTATAAATGCATTGAAATGTCCCCGAAACCCGTAATTGTGTAGTTTAATGCACCTGTCACACGGGAAGATTTAATGCCATTCGAATCGAATGGCATTCGCATATATTCCCACTAATCGTGATTTTAAATGTAATGTCATTCGAATGGAATGACATTTGCCATTGAATGAGTTAGGGGAAATCATTCACATTCGATTTCGAAGCGAATGCATACTCTAGACCCCAGTTAGACAACAGCGACACGCAACGCGAAAAAATAATGCGTGCATCAGCAAAGTCAGAAGATATTTTTGTAGGCTTATAAAAAAGCGATAATTATCTTTGTCGCGACGATATTTTCACCACGGGCTGTGCTCAAGCGCTATTACTATTTGCATCAGGAGTCTGTTGCGGCGGTCGGCCATATTGGATGTGTTGATCGAAGTGCTTTTAGCTGTGGATAATTGGCGTCAAAATATTTTCGTCCGTTTTGAAAGTACTCGCAAAAGTTCTTGAATGCGTTTAATGGGCACAAAATTTATTTTAATTTTACAAATTTTGTTCCAGATCGTCATTGCTATCATTTGCGAATGCCATTACATTTTGCTGTGTAGCACCGCAAGAGACCGAATGGCATTCGATGCATCGAATGCCATTCGATTCGAATGACATTAAATCTTCCCGTGTGACAGGGGTATAACACAAAGAATGCTGTGGCTTACCGAATCGAAAGCCTTAGATATATCCAAAGAAATTCCACAGGCTACCTGGTGAAGTTCAAATGCGTAATATAGAAGATGCGACAGTTCTTCACAAAGCGCATGCGTGCTTCTACCAGACACGAAGCCATACTTGGAAGATGATAAGCTGTTATGTTTTAAAAAGAACTCCTCAATGGTTTCAAGCACGTGTCTTTCCAACAGTTGCGCTAAGAAAGGAACAACAGAGATGGGGCGATAGTTTTCTGGCTTCGACGCATCTCCGCCTTTAAATATCGGTATCACGCGTGCTCTCTTTAGTGCATCTGGTATTATGCAAGTATCAAGGATTCTGTTCAAGATAAAAAGAAGCGGATAAGCCAGAATTCTGACGTTGCGACATACGTCTTCTGCTGATATGCCGTCAAGTCCGACAGCACGGCTTTTTTTAGATCAATGCAACAATCGATGTAAGTCTTCTTTTCTTATTGGTGGAAGAAATGCCGAATCTAGTGTTGAACCAAGACCGCCGTTGGCACCAACAGGATCAGTGGGTCCATCATTAACAGCGCAAACCGAAGAAAAGAAATCATTGAAGCTGTCTGCCAGATTTTGATTGATTTGATTTTAGCAGGTTTATAACGCGAGGAAAAAAATTATTACGATAGTCGTTCCGCGTAGAACAGCGCATCAGTGCTGTAACTTTGTTCCGGGCTTCTCGATAGAGACATTTTAGTGTTTCGTCATTAGGGTGCTGTCGACACCGCTGCCACAAGTTTTCCTTTCCTTCAGTAGCTTTTATTATCCGGTTGCTCAGCCAATATAGGTGTGGTCTTCGCTTTCGGACCAAGGCTGTCTTTCAACATTTTTTTATTTATTTGTTTCCACAAGCAAGGAGGTACATTGTTGTGGGGGAAAAACAAGGGGAAAAAAGCTGCGTAAAAAGCAGCTTGACTGGCCCCAGGTTCCGTTTACAATGGCAGCAGCAGGGCAGGTGGGAAACGTGTTAAACGGAAAAAGAGAAAAAAAGAAAGAAAGAAGAGCAAGAACACTGAGGGCAAAAATCACAAAGTACACCCGTACACAGTCAAGATCGCAGAAACCATTTCACGCAGATTTCTTGCGGAACAAGTGAGCACATCGATATTTCATCTGATGAGATCATTGATGAAACTGGGCAGCCAGTGGCATAACATTTGCTGGCCATAATTAGTACAAAGTTCAGGAACACACCAAGTCTTAGGAGCTCGAGTTGTGTAAGGGGTTTCTCGTTTTGTGAGATTAGCAAGAGAGCTTAGGGCGCCAATATTTTTCTCATATCTTCTGTAGGTTGACAACAAGCGCAGGTTTATTAGGGCAGGCAATTTAAGGGTTCTAAGCGCGCTGAAGAAAGGAGCGGAAGGAAAATCACGAGGCTTATTACAAATGACACGAAGAAATTTCTTCTGGATTACAAGCAGCTTGTGAATATTTGTGGCTGAAGTTGTCCCCCATACAGGCAGCAGTAATTTAGGTGACTGAAAAAAAGTGAGCTATAAATCAGCAATTTCACTGATTGTGGCATGTATCTAAAGGAATAGACAACACCCAACACCTGTGACAGTTTTCCGGTGAGGAAATCTACATGAAAGCGCCATGTCATACCATGATCACCCGTGCACACCCTGACATTTGATTGATTGGACAACTTCAATAGTACTGGAGTTAAGCACAATATCTCCAAGTAGTACGCCATTCATATTTCTTGGATGAAAGAGCAAGGCTTTGGTTTTGGCGGAGTAGATTGTTAGACCATTTTCGAGGGACCACTGGTGTACTTTGGAGAGCACACTGTTAGCACGTAAAACCAGGTCATACAGTCGACAAAAACGCCTAAGGTTAATAAACGTGCCTCAAAATTTTCGAGAATTAGTTCTTTCTGCTCAAGGAGTGCTAGTTCAGTCGACATGAATCTGCGGAAAGCGTGTTGATGTGGGGTTAATAAGTTATGTTTGGGAAGAAAACAGGATAACCTACAAAATATTATCTTCTCTGGTCCTTTGGAAAAAGATCGGGAGTATGGAGATGGGTCTGTAGTTCGAAATAAGTGTTTTGTCAGCGTTTTTGAAAATGGGAAGCACCTTTGCCACCTGCATTCTTTTTGGGAATTAGCCGTGGGGGAGACAGATATCGTAGATATGAGCAAGAACAGGTGAAATAATATCAAGCACATAGCTGACAGGCCTGATTTGCAGGCCATCAGCATCACAGGCAGTACTGTTACTCAGGTTACGGAAAAGCGGTGTTATTTCATGTTCATTTGTAGGGTTCAAAAATATTTATTCCGTGCACTGAGTATCTATAAGTTGACAGGCACTCAGGCTGGCAATTTGGAGACATTTACTGTTGAAATTATCATTAAAACAACCAGGAAGCGCATAACTACAGATTTCCTCACCGTTAATGAGATGCCTTCTTTAAGAAGAAGAAGAAGAAGAAGAGAAGAAGAAGAAGAGAAGAAGAAGTAGAATTTTATTTATTCATTCACGAAAATAAAAGCACAGTAACAAGATATGCAGAAGCAGGACCCAAAGCTCAAGGCTGTGAGGGGACCTCTTGTTCTAATTAGAAAGAACAAAATTAATTAGGTTAGAGCAAATGCAGCAAAGTTGTAAAGTTGTCTACAAATAATTACACACGACAGCAAAAGAACTGAAACATTATACGATAGTATAAGGAATTGCGTTCTGAACAAATAAAAAGTAACAAAACAACATGTAACATGTAATAACAATAATAATTTTTAACATGTAATAATGCAAGAAAACAAGTAAATGAATACATGGCATAACGTTGTACAGAATTACATCTTGTACTGAATTAAAAACACAACAAATCAGGGGAAGTGGAATGTAGCCATGAGGCAGAGTTTTAACAAGTACTGACACAAGGAAACAAGTGGACGTAGATATGGTAAATTGTTAAAGAGATATAATGGTTTACACATAATGAAGCAAATGAAATATGTTAGCTTAAATCACAGCATTCGCAAGTCAAGTAAATATGAGAATAAATGCTTTTTAAAGCTGCCTATACTAGAGACAGCTTTATGTCCGTTGGAATACAGTTCCAGAAAGACGTCGCTGTGAACGCAGAAGTGAATTTACCAAAATTAGTTCTGATTTTAGGTAATAAGAAGTTGTTGGCTAATGCAAATCAAGTTTTATTATGATTAACAAGTTGTTCAGTGTTAAAGATTATTTGGAGAATGTTTGAGTGAAGGGAATTATAGACAAGGGTTGCCATGTTTAATTGAAATAGTTTAGGAATTGTGAGAAAGCGATGAACTTGCAAAAGAGCAGATGCACTACATCAAGGTGACTGGAAAGTAATAATGCAGGTGGCCTGGTTCTGGAGGTATTGTAAGGGAACAAGATGAGAGCCATATGTGTCGCCCCAAGTCGCAAGGTGGTAGATGAAGTGACTGTGAATGAATGCATGATAAAGAGAAAGGAAGGTTGGTAGGCTAAAGTATGGACGTGCTTTCATAAAAATCCGGTAGCATATCCAATGTTTTGCTTTAGATGTGAAATATGGGTAATTTACTTTAAGTTGGAATCGAGGACAACCCCGAAAAAACGACAATGACTGGAATGTTTGATGGGATAACTATCAATGGCTATGGTCCGAATATTTATTACTTTCTTTTCAGTGGAGTCGGAGGTCGCCGCTATAAAATTATTATATACACTGTTCGGACAGCTATTTGTTAACATTGCGTTCCAGTCCTAGCGGGAAACTTGTCGGTCGAATTTAGAGCAATCAAATATTTAGATGTGTTGGGATTCTTTACTTTGGGATTGCTGGGAACTTGGGAATGAAAGCTGGCATCCTATAAAATAGTGATCTGCGATCTTTTTTGTCACTCGGACGGAATATATTCGAAAACTCTATTGAAAGGACCATCCCGTGGTCAATACAGGAAGTCACAGCACAAGACAAAAGAAGCTCCTCTCGTGTAACCTCGTTAACAACTGACTCACTGCCATAGTCAGCAAAGATGTTCAAGTCATTAGTGACCATGGCTTTCTCCGAGTTTAAAATGCCTGTGTTAATGTCTCCAGTGAGACAAACGTTTGAATTATGAGGCAGAAAACTGAGATGTTGCTTTAGTTCATTCAAAAATGTTTGCACATGTTCGAAGGGGCACGATAAATCGCAGCTAACAACAAAGCCACGTTAGAATTTTCGAAGCGGAAGGTGAGGCTTTCCGCCCCCGTAGAAGTGAACGTTGTAATAGTAGTTACCAATTTAGACTTGATGCATACTGCCATTCCACCACCTCTCCTGGCCATTCTCGCAAAAAAATGTTCTTGGTAATTCGGTAGACAAAACTGCGACAACATATGATCTTGAACATTTACCTCCGACAGTATAAATGCATCCACTAAGGTCCTGACGTCAGCAACATCGACAAGGAACTGATCCCAGTATTTTCTTATGCTTTGTATGTTTATTTGAACGACTGAAAAAGAATGCTTATCACAGTTTTCGAAAATAGATCCCAATGAACCGAAGTGCGGGTGAGAAATATAGTTTATCGCCATGAGTTTAAAGCGTCTTATCGATGTCAGTGACGGAGGCGATCCTGATGACAGGGTCTCCGTCTCCCTTTCGTTGCAAAGATCTTTGCATTCCTTACCCAGACAAACTTATAGCTGTTTTCTTCGCCTTTACAGCGAGTTTTCCAAAAAAGTTCCTTAGTGGCTGGTTTTCATTGAGACACATAGCAGGTACGTTTCTTTTTCTGTGCCAAGGCACGAAGCTTGCCACGAGCCACCAGCCAAGTGTCCCGCAACAACGGGGACGAAACTCTAATGAGCACGATAGGCACTATGTCACGGGGCTCAAAATCGATTACGTCTAGCATCTGTGCGAGATCCGCGATAGCAGCTCGCAAGTTTTCTCCCGGTGAAAATGGAAATCCATGTAGCTCAAGGTTCGATAGTCTGTTACACTGCTCACAGCCACTAACATCAGCCCATAACTGAACAAGCTGAGTAGATTGGGTATTCACCGTTTCCGTCAGCGACACCACTTTAGTTTCTAGGCTTTCCAAGGCCGAGTCAGACTGTTTTGTCTGTATCACAACAGTGTCATAGACTGAAGATAGAAACTGTACAAAGTTTTGCAGTTCAACTACAGTCTCTTTCACTGATAGCACTTCATCTATTTTTTGGTTTCCGAGCTAGGAGCTCGTCGAGCTTTTCTCTGATAATAATAATAATAATATCCCACTTGAAGAACACAATAGGAAATTTAAGCCTGCCATATTTTGATTCTGTCGTTCGTTGACGTTGTTTCTGTGGACGTTGTCTGACGTTCTGTTGTATCTAATGTGACGTCCTGTAGTTGAAAGTTCTGTAGTTTTTGATCAATAGTTAATTAAAAATTGACAGAGACCTCTTTAAGGGTATGTGAATTTGTTAGTACAAAAATGAAAGAAATATAAGAAGTAAAAAAAATTTAAAACTTCCCCGCCGGGGATCCGAACTTGGGATCTAAGGATTCCGAGCCCAGCATTTCACCACTGCACCACGCTGAACTTCATTTTTATTGCATGGAAAACAAAACTGAAGGTGTATTACAAAGTGGACACAACTATACACTTAAAACTCAGGCAAACACACATGCATCCAACAAGTTCATCCAGTCTGGCGGAGGTTCCTGCGCCGCGTACACACTTCTTATATAAGCAACACTTTTGTGAAAGAAAGATATTGTAGATCGCGGGCTCTCGGCATGGCGATCACACAGTCTACTTCTCCATAGGCTATATAAGCCAAGTACTATGAACATGTCATAGGGAGGACCACCTGTAACCGTAAGCGGTAGAAACCTAATTGAATATGGAGTCATGTCAATGTCCTCTTGAAGCGTCCGTTGGAGAATGTCCCGAAAAATATACAGCGTCCCTACAGTCTATGAAACAGGGATCTATGGTATCGGCACGTGGACAGAGTCGAGAGTTTGTTGACCACGGCATAAAGCAACCCCTCGAATTCAACCAAGTTTTAACAGGGAGTGTTTCTGAATGTAATTTAAAGAAAAAATGTTTTTACTCTAGGAGGTACACACTTTTTTCGGACGCACTTAAGTACATCCTGATAAGGTCGGCTTAAATAAGGTCCACGATACAAAGGATCTGGGAAAATAGAGTCCACCAGTGCCGCAGAAATTGCTTTCCGACTCGCAGTGAACACGTACTCCAGGCTGAATTTAACTTTCAAGAAAAGAAATGTGTCAACAAGCTCCTTGAGAAAGCCCCAAGGAGCCTGTGGGACATTTTTGGCATTTGATGACACTACTATATTAGGAACATAATGAACTAAACGGAGTTGCAACATTTCACGCAAGAACAGATGGTCACTATCTCGAAAGAAAAACAGGTGTGAATAAATTTGCCTGACGAAGAGGTGGACTAATCCTAGACCGCCATGTTCAAGGGGGAGGAACAGATTGCCGAATCGATTCACAACTCGAACTCCAAATAAATGTTGCAAATACGCGATGCAGTGCTTGAAGGCGAAGTCGTGAGCATTGCAGTACTTGTAGCCCATACATAAGACGGGAAGCTAAGAACACGTTGCACACTTCAGCAGTAATGAACATTGACAAATTCCGCCCCCGCCATGAATTTTGCCAACTTCTCCCGACCAATAAGCGTTGCTATTTCTATACTGTGAGACAGGCACATCTAAATAACGCAAATCTTCTTTCCATTGAATGCCTGCGTAACAGGATGGCATTGTGGCCCATAATCCAAACCCAAAACCTGAACTTTTTTCAATGTTAACGCTTGCACCAGAAGCCGCACAAAATTCTTCTGTAATTGCAAGAGCAGTCTTTACACTCTTTCTTTCGGTACAAGAAAGGCCACGTCGTCTGCATACGCAAGAACCCGAACCTCATTAGTCAGTGATTTACACCCTTGGAAATTTTGTTCTTTAAGAATGCTCCTACAAAGTGGCTCTAAATACAAGCAGAACAGAAGCGGTGACAAAGGGCATCCTTGTCGTACAGATGATACAAGCCTAATCGGATCGGAGGGAGAGCCATTCACTATCAGCCTCGTTGAGCCATTAGCATAACATATCATGACACCTCTAAGGAGCAGGGATCCTATATTTATTCTAGCTCTAGTACAGTAAACAGGAATGAGTGGTTCACCCTATCGAACGCCTTAGAGCCAGATCCAGCTGTACCATTGCCACCTGTCCAATCCCCTCAGCTACACACTCTAGCACCGATCTCGCAACATGAATGTTCGTCTGAATGGACCGGCCCCTGATGCCACATGTTTGATGATCCCCGACCACTGATCTTACTAAAATTTGTAAACAGCTAGCTAATACCTTAGCGAAAATTTTATAATCCACATTGCATATGGAGATAGGCCGATATCCGTGAACTTTTTGCAATTTAGTCTCATCATCGCTTTTGGCTATAAGGACGGTGTGTCCTTCGCACATTGTGGAGGTAAGGTACCCTACTTTCAAGCCCTCACGGTACACCTGAAGTAATAATGGCGACAAGAGGGAACAAAAACACTGATCAAATTGGGCAGTAAGGCCATCCGGGCCGGGCGTCTTGCCCTTCGCTAACGAATCGATGCACGAAGTTACCTCATTAATACCAATGTTTTCATTTGTAGAATCGTAATTATCCTTATTTGACGGGGCAGCAACGATAACATTTTTTGGCAACATCTGTATCAAATGGCTTATGGTCTCGAAATAGTTTTTGATAATGTTCGAAAAAGGCTTTAGTTATTAGAGTAGGCTCTTTAACAATGATTCCACCATACATAGAGTATGGTGGAATTGGTGGAGTTGGTGGAATTGGTGGTGGGTGGTGGAGTATGGTGGAATCTAGTATTTGTTTAGACAGCGCGTGTCGGCGCTCATCACCTAGACTGCAAGACTGTTCTTCCAGGAAACGCTGCTCTCGCGCACGCACTAGTGCACATCTGTATTTTTCTGCATTCAAAGTTTAACTGTGCCTTGAGATTATGAATATCATCATTATATTGACCCGGATGTAAGCATTCAAGCTCATGAAATTCACTCAGAAGTCTATACAATGCTTTGTAATTATTCTTTTTTTCAATGACCAATCTTGCTTCTTTGATAGCTATTAGTTTAGCTTCCTGTTTGAATAATTCGCACACAGCAAAGAGTGGCAAGTCCTTCAGGCATGACACATGAGCTATAAGCTCAATAAAACGATTTAAGAAACACTCACGCGAAAGTAATTGGTTATTAAGATTCCACAGCTCCCAGAACATACGCCGACTTTGATACCGACGCCTACCAAACGACGCTGAGACTAGGCAATGTTCACTAAAGAATATAGGGTGCACAGTGTAACCATAAATAAGAGGTAGCGCGCTAAGTGAAACGTAAATTCGATCAAGCCTTGCATGCGAGGTACCCTGGAAGTGCGTATATCGACATCCCGCTTTTTTATTTTCCCCCAATGTCCACAAGCTGATAATCACATATCAGACGTTGCAACGCATCACTACTTGGATCATGTCTCAGCTTCAGTGACGTACGATCTTGCGCGTTACATACACAATTAAAGTCTCCAAAGAGGGCCAATGCACGATCAGTACAGAAATGATGTTCTAGAGATAACAAGAAACACTCGCGTTCACGTAACTCGTTCGGAGCATAAACACACACAAATCTAAAGCTCATACCACTGATACCAATATCGCAATAGATTAGGCGCCCTTCCTAACTCGTCTCTTAGTGTACATTTTGGCTATGTCAACAGTACGAATCTCTGTCTGCGTTGATGTTTGCGATTGCATTTTAAGAGCCAAGATACGCTATCACTCCACCGCGTCAACTTCCGCATCTCTAGAAGAGCAAAAGTGTTGTTACCATCGACAGATACATCGTGGAGTGCTAGAACATCGATTTCGCTGTACGATATCCATATTAAATAAGAAATTCAGAAATAGACAACGGGGACCGGGGACACTGTTGGGGTTTTTACTGCTAATTTCGACAGTTGTCTCTCGCTCTTTACACTTTTGAGCGCGCATATAATTCCTGTGTTCAATGCAAAATAGCTACATAAACATTCGTGGATGAGTTCTGATAGCAGAGTGGCTTCTCACGGCAGCGCTGTACAAGAATAATGAGACCAGAGCGAGACAGTTTTTCACGCAGCTTTGTGGAACAATCCAAAACTTCTTTTTCGCTTCGCAAAATCTTGTGCAATACTTCTGGGAAATTAACTAATGTGTCAGTGTAACGGCAAATGTAAGTCCATAGACCTGTGTGCCCCATCTTACAAAATAAAACAAAACGGATAAGCAGCCATTCCTGCAGGTGGTATGATTTTGATCAGCGGCCGATTTAGAGGAGGCCGGTAGGGCGTTTCTGGTGCCTCATCATCAAGGCACAATTATAACAATTGGCCACGTCGACTTTAATACCGATGTCGGTGCTATCAGCATTACCGGCTTGAGACAAGCACGATTGAATACCGCACAACGGAAAAGTACAGTGTACACCACCGATGCGGAACTGACATACAATTTTAAAGCGTCGCGACGGAAAGTGGCGTCAGAACTTATGTCGCTGCGACAGAAAGTGGCACATTTCTAAAGCCACGACAAATAATGTGTATTCCCGACAGAGAGTTCCTGTTGCGACGTCAGAATTGCTTTGCGATATAAAGTTCTTTTTGCGACTTCACAAACTCTTGTTGTCGCGACAGAACGTTTCTGTTGCGACTTCAGAACACTTGGCCGTCGCGACGGAATGTATGTGCTGCGACGTCAGAATTGCTGTCGTAACGTCAGAGTTGCTGTCACAATAGAAAGCTGTTGTTGTGACTACAGAAATCTTGTTGTCGCGGTAGAACGTTTCTGTCGCGACTTCAGAACTCTTCGTCGTCGCGACAGAATCTTTCTGTTGCGACGACAGAATTTCTGTCGTAACGTCAGAATCGCTGTCACGGTAGAAAGCTGTTGTCACGACTTCAGAACTCTTGTTGTCGCGGCAGAACGTTTCTGTTGCGACTTCAGAACTCCTGGTCTTCGCGACAGAATGTTTCTATTGCGACATCAGAATCTCTGTCGTAACGTCAGAAATCTCTGTCACAACTACAGAAATGTCAGGAACTTCTTTCGTGCAACAGAAATTTCTGTAGTTGCGACAGGAATTCCTGTTGTATCTTTCAACTGGGTATAATAATAATAATAATAATAATAATAATAATAATAATAATAATAATAATAATAATAATAATAATAATAATAATAATAATAATAATAATAATAATAATAATAATAATAATAATAATAATCGCTCTAATGAAATGCTAACTATAGTGCTCAGGAACAGCTACGAAGCCTTTTTAGGCTGGCGCACTTAATACGCAGGACAATATACAAAGAGCCAAATTTGGGAGATAAATAAATCTGAGGCAGAGAAACGAAAAGGGGAACAGTAATTAAGTGGACAGGCGTAAAATGGAATTATTTGCACGACATGATCATCTACAAAGAAAGAACACAAGGAATGAATTCTGAAGTATATCAATACAGGCAAAATACTTAAGTGTTTTTTGAAGTCGAGCCATCGGACGCTAACTATACTGCATAAAGGCCGCGCAGAAAACGCGGAATTTGCCTCGTATACTTTTGTGGCACGGAAAAATGTACATGATCAAATCATAGAAGCCAACAAAGAAAGACAGTGAGGAAAGCATAGGGGAAATTACATGTACTGAATAACTGAAATAAGTAAATCATAAATTAATGGAAATGAAAGCGGATGAAGAAACAACTGGCCGCAGGTGGGGCACGAACCCACGCGTAATGCGAAGAATTGGGTTCGCGCCCCCCGTGGGGTCAGTTGTTTTTCATCCACTTTCATTTCCATTAATTTATTATTTATTTATTTCAGTTGTTCGGTACATGTAATGTACTATACTCCGTTCCATATATAGTACTCAACGCTGTGAAGGCTAGAGAGACTTCTTGACGTGGCTTGGCTCGCACTTGGATATACTTCGATGAATTTTTTTTTTACAGCAATTGCGTGCAACTGTTGTTTATATATGCTCAGTATTGAACGAACCAAGTTTTTACCCTTAGCAACAAACACACTGTGGTATGCGGCTGCTAATGCGTTGTTTTAGATCATTTCTGTTTTTGTTGTTCTTTTCAAGTTTTCTTTATTTACAACCTCTCGCGAGGAGCCTCGTATGCAAGCTCGCGCGATCAAGTCCTGTTGGCGCGCGGCGAGGCCTGACTCCCAGCAAGTATAGACGGAACTCGCGGAGTGATAAGTTTGCTCTAGCAAACTTCTTGCGTAGCTTCCACAGCGTTAATTACAATGTATGGAACAGAGTATAGCAGTGTAAGGCACACAGTAGAATGCAATTTCAGAAAGTAAGCAGGGGAGTGGTAGTAGTGCCACATAGAACAAACTGTGCCAAAAGCCCGACGCGTTCCTTCGTATAGCGTGCATAGAGAAGGACAACCTAATCGGTCGAACTACCCACCAAGATCTTTCATTTTATCGACCGTGGGCAATGGAACATCCCAAAGGGTATACGAAAATTACACATGATGTGTTTTCTATGTACAACGTAATATCAACGTAAATCATTGAGGAGTTGCTTATAGGGTACGTGCGCCAGTTTGAGATTGAGAAAGAATGACTTTTTGTAAGTCAATATAGTCGTGAACACAGTCGCCAATATTATAAATAGCTTTGAGTCGCCAGTATAATTAAGTGTGTTCAAACTGTTGACAAAATTCCATTTTAAAAAATGAAGACGGCCAAGAACGAATCCTGGAAGAACTCCACTAGTTATTTTATTGATAACACAGTTCTGTCCCTAATTGCTAAAGAAGCGCGATCTATTACTTAGTTAATTAAGTATCAGGGCAGGGATGAGACAAGGTATGTCTACTTGTGTGAGTTTTATAATAAGGAGCTGATGTCAAGTTACATTAAATGCTTTACTTAGCTCAAAGTAAACAGTGTCTATAACTGGCCACTATACTATGTACCACCCCGGAAGCTTCGGTCATAAATATAACCAAGTTCGTTGTTGTGAAGTGTCCTAACATAGTCATGATAAGCCATACTGTTCATGTATTAACATTTTCTTAGCGCTAACAGAAAGTAGGAATTGCAATGCTGATTAAAACACTTCATACGCAGGACAAAGGATAGATATAGGCCGGTAGTTGGTCGGCTGCGCTTTTAGCACCCGATTTTTGTACTGGCATTAACAGTGCTACTTTCCAACCACTATGGAACGTACTACACTTGAGGGAGCTATTGAGCATGCGCGTCGCAACAGGGACAAGAATGCTCTTATAGGTATTAACCAGTGCTGGATGGATACCGTGAGCGCTAAGAAAGGGAGACTATGAGGCGCTTCATACATGTACCTGAAAACGATGTCTTCATTCACTGATAGTGTACATACCGTACCACTGAGACGCAACATTACTTGACGTAGAAGCACCAAATACACAACGTAAACATTCTGCAAGGGCATCTGCAGTGTCCGAGACAACAACGCCTATTTTCATCAACTATGCCGACATCTTCGGCTGTCTTTTCAGAAACGCAAAAGAGCAGCTAGAGGAAAAATATGTTGAATTACCTATCATGCGGCCTTCAACACGTTGAATACGGCTGTAATGATAGTTGTTCTACCGCCTGGTAGAAATTGAAAAAGAGGTAGACGCTTTATCGAAACTTGAAGACAAGGTCACTTTACGCCAAAATCGGCTTTCACATATTAACGAAGTTGTTCTGACCCTTGAAAAGAAAATAGACGAATTGGAGAACCACAGTAGAAGACCTAATTTGATTATTTTTGGTCTAACAGAACCAGAGAGTGAAAACGGCGAATCATTGGAAACAGCCGTAAATAAAGGTATCTTCCAAGAACTTCTCAAACGGAACCCGATAGCTATTGAGTGAATACATAGATTAGGTCGTACGTCCACAAATAAGAAACGACCTGTCATCCTGAGGTTGTTCGATACAAGACACAAAGCGTTAATTTTTAAACAATGCCACAAGCTGAAGTGTGGCATCAATTAGTGAAGACTATTCGCGAGAAGTTCGAGAAGTTAGAAGGAAGCTGTGGGCAAGTGCGAAAGAAAACCGCGAGAAGGGTGATAAAGTTTCCTTAGCTTTTGACAAATTATACACCAGTAGGACAGCTGATATTTGGAGCGAGGAAACAAATGAAAGAATTCCTGTTGTAAAAAACGAGGCAGAAAAACCATACCGCCCCATGACCCGTCGTCACGCGCAAGCGCAGAAATAGGCACGAGAGTCGCCGATGATCGAGACAATGCATCAGAACTTTCGTGTTTAGAAATCTACGAACCTGCCATCCACAGAAATTCAGTTTCAGCCAAGGATAAACGTCTGCGTATCGTGAATTCTAATGCTCGTTGCGTGGTGAACAAGATAGATTCCCTAGAAATTCACTTGCTACAACACGATCCGCACATCGCAGTCATAACGGAAACCTGGTTGCGCAGCGATATAACAAATGAACTCGTTTTTCCACCCCATTACAAAGTATTTCGTAAGGATAGACTGCGCAGAGGCGGAGGTATAGCGGTTCTAGTTAAAGATCAAATCGGAGCCACGCTTATCGGTGATACTCCCGAACTAGAGTACCTATGCGTCAGGTTATCGTGCTGGGGTAAATGCTTTGTGCTGTTCGCATTTTATAGACCACCTGATGCTACACCAGAATACTTGAATAAACTTAAAGAGCACATGTCTCTTTACCAAAATAAGAAAATTTTTATGATTGGCGATCTTAACTTGCCTGGTATCAATTGGGAGCTCCTCCAAACAAACAATAAGGCCCATGCAAATGCTAACATTATTTTTGACATTATGCTAACACATGATCTTATTCAAGTGGTTAATGAACCCACGCGTGTGCCAGGGTCGTCATGTTCTATATTAGATGTTATTTTTTAAACCGAACTTTTTCCGAGCATACCGTGTCAATCGAAGGTGGCTTATGTGACCATTACCTTATTGCACTTTCCTTGCCCATTGTCAAAACTACTGTTCCTAAAACTTCCAATACCAAATCGTTGAAAGATTACACCAGAGTGGATGACGCCAGCATAGTCGACTACATGGAAACTTGTCTTACGTGCTTTGCAGATAGTGTTAGTGATGTGTCTGCACTTTGGACCGCGTTTACTACAATGTGCAGGCATTGCATAGATACATTCGTACCCACTAAAATTAAGAAAGTCAATAAAAATACGCCTTGGATGACGCGTGGAATAATACAACTAAAGCGCAAAATCAAACGAATAAAAAAGAAGCATCGACGCACAGTCGATATCACGGAACTCCAAAAACAGCTGTCATGCGCCGTGTGCGATTCCAAAAATTTTAATTTTTCCACAACATTGCCCAACTTTATAAAAAACGCACCGGATAAGTTTTGGGGATACCTTGGCAATAGCAAGAGGACTATTACAGAAATTGCAGTTAATGGAACCATTCTTAACGACTTCAATGCCATCGCACAACATTTTAACACTTATTTTCATAGCGTATTCTCCCGTGCACGGTCAGGCCCACCTTTGAGTTCTGTAGTGTTTGAAGAGCATGAGGCGAGCTTTATATCTTACCATGGCATAGTGTCTATGTTACTCAATTTAAAAACCAAAACAACCCCTGGTCCTGACAACCTTCCGAATGTGTTTCTTAGGCGATGCGCCAAAACTGTTGTTAAATTCTTAGTTGTATTACTCAGAGCATCTTTGTTAAGCGCGAAAGTGCCTGAAGATTGGAAGATGGCTCGAGTTGTTCCGGTCTTTAAGAAAGGCGATCGATTATTGCTCGAGAATTACCGCCCCATATCATTAACGTCATCGTGCTGCAAACTTTTCGAGCACATAATCGCAACTCGCATTAATGAATTTTTAGATGAACACTCCATACTAACAAGTGCTCAACATGGCTTCAGAAAAGGTTGTTCTACTACCACACAATTAGTAACAATAATTGATTCAATTGCCAAAGCTTTGGATGCCAACGGTCAAATTGATGCAGTGTTCTTGGACTTCAGTAAAGCATTCGATAGGGTAATTCACAGAAAGCTAATTTTAAAATTAAGGAACATTAATCTTCCGGGCATTATAATTACCTGCATTACAGACTATCTGGATAATTGCCAACAGTATGTTTCAGTTGACGATCACAACTCGGGATATCTACCAGTCACTTCAGGTGTTCCCCAGGGCAGTGTCCTGGGTCCATTGCTCTTTCTTTTATATATTGATGACATTGTTACCGTCGTCAAACCAGGAACACAAATAAGGCTGTTTGCAGATGACTGCGTTGTATTCCGTACTATTAAGTCCGTGGATGATCAGAAGGAACTTAACTCTAGCTTGAATCATATATTTTTGTGGTGCGAAGAATGGGGCACGGCTGCGAACATAGATAACACTGTCTCTCTTCGCATAACGCATAAAAAGAATCCCCTGGAATACACGTATCAAATGGGATCTGTTTCATTAAAGCAAGTTGAGAGTTACAAGTACCTTGGCGTAACGTTCACTAATAAATTTTCTTGGAACCTTCACATTGACAACACATGTTCTTCAGCCTTTCGGAAGCTAACCTATCTGCGACACAAACTAAGAAATGCCCCTTCAAACGTTAAGCTACTCACTTACCTAACCTATATCCGGTCAAAACTTGAATATGCTTGCGTTGCTTGGGATCCCTATACTAAAGTCAATGTTAACAAACTTGAGAGAATACAGAGAAGATCTGTCCGTTTTATTTATTCTAAGTTCAAAAGTTCGGATTCCCCGTCAGAGCTGATGTTGGCTAACGATATTCCTTCGCTTGAACAAAGAAGACAAAAACACAGGCTAGACTTTTTATATAATCTAATTAATCACAAATTGGCTTTGGACCCTTCACTATATGTAAGCCCTCTCTCCACTAGGTATACACCACACCATCGTTCGGATACACTGACACCTATCTATGCTAGGACAGACAGCTATAAGTTATCCTTCTTTCCCCGAACTATTTCTGAATAGAATTCGCTGCCCGCCCCTTACAATATGTGACTGTGTTTTATGTAAGTTTTTGTTGTCTTTCTTTTTCTGTATAGAATGTGTTCTTCCTGTTGAATGAGCGGGGCAGGTCCTCGGCTCTCAAACTCCCTTGCCTTTGATGTACAATTTCCCTTGCCTTTTTTTTCATCGTTCTGTTGGCACCATTAATTGATTTAGGTATTGTGTTTTGATCCTTTTCACTAAATGTTTGTGAGCAATATATCATTGTAAAGTCTATATATTTTATGAATGTATACGAACGTATCTTGTATATGTCTTGTACTCAATGTCTGCCCGTCCTGCAAGGACCACAATGTGGTCTGCAGTATGTACTAAATAAATAAAAATAAAATAATAAATAAAATAAAATAAAATTTACAGAAACAATGACAGCGCCTGAATTCAAGATTCGGGCGAGTGACTTACCTGAGCCTGTTTGGTCCGCTGTTTTGTGAGCAGTCTTTCAGTTTTACAGCCGTTTTTAGTTCTTTAGAAATCCAACAACGAAATTCTGACTTTTTTAGTCTTTGTAAGCGCGAATAAGCAAATGCCACCTTCAATGACTGTCGTAAACAAACTAATCTGTTGATTAACATCAGCTAATAATAATGGTAATTTTCTATTTGTTATGACTAGATGATATTTTATTAAAGTAACTTATTTCATTGCTGGTCAATCAATCCATCAATTATACATATACCATGCGCAGGAACAGCCCGAAGGCCTGTGTGCTAGATCACGTATACTTAAAAATGTACTAATAACAATCAATGAATAAATCGATCAGTCAATCAAACGTTTCTTATAGTGCCTAGGAAGAGCAACGGAGCCTTTGTACTGGTGTACTTAAAAAGTAATACGCGAAGCAAAATGTACTGAGAAGACAAATGTGGTCCACAAAACAATGTGAGATAGAGAGACAAATAAGGAAGCAGAAAACGAAGAGGTGGGTGTAAAATGATGTTAGTATAATAATAATAATAATAATAATAATAATAATAATAATAATAATAATAATAATAATAATAATAATAATAATAATAATAATAATAATAATAATAATAATAATAATAATAATGTTTACTGCCACCAAAAACACAAAACAGCATAAACAGGCCTCTCTCAGCCTCAGATGGCTTGTAGGACCGTGCCTCTGATTATGACACAGATGGCGAAAAAGAAAAAAAAAGATAACTTGATGAGACAAGTAGAATAAATAAAATGAATGAAAAAAATGGAGAAGAACTAGATAAAATTTATTTAGTCTACTTGCAGCAAAGGAAGTTGAACTAAATATTCTGATGCAAAAAAGTTCTGGGGGTTAATTTCACAATTGCTGTTTTAATATTTCTTTCAGCGTGCTTTTCGATGTCACATTAAGAATTTCATCCGCTAATTCGTTAAATATGTCCGGCACATATGCACAGCGTCTGTCCGCACCATACATTGTGACTGAACGAGGAACAACATACCGGACGTGTTTTCTAAGTTCTCTTTTAGCGGCACTTCTTTGTTTCAATGCGGAATTCCAAAAATGTTTGACGACAACTGTTTCTATAAGCAATGAATCAAAATTCGGTAGACCAAGTTCACGGAAGATATTTGCAACTCTTACAGTTGGGAAATTGTAAGCAACATTTTAAAAAAATATTTTTTATAATCCTGTCTATCCTGCATCTCCAACGATCCGAACAGAAGCCGAAGACTGTAATACCGTATCTCAACACGCTGTAACCCAGTGGATGTACCATAATCTTTTTTACAGACAAAGGTGCGCAACTTTTGATATTAAACAACGGCCAACTTACTAAGCTCAGGTTAGATCCAAGTGATAAGTGATGTTGCCACGATAAGTTACTATCGAAATAGATTCCGACATATTTCACACAGTCCACGTATGGGATAGGCGCACATATACAAGAAACACAGTGTGACTCATGTAGAGAGGCATGTTAATTATCGTAGTCTTGAGTGAAAAGCGAAAACAAACAAGTTGTGTTTTTGTGTATTAACAACAATTCCATTATTAGTGAACCAAAGCATTGCCTTGTACATGTCATTTTGCAACATTTCAGTGGACATTTTGTTAGAAATATGTTTTCCCAGTAACACAGTGTCGTCCGCATACTGAAACACGGAACATTTCGAAATTTCCAAAGGAAAGTCATTAACAAAGATATTAAACAACCATGGCGATAAAATGGACCCATGAGGAACTCCAGCTTTCAACAAAAGCTTAGAACTGAAAACACCCTTATCATCGGTAGCGACCACTTGAAATCTGTTGCTCAAGGAATTTTCGAGAATGTTATAAAAAGGCCCACGAAATCCCCCAAAATGTAGTTTACTTAACAAGATTTGAGGATTCGGGGTGTCAAACGCTTTCGCTACATCTGAGAACACCACAAACGTGAAAAGATTCTGATCGAATGCCGAGAACAGTTCATCTAAAAATTCCTCAAGCAGTGCCACAGTACCACGCCTGAAAAAAAGCCGAACTGTCGATCACTCAGGATGGAAAATTTGTTAAGAAAAAAAGACATAGTGTGGAAAAGAAATTTTTATAAAGCCTGAGCAATAACCGGCAATAGAGAAATTGGCCCGATAGTTTTCTATACTGTCTTTCTCCCCTGACTTGTGTAGTGGTAAAACAAATGTAGTTTTTAGGCAGTCTGGAATTTCGTCACCTTCCAAAAAACTAATCAGTATATGCAAGATAATATGTGACAGCGCATTGAAATTTCTTCTGATGGTGTGTAAAGATATTCCATCATATCCAGTGGGCTTGTTAGGACGGAAACTGTAAATAATTTCTTCCAGATCATCCTTCGAAATTCTCAGAAGAAAACCTGATGCAGATACGGATTGCCCTAGCGACGGAGTGTTTATGGATGGAGAGACAGCTCTTTGGGACGTTCTAACAAAGTGCCTGTGGAAAGCACCAGCCACTGCTGTGGGAGGTTGCTGAAAAGCACCGAAAATTGACTGTCTACTGGAACTCACTTCTCTGAGATGATCTACCAAAGACCGAGTTTTGCGTACATTATTTAAAGATTGTTGGAATTTATAAAAGAAGTTAGAGCGTTTGGCGCCACGCAGAAGAGCAACAACTCTATTTCTTGCAGACATGTATTATAAGCGCAGTGCTTGGTTTTGGGGATTTCTTCTGAAGCATTTCCACAAGGTGTCTCGACACGAAATAGAAGCAAGAATTTCCGTGTTCATCCAGCAGTAACCCCTTCTTATTGGCTTAGCTATCAGCCGTGTGCAACGTAATTCAATACTTTCAGTTGCGTACAGAACCTTTTATAAGCTTTGCCCGACGAATTTTCTTTGGGTAAGGATGCCCAGTCAAACGAAGCGATAAGCTTATCAAGCTTGAATTGATTAACTATAGTGACAAGGCATTTGCGCTGCCCAGATGCAGTTTTGAGCGACGGCGTTCCAGACCTGTCCGGTAATGCAAAACGGCATGCTACAAAGTAGTGGTCCGCCAAACTTTGTAGAATAGTACATGACCTAAATGAGAAGCTCGGAACTCTGACCGTGATGTGATCTAAAAAAGATTACACTAGGCTATTACTAAGTAATTCCGATCTAGTAGGAGCTCCAATTGTACATTCCAGACCATGAGCGGACGACGTAGATAAATAATCACGAAGTCACTTTTTCAGGGCATGAAATATTGATATTCAAGTCTCCGATTAAGCAGGATTGGTCCACTGAGCTCCACTGCCACAGAGTTTTATCAGGTTCTACAAGAAACCCTGAAAGCCTGCATGAGGGTGGTCGATAAAACGATATGGACAGAAAATGGCCTCTTACAGTCTTTGAACATCATAGATTCGTCATGTACAAAAGATGCATCAACAGAAGAAACTTCACAGTTGTCGTTTACAAAGAGAGCAATACCTTCGCCATGACGCCCGCTGCGTGTAGTAAAATGTGCGGAAAAGCCCTGCAAGGTAAACGTATCAAGGCAAGCCTGTGAAACATTGATTTCTGTTATCACAAGAACGTCTACAAAGCTAGCTGACGATTCAGTCAGAAATTTAAATTCGTCCCAGTATTTACGCAGACTTCGAGTATTAACGCTCGCAACGGTGAAATATTTACCATAACTACACGGAAAGTCTGTTTTAAATGAACTGAAGTCCGGTAGTTCGCTGAAAGAAAAAGGCATGTTGGCTAAGCAAGGTTCTCCAGGTCTGCTTGTTTACCGATTCAAACAAGAGACGCTGTTTCATTCTTTTTCACGAAGACATTGCCTCCTTTCGTTCAACAAAACAGATAACCCTCCTCCTTTGCCTTCGTTCTGGCTTTCCAGAAGAGATCACGGTTAACTTTGGCCAAGTTATCAATGAAGTACATCTTTGGAAATGATGCACCTTCACGCAGTTTCTTCAGCTTTCCCCACACTTCAAACCATTTTTCCTTCCAAATTACAGATTTAAAGCGCACCAAGACCAGAGGTATACCACCAATTTTGAATTTTAAGCGATGTACGGCCGCAAGGTCTTATGACGAAAACCCCGACAGGTCCCGATTTGCTACTATTTGCGCGATTGTTTGTGTTAGGCTTTCATTACTTCTCTCTGGCAAATCGTGAATCTCAAGATTCTTTAGACTGCTGTACTGCTCACTTTCATTTGATTTTCTTCTAGCTTTTGTATTACAGCACCCTCATTTAACACCGTTGTTTTCACAGCTTCCAGTTCAGCACAATCAGACAATTGACGTTCCTGAATATCCTATTGTTGTTTCAAAACATAATCGTACTTCTCGGACAAAAACGACACCGATCCTTCGAGTTCCTTAACTGATTTCGATAAAGCCGTGAACTCTTCCTGCAGCAGTAGGAGAGAATTAACCTTCTTATGCAGAACCGGCAACGATTCCAAACTTTTTCTGATTTCCCTTAGCTCATCGAACAGTGAAGACTCAGAACCACTGTTTTTCTCAAGAGCAGTCTCTGTGCCGTTGTTTAGTTCCTTGTTACTTCGGCACGTTTTACAGACCCACTCGTCTCTCTTAGCATTCCCCATAGTAGTGAAAGTGTTAGCTGCTATTCCAGAGCAAGACTGTCCTAGATGACACCAGTATTTGCATCGAGCACGTATCATTATCTTTCCATCAGTAGGCAGCGCCTTATGACAGGAAATGCAGCTGTCATCGTTTCCCATTGTACACAGCAAACTGATAATATATATATATATATATATATATATATATATATATATATATATATATATATATTGTCGCGGTACAACGCGGACAGAAGACAGGGAGATGTTCAAGAAAAACAGGACAACAAACGGAACCGACGCACGTCTTCTTCGTCCTCTCCCAAATCTCAGCCACCCACTAGGCGGAGTCCGTTATTGCCCCCGTCGTCGTTGTCTTCCAAGTAGAATATACGCGTCATTTGTCCCTCCCTAAAAGAGCATCGCCCCGATGCTAAACCAGAAATGTCACTCGCGGAAGTAAGAGTCTCTCGCATAGTTATTCGCTCCCATACGGCTTCATGCGGACAACGTGCACAAGTTCAGGACAATGTGTGCGGCGCCGCGTACAACTGGCACTATCGGGGACGACCTCGTACGTCACACCACTGTGACACCACACCACCGTGACACCACTGAGTCGGCGCAATACTCGATATGGTCCGAAGTATCGTCCAGACAGCTTCTCGGAGAGGCCTCGTTTCCGTATGGGTGTCCAAACCCACACTCTGTCGCCGACGTCATAGATGACCATTCGACGGTTAAGATCATAGCGCCCTGCGTCGTAGTCTTGCTGCTGGCACATCCGCAAGCGTGCGAGCTGCCGAACCTCTTCTGCGCGTTGCGTAAACACATCGGCGTCCGTATCAGTGTCGTCAAAGTCGTGTGTAAGCATTGCATCCAACATCATTCGTACATTCCGTGCGTGAACAAGGGTGAAGGGAGTCATGCACGTTGTCTCTTGTTTCGCCGTGTTGTATGCAAAGGTGATACAAGGTAGGATGTCGTCACAATTTTTCAGTTCAATATCCACGTACATGGAGAGCATGTCTTCAATTGTTTTGTTTAGGCGTTCTGTTAATCCGTTGGTTTGTGGATGGCAGGCGGTTGACTTCCGATGAGACGTTCCACTTAGCAGCAAGACGTGATCTAACAGTGCAGCCGTGAATGCGGTTCCTCGGTCTGTTATTACGACGGTTACTGCAATCTCGGCTGCTGTACTTCTCTGGATTGCCTTTGTTTCAGCGTAACGTGTGCGATAGTCGGTTGCGACGATAACAAAGCGATTCCCTGCAGTAGAAGTAGGAAATGGGCCCAATATATCCATTCCGATTTGGTCAAACGGTCTTCGAAGAACCTTGACGTGTTGTAGGGGGCCGGCTGGTTTCGACAGAGGCGACTTGCGCCGCTGGCAGTCGGGGCAAGTGCGAACGTGATGCTTCACGGTGATGGTAAATCTCGGCCAGTAGTACGTCTGCTGCACTCTGGCCAGCGTTCTCGTGTAGCCTAAGTGACCAGAAGTCACCTCGTTGCAACAGGCTTCAAGTACTTCCATACGAAGAGAACGACGAGCAGATAGGGGGACCCGGTCGAAGAAAAGTTTCGTTTGTAAAGTACTTTCGCCCGTAAACAAAACGACAACAGTCCTTTTGCGAAAACTCTAGGCGGTTTCGCAGATCTGCCCTCTAAGTAATTGATGAGTTCAAGCCACTCAGGGTCGTCCCGTTGTTGTTGCGCGATGGTGGATGCGTCCAGAACACAAAGAAATGCCGAGTCTTCTTCGGGTGGAGCAGACGACTCTGTCGGTGATCGAGGCAGGCAGTTAGCATCCGTATGTCGTTTCCCCGACTTGTACTTGACAGTCATGTCAAACTCTTGCAACCGTAGGCTCCAACGCGCCAGTCGTCCCGAAGGATCTTTAAGGTTTGTCAAACAACACAGTGAATGGTGGTCGCTTATAACTGTGAAGTGGCGGCCATACAAATATGGGCTAAATACTACGGCGAGGCATTCTTTCTCACTCGTGGAGTAATTAGCCTCTGTGCGTGAGAGGGTTCTACTTGCATAGGAAAGTACTCTTTCTGCGCCCTCCTGCTGTTGCACAAGAACAGCTCCTAAGCCAACATTGCTTGCATCAGTGTGGAGCAATGTAGGAGCGGTCTCATCAAAGTGAGCAAGCACTGGAGGTGTCTGGGGACGTTCCCGCAAGTCGTTGAATGCACCTTGCTCTTCGTCGCCCCATACAAAAGCAACGTCGTCTCTCGTCAGGCGCGTTAACGGCGACGCAATATGAGCGAAGTCTGCAATAAACCGCCGGTAATAGGCAGAGGCCGAGGAAGCGCCTGACAGCCTTTTTATTGGATGGTACGGGAAACTGCGGCGGCGGCAATTTTTTCGGGATCCGGGCGGACACCTGCGTGGCTGACGACGTGACCAAGAAACTGCAGTTTCGCAAAGCCAAAGTGGCACTTCTCCGATTTCAGGGTAAGGCCGGCGGACCGGATGGACTGCAGAACCACTTCAAGCCGTTCGAGACGTTCTTGAAATGTTGCGGAGAACACGATGACGTCGTCGAGGTATACTAAGCAGGTTTTCCACTTCAGGCCTGAAAGCACAGTGTCCATGAGGCGTTGGAACATAGCAGGGATAGAGCACAAGCCGAAAGGCAAGGCCTTAAATTCGCATAGGCCGTCTGGTGTCACAAAAGCAGTTTTTTCACGGTCTCTCGGGTCTACCTCGATTTGCCAATATCAGCTTTTTAAATCCATTGAAGAGAAGTAACGCGCGTGTCGAAGCCTGTCGAGTGAATCGTCTATACGGGGAAGCGGGTACACATCTTTCTTTGTCACCTAATTTAGTTTTCGGTAGTCCACACAGAAACGCAAGCTGCCGTCCTTTTTCTTGACTAGAACTACAGGAGATGCCCAGGGACTCATTGATGGTTGGATCACGTCGTCTTTAAGCATTTTTGTCACTTGATGTTGTATGGCTTCACGTTCTCTGGGAGCAACACGATAAGAATTTTGGTGAATTGGTCTTGCCGTATCCTCTGTAATTATTCGGTGCTTTGTTAGAGTTGTCCGACCGACGCTGGACGTCGACGCAAATCAGTCACTGAATTTGGCCAGTAGCGTAAGAAGCCGTTCTCGTTCGTGTGGCAACAAAGCAGTGCTGACGTCAAGTACAGGAGCTGGGTCTTGCGTAGGTGCTTCTTCGAGTAGTGAAGAGCAGCCGCGGACATCCGCAACGCCGTCAAAATAAGCCACAGCCGTGCCCTTTGGAAGGCGCCGTCGCTCTGTGCTAAAATTTGTTAGCAACAGGTTCGTACGCCCGTCGGTGACATTTAAGATTCCTCGTGCGACCGAGATGCCATGAGTGAACAACAACCTGGTTATTTGGTCGGCAATGCCTTCGCAATGAAACGGTACGTCACATGCTACCGAAACAAGGGTACATGATCGAGGTGGGATGGCAACGTCGTCTTCCGTTAGACGAAAGGAGTGGTGTTGCAGCGTTAAGCAATAGACTAAACCAGGACACTTATAAAATGTCACCATGCGATCCGCGATGTTAATTACGGCGCCATTTTCTTTCAGAAAATTCATTCCAATAATCAAATCCTTACAGCACACAGGCAGAACGATGAAAGCGGCCATGAAAGAAGAATCCCCGATATCAATTCTAGAAGTACATCTTCCATTAGGCATGAGTAATTGACCGCCTACCGTCCTTATGTGAGGTCCCGTTGATGGTGTCTTTACTTTCTTCAGGCGGAGGACGAGTTCCTGACTCATTATCGAGAAGTCGGCACCAGTGCCGACTAGCGCTGTCACTGGCTGTCCGTCCACCAAGACATCAATGTCGGCGCTCACAATTTCTTCAGTGTTTATCGGATTCACAGCGTTCTGCAACGGGAGTATTGGGGGCTTTTTATTGTCTTGCGGCGGGCCTGCAACCTTACCCCCCGAGGTCACCGCCTTAAGTTTCCCCGGCGTGGGCTGGGCGACCTTTGTCTTCGAAGGTCAGCAAAAGTACGTCCAGTAGGTGAAGCTATCTGACGTGGAGGGGTTGGAGAACGCGACCGACGGCCGAAATCGGACCTATCGTTGGGCACGGATTCGTCATTCGGGTGCGCTATTGGAGGTTCCCGAAAAGTAGCGTCGTCACGGCGTAGCATGTAATCGTCATCTGCACGTCGATCGTGGGACCACGGACGATGAGGTCGAAATGACGTGTCGTGATGCCCGCAATTACGCCAAATATGGCCGGCGCCTCCGCAGTGAAAGCAAAGTGGTCTCCTATCAACGGTGCGCCATACGTCGGTTTTCCGAAATTGCGGCAGTCCCGTAGCGTCGTTTTGCGGCGTTGACCAAGGGGCAGCGAACGGCGGCTGCTCGTGCGACTGTAGCGGCATAACGGGTGCGCGCCTCGAAGCATCCTCTTGCGGAGGCGACCAAGGAGTGGCTGTTGGATATAATAATAATATTTGGGGTTTTACGTGCCAAAACCACTTTCTGATTATGAGGCACGCCGTAGTGGAGGACTCCGGAAATTTTGACCACCTGGGGTTCTTTAACGTGCACCTAAATCTAAGCACAAGGGTGTTTTCGCATTTCGCCCCCATCGAAATGCGGCCGCCGTGGCCGGGATTCGATCCCGCGACCTCGTGCTCAGCAGCCCAACACCATAGCCACTGAGCAACCACGGCGGGTTGGCTGTTGGAGGCTGGTGGTACGGCGGTGTGGTTGTGACGGGTGGTGGACATCGGACAGCGGCGGCATAAGTCATGGGACGCTGGTGATCTTGAAAATCGGCTGCCGGGAACGCCTGCCTGATTTCGTCGCGCACCACTTCGGCGATTGATGCTAAAGGTATATCCAACGTCGTTGTCAGAATCTTTTGCACTTCCTCTCTGACAAGCTCTCTGATCAGTTCACGCAAGGAATTCTGATACTCGGCAGTCCCTGCGGCGGCATTGATTGCATTGCTGGTCGACAGTCGATCGTACTGCCTGCACCGTTGATGAAGGGCCCGCTCAATAGCCGTAGCCTCTTTGATAAAGTCCGCGCCGGTGACTGGTGGATTCCGCACAAGCCCCGCGAACAACTGCTCTTTCACACCTCGCACGAGGTAGCGCAACTTCCTATCTTCGGTCATGTTCGCGTCGGCTCTACGAAAGAGGCGGGCCATGTCCTCGGCGAACATTGTGACCGACTCATTAGGTTGTTTCACCCATAGCTCCATCATCTACTGGGTGCGGTCGCGTCGGTCGGCACTTGCAAACGTATCCGTGATCTTCTGCCGAAAGTCATTCCACGTCGTCAGGCTAGCTTCACGGTTCTCGTACCAAGTACGGCCACTGTCGTCAAGGGCGACAGTGGCCGTACTTGGTACGAGAACTTGGTACTTGGTACGACAGTGGATAATAATAATCTTTATTATGCACCACTAGAAGAAATACATGGTTGGCAGCCCTGTCGAAGCCTGAATAGCTTGGGTGACTAGGCCCAGCAGCGCCGGCAACTGCGATAAGATCGGAGCATGTACATGCACTACTTTAGTGCCGAAAAAACATTGTGCAAACTAAAAAAATAAAAATAATAGGTAATGCATGTTATACAACGGAAAGTGAACATTTTTCGCACTTAAATAGAAATACAAGTGAAGGTAACCAAACTACATAAAATAACCAAATACTCACACTACAGAGGGATGGAAAATTCAAATAGAATATAACAATTACTTTAAGTCCCCTTTTGTCTGAACCGAAAAAATTTTGTCAGGCAGACCATTAAAGATTTTTCGCACAAAGACACATCGTCGTTCCTCACCATACCTAGTTATTCAAGGAGGAAGTTTGAAACGCTTGTTGTCCCACAAAGTTGTGGGGCGACATATTTTTCTCTTAATTGGTCATTCCAAAAATTACGAAGAACATTAGTTCTTTTGAATACAGACTGAAAACAAATTTTCATCTGACACCTGGCCACAGCCACACACAATACCTGATATATTTTTTTAATAAACTACCGTTTCTCGTTTGCCATCGCAATGCGCAGAAAGCAAATGCAATGATTACGTATCGTAATATACTGTACACGAGAGCGTGAACTACGGTTTTCTTTACAGATAATGGTGTGAAACGTTTTATATTAAAAAGCAACCAAGCGATAATCCTAAGTTTACCACAAAGATAGGCCAGATGATGCCACAACATGCTGCTATCAAAGGGTTAACCGAGATACCGCACACAGTCTACATACGCAGCAGGGGTACATGTAAGTGCTGATCATGCAAGTACACAGGGATGTTTATTGTTTCGGCATTTAGGGGATTTCTAAAACATATTAACTGTGCCTTATTGATATTTAGGCTAATACAATTTTTCGCAAACCAATACATTATACTATCTATTGTGTTGTACAGGGCGCCCACAGCCTTTTCATAGTTGAAATGCTTTGTTAAAATTACTGTATCGTCCGCGTATTGAAAGATAGTACCTTTATAAATCACTACAGCAAGATAGTTTATGAATATATTAAACAATAGGGGTGATAATATGGATGGGGAACACCGGCTGTAAGCCATTGTTCGTTACTGACGGTTTCCTTGTCTCAGGACAACATTAATTTGGGCTAGATGGTGCACAGTTGAATTAGGAAGGAACAGGGAATGGCGCTTGTCCTGTTTCGTTCTCCCCACTTGCGATCGTCTAAGTTGGCGCTGTTCCTTCCTAATTCAAGGTTTCCTTGTCGACGATAACTATATGCGACCTACCACACATGTAGTTTCGCAGCATGTTGTGAAATGGTTCTCTGAATCACATTAAAATTAGTTTCATCAGTAGAATGTTATGGTTCACTGTGTCAAAGCTTTGTATATGTTAAGCTATGTCTACGTCTACGTCTAGAAATAGCGTATAGGTGAATAAATTGTTGTCAAATGCGGAATATCTTTCATCTGAGAATTCTTCTAATAGAGCTTTGGTACCTCGCTTCGCCACAAAACCAAACTCCCTGGGTGACAAAATCGAAAATGTAATTAAAAATGACGTCATGCATTCGTACAGCAATTTTTCCCAGTATCTGGGAAACTACCAGCAAAATTTAAATTGGTATATAATTTTCTACATTATCTTTCCTGCCTTCTTTATACAGCGGTTTAACGATAGCCGCTTTCAGAGTCTCAGGAATTACTGCGGTTTATAATCAGCGAATAATTAGAAAAAGCAAGTTGTTTGAAAGCACATCGAAGTTTCTTCGCAGAGTGCCTACTGATGTGCCACCTGTTCCTGGTGATTTCTTTCGCCGAAAGCTAAAAATAATCGTTAAGTCAGGCATAGATAAGCTAGGCGAAAACGCTGACGCCGACACAGATTTCTGCAATGTACAATGATTTCCTTGTTGGCATAAAGCGTTTTCAGTAGCACGCGAAAAGAAACGGTTGAATGCATTAACAACTGCTGTTTTGTCATCTGGAAATGAGTCAATGTGATTAGAAAGCACGTTGCTTCCTCTCCTAAGATTATTTATTAATGAGCATGTTTTCGCGGGGCTTTTGCGTGATTGGTTGAATTCATTAAAAAAATACAGTCTTCTCGCTGTTTTCTTTCGCCCATGGGTAATCTGCGACCACTGAAGTTACGTGCAGCGCCAGCGCTAGTTAAAAACATTGCCGCAGGCATTCAGCTGCATGCTGCAAGAAGTCAGTCGGGCGCGTTATCTTGGACTTACTGAAAACGCACGAGGTATTCATATTTTAGGCTGAATAAGACTGAACTGTTCTTGCTTATGTATTGAAATGATGTGATTATATGATTGATTTTATGTCTCGTGTTGCGGTTATCGAGCACGGTGCGAATGTGAAAGGGTGCTTATGTGTACGAACTCGGTGAATTTCAAGCGCATTTCCTGTTCATTTGCTAATGTGAGCTGACGCTTCAGAGTTATGTCATATTCACACGTGAACTCATTTATCTTTTGCGGGTGAGCGCTTTTACCGTCTAATAAATGTTATCGCTCAGCGCAGGACGTGCTTACATGTATCGGAAGTTTCTAAAATGTTATAGATGCTTCTATCCACTGTCTGTTGTCGCCGAACCTTGTGTAGTTTGATTGCATGTACGCGCGACGCGAATAGTATAGAACTTTGTGGAAGGTACGCGAGTCCCCGCGATTGCTCTGGAACATTCGACGACTGATGTATAAAAGCCGAGGCGCTTGACCCGCTGATCAGATTTCGACAATCGCTGCCTGTGTTCGCCGCTGTCGCCGTTCTTTGAGTGTAGCCTGTTTTTATGGGCACAGTTTCGCCCAATAAGAGTTAGTTTTGTTCTTCACAGTATTTCTACTGTGTTCTTTACGGTCACTACCACGTGACGTCTGGTGGAGGTGCTAGGTAAGTCCGGTCAAGGACTTCGCACGTGTCGCTGAGCCGCTGACACATATATATAAGTGTGATGTCGAGTTCAAGTGCGAAACGCCGCTCGCCGATGCATTTCAAGACCTCAAACGACGCATGCAGTCGCCGCCGGTACTTGCGCACTTCGACGAGGACGCCGATACCGAAATCCACACTGACGCCAGTAGCCGCCTTGGAGCCGTGCTAGTTCAGAGTAAAGATGGACTTGAACGAGTGATCGCTTTCGCTAGCCGGTCGCTGTCAAAAGCGGAAGGCAATAATTCTACGACTGAAAATGAATGGCTCGCCATCATTTGGGCTACAGCGAAATGCCGCCCTTACCTACATGGCAGGCCATTCAAAGTCGTCAGCGATCACCACGCGTTGTGTTGGCTAGCTAATTTAATGGACCCTTCAGGGCGGCTGGCGCGGTGGAGCATCAGATTGCAAGAATTTGAGATCACTGTAATCTACAAGTCCGGACGAAAACACTCTGATGCCGATTGCCTATCACGTGCCCCCATTGACCCACTGCCACCAGACGGGGAGGTTGACGATGCCTTCCTTGGAATAACAAGCGCTGAAGACTTCGTTCAACAGCCACGAGCAGACCCGGAGCTAAAAGGCCTCGTCGAGTATTTAGAAGTGATTACCGACGTTGTCCCTAGGTCATTTAGGCGCTAATTGTGTTCGTTCGCGAGTAAAAACAGCCTACTAGTAAGGAACTTCTCACTACTCCATGCCAAATACATTCTTGTTGTTCCGTCGGCACTCCGTCCAGAAGTACTGCACGCCTTAGATGACGATCCGACCGCTGGGCACCTCGGTTTCTCCCGGACGCTATCGCGGATACAAGAAAGGTAATACTGGCCGCACCTAACCGCCGATGTCGCCCGTTACGTCAAGACATGCCGAGACTGTCAGCGACGCGAGACACCACCTACAAGGCCAGCGGGATTACTACAGCCGATCAAGCCTCCTTACCGACCTTTTCAGCAGATCGGGATGCATTTGTTGGGACAGTTTCCGACGTCAACATCCGGAAATAAGTGATCGTCGTGGCGACGGGCTACCTCACCCGCTTCGCTGAGACTAAAGCTCTGCCGAAAGGTAGCGCAGCCGAAGTGGCGAAATTTTTTGTTGAGAACATCCTGCTGCGACAGGTGCCCCAGAAGTCCTCATCACCGACAGAGCAACGGCCTTTACAGCAGAGCTCACCCAAGCCATTCTGCAGTATAGCCAGACAAGCCACAGGAGGACAACTGCCTACCATCCGCAGACGAATGGTCTCACGGAGCGCCTGAACAAGACTATCGCCGACATGCTAGCAATGTACGTCGACGTCAAGCACAAGACGTGGGACGCGGTCCTGCCGTACGTAACCTTTGCTTACAACACGGTGGTGCAAGAAACAACACAGATCACACCATTCAAGCTGGTTTACGGCAGAAACCCAACGACGACACTCGATGCTATGTTGTTACACGTCACCGACGAAGAGAATCTTGACGTCGCCACCTATCTCCAGCGCGCCAAAGAAGCCCAACAGCTCGCCCGCCTACGGATCAAGAACCAGCAGAGGACCGACAGCAGACACTACAACCTTCGACGACGCTTCGTCGAGTACCAGCCCGGCGACCGTGTTTGGGCTTGGACCTATACACGGGTGAGCGCTTTTACCGTCTAAGACATGTTATCACTCAGCGCAGGACGCGCCTATATGTATCGGAAGTTTCTAGAATGTTATCGATGCTTCAATCCGCTGTCTGTTGTCGCCTAACCTTGTGTAATCTGATTGCATGTACGCGCGACGCGAATGGTGTAGAACTTTGTGGAACGCACGCGGGTCCCAGCGGTTACTCTGGCACATTAAACGACTGATGCATAAAAGCCGACGCGCTTGATCCGCTGATCAGATTTCGATGATCGCCGACTGTGTTCGCCACTGTCACCGTTCTTTGAGAGTAGCCTGGTTTTATGGGCACAGATTTGCCCAATAAAAGTTAGTTTCGTCTTTCACAGTATTGCTACTGTGTTTTTTACGGTCACTACCACGTGACAATATGAACAGTCAAATCATCCTTCCTCTGGGGTTTACAAGCGTAATCTGTGCATTTTGCTACTGTGTGGCACATCAAAATGTGTTTGTCACTTAAATAATTTTAGTGAAGAACTAAAGTATCAAAATAAAACGTTGGTTTTATTCGGTGTTACCAGTCGTCTGTCGTCCACAAAACAAAATGGTGGTCTAATAAACTAATAACTATGGTCTAACTGCAACTTTTAGATACCTTCAAGAATGTAAATGCTAGATTTCAAACGGCAGCAATAGTCGAGCCTGTCGAAAACAATCTCCATTGCGCACTTCATAAATGAAAATAAGTTGCTGCCTTTTAGTAAGCTTCGAAGCAGGCCGCAATGAACTATTTCTTCTTAGTCTTGAAATGTCGGTAGGCTTGCCATAACAAGCCTTGTTGCCCATTCTTATAGGCACATCCAGTAATGTCCGCTGAACTGGAGGATGATATTTTAAACCCTACTGAGCATCATGTTTGCAGATACGATCCTCAAATTATGGCTTGAGCAGTGACATAACAAGAGATGGTAGGGGTAACACTGGGCACGTGCTGAGGATGTGTCACAAGTGGTGTTTGTGACACACCAGACTAATGTCAGACATGACACCTTACAATCACCAATATCCTATTAGTTGGTAGGAGTATTGTAACATTGGAGATGAACGAGGACGAACTGTCGTTTATTTCGTTTTTCTTTGAAAGAAAACTTTCTGTTAGCTTAGAAATTGACTATTCCAGTCATTTAGATGTTTCGCATGCATTTCGGTAGAAATACTAAGAGCTTAGACTTTCTTTTAGTGCTGTGACCTTACTTCTTGACTGTCTTGTTGTTTTTACACCATGTGCTCGTGTTGACTTTTGCACACGATATTTTTCAGGCACCCGCTTTATATAACGCAAGAAGGCAGCCGCAAGGATGTCAAGGAGCCAGCCCAGCATGACTCCCCGTGGTAATAAGGAGCGCACTTCAAAGAATCAAAATACATTGCCATGCATTTGGACGAGAAAACTAGAATGTGGGTATATGGGCGTACAAGTTTACTAAATGGCACCAAAATTTTCAAAATACAGTACGTCTCACCAAGGCTAAAATTCTCACGCGCTCTGGGCAGTCTTCTTAAAATGGTATTTTTTGTAATGTCTCTGATGGAGAAGTCAAGATTAACTATGCTCTTAGGAGACAAACACATAGGAGCAAGTGTCAAAGAAAAGTTTAAAATGTGTTTTAAAGAAAAGCTGATTAGTTTTGTCAGAAGCGACCACTTTTTGTTTTGCCCGTCAACAGACATACCTATGTGACAAAAGAAAAAGGTAGTACGATAACATTGCAGATTTTCTTAGTGACATAATACGTATTTCCAGTGAGAACGGTGTGTGTGTTCACTATAAAATGCGACAGCTCATGCTTGATTAGTTGCCGACATAATTTAGCAGAGTGTAGTTGCAAGGGTGCAATTAAAACCACTGTCATTCTGTATTTTAAACATTGACATGAAGCAGACAGATTTTCATTGCTTCCCTTTTTATATATTTTTTCACTTAAGTTTAGAAGTATCGATTCCTCTTACGTTCCAGAAAGGAGAAGCATTGGGGGCAGAGTACCCCAGGTTTAAGAATTCATTATCGTTTACGTGCATGCTCACGAAACCAGTTCATTAGAACCGCTTGCGGCTCCGAAGCGGGAGCAAGGCCTTTCACTGTGTGCGTCGTGGGGCGCACCTTAGGTCTTAATTAGAAGCCACAGAGTCGCTTGCAATCGAAAAAATAATTTGGCACAAAAAATTGTGGTTTCTCCCTCTGTGAAATAGTAATATGAGTGCTAATTCTCCTTTAGCGTACCTTAACCACTTCAATAAAAAATAAGCTTTGGTTTCAGGTAATTGGCTCATTGTGCCAGTATAAGCATAACCGCATGCAAAATCCACGTACATGGAAGGGATACGTAAATCAACATGCTGCTTTTCCCAATTTATGGTTTGCTTATTTGTCTTTTTTTTTTGCACTGCCGATCCTGAACTTATGCTTATTTTGCCTGTGATGCATTATACTCATCACATCTGATTTTTGCTTCACATCTGAAGCCATGCTATACTTTAGTTAGATTGCATTTTCTACTAGTCACAATAATTGATCATGTAGTTATGCAAGCTGCTCCTCAGACGTATAGCGCTGATACCTTAACGCGTAATAAAAAGCTACCATACATGACGAGAAATCTGATGAGCCGTATTGTAATTCCAATGCTCCTTGCAGTTTTATGCTCATTTGCTACACACTACATAATATTGTAAATTTAATTTTATTTATTCGTGAGAAAGTGTAACAGATCGATCCCATCAGCACCAGGAAACTACTTTCGTGAGAACGTGAGAGTAGCAAATGTAGGCCTCTGTACTACATTGAGACTAGGCGGCATATTGCTGCACAACCACAACAAGACACGCTTAGAAACAATGATGTGCAGCCCATACATGAATACCTTAATGGGAAATATTTTTAACCAAAGGTAGACCTGCGACCTCACATGAGAATGTGAGGTCGCAGAATGTGAGAATGTGATTTCTAAATGCACTGTACTCTCAGTCAGGAATATCCATACGTTGTACAGGACGTTATCAAATGAGCTGCTGTCTTAAAATACGGCACTAAAACAATTTTGGGCACAATTTTTCTACGTTACCAGCTCCATGCTTAGCTGCACATCTGGTAACCTTTGCCATATAAGTGCATGCGTTTTGTGTTAGAAATGTGCTTGCTGGCCAGTAATTTGGCGCATATTTCTCTTCGACCGTAGTGTCAATACTTTGTGAGTTTGCACACGTTTGTTCTAAGTTTAACTTTCCGTTATATACTTTATTATAGAAAATAGGAAGCTAATTGGAAATAAAGGATATTTGTACACTAATACTGATGAAACTTTAGAGAACATACTTATGATTACAAGATGTATTGTAAAGTTCATCGGCATCATTGCAATCTGATTTTATGTGCGTCATTATTCCTCTCAAATTATTATTCAGTTCGTCTTGTGCCTGATCAATAAAGATTTCGACCTTTTAAGAGAAAAAAACTGCTTCATTTGAGTAACTCGGCGCCTACAGATAACATCCAATTCACCAAGCACAAGTGCAAGAGCTGCTTATGAAGCAATCACATATTTCCCAAATGCAAGTATTGCAAATCCCTTCTAATGTGACCGTGGCTCTAAATCTTTAACACTTTCACACTATTGGGAAGAGCACTAGCGCTCTGTTCTGAATGTACAATTTCTCTGTTAGGAGTACAAGCACTCCACTTGGAGGATTAGGAATACTCGGTTTGGAGGAGTACACGTACTCTCTGTGGAGTAGAAGTACTCTGTCTGAGAGACTACTATTACCATTGTGAGGAGAGTATTAGCACTCTGCGGAAGAGTGCTAGTACTCCCTTGCGGTGGACTAATAAAACTGTTAGGGAGAGTTATTCTGCTCTCTCTCAAAGGGGGTCGATCTGCAATCGAAAAGGGAGTCAAATATGGGACAAGCAGGTACTCGCTAGAAGGGAGTTCCCGGAACTCCGTTTTGGAGTGTACTGCCCAATGTCCTGCCTAGAATAAAAAAAACAAAGAAAGAAACTCCACGGTGAATTTCCATAACCAAATTTTCTGACCCTTTATTTGAACTTTGTTTTTGTACATCACCGTTTTTTTTTTCGTTTCACTACTTTTCTTCCACGAATCCTCTCATCGCCTCTTACTAATCTCTATTGCTGAAATGTTTCCTTTCCCCCCGCTCTCGCTGATCCCAACGGCTTAAAGGAGGCCAGTGGTGACTAAATCGACCGCTGGGCAAATATCTTCATATTGTAATACAACATGCTCCAGCCTTTCTCTTGCTTTACCGCAGCAAGCACATGTTTCTTTCTTCTTATGTATCGCTTTATAGGTGCGTCTTCTAAGGAATCCTCATCTCGCTTCGAAAACTAATGAGCTTCCCTTTGAGCTATCATAAATTGTTTCTTTCCTAATTTCGTTTTTTCCTCTTAAGTACTTACTCATGGCAGGCTTCTTTTCCATTGCCGCCACCAGTTATATTACTTCAGAATCTCTGACTTTCCGCTTGACATTCTTTATTGCTGTATTACTCACCCTACAGGCTGCATACTTGCTGGTAAGCTTCCTAGTTCTTTTCCTTCACTGTGAATCAATGTTTGTTTCTTACAAATACCTCAGCACTCTCTTAGCCCATTTACTTTCTTCCATATTACTCAGTCGTTCCCCATAATAAATTTTACTGTGAGCTTCCCTCACAGTATTTGTAGTCTTCCCGTGAGTGCCCAATGCGAGGTGTCCCTCTGACATTTGGTGCCATCGAGTCCTGATTATACCCCTGATTTCAAGCAAGCAACCGCATTTCCTTAAGTCCTCGAACCATTACACATTTCCACATACCCCGGAGCACGTCTACCTATTGCATCCCCATAGCGCTCTGTGTTTCATTATGGCTGCATTTCTCTTCCCCTTTACTGTTATTTTTTCCTGCGTTTCCATATGTCTATTGCCTTCGTTTATCCATATATCAAGGTATTTATATTCTGTTACACGAGGTATTTCCTGGCCCTGTACTGCCACTGTCTGTTCACAGTTTTCATTGAATACCATGACACCCGATTTTCTAGCGCTAAATTTCAAACCTAAATTTTTGCCTTCCTGTCCACAGATATTAGTCAAACGCTGCAAATCACTTTGCTTGTTAGCTAGCAACACAATTTCGTCAGCATAAAATAAACCTTGAAGCTTCTGCTCTACTACTGTACCCGCCTGTTTGCATGACAGAATAAACACGATATTACTTTCTTCTAGCGCCCTCTCCATCCTCACCATGTGTATCATAAACAGAAGTGGGCATAAAGGGCACCCCTGTCTCAGTCCCTTTTGATATGAACTTTCTCCTTACTCCTCATCCCTTTATATTCAACGCAAACGATATTTTCTAGATAAATCTCTCTGAAAAGCTGCATACAATCGTTGTCTAAGCTTTCTCCTCCCAGAATATACCCCAAAATATTGAGGTATACGTTGTCATACGGTCCTGTAACGTCTAAAAAGGCCACATATAACGGTCTGCTTTCTGCTCTTGATATTTCAATACACTGAGTATGAACAAATAAGTTATCATCCAAGCGCCTACCTATTCTGAAGCAATTCTGAACTCCTCCCAAACTACCATTACTCTCTGCCCATGCTTGCAGCTTTAATTTGATTGCCTGCATTGCTAACCTGTATATTACCGACGTAATGGTCAACGGTTTATACGAGTGAATTCCATCTTTCTCCCACTTAGCATTATAAATTAAATTCCTTCTACTTTGTCGCCAACTGTCTGGTATTCGTCTATCTTTTAAAGTTTTTTCCACTGTTTTCACCTGAGCCTCCTCACTTTTTGGTCCTAGTTAATTAACCAGCCTAACGGGAACCTCCTCTAGCCCTGTGGCTGTGCGCTTAGGAATTTTCTCTTCGGCATTCTTCCAGTTGAAATTTGTCAGCACCAGCTCCTTTTCCATTTGGTTCTATTTCATACTCTTTTTTTTTCTTGCACTACAACCTCGTCATTGCCTTGGAAAGATTCGGCTGTTATTTTTCGGATGTAGTTTGATGCGGCTTTCCCTTCCAATTTGTTTCGATCTTCGTCTAGGTTATGTTCTTTTATTGTTGTTGGCCTTCTGCCTAATACTTTTATGTGATTCCAAAATAATCTAGGTGCGGCCGTCTTTTTCTCACGCATTTCTGACAACCAACATTCACTTTCACCTTTTATTTTTGCTTAAACCAGTATTTGAACCATAGACTTCTTCTCCCGGTATATTTCCCATTTACTGGCTACTTCATCCTTTGGCAACTGCACCTTCTTTGCCTGCCTGTGCTCTCGGGATGCTTTCTGTCGTTCGACGATCGCTTCTCGTATCTCCTTGTTCCACCAGCTTTTCGGTTTCTTTCTTTCCTTTCCAACGAACATGTTGTTTCTCATGCCGTGTTTCGGTCGTTATTACACTTAGAAGCTTACTATATTCCCACTCTTGGCCATTTGCCAAGTCCTTCCTCGACTCTAGTGACTATATTTGTTATTTGTTCAGCGTTCAAATTTGGACTAGCCATTTTGCACTTGCTCTCTTTCCCAACTACATATACCACATTCAAAATGATGCGTTTATGGTCACTCCCTATGCTGCTATACCCTTCCTCATCAGTGACCATTTCTCTCAACTTATGAATTCCTTCTGTCATCAGACTAATAAATGGTCGATTGCCGGTTTCCCACTCTCACGTGACCTGCATTTCACACTTAGGCCCTGTATTCACGATAACGAGGTTGTGTTGCTCACAAAGATCTAGCATTGACTTCCTGTCGTTGTCGGTATAGCCATCTAGATCCTGTATGCAGGCATTCATGTCACCTAATAGAATAATTTCGGCATCATTCCCGAAACCCACCCCGCAGGGGCGTCTGCGTCAGCAGGCGTTTGGTGTGTTGCGACACCACGCACCCGAGCACACGAGAGTTGGACCCTCCCGCGTGTAGCCGTGCGCAGCTTAGCCGTGTCTGGGGAAAAGGCGATCCTGGAGGTTGAGCCGATGCTGGGCGTTTGGACCTTTAAGGCCCCCCGGCGGAGGCAACACACCTCTTTGGCCTCTGCTTCACATAGACGGCACCCCCGGGCTGACCCACCCGGGGGAAATCGGCAGTCGCCTTTTCCTGTCTCTCTATACTCAAATCTTCGTCTTTCTCTCTCACTTTTGACCTTTCCTGTCTCCTATTTCATTTCATTTCCAAGTTCCGGGCGGCTAGGGTTAACCATGTGGGCATGGCCTTCCTTGGTCATGGTTATATGATTATAGCAGTTATGTATGGCTAGTGGTTTTTAAAACACTCCGTTTTGGCCTCCATGGTGGGCGGCCAGCTTAGCTGCCGAACTTATATGTAATTTCATGGACAGAATTCCCTCTTCAACAAAACCTGATCGGAGACCGAAAAGGCACCGTACCGAGGTAATGAACTTCAATAAACCTAGTGATATAGCTTCACAAAATTTTTTGTCATCACGTCTGAAACTGAACAAAAAAATTAAGACATGTCCCCCTTCCTCCTCGCCAAAGCACTTAACGAGTGTATTGGTGAGGCCTACAAAGCCAAGAAAATGAATTCTGGAGACCTCTTGCTCGAAGTTATGACGGCTGAGCATAGCAGGCAGATTAAGAAACTTAAGAAGATCGGTGAGAACAGTGTGTCTGTCTCACCACATCGGACACTGAACTACGCGAAGGGTGTTATTTCATATACAGAACTCCTTAAGTGCACAGACGAGGAAATCGAAGCCTTGAGAGATCAGGGTGTTCTATGTGCAAGACGAATTAAATTTAGAGAAAATAACATTGAAACTCCGACCAAACACATTGTGCTGACCTTCTACTCCTTAACGCTTCCAAGTGCCGTTAAGGCCGCTTACCTGTACCTTAGAGTAAGACCATATTTGCCCAATTCCCGCCGGTGCTTTCGGTGTCAGAAATATGGGCACGGATCCCAGTCGTGTCGCGGAAGAGCAACCTGTGCTAAATGCGGTCAACCAGACCATGGTGATGAAACGTGCACAAACGAGCTGTGCTGCGCAAACTGCGCGGGTCGTCAGCACGCGGCATTTTCCAGATCTTGTCCTCAGTGGAAAAAAGAAAAAGAAGTGATTGCATTGAAGGTGCGGGAGAACATATCATACATTGGAGCCAAAAAGAGAGTGGCGTTTGCCGATAGAGGTACTTACGCACAGGCTGTGCACAGAGGGCGTGCGCCGCCGATGGTGTCAATTGGAACCCAGGTGGAGCTGCTGGACAAGGTTTCAGCTCTCCGGCCCTCCTCACCCAGTGAAATAACAGACGCTCGTCGCAACCCTCTCCCAAGAGGCCCAGAGGCTTCTGCTGAGGCTGACGGCAGTCATAGAGGCATTACGGAATCAGGGTGTAGACGAGCCGTATGTAAAAATACTGAAAGATATCTATAGCGGCTCCACAGCCACCGTAGTCCTCCATAAAGCAAGCAACAAAATCCCAATAAAGAAAGGCGTCAGGCAGGGAGATACGATCTCTCCAATGCTATTCACAGCGTGTTTACAGCAGGTATTCAGAGACCTGGATTGGGAAGAAATGGGAATAAAAGTTAATGGAGAATACCTTAGTAACTTGCGATTCGCTGATGATATTGCCTTGCTTAGTAACTCAGGGGACCAATTGCAATGCATGCTCACTGACCTGGAGAGGCAAAGCAGAAGAGTGGGTCTAAAAATTAATCTGCAGAAAACTAAAGTAATGCTTAACACTCTCGAAAGAGAACAGCAATTTACAATAGGCAGTGAGGCACTGGAAGTCGTAAGGGAATACATCTACTTAGGGCAGGTAGTGACGGCGGATCCGGATCATGAGACGGAAATAATAAGAAGAATAAGAATGGGCTGGGGTGCGTTTGGCAGGCATTCTCAGATCATGAACAGCAGGTTGCGATTATCCCTAAAGAGAAAAGTATATAATAGCTGTGTCTTACCAGTACTCACCTACGGGGCAGAAACCTGGAGGCTTACGAAAAGGGTTCTACTCAAATTGAGGACGACGCAACGAGCTATGGAAAGAAGAATGATAGGTGTAACGTTAAGAGATAAGAAAAGAGCAGATTGGGTGAGGGAACAAACGCGAGTTAATGACATCTTAGTTGAAATCAAGAAAAAGAAATGGGCATGGGCAGAACATGTAATGAGGAGGGAAGATAACCGATGGTCATTAAGGGTTACGGACTGGATCCCAAGGGAAGGGAAGCGAGGCAGGGGGCGGCAGAAAGTTAGGTGGGCGGATGAGATTAAGAAGTTTGCAGGCATGGCATGGCCACAATTAGTACATGACCGGGGTTGTTGGAGAAGTATGGGAGAGGCCTTTGCCCTGCAGTGGGCGTAACCAGGCTGATGATGATGATGACGGCAGTCAGCACGCGGTAGAGGCCACGAAGGTCTCAACGCCGGTGCTGAAGGGCCGCTTTCTTTCCAAGAAGACGGCACCTTCACCAAGCACCATCAACGATGAACGCCCAAAGGGCGATGATATCATGGAAGTATGTCCGCCGGACACGAATCAAGCAAAAGAGCCTACATCTGGTAGGCAAACCAAAAAGTCGGGTATTCCCCCTGGAAAACACAAAGGGGGTAGACTTCCGGTCATTCCCCCTGCCAAGGAGAAGTGACCTACAAAGCATTTTAGCAAGTTTCTTGCTCATTCACATATGTCATCTTTGTGACCTCTTACATAGAATCTCTTCGTGAAGTACTTGATAATCCACATCATCAAATATGGCTACTATTGTGCAGTGGAACTGCCGTGGTTTAAGAACCAATATTGATGACATTTACGATCTTTTCGAGGATGCTGAGGCTTCTGTTATATGTTTGCAAGAAACTCATTTGAAAGGTTGCCATAAACAACCTCTGCGTCGATATACCATCTTTCGCAAAGATAGGAAACAGGCGTCAGTCGCATCTTGAGGAGTCGCTATAGTGGTCGCTCAAGGAGTCCCAGTACGCGAAGTGAAGCTTAACACCAACTTAGAAGCTGTTGCAGTAAAGGTTCAGATAGGGAAAACAATAACAGTACGCTCCCTGTACTTACCACCAGGTAAGAATATCACAATAAAAAAATTGGAAAATCTCGTGAAAGAGCTTCCAGAACCTTTCATTTTATTGGGTGATTTTAATGCTCATAATAGCATCGGGGGCAGTAACCACACTGACGCAAGGGGCAAAATGGTAGAAGAATTTTTGGACAACTGCAATGTGTACCTTTTTAATGATGGAAAGCCAACGTATTTCATTGCTAAATCACAATCTATTTCAAGCATTGACCTCTCCTGCGGCACGCCGTCACTTGCTGGGTTTTTTACTTGGGACGTGAAGGGAAACCCACGTGGCAGCGACCACTACCCTATAATACTCAAGCCGATCGACGCGCCTCCAACAATGCAAGCACGAAGACAGAGATGGAAGCTGGGTAAAGCAGACTGGTCAGCTTTTTTGGAAAGCTCCGAAATAAGGATTGATGATGTCATCGCACTCAATATTGACGACTTATGTGATGCGATAACGAAACAAATTTTAGAAGCAGATGAAAAGTCCATTCCACTTTCACAAGGCAAACTTCCACGTAGACCAAAACCGTGGTGGAATGATGCATGTGATAAAGCTCGTAGGAAACAAAACTGTGCATGGTCTCGACTAAACAGGTACCGAACTTTCGAAAATTTATTGTTTTTTAAACAAAAGCGCAGTGAGGCTAGAAGAGAAAGACGGATAGCAAAAAGAACATCATGGGTGAAATATGTGAGCTCGATAAACAGTCAAACATCAAGTAAATTAGTCTGGGAGAAAGTGAGAAAAATAGACGGTGTTCATACAGAATACACACTCCCTATATTTGACGAGGAAACGGATCTTAAAGGGCAAGCAAATACACTTGGCGAGCACTTTGCTGGAATTTCGAGTAACGCTCATTACACTCCCGACTTTCTTAATATAAAGGCCACGGCAGAAAAGAAAGATCTTCGGATATCACTGAATAGTACTGAGCCATATAACTGTGCTTTTACAAAAACTGAACTCTTCGATGCGATATATTTAGGGAAGAGCCATTCAGCAGGCCCGGACAACAGACACTACGAAATGCTGCGACATCTACACATAAACACGTACGACACAGTCCTTCAGCTCTTCAACAGGTTGTGGGCGGAAGGCTATTTTCCAAAAGCATGGAAGAAGGCGATAGTTCTACCACTTCTAAAACCTTGAAAGGCACGCTCTGCTCCTAACAGTTATCGCCCCATTGCCTTAACCAGTTGTTTAGGAAAAACATTCGAAAGAATGGTTAACAAACGGCTTGTACACCTTTTGAAAAGTAACGGGTTACTTCATCAGTACCAGTGTTGCTTTAGAGCCAATCGCAGCACAATCGACGAATTAGTCCGGTTAGAAACAAAAATCCGTGAATCTTTCGTCCAAAGGCAGCATTGCGTCTCCGTTTTCTTTGACTTATCAAAAGCGTATGATACGACGTGGAGAAAGGGCATTTTAATGGACTTGCACAGATACGGAATAAAAGGGCACATGCTTCGCATAATCAAAAGCTATCTGGAGGACCGAACTTTTCAGGTGATGTTTGGACCAACTTTCTCCAACTGTTTTATACAGAAGAATGGATTGCCGCAAGGTGGAGTATTGAGCGTTACACTATTTTTAGTGAAGCTCAATTCGATAACTAAAGTTACTCCTTCTTCCTTAATGTATTCTTTATATGTCGATGACATTCAACTTTGTTTCTCCTCTTGTAATATGGCTACTTGCGAACGCCAACTCCAGTTGGGTGTAAACTCTATAGTGCGATGGGCAAACGAAAATGGTTTTAAATTTTGCGCAGAAAAAACAATATGCGTACGTTTCAGTCAATACCGAAGGCTCACACCAGACCCAACATTACATATTAAAGGACAGCAAATCACAGTAAAGAACGAACACAAATTTCTTGGTATGATCTTTGACCAGAAACTCAACTTGAAAGCGCACATCGCTTATGCAAAACAGAAATCTCTGCAATCCATAAATTTAATAAAGCTCCTATCCCACCGACCATAGGGTTCAGATAGAATATGTCTGCTTCGCATATACAATACAGTTGTCCGGTCACAATTAGACTACGGATGTTTTGTATACGGCTCAACTCGAAAGTCAGCATTAGAGGTTCTTGATCCGGTGCATACGTCTGTGTTCCGGCCCGTTTCGTACGTCTCCCGTACAAAGCGTGTATGCAGAAACCAACCAGCTGTCTTTGGAACACAGAAGACTATTTCTTGGAAACATGTACATAATAAGAGTACTGTCCTGTTCAACGCATCCTTGTAGACTACTATTTACAAGGCCGCGCTTTGAAATACATTTTAGCAACAAACCGGCAATCATTCCTTCCTTTTTCATCAGGTACCAAAAGCTGAATGCGGACCTATATTTCCACGTAAGAAATAAATTCTTGCAAGATTAATCTTCTTTTGCTCCTTGGGAGATGAAACATGCGCAAAGCGACTTTAGGTTAACAAAAAACAGAAAACAATTTTCACCAATAGAAGCGTTACTAAGCGAATATTTAGAAATAGAATCAGAATATAATTTTTGAGTGAAATACTTTACAGATAGATCAAAAATCAATGGCAATGTAGGCGCTGCAGTGACATCAAATCAATTTGAAAAACAAATGAGACTTCCAAGTCAGGCTACTGTCTTTACTGCAGAACTTCATGCCATTTCGTTAGCTCTTGAAGACATCCTGAAAAGAGGAAATAACCAATCTGTTATATTTAGCGACTCCTTGAGCTCTCTTCAAGCTCTCGCATCTAGGTTACCATCTAGAAATAATCTACTGAAGAAAATAAAAAAAACAATACACAACATGTCACAAGAGAGCGTTAAATGTCACTTTCTGCTGGATTCCTAGTCATGTAGGAATTCCCGGTAAAGAAAGAGCAGATTTTATGGCAGTCCGTACCAAAGATTTGGAGCTACATGATGTTGGCCTACCTTGGCAAGATTATAAAGCCACTTTAAAACTAGAAGTTGAGAAACACTGGCAGAAAGTGTGGGATCAAGAAAAACTTAACAAGCTTCATTGCATAAAACCTATTTTACGAGAATGGCAGAGTTGTCGCCACAGACAAAGATTTTACGAGGTTATATTATGTCGCTTAAAAATTGGTCACACAAGGCTGACACATAGTTACTTAATTATTAACAAACCACAACCAACATGCCAACACTGCGGTGAAATTTTAACCGTGCTACATATTTTAATAACATGTCCTGGCTTAGAAAAATTGAGGGAAAGATATTTTAAGATTTTTTACGAAAAAAGAATCCGTATCCATCCTATATTCTTATTGAGCCATGAACCACTGGTCCCATATGAAGATACTTTTAACTTCTTAAAAGCCACAGGAATCCTACAAGAACTGTAGCACATTTCATGTCTTATATTTTTACTTGGCCATTTACACCATCTTACAGCATTTAAACAAATAGGCTAATATGAAAAACATGTTCTTGGCGCATCATAGTCTGCACGGCTGCTGCGCCATAAAAATTCCAAATCATCATCATCATCCCGAAACCCAGAATATCAGCACTTAGGCATTCCACTGTGCAATTATTTCTGGTCCACAAATGCGTTACGCCCAGCCAAGTTTTTTTCCCACTCATTGCACCTGATGACCAAAGATGCCCCACGATCTTCGAACGGCGCCCTCTAGCGTCCGCGCCGCACGTGCGCGTGCTCGCAACGTGAAGGCCGATTGACGCGGTCGGCCACACAGATGATGATTATTAATGTGATATTATGGCGCAAGGGCCAGGGAAGGCCAAAGAGCGCCAGACAATTGTTTTAGTAGTCGAGTTTGTGGTCAATGTCAGAGTGTATATGTGCATGTCTGTATAGAGGCCTAAAAACATTCGTTGTAGGGTGCGTAAAATATATGCTTAGGTAAATCTTTGACAATAAATACAGGCTGTACAGTGACATGTTGGTCGAAAACGAAATATATGTTTTAAAGAAATGGTATGCTAAAATGTTTGGTTATCACACACTTCGAAAGGTCTCATCGGGGCCTTTCGGGAGTAAAGTCCAGGAGGCGTGGGCTATAAAAAACGCTAACATCGCAACAGCGGCTTTACAAGAGAAGCCGCCTTACGAACTTTTTGGGCTGATAGCATCCAACTAACGGACTTCATTGAAAAAATATGGTATTGCTTTCATGTTGAATAGTGATTCATTACCAAAAAACATTTTTGGATGAAGAGGGATAGGTGGTGTGTACGCTAGAGAAAAGAGTTTTTTTTTTCCTTTCACCATCTACTTCCCGGCACTCCAGTAAGACGCGGATGACAGTCAACCTCTCGCTACATTTAGTACGGATGGGAGGTTCATTCCCAGTCAACAAATAGTTGTGCGTGCCGTACGTGTGTTATTCTCAACCGAGTTAAGAGGACACCAGCTGCCCGTGATTTCGTTGTTGATGGCCAATAGCCTAGTTTAGGTTCTATTACGTGAAGCTCGTTCTCAGTTTTCTTCGCAGGAACGGTTTCAGGTCTATATCTGTGAACGCTATAGGAGCGTTGTGAGGTTTCGTTGCTGTAGATGTAGCGAGTTCACCGGCGAGCACATTCCCCCGAATGACTCTGTGGCCAGGAATGCACCATATTACTATACGTTGTTCAACAGCATAAATAGTGCACAAAAGCGAATACAGTCCTATTACTACAGGATTTATGTACTTTTGTGGCGACATTAAAGTCTTGACTACGCTTAATGAATCTGTAAGTATAATTGCCTTCTCTAAATTTATATGCATGTCATGCTTTACAGCAAACAATCATGCATAGGCCTCCGCCGTAAAGGTGCTCGTTAGTGGGTGCAGAACGTCTGATTCCGAAAAAGATTGTCCATCTGCTGCACAGGACACGCCCGCATGCGACTTTGATCCATCCTTGTAAAATTCTGCGCTTCAGTATTTCGCTTTCAGTTCTAGAAAGTGCATTCGAATGTGTTCCTGTAGAGCGTGCTTCGAGACTTGTACAAATGACGTGTCACATTCTACAATTGCCCAATGCCACGGCAGTAATGGCGTTGCTGGGGTCTTCCGACGGTGTTCTAGAAACGAGAGACCATTTCTTCACTAAGCCTCCTAACACGCAGCGAGAAGGGTTCTCTGAATCTTAGGCGATTATGAAACAGTGTAGCGCACGTCATGTCCTTTAAAGTTGCGTAACAAGGATGCTCAGGGTTCGAAAGCACTTTGAGGAAATATGTAAAAATACAGTACGACCTTTGCAGGGTTAGTGACTACTCATTTGACTCCACGTACAGACTTGGTGCAGGGCTCGTCCTGAAAGCGCCTGTAGCCCGGCGGATCCCTAAATGATGAACGGCATCCAGTACCTTTAACGCACTTGGTGCGGCAGAGTGATAGACTACAATACCATATTTCAAACGGGATAGTATGAGGGTCTTGTACAGTTTTACGAGACACTTCCTATCGCTACCCCATGTTGTATGCGACAACACTTTGAGAAGATTCATTGTTTTTAAACATTCATTCTTAATACATTTAATGTGGGATATGAAGGATAGTTTCCAATAAAGTATTACACCGAAATATTTCTGCTCTGTGTGCAGATGTATGCGTTGTCCATCGAGTTCTATATCAACACCTGGGACTAGACCTTTCCTCCTTGCAAAAAAGACGCAGAAGCTTTTCTGCGGATTTAACTTGAACCCATTTTCACTTGCCCATTTCGACACCCTGTTCAGAACAAGCTCAACTTGTCGCTCACGAATTGCGAGATTACACGATTTAAAACCTATTTGCACGCCATCAACATTTACTGAACTACACATGAGACGAGGAATTGATGTTGTAAAGAATTCATTTTTACGGTAAAAAGAGTACAGCTTAGTACGCCACCCTGTGCCACTCCATTTCCCTTAAAAATCACCTAGAGAGAGCATTTCCAATTCTAACACGGAATACACGCTTCGACAAATAGCTTGTTATAACGTTAAACATGTTTCCTCGAATGCCCGTCTCCGATAAATCTTGTAATATCCCATAGCGCCACATCGTGTCGTACGCCTTTTCCATATCAAGAAATGTCGACAAGGAGCACTGTTTGTGGGTGAAGGCATCATGGATGTGTGACTCTATGCGTACTAGATGGTCGGTTGTACAGCGACCTTCCCTGAAACCACACTGATAAGCGTCAAGCATTTTGTTAGATTAGAGGAAATGTAACAGACGGCGATTTATCATTTTCTCAAATAGCTTGCAAATACAAATTGTAAGCGCTATCGGACGATAACTATTTACAGAGGATGGATCTTTATCTTGTTTCAATGTCGGAATTACAATACCTTCTCTCCATGCGGAAGTGACGTATCCAGAAACGCAAATGGCGTTAAAGAGTACGAGAAGTGCTATTTGTGTATCTTTGTGTAAGTTTTTCAACATGTCATATACAATCCTGTCAGCTCCGGGTGCTGAGCTCTGACATGCGTTTAGATAATATTTCAGCTCGGCAACGCTGAAAAAATGGTTATAGGCTTCATTCGGTGTGTATTTCTGATCTAGTGTCTTATGTTCCGCTATTTCTTTCTATCTAAGGAAAACGCTAGAAGAATTAATTGAGCTAGACGCATCCTCAATATGCCCCCCAGGTGTGTCTGCCTGCTCTTCCAAGATATTTCCTTGATCATCGACCAAGGATAATGGCTGGGTTTGCTGCCCGTTAAGCCTGCTAAGCGCATTCCAAACTTTCGCGTCTTGTGTGTAGGAGTTTATGCTTGAGATAAATTTCTCCCAGGTCGTTCTCCTTGCTTTCGCCTTGTCCGTCTTCCCTGTGATTTGATGTGCTTAAATTCTACGAGATTTTCTGCAGTTCGTGTTCGACGCAGTGCGTTCCATGCCTTGTTTTGTTTCTTCCGTGCCTGTCTGCAATCGTCATTCCACCATGGAACGCATCGTTTAAAAGAGCGACCATTCATTTGAGGGATAGAATTCTCTGCTACGCCGATAATAAAAGCTGTAAAATACTGTAAAATCATTGATAACATCTAGTGCTAAGTAAGTTGATTCATTAAACTGATTCCAGTCAGCCGTTTCTAGTTTCCATTGAGACAAGACATATGTGGTCAACGGTCATATTTCTCTGATAGCTTGAGTAATGTAGGAAAATGGTCAATCCCTAGTGGACTTTTGATTACCTCCCATTTTAGGCCAGTAATTATTGAAGCGGAGCCGATAGACAGATCAATAGACGAGTACGAGTTATGTGTGAAGCTAAAATAGGTGGGTTCCTTCTTATTAAAAGGCAAACACCAGAGCTTACAAGAACATTTTCGATGAGTCGCCCTAGAGTGTCGCACCTGATGTCTCCCCAGAGACTGTTGTGGGCATTGATATCACCTACGATCATGTAGGGTTCAGGAAGGCGATCCACCAGGCAATAGAAATCTGCTTTTTTTTAGCTATTGATTGTTGATCTGTTGTTGAGTTGTTGATTTGAGCTGCACTTGGCAGCGGAGGCAGCAAACAGTGCGCACTCTGAACCCTTCTGCTTATTTATTCAGGCCTTCTCTAAAGTACCGCTGGGCATCGCCTCGGGATTTTCGTCACGGGGATCTTTCGCGCCTGCGTCATGAGCGCAGCAGCACTGACAGTGCAATAAGGAATCAACGTGCAACCACGTGACCTTGTCGTCACCGCTTGGATCGCGAATCAACCTGCAACCACGTGACCTTGTCACCACGTCGATCCCGTTAAAACGACCCCCAGACGACTACAACAGTCACTTGGCAGCGGAGGCAGCAAACAGTGCGAGCTCTGAATCCTTCTGCTTATTTCTCCTGGCCTTCTCGGAGCTATCACTGGGCATCGCCTCGGGATTTTCATTTCGTCACGGACGGGGATCTTTGGCGCCTGCGTCCTGAGCGCAGCAGCACTGATAGTGCAATAACGAATCAACGTCAACCACGTGACCTTGTCGTCACCTCGTGGATCCCGAATCAACGTGCAGCCACGTCACCTTATCACCACCTCGATCCCGTTAAAACGACCCCCAGACGACTACGGCCGTCCTTTGGCAGCGGAGGCAGCAAACAGTGTGAACTCTGAATCATTTTGCTTATTTCTTCAGGCCTTCTCGAAGCTATCGCTGAGCATGGCATCGGGATTTTCGTCACGGGGATCTTTGGCCTCTGCGTCCTGAGCGCAGCAGCACTGATAGCGCAATAACGAATCAACGTGCAGCCACGTGACCTTGTCGTCACCGCCTGGATGCCGAATCAACGTGGAACCACGTGACCCTGTCGTTACCACCTTAATTCCGTTAAAAAGACCTCCAGACGACTTGGGCAGTCACTTGGCAGTGGAGGCAGCAAGCAGTGCGAACTCTGAACTTTTCTGCTCATTTCTTCAGGTTTGAAATTTTCCGATCCTTTTCAAAGTGTCTTGCTAAGTTCTTTGCTGCCTCGTTGTGTTGACTGTTTTATTGACTGTTTGTGTTGACTAAGCAAGGCAATATCATAAGCGAATCGCAAGTTGCTCAGGTATTCTCCATCAACTTTTATCCCCAATTCTTCCCACTCCAGGTCTCCGAATACCTCCTGTAAACATGCTGTGAATAGCATTGGAGAGATCGTATCCCCTGTCTGACGCCTTTCTTTATTGGGATTTTGTTGCTTTTTTTGTGGAGGACTACGGTGGCTGAGGAGCGGCTATAGATATCTTCCAGTATTTTTACATATGGCTCATCTACACCCTGATTCCGTAATGCCTCCATGACTGCTGAGGTTTCAACTGAATCAAACGCTTTCTCGTAATCAATGAAAGCCGCATATAAGGGTTGGTTATATTCTGCACATTTCTCTATCACTTGATTGATAGTGTGAATATGGTCTATTGTTGAGTAGCCTTTACGGAATCCTGCCTGGTCCTTTGGTTGACAGAAGTCTAAGGTGTTCCTGATTCTATTTGCGATTACCTTAGTAAATACCTTGTAGGCAACGGACAGTAAGCTGATCGGACTATAATTTTTCATGTCTTTGGCGTCCCTTTTCTGATGGATTAGGATTATGTTAGCGTTCTTCCAAGATTCCGGTACGTTCGAGGTCATGAGGCATTGTGTATATAGGGCGGCCAATCTTTCTAGGAGAGTGTTCCTATCATCCTTAACAAATCTGCTGTTACCTGATCCTCCCCAGCTGCCTTCCCCCTTTGCATAGCTCCTAAGGCTTTCTTTACTTCTTCTGGCGTTACCTGTGGGATTTCGAATTCCTCTAGGCTATTCTCTCTTCCACTATCGTCGTGGGTGCCACTGGTACTGTATAAATCTCTATAGAACTCCTCAGCCACTTGAACTATCTCATCCATATTAGTAACGATATTGCCGGCTTTGTCTCTTAACGAACACAACTGATTCTTGCCTATTCCTAGTTTCTTCTTCACTGCTTTTAGGCTTCCTCCCTTCCTGAGAGCCTGTTCAATTCTATCCATATTATAGTTCCTGATGTCCGCAGTCTTACGCTTGTTGATTAACTTGGAAAGTTCTGCCAGTTCTATTCTAGCAGTAGGGTTAGATGCTTTCATACATTGGCGTTTCTTGATCAGATCTTTCGTCGCCTGCGATAGTTTACCGGTAACCTGCCTAATGGAGTTACCACCGACTTCCACTGCACACTCCTCAATGATGCCCACAAGATTATCGTCCATTGCTTTCACACTAAGGTCCTCTTCCTGAGTTAAAGCCGAATACCTGTTCTGTAGCTTGATCCGGAATTCCTCTAGTTTCCCTCTTACCGCTAACTCATTGATTGGCTTCTTGTGTACCAGTTTCTTCCGTTCCCTCCTCAAGTCAAGGATAATTCGAGTTCTTACCATCCTATGGTCACTGCAGCGTACCTTGCCGAGCACGTCTACATCTTGTATGATGCCAGGGTTGGCGCAGAGTATGAAGTCGATTTCATTTCTAGTCTCACCATTGGGGCTCCTCCAAGTCCACTTTCGGCTATCCCGCTTGCGGAAGAAGGTATTCATTATCCTCATATTATTCTGTTCTGCAAACTCTACTAATAACTCTCCTCTGCTATTCCTAGAGCCTATGCCATATTCCCCCACTGACTTGTCTCCAGCCTGCTTCTTGCCTACCCTGGCATTGAAGTCGCCCATCAGTATAGTGTATTTTGTTTTGACTTTACCCATCGCCGATTCCACGTCTTCATAAAAGCTTTCGACTTCCTGGTCATCATTATGGCCACTTAAATTGCTCATCTGAAGAGCGAATTTTGCAAATTAAGAGAGCTGAAGAACAGCATGGACTTCATAAACAAAGAATTCGAGGCCCTAAAGAAAGAATGCAGTAAAGTGAATAATGAGAATGTGGCACTGAAAGAAACACGACAGGCGCTAGCGCAAGAAATTGGGGCGTTGAAAAGGAAAGTGCCGGAAAACGCCATGAAAATTGTGGCACAAGATCAGTATTCTAGAAACAAAAATATTGAAGTGAAAGGAATTCCGCAGGAGAGGTCCGAGAGCCTCGCAAGCATACTTGGAAAAGTTGGCGATGTTCTCGGGGAGACCATGAAAAAAGAGGACATTGACGTCTGCCACCGAATTCCGGCTCGAAATTCTGACTCTGATCCCAACGTAGTTGTGGTTTTCCACAACAGGGCTAAACGCGATGCAGTGCTTAATAAGGCCAGGAAGCACAGGCTCACTACAAATCAGATCGGATTTCCTGCTAAACAGTCTGTCTACATAAATGAGCACCTCTGCCCACAGCTCAAGAAGTTGCTTGGCTTGGCCATTGCTAGGAAGAAAGAAGTAAACTGGCGTTTCGCATGGGCTAATAACGGAAAGATTTTCGCACGTCAGACCGACACATCGCATGTCCTGAGTATTTCGTGTGAATCAGACTTGGAAAAATTTCAACGTGCCACCACCGTTAGCTTAACGCGTTTTTTGTTATTTGTTCGCGTTAATCAGATCTTTTGTTTATAAATCGATACACCCTATGACTTTTTAGTGCCGCACGACTGCAAGTACTTGAATTTCTTGCACTTGAATGCGCAATCTGCAAAGAACAAGTGTGATGAGATTTCCATGTTTTTAAGCAAATTTTGTTTTCAATTTAATGTGATCATGGTAACTGAGTCTTCATACAAGCAAGAGAGTGACGTATTTCACCTGCCTGGACACCAATCTTTCTTCTTAAACAGGCCTTCCCGTCGCGGAGGCGGCGTCCTGCAGTTATAGTATAGAATGAGTTTTCTTGCACCTTGATCCCTGAGTTCTCTACTACAACACCAGATTATGAAGTTTTAAGCTTGCAGTACAAAAAATACGTTTTTGTGATGTCGCCTCCCTGATGTTAAGATCGATAACTTTACTTCTTTCTTTGAAAAGATTCTAAGTTTCGTGTGTCTAAACGACGTGAACCTTTCCGTTGGAGGTGATTTGAATGTTACTATTTTACAAAGCACTTCCCAATCCCAAAACTACAACTACTCCTCCGCTCTTTTTACTGCAGGAATGTTATTACAGAGCCTACGCGTGTGTGTCATACATCTGAAACACTCACTATTCGATCTATTCATCATAAACTGTTCTGAACATACTACCAAATCGGGAGTGATTGTAGCTGATATGAGCGATCATTTGCCAATATACATGGTCTTTAAGTTTCATCAGGCTTCAAAACCAGTGCGTCAGTCTCAGTCATTTGTTTTCCAGGAAATTAATTACATAACCCTAAACACTTTCCTGCAATAAAATTGATAATATTCATTCGAGTTCCGTGCTTCTGTGTCAGGACGCTGATGATGCATCTGATAAACTCATGCGCTCCGTTAAGGTAGCTACTAGAATCAACTAGAATACGGAAACCATTGCTTAATGACGAATGCCTTAGGATGATCCTTGAGGGCTCACTATATCATAAGTTTGTCAGAACAACGAACCCTAATGATCTTGCAGGCTTTAGAAAATACCGGAACTATGTTACACAATTTATAAGAAATGCAAAAAAGCTGTATTACGAGAACCTATTTCAAGAGGTGAGTAATCGGAGCAGCGTATTATGGCGCAAGATTAAAAAGCTTTTGCATACCGATGGCCATAATAGGGTTGACCACGAACTTTAGAGGATAGAACGCTAAGAGGCAAATAATTAGCAAATGTGTTAAATGATTATTTCACCAGTATGGAAAAAAGTACTCACGACACAGCAGTAAGCAACTATTTGGGCACACGCAACGCGCATACTGCTTGTCTTAAACCTACATATCCACTTGAAGTTTACACGATATATATGTCCCTAAAAATAGTAAATCCCGTGATGTGAACGGGCTTCAAATAAGATCTATTAACTTTGTGCTTGATCTCTTGTTACCAGTACCTACACATATTTTTAGCCTATCACTGTCAACTGGAATTTTTCCTGAAAAAATGCAACACGTGAAAGTTAGTCTTATTCAAGTGCGGTGACAAAAATATGCTGTCGAATTACAGGTCAGTCTTGGTGCTGCCTGTCTTATCCAAGGAATAGAAAAAAATGTTTCTAAAAGAATAAAGTCATGTCGTGATAAACACTCCATCATATCAAATAAACAATTTGGGTTGCGTGCGGGAATGTCAACTGAAATGGCTCTGCTAACCCAAAAAGAGTTCATTTTAAACGGTTTTGAAAATAAGGAACTAAGGCTAGCAATTTTCGTCGACTACTCTAAAGCATCTGATAGGATAAATCATCAGACTTTGCTTGCTAAACTAGAGCATTATGGGTTTCAGGGCATAAACGTTTACAATCTTATCTTAACCACAAAAAACAACTCGTTTCAATTTCTTCAGAAGACTCACGTCTACGGGAAATTACACAGGGCGTTCCCCAGGAAAGTATACTAGGGCCAGTTCTGTATTATATATATGTTAATAACATTGTCAACATTTCTGATGACGCGAACTTCATCATTTATGCGGACGACACTAGCCTCTTTTTCCAGTCTCGTAATATCGGCGATCTCTCGTTGTTGGCAAATGACATACTGAAACAATTGGCGTGATCAAGCAGGGTGAACGCTCTCAAATTAAATACAACAAAAAAAAACTGTTATTTTTGCACCTCTGCAGAAGCATATGAGTTAAGACATATTGTTGCAGGTTGACTCTGAAGTAGTTGAACTTGTTCCTAACGTCAAAACTTTGGGTGTTATATTTAATCAACAATTAACGTGAAATCAAAATGTGGAACTTATTGCATGCCGTTTAGCCAAAGCTTGCGACGTGTTTTGTAGACTCCGTGAGACGATACCATCTAAAGTTAAGCTGATCCTTTATAATGCACTATTTTCATCTCATTTAGTGTATTGACACTTTGTGTGAGGTACCACGTCAAAGCAAAATATCAGTAAATTATTACTGCTACAGAAAAGGCTGTTCGTCATATCACAAACGCGCCATTCAACGCAGTTACATCTGAACTATTCTCGAAGATAGTATCAATTGTCCGGCCAGTTTATATGAACTCAACCTTGCCCTAAAATACCAGAGGTACTTTAGTTATAACAATGAAGCGTTTTTGGGGCCGTACAACCTAACAGAACCAACAGATATATCCTATAACATTAGGGAAAGAAAGAGATGGCTGCTACCACTCTCCCGTACAAATTATGGATCAATCGTTTAACCAATCGCGTCCCGTCCTTATTAAATAAACTACATGAAAACTACACGGTGTCGAGATAACTGACATTACTAGGAAAACAATACGAGACTTCCTACTTCAAATTGAGTAAATAATTTTATAACGTTCCCTTGGCTAGGGGAAGTCACTACTTACCTCATTGAATTAAGTGGTTTTATGTTTTAATTAAGTGGTTTTACGTTTTGATAACATTTCCGCATATAGGATGTTGCCTGCAAGTCATTTTTACACACGTTTATTTGCTGTATGTTTTTTCGTATCTTAATAAAATGTAATATGATAAATTTTTCAGCAATTGAATATATACGTATACTTATGTATACCTAAATATATATGCATACCTGGTATATACTATATATACATATATGTCATTTGTACAGACTAAACACACTGCGTTGTAACACTGACCGTACATTCCACCTTACACATTTTCATTTATACATTATCATTGCTTGTACATTGCACCCAATAAAGTGTACAAACTTTATTTTATTATGTCCCTGTTGTTATGAATACGGGGAAGAACCTTGTCAAGCTGCAAAAAAGCAGCTTTTAGTTCTTGTCCCAGCGTTCATTTTTTTTTTTGTAAATGAATCCATGCGAAATAAAGATTGATTGGTTGATTAGGTGGAAAGTAAAATGAGCAGATTGTAACTAATTTGTTAAAAATGATTGCTTGTGCGGTGACTGCTCAAGAAGGGTCCGACGTTCAAATAAGAGACATGCTACACTCTTATCAAGCACGATGTCTACAGCACCGGACGAGGAATTAGCATTGTCACGATCTTTCCGAAAAGTAGTGTATTGTCGGAGAAAGTTTGTATCTGTGGGCTGTAAGTGCGTCTCTTGAACACACAGCACCATCGGATTGTAGCGATGGAGGAGCTCTCTGATATCGTCAAGGTTATGGAGAAGTCCTCTAACGTTCCACTGTAGTATCTGTGTTTGCATTATAGGAGAAGTGTTAATGCTGTGTGTTGTAGAAACAACACTTAGGTCACGGAGCCTTTTGCAGGCGCCATGACACGGAATTTGTCTTTTCTGGAACGGTGGATAGAATAGCGCCGCTCCTTAGGCGCTGAATACGCCGTCACAATCGGTGTTACGTCCATCGCTTCTTGCGAGGCGCTAGACGGGCGCACTCGTCTCAATGGACGATACCCTTGAGGACACCAGACCAGAGGTCGATGGCCCCTTCTGGGACGGCAGAGCAGCGCTGGCTGCAGCCGCCAAGGGCGTCACTGCCAGCTCACCATGTGTGGGCCAGACAGGCGCCGGGGGCCGTTGTGGCGCTGCCCCCTGACGCGCCATTTCGAGAATGCGGACATTAAGAAGGTAGGACAACCGCCTGCGTGCTTCCTTGAATGAGTTGTTTTCTTTTACTTTTATTGTGGCAATTTTTTTTCTCCATCAGGGACACGACCGCGAGAACGCGGCGTGCTCCCCATCACAGTTCACACAGTGGAGAGAGTTCTCACACGATTCACAGGAGTACTCATGAGCATTACATTTTCCACAAGTTCGGCGGCCTCGGCAGTTATGTGAGCTGTGGCCGTATCGCTGGCATTCGAAATATTTCAGATGGTTTGGGGCATATGGTCTGACCCGGATTTTCATATATCCTGTCTCAATACTCTCAGGGAGCACACTTGAACCAAAGGCAAGTATTAGATGCTTTGTTTTATTCTCTTTTCCATCGCGCCTTAGCAGAATTCTCTTAACATTGATTACGTTTTGATCACTCCAGCCTTCTAATAGTTCAACGTCGCTAAGCTCCATCAGATCATCATATGAAACTAGACCAGGGGTGGTGTTCCTTGTGCGGTGTGGGGTCACAGTCACTGGGACACCTCCAAGTGACACAAGGTTAGGCAGTTTCTCGTGTTGCTTATTGTCGCGGAGTTCCAAAGGAGATCGCTGCTAGCCACCTTTGGTGCTTTATAGCCTGGTCCAAGTGTCCGAGTTAGGGATTTCGAAAGAAGAATAGGTGAAAGTGTTCGTGCTTGTCTTTCTTGTTTTTCAAAGTTGATGGCGTGAAATCGGGAGGTTTGTTTTTGGCGACCAAAAATCTCAATGATTCCTTCGGTGCGCCCCCTCTTCATGGGGCGATCAGGTAGGGGGGGGGGAAGGAACTAGCCATAATTGAAGTTGTATGTTTCGGCAGTGGCATCAGCCACCCACCAAGGAGACCAAATGGGGACGTTGCATGGCCTGCAAAAACAGGACCTGCAAACGCCAGCTGTACGCTACCGCTATAACCAAATATGATGTAACCTAGGTTGACTACTCACACATGGTCAACCCTTGCTGCCTGGAAGGTCGAAACTAATAAAGAAATGAGTCATCATCATCAGCAGCAGCAGCAGCCTGGTTAAGCCCACTGCAGGTCAAAGGCCTCTCCAATACTTCTCCAACTATCCCGGTCATGTATAAATTGTAGCCATGTCGTCCCTGCAAACTTCTTAATCTCATCCGCCCACCTTACTTTCTGCCGCAACCCTGCTACGCTTCCCTTCCCTTGGAATCCAGTCCGTAACCCTTAATGACCATCGGTTATCTTCCCTCCTCATGACATCTCCTGTCCATGCCCCCATTTCTTTTTCTTGATTTCAACTACGATGTCATTAACTCGCGTTTGTTCTTTCACCCAATCTGCTCTTTTCTTACCCCTTAACGTTACACCTATCATTCTTCTTTCCATAGCTCGTTGCGTCGTCCTCAATTTAAGTAGAACCCTTTTCGTAAGCTTCCAGGTTTCTGCCCCGTACATGGGTACTGGTAAACCACAGCTGTTATCCACTTTTCTCTTGAGGGATAATGGTAACCTGCTGTTCATGATCTGAGAATGCCTGCCAAATGCACCCTAGGCCATTCTTATTTTTCTGATTATTTCAGTCTCATGATATGGATCCGCGGTCACTACCTGCCCTAAGTAGATGTATTCCCTTACCACTTCCAGCGCCTCGCTACCTATCGTAAACTGCTGTTCTCTTCCGAGACTGTTTAACATTACTTTCGTTTTCTGCAGATTAATTTTTAGGCCCACTCTTCTGCTTTGCTTCTCCAGGTCAGTGAGCATGCATTGCAATTGGTCCCCTGAGTTACTAAGCAAGGCCATATCATCAGCGAATCTCAAGTTACTAAGGTATTCTCCATCAACTCTTATCCCCAGTTCTTCCCAATCCAGGTCTCTGAATACCTCCTGTAAACACGCTGTGAATAGCATTGGAGAGATCGTATCTCCCTGCCTGACGCCTTTCTTTATTGGGATTTTGTTGCTTTCTTTATGGAGGACTACGGTGGCTGTTGAGCCGCTATAGATATCTTTCAGTATTTTTACATACGGCTCGTCTACACCCTGATCCCGCAACGCCTCCATGACTGCTGAGGTTTCGACTGAATCAAACGCTTTCTCGTAATCAATGAAAGCTATATATAAAGGTTAGTTATATTCCGCGCATTTTTCTATCACTTCATTGATAGTGTGAATATGGTCTATTGTTGAGTAGCCTTTATGGAATCCTGCCTGGTCCTTTGGTTGAGAGAAGTCTAAGGGGTTTCTGATTCTATTTGCGATTATCTTAGTAAATACTTTGTAGGAAACGGACAGTAAGCTGATCGACATAGGAGGAATAACAACAACAAGAAACTTCAGAAGGGGGTTACAAGCATGAAGAACAAAACACAAATAAATAACACAAACATTTTCGATACTAAGAAGATGCAGTGCGTGTAGCAGCAGCATGAAGTTATAATATATATATATATATATATCATCATCATCATCAGCCTGGTTACGCCCACTGCAGGGCAAAGGCCTCTCCCATACTTCTCCAACAACCCCGGTCATGTACTAATTGTGGCCATGCCGTCCCTGCAAATTTCTTAATCTCATCCGCCCACCTAACTTTCTGCCGCCCCCTGCTACGCTTCCCTTCCCTTGGGATCCAGTCCGTAACCCTTAATGACCATCGGTTATCTTCCCTCCTCATTACATGTCCTGCCCATGCCCATTTCTTTTTCTTGATTTCAACTAAGATGTCATTAACTCGTTTGTTCCCTCACCCAATCTGCTCTTTTCTTATCCCTTAACGTTACACCTATCATTCTTCCTTTCATAGTTCTTTGCGTCCTCCTCAATTTAAGTAGAACCCTTTTGGTAAGCCTCCAGGTTTCTGCCCCGTACATGGGTACTGGTAAGACACAGCTGTTATGCACTTTTCTCTTGAGGGATAATGGCAACCTGCTGTTCATGATCTGAGAATGCCTGCCAAACGCACTCCAGCCCATTGTTATTCTTCTGATTATTTCCGTCTCATGATCCGGATCTGCCGTCACTACCTGCCTGCCCTAAGTAGACGTATTCCCTTACCACTTCCAGTGCCTCACTACCTATTATAAATTGATGTTCTCTTCCGAGACTGTTAAACATTACCTTAGTTTTCTGCAGATTAATTTTTAGACCCACTCTTCTGCTTTGCCTCTCCAGGTCAGTGAGCATGCATTGCAATTGGTCCCCTGAGTTACTAAGCAAGGCAATATCATCCGCGAATCTCAAGTTACTAAGGTATCCTCCATTAACTTTTATCCCCAATTCTTCCCAATTCAGGTCTCTGAATACCTCCTGTAAACACACTGTGAATAGCATTGGAGAGATCTATCCACTTGCCTGACGCCTTTCTTCATTGGGATTTTGTTGCTTTCTTTATGGAGGACTACGGTGGCTGTGGAGCCGCTATAGATATCTTCCAATATTTTTACATACGGCTCGTCTACACGTATAGGTGTTACAGAGCATACGCAAAAGTCTGTTGGATCCAATAGCCGCGGACTAGCGGATAGGTCCAGATATGCGAAATATAATAGACATTCGGTACAAGCGTAGGATGATCAATAGAGAGGATGCATGCAAGGCATCAGCGCATTAAAAACAGAAAAAAAATATTTACAGCATGCAGAAAAATTATCACCAGTTACCTGAATTATCAAGCCGCAAAGAACAGAACGCCAAGCAAGAACACAGACCCCAAATCAGTGGTTTATAGCTAATAAATAGTACTTGCCGAAATTTTGTGTTTCCTTTGTTTTGGAGGGTAAGTTGTTCCATGTCTTAACTCCAACAAATTCGAGTAGTCTTTTGCCATAATCATTATGTACAGGAGGCAACTTGAAATGGTTCAAAAACGTGATGATGGAAAAAATACGGACACAGGGAAAGGATGATTACGTTTCACAACACTGTTTGCGCAGCTGTTGTGTGCTCACGCATAAGATCGAATGACAATATGTTTAGTTGATTGAAGAGCGGCCTGGTAGGTGTATCGGTTCTCGAGTGCGCCATAATTCTTAATGCCCGCTTTTGTATGCGACCAAATGAAGCATAACAGAATGAAGTTTCAATGCAGCCGGGCCCCGTCGCTGTAGTGTAGATGTTAAATTGCCGGGCCCCGTCACTGTAGTACAGATGCTAAAGTGCCGGGCCCCATCACTCTAGTACAGATGTTTAAAGTTTAGTGGCCTGGCACTGTAGACACTACCTTTCGCAAAAGTCAAATTGACGTTGCATGACGTGGCGCTGGGCCGCCATTGCGCATATTTGCCGCCATAATTTGTGGCGCGACGATCCGCGCAAATTTTGCTAATGAGTGGCCATACGCATTGGAGGCTCAGAGCCATGCGTGTCGCCGCTTTTTTCCCGTGATTTCTGGTGAGGAAAATATTTTGTTGATAACGCGTGCTTATAGCATTTGCATCGCTCTCGGCTAATGTTGGAATTTGTGCATTGAGGCATCATATTTTAAAAAAAGGCGCCTTTATTTTAAGCATAAAAATATTACAAACCCTCTGCAACTTGCGCTTTTCACAGCAGAATTCGTAATGTAATCGAGATTAATGCTGTCGCATCGTCAGAAGTTAGGACAAAGGCGTATTTGTAATTTATTAAAAGGAATCTACGCAAGGCGGCACCTTGCACTTTCCTCGCGCAAGGCCGGTCTCTAGGGGAGCGAAGCGCGCGCGCCCCTCGAGACCGGCCGTGCGTCACGCTGTGCGAGTAAGCAGCGAAGTGAACAAGAGATGGCAGCACCGGTGCATGTGTCGCACTGGTGTTCGCCAACGCTAGTGGGCTTCTTCTCAGCCAACCCGTGGCCTAGAACGTGCGCTCACGCTGTCTGAAGGTAGAAAACAAGCGCGCTGGCGCCAATGTACAATCACTCATTCCGTTTCTCGGGGACACGCATCCTGGCTAATGAAACAGACAATGGCTTGCACGCAGCAGACGAGAAAAGTGTCAAGCGTTTTCGGCGGAGTAGTCGTGCGCCATCAGTTAGTTGCTTTATTTTACTGCGGATGAAAACTGTTTTGCTTTATCAAGAACGTTAGGTTCAGTCTCTGCAATAGTTTCTTAGGCGAAATATCAAATTTGCGTCACGTTACGACAGCAAGTCGGGGCCATCGGCGTCGTTTCAACGTGACAGCGTTAAGGAGCTCGTGTCGCGGAAAAGCTGGTGTCGGCGTCGGTGGCGTTGGCCGTGAGCGAAAAATCCCGGCAGGCAATTCATAAATAGAAACAACTTGCAAGATGGGATGCGTGGGAATCGAACCAGGGTCTCCGGAGTGTGAGGCGAAGACGCTACCATTCAGCCACGAGTTCGATGCTTCAAAGCGGCACAAAAGGGACTCTAGTGAATGCGATGTTGTCTTAGAAACGTGCCGTAGAAAGTTATACTGCGGTGCATATCGGTAATTATGAGCATGTAACTTACAGAAGTTGCAGTTACACGAGTAGCGAAGTACGTTTCCGCTACATTTCTTCTGCGCTTTCCGCACACGCACAGCCATCTTGCGGCAAACACAGAAGACCCCCTCCTCTCTATGTACGGCGCTGCCCCGACAGGTGGCGCGCCACGCGTGCATTGGGGCTGTGCGGGGACGGTGCGCGGCGCGTCGCGGCCCCGACTCCCTCTCCGCTGGCGATGCTTCGCCGTGCTCCCTCACGGGTTGCAGAATCAAGCGTCCTTCCTTTCTTTAGATCACTATCTATATATCTCTGCCCGTGCCGATCACGACGTTTGGCTGGCGTAGATCGTTTCCCCCTCCGAGACACCGAGTTCTTAGGTTCGTTCCGCTTGCTCAGGCGTACGTTTCGTTGCCGCGCCGAACGCTGCGTTGCTAGACGCTCACCGCGTGATTGGTGGGTGCAAAGTCCGATGCGGGGCGCCTCGTAAGCGATCGCTGCGCCGTAGCGCATTGTCTTACACCCCTTGGCAGGTCGACGGGAACGCTGTCGCGTTCCACTCTTGAAGGCGAAGCTTAAGCATCCTCCAATTTTTGTACGCGTCGCGCCTACGTCACGCCTCGAAGAAAATGGTGGAATGTCCTGAATATAGTCGCTGGCTGAACCAACTCGCTCAGCGCTCCCGTAGACACTAGACCTAGAGTTCCCCCTTGTATGATTATTGCATGAAACTGTATGGTCGACCAGCCTGCTTGTTCTGCTAAAATATTTTGTCAGAGGTGTGGCGCCTCAATAGAAACATTGCATGTGAATGAAGTTATAACCTTTGCGGTGGATGAACATAAAGTTTCATGAAATTACTTACATACGACGAAAGTAAACACCATTGTGCGCATCTTCGTTGTGAACCTTTGCGTTGGATCTGCTTAAATTATTTATTTATCCTCCTTTTCTCTTTGGGTAAAGGGTCTTTGCCCGCTTCTCGTTTACTTGCTGATTTCATTCACTCGGCTTCTGGCCAACCGCAATTCTGCAGTTGCCGCACAGAGCCGGGAAAAAAGACGAAGCCGTTGTTCCTCGCGGGGTGCCACGCTCGGGCGCGAGAATTCGGGAACATCACTGCTACTACGCCTGGCTCTGCATCCCCGCTGCGTCTGCCGCCGCCTCTGTGAGTGTTGCTCGCCTCGCAATGGTCTGCGCATTCGTCGCGGCACGTCGGCATTGCCTTAGCGGTCGCGCGTCCTTGTCCTGAGTCGAGCCATGCACGTATCTCTTGCTTCGCTCATAAGCGGACGACCGCATGCGCACTGTATAGGCAAGCCAGGGGCATGTGTTCATGAAAGGCTCTTACGATACAATTGTCTGTAAGAGAAAATGTCAGCCAGTCCAGATGAAGCACTATACGAAAGAACAACTTTGTGAATTCGGCCTCAGTCTCTTAACAGAACATACTTGAGCAATGTGGCGATTCTGCGGAAGGCGAGAGAGCAAGAACCCTAGTTCCCCAAATTTCCAGCCTATAGCAAATTGCTAGCGATGGTCGGCTTTGGTGGCGACGAGTTCATTCAAGATGCACCTTGCTTCGAGAACAACAGTTGTGATCCGAAGTGGCAGCAGTGTACGATACTCTAAATAGCACCAAACCGACCACATTACGTGTGCCCTCCGAGTTAGTGAACAGGTTGCACATTCGTCGCTAAAGTAATTTATGATGCGAAAGCGTACCGTTTTATTTCTTGTTTATTTTCCCCGTCTCTCGGCCAAGTACACGATACTCTTGACTACGTTGAAGGGGAGCTGCCGTCGCCTTTTTTATGTCAGGAGGCAATGGGGCGGAAAGTGAGAGTGACGTAAAGGAGAGGTGGCACAACCTGGCACCACTCGCCAATAGAAGTAGAAAAAAGGGTATTTTGGAAAGAATAGATAGTAGCAGGAAAAGTGGGAAACGTCAGAAGGGTGGGATGGAGATGAGAGCGTCACGTCATTACACGAATCAAAATATACCACCGTGCAGATTGCTTCAAGTGGCCGTTTTAAGCGTTTATTTTCGCCTGAATTTAGACCCCCTGTAAGTTCGTTGATCACTGGTCAAACGCCGTCTGCCACGCGCCTATAGGCACTAGTGCAGCCAACACAAGACAAGCTGGCACAAAGCAACATTAAATAATTTTATGATTTTCCTCTGCTACTTAATAAACCGGTGCATAATCTAAAAATGAACCGCTGCAAATAAAAAAATTGTGCGCTCAACCGTAACTTGCTGTTTTTGTGCATGAACGTAGCTTAATGTATAAACTGACACTTTCTAAGTGTTGTTTTTATTATTCATGGGAAATAATGACATGGTATTCCCAACCCGTATGACCCTCAGCATGACGTATAATTCCGAAATACGTAATTTGCAGGGTCTCTTATAGTACAGATGCGTTATTTCATGCTCTCACTTAGTTCAAGTATATATGTGCGTGCATCACCCACAGTACTCTGAGTTGGCCCCGACCTATGGAAGTGAATGGAGCACCGTGTTGCATGGCAAAACGCGCTACAGCAATGGTAGTTATTGTTGAAATTCTTGTGATCTGGCAGTGCTTGTTCCACTAGACGCCTTATCACATTATCCTCCAACAGCGCTGTGCATAAAGAAGAAGCCGTCCAAATTCCCGTAAGGCCGGCTTTCAAGCAATGGTAAGCGGACCACCAACTCTTTTCCCCAGTTTTTCTCCGCGTCAGCTCTAATCTAGCATGTGCATTGTGTGTGTGTGTGTGTGTGTGTGTGTAGGTACGTACGTACGTACGTACGTACGTATGTATGTGTGTATGTATGTATGTATGTATGTATGTATGTATGTATGTATGTATGTATGTATGTATGTATGTATGTACAAGAGAACAGAAACAACACCCGTCCACTGGGTTAGCTATTCTGAGAATTCCTCGCACTCCCAGCGCCATCTCCCGAGCTTCATTGCCGCTGTTCGTCGTTAGACTCGGCCAGGCTGCGACTGGTGATCCTCTGAAAGATGAACACACGGCGGCACTTTAGATTTGTCGACGCACACCGCTCTTAATATGCGACAGATGCACAATAAAGTTATTTCGCTTTCTTTTGTCTTTGCAATGCGCGAGTCGGAAGCCGATGACCGTCCACGTCAAGTGTCCTCACTCAGGCCTTCGGTAATAATAAAGGGTCCCTCCTACTTTGAGCACGATTTGTTTGAAGAGGACGGTGTACCTCGCTGCGCCCACATCTCGTCGCCGATATTGTATCGCGGTGCCAGACTGCATCAGCGGTTGTAGTACCGTTTCCGGGCCTGCAGGGCGTGTGCAATTCTCTTGCGCGCCACTGCTCGCAGGTCGGGGAGAAGCGTCTGTCGTGCAATGGTGCGTCCCAACTTTTACAGGCGGGTACAAGCCGAATATAGCGCCTACTTTTGGTAGTTGGCCGTACACAAACTCTTATGGGGACATTCCTGTAGAGCTCTGCAACGCCGTGGTAACTGCTCATGCAGCCGCTCTAGGATGCTCATCCCAATCGGCTTCACTTCGATCTCTCGGTCAGACCGTTTGCTTGTGGATGATAGGCTGACGCGAAGTGGTGCTCACTTCCCGCTACTCATAGATAAGTATGGAGCCCACGACTGCGGAAAGTGGTCGATCTATCGGAGGCGACCTGCTAGAGAGGCAGTGTGGCTTCATTCGAAGCGATGTCGTAAGAATCCTATGACGTAGCTGGCGACAAGCGAAGGCACGGCCTCGACCTGTATCAGCTTCGACAAGTAGTCTACAGCGACTATAATATTGTTATGCGGAAGCACAGTAGGGAAACTATTTACAGGGCGCATTTACACGAGTATATCTAATGAGCGCTGGCCAAGATGAAAGCCAGCCGGCATCAAGCAAGGCACGTCATCGTCTCCAGATCTGCCAGAGGCCGCTTATGGGTGCATCCCACTAAATCCAAAGGTGCATATAATCTTCGAGTAGCGCGTAGCGTAAACCCCGGCGGCAGAAGCGGCAGTCCGCTGCCACTGAGGACCCACAGCAGAGTGAGGGCGGTAACGCTTGAGTCTGGAAACATGGACGCCATCGCTGTACAACGGAACAGAAGATGCAGTGGGACTGGCGGACGCATTCTCCTACCTGATGTCAGTCACTTTCGAAGGACGCGGTATGGGCCCGTGTAGCGAAGAAGGAGCTTTTCAGAACGGCCCACACGTCGGGAGGGGTCCAAAGTAGAACAAGGGCACCTGGAGGAAAACATCCGTCGCGGTTTGGCTAGACATAAAGGTGCTTCTGATTGTCTTATGAAGCAGCAAGTATACTACGGGCTATTTGCCGCGCGGAGTCAGCCCGTGCAATGGCGTCGCGTGCATATTCACTAGTTGTATAATTGCAGATGAAGGAAGAAACATGTCCAATGGTAAAGCTGGTTCGCGTCCGAACAAAAGCTACAAGGGAGGGTATCCAGCAGAGCCATGGCGGGAGGAATCGTACGCGAACGTCACGTATGGCAGTGCAAGGTACCAATCACGGTGGTTAGCCGGCACGTACTCTGAGAACATTTCTGTTAAGGCCCGATCCAAGCGCTCGGTGAGCCTGTTCATCTGGGGATGGTATGCCACGGTGATGTTGTGCTGCGCGCAGCTGCAGCGCAGGATATCGTCGATGGCTTTAGACAGCAAGGTACGGCCTCGGCCAGTCAGCATTTGACGCGAGGCACCCTGAGAAAGTCGGCCACGTTCGTATCCTAGCTGGTCGCCAGCGTTCGTGTCATTGCGTAGCGCGTCGCGTAATCGGTAGCGACGGCAATCCAATTTTTCCTGAAGCAGATGTAGGAGAGGGTCCGAGAATATCCAAACCGACCCGGTAGAAGGGCTCAGGTGGGATTTCAGTGGGCTGATGATACTGAGCAGGAAGCGTATAGTGCTTCTTTCGGCGTTGACAGAGCTCGCAAGCGCTCACATAACGCCGCATTGAGCGGGCTAGGCCACGCCAACAGAAGCAATGACGCACGCAGTCTTGTCTGCGAGTAACACCAAGGTAGCCGGTGGTTGGGGCGTCGTGAAGCTCACGAAGAACTGTGGAGCGCAGGCTTGATGGTATAACTACATGAATATCAGGACCGTCAGAGCGCACGTTAAGCCGATATAAGGTATCATCTTTCTGGGGGAACACTCGCAGACAGGCGTCGCTGGGAGATTCCAGGCGCTCGATTATTTCTCTTAAGTAGGCATCCTGACGCTGTTCGCCCGCAATGTTAAGCAATTGACTCACGAAAACATGCAATCGAGGTATTCAGTGCACGAAGTGTCACTTTCGATCAGAGGGTAGCGGGTCAAGCAATCCGCACCTTTGGCAGATTCTTTGTCTTGTTCACGACTATGTAGTGTACTATGGCAGGCTCAGTGCGCATAGTGTGAGTCTGCCTGTTGAAGCTTTCAAAGAGGCGAGCTAATGGATGACGTGGTTGTAGGAAACCCCTGTAAACGGTTGGCCGAGCAGATAAGGACGAAATTTTGCAACTGCCCATACAAGACTGGAGCACTCACGTTCTCTGATTAAATAATTTCGCTCCGATGCGGACAGCAGCCTGCTGGCACAAGCGATGACACAGCTCGCTCCGCGTTGACGTAGCGCCAAGACAGCGCCTATCGCGCAGCAATTCGCGTCAGTGCGGACTTCGTTTTGGGCTCATGGGTCGAGATGGGCCAAAAATGGGAGGCGTTGTAAAGAGTGTGCTTAACTCGGAGAACGCCGCCGCTTGTGCAGGGCCCCAGGTAAAAGAAGCGTCTTCTTTAAGAAGGTGGGTGAGCGGTTTAGCAATCATTGCAAAATTATTCACAAACCGGCGCAAATACGAGCAGAGCCCCACAAAACTGTGAACATCTTCGGCAGACTTGGTCACAGTGAAATTCCTTAGGCGTATTTTCAAGTAGTATCGAGAATTTGCCGAATTCGGTAAACGGCCTTTGAGCCATACGTCCGTTGTCTTGCATCGATACACACAGGCGATGCCAGCCCTGTTCACCGACACCCCTACCGAGTGTCTGCCTCTGAGGGAATCGTCATCGAGCAGGAAGTCAACAAGATGCTTGCAAAAGACATTATCGAGCCATCCTCTGGTGGCTGAACTTCCCTTGTTGCTTTAGTTAAAAAGAAGGATGGATCCTGGCGCTTTTATGTCGACTAGCCCGCACTTTCAACAAATAAATGTTACGTGGAAGTACAGCAGGGGAACTATACAAGGTGTATGTATAAGGGATAGCAAGCGCTCGCCAACATGGAAGCCAGACAACATCACGCAAGGCACGTCTTCGTCCTCAGATCTGCCAAAAGTCGCTTATTCGTACGTCCCACTAAACCCAAGGGTCGACATCAGTACGTGCAAGTAGCATATATATATATATATATCAGGATCATCATGGATTCTGATGAAGGCCGTACACCGGCCGTAACGCCAATAAACCGCTTCATACGCGCGTCTACTTCACTGTGAATATTTACCCGGACCCAGAACTTCCTTTTTACTGGTATATATATATACATATATATGCACTCAGACGTCGGTTTGTATCCCACCTGCGGCCAGTTGTTTTAGTGCGAAAGCACTACTTGGCTCACTGGGCGTTCTGTCCGTGTCAGGCGGTGATGGTACATTTAATGGTAAGAACGCTAAAATGTAAATATAGTACGTATGAGATCGATGTGGAGTATAGAAAAAGGTCACAATGCGTGGTAAGTGGTTATGTAGATATATATCCAGGTATACTAAATTGACAGATCTGAAAAGTAAACTCGCAATGCGTTTGCCAATACGCGTTTGCGCTGCCAACGTTCACCAGTGCGTTTTCCACTTGCCATGTCATTAATCATGTTATCCAGAAATCCGCAGATTACAATAACCATCTCTATATGGCTTTCATAGATTACGAAAAAGCATTTGATTCTGTAGAGACACCAGCAGTCATAGAGGCATTACATAATCAAGGAGAACAGAACGCTTAGGTAAATACCTTGGAAAATATCTACAGAGGTTCCACAGATACCTTAATTCTACCCAAGAAAAGCAGGAGGATACCTATAAAGAAGGGGGTCAGACGGGGAGGCACAATCTCTCCAGTGTTATTCACTGCGTGCTTGGAAGAAGTATTCAAGCTATAAACTGGGAAGGCTTATGAGTAAGGATCGACGGCGAGTATCTCAGCAACCTTCGATTTGCGGATGACATTGTTCTATTCAGCAATGATGTAGACGAGTTAAAGCAAATGATTGAGGACCCAAACAGAGAGAGTATACGAGTAGGGTTGAAGATTAATATGCAGAAGACAAAAATAGCTGGTCAAGGGAACAAGAGTTCAGGATATCCAGTCAGCCTCTAGAGTCTGTGAAGGAGTACGTTTACCTAAGTCAACTAATCACAGGGAACACTGATAATGAGAAGGAAATTCATAGAAGAATAAAAATGTGTTGGATCGCATATCGCAGACATTGTCAGCTCCTCACTGGAAGCTTAACGTTATCACTGAAAAGGAAGTTGCAGAATAAGTGCATTTTACCAGTGCTGACATGCGGGGCAGAGACTTGGAGACTGACAAAGAAGCTTGAGATCAAGATAAGGTCTGCGCAAAGAGCGATAGTACGAAGGTTGCTAGGCATAACGTTAAGAGACAGAAAGAGAGCGGTTTGGATCAGAGAGCAAACGGGTATAGGCGATATTCGGATTAACATCAAGAGAAAAAAATGGAGCCGCGCAGGTGATGTAAAGCGTCGGTTAGATAACCGTTGGACCATTAGGGTTGCAGAATGGGTTTCAAGAGAAGGGAAACGCAGTGGAGGATGGCAGAAGACTAGGTTTAGCGATGAAATTAGGAAATTCGCGGGTGCTAGTTGGAATTGGTTGGCGCAGCACCGGGGTAATTGGAGATCGCAGGCAGTGGCCTCGTCCTGCAGTGGACATAAAACAACATGATGATGATGATGATGATGATGATGATGATGATGATGATGATGATGATGAGAGACGTTACCTCAGCTCCACATCAGCAGAATTATAACACCGCACCAGCAGACGGAAATAATGAGAATAATAAGAAAGGGCTGGGGTGCGTTTGGCAGGCATTCTCAGATCATGAACAGCAGGTTGCGATTATCCCTCAAGAGGAAAGTGTATAATAGCTGTGTCTTACCAGTACTCACCTACGGGGCAGAAACCTGGAGGCTTGAGAAAAGGGTTCTATTTAAATTGAGGACGACTCAACCAGCTATGGAAAGAAGAATGATGGGTGTAACGTTAACGGATAAGAAAAGAGAAGATTGAGTGAGGGAACAAACGCGAGTTAATGACATCTTAGTTGAAATCAAGAAAAAGAAATGGGGCATGGGCAGGACATGTAATGAGGAGGGAATATAACCGATGGTCATTAAGGGTTACGGACTGGATTCCAAGGGAAGGGAAACGTAGCAGGGGGCGGCAGAAACTTAGGTGGGCGGATGAGATTAAGAAGTTTGCAGGGACAACATGGCCACAACTAGTAGATGACCGGGGTAGTTGGAGAAATACGGGAGAGGCCTTTGCCCTGCTCTGGCGTAACCAGGCTGATGATGATGATGATGATGATGATGATGATGAAGGCGAAGGATCACCTAGCAGTTCGTGACGTCACAGGAGAGGGCTCGCCACTTGCGTGCACGCTCGTTGGCATGTCATGATTGCGTGTTACAAAATGGATCCAGGAGCATCTACCTCGGAGGCACCTGCGATGCCACGTGGTCGACCGCGAAAGTGCGCCTCGGAAGAAGCACGGGCCCAGCGCAGCGCGACTCGGCGTGCAACGCAAATGTCAGGCACTCGACATTTCTAAAGTATGCATCTACGTGTTTTACGGACCGTAAGATAATGATTGTTGGCGTTGAACCTCCACAACCAGCAAGGACACCGTCACCTCGTTTGTCAATGGAGTAACTAAAGAGATTGTGATGGTTCTAAATCTGTGTGTTTCCATTAAAATATTCGGCGGGCGCAACACTTCTGGGGTCTACAGCGAAAGCATTAAAGACAACACATTGTAGGACTACACGGGGTACTACTTTGGGGAAGTGCATTATAGGAAACAGAAGTGGTCCCTTTAGCGCTTTCACAGTAGACCCCTGAAGTGTTGCGGGCCCCCCAATTTTTTTTTTGTCGTCCACGGTCATTTTTCCATATATAACATTTCTAATTTTCAAATAAATAAGCAATTAATTGCCCCCATGCTTTCTTATGCGATTTTCTGTGGGCTTCATGCTGTTGTGGCCTAAGAACAAATCGGCCCGCTCGGTTCCCTCCTTCTGGTTCCTCATATATCATCATCATCATGGAAAGCATATTTAGCGCCAGCGAACATGATAGTATGGCATCACGAGTATGGCGTGGTTGCTTGTCGAAATTCAGCCGGCTTATCCGTTCAGTGCTTTTTAGCTACGCTTAGTTACTTTCACTCGACGTATGCAGCATGGAATGACGAAATATTCATTCAAAAGCAGGGTGTCTGCATCGGTTCATGTTTGGCGCCTATATTAAGCGACATTTTTCTAGCCCTCTATAAAAACCTGTCGTGTACCTTGTCGGAGCCCAGGGGGCTTAAGATTGTCAGGTACGTTGATGACTATCTGTAGTCCTTTTCGAATTAGACGCACGTTCTACTTTAGGCAAGTATTACGAATTTTTTTCTGCTGCGCTTAGCCCACTTATTCTCACACTTGAAGAGCCGCTTGACGAGCCGCTTGAAGAGCCGACTGATAATGCGCAACGTTTCTTAGATATTCAGCTCTAGTTCATGGAACGGCACACGTGTTGGAAGTATAAACCTAGGGCTAATAATACCTTGTCACCGTATCGGTCCGCCCACTGGAAGCTCGTCAAGAGAAGCATTGCCAATTTGTGCTTTGAAAATGCTTTGTAAATGCCACCGTAAGATCTATACGATATTAGAGTTGTTGGACGATGGCACCTTTTATCCCACTGGTGCCTAAAACCAGATGTAGTAGTCGTAGGACGATCTCGCCACTGCCACCATTTGAAGGTCGTAGAGAGGAACTCGGTGAACAGGATTTATTTACATTATTTACATCTTAGACAAGACATACATCGACAGTCTAGCGTGACTCCCATATGGAGCCCGCAAGACTAACATACAGCTAACAGCTTACGAGCACACAACTCACGAGTACATTTCGAGCACGACAACGAGCACGACAACGAGCACGCAACGAGCACGCAACGAGCACGCAACGAGCACGCAACGAGCACTCAGCTCACTACGACGAGCACACACTAGCAGCCGGCAAACGCTGCTTATAAGCACTTGGTCCCCCCTTGATTCCAAGCGGACGGAAACGTTTGTTCAGTCATCGTTCGACGTCACCGTTCGACGTCACCGTAGGCCAGCCCTGTTGGAGGATGACGGTTGTCATACACGTGCCACACACACACACAGGTGTAAAGGTCCGGAGCCGACGTCAGAGGGGCTTCGTAGAACTCCTTCACTCGCAATGGCGACGAGGCTAGAGGTTGGCGGCGGAATTCCAAGATGAGGTTACCACCGCTGGCGTAACTGGCTGGCAAACTTGCACTGCAGCTGGCCGTTCTTAACAGCGCCTCCATGGTTCGGAAAATCTCGACTGTCCAGTGCTGGCAACCGCTAGGCAGGAAGAGAATGGCTGGCGAGCAAGACGACGGCTTTGCTCTCTGCAACCCCTGCGCACTTGGAATGCCTTCAACCATCTCACAACAACTGGCACAGAAGAGTCGACCCGGCAACACAATACCACTCAGCGTGCAAACGCCCGGAATCAGCTGTTAACCGACCAGGCCTCCTATCAAAATTTCAGTGCAAGTCACCCAACTAGGAATCCCCAAATTTTGCCCCGAAATTTCGTACCGCCAAAGCGAGCGTTCGCGTTCCTCTTGAGTTCGACCAAACCCGACAGTCGCGCTGCACAGGAGTAAAGGGTCACGCAGAATTACACCGAAGGCGCTGAAACACCAATACCCAAACATAACTTAAGCAGCCTAACTTCGCGAACAGCCTGTTCTTATCGTATCACAGTGGCGTACTTATCTCATGTACTGCTGCCACTGAACCATCTGGCCAACTCCATAGGTACGTAAGTACAAACGCGCTAGCTTTGTGGTTCCTATTCCGAACGCATACTTGCGTCTTACGCAAACGTTTCATTACGCTTTCTGACATTTGTTCCTTTAGTCCACACAGGACACGTTCCTTAACCGATCAACCAAACTTGCGTAACTTACGCAACACAGAGGAACCTTCGAACAAATGTGTCTTCTAATAACTAGCTCTCTGCACGCTTACAGAAGTCAGAATATGGCTGCCCTCGACACACACGAGCACAACCAAGTCATTAACAATCTGCTTCACTCCGTCCACACAGGACACGCGCTAAAGGAACTATAAGAGCTCTTCTCAGTGCACATCACGCACTTACTGAAAACCTACGCGGTTAACCTTAGAAAATAAAAAAGCTTATAAAAAAAAGCCGGTTAACTAACACACGCGCGTTACCATAGGCCTCTCAACGATAACCTTGACACTCAGGTTACTTACACACAAAAAAAAGAAAGCCTATTTCCTCATTAACTAGCAACTCGCTAAGCTACAGGTTTACTTAAAACGCGTCTTTCAACTCTCGGAGCTTCTCAAACAAAACATAAACAAAGCTCATACCTTACATGCTGAAAGAAACTGTAGTCTTAAATCGCGATATTTTCCAAATGCTCAAAAATAAAACAAAACAGCATTTTTTTTTCCTTCTACGGAAGCTCTCTTGGCCTCTCTTTTTCAAACGTTTACAACTGACTCATACTATTTGAGCCGTACTCGAGGTGGTCGCGGTTTGAAAGCTATTCTGGCTACCCAGGAACAACAAAAGGGCTGACTCACTATCAGCTCCCCCAAGACATTACAGTCTCCTGCCAATTTGCGTCCTGGCGCCCCTCTTTCCTCACAAACTCGAGTGACCGCGTCGCGATTCCCCACCTCGTCTCGTCGCGCCACCTTGCGCTTCTTTGTACTACACGCTGAGCTTCGAAAAGAACGACGGAACGACGAGGAATTTAACTGCCCCGTGCCCTTTGTCCGCGTCCGTGCAGAACATGCTTCTCGGTCCGCCTTTGACCGGTGGCTCGAACGTGTTTGATGCGTCAACATCGTCCGTGACGACCGCACCTTTCTTTTCTCCGCGTCTTGCCTTTTCGCCCCTGTCGCCGTCTTTGGCTTCGCTACATTAGCCACCGCATTCCGATCTTTTCGGCGCTTCTTTCTGCGGCGCTTTCTCCTCGAACTCTCTTTCATGCCGTCATCTCGCGCCTCGTGCTGGCCGTTACACATCTCGTCGGCCCGGATCGGTCTCTTACCCGCACAGTCTGAATGATCCTTAACTAAATCATTCCTCTCTTGGCTACCTAGACTGGCGGAGAGCCGCACCGATCCCTGAACCATGCGGTTGTTCTCTCGTGAGCTACGGAGCTCGCCATCCCGAGAACTACTCTCAACTGCATCGTCCAGCTCGCACATCTCTTCGGCACGCAGATCTGACTCGACATGGGTGCTCGTGTCTATCGGGTCAGCAGTACTCTTTACTTCGCTAGCAACCTCGCTAACATTACAAGCGACGTACACGCGCGGTAACTGTGCCAATTTGTTCGCAGCTGGCCTAGCTGTCTCTACAGTCCTCTGTTGGCACAGCACCTCGTCGCTCTCACTCCGGCCTTTAACGGCCTCTGCTGCCACTAAGGCATTGTTAGGTGCTAGCACTCGGAGTTCACTTGTGAACGTGCTGCTAATCTCGCAGGTGCTGCTACTTCTCTCGGCTTTTGAGCAAAATCTGCTATCTACTTCCTCCCACTTTCGCTGCGTCCAGCCTACAGATTTCTCAAGCCGCTGTTGACTTCGCTGATTAACTGCTCAAAACCTTGAATCTCATTGTTCAATGCAGCAACGTACTGCCTCGTTACTTCTGTTAGGCCTTCTTTCTGCGAAACCCTTTTCACTTTCTGCCTAGCTTCTTCCTGTTTTTGATTGAATTCATCCTGTTCTTGCCTAATTGATTCCTGTTCCCGTTTCTTACTTATAATTCGTTTACCCATTTGTTCTATGAATTTCAAATCATTCTCACTTTCGAGAATTGTCTTACGAATTTCTGTTTCCGTCAATTCCTCCTCTACGTCTAGCTCGATCTCTTCACACAAACACAACAGGTCAGCTCTCATCAAACACATCAGGACCATGGTCGCTACTTTAAGCTTTGGCTCTGCTGTGCACAATACTTGCTGCGATACTCACGCAATTCAGAATACAAGTAAAAGATCCACAGCGAATCAAATTCAAAAACACAGAGAAATTGAAGCCTGGTAAATCTTACAGCCAAAACCAAACGCTTACCCACTGAAGCAGCACCATATCACCAGTCCTTCTCCGCCGTACCCAGTCAGTTGCAAGAGGTGGTCAATCCCAAGTCGCCTCCAACTTGATCAGGATACCGGTCGGTCACCATGTGCCAACGTCCGTCAGCTGCCGTTACTGTCTCCCGAGCTATAGGCCTATTTACGAGCCGTAGGCCGATCTAGGAGCCGTACGCCGATCTAGGAGCCGTACGCCGACCTAGGAGCCGTACGCCGACCTAGGAGCCGTACGCCGACCTAGGAGCCGTACGCCGATCTCACCGCTGCCATTCAGTTATTAGGATTGGTAGTTGTCGGGAGGACCTTGGGGCGAAAGGACTAGGCGAGCAGGAATTATTTGTAGTATTTATATTTTGAACAAGACATACATCGACAGTCTAGCGTGACTCCCATGTGGGGCCCGCAAGAGTAACATACAGCAAACAGCTTACGAGCACACAGCTCACGAGTACATTTTGAGCACGACAACGAGCTCACTAGTACATCTCGAGCACGACAACGAGCACGCAACGAGCACTCAGCTCACTACGACGAGCACACACTAGCAGCCGGCAAACGCTGCTTATAAGCACTTGGTCCCCCTTGATTCCAAGCGGACGGAAACGTTCGTCCAGTCATCGTTCGACGTTACCGTTCGACGTCACCGTAGACCAGCCCTTTTGGAGGATGAGGGCTGTCATACACGTGCCGCGCACACACACACACACAGGTGTAAAGGTCCGGAGCCGACTTCAGATAGCTTCGTAGAACTCCTTAACTCGCGACGGCGACGAGCTAGAGGTTGGCGGTTTCAGCACAAAGCCTGCTTCGTCGAACTCCTTCACTCGCAACGGCGACGAGGCTAGAGGTTGGCGGCGGCATTCCAAGATGAGGTTACCACCGCTGGCGTAACTGGCTGGCAAACTTGCACTGCAGCTGGCCGTTCTTAACAACGAGCTTTATGGATCAGTCGGGAAAGTTATCAGCAGCAGGGCTTCCGGAGTCAGTGCAGGTTGCGACCATAGGTGGGCTGCTAAAAAGATGCGTGTCAGACAGCACAAGTCGGGACGCGGCAAATCAACGGGCGGAACGAAGAGGGAAGGTAGCGGTGGTACCCTATCGGCATAGAACACCAAATAGTCCTAAGAAAATGGCTAGCCGGTTGGACACAAAAGTGGTCTTTCCAGCGCCAGAACAACTTGCGAAAATATCGTCACATGGTGGTGACGTTGAAGAACACGGTAGCAATACTGTGAAAGACGAAACTAACTTTTATTGGGCGAACCTGTGCCCAAAAAAAGAGGCTACACTTATAGCTCAACGATAGCGGCGAACACGGTCGGCGATCGTCGAAAATCTGACCAGCGGGTCAAGCACGTCGGCTTTTATAAATCTGTCGTAGAATGTTCCAGAGTAATCGCTGAGACCCGCGTGTCTTCCACAAAGTTCTACATTATTCGCGTCGCGCACACATGCGATCAGATTACATGAGGTTCGGTCAGAGACAGCGGATAGAAGCATCGATAACATTCCAGAAACTTCCGATACATGCAGGCGCGTCCTGCGCCATGCGATAACATTTGTTAGGCGGTAAAACGTGTCGCCCGATCAAGACAATCAAGTACACGTGTCCATGCCCCCCTCTTAAAAAGCATCGACCCGATGCTGCACACAAACGAAATAAAGAAGCACTCGTAGCAAAGATAACAACAAAATAAGGAAAGTTCGTCAGCATCCGTAAAAGGGTTTAAGACGCACCACGTGGACCACTTCAGATTGTGCGCGGCGCCGCTGTGAAAGCGAAATGCCGTCTGGCACGACCTCATAGTCCAGTGCGCCAATACGTCGGATGACCTTGTAGGGTACGAAATAGCGTCGCAATAGCTTCTCGCTCAGTCCTCGTCGGCGCATTGGGGTCCATACCCAAACACGGTCGCCGGGCTGCTACTCGATGAAGCGTCGTCGGAGGTTGTAGTGTCGGCTGTCGGTAAGCTGCTGATTCTTGATCCGTAGGCGGGCGAGCTGTCGGGCTTCTTCGGCGCGCTGGAGGTAGGTAGTGACGTCAAGATTCTCCTCGTCAGTGGCGTGCGACAGCATGGCGTCGAGCGTCGTCGTCGGGTTCCTGCCGTAAACCAAATTGAACGGCGTGATCTGTGTTGTTTCTTGCACCGCCGTGTTGTAAGCGAAGGTTACATACGGCAGGACCACGTCCCGCGTCTTGTACTCAACGTCGACGTACATCGCTAGCATTTCGGCGAGGGTCTTGTTCAGGCGCTCCGTGAGACCATTCGTTTGCGGATGGTAGGCAGTTGTCCTCCTGTGGCTTGTCTGGCTATATTGCAGAATGGCTTGGGTGAGCTCTGCTGTAAAAGCCGTTCCTCTGTCGGTGATGAGGACTTCTGGGGCACCATGTCGCAGCAGGATGTTCTCGACGAAAACGCCACTTCGGCTGCGCTGCCTTATGATAGAGCTTTATTTTCAGCGAAGCGGGTGAGTGAGATAGTCCGTCGCCACGACGATCCACTTATTCCCGGATGTTGACGTCGGAAACGGCCCCAACAAATCCATCCCAATCTGCTGGAATGGTTGACGAGGAGGTTCGATCGGCTGTAGTAACCCTTCTGGCCTTGTCGGTGGTGTCTTGCGTCGTTGACAGTCTCGGCATGTCTTGTCCCAACGGAGGACGTCGGTGGTCAGACGCGGCCAATAATACCTTTCCTGTATCCTCGACAGCGTCCTGGAGAATCCGAGGTGCCCAGCGGTTGGATCGTCGTGTAAGTCGTGGAGTACTTCTGGACGCAGTGCTGACGGTACAACAAGAAGGTAGCTGGCGCGGACTGGTGAGAAGTTCTTCTTCACAAGCAGGTTGTTTTGTAGCGTGAACGAAGACAGCCCGCGCTTAAATGCGCTAGGTACAACGTCGGTGTTCACTTCCAAATATTCGACGAGGCCTTTTAGCTCTGGGTCTGCTCGCTGCTGTTTAGTGAAGTCTCCCCCGCTTATTATTCCAAGGAAGGCGTCGTCCTCGTCGTCTTGCGGCGGGGTATCGATGGGGACGCCTGATAGGCAGTCGGCGTCTGAATGTTTTTTTCCGGACTTGTAGATTACCGTGACGTCATATTCTTGCAGTCTGAGGCTCCACTTCGCCAGCCGTCCTGAAGGGTCCTTTAAGTTAGCTAGCCAACACAACGCGTGATGGTCGCTGTCGACTTAGAATGGCCTGCCATAGAAGTAAGGGCGGAATTTTGCTGTAGCCCAAATGATGGCGAGGCGTTCCTTTTGAGTCGCAGTGTAATTGCCTTCCGCTTTTGACAGCGACCGGCTAGCATAAGATATAACCCGCTCAAGTCCGTCTTTCCTCTGGACTAGGACGGCACCGAGGCCTACGCTACTGGCGTCAGTGTGGATTTCAGTATCGGCGTCCTCGTCGAAGCGTCCAAGTACGGGCGGCGACTGCATGCGTCGTTTGAGTTCTTGAAATGCGTCGGCCTGCGGCGTTTCCCACTTGAACTCGACGTCACATTTAGTTAGTCGTGTCAGCGGCTCTGTGATGCGTGAAAAGTCCTTGGCAAAGCGCCTACAGTAGGCACACATGCCAAGGAACCTGCGCACTGCCTCCTTGTCGATTGGCTGCGGGAACTTTGCGATGGCAGCTGTCTTCTGCGGGTCCGGGCGTACCCCAGATTTGCTTTTGACGTCGCCTAGGAACAGAAGCTCATCGTAAGCGAAGCGACACTTTCCGGCTTCAGAGTGAGCCCTGATGACTTAATGGCCTCTAATACTGTCGCAAGCCGCTTAAGGTGATCGTCGATATTTCTGGCGAAGACGACGACGTCATCCAAGTAAACAGGACAGGTCTGCCACTACAATCTTGCTAAAACCGTGTCCATCACGCGCTGGAACGTTGCAGGCGCCGAGCACAGTACAAATGGCATAACCTTGAACTCATAGAGGTCGTCTGGCGTGATGAAGGCGGTCTTTTCGCGATCTTTTTCGTCGAATTCTATTTCCCAGTAGCCAGACTTGAGGTCCATCGATGAGAAGTATTTAGCATTGCAGAGCCGATCCAATGCGTCGTCTATCCGTGGGAGGGGGTATACGTCTTTCTTCGTGATTTTGTTCAGTCGACGATAATCGACGCAGAAACGTAGAGTTTCGTCTTTTTTCTTCACTAAAACAACTGGAGACGCCCACGGGCTTTTCGACGGCTGGATGATGTCGTCGCGCAGCATTTCGTCGACTTGTTGTCTTACAGCTTCGCATTCTCGCGTCGAAACTCGGTAAGGGCTATGGCGGAGTGGTCGAGCGCACTCTTCGATTATTATGCGATGCTTTGCGACTGGTGTATGTCGAATCCTCGGTGACGTCAAAAAGCAGTCTTTGTATCGTCGAAGCAGATTTCTGAGCTGTTGCCGCTTAATCACGGGGAGACTTCGATTTATGTCGACGTCTGGCTCGGGAACTACGGTCGTCGGGGTAGATGCGACAGAATCCGAGAGGCGCTCGTCCTGTCGTCTTCTCTGTCTGTGTCCCTGTCATATGCGCTATTCTTTCGATTAATGATGACACACCAACTAGCCCAGCTTTCTGCCTTGATTGCCTTGATCCGAGAGGACAAACGTATTGCTGGTTTCCAGAATGTCCTCGATGTATGCGATCGTCGTACCCTTGTTGATGTGCTTGAACTCCTGGCTGAAGTTTGTCAGTAACACTTTCGTGTTTCCTCCGTGCAGTCGAGCGATCCCTCTTGCGACGCAAATTTCACGGTCGAGCAGTAGACGTTGGTCGCCTTCGATGACACCTTCTACGTCAGCGGGCGTTTCGGTGCCGACCGAGATAACAATGCACGAGCGAGGCGGGATGCTCACTTGATCTTCGAGCACACTGAAGGCGTGGTGACTACGAGGACTCTCCGGCGGTATCGCTTGATCTTCCGACAGCGTTATTGACTTCGACTTCAGGTTGATGATTGCGCTGTGTTGGTTCAGGAAGTCCATGCCAAGAATGACGTCTCGTGAACACTGTTGCAGGATAACCAAGGGGGCAGGGTAAGTCCGGTCATGAATGGTAATTCTTGCCGTGCAGATTCCAGTCGGCGTGATGAGGTGTCCTCCAGCGGTGCGAATTAACGGGCCTTCCCATGCAGTCTTAACTTTCTTCAACTGGGCTGCGATGGGTCCACTCATGACAGAGTAATCGGCTCCTGTGTCTACTAAGGGGTGACTGCGTGGCCGTCGAGAAGCACGTCGAGGTCGGTGGTTCTTTGTCTTGCGTTACAGTTAGGCCTTGGCGTCGGATCACGGTTGCGTCGCGTTGACCTGTGGCTGATACGTGGCGTCGTCAGGGGGTCTTTCGTCGGCGTATTCTTTGCTTCCAGTCTTCGTCGGGACGGCGGCGTGTCGTTGTTATGTCGTTGAGGCAGTCTCTTCGTAGTCTTCGTAGGCGGCGGAAGATGTTCGTCAGTTCGATGAACAGCAACTGCACCTCCATCGGTTGCTGCTTTTAGTTTTCCGGATATGGATTCACGGATCGGCCCCGGGCTGGGCCTGTGAATGGACGGCGCTGCGGCGACAGGTAGCGACCTGGTGGCGGCGAACGGGACGGTCGTCGAGGGCTCCACTGAGTAGCGGCGAGGCAGTCGGCGATGTCACGAGGGCGTTCACCTTCCCTCGGGTGCTTTGCGTTTACGGCGAATCCTCGCAATCCCAGGTCGCGGTATGGGCATCGGCGGTACACATGGCCGGCTTCGCCGCCGTGGTAGCAGAGCGGGCTGTGGTCGGGGGCGCGCCAAATGTCCGTCTTTCTCGCGTAGGTGCGCTGGGCGACGGCTGGTCGTGCTGGCGGCGGCGGACGACGGAAGTGCGGCGTGACAGGACCCTGGCGCGGTCGAGGAGGGGGACCTTGACGGCGAGCGACGGCGGCGTAGGCAATCGCTTCTGGCTGGGGCTGCGGTAATTGTGGTTGCACCTCAGGAGCTCCCAGTGATCGCTGAACCTCATCTTTCACGATGTCAGCGATCGAGGCTACTTGAGGCTGCGACGAAGGCAAGACATTGCGCAGTTCTTCGCGCACAATGACCCTTATGGTCTCTTGGAGATCAACGGAGCCCAGCGCTTGGATGGCGCACTGAGGCGTGAGCATTTGGCGGTTATATTGCCTAGTGCACATTTCTAACGTTTTCTCAATCGTCGTAGCCTCTGTCAGGAACTGAGCTACGGTCTTCGGTGGGTTTGGGATTAGTCCGGCGAAAAGTTCTTGCTTTACGCCTCGCATCAAGAAGCGCACTTTTTTCTCTTCGGACATTTCCGGGTCGGCGTGCCGGAAAAGACGGGTCATCTCTTCTGTGAAGATGGCGATGGTCTCATTGCGTAGTTGGCCTCGGGTTTCCAGCAGAACTTCGGCCCTTTTTAGACAACGCTTGTGAACGTCCTCAGGAAGTTACCGCGGAACAGGTCCCATGTTGCTAGGGTGGAGTCCCGGTTCTCGAACCAAGTCCTCGCGGCATCTTCCAAGGAGAAGTACACGTGTCGTAGCTTATCCTCAGAGGTCCAGTTATTGAAGGTCGAGATCCTTTCGAAGGTTTCGAGCCAGGTTTCAGGATCCTCCGACGTAGCTGGACGGTAGGTAGGGGGCTCTCTGGATTGTTGAAGTACGATGGGTGACATTGGGGCAGCCATTGTGGTTGTCTTGGCCACAATTTTCTTGGTCTTCTCAGGTAGAAGTCCGTGCTCCGGAAGCAGCTATTGCACACGACGGCTTGCTCGATGGTCCGTGACTACGTTGGTGCTCTGTTTACGGTCCGGGCTTGGATCACGGCTTGTCGAGGGCGTCCGGTACATGGTCGAAAATCACCTCCACCAGATGTCACGTGGTGGTGATGTTGAAGAACACAGCAGCAATACTGTGAAAGACAAAACTAACTTTTATTGGGCGAACCTGTGCCCACAAAAACAGGCTACACTTATAGCTCAACGATAGCGGCGAACACGGTCGGCGATCGTCGAAAATCTGGCCAGCGGGTCAAGCGCGTCGGCTTTTATACATCAGTTGTCGAATGTTCCAAAGTAATCGCTGGGACCCGCGTGCCTTCCACAAAGTTCTACATTATTCGCGTTGCGCACACATGCGATCAGATTACACAAGCTTCGGTCAGAGACTGCAGGTAGAAGCATCGATAACATTCCAGAAACATTTGTTAGGCGGTAAAACGTGTCACCCGATAAAGACGAACGAGTACACGTGTCAGTATGTTGATCAACAGACCCATACCGTAAGCCAGCTGTCGGACGCTCTACGAATCATCGTAAAACACCAGTGGGTTATTTAGAAGCTGTCTATGAGCTTCCGCTGTCCTGCGAGAAAAAACACATCGGACAGACAGGGAGGTGTCTTAATGACCGGTTACGAGAACATTGTCTAAACGTGAGAAATAAGCAATACGTCATGTGTCAACTCCCTGTCAGGAATGCGGCTGTGCGCCGGTGTATGGGTCCTGCTGCGTTCTTGCGAAGCAAAATGATAAAGATGTGCGAGAGATCATCGAGGCTCAGGCTATCTGACGGAATAGTGATACGTGTGTTAGCGCCCCTTCGGGCGATTTGTTAGATAAGGAGATGGCTTTTTGGATGGTTAAAATTTGAATGAGGTGGCGCCACTGTGCATGGGTTAAATAGGTGGGTGCTTCCTTAAAATCAAGTTGTTGAAGTTAGCGCATCGTGGTGTCTACTTGTTCGCTGGCGCTTGCTTTCCAAGTCAGTTTACCAACGCGCCCAACAAATGGCAATGCATCATCATCAGCAGCAGCCTTTATTTTTCATTGTCCTCTGCAGGACGAAAGCCTCTCCCAGCGATCTCCAATTGGCCCTGTCTTGCGCTAGCTGATTCCAACTTGCTGCTACAAATTTCCTAATTTCATCACTCCAGCTAAGCTTCTGCCGCCCTCGACAGAGCTTCCCTTCCCTTAGCGCCCATTATGTGACTCTGATGGTCCAGCGGTCTTCTACTCTATGCATTACATGGCCAGCCCAGCTCCATTTCTTTCTCTTAATGTTAACTAGAATATCGGATATCCCCCTTTTTTCTCTCTGATCACCACCGCTGTCTTCCTGTCCCTTAACGTTACGCCTAACAACTTTCGTTTCATTGGTCTTTGCGCGGTCCTTAATTTGTTCTCGAGCTCCTTTGTTAACCTCCAAGTTTCTTCCCCATAAGTTAGCAGTGGTAGTATGCAATAATTATACGTTTTTTCTTCTCAACGACAGTGGCAAGCTCCGAGTCCGGATTTAGTAATGCCTGATGTGTGCATTCCGAACCATTTTTAATTCTTCTGTAAATTTCTTTCTCGTCGTCAGGGTCTCCTGTCAGTGAATTACCTAGATATACATACTCCTGTACAGACTCTACAGGCTGAATGGCAATCATGAATTTTTGTTTCCTTAGCAGGCTGTTCAATATTTACCTTTGTCTTGTTCATATTGATCGTCAGACCCACTCTTGCACTTTCTAGATTAAGGTCCTGAATTATTTGTTGCAGTTTGTCCCCAGTGTTGCTGAAGAGGACAATGTCATCTGCGAACCGAATGGTGCTGAGATATTCGCCGTTGATCCTCACTCCTGAGCGTTCCCAGTTTAATAGCTTCAATACTTCTTCCAAGCACGCAGTGAACAGCATTGGAGATATTGTGTCTCCTTGTCTGGACCCTTTCTTTATAGGTATATTCTTACTTCTCTTGTGGAAAATGAAGATAGCTGTGAAATGTCGGTACATATTGTTCAATATGTTTGCGTTAGCGTCCTGTACTCCTTGATTACGTAATGCGTCCATCACTGCTGGCATCTCTAGTGAATCAAATGCCTTTTCGTAATCTATGAAAGCCATATAGGGAGGCTAATTAGGCCTTGCGGATGTGTCAGTTACCTTTTTCCTGACATATGGACGTGATCCTCTGAAATATATCTCTTCCTGAAGCCAGCCTATTCTAATGGTTGACTTAAGTCAAATCGTGCCCTGACTCTACAGGAAATTAGCTTGGTGAATATGTTATACAACACTGAAAGCAAGGTAACAGGCCTGTAATGCTTCAATTCTTGAACGTCTCCCTTGTGGATTACTACAACGTTGGCATTCTTACAGCTCTCTGGAACACTTGAAGTCTTGAGGCACTGCATATAAAATGACGCAGTAAATCGAAGTGCTGGGAGTGTTGGTACATATTGACCAAGGAATTGAACCAGTCAACTAGAGGCATTACGCTCAGACAAGAAGTGCGGAGGACAATGCTCAAGTATGAGCTGACTTCATTATTTACAGAAACTCGCAAGATTCACAGCAAGCACATGCGCCAGCGAAGGACGACACTGTACAACCACATGTTTTATTTTTCCGCATGTCATTGACACATGCTATGTAAATCAGATTTATAGGTATGAAAATACCTTTTCAGTCAGGGTGAGCAAAGGTACACTAGTACAAAGGCCATTGAGCTTCGTAATCTGAAAAGCTTCAAACATTTTCTCGGGTTCGCGTTTCCCCCCGGCCAAGAATCGTTAGCGACCTAAACGAGGCAACACACACACGCGCGCGTACACACACAAACACACACACACACACACACACACACACACACACACACACACACACACACACACACACACACACACACACACACATATATATATATATATATATATATATATATATATATATATATATATAGGACCTTCATCTGTTTTTACTGTTTTGAAAGACGCAGCGATCCTAAACGAAATATAATATATCACAGAACTACGAATTCTAAAAATTCTTACCCAGTTTTTTCACGCATCTTATGATGCACCTCACCCATTTTCTCAGTACTGAGAAGAAGGCTCAGGTTTCTATTTGATTTGTTTGGCTCCTCAGAGTCCTTGTCCGGACAAGGCATACCCGATTGAGCATACCCAATTTTTAAAATAAATTATACCATGCGTTTGGCGCATGATAGCCTGAGTTGCTTATGCACCATAAAACCCAATACAATACGATAGATAGATAGATAGATAGATAGATAGATAGATAGATAGATAGATAGATAGATAGATAGATAGATAGATAGATAGATAGATAGATAGATAGATAGATAGATAGATAGATAGATAGATAGATAGATAGATAGATAGATAGATAGATAGATAGATAGATAGATAGATAGATAGATAGATAGATAGATAGATAGATAGATAGATAGATAGATAGATAGATAGATAGATAGATAGATAGATAGATAGATAGATAGATAGATAGATAGATAGATAGATAGATAGATAGATAGATAGATAGATAGATAGATAGATAGAATTGTCGTCTCACGTGCGGCTAACCCAGAACGACCCAGTGACAGCGGGGCTGCGCGGTACCTCAACACTTGTGTTAAACCAGTTGAAAGCAATTCAGTGATGTTGAACACGTAGCTGCCCAGTGAAGTGTGAGGGAATTCTTTCCTCAGTGAGACTTCGCATGAATCCGCCTGAACTGTGCCGCGGACCGGCCCAGGGTGTTCTTTAACGCGCAGAAAAAACTATATGGATATTTGAGTGCGGCGCGGCCGCTTCACTACATGAAAGTTTGTTGTTTGGGTAGATTGTACACGATGGTAAGAACAAAAACAGCGTGAGAAACGGGACAACGAAGACAGACAAATGTTGAGCTTGTCTGTCTTCCTTGTCCCGTTTCCCGGGCTGTTTCATTTTTTTTTTTTTTCACTATCGGTTGGCCCCCCGTCAGCTCTTTCCAATTCATACAAGAGGGAAAGTCTCGGGAAGAAGGGTGGAAAATTATTGGATAAGAATACAATAATTATCATAATGCTAGGAACTATTTAAATGAAGCAACCATGAGCCTAGTAACTGTAACTGTACCACACGCAAGGCAAAATCCATAAACTGCACTTTAGGTATAGCGCAGCTGGTCGCGCGCTGGCGTTTTGTAGCGACAGGCAGACGACACGTGCGATCAATCACACCGGACAACGTGTGGTCGTCCTAAGAAAAACTATCCGGCACACCTCCAGTCATGCACGCATGCGTGCGGTGTCGCCGCATTTCTTGGTTCTTTGGCAGTCGCAAATTGGTACCGCTCTGACCTCACGGCGCTCTGACCTCACGGCGGCCGGCGCCTTTCGCGCCATCGGTGGGCGCTGACCTCGTGCATCGCGGTACGCGATGAAAGTGAGAACCTCTGCACTTGGTCTCCCGGTCATTGACGCTGCAACGCTCAGCGGTGACTCGGAAAGGCGCCGGCCGCCATGCGGTGCGAACATTGCGTTTGAATCGTCGTGCACTGTGCCAGAAGAAAGCCAACACTGCTCGCAACGTTTGTTTTTTTCGTACCGACACTGCCGATGTTGAACGTGTACTTCACGCTATATACGCAGTCGAACGATGTGTGGATCCGGACTCACGGACGATGTGCTTGGAAAGCCTTCCGCCGTGGCGTGTATTTACCGAAAATCGTGAATAGTAAATTTCTGTATACGCAGCCCGAATACGTATGTAGTCGCGAGCAAAAGCCGTTCAAGTCCCGACTTCACAATTGTGTACGCCAATGCCGCATCAAAAGGAAAAGTATAGATGAACTGGAGGACATTTAAAACATGTCGCACGCGTCTTAAAACTCTTGCGATTGAATTTGTGATGCAACTTTGAATCGGTTTAGTAAAACGAGTTATAAGATCGGTGGCTCGCCGTTTGCTCTCGGTGTCTCTATGTCGCCATGTAGTGGGTTCACTCGTTTATTTGTTTTTTTTTTTTCTAATCTGGTAATACTTATTGAAGTGCCCGCATATGATGGGCTCCTGCAGATAGCTATTGCATGGAGTTCACATTCTGTACGCTTGACCAACTCACTGAAGAATTTAGAATTCCTAATGTTTTTTAGAGCTGCACGCTTGCTCGTATTTCTGAAATGAAAGAAACGTAGTTAAACTGAATTTTCAACGGTCAGGTTTAATTCGCGCTTGTAATGGCTAGAAAGCGCGGCATCTGTGAATTTCTTTTTCCGGCACAGCCGTGCAAGCTGGCATATTGTCTAGCATTGCACGGTCGAGCAGGCACGCGTTCAGCACGGCCCTCACCCGCAGGCCACGCCACCGCCCCTGACACGCCCGCACGAGTCCGAGCCGAAGCTGGTCAAGACACCCGACGCGCTCATCTCGAACGGGGCCTCCAAGGAGGGCATCCCCGACTACGAGGACTCGCAGCACAGCGCGCACGTGAGTTGCAGCCGGCCTGCTGCGCGGTTCGGAGATTTACGACCCGTCGCGATATGCACTCGTTCCATCTGACCACGTCCTGGACACTTCATCGGACTCGTCCCGCCATGCAGTGCGCGCAAGCGGAAGTGCTCGGCCATTTGCTCCTGCACCGCGTTCGCGCTGAAGTACGTCAAGCGCCATTTGATGAGTGCCACGTATGCATTTGGCCTTTCTGTCGACGGCGTGGAAACCCTCCTCGGGCCGCGCGGATTCGCTCGCGTATGAGATAATGCACATTGCAGCCTGGCCAACTTCACTGATCGGTCAGGATTGACGGTGTGTGTAATGTTGGCGAGGTATAGCCCGATACGCAGATCGCAAGGAAGCGAGCTAAGCGGGGCTTGCTGCTTTCCGCATTTCTGCTAAGCGCGTCCATTGATCGCAGAGCAACCGATGCCAGTGGAGCTGTCAGCACTATCTCCCTCCCTTGCTTCTCCTTGCCCACACTGCTGACCAATGTTCAGGTTTCAGCCATGCGTCACGCAATTATACGGTGCGGTCAGCATGAGTTTCCTCTTCTCTTTCAATGAATCTCTCTCTCTCTCTTCTCAGAGACTTTCCTACAAATACTACAAGAGGGAACGAGGGAATTCTGGTGTTGCGATCATTAAGCTGCTATATGACTGAAGGATAGTACATAGATTTGTCTAATCTGCATGTTTGTTACTCCAAACATTCTTACAGCGTAATTTATTGCGCCTCATTTCTTTTAATTTTCAAGAATTCTTTTGTTTCTAGATGCATGAAGTTTCTGTGCAGAAGCATATTCATTGTGGAGTGTTATCTTTATAACGCAATATTTTATTGAAAGTGATCAATTTGCGATGTCGCAAACCGTTTGAAGCCAGAGTGACGAAAGTTACGCAAATCTGTGTGCTTTTCCAGACATGAGACAATCGTTAACTAGAAAAAAATACAAAAGACGTGCGACGAGAATCGAAAGTACAGGAGCCACGACTCTAGCACTCAGGACACGATACTAGCGTCATATCCTCTTGGCTTCTTGTCCTTGTCCCACGTCTTTTTGACGCTACTTATAACAATGTCTGGAATCTGGAATACGCAAAAACCAGATTGATTGATTCCCACGATGGCGGATACTTGCACCTCCCATACACACATAGACCTATACCACGATGCTACGTCACAAAAATACGCTGGCGCTGTCGTCGGCGGTGATTCCCATGATGGCGGAACCGACATACTTGCAACTTTCGTACACAATATAGACCTTTACCACGACACTGCGTCCTGAAAATACGCTTGCGCTGTCGTCGGAAGTGGCTTTCGCACGGTAGACACTCCGCTGTCGAGCCGCCCCTCTTATCTCAGTAGCCGCTGGGTTTGGCGGGTGTGTAGGCGGTTCCTTGTACGCGGTCTGTCTTCTGTATATTAGAACGAAGAAAACTTGTTATGCCGACGAACTGCGTTGCGCCAAAATACGCAAGAGGCTCGAGTTTTCATATGTTTCCTCTTAGAAACCGTCGCATGGAATGGGCCGCCGCTGTAAAAACCGATAATTCGATTCCGATACCAGATCATCCATTACGCGCCAAACATTTCGTAACAGTTAAGCTTCTTTGTTAACTTGCGTGGCGTGTATTCACCAACGAAGATAATTATGATCGTTAATAGGGTGTCAATTCAAATTCATGCCACACTGTGGGAAAGCTAGATTAGGACTAGCTTTGAATGCAGGTCGAGCACGTCACATTGAAACTAAAATTTATTATTAGGAGCTCGAAGAATTGCGCCGCCTGCAGCGTAGATGGCCTAGCAAACGTTCACATACGCGGGCAACACGGTCACAGTAGCGTTAATTACAGTGCGGACGTCATAAACGCTCCTAAACTTGTTGCTGAATTTCCGCGCGCGAGATAAGATTTACCGAGTTGGTGCGGAGTTGGAGCGATCGAACGGCTGCGGCCAACAGCTCAGATTGCGCGGGCCTACACAGCCAGCGTCACCGTATACACTGCAAAATAATTTACACCCTTAAAAGGGAGAAATCGTGTAAATGCGTCTATAACTCCCACCCTTAAGGTGTCGGTTATTTAAATCAAACCCTAAGGGTGTGATCATAGACACATTTACACCCCTTTTCACTTTTATGGGTGTAAATTATCTTACGGTGTATTAGTGCCAGTGTCTCGCCGGTCCCATGCACCCGGCCCGAGGAGAACGCTTCGGTCGCCGCTTACGGGGACATAGAAGTCGGCTGCAGTTTGTCTTTGCTCTGAAGTAGTACTTAATAGCACAAAATCACGTCGAATTGGGCGCGTGTTTCGCAAAGCAGCGCCCTGCACTACACCCACTGGCACGATCGCGATCCGACGGCATATCGTCTCGCCGACAGAAAGCAAACTTCCGATCAGCGAGGCCGCCGGGCTGGCTCGCTGGTGGTGCGTCTCGCTTGCTGTTCGCACCGACCACGCCGAGGAAACCAATTCCTTTAGGCCCACGTCGATCGTGTTGTAAAAAAAGCAAAGAGGAACCATGCGGATCCTACGCACTGTGCGAATCTGTGTAAGCGAAGCTTTCTGCGCCGTTTGCTTTTATTGGCGATAATTAGCGGTGATGTTGACGGCAAATATTTAATTTTTTTCGGCGTGTAGTGCAATGCGAGATGGGCGAGTTGATGTCAAACGTTACCTTGCGTGCACCACTGCTGTTTGTCTGCGTATAGTACACAGAAAACACAGGCAGACGTGTCTGCTTGAGGCGTTGTTGCGCACAATTATTCATAACCTCCGAGAAGGTTAGCACTGTCATTGCTCACACGGCACATCGCATCGTGGCAGAAGTGTTAATCCTCAATTGAATTAGGGGGCTGTACGTGCTAAAAACCGCAATTGTATAATTACGGATTATAAAGCACGCCCGTGGGGTTCCTTAAAGTGCACCTGAAATGAAATGTTTATTCGCTCACAGTTACATAGTAGCCACAGAGAAGGGGACGCAGGGCAATACGGTACTTGATGCAGCTTGAAGACCGCCTGGCGCCCGTTGATCACATGACCGCTGTTGGCGAACATGACCGTGGCAGCTATGTAGTTCTAACTTCAAACGCGATGCATTTACACACGGTTCAGACTAGCATAAGATAACAAGGCCTACATAAAACAAAGAACACAATCATAACGAAATAACACTACATATATAAGCTTTAGGTTATCACAAAAAGCAAGCATTAACACATTTTCTTCCAGTGCTATTACAAATCTATTCATTAACGGCGGAGTAAAAGAAAGCAGAACTTTATCACAGAAAATACACAATTATTACTTGTAAAAAACGAATTATACACATCTTTTTAATACTATAGCATTAAATGTGTTCAAGGAGGTGAACAATAGAAAGCAGATTTTTCTATGATAATTCTTCGAGTAAAACAGTATTCTGCTCAAGTATATTAAGACAAAGTGTTGAGATGAAGTGTAACGATTGTCTTTGATACATAGTGCGGCAAAAAGGTAAAGATCAGGCAACATGGTGACGAAATTTATTAAACAGGTGCATAAGAAACTAATTTACATGCGGACAACATGATATCACTATTATTTTGAACAGCAGCCTTGTACATGTATAGTATTCTGAATCACATGTAGCGCAGTTATATTTAGGGCTTTAAATTTTGGGAAACATTTTTCCGTATGTGAGCACCCATTAATCTGACAAACCGCTTTTGCGCAAGTAGCAGTTTCTTCATTATTATGTTTACTTGTAGTCCCCCATACAAAGAAAGCGATAAGTGATGACTGGTAAAAAGAATGCACTGTAAATAAGAATTTTCACTTGTCCTGGTAGCCTATGCCTGATTTGACGTAAAGAATCGTGTATTTCATCTACTTTCGTGCACACGTGTTTAATGTGCGCATTCCAGGTTAGTGCCTCAGAAAAAAAAAATCTACACACCCTTTGTTGGCGGTACAACTTCGATTATGTTGTTGCCCATAACAGCTGTGAAATTTCTACCAACGATTTGTTTTTTGCCTTGAATACTAAGACAGTTGTCTTATTAGCGTTCAGATTTAAGCAGTATTTGCTGTTCACTGACGTAACTATTCCAGGAATTATTGCCATGCATCGATAAGTCATGATCAGTGCTGTCGGAAGCCAACATATAGTGATGTCATCTGTGCACGCGATTAGCTTAACCGATAAGGGGTTTTATTATATATAATGGACGTGTACCAGGGGCAGCAAGGGACCTAGTAGTAAACTCCCTTATGGCAGACGGCGTACGAGTGGTTTTATGGTTGATGACGAAAAATTGTGACCACCATTTATTTACCGTAACTACGCTAGGGCTTTATAAGGGTTAAATCAGTTCGTCTGATGCCATAATGATTAAGTTTGCGTATTAATAAATTATGGTTTAGCACATAGAAAGCTTTGAAAAAGCCTGCACATATGCCAAGAACCAATTGTTTTTTGTTCACACGTGTTAACAATTACTTCTTTTTGTTTATTTAGAGCCATTCCCGCAGATATTTTTTGCCTGAACGTAAATTCGCAAGCAGACAGAACAGAATCCTTAGCAATAAAGCTGCTCGTTCCGACGTAAATTAATTTTTTCTGACCTTTTAGATAAAACCGGAAGGATTGAACTTGATCGATAATTGGACATGTAAGACGAGCAGCCTCCTTCATGTACAGCAACAACTTTGGTAATTTACCATTTCGCCCGGAGAGGTACCGGTGCTCATTGCGAGGTTTTAAATGTGGGCTAACACCGGGGCCAGGGTATCAATGACATATCTAAAAGGCTTTATTTGAAAGCCAACTTTATTCCCAGACACACTTGGCATTTTGCCTCACGTAACACGCAGAAAATATTCGCGATGATCCTTTTTTTTTTCACAGCGTTTATTTACGCGACAGCGCGTTTTCACGCAAATTCATTCATCTAGCAGCCGACATCGCCGCCCACATTGACCACAAACACAAGGTATATTCACTTTTCGTTTGGACTAAAAAATATTTAAACTCACGTTTAGTCTTATCAATAAATGAGTGGAACGCTCTTCCGCAATCCAGTGCCGACATTACGGAATTAACTTTTTTCCAATCGGCTCTATTGACATTCCTTAATGGGCAAACTTGCCATGCGAGCTGATCTTTTTTAAACAACCCTGTTATCCTGCTTGCGTGCCTTACTGCCTTTGAACACTGTCAAGCATTTGTTGTGTTGTTCTAATGGTGTCGTAGCTCGATCTTGTATTATTGCATTATATATATACACGCACTGCATCTCCTTAGTATCGGAAATGTTTGTGTTATTTATTTGTGTTTTGTTCTTCATGCTTGTAACCCCCTTCTGAAGTTTATTGTTGTTGTTATTCCTCCTATGTAATGCCCGAATCTGGGGCCTCGGGGTAAATGAATGAAATGCAAAAAAAAAAACAGATTTGCTCAGCCGAAAACTTTTTAAATATTATCAATGTTTCTGTTTAAGTTGCAGGATAGAGAAACAAGGAATCTAGAACACCTGGTAGCCGGAAGTAGAATCATATGGACAGGAAAGGGTTCCTGTAACATTTACAAAGAATTCGCTGAACTGGTTTGAAAGCCGAGTACCGCTTTGAACCTGTCCGTCTCTAAGTATTGATGTTATGTTCTTTTTTTTTTCGAAAATTGAGAACCTTATTTAATTCAGCCCAATGAAGAGTAGAATTTCCAGTGGACGAATTAGAGTGAACATTATTAAAATATTCCAACTCTGCATTCCGCAATTCTCGGTTTAATTGGTTCCCCAACTTTTTGTAAGTAAGCAACTTTTGTGTCACCCGAGATTTTACAAGATCGGCTTACATTTCTTTTTGTCTTTATTTTTTAGTAGGGCTTGAGTTTTCCACGGTTTTCTAACTCTTCGCTTAGGAGGGCTTAGGATAGGAAAGCATTGTTCATATATTGGGTTTTACTTTCTTTATCAGTGCTTCGTATGCATTTTTAGCGTCTTTGCAAATAAGCACTGTGCTGCAGTCGGTCGAGGAAACTGTCGTTCGGAAGCGTTCAAGACTGTTTTGGGGAACTAGTTGGTATTGCGCAGGACTTTCTTGTGCCCCACGATAATAACAAGCCGCTTGGACAAAAGTAAAACGGGAAGGTCGTCACGGATGCCCTTCAATATTGTCCCTGGAATTATATCATGTTTTTCGGCGTTCGTAATGATAGCATCGGTAGCTGTTGAAATAGAACACGTGATGCGGGTTGGCACTTGAATAAGACTAGAGAAAGCAAAGGTATTAACTAAGGAAATTCTCTGTAAAAAGCGGAACTGCACTTCATGTCGATGTTTACATGACCCGACAAAAATAAGATGGCGACATAGTCAAAAATACATGCAATGTTACCGAAAAAGTTTGATAAACTGCCCCTCAGAGGACAGTACATCGCAGTGAACAAATTGCATCAATATTCAACTGTTAGCAGCGTCAACTTGTTGTCTGCAGTTACAGCAGTCCTGTTAGGAACTTGCAGTGATCTCCTGCCACCTCTACGATTTGGCCTATCTAGAATGACACAGGGATAATCTCTGAACACCGAAATCTCACTAAGTCTCACTAAGCATCATCGCATGAAAAGAAAAGCTGAAAGAATAAAAAACCGTATGCATATCATCAATCTTGTTAAAGACAGAGCGACAATTCATATGAAGTATTCGAACACTATCTTCACTGGAAAGTTGATCTAGGTCCACAGGGGTAACAAGTTGATAGCAAGCCACAATGACAGCAAACACCTTACTTCATTTTGTCCACGTCGGTGCCCGTGGAAACTTTCACGACAGGACTGCCTTCAGAGTTACACGCAAATGCGTGACCACCTCGGATCCACACAAATTTCCACTCAGCTTCCCGTTTTCTCTCTCTCTCTCTCTCTCTCTCTCTGATAGACTGTGCCAGCAAGCGCTTGCGATCCGGGCATAGGTGCTCGTTTATGTGCACAGGCGTCGATGCTTCACAGCCAAGTTTATTGCAAGACAGTTTCTCTCTTCTCGCCTTTTGCAAAACACAGCCTCGCTTTCGACGATGAACGAATTGTGCTATGACGTTTCCGCTGGATGGATTGCCTGGTGAAGCTACTTTGTGGCACATGCTAACGTCATACAGAAAGATACTTTCACCAATGTTGTTCCCTAATTTTTCCATAATTTCTGTCAAATCTTCGTTCGCGTTTACTGGTGTTCCCTCAGTTTCCAGGTTCATTTGTTACTGGAATACTGCTCTTATTTCATCAGGCGAGCGTCATTCATCTTCGTTTGAGCATCCAAACGTTTGCACCGTTTTTTAAGCCTATCATTCTTTGCTCTTTTGGAATTATTTTCATCCAGCAATTTTTTCACAACATTCCGCATTTCTTCGTACCTGTCGCCAATGAAGGACAGACTGGTCCGGTCCAAGCATTCCTTAAAAGTCCTTAGTTCCAAATTAATTTCCACCTTAAGCTCTTCAAATGCGGAGGCCAGCTCTTTGCTCATCTTTCACATAACTAATGACGCTCACTACAGATGTATCACAACTGCACTAGCACATTAATACAGCGGCAACGACATGACAGACTTCAGTTACGACATTATGACATTTGGAAAGATTGCATGCGCTTTATGGACGATCACAAGGAAGAAGCTGGGACAGGCGCAATCTTCCTTGTGATCGTCTACAAAGCGCATCTAATCTTTCTAAATACAATAAACCAACTTGCCCAACAACGCATCCTGCAAGACATTATGACAGTCGTAGAATAAGGGCCACCAACCTGCAGCCAAAAAAGAAGTCACAGTTTCGCCATAAACATGAAGCATTGTTTACGATAGCGAAGTAGTGGACAGCTATACTAAGTAAAGATAGTAGATTTATTGGCCGTGTGACGTTGTAAACATAAGCAAACTAAGTAAATTAACAAGCATGGTGTCACGCGCGCACAAGCAAACATGAACACATCTTACCCAATGACCGCGGAAACAAGCTGTCAGAACGCTGTAGTGAAGAATGGCGGCGGCAGCAGCAGCGATCGAATTCACCTTCCTGCATCTCTCGCTTCAACGGGAACGAAACGTCGAAAGCGCAGCGCATATGAAGCCACCGGCACTGCGCGCACTCTGCAAACATCGCAGACCGCATTGAAGGTGAGGCGCGCACGTCGCAGATCGCTTTCAAGTTACGGCCCGGCCGCGCCGTAAGCAGCAGCCGCTCGAGAAGAACTCCCCCTTCCCTCCCCCCTCCCCCCCTCGGTGCCTCGCGCGCGAAAGGAGACGGCGCGCTTCCGCCCAGCCTTCCTCGCTCGCGGACGCGAGATGGAGCAGCGTTCGCCGGCTCACTTTAGCACGCTTTCATTCGCGCATACAGCATACGTCGCGCAGCGACGATATTATCGCCCTTGGACTTACACGTATCTCACGGCGACGGCAACGGCGACGGCAGAAATGTGCCTGGAGCGCCCACATTATTGTATATGTGTTGTATATTATATATAATAACAATTGTTTTAAATAGTCCTTGTTTCCCAAGACTTTGATTCAATGAAATAACTTGACTAATATCCAAGTTACTCAGCCTTCGTTGTCATCATTGGCTGGTAACCTCTGTTGAATAGGTTACAAGCTGATATATGGCTTTCTTTTTTACCTTTTTTTTCTTTGCTGTGTTATGTACAAAACCTATATTGTTTGTATAAGCAATGTACTGCGTCTTGCTTTGTCTTGTTGCCTGCATTTGTATGATATTGCCACGTGGTAGTGACGTATAAAGAACACAGTAACAATGCTGTGAAATACAAAACTAACGTTTATTGGGCGAACCTGTGCCCACAAGAACAAGCTACACTTAAAGAACGGCGACAGCAGCGAACACAGTCGGCGATCGACAAAATCTGATGAGCGGGTCAAGCGCGTCGGCTTTTATACATCAATCGTCGAACGTTCCAGCGTAATCAATGGGACCCGCGTGTCTTCCAGAAAGTTCTACATTATTCGCGTCGCGCACACATGCAATCAGATTATTCAAGGTTCGGTCACAGTCGGTGGATGGAACCATCGATAACATTAAAGAAACTTCCGATACATGCAGGCGCGTCCTGCGCTGTGGGATAACATTTGTTAGGCGGTGAAACGTGGTCGCCCGATAAAGATAAACAAATAAACGTGTCAATATTGTATTTCCAGGCTGCTAAAATTCCTATGGGTATTGCAGTAGTTGCAAATAAATAAATGCTATCCCAATAACAAATAAATAAATTTTATGGACGTATTGGCGCACGTGAGAATTAGTATAACATACATACACACATGTATTAACACGCATGCTTGCTTATCTTTATCCGGTTACCGCATTTCACCATGTTACAAGTGGTAAAGGGTATCGCTCAACGCGTGACGCGCCTTTATCTTTCTAGAACGTTCTAGATGCGCATCAGGTAATACCACCGTTGTACGCTGACGACGAGCTACGTCGAAGGTGGAGCACTATACATCGAAAACCTGCGCAAAACCACCAAAGCGGTTATGCGAGAGGTGCTGCATACGTCGCCCCATACCGCCACAGCCTCAAATACCCTCGATTAAAGCCAGACCTCGTCCACGACGAAATCCGGCAAACACTGCGAGTTACTCCACCGCCTCAGTTCAAGCCGGAAGCCTCGAGGTATACGCCGCCGTCGCACGCCGCCAGCTCCCCCGGCCGCAACCGCGCCAGGACCCTGCAGCGCCGCGATTCTGTCGTCAGCCGCCGCTGCCACCCCGCGTAACATCCCAGGGAAGGCAGACGTTTGGCCCACCCACGATCACAGCCCGCTTTGCTATCATTGCGGAGAAGCGGGTCACGCCTACCGTCGTTGCCCAAACCGCGAGATGGGTCTGCAAGGATTCGCTGTAAACGCGCCTCGCCCGCTACCAGACGACCGCACTCGTGACATCACCGACTATGACGCAGACACGGAGTGGACACCTCGACGACCATCCCATTCGCCTTCGCCAGGCCGATGCTTCTAGCCGCAACGCCGGTAGTACGCTGGCCCAAGTCGTGTCCGATCTGACCACCCTTATCCGGAAAACTAGAAACAGCAACCGACGGAGGTGCACTGTTGCTGCTGTTCGTCGAAAGGCCGAAGATGCACCGCCTCCGTCGACGACGCTTGAAGATCCAACTCGACGGCGTCTAGCAACGACACGCCGCCATCCAGACAAAGCCTCGAAGCCAAGACAACGCCACCTAGAGAAGAATTGACGACAAGACGTAACAACAGCGAGCCAATATGACGCAGCCGTCATCGCACGCCGCGCCCCAACTGCAATACAAGACTAACTACCGGTCTCGAGGTCCTTTTTGATGGCCATAAGTAGCAGCTCTTGTAGCCACAGGAGCTAACTATGTCATCAGGAGTGGATAATACTCCGCCAAGTTTAAGAAATTCAAGACCATAGGCGTACTTACCGGGGGCGGGGGTCTGTCGAAAGTGGGGGGAACAGTATGCTATCCCCCCCCCCCATTTTTTAAAGTGGGCACTTCTGGCGGCACGCTGGAAAGTCCAACAAAACGACAGCTGAAGCTCAATTTTCTTTCTTCGTAGAGCGACGTGGGTAATGTTCTTCTTTATTAAGTATCCCCTGCTTGGGCAGCGAGGATTGTCTTTTGTGCCTCCTCGCGACGCCCTGTAGCGGACGACGCACGGGATTCACAATACACGCTCGCGTTGCGCAGAGCTCGCGCTGGGCAGTTCCCGCCCTAAGAAATGCCAGCTTCCGCTACTTGCATCATGCCCAGTTCTTTGGAACCACTATATCGTTATTTGCAAACATAATCAGCTTGCAAAATTTAACCTGCGGGCGAGGGAGATGTCCGGATAAAGTATTCTATGCATTGGACCGGCTCTGAAACTCTTAAGTACTTTCCGATCAATCTCAAAACTGCCTACTGGAAAACAGAAGTCGATGAGAGGGATAGCGAGAAGGCTCCCTTTATCATGCCGCACGGCCCTTATGAATTTAAGATCATGCCATTCGGTCTCTGATCGGCGGTCGCAACTTCCCAGTATGTAATGGACACAGTGTTGGCTGTCTTGAAATGGCAGACATGTTCAGTCTACCTTGATGATGTCTTTGAGTCAAAATTTGACGATCACCTAAAGCATCTTGGCTGATCTTGAAGCCGGAAATGTGTCGCTACGCGGACCAGGAGCTCCTGTTCCTGGACCACGTCATGAGCAAGTCTCAAGACCGTCCTGACCCGAAGACCGCTACTATGGGGAAATTCTCGCATCCTGTCGACAAAAAAATCAGTGCGAAAATTCCTTGTCATCTGTGCCTACTACAGGCGCTTTGTCACGGATTTTTCTCTCATCGCCGGGCCATTGACTCGTCTCACGAAACCACGTGTCGAGTTCAAGTGGCAAGTGCCGAAAGCTGAAGCATTCCAAGAGCTTAAGAAGCGCCTACAGTCACTACCAGTACTCGCTCACATCGACGAAAACGCCGATACAGAAATACACACCGACGCAAGTAGCGTATAGGCCCGAACGCCGTGCTGGTCGAAAGAAAAGGCAGGCCTCAAAGGGTCATAGCTTACGCTAGCCACTCATTATCGAAAGCGGAAGCAAAGCGTTCCACGACGGAAAAAGAATGCCTTGCCATCATTTGGACTAACGCGAAATTTCGACCTTATCTCTACGGTAGGCCTTTCAATACCGTAAGCGACGATCACGCATTATGTTTGCTGGCAAATTCATAGGAGCTTTCAGTGCGCCTAGCATGGTGGCCAATTAAAATGCAAGAATTTGTCATCACCGTGGTCTAGAAGTCTAGACGCAAGCACTCTGACGCCGACTGCCTATCACGCGCCCCCATTGACTCGCCACCTCAAGACGACGATGATGACGACGCCTTCCTAGGAACAATAAGAGCTGAAAAACAAGCAGTCTCGGAGCTAAAAAGCTTCGTCGAGTAGTTGGGAAGACAACAACGGCGTTGTCCCTAGGATATTTAGGCGAGGGTTGTCTTCGTTTTCCCTGTGAAACGACGTCATCGTAAAGAAGAACTTCATCCTATTCCACGCAAACTACCTTCTCCTTTTGCCTATAGCATTGCGGCCATAAATCTTGAGCGCCCTGCATGATGATCAGACAGCTGGGCATCTCAGATTTTGCTGTACGCTCACGAGGATACAAGTACTACTGGCCGCGCCTCACCACCGACGTCGCGCCTTACGTCAAGGCATGCCGGGACTGTCAATGAGAACCCCTAAAAGGCCAGCAGGACTGCTACAGCCAATCGAGTCTCTTTGTCGACCCTTCCAACAAATCGGGATGGAGTTATTGGGGCCGTTTCCGACGTCAACATCCAGAAATAATTGGACCATCATGGCTTACCGACTACCTTACCCGCTACGCCGAAACGAAGGCCCTGCCTAAAGGTAGCACGGCCAAAAAGGCTAAATTGTTCGTCGAGCATATACTGCTAAGACATGGCATCCCGGAAGGGCTCACCACGGAACGAGGAACGGCTTTTACAGCGGAGCTTACCCGAGCGATTCTGCAACAGAGCCAGACAAACCACAGGAGGACGTCTGCCTACCTCCCGCAGATGAATGGTCTGACGGAGAGACTCAACAAGATCGTCGCCGACATGATGACAATGCACATACGTCGACGTCAAACACAAGACGTGGGATGCCGTCCTTCCATACGTAACGGCGGTGCAAGAAACAACGCAGATCACGCCGTTCAAGCTGGGTTACAGAAGGAATCCAACGACGACTATCGACGCCATGCTGCCGCACGTCACCGACGAAGAGAATCTCGACGTGGCCGCCTATCCCCAACGCGCCGAAGAAGCTCGACAGCTCGCCCGCCTGCGAATCAAGAACCAGCAGAGGACCGACAGCCGACACTACAATCTTCGACGACGCTACGTGAAGTACGAGCCTGGCGACCATGTTTAGGTTTGGACTCAGATACGCCGACGAGGACTAAGCAAGAAACTATTGCGACGCTATATCGGACCCTAAAAGGTCATCCGACGTATTGGCGCACTGGATAATGAGGTCGCGCTCACTGCTATTATGCAATTACTGCACGTACTGTGCACGACCTGAAGTAGTGTATGTTGCGTGCCTTAACGCATTCTACCAGCGCTAGCGACCTCTGGAACTTTGTTTCTTTATTTTGATTTACTGCGTGTATTTTAGATGTTTGCTGTAGTGTTTGTAGCACCGGGACGATGCTTTCTAGTGGATGGCATGGACACGTGTTCTTACCCTTTTTCTGGGGACTGCATTTCACCCGCTCAGCGCAAGACCTCTCTGCATAATTTGGAACTTACTCGAATGTTATCTTTTTTCTATCTCTCATATGTGTTATTGGTGAGCCTTGCGTAATCAAATTGTACGCGCGACCTGAATAATCTTGTACTTTCTGCAAGGTATCCGAGCACCAGTGATTAGATTGGAAGCTACCACAAATCGTATATGAAAGCCGACGCACTTGACCCACAGATTCTATTTTCGGCTATCGACAAGTGCACTCGCCACTATCAATGTGCTGAGTGTTACATGATTTGCTGGGCACAGGTTCGCGCAATAAGAGTTGTTGTTGGGCGAGCTGGTTCATACTGTGAGGAAATATATGGACTGCGCGGAATTCAAGACAACAACGCAGTCACGGACAAACGCTAACTTTCAACGAACTTTCTTCTTCGTCCCTCTTCAATGTCTTAAGCTGCAATAAACAGCTATTTTATCACTTGCGTTGTGTCACTGTGATGCTTCACCGTCACTGTAACTTGACAATAGACGTATACACATGCTCATCGATATGCAGGTTGTCCCAGCTAAGCTTAGCCAGAGTTTAAAAATATGCGAATGGCACGCAGCTGGAAAGAGCCAAGGTAATGTTGTTTGCCGTCGCTTGGAGATACTTAGAGTATTTTTTTTCATTCTGCCTAATTAGTTAATCAGTCCTGTTTAATTAATCAACTTCTCAAGTATTATATTTAGATTATTAGTGTCAACGAGAAAATTGTAGAGCGACATGAAAAGCTTCCGATGAAGCTTTCTGTTGCTCAATACGTGCTACATACAAGTGTTTTTCTGAGCGTGAAAGAAGGCCGCAAATGCACTCAAAATTGCCGCGCGACTGACCGCTCGAGGCACTTTGCGTGTATTCGCGGGCACAATGCTTACGCATACTTCGACAACTCCCAGAAGAATTTCTGCGTTATTATCTCTCTTTTCGAGAGGCTTGTCTCTTAACTCTACATTTAGTCCTGGTTGTGTTTTGCTTAATTGCGGCATCGAAGAGTACTGCACACACCGCGGTAAAGCAGTAGCTATGACGTTGAGCTGCAGAGCTTGAGGTCGCGGGTTCGATCCCGGCCGCGGCGGCAGCATTTCGATGGGGGGCGAAAACGCTTGTGTGCTCAAATTTCGGAATCGCAGGTGGTAAAAATTATTCTGGAGCCCCCCACCACGGCGCGCTTCGTAAGCACGTCCTGGTTGTTGCAGGCAAAATCCCTAGATTACTTATTATTGGCGCGAGCTTTTCAAACAGTACATGTAAGACTATTGGAGACCACGTTCCTGATGCGATGCAATCACTTCTCCCCTTCGTGGACAGAGCAGACGCAAGGCTACGACTCCCTGGAAGAGTACGAGAGCTACTTCTCCAAAATCGTCATCTCCAACAGCGAAGAGACCAGGGCGTCAGCCAGCGAGGTGAGCGGCGTGGCAACACCGACGTACCGTTATTCAATGGCTGTAGTTCGCCAAGGAACGCAGCTCTAAAAAATGCGTCGAGTGTGTTCCTAGCGACTCATGGCCCTCAGCACCGCCCGCTCAGGAGCACGGCCCATGATCTGCACCGGGACCGGTGCCACTCCTGACGACGGCCTGCAGCATTTCGCGCTCCTCGACGCAACCGGTCGAAACGCTGGGCGGAAACACCGTCCACCGTAGCTCAGCATAGGATTGCAAGGCAGACACTACCACGCAATATGTGACCCCTCGACTGTTCTAGAGTTATTTAGTTGAGTAAATCAATTTCTATCGTCAAACAACTATCGACCAATTGTCCTTACCTGAACCACATGAACGAAATTGAAATAATGCTAGCATAATACTGTGCTATATACAAAATATGTCCGCGAATTGATTTGGGACTGCATTAAGAGCAAATCTAAACAACTTTAGAAAAGGACATTGAGCAATCGATTGCGTCTGTTGTTTATTCCGTAGTTGGCACATGTGTAGAATACAGCCCTCACATATGTGGCCGCCAATTGTTACGGAAAGGTGTTTTATTCAGCAGAAATGAGTTTTCGTTGGGACATTGTCAAGGCGAGGCGCAACGCCCATCTCGATATTCAAAGATATCTGCAGGTATTCCTCAGCTACCGTACATCTTGACAAGAACACTGCAAAAATACCTGTTAAGGAAGGATGTTGGGCTAGCGAAGACCGTTTAACTGTTGTTTTTTGCAAGAACAATTCGGTGCTAGACTACGAATGTTAATGTACTGACTAAGGAGGAATATATCTCCGCAAGGCGTTGTTTGCAGGTGATATTATCGTCTGAAATGAGTCAACAACTGGCAAAGCCCATTACTACATCTCAAATACAGCTTACAATCATTGTGGCTTATCTTTGTCCCACAACAATAAACGCACGTGCATTATCGGTGAGACACAGCATTCTTGACAAATCAGTAGCGAGAGCAGAGTATCCCAGGAAAAGGAAACGGAAGCAAGATAGATCAAGAATGTTATTGCGGAACAAAGTACGACCCATAATTTGTAAACTGCTTTTAGTGCATAGACACTCGTAAGAATCCACACATATCGACCAATACGCAAAACGTCTGCGTAAGACCCAAACACTATTTGTATCCTTAATTTTAAAAGTAGGCTAAGGAGATTCTGAGATTCTTATAAGAAAAATAATGTTCAATAGGGAAAACGAGTTCTTTGGCAGTCAATATCTCGAAGCAGTTAAAGAGCAAGTATATCTAGGCATCTAGGCTAAGCAGCCACTCATGTAATGCGAATGAGGTCTATGGAGTAACAATATTTAAAAATATGCCTTGGAATGCATGTGGCAGGCATCCCTAAGTCACGAAAGGCTTGAGTGTATGCTGCTGTTACTAACCTACGTAGCCGAAACTTTCAGGACAACGCAAAAAAAAGAGGAAGCTTCAAGAAACGCGAATGACGTGCCACAAGCGATGGAATAAATAATGGTGGCCGTATCGTTAAGCGACAAGACGACGACAGTGCGCATTGGAGAGCTAACATATTTTAGTTTTTATTACTCAAGCGATGAAGAGTAACTAGGCATATACGCGTAATTAGTCCAACAGATAATGGTAAATTTATTAAATATACTTATTAACTAAAGGCGGGTGCCAATAGAAAGGTATTTGAGAGCGGTAGCGGACAGATTGTACGCTGATATTAAGATCTTCGGTCGCATAGGTTACGTTCTATTGATAGAAAACAGGAGCATTCACAGTTCTCTTCTCCGTTCTGTGGATTTAGAACGATTGATGTTACGACTTTAAGACGTAAGAGGTGCTCAGGGAATGTTTGAGCACATCCCGTAAAATTAAATGAAACGGAGAGCCCCATTCCTCCCCTGCCAAGTCGAACGCAGCCGACCGGAAGTTCTCTGCGCGCAGAGCGCTGCCACTGCGGGTACAGCATTCTTCCTCAAGGACGCATTCGATCGCGCGCAGGACAACAAAGCTGGCGACGAGGAGGCCGAGCGGCTGGTGCCCATCGACCGGCTGCGCGAACTGCTGGACCCGGGCGTGCTGACCGGCTCGGTGTACCCGTCGCACGTGCGCGAGCTGCGCCTGCTCAGCGAGGAGGCGCACCGCTGGCTGTCGCGACGCACCATCGGGGGCCCACTGGGCCTGGACCTGGGCTGCGGACCCATGGTGCAGTTTCCGCTGCTGCTCACCGACGGACACGTCGACTCCCTGGTCGTCGCCCACTTCCTGGACCAGACGCGCTCCTTGCTCCAGACTTGGCTGCTGGACGACCGCGACAACGCGCTCAACCTCAACGGCATGCTCGGCGCCACCGCGCAGCTCGTCGGCAAGACGTGAGCGCCTCCTCCTGGTCTGTCCTGCGCTTACGCAAGCTGTGGCCTGCCAACCAGCGCCCGTATTCACAAAAAAAAAAACTCTTACTATGGAAGCAGTCGTAAGAGATAGCACAGCCCAATCCTGTTGCTAGACATATCGTTAGCGAGGGCGGACGATCAATGGCAAAGCGCACTTACGAACCAAAATCTTCGCAAATTCAACCTCGCAACTTTGAGCGCTTGCGGTAGCAGCTGTATTTTGCCGGCGACGGCGGGAATCAGTGTTACAAACGGCCGCGATCACCACGACAGCGCTCAGCCTATTCTTATCGCATGGTCGGCGCCGCTGTCCGGTCACCATCAGCTGTCACGCAATGAAACTCTTAGTCCCTGCGCGGAACGCGCCCAGGGAGGCTGACTGGCGTGGAGATTATGTGCGCTGGCTCTAAACGTGGGTGCACGAGTACAAAATGAGACCCTTTGCATAGACCTAATCGTGGTCGCCATCTTCGGGTACTAGAACATCTAGAATCTGCCAAAACATAAAACGTGACAACACAAGTGGGCCTCGCGCCGTGTCACAAATCGGTAACAGTGGTAGCCTGGTGAAGAACGGTATCTGTCAAAACGCCAAACATTCGCGATCCACTGATGTCATCGTAGCTGCCATGTCTGGGTATGAGCATGGTGAGATACTGCGCACGTGGCATTACGTGAAAAATATCTATTAGTCTGAAAATGCTAACTATTCATAATAGCGCTAAATAAGATACGTACAGAAGCACTGAATTTAATGAAAGGTGGGAGACACGGCTTTATGCTTGTAGCCGGTCGTCTATAACGCTTTCAAAGCCTTCTTTTTAGCCGCAGTTTCTTCTTTAAAAAGTGCCTCGTAGTAGTTCAGAAGCTTACGTTCTCATACGACGCTGCTGTGAGGTCTTCATAATAGCGAAAGGCATCTTGCGCTTCCAGGCGCTCTTTTCGGGGTTACGCGCACTTTGTCACTTGAAGGAGAAAAGCACAGTTTGAGGAGACAAACAGAGCTGCAAGGCGGCACCGCCGATGACGCTTGGAGACCGCACGGTGGGAGCGGATGGATGGATGACGCTATGAGCATCCCCTCGGAAACGGGGGGGGGGGGGGAGGGGGGGCAAGCTCCAAGCAAGAGACCAATGTCACCAAGCTCCTTTTGTTCTTATTGATACAAAAGCGTCAAATGCCCTTTGAGCGAGAAAGCCGGTGTCTGTCGTCTGGAGCAGCGAAACGGCGCCTAAATTCCCATTGGCTGCGACGCCTCGTCACGAGCGCGCCCGGATAGTGCACAGCGGACGAACACGTGCTGCCGCAATAGCGCGCCAGCTGTTGCGTAAGGGTAGAGGGCATCGCCGCGACGCCAAGCAACGATCTCTCTCTCTCACGCCCACTGGGCTTAGCTGCTGCGCGCGCCTGCCGGCCTTGGTGGTCGCTGCTGCTTCCTTGCTCTCTCGTCGCGCAGGTTATCGGTTGCATATGCGGCGTTGGCACCGCAGGTACAGCTATTTGCTGGCTCGAGCAGTACGCACCGCCATCGTACATTACTCGCCGTGCAAAAATCGAAGGACCGCTCAGCGGTTTTCAATTGGACAACAATGCTTTCTAATTCAAAACTCATAAGTGCTTAAAAAATTCCTTGCATCAAAATTTCTTAACCGTTATAAGAAACCTTGTTCACGTACACCTTCGTTGTCTCCCTATTTTTCTCCCACGAAACCGTCAATCGCATTTTACTAATCTCTGCCGCGGACATATTTAATTTCCCCCTACTATCCCTGAACACAAGAGCTTCAAGGAGGGCAGCAGGGCCAAAACCCAAAGGCGGGTAGATATTGTCACATTCTGATAAAATTCGTTGCATCGTTTCGCTAACTTTACCACAGCAAGCACGTGCTTCTTCAGTGTACCTCACTTTATAACCACGCGTTCTAAGGCATCCTGATCTGGCTTTGAAAAGAGCTTCCCTTGAGTTTTCATAGATTGTTTCCTTTTTGATTACGTGTTTACATCTTGCGTAGTTACTCAAAGCCGCTTTATTTTCCATAGCGGCCACCCAGGAGGGTGTATCACCTTCTCTTACTTTGCATTTAGAGTTTCTTGTTGCCATGTTGCTTAATATACCAGTCGTATACTTGCTGGTTAGCTTCCTAGTTCATTTCCTCCACTGCGAGTCAATATTTTCCCTGTACAAGTACTTTAGCAATCTCGCAATATTTTCCCTCTTTACATTATAATTATACTTTGCCCCAACTGTATGGTATTCGCATATATTGTAAGCTTTTCTTTTTCTTCTGCTTTCAACAAAGCTTCCTTACTTTTCGGCCATAGTTCCGGATGGATGGATGGATGTTATGAGCGTCCCCTTTGGAACGGGGCGGTGGGTTGCGCTACCAAGCTCTTGCTATTATACTGCCTAATGTCCTTCCTAGGTTAAACACTGAAAAAAGGAAAAAAAAAACACTATGAACTACCACGCCCAAATTTTCTGATCCCCTATTGCGAACTGTGCTTTTGTACTCAATTTTACTGCGAGCTTCCCTCACTTCAAAACTAGTCCAGCCCATATCACCCTGCACAGCTTCATTTGTAGTCTTCCCGTGAGCACCCAATGCGAGGCGACCCACTGACCTTTGGTTCCCGTCGAGTCCTGATTGTACCCCTGATTTAAAGCAAACAACCGCATTTCCAAAAGTAAGTCCTGGAACCATTACACCTTTCCACCTGCCTCGGAGGACCTCGTACCTATTGTATCCCCATAGCGCTCTGTGTTTCATTACGGCTGCATTTCTCTTCCCCTTCACTGTTATTCTTTTTTCCTGTGTTAACATATATCTGTTGCCTTCGTTTATCCATATACCAAGGTATTTATATTCTGTTACCCGAGGTATTTCTTGGCCCTGTATCTCCACTGTCTGTTCACTGTTTTCATTGAATACCACAACACCTGATTTTCTAACACTAAAGTTCCGGTCCCCACGGACAGCGCCGGCTGAAGGCCACCCACGGTACCACAGCAACAAGACGTATGGTCTAGCGTCAATGCAAAGAAGAAGTGGTTTATTATTCTTATTGAATAATGGCGTAATTATGTGAAGGCACGAGAACCGAAGCCGCCTTTTGCGCAAAGGCACGACATTCCGAACATGGCGTCCGAGATAGCGCGCGCCGGCAGGTATTGCTCCGGCTGTCCCGTTCGGCGCGCTCCCCAGGGAAAAAAAGTAATCGCGTGTGCGCTCCCGGCTACCCCGAGGTGGCGCTGTTAGCCGAGAGCTCACGATAGGGGGTCAGAAAATTTCCTTCTGGGAATTCGTAATGTTTTTTTTTTAACCTAGCTAGGACATTAGGCACTATAATAGCAAGAGCTTGGTGGCGCAACCCACTGCCCCGTTCCGAAGGAGACGCTCCTAACAATCATTCATCCATCCCTCTATTCATCTGAAAGTCAGAGAGGCTAAGATAATCTCATGGGTGGTGTTAATGGAACAGAAACCTGCCATGAGTAACTACTTAAGAGGAAAAAGTGAAATCAGGAAAGAAACAATTTATGATAACTAAAAAGGGAAGCTCATTACTTTTCTAAGCGAGATCAGCTAGGAATCCTTAGAACACGCACCTATAAAGCGAGATATAATAAGGAAGATGAAGCATGTGCTTGCTGCAGTAAAGCCAGGGAAACGATGGAGCATGTTTTATTAGAATGTGAAGATATCTGCTCAGTGGTCAATTTAGGCATCTTTGGCCTCCTTGAAGCCATTGGGTTCAGCGAGAGCACGGGAAAAATAAATATCTCCGCAATAGAGATTAGTAAGAGGCGATTGGAAGATTGGTGGAAGAAAAATAGCGATACTACAAACAACGGAGGCGTACAAAAACAAAGTTCCCAGTAGGGGTCCAGAAAGTTTTGTTATGGGAATTCATCATGATTTTTTCTATTCTTTTTTATTTATTTTTTATTAATCTCGCCTCTGCTTGTCAAAGCAGACGCGAGATTGATAGTGACCGGCGATTTTAACCTTCACCACATAGATTGGCAAAACCCATGTACTATTGGCTCCGATTCATCTAGAGTAGAGAAGCTATTGGAACTTATGTTCATATATAATCTAAACCAAATTGTACAAGAATACACACGAGTAACGGTCACATCGCGGTCGTTGTTGGATCTGGTGTTTGTGTCAGATAAAATAGGTGCTTATACTGTTAACGTTGCGAATGGTATCTCTGACCACAAGATGATTATTGTTACAATCACAGTGGGAACAAGTGTTTGTTTCAGGCCTTACATCGCTGTACGCATTAACGATTATGGACGCGCGGATGATGTTTCCATCCTTGACTACCTGGATTCTGCATTTGCTGACTTTGAAATTGATTTCCATACTAAAACAGTAGAAGAGCTGTGGCAGAACTTTAAGGCACAACACTGCGAGGACACCTATATCCCTAAACGCGTAAAGAAGACAAAGCGCCGAAGCCCCAGGATGACCAGGAACATAATTCATATGAAAAGAAAAATAAAAAGGCTACGTAAAAGCAAAAATAAATCTACTCAGGTTTCGCGACTTCGAGCTGAATTGAAACAAGCCCTGCACGATTCTAAAAAAAATTCTTCAGGGACACGCTTAGCCGCTTCCTCAGAACATCACCGCAAAAGTTTTGGCCATATTTCAGTGATAGAAAGGAAGAGGTACAGGAAATCAGGAACGAAGATCAAGTTCTGATAAACAAAAAAGATATTGTAGAACACTTTAATCACTTCTTTCAGTCCGTGTTCCCCACGAACGATGATGACGTCGATGTTAGTTCTGAAAGCACAGAGCCCAGCACAGCATTACACAGGAGGGCGTATTTCAGCAGCTCTTGAATTTAGATAAAAAAAAAAGCGTATGGACCAGATGACATAGCGACCCAGTTTCTTCAAAGATATGCTGAATGGGCGTCGCATTACTTGACAGTTATATTTCAAAAGTTATTGCAAACTCATTCTGTACCCCAAGATTGGCGCAGTGCAATAGTTATTCCGGTGTTTAAAGGCGGCAATCGAACAATAGTGAATAATTACCGGCCTATATCTCTTACATCCATTTCTTGTAAACTTTTGGAACACATAATAGTTAAGCATATCATTCGCTATTTAGAAAATAATTCTTTATTTTACCCATACCAGGGGCGCTATAACGTAAAACTATTCCAAACTTTTCTATTCCAATTCTGCTATCAACCCACCGCGATTGGTCAGAAACTTTTTTGGACCACCCCCACTTTACCTGTCTGTCACGCACGTCACGAAAACCGCGATAGCTCCCCATCTGATATGATGTTACACACTGATTATGCATGATAGGACCGAACAAGAGAAAAATAGGTATTTCTGATTCGACGCCGTTTTGCCATTAGCCATCGGCTATTGGTCAAAAGTTTTTGGGCTGCACCCACTTCACCTGCCTCTCACGCGACGTCACAATACCGCGAGAACTCACCGCGTCAAAGTGACGTGTACGCGTTAAAGATGCATTAATATGTCGAACAAAACTGAATTTTCTTCCGAATAGCCGCAGGCTGCCCCGTTCCGAAAGGAATAAAAGATGGCTGCCACCGATCGCTTCTGCACTGGCTACTTGCCCCAGCCGGAGAGCATGGGTTTATTTGCGTGTAATAAAACTTTTTGCGTGGTCGTGTAACGTTTTCGAGAATTTTCGGCACCTTTGCGACCTCGTTCTGCCAACTCTACTTTGCTGATGATCCGTTTTAGCGTCATTCTTAAGCTTCCGTTGCGTGTCGCCGCGATAGTCGACGAGCCACCGCAAGCTAAGTAAGAGAAAGCGGACCAATTGCAGACGCCGGCACCACCCTCTTCATGCAGTTATCGATATTCAGTGCAGTGGCTCGGCCCCATCGAATCCATCTCCACTTGAGCATGGTCCTCGCCTCTTGTGAACCAATTAGATAAGACAAGCCGCTCAGCGCAGGCAATGTTATTCATTTTTCAAGCGAACAAAAGTGGCCTCCTATGAAAGAGGGGAGCATTTGGTTGGTTTCTTGAGACAACCCTGCGGGTGACCGCCCGATGCTTGCGTCGGCGGTTACGCAAATTTGACGTCAGGAGATTGGAATAAAAACGTATTGGAATAGTTTTACGTTATACGGCCCCAGCATGGATTCAGAACAGGCCTTTCCACTACCACACAACTCGTAGAGATAATTCATGATTTCGCAATGACGATTGATGCCAGAGGCGGATTGACGTAATCGCCATAGATTTTGCCAAGGATTTTGTCAAGGTGCCACACAAAAAGCTGATTTACAAACTGGAAATAACCTGCCTTAATGCCACTATAATAAAATGGATGAAAGCATACTTAATGAATCGCAACCAGGTGGTCAGAATGGATAGTCATGTCTCTGGCTCACTGGCAGTACTCTCGGGAGTCCCGCAGGGATCTGTCCTGGGACCGCTTTTATTTTTCGTGTATATTAATGACATTTCTGCTGTGATGGAACCAGATGTACATCTTAAACTGTTCGCGGATTACTGTTTATTTTATTCTACAGTACGAAACACGGCAGACCAACTTAAGCTTAATAACTGTCTATAGGCGTTAAGCGGATGGTGCAACAAATGGAGTATGGAAATAAATTATTCTAAATCAACATATACACATATTACCACACAAAAAAGGGGCCGCCTTTTGTTTCCATATACTATTGGTGACAAGTGTCTGATGAATACTAGTCAGTTTATATACCTGGGCATAACGATAACAGAAAACTTATCGTGGAGCATACATATGAATATTCTTTGTGCAAAAGCATACGGGAGGTTATTGTTCTTGGGAAAAAACTGGAGGGTGCTACATGCGATGTACGACTCACCGCTTACAAAACTTTTGTAAGGCCACTTCTTGAGTACGCGTCAGAGGTATGGAGCCTTCATCAAGGTTATTTGAAGAAACAACTACAGAAAATTCAGAGGTACGCGGTGCGTTTTATATGCGCCCGATATCGAAGGACTGATTCAGTCACAGAAATGCTCCGTTTTTCTAAGCTGGACCTGCTAGAAACGCGTAGACAAAAACGTCGATTGAAATTATTATTCCAAATACTCCAAGGCCAAATAAATCTTAGGAAGGAAACATACATATACTGGCACCTGGCAAACGGAGCTCAGAACCAACCATAACCGATCTGTCCAAGCTCATACCACTCACACTAATACATTCAGGTACTCCTTCTTCCCCAACGTGATTGAAATGTGGAACAAGTTACCGATGTGTGTAGTGGAACATACTGATCTGTCCCAATTCAAAAAAACTCTGGATGACGATCTGTGGGAATGCGCCGCTTGATTTCGATGCATTCCGTGTTTGTGATTATTGCACATGTTCTTTTCTTTTATATTTTTTTTCATAACCCTCTCTGTAAGGACCCTCGCAAGGGGGTTGACAGTATTGCTAAATAAATAAATAAACATAGGTAGGACATTAGGCAATAAAGTTAAGAGAGCTTCCTGGCGCCACCTACCGCCACTTTCCAAAGGGGACGCTCATAACATCCATCCATCTGGCGTCCATGGAGGCAGCCGTAGATGGCAAACAGCGCGAGATATCAACGTGCGCATTGCCTGTCCTTTCACTTGTTGCCAAGGTTTTCACAAGATATATCGCAGGCAAATTATCAGCTCTGCCTTGAACGCACTGCTGTCTCAACCGTTCAGTCCTTTTGTGCTTTCATGTTCTCTTGTCTTCCTACATACTTATGCATTGCTATTGCAGTATCTAGCTATAGTCCGTACTTATGTTTGTTCGCTTGTGTCTAAACAAATCATGTGTGGGTTAACACACCCTCCGTGCTGGTAGCTCACCGTAGATGGCAGAGTTTGATTATTGTCTGCTTAGTGAATTTTTATTGCGATAGCAATTATATCGACGCTCCAGGCGCATTTCTCAGTTCCGTATGAGTGAAAGCGTGTGAGGGTGAGCCGGCAAATGCGGTTAAACCTCGCATGCGCGAGCGAGGAACGCGGCCCGGATGCGTGCCCTCTCCTGTGGCGCGCGAGGCAGGGGGTGAGGCGAAGGAGGAGGGGCGTTCTTCTCCGGCGGCTGCTACGATGTATCGATGTCATCCTCGTCCGCCGCTCCGTACAGAGTGGAGACAACCGCGGCGTCTACTGCGGCGTTGGCCACGCGAATCGCGGATGTCGTAGTAGACGTCTTTGGCGGATGCCGTAGGGACGCGTTGCCGGTGCTCGCGTGTCTTGAAAGCGGTCTGTGACGTGGCTAAAGTGCGCGCCCGCGCGAGCCTCATCTTCAAAGCGATCTGCTATGTTTGCAGATTGCGCGTAGTGCCGATAGCTTCGTATGCACTGTGTTTTCGACGTTTCGTACGCGCTGAAGCTACAGATTCACGGAGGTCAGTTTGCTCGCGGCTGCTGCCGTCATTCCTAACTCCTTTTCACAGACAGTTTTCGCTGTCATCGAGCGATGTGTGCTCATGTTTACCTGTGCGCACGTGACAACGTGCTGGTTAATTTAGTTAAAACATGTTGAAGGGCTAGTTGGTTTGAATTCATGATAGAATGTGTAAGCGCGACTGAACAAGGCGTACAAAGAAGCGCACATACAAAGACAGCGCTGTCTCCGTGTGTGTTTTTTTCTGCGTTGTCGTTGAGTCACGCTTGCGCATTCTGTCATTGTTAATTTAGTTAGTAAGCGAATGTTTACAACTTTATGCGGCCGATAAAACTATTCTCCTTACTTCGTACAGCTATATAATAATTGGCTTTCGCAATCGGTGCTTCGCCTTCCGGGCGGAACTGCGAATTTTTTTGTTGCACTTGTAATTGGTGCGTTTGAGCAATTAATATGGCAATTTTTGCGTTTGTACGCTTTGAAGGTGCGCCGAATAAAAATCAAAGTCGGTCGGTTAGCCAACGTGACGACAATGGCAAGCGTTGACGTGAGCTCGTCGTCGAACCTGGCCTCAACGATACGCCAAATCGTTCGCGAAGAGTCGCTCTGACGCGAACAAGTTCCTTCATCCGCACGACTTTTGGCAAGTACCTGCTCCTCACAGCACGCCGCAGCCTCACGGCCAACTTTTACCTGGCAATAGGTGAACGCCGCGTACGTCGACTACTACACCGAAGCTCCACGTGCAATAACGCCATTGTCATCGAAGTCCGACTACCGACCCCGCTCTCGTTTCACCCGCCAATATCGACGACCCTCAAGTGGTTACCACACGGAGACCGCTGTCCCTTTTCTGCGCGCGCATCGGCCTCCGCCGTCCCCCTTGTGTGTTATCCCTGTGGTGCACCAGGCCACATCGCACGGTTCCGCGAACGCCGACAGTCGACTCGGTGTGAGCAGCCCGCTGTTCGCCCTCGGCGCCGTGACGCTCCCCCCGGTGCTAGGTGGCCAACCCACACGACATCGGGCAGTAGTTTGTGGTAATGAAGCTTGAAAAATAGTTCACCGGCCTCCAACCGGAGTTTGACACCACCGCCGGCGCATGAAGTATGCCATTCCCCATCGCCACGGCCGCGCTCACCGTAGCCATCTCCAGAAAACTAACCAGCGCGGCCGATGGGGCAGAGGTCGCTGGAAATTCGCAGTTTTTACGTTAAGCAACCAGGTGCATGTACTTGTTGATGGGGTCCCTACAATGGCTTAGGTGGACACGGGCGCAAGTATTTCTTTTATGAATCTTGTATTAAGGAGAGCGCTACGCCACAAAGTGGTGTTTTGGTGGGATTAAGCAGGCATGTTCTTTGTAGTTGGTGGCGAATCATTGCATCCTGTTGGTGTATGTACTGTCGATGTATCCTTGGGTGGTGACGCATGACGCAATTTTAGGCGTTGACTTTTTGAAGCAGTGTGGCACTAGAGTTACTGTCAAAGTGATGAGTTGTCAGCGCGCGGCAACATTCCGTCCGGATTTTTGGAGTACAGCAGCCTCTGCCACGAAAGTACCTTTCGTGTTTTCGGAGATACCATCGTGCCAACCATGTCAGTTGTCTGCGTTCCAGTTGTTTGCTCCAGCACTACACGCTCTTTTTGATGCCAGTGTGGTACCCATTCGTTTGGCCTGTGCAAAAAACCAACATCGTAATCCCGCACTGCCTACTGCCAGTGGGGCACGGACGTGCTGGTTTGGGGACTGTGAATTACTTCAAGGATCCCGCGATACTCCCTGGCAGCTCGAAACTCGCAATATTCTGAGAATACACACATTTTACAGCGGCTTTACTGACAGATGCAGATGCACCAGGCAAGGCGTGGATCTGCGGACTCCTGCGTTCTTCGCATGGTCAAGAAATCACTCAGTACCAGTGAGCGCCGTGCCCTGTTCAATGTTCTGTCAAGACAGCTGCATGTGTTCGACTTTTCGCAGAATGCCAAAGTGCCTTCGATTCCTACAGCTCCCACACGTCACAGAATCAAGAGAGGTACTGCGCATACGATAAGACAAAAGCCTTACCAAATCTCACGAGCCCAACGCAGGATAATTGATGAATAAGTTGGTGAAATCCTTCAAAATGCATCAATTCAGGAGTCGTGCAGTCCTTGACTGCTCCAGTGATACTCGTCAAAAAGAAAGACGGAACATGGCGATTTTGCTTGGGTCATAGACGCCTAAATACGGTCAATCAAAAGAACGTACGTCTATCCCCATCCACGCATTGACGACGCGCCATTGTCTGACTCCACTCAGCCTCGTACTTTACCTCAGTTGGCTTGCGCTCAGGTTACTATGGCAGATCCCGATGGACCCGGTGGACAAAAATAAAATGGTATTTGTGACTACGAGTTCAATGTAATGCTGTTCGGTCTGTTCAACGGCACCGCAACCTTTAAGCGCTATATGGATGTTATTCTGCGTAGCCTAAATTGGGAGATTTGCATGTGCTGCCTCGATGACATTCTGATTTTCGGCTGCACACTTAGCGAACACAGACAGCACATCGATGCTGTATCCACCTGTATCGAGAACGCTGGACTGATTATGAAATCGAAGTGTCATTTCGGTGAGCGCAAAGCGTTGGCATTAGTTAAACTTGTGGATAACGATGAAATCTGACCTGATCCACAGAAGAATAAAGCCGTTGAAGTGCTTCAAGCACCGTGGTCTGTGAAGGAGCTGCGCACTTTCATGGGACTATACTTACGCTGCTTTCGACGTCGGCCTGCTGACGTTCCTTACCCGTTCACATGCTCTCTACGAAAAGACGTACCCTTCAATTGGACTGCCGAGTGTGACACCCCTTTCCGACCGCTTAAGCTTCTTTTGAAGTCACAACCTAAACTCTGACACTTTGACCCTTCCACACCAACACGAATTCACACAGATGCTAGTGGTGTGGGCATGGGTGCTGAACTGGCCCAACGCTGAGGTGGCAGAGATCATGTTATTTCTTGCACCAGCCGCTAACTAAGCAAGCCAAAGCGTAATTACCCCGTGAGCAAACAGAGGAATGGCTTTCCATAAGGTTTCCAGTTAAGAGGTTTCGTTCATACTCGTACGGCGTACACTTCGCAGTTACGGACCACCACTCACTGTGTTGGCTTGTGAACTTGTGTGATCCATCTGGTCGACTTGCGGCTGGGCTCGTAGACTGCAAGAGTACGATTTCACTGTATCGTATAAGACCGGCTGGCACCATGCTGACGCTGACTGCATTTCGAAGATTCCACTTGGTTCCACGGACTGCGACGCTGACAACTTGATCACTACATCACTTTATCTCGCGGGGGCGTCTGCGTCAGCAGGCGTTTAATGTGTTGTGACCCCAAACAAGTATCATTTGGGGAGACCCAAGTAATATTAACTCCACACCATACGATGAACACAACCCATGGCGTTGTCTCGGACGATCACTTGCTGGAGCTCACTGAGCCTGAACTCTTGGAAGGCTTCAGTGAACAGAATGTTATCAATGTCAAAAGAATTAAGATGAGGCGGGATGGCAAAGAAATCCAAACCAAGTACCTAATAATCACCTTCGGTTCAACTGTCCTGCCCGAGTCAATCAAGGCCGGGTACATCAAGCTCCGTGTTAGGCCATATGTGCCAAATCCCCTCAGATCTTTCAAATGCCAACGCTTCGGCTACACTTCACAGAGCTGCCGAGGCCGCCAAGCTTGTGCGAAATGCAGTACCCATGAATACACCTCTGAAGGTTGCGAGAACTCTCTCCATTGTGTAAACTGTGAAGGGGAGCACGCCGCATAATCTCGGTTGTGCCCATATTGGAAAAAAGAAAAGGAAATCGTAACAATTAAAGTAAAGGAGAAGATAAGTTTCAAGGAGGCACGCAGGCGGGTATCCTAACTGCCCTAGACCACATTTGCCGATGTGACGCGTCAGGGGGCGGCGACACAACGGCATCCGGCGGCTGTCCGTCCCACACCCAGTGAGCCGGCGGTGACGCCATCCGGCCCCCCGGCGGCTGCAGCTTGTGCTGTTCCGCCACCCCAGAAGAAGGGACCATAGACCTCCAGGAGGTGACCTCAAAGGTCTCGTCTAACGTGCCGAGGCCTTCATGTCAAACACAGCGCTCGGAAGAGCGCGTGTCCAGCGCCTCGCAAGAGGCGACACAACAACTAGCTAGACCGCGCCACCAGCGCCTAAGGAGCGGCGAGCCTCTCGAGCGCTCCAAAAAAGACAAAACTCGCCTCAAGGCGCCTGGAAAGGGCTTATGAGCTAATCCTCGTCTCTTAAACACACAGCACTAAACACATTTAGCATAATGGATACACGAATACTACAATGGAATGTTAGAGGACTTCTTCATAACCTTGACGGTATTAGAGAACTCCTACACAAACATAATCCAAGGTTGCTGTGGGCTCAAGAGACACATCTAAATCGCACACAAACAAACTTTCTTCGTCAGTACACCATCTTCCGAAAGGACCATGACGAGGATAACACCTCGTGCGGAGGTGTAGCAATCCTTGCAGAGAAGTCTGTAGCTCTTCGCCACGTAGCCTTCAGACAGCCCTTGAGGCAGTGTAAGTTAAAGGCAGTTCTTTTCAATAAGTTGGTAACTGTTCCATATATATATATATATATATATATATATATATATATATATATATATACCCCAAACTATCACCTCAAAAAACAGATTTCTATAACCGCATAAATCAGCTCTCGGAACCCCAGATACTTGTGGGTGATTTGAACGCCCACCCCATGTTATGGGGAGACGCGCGATGCGACGCAGGAGGTCAGCTCATTGAAAATTTCGTCCTTACATCTGGTGCCTGCCTGTTTAGTAAAAAGAAGCCAATATAGTACAGCATCCAACACAACTCATATTTATACATAGGCATAGCAATACGCTCTGCTTCTCTTCTGCCACATCTGGAATGGGGTGTGATCAATAATCCTTTTGGAATTGACGGCACCACTAAACTTTAAACTTAATTATGCAGCATGGGAACCCTCCCCATGTTCCCATTCGGAAATTAACGTCGGCTGACTGGCAGCTGTTTAAAAAATCAAGTCATCTATCACCTAATTTATAATTATAAACAATTTTAGTATAGATGATGCTGTCGCATATTTTACCGCTTTTATCATTGATGCTAGCAAAAATTTTATCCCGCAAATGAATGGAGGTTCACTTAAAGACGTGTTAACTGGGGGAATGCAGACTATGGAGATGCGCGAAAAGGCTGAATAAGGCATGGGGCATATTGTGCAGATCGCCGATTACAGAAAATCTCATTGAATTTAAACACATAAAATCGCAGGGAAGGCGGATACAACGTCAGGCGAAGAGAGTAAGCTGGGCGAGGTATCTTTTAGGTATAAGTTAGTACACACAGGAGGCGAAAGTATAGTATGGCATAAGGAGGCTAAAAGGGCAGCAGATAAATACGTTGTCTCTGGTGAACGATCAAGGGACTACATTATAAGAGCAGACAAACGCCCTAGGGGAGCAGATTGCGCGTGTGTCAAGCTCAATCCACTACTAACAATCCTTCATGAAGTACAGACAAATAGAAGAATGTAAGGCAATCGAGCGGAAATCCCCGCAAAACCCACCATATAACCGTCCTTTCTGCATTGCCGAGCTGAGAGCTGATTTGATCGTATGCAAGAGCTCTGCACCAGGGCCTGATAGAATAATGTACGACGATTAAGAGCGCACACACTGATACATAATTGACACTTCTTGCACTTTTCATCACTATTTAGGCTGCTGGATATCTTCCACTCTCATGGAAAGAAACGATTGTGGTCCCCGTTTTGAAGTCAGCGGCACGCTACCATCCGATAGCTCTCACGAATTGCCTTTGTAAGCTGTTTGAGAAACTGATTAGCCGGCGACTCATACATATCCTTGAAATGAACAAAATACTTGATCCCTGTCAGTGTGGCTTTAGAGAGGGTCGGTCCACAACCGATCATCTAGTGCACATTGAGGGAAATATTCGAGGCGCATTTCTACATTAACAGTTTTTCTTATCGATATCCCTCGATATGGAGAAGGCGTACAACATAACGTGGCATTACGGGGTCTTGCGAGACTTGTCGGGAATGGGCATCCGTGGCAATATGCTAAACCTGATAGAAAGCTATCTGCCCAATCGCACCTTCCGCGTAAAAATCGGGAATGTACTCTCACGGCCATTTACACGTTAAACTGCCGTACCCCAGGGAGGTGTGCTCAGCTGTGCACTTTCTATGGTTACGATGAACACACTCCGCGCTTCATTACCACCAGCTATATTTTATTCCGTCTACGTAGACGACATACAAATAGGTTTCAAATCCTGTAACCTTGCAGTGTGCGAGGGATAAGTAAAGCAGGGCTTGGGCAAGATATTTAAGTGGGCAGACGAAAATAGGTTTAAAGTCAACCCACACAAAAGTTCTTGGGTTCTCTTTAAAGAAAGAGAGGCCTGGTTCCAGACCCATGCATGGAACTGCGTGGACAACGAATACTTGTCAACAAAGAGCACAAATTCCTAGGTATAATACTTGACTCTAAGCTTACTTTTATCACGCGTATAAGATATCTCAAAGCAAAATGTCTAAAAACAATGAAGTTACTGAAAATACTATCTCACACAACATGGGGTAGCGACAGCAATTGCACAATGAATATTTACAAGAGCCTCGTTCAGTCACTGTTAGGGTATGGTGCCATAGTATACAACTCTGCCGCCCCGAGCGCGCTAAAGATGCTGGATCCCGTCCACCATCTGAATGAATGAAATCACGTTTAATCCACATTAGAATGCTCCGAGGGCGCATTCTAATGGCCGTTTGGCCGCAGGCGCCTTCAGAACTATAACCCCATTAAAAGCTTACATGCAGAATCCAAGAGGGTTACTCCATCTGCAGAGGTCATACATTAGCTTTACATATTTCCTTAAAGTGTACTCTAATCTTGAACATGCGTGTCGTGAAACTATTAATAATTCGGCATGCACTGCACTCTTCCAGAATCGACCCTCTGTGAGACAGCTTCTTTCACTCCGTGGGAGGGAGCTTAGCGTGCAGATGCATGTTCCACTCTTCGAACACCGCTTTATGCCTCCAGCGAAGCAGCTACTACCTTGGTATTGGCAGGTGATAGAATGTGATATATCTTTTGTAAGAGTTATAAAATACGCGCCAGAGCTCCAAATTTGAATGCATTTCCATGAACTCCAATCGAAGTACTGTTGTTCGTAATTCTACACCGATGGCATCAAAATCGCATGTTGGCGTGTCATACGCGGCTGTTGGTCTCTCTTTCTCTGAAGCAGGTGTACTGAACCCCCATACAAGCATCTTTACTGCAGTAGCCTATGCAGTACTGTTTGCGGTTAAACACATAAATAAATTAAAACTAGAGAAAGCGATGCCATTCACGGACACGTTAAGTGTTGCAAAACACTAATGTCCTTAAGAAAACGCAAAAATAATGTTTTTATGGAGCTGTACTCTTTCTTGTTCAATATTTGTTCGTGTCGTAGACGTGTGACAATATGCTGGGTCCCTGGTCATAGATGCATTGAGGGTAATGTGCTGGCAAACCAAATGACCACATCCCCCCCCCCCAATTACACCTCCAAGCTTCTAATTCCACCGCTGCTATTCCTGCCACAGACCTCAAGCCTTTTTTGCAAACGAAACTGCGAAGCCACTGGCAATTTATGTGGGACAATTAAACGAATAATAAGCTCCACTTGATTAAGCCAAAGTTAGGTTTCTGGCCCTCCGTTACAAAAACAAGACGGACTGATGTTCTATTCTGCCGACTCAGAATAGGACGCATATGGTGCTCACAATTTTTTACTTACTGGCAACGAACCTCCTACCTGTGGTAGATGTGGTGAGAGGCTCACCGTCCTCCACGTCCTCTGGAGTGTCAGGAAGCCGAAAGAGAAAAGAGGAAACATTTTCCTCTAGCATACAGGTATGGTCTCCCTTTGCATCCCGATATGTTTCTGGGTGAAGAACCTCTTTTTACCAGTAAAGCTGTCCTAGGTTTGTTGAATGATTTTAATAGACTAATATTATCGTAGCGCATCCTCTCTCCAGAGGATGCTGCTGTGATGGTAGTCATTGTACAGCACACGCCTTCAGGTTCTTGCGCTTCAAGGGTTCTGTTACGGCAGTAGTGCTTTTTCGAGTTTTTACCCTATGACCAATTTCAGCAGATTGTGATTCTTTCACAATGCATCTTTCGCTTCCTTGGCGCGATTCACAGTCATTGTCATTGTTTTATTACATGTAGTTCTTACGCACTTTACAGTGACCGTATTTTAGGCCCCTTTACAGCCCTGTCACATCCATTGCTCGTAATTTATCGCTTCACTTTGATCTCATAACCATCGGCCTCACGCTCTTTGGTCATACTTGGCCCTTGCGCCGCTAAACACGACATTCATCATCATCATACCTCGCTTTCTTCACACATGTTTTTCCACACAGCAATCCGTTCAAGGATGAGCAGCTGAAGGACCCGAGTTTTTAGCCGCGCTTTTCCACCAGACGAAATTTGCACTAGCACCCCATTTTTGAGTTGGCGATGGCTTATTATACAAAAAGAACTACACTACAACTGAGGTAGCACTTCTGTTAGTGGTCCAGAAAAGCCTCAGCTCTCCTGTTATACGTATCATGCGCGATGACCCTACCTCAGACCACTCGGGATTAGTGCGGACTCTGTGCCGGGCTAAAGAACGCTTTTACTGGCCGTAAATGCGTCACATCACCGAACAGTACGTCGCCAGCTGCACGACGTGTCAACGTCGCAAACGTCGAAACAAAGCGCCCACCAGTCAAGTTCAGCCTGTGCTGAGTCCAAGCGTCTTTTTTAGCTGGTTGGCATCGATCTTCTGGGCCCTCTTTCGCGACCCTCCGCGGGTAACTGCTAGATAGTCGTGTGCGTCGACCACCATACCCGTTACTGCGAAACGGCAGCCATACACTCGCCACTGTTGCCGCGGTCTTTCTTTTCTTGCTTCACTCCATCATCCTTCGGTTTGGGCCGCCTCAAGTGATAAACAGCGACCGTAGGCGCCAGTTAACCGCTGATTTTGTGGAAGAGCTACTATGCTTGTGAGCCTCTACCTTCCGACACTCGACTCTATACCATCCCCAAACAAGTGGACTTACACAACCTGCCTACCGAACGCTTACCAACATACCTGTAATATATGCCGCGCCGGATCATAGGAACTGTGATGACGTTCTGCTGTTTATGGCGTACGCTTTCAGCACTGCGAGGGACGAGACGACTTGTAACAGCCCCTTCTTTATTAAATGCGAAGCATTTCTTGGCGAACATTTGGCACTTTGACAGTGTGTGTCTTGCCGCCTACGTCTTGGAGCTCTCATGGTCGTTTCGTTAACTTAGTATGCAACAAAATTAGCACGGTATGACAAGAATGTATGACGAACATAAATGATAGGTCATGACATGAATCTCATGATTGTCATGTAGGTGTCATATAGGTCACGAAACAGCCGCCTACGTCTTGATATGTACCAAAGTCGGCACAGTACGACAAGAGGGTATTGTCGCGAAAAGAGTATACCGTGGGCGCCTTTTTTTTTTTCCACGAATGTCGTGGGTTCGTCAATGCGGGGGAAGCCTCTGTGCGGCAGTGACCGCAACGGCGCCTCGGGCATGGGCTCCTGTTCGGCCGACGCAGCCGTGCCTGATCGCCACTTCGTGCACGTGTCTTCTCAACTCGGCTGTATCGGGCGGCAGAAATTTCTTTGATTTCTTCGAAATTTGATTAGTTATGTGCAAATTGACTGTGTGTGCGGGATGTTTTCGCGGCCATTTTTCGCCTCTTAAACTCTGGCCCTTATTGGACCCTGTCGGCCTGCCTGATTGGTAGGAGGAGGCCGTTACTGGAGAAGCCTGCGCCTTCCACCGGTCCGCGAGTCCCTTGAATGCTTTAGAAACTCATTTAGTTAAGGTTCTGAGTAGTTTTTGTACACGGCGCCACTTCACCACGGGATATCAGGCCGGTCAGGCATACCGTTAACGATCGGTACAACATCGTTTTGTATTTCATGTGTGTAGAGTATTAATCTAAATGACAAGTTAATAAACCTAGTTATTTCGAATGGTACTTCTCGTCGTCTTCGTGACTGCGGATCTGCGCTTGCCCCTGCCGGAGTTCATCCGTCAGAACGCTAACAGCGGCGTCAGTTCGCTACACTGTGGCGAACATAAATGACATGTCGTGACATGAATGTCATGGCATACATGTCATGTAGGTCACGAAACAGATGCCTGCGTCTTGGTGCTCACATTGTTGTTTTGTTAACTTCGCATAACATCGATTCCCACAGGTCGTGGGATCTGCCGGCTTTTTCTGTATGCATTCTATAGCTGAGACACTTTGTCGTAAGGAAGAGGCTCGTTGGCTTGCTCGTCAACGCATGGTCTCTTCGCAGGATACATCCATGACAAGATGCGACAACCGCCACCACCTCGGTTACCTATGCCTCTGGTGACTTAATAGGTGTGGTTGTCGACCGCAGCACGGAAGCTATATGCTATAGCTATAGCTATAGCTATAGTTGTCTATATGCACAAAGCTTTTGGCATACTATGATGGCCCTTTCGTCACCGCCTGAGCGAGTTGAACTGTACCACAGTGCGCCTGACCGCGAACGGCCGACGTTCTTCCCGGACTCAAGTAATGCATGTCGCCAGGCTCAAACCATACACCCGGCGCGAGGCCACCTGACTCGCCAAACAGGCTTTATCTGCTCGAGGAGCAATGTAAAGACACGTTTGTGCACACGAAGAAGAGATGAAGGAGCGGTGGAAGAGAAGGAATTGACGAGGACTTTGTTTTTGGTCTGGTGACAGCGCCCCGCCCAATGCGTTAGCGCCAAGTCTACTAAATAAACGCAATCCGCATTGTAAGAATGTCTTTGAGATGCAACCACGTCACGTGTGATAATTAACGGCTCTGTTCTCTTTATGCGATTACGAGTCGATAAGAAAACGCTGTCTCAATTATAAGCAAAACAAATATACGCCAAACGCGCAATTACATTATTAAAGCGGAAAGTCTTCTTGAAGCATTCGGCAATTGCTTACGTTAATAATCGTTGTCGCGAAAGCTGATGCACAAATTTTGGTTCCACTAAGAAACCGTAAAAACCGCAGTTACGTCATTTTACGCTTGTATGGAATCCGCGGAACTATCACTTTCTCTCATAATATGAGTCGTATGAACCCTTCGTCAACTTTGTCGATCTGTTCTAGTATTTCGCGTAATAAGCTAACAAACCAACGTTGCCAGTGGACTCCCTCTTGCCATTGAAAGCCACGTAAAATTGCCTCGAGGGGCGAAACACACCAAAGCAGCAATGCACCTTACCAGCAGTGAAATATTTCGCCGATTCCAATTGCAACGTCAGCCTGCTTCTCTGCGCTCGCTTAGCCTTGACCGCTCGCGTACAACGCATGTTCGATATTCTGCACCAGCGTCTAGCTGCGCGCACCAACGGTCTCGTATGGGCAGCGTTGGTGACCCCGACGGTGGAGAACGGGCAAGACCAGCGCTCACACGCAGGCTCCCCCTCGGGGCTCCCATGCACGCAGTGCTCTCGAGCAATCGAGTTGCGGGGCGCCTTCGTCTCCGAATGCCAACGTAGTCGTTTAAGGCGCGCGTGCTGTCACACGAGTGCTTTGGGGCGTCCGGACGCCGGGCAGCCGTTTGTCGCCGAAATGCGCGTCGTATCTCTTGTCGAAGTGCGCCGAATACCGCTCTTCATTCCATGGGGAACACGCATTTTAACGCCTTGCAACGGGTGCTTTGCTCGACGGGTTTGTGCGTATATAAGGCTAGCATGGTCGCCGCATACTTGTAATTTCTTTGTGGCTTTCACTGTTTCTATGGCGCTCAGCTTCCGCAGCTTCGAATAGTCTTAACATCGCTCGTGTGCTTGTGTGCGTGCAAAAATTGTGGCACTGTGCAATTAGGACATCCGAGAGGGGCAAAATGTAGGCGCCTTGCCATCGTAACTACATCGATTATCGCCATTACAACTGTCTCAAAAGTCAAGCATCAGGTGTCGGTGAATCTTAATTTCGGCCATTACATATAGGAAGCTCTCAGCAAGTTCACGCAATATCAATTTTGGACTACCCTAAAGAGCACTTTCCCGCTTAGTATTCCGCCAACATATTGCTTGAATCTTAACCTAGACCTAATTATGTCAGTAATATCCAAACATTATGAAGACAATGGCAATAGTCAATTAACTAAGTTTAATATAAAACTGAATTACGATACGAATATTGGTTTTGTGGTGAAGGTGCAAGTATAATAAGCTGACTTAGGAGTTCGAAAGTAGCCAATCTGATTATCTACGTAGTACGGGTTGCCTTAAGTTGAGTCACATGACCATAGGATAATTCTGGGGGTTCTGAGCACGAAGGCCACGTCACCCGCAACAAAGTCCGAAGCTCAGCCCATTTCACAACTTTCTTTGCTGTGGCAATGAAGGGAACGCTACGTAGGTGAATTAAGCACGTGCAATGACTGTGAACGCTTATGAATAAAGTCCCACATTGTCATCCGCATTAGTTTAAGCTGGCGAGGATACAACCTAAACACTTTATTTAAAAGAGTGAAATAAGGCAGAACTTACTGCTGAGTGTTAAAGTTGACTATACTCCCGAACAATATTCTGTGGCTATGAGGGGCTCATAGCCACAGCATATTGCCACGGAGCCAGAGCGCAAAAGAGAGAATGTTTTTGAAGAGAGTCCCGTGTTGTTTTCCACATTAGTTTAGGCAAGGGAAGACAAAACAAACACCTTATTAGCAACAGTTAAATAAGACAGAACACACCACCGAGAGTAAATGTTTACTTATTTTGCAGCGTTTCCCTTCCGCGTCTGGGGAAACGCGAAACCGTCGCACGTAGAAGCTGCGTCAATTCAGCGCCTGTTCCGAGCAGCCAAAAGCACTGTCAAACGCTGTCGGACTACATGGCACGGTAACACATGTGCAGCAGCCCCGCTCCCGTGGCATTCCCTACATAGCCACAGAAAGTTGCCCGCGAGTATAATTTTGCGGTTTTTTTACTTCCCCGTCTGGCCAAACGCGAAACCATCATACGCCGAAGCTGCGCAGATTCGGCGTATGTTCCGAAAAGTGAAAAGACAACTGTTGCACTGCTTGGCGCAGTAGTACATCTGCAGAACCTGCGCGCCCGTATGTTTCCCTTATTGCCACCGAAAGTTGCACACGCTACTTGATCTTCGAAGCTGATCGTAGAAACAAACTCGCGCGCACTTCGCCCTGGGTGGTCCATCCGCCTAATTTCCGCCTACAACACGGTGCGCTCGCCCAAGTCATGCCTGCCAACTGTCCACAGACAACGCCCCTGCCTACGCGATATGGCAGCGCTCATGAAAAAAGGTCTATAGAGGATCAGCTACCACTGAGTAGGCCATAAATACGATCGCTTGGCGCAAGCAAGAAGGACAGCAGGGAACAAGGGGAGCGCCACCTGGCGCGGAGTCGCGCGCTAATTGGTGCAATGCTATGGCGATAGCAGAGGGCAGCAGAGCGCTAAGCTATACTCGGGCACTGCTAACAGTCTCGGCATCACAGCTGTTGTTTCCGGGCCGGCAGCACGGCTCCGCCTTCAGGCACCTTCGTATGTTCCTGGAGGTGCCTTTACAATTGCTAGTAGGTACAGCGGGGCGTGGCGCTTTTGACGGCGCTCGACGTTTCTGCGCAGGCGCGAGTAAGAGCGGGTGCGAGAGGGAAAATCTGGGGGCCTTTGCTCCTTGAATATGGGACTCTGCCTAGGCACTACGGTGGAGAAGTTTCTTTGCACGTGTAGCGTGCGTTTGTCCTTAGGCGTGCCGGCGTGGCGGAGGGGGGTCGATTTTGTTTGCGCTCTGCCAACCGACTACCCGCGCGGTGAGGCAGTGGGCATGTGCGCCCCATTTGGTGATCACTGTATCTGAAGGCGCAAGGTTCTGACTGGTGTTGTATAAGTCGCGGGTCACTTTGTTAGTCGCGACGATAGATCGCATTTTTTACAAGCACTGCTCCATGAGGGCACATATAACTGGCAAACGGAGGCCTCAGGAGAGCACCTAAGGTTATATTAAAGCAGGCGGCGCAGGATCTCCGGGGCACCCAAGCGGTAGCGGGGGGATCAAAGATGGAAGCAGGGTGGCCCGTGGGTTGGTGCCGCGGAGGCCGAAGCGTGCCAGGGGGTGTTCCCATAAACAACTGGTTGTCCGCGATAGCGGACAGCCGATCTTATACTCACCTGGCACGCGCAGATCCTCGTTGCCGCTTTGGTGTCATGGAGGCGCCGCCAATAATGCGAAATAGTGACACGTTCTCTTAATTAGCAAGCAACGCGATTGAATAAATATAATTGCGTCGAGCCGCCAACTTGCGATGCTAGGTTCAGCACTACCGTGCCCCGCGACTTCTGCCGGCGCGCCTAGGGACAAGCGCATACAACGCGCGCTAAGAAACCTCCTCCGTAGTGCCTAGGCGGAGTCGTACTTCAAGGAACAAAAGTCCCCACATTTCCTCTCAGACCAGCTCTTGCTCGCGCATGCGCGTAAACGTCCGTCGTCTCCGCAAGTGCCACGCCCCGCTGTACCTACTAGCAATTGTAAATACGCTTCCTGGAGGACACGGGACTGTTGTGTAAGTTGTGAATGCGCCGCATGGCTACCGCTGACAGCGGTACCTCACCCTCACGGTACCGGGCTCTGCAATCGCCTCGACCTTCTCTCTTCTCTTTTTTCTTTCTTCTTTATGTCCCCTTCGCCAAGGCGCTGAGTCGTGCTCTCGAAAGGGCTGCAGAATATAGCGCCTCTTCCTCTTCACAATCACACACAGTCTCTCTCTTTCCACAGCTGTTCCCTCTCTAGTGTTTCAAACATGCCTCGACAAAAGCATGTTTACATATTTATATATGTAAATATATATTGTTAATACAGCGGCTTTATATGGGTGAATTGCATTTCACCGTTCCATTGTATTGTGGCGAAGTGAAGCAGCTGTTCGAGTTCTGACGCATCAGCTCACCAGGCAGACGAAGATGAAGGGGGATGAGCTCCGGCAGGGGCAAGTCTAGATCCGCAGGTAGGATGACGCCGAGAAGTAGCATTCGAACAACTAGGTTTATTAACTTGGTATTTAGACTTATGCTCTGCACATATATACGAAACAAAGCCATACCCTGCGTCGATGGCCTACCTCACCGGCCTGGTCTGCCGTGGTGAAATTGCGCTGTGTCCTGCTGTCTCCTTGCTCTCCTCAAAAATATCCAGACCATTCATTAAATGAGTTTCTGCAGCATTCAAAGGCCCCGCGGATCGGCGGCAGGCGCAGGCCTCTCCACCAATGGCCCATTTCGACCAATCAGGCAGGCCGACAGGATCCAATAAGAGCCAGAGTTTAAGAGGACAAAAATGGTCGCGAAAACACTCCACATACACAACCAATTTGCCCATAGCTGATCAATTTTTTACGCCCGATACAGCCGAACGTGAGAAGACAGCACGTGAGGTGCACGTAGTGACTGTCAGGTGCGGCGGCGTCGGCCAGGAGCACATGCCCGAGGCGCCGTCGCTGTCATTTCTGCACAAAGGCTTCACCCGCATCGAGGAACCCGCAACATTCGCGGAAAGAAAGAAAAGAGACCGGCAGTGTACTCTTTTCACGACAGTATGTTCAGCCATTTAAACACGGAGCCACTGTATAATGCTTCGCGACGCGATAATTCCACATACGGGACTTTCGGTAGAAATTTTTCGCTACTACTGCTGCTGCTTGTTGCTCCCTCTCGGTTATTCTCGTCCACTTCGGCGTCCCTGACTGACTGACTTTCTAATTACATCATTCCCAGTGTGTCTCCAATGAAACATTTTTCGGCAATGAAACAATTTTGCATGTTTGTCGTAAGTCAAAAGACAGCGCCGACATAATTTGTTGCTATCCCCCCCTTCCAAATAAAAGGTAAGCTATATCAGGGACGCTGTTGGAGTGCATGAAACGTCTTGTGCATGCTGTAGAAGGATGTATGGACACCCTGCAATGAAGTTTACCTTAAAACCCCTTGATAATTAGAAAGTAGCGACACTCTCCTCCTCACGGCGCTTTCCTCCTCGATCTCCTCACACGCCGGCTGCGCACGGCACGCTTTTCCTCCTGGGCTCCCGCGGACGGGCCGCAGGATTCTATGGAGGCGTGTTCTTTTGGGCCAGTTGCGCGCCCCACTGGGGTTCAAAATTTTGAGAAATGCTAATAACAGCATCGATAATGCTGAAGGCAATGTTTATGAGGAGGTTGTTTTTTTCTTAAAGCCGTATGAACTGGGTATACCCATGTAAAGGGAGCTTTCGGGCGAGTTTTATGCTCCAGACAATTTTTCTGCCACATGATCAGATGCTTTACTTCGTGCGTCTGATCTAGTATTGCTTGTGACACATCCCTTTGTGCGTGGTTTGTTAAGCGAAAGCCTTAGACCCTGTTTCAAGGTCCCGTTGTGAGCTACAGAAAATATCACGTGACCGAAGGAAGGCGGGAAGCGAACCAAAGCATGTGCAGCCGCGCATAGGAGATGATTATTTATTAGCAAAGTAATGATTGATTAGTGATTGGATTAAGATGAATTCGGGTGTATTGAGGAGCGTTAAGGTGGGTTAAAGTTGATGAAAGTGGATTAAGGTGCATAAAGGAGGACAAGGTTGGATTAAGGTCGATGAAGGTGGATTAGGGTGGACGAAGGTGCGTTGAGGAGCATTAAAGACGATTCTAGTGGATTAGGGTGGATTAAAGTGCATGAAGGAGGATGAGGGTGGATTAAGAAGGATTAAGGTGCATTAAGGAGGATTATGGTGGGCTAAAGTTAATTAGAGTGAATGAAGGAGGATAAGGGTGGATTAAGGAGGATTAGGGTGGACTAAGATAGATGAATGTGGATTAAGGTAAATTAAGGACCATTATAGCGGATTAGGGTGGGTTAATGTGAATGAGGAAGCAGTAGGGTTGATTAAGGAGGATTAAAGTGCATTAAAGAGGGTTCGAGTAGATTAAGGTCGAAGAAGGTGGATTAGGGTGCATTAAGGAGGACTCTCGTGGATTACGGTGGATTAAAGTGAATGAAGGAGGATTAAGGTCGATGAATGTGGATTCGGTGGATTAATGTGCATTAGGAGGATTATGGTAGTCTAATCGGTCTTAATACTCAATGAACCCTAATTCACCCTAGTCCACCCTAATCCACCTTGATGCTCCTTCTTCCACCTTAATCCAGCTTAGTACTCCCAATCCGCCTTAATACAACCTAATCAACGTACATCGCCCCTAATGCACCTTAGCCTACCATATACAGTCCTAATTCTCCTTTATCAATCCGCATCCATCATAATCCGCCTTAATCCTCCATCCACCTTAATCCTTATTCATACACCTTAATCCAACATTATCCTGCCTAATAGTCCCAATCTACCTTAATACACCCTAATCCACCTCTATCAAGCCTAATCCAGGTTCATGGTCCCTAATCTACACTAATCCATCCTAATCGGTCTTAATCCTCCTTTATCAACCCTAATTCACCTTAATCCACATTAATGGACCTTAATCTTACTTTATCCACCTTAATCCTCCCTAATCCTAGTTCATGCACCCTATTCGACCCTAATCGGTCCTAATACCCTTTCCTCAGCCCTTCACCGTAATCCACCATAATCCGCCTTAATCCTCCTCCTTTATTCATGCCTCATATTTTTCATATTTTAATCCTCCTCCATAATCCTTTATTCATGCATCTTAATCCTTCTTAATGCCATCTAATCCCCCTTAATCTTCTTTAATACACTAATCAACCTTAATCCTCCCTAATCCACCTGATGTTACTCACTAATGATTCGTTAATTAACTTGGGTAATCATTCTCTTATACAGGGGTGGACAAGATTTGGGTCACCTCTGGCCGTACTTGGGTCACGTGATACTTCCAGTTTACAACGCGACCTTGAAATGTAGAGATCTAAAGGCTTTCCGCTTAAAACTAAAAAAAAAACTCAATGTTGAGTCATCATCATCATCATCATCAGCCTAGTTACGCCCACTGCAGGGCAAAGGCCTCTCCCATACTTCTCCAACTACCCCGGTCATGTACTAATTGTGGCCATGTTGTCCCTGCAAACGTCTTAATGTCATCCGCCCACCTAACTTTCTGCCGCCCCCTGCTACGCATCCCTTCCCTTGGAATCCAGTCCGTAACCCTTAGTGACCATCGGTTATCTTCCCTCCTCATTACATGTCCGGCCCATGCCCATTTCTTTTTCTTGATTACAACTAAGATGTCGTTTACCCGCGTTTGTTGCCTCACCCAATCTGCTCTTTTCTTATCCCTTAACGTCACACCCATCATTCTTCTTTCCATAGCTCGTTGCGTCGTCCTCAATTTCAGCAGAACCCTTTTCGTAAGTCTCCAGGTTTCTGCCCCATATGTGAGTACTGGTAACACACAGCTGTTATACACTTTCCTTTTGAGGGATAGTGGCAACCTGCTGTTCATGATTTGAGAATGCCTGCCAAACGCACCCCAGCCCATTCTTATTCTTCTGGTTATTTCAGTCTCATGATCCGGATCCGTGGTCACTACCTGCCCTAAGTAGATGTGGTCCCTTACCCCTTCCAGTGCTTCGCTACCTATCGTAAACTGCTGTTCTCTTCCGAGCCTGTTAAACATTACTTTAGTTTTCTGCAGATTAATTTTCAGACCCACCCTTCTGCTTTGCCTCTCCAGGTCAGTGAGCATGCATTGCAATTGGTCTCCTGAGTTACTAAGCAAGGCAATATCATCAGCGAATCGCAAGTTGCTAAGGTATTCTCCATCAACTTTTATCCCCAATTCTTCCCACTCCAGGCCTCTGAATACCTCCTGTAAACATGCTGTGAATAGCATTGGAGATATCGTATCTCCCTGTCTGACGCCTTTCTTTATAGGGATTTTGTTGCTTTCTTTGTGGAGGACTACGGTGGCTGTGGAGCCGCTATAGATATCTTCCAGTATCTTTACATATGGCTCATCTACACCCTGATTCCGTAATGCCTCCATGACTGCTGAGGTTTCGACTGAATCAAACGCTTTCTCGTAATCAATGAAAGCTATATATAACGGTTGGTTATATTCTGCGCATTTCTCTATCACTTGATTGATAGTGTGAATATGGTCTATTGTTGAGTAGCCTTTACGGAATCCTGCCTGGTCCTTTGGTTGACAGAAGTCTAAGGTGTTCCTGATTCTATTTGCGATTACCTTAGTAAATACTTTGTAGGCAACGGACAGTAAGCTGATCGGTCTATAATTTTTCAAGTCCTTGGCGTCCCCTTTCTTATGGATTAGGATTATGTTAGCGTTCTTCCAAGATTCCGGTACGCTCGAGGTTATGAGGCATTGCGTATACAGGGTGGCCAGTTTCTCTAGAACAATCTGTCCACCATCCTTCAACAAATCTGCTGTTACCTGATCCTCCCCAGCTGCCTTCCCCTTTTGCATATCTCCTAAGGCTTTCTTTACTTCTTCTGGCGTTACCTGTGGGATTTCGAATTCCTCTAGGCTATTCTCTCTTCCACTATCGTCGTGGGTGCCACTGGTACTGTATAAATCTCTATAGAACTCCTCAGCCACTTGAACTATCTCATCCATATTAGTAACGATATTGCCGGCTTTGTCTCTTAACGCACACATCTGATTCTTGCCTATTCCTAGTTTCTTCTTCACTGTTTTTAGGCTTCCTCCGTTCCTGAGAGCCTGTTCAATTCTATCCATATTATAGTTCCTGATGTCCGCTGTCTTACGCTTGTTGATTAACTTAGAAAGTTCTGCCAGTTCTATTCTAGCTGTAGGGTTAGAGGCTTTCATACATTGGCGTTTCTTGATCAGATCTTTCGTCTCCTGCGATAGCTTACTGGTTTCCTGTCTAACGGAGTTACCACCGACTTCTATTGCGCACTCCTTAATGGTTCCCATGAGATAGTCGTTCATTGCTTCAACACTAAGGTCCTCTTCCTGAGTTAAAGCCGAATACCTGTTCTGTAGCTTCATCCGGAATTCCTCTAGTTTCCCTCTTACCGCTAATTCATTGATTGGCTTCTTGTGTACCAGTTTCTTCCGTTCCCTCCTCAAGTCTAGGCTAATTCGAGTTCTTACCATCCTATGGTCACTGCAGCGTACCTTGCCGAGTACGTCTACATCTTGTATGATGCCAGGGTTCGCGCAGAGTATGAAGTCGATTTCATTTCTAGTCTCACCATTCGGGCTCCTCCACGTCCACTTTCGACTAACCCGCTTGCGGAAAAAGGTGTTCATTATCCGCATATTATTCTGTTCTGCAAACTCTACTAATAATTCTCCTCTGCTATTCCTAGAGTCTATGCCATATTCCCCCACTGACTTGTCTCCAGCCTGCTTCTTGCCTACCCTGGCATTGAAGTCGCCCATCAGTATAGTGTATTTTGTTTTGACTTTACCCATCGCCGATTCCACGTCTTCATAAAAGCTTTCGACTTCCTGGTCATCATGACTGCATGTAGGGGCATAGACTTGTACCACCTTCAATTTGTACCTCTTATTAAGTTTCACAACAAGACCTGCCACCCTCTCGTTAATGCTATAGAATTCCTGTATGTTACCAGCTATTTCCTTATTAATCAGGAATCCGACTCCTAGTTCTCGCCTCTCCGCTAAGCCCCGGTAACACAGTACATGCCCGCTTTTTAGCACTGTATATGCTTCTTTTGTCCTCCTAACCTCACTGAGCCCTATTATATCCCATTTACTACCCTCTAATTCCTCCAATAATACTGCTAGACTCGCCTCACTAGATAGCGTTCTAACGTTAAACGTTGCCAGGTTCAGATTCCAATGGCGGCCTGTCCGGAGCCAGGTATTCTTAGCACCCTCTGCAGCGTTACAGATCTGACCGCCGCCGTGGTCAGTTGCTTCGCGGCTGCTGGGGACTGAGGGCCGGGGTTTGATTGTTGTATTCATATAGGAGGTTGTGGCCAAGTACTGCACCAGGGTGGCCAATCCTGCTCTGGTGAGAGAGTGCGTTACCGGTTCTGGTCACCGGGATCAGGCCGCACTCCAGGCCTGTTTGTGCAATTTCTCAACACACGGTTTTTTTTTCTTTTTTTTTTTTTTGTATTTCCCGGAGGAGAATTGCGCGGCACCGGGATTTGAATCACGGTCCTCTTGCACTGGAGACGGATACTCTACCGTCCCCGCAGGAGTTAAATTAAAAATTGAATTATGGTGTTTTGCGTGACAAAAACCACTTTCTGATTATGCACGCCGTAGTGGAGGACTCCGAAAATTTCGACCACCTGGAGTTCTTTAACGTGCACCTAATTCTAAGTACACGGGTGTTTTCGCATTTCGCCCCCATCGAAATGCGGCCGCCGTGGCCGGGGTCCGATCCCGCGACCTCGTGCTCAGCAGTCTAACACCATGACCACTGAGCAACCACGGCGAGTCCCGCAGGAGTTGTACGCCTCATTTAACCTACAGTGGCGGCCTATTTGATCAGTCAAGGTGGACCAATCTGAGCTCGGTTATACCGCATGGATGGCACTCGGCTAGAGAACCTGGTATTTATGACCTGCACATGTGTGGCCACACATAATTGAGGATATATAATTTTTTTTTTTAGGAGGGTTTCCGTACAGTGATAAAAGGAAGGAAAATACCTTTAAAAAAAAAAAAGGAACATAACATGTGATTTGAACTCGTGATCCTTCAATGTTGCCCGGAAAGGTAGCTCAGTCGGTTGGTTCGTCAAGCCAGCGGTTACTTTCAAGCGCTATAGCTCCTGCTCCGAGCCTCATACTTATGTGGAAAGGGGCTGGTGTTGTCCGCGACAGTCGATTTCGAAGGCATAATTTCTTGGAAAAATGGCCGCCAGAGGAGCAGCGTGAACTCGAGCGGCTTTAGAGACTAGGAAAACTGCCTTAAAGTATTTAGAATTGAGGGGTAGTTTCGTTAACAAACTATAACACGGCAATCAGCACTCGAATACGACGAGAGAAATAATTGAGACGTGGAAAATTCCCTTGAAATAAATCTGGTTTGCGAGACAAATGCTTGTATGTATTGAATCTCTTAAAAGATGAGGGGGGAAATATGCGCTCACCGAGAGGGCATCGTCCGCACGAGACCACCACCAGGCTCCTTACGGGGATGTGGAGAGCTTCGCGGCCGGAACGAAGCCCCCCCTCTCCGCCGGCCAGGCGTGGAAAACGCGCTTTCCGATCGCTCAACGTTGCGTAGGAATAGTATAGTTCTAGCGTCTAGGAAAAGTTTTAACAGGTGCGAGGACGGCACGCATAGCGTGGGAAGCTAGCCGCCGGAATAGCTATCTTCGAGAGCTATTCTATATTATATTATATTATACTTCGAGAGCTATGACTGATGCTTTTCTATATATATGTATTCATCTCATCTATGCGATCGCATGCGCGTGCTGTTTCTTTGTCTCTGCGTGTAGTAGTTAAGAGAGTCAGTTTAAGGGCGGAGAAGAGGGAAGGAAAGGAAAGCAAACTTGCAGCGCCGTGGTTTTAAAGCGCAACCGTGGTAGAGAAACGGAAAGGCGATATAAGCATGCGTGGCCATGATACGCACACGACAAACTGCCTTACAATATTTTGAATTGAGGGGTAGTTTCGTTAACAAACTATAACACGGCAATCAGCACTCGAATATAATTATAACCCTAATAATAATTGTAAATATTCATCTCATCTATAGTATCTAAAGCGCGCGCTGTTTCTTGCCTCTGCGTGTAGTAGTTAAGATAACAAACTATAACACGGCAATCAGCACTCGAATATAATTATAACCCTAATAATAATTGTAAATATTCATCTCATCTATAGTATCTAAAGCGCGCGCTGTTTCTTGCCTCTGCGTGTAGTAGTTAAGAGAGCCAGTTTAAGGGCGGAGAAGAGGGAAGGAAAAGAAAGCAAACTTGCAGCGCCGTGGTTTTAAGGCGCAACCGTGGTAGAGAAACGGAAAGGCGATATAAGCATGCGTGGCCATGATACGCACACGACAAACTGCCTTACAATATTTAGACTTGAGGGGGAGCTTCGTTAACAAACTATAACACGGCAATGAGCACTCGAATACGACGAGAGAAATAATTGAGACGTGGAAAATTCCCTTGAAATAAATCTGGTTTGCGAGACAAATGCTTGTATGTATTGAATCTCTTAAAAGATGAGGGGGGAAATATGCGCTCACCGAGAGGGCATCGTCCGCACGAGACCACCACCAGGCTCCTTACGGGGATGTGGAGAGCTTCGCGGCCGGAACGAAGCCCCCCCTCTCCGCCGGCCAGGCGTGGAAAGTAGCTAACGCTTATCACCTGCAATATACTGGTATATTTGCCACTAATTTTTCAGGGCGCAAAGCAAAACTAGACTGCACTTCCGACTGAATAAGAACAGTTAGCGACGTGCGAGGGAAATATTAAGCATACTGAGGACAACCGCAACAAAAGCGCTGGTGAGCAGGCCGGAAGAATGAAAAAAAAATGCAGCATTACGGGATGCTGTGCTACGAGCTATAAGAAAGACTCCTCAGCTCGCAAACAACGCTGTTCTTTGTCGGAATAAAGTTCTTTCGGCCAATGTCACGCAGCCACTGCTTCCTGCGCAAGCCGTCACGCTTTCCTTGTGGTATCATAAAAACGGCATAACCATCTTGAGGCTTCTTGCTGCAGTTATATGCGCAACAGCCCGGCATAGCGCTAGCACAGAGAGCAGGAAACACGGCTTACAACGTTCGCTACGCCGAGCTAAAGCGCTGAGCCAGCCGTACTCAGGAGGAAAATGGCGCGAACGAAAAAGAAAAAAACAAGGAAAACCCAAGATACGCGCGTTTCCAAGGGCAATGGCAGGGAGACCAATCGGCGCGCAGAAAAACGGGGGCAAAACTGGTTACCGCGGGGGGAACGCACAAGAGGCGAGGAGGTCGCGCGGCGGCGGCAGAGTTCAAAGAGCGTCGTTACTTTCAAATTATCAAGGGACTTTAGTTTACCTGTACATGTCGCGCCACCTAGCAGCGGCAGTGAGCACCCGCGAGTAGTCCCTCACCGTCATTTCACCATTGTCCGTGGTGCGCTCAGTCCCGCCTGAAAGCCTGCTTTTCCAATTTTCCAATGGATTCACCGCGGCCTCTTGGCAGCTCCTTAATGAGAAGTGTGAACAAACAGAACAAGGACAGATACTGCTGCGTTAAGTATACTCACAACCGCGAAGGGGACGTCGGCATCAAATTGTACCGCTTCCCTTCAAAACCGGGGGAAGCAAACAGGCGGCTGAAGTGGATCGTTGCGGTTCGTGTCGGCCTTGCGAATTTCTGTTAACGAACTAAGACATAAATGCAAACACAAGAAAAAAAGAACCAGCAGTCGCATCTGTAAAAACACACAATAAAGCGTCAGCTGCATAAAAACGCGTGAACTGATTCCCACTGTTGTAATTCAGTTTAGATGTTTTGCTCGTATTGCTCCAAATCAAACATGCAGTGGTTGTTACGTGTCAAATCTAGCTTCGTAAGCGCTTCGTGTTGGATCTTTGTACGCACTGTGCTTCTTCCTGCGCCATGATCAAAATGCGACCACTGGAACCGGGATCATTTGTGCCGATGTTTTCTCGCACTTAGAGCAACAGAACTAAAGTTGGAGTGCACCGCAGCACACGTCGAGTATTCGAAAATTAGCACGTCTCTCGCGCACGGTCGCGCATACTAGTTCAGTCTTCACGTTGTTTAATCTCACCTGATTGCTCAATTATGCTTCAGCGGTAATTCCCTCTCCCATTCGAGCCCGAACGCCAATACTAGAATATGCTCGAGGCACTTTGTCAACGGAGAAAAAAGCACTTACCCGCCATTTCGCCAAAACCTCTTCAATAGTGAGGTACAAGGCACGCTCCAAGCAATGAAGCTACAAATGACAGTTGGAAAACGTCGATCCACGGCCGTGTTTGCTAACTTAAGTGGCATAAAATAATGATTTGTTAACTTACTTCGAGCTCGACGTCGTAAGCATGCTTGCTTTGTTGTGACAAACACTTCGCGACCTGCGGTGGTTGCTTAGTGGTTATGGTGTTGGGCTGATAAGAACAAGGTCGCGGGGTCGAATTCCGGCCACGGCGGCCCAATTTCGAAGGGGGCGAAATGCAAATACACCCGTGTATTTAGGTTCACGTTAAAGAACCAGGTGGTCTAAATTATTCCGGATCCCCCCCCCCCCCCACACGGCATGCCTCATAATCAGATCATGGTTCTGGCACCTAAAACCCCATCATTTATTTTAAGCACCTCGCTGCGATGTCCGTGCTGTTTACTTCTTTGACACAGTATACGTCATTATTGTCGTAACTTTTACGTCCTTCCTGCAGTGTCGGTGGTCCAAAGTGGGCCTCGGCGCTTTCGATTGCCTTAAAACTGCAATCTAGAACGACCGACACATTTCAAACGATCGCTGCAAAAGCATGCCTCCACAGCAGTGGCCGCCTCGGTGTTTCGCGGAACTGACACGGTGCGCTGCCTGACCATTGAAGGGAACCTATATAGGCATTATATGGTGCAGGAATGACGTAACCAAATGCACAAGTTGCATTTATTCACACATTAGAAAGGTTACATGCCTAAATTGTGGTGCAGCTAGGGGGGGTAATAATATCTAATTTTGCATTCGTAGTGCGGCCGCTTGTTTTGTAGGTGGTACTACGGCATTATAAGGTAAAGAAACGACCCACGATAGTGGTGGCAGCCGAGACTGCCGCCCGAGCCCGCCGCACTTCGTAGGTTGGTTGGAACTCCTGGGCTTGCCTCAATCTCCTGCGCGTGCGTTCCGTAAGATGGACCCGCTTCGCCACAGTCGAAAGGGTCACATATCCCTCTATTTTGTTGCCCGAGTTTCTTCACGCCATTTGTGGAACGTACACGTCGAACGGAGGAGGCCCTTACCCGAGCAAGCGAGAAAGTTCTGCAAAGAAGAAATCGTACCCCCTGATAAGCACGGGTTTGATTTGATGGACGATAGCTGAGCGAGCTTTCTGAATCGCCACCGATCCCGCGCCGATCGAGAAACGCGCTGCCGAGCTATGCATCTCCGAACGCCGAGCAAGAGCGCTGATTGCGCCAGCGGGGCGCAACAACGGCGCTACCTGTGCTCGCGACACGTGCATGATCCAGTGATGGCGTCTTTCCTCTATGCACAATGATACCAAATTAAGGCACTTAGGTTGTACGGTTGCGAAGGGTGCAGGCGATTACGCTGTGACGTGTTTTTTGTTACGTTTGACTCAAGCAAGCGACCCCCTCTCACCGATTCTAAAGACGTTTTACGTCTAAAGAATCAGGAAAGACGTACTTTAATCGCATTGTAAACTCAGCAACTAGGCATATATGGCAAAATCGGTAAGCCCCACAGGATGGCCCTTCTCGTTTTCCTCGACGAGCATCCCAGCTGTGCGTGTATTGTCAACTCCAGAATCCGTTACTTGTGCTGGCAACACTGTCCACATAGACAAAGATGGATACGGCATCCACGTTTACGGCGGCTCTTTCGATTGGTGCTGCGCTCCCGCGCTTCTCGTTCCTGGCGTCGAAACAAGGTATTTCGTCGAAGCCGAAAGGGTCCTTGCTGCCGATTACCCTATTCTCATCGATCTCAATGGTTTCAGCGACTATCCCCAGGAAACGGTTAATTGCGCTGTGCGTGCCAACATCTGGCCTGCCCTGCGAGTCGAATCAGATATTCTTTAAAGACGAAGAGGCTTTCAAGCAAGCCGGAGTTTTAAAAAAGGGAGGTGCTTGTGCATAGCGGGCCTCTGAAAGGCGCAAGCACTTGTTCGCGGCGTTGCTTCCCTGGTACAGGTGCGATACTCGACTGTTTTCGGCCTTCATAGGCAACTTCACACTGCGACTCCTGTTAATAAAGGGAAAATCAGTCATCCACCTGTCGTTTGTAGTAATTGCTACGAACGCGTGGATGTCTGATTTTCCCTTTATTGTTTACTTCTCTCCATGCGGGTGTCCACAGAACTATTACGTCAAACTCTTGCCTTTGCTTCGAGTTGTTGACAAATTCGACTGCGCCCTGCCATCTGCTAGCCTGGGTAGCTCAGATGGCAGAGCGGATGCCCCGGAAAGGCGATGGTCTTGGGTTGGAGTTCCGGACCAGGATGAATTTTTCTTCAACTGCGAGGCTTTTCTTTCCAGGAACCCGTATGGGTTTCCTTTGTAGCAATTGCTACGAATGGGTGCATGTCTGATTTTCCTTTTATTACTTCTCTCCACCTTGCGGCTTTCTGCAGAACTATTGGACTCGTCTTGTAGTACATCACATATAGTATCTCACAATATATAGGCAAGAACGTCTTTCTTGTTTTGAGAAGCTAAATAGGGATGTTCTGCATTGAGGCTAAAAACTGTAGCCTTACCTGGTCAATGTGTCTTAGGATAACAACAAATGAGAGCTGCGTTTGTGAGTCGGGGCCGCACCTTTCATTTTACAGTTAGCTGTACGTCTGATAAGGTCGTCTGCGTCCTATGACTGTTGCTTTTTCATGCTTGCAGTACGCAATGTTCGAGGTAGGGCTCGGGTTTGCGAACACAAGTAGACACTCGCCACCCGTAGAAATTCTCAAACCCTATAATAGTGAAACGCGAGAAGTGAGTAACAACCACTCGCACCAAGTTGAGTTTCTTCTAACAGGTTCCAAAAATTAGCGTAGGTTTTCTTTTGGGCGAAGTCACTTGTATCAGTGTAAATGCATGACTTTGAAGCGAACTGAACCAGATGTAATGGAATTTAGCCGTGCACAGTGTAGCAAAGCAAACTAGCTGCGCTGTGCGCAGGTCGAATGCTCCAAATCTGGAATGGGTGCTGTTTGCTGTCGCTCCTAAATTTCTTGCGAGCAAATAAACTGACAACTCAACGGGTTGAATCCGAAAACAGTATATTACGCTTGCACCGGTAAACTAAAGCATGCTATGAAAACGCTATGTCGCCTCGCGGCATAACATGCGTCATGATCAGCTTCGGACCTTCCGAGTCAGTTAATCATTCCCGCTACCGTGCCTGCAGGCAAAAGTACATTAGCGAAAATATTCTTGTTGCTTAAAGCATTAGTAACACTAATTCTAGGGCAGAAAGCTATAAACGAAGAAAAACAAATGAAGCTTAAACGTACACCACTATAATTTATTAAAGCCCATGCCTAAAAAAAGTACACCGCGATTTGAAACGCCAGAAAGACAATGAGAGGAATGTTCTGCTCGCCGAGAAGAAAGAACTCCTGAGTGAAGTGTTTCGAAAAAAGCGGCATAGTAACGGTCGTAACCTTTTCCCATTGCGAAGTTTCTTATAAAAGTCGTTCTCCGATGCGCGTCGTCTGCTTCTTTCGCGAAAAGTTGAAATCGCACCGTTCTGTCTTTCCACCGCGACAACACATAATGGTACAGAACAAGTCTTCTGACATCCATTTCTTTTTTCATTTTCGAGTTTGAGCGCGGCAACATCACAACGATTACATAACTGCGAGGCATTTAGCGCATGCCGTGATAGGAGGCCCTCTTGTGCTTCAAGCTTGAACCTGGATGAGCTGTTTCTCAGTGCGGCCGCTAGGGGGTGAGCATTTAGTTGGAGTTGTCAATTGCTTGCATTTTCTGTTAGCCTACTTACCTGTAAAACAATTCCAGGTTAATCGTGCATCCTTGTACTATGCTGCTCTCCGTCATGTTGTCGATCTAATCGAATGTTTCTGCAAAGACAGTGCAGGAAGCAAAAGTTAACCTTTTACAGCGAGGCTGTAGTTGAATAGGATCCCCGGATTTCTTCGCCTCCGTAGCCAAAAACTCAACCAATCACAGCGGTAGGCGCTCACCCCTGGGATCCTTGCAGCACCACCAGGTGGAGCACACATCCGTGGCACCGGCGACACCGGGCATGGGGATGGGGGTGAGAAAAAAAAACAACCAGAAAGCTCGCATTCGTGCACAGCGTTGGCCGCAAGCGTTTGCCGGTAAATATGACGATTGCGTAAGCTGCAGTTTCCAGGAAGCGGCAACTGCAGCATAGGAAGCAGGGAGTGGCATCACTACACTTTCGTATGTAAAAGAACCCGCCTGGCAACTTATTTCATTTGTGTTGTGATAGCGCTATGGAAAGGCCACGCATAGTTAGGACTTCCAAAGAACAGCGCGAATACGATCAGCGACGCAATCAACAGCAACGTCAATATGCACAACGGCGTTGGGATCAGTACTCAGCACTCGGCAGGACCCAGCTCAAGGGTACGGCACATTGGTCTATCGGACCAGGTGATATTACAGCTTTGCTGAGCAACCACCTTCACTGCGTGGACATGAAGAAATTCAGCAAGAGAGGACACTCGGCGAAAACTGGCAGCAGGAAACACGTCACGCCTAGTGTTAATCCCATCCGTTCGTTAACGCGAGCATCCGAAAAAAAGATTGTGAAATGAACTTACAATATTTTGTTATTCTTTCCCGCTAAAACCAAAACGTTTCGCGTATAAATGAACTGATGCTCTGCCACTTATTGTTATTGCGTTACCTGGCAACAAGCGAACGGCACGCCAGGCGCGACAGATGCTTGCGTCATGTGCCAGACAGGCCCCCGAAGCCAGCGAGGCTGGTTGCACATGTGAAATTCGCCTGTTCAGCGACCCGTCTCTTTTGGATGTGGCGTGTTTGTTGTGCTCCCGGCGTATTCTTGCCTTCCTTCTGCACTTTGATACGGCACCACTGCACTCTTGGACAAGGGCAAGGTGAGAACTTTTGTTTGACAGTCTGCTACGCATTTCAAACAATTTTGGTTTTTACGGCACGGTACCCGAGGCTTCTGACGCAGTTAGTGAAAAACAGCTAGGCCGTCCTGGGGTAGTTAATTTTTGACGCAAGGACTCGTACTGGGGGTTGTTTGCGGCGCTTTCTGTGAGCCTCAACATTATTATAACTTATTTCGGTAGTTGTTGGGCACGCTCGCCGCAATTGGCTTTATGACGCAGTTAGCGAAAAGCAGCTCGGCCGTGTGCTGCAGTTTGTTTCGCGTCTACTGAATCTTACCGGGACTAGCTCGTGACGCATTCTGTGACCCCCCGAATTATTGTAATTTCATTACTTTTGGGGATATTTTGACGCACGCTCGCCGCTCCTGAAGTTGTGACGCAGCAAAAATCAAGCCGGCCGTGGTGACAGTTTAGCGTGTACTGAATCTTAGTGAGACAAATTTGTGACTCTTTCTTTGGCCCCGCGACATATACCTTCTTTCGGTACTCACGCTTGTCGAAGACGCGACGAGCCATTGCCAAGAGTGACAGCACTGTAGTGTGTTGCTTGCGCCGGCAGAACGCGCAAAAGATAACGCCGAGGAGCATAAAAACCAAAAACTTGAAAATTCTGTCTTCTGAACGACTGATAACAGGCTTTGCACCCACGCATTTCTCCCGAGTGCGAGTAGAAGGCATTCTGCGAGCGTCTAGCATGGTCTGGCTGAGAGCCTTTGTTGTGGTCACTTCAGAGCATGCAGCGTACTACCGCGTCGGCTGCGGCCAAGTTTTGGAAACGCGCAGTCGCCCGTGCATTTGTGCTCCTAAAGTGCAGAAAATAATTCCCGGGAATGGGGGAATGCTTGGAAAGCATCAGATATTTTCTTCAGAACTTATAGTAGGGCGTGGAATGAGTAGAGTATTTTCGACGCCGTGTATGTAAAAGCGAATTGCTTTTATTTGTAACGTCGCGCATTCACCACTTTCGCATGTTTGCCCTCACACGCAGTATACCTATAAGGTCTAAATACCAAAATGACACATACTTGTAATTTACTTTTTTTTTCAGCTGATGCCGTCCGATGGAGCTTCGTACGGGAAGTACTGCTGCTTACTTGGTGCCACAACGTTGAACGAACGCACAAAGAGCCTGGAACGAGTATTTATATAAAGCAAAATAAACATTTCCTCATTTACAAGGCATTTTGCGTCTACGTTAAGAAATTGCACGTGGCACAGATTCGATGGAGGCTTGTAAAGATTGTTGCAATCATTTTAATTAAATAAGCGATTCTGCACCAAGATCGCGCTCGATGGAGCAGCAGAAGCAAGAATTTTTTTTTTCTTTAAGAAGTCGCCGATTAGCGCAGTCGGTTTAGCGCGTGCCAACTAGCGTTCAAAACGCGCGCGCCCAAAACCGAAACTGGGAGGAGTTAATCCCACCTGCTTGGTGCGCTACAGTCAATTGACCGATGAATGGATGTTATGAGCGTCCCCTTTGGAACGGGGCGGTGGGTCGCGCCGCCAAGCTCTTGCTATTATACTGCTTAATGTCCTACCTAGGTCAAACAATAAAAAAGGGAAAAAACAGAACACTATGGAGTACCACACCCAAATTTTCTTATCCCCTATTGCGAACTGTGCTTTTGTACGTCTCCGTCTTTTGTCGTTTCCCTAGTCTTCTTCCACCAATCCTCCAATCACCTCTTACTAATGGCTATTGCAGACATGTTTATTTTCCCACTGGTCCCCCTGAACCCAAGGGCTTCAAGGAGGCCAGTGGTGCCTAAATCGACCGCTGGGTAGGCGTCTTCACATTCTAATAAAATATGCTCCATAGTTTCCCTAGCTTTACCGCAGCAAGCACATGCTTTTTCTTCTTCTTATATCTCGCTTTATAGGTGCGTGTACAAAGGCATCCCGATCTCGCTTCGAAAAGTAATGAGCTTGCCTTTTAGTTATTATAAATGGTTTCTTTCCTGATTTCGTTCTTTCCTCTTAAGTAGTTACTCATGGCAGGTTTCTTTTCCATTGCCGCCACCCATGAGATTATTTCAGCCTCTCCGACTTTCCGCTTCACCTTCTTTGTTGCTGTGTTGCCCACCCTACAGGCCGCATACTTGCTGGTAAGCTTCCTAGTTTTTTTCCTCCACTGTGAATCAATGTTTTTCTTGTACAGATACCTGAACACTCTCCCAGCCCATTTACTTTCTTCCATATTCCTCAGCCGTTCTTCATACTGCGAGCTTCTCTCACTTCAACACTACTCCAGCCCATATCACCCTGCACAGCTTCATTTGTAGTCTTCCCGTGAACGCCCATTGCGAGGCGACTCACTGACCTTTGGTTCCCGTCGAGTCCTGATTGTACACCTGATTTAAAACAAACAACTGCATTTCCAAAAGTAAGTCCTGGAAGCATTACACCTTTCCACATACCTCGGAGGACCTCATACCTATTGTATCCCCATAGCGCTCTGTGTTTCATTATGGCTGCGTTTCTCTTCCCCTTTACTGTTATGGTTTTTCCTATGTTTCTATATATCCATTGCCTTCGTTTATTCATATACCAAGGTATTCTGTTACCTGAGGTATTTCTTGGCTCTGTATCTCCACTGTCTGTTCACTTTTTATTGAATACCATAACACCTGATTTTCTAACACTATATTTCAAACCTAAATTGTTGCCTTCCTGCCCACAGATATTAGCCAGACGTTGCAAATCACTTTGCTTGTTAGCTAGGGACACAATGTCGTCCGCATAAAATAAACCTGGGAGCTGCTGCTCTACTACTGTAACCGCCTGTTTGTATGAGAGATTAAACCAGATATTACTTCCTTCTAGCGCCCTCTCCATCCTCACCATGTACATCATAAACTGCAGCGGGGATAAAGGGCACCCCTGCCTCAGTCCCTTGTTGATATGAACTTTCTCCTCGCTTCTCATCCCTTTCCATTCAACGCAAACGGTATTTACTAGGTAAATCTTTCTCAAAAGCGTAGACAATCGTCACCTAAGCTTTCCCCTTCCATAATGTCCTACAAGATGCTGCGGTCTACGTTGTCATAGGCTTCTGTAATGTCTCAAAAGGCCACATACAACGGTCTTCTTACTCCTTTTGATATTTCAATAGACTGATAAGAACAAACAAGTTACCATCCAAACGTCTGCCTATTCTGAAGCCATTCTGAAGTTCTCCCAAAATGCCATTATTCTCTGCCCATGCTTGAAGCTTCAATTTTATTGCCTGCATTGTGTCAAGGATTGGTGGTGAGCTATTCGCACTCTCCGAACCGGAGGGGATGAGGCGACAACAAACCCACCCCGCGTGCGTTTATTGATCGTTCGACTGCTGACCGGCGATAAGGTCCACGCCTGATCGACCGTGAACCGGAGGCATGAGACGGGAGGCGGCTTAAGACAAACACTCACTTTAATAAAATAAGATCAGGCCCGAACATACTCGGAGAAAAGAATATACAAACTACAAGCACGTGGGGCCAAACATCGCGGAAGGCGTGCGGGTCACATACAACATCAACTCTGACGCGACGCGCGACACAAAGCCCGCCACGTGGGAACTAATAACACTCGCGAAATAAGAACAAAAAATATGCGACACAATTGAAAAATACACGCGACAATAAACGCGGCAAACACTATACTAACAGGAGATACAAGTTTAACACACGGTGAATAATTAAATAAAAGATGAAACGCGATTGACAAAAAAAAGTCCGGCGGAAAGTTCTGAGAGACGCTGAACACGTGGCGTAGGCTTATCTGCGGAGTGTCAAGTAGGACGTCCAAGCTGGGGAGGCGCCGGGTCCCTCGTCACCGCACGTCGCTGCCGAATATCGGAACGGACTCGGGGTCGCGTCTACGGAGGCTCCGGCTACGGGAACTCAGGCCGCCGTCCCCACGCCTGCCTGACGTCCAATTCACGTGCCGCTGGCCTCGCCGTTCCAACAAATCTGCCCGCTTGTCGCAGTTCGCTCCACGCTCGTTCTCTCTCTCCTCTCTCTCTCTCTCTCTCTCGCCGCACGCCCGCTGTCACGTGAGGAACCGGTCTGGATGCCGGCGGGATCTAGAGAGAGCGCTCCCCTCGCCGGGCCAAAGCCACCTAGAAAAAGTGGCTTTGGCCCGGCCCTGATGGATGAGCATTCCGACTCCCCCTCCCTTTCTTTCCGACTTCGTTCTGTTGCACCTTTCCCAAACATAATTCTCAATTACTGGAGGCTCTTCTGAGTCTCTAAAGTGCATTTCTGTAACCACATACACCCCTATTTGTTCGCTATTTAACTGTTCCTGAATCTCTGCCCACGTTTCCTTTCTTCTGCCGCCCTGAATGTTTGCTGTTCTGAGGTTCCCCTAGGGGACTTTCTTCATTACTACCTACTCCGGCCTCCTGAGCGCCCGCGGGTCCCCTAAGAAAGCTACAGCGCGACCACCAAGTCGCCAGCCCACTTCTCGTGCCAGCCTGTAATTGAAGTGGATCCCGTCTCGTTTAAAACCACCACACCTTCTCACTTCCCTGTTTACTTCGACAACCTCGAAGCATTTCCCTCGGATCATTTTCCATATCGCCTCATTAGAAGCCACTACAGCTCTTTGTGCGTGACTGTCACGCTCAGGCACTTCCGGTACCGTGCACACCACGACCTGCACCTTAGGGGATAAAAGTCGTCCACCCCCTTCGCCAAGCGCTGGCCTAGTCCAGTCCCTTTCCTGTTTAGGACGTCATTTAGCCTACGTGCTACTATGACAAGGTTGCGCACATGGGCATTTTCCGCGAGCTTTTCTTTTGCTACTTTTTTCTTTTGCGAAGGTATGACATTGGGGGGGGGGGGGGGGGGGGGCTCTCGCCCGTACTGAAGCACGCGGCCACGCTCGCACTTTTCTACCAAAACACACACAGTAAAACCACTAATAGCTATTAGTCTTGCCACTTCCAAGCTACCATTTAGAGACCACAAACACTCAGCGTCCCACCCGGCTGCACGTGTACAAGAACGTGGCGCGAAAGGACGCTCTAACCATCCTGCAAAATCAAATGTACACGAAACACACCCGCTCACCCGAAATACCCGAGGCAAAGAAAAAAAAGAAAGAAAAAGAAAACCACCCGATTACTATTTAAAGGGGAAAAATCAGCAAATCAAAAAAAGAAGCAAGCTCAAAGCATGCACAAAAACTTATGATTTTGTCGCCGCTACGGAGGCCCGAAAAGCACGTTCATTCGCTACAATATCCAAACCCGAGCTCCAATTCAATTTCAAAATTATGAGCGCCACCTGCAGGGAAAGCGGAGAACCTCGCGCCACGCCGTTTGGTTCAACGTTTTTTGGTTTGGTTGGGAAATAAGGCCTAGGCCAGCGTACAGTCCATGCTCCGTGTATCGATATGACCCGCTTTCTGCGTCGTTTCAGTGCTTTATAGAATTGCTTTCAATCAGTGCGTGAGCAATGATCGAAGAAGACAATATACCCCTCCCGTTTGCGCACACGGGACTTTTCGAAGTGCTCCGTAATGAACGACGGCGTTTGGCGGTATCTGTCCTCGAACACTTCAACCGTTCGTCAGGCGCATCGAGGCTGTGCGCTATACATGACGAAGACTATGTGGTAAATCAAAGTATAAACTTCACCACAGCTGATTCAGATGATGGACTGACTGGTACGAGCGACGTGCAAGCCGTCAATGAAGACGGGCAGCGCGTACGTGATGCCGGCGTGGTGTATGACCGGAACCTGTGTTGGCAGCTCCTGTGCGGTTTATACATAACACGCTATGTTATATACGGCCAAGCAACGTTTAGATACTTTTAGGAATTGTTAAAATAACGTCAAAAATTTCTTTACACTCAGATCATTAACTACTGTATTAAAATAACACATTTTTGCTTTAACACAGTTCCAGATCATAACTTTTGAGTGAGCGCAAATGCTAGTCGACCACATTGTTGCACAGCAATGTAATGATATGTTTCTCTTACAAGCAAATATAGTTGACTGCGCGATTTAGTGCGTCGGCTTCATAAAATAACTCGCGTTCTTTATTTACATTAGAAAAGAATAGCAGTGTGGCTGCGTGCAACTCAAAGCAGCGCACAGTGCTAAATCGAGTGTACAAAAAAAAGCGGGGGAGGGGCGGAATGAAGAGAGACGGGGGGTTCGGCTCGCGATGTCCTGTCAGTGTGCATACCAAGGAAACGTATTAAACACGGCAGAGATGATACATTCGTTAAAATACGCAGAATATGAGCTCTGGATAACAAGCTAGCCGAAGTGACAACGAACCACCTTCACATCGGCACGACGACGTGTGGTAGACCTTATGCAAGCGCATATACGGTAACAACGCAGCCAAACTATAGACGGCCCCAGAACAATTCAGAGCCGAACGAACTCGAATCCCCAAACGAAGCACCCCTCATCAGTTACATCGTGGCGACTACCTGCCGAGCAAGATTCATCGGCTTCTGTATCAATACCGCCCGTGCTGTTTATGTGTTCTCTCCCTATGTCCCTATCTTTATTTGCGGTCAATATGATATGCAGTAAATACCAACTAGGCCAAAGTGAAGTTCTTCTGGAAGTCGAATAAACACCCTGACGGGATCCTACACTCCTTTCAGTCCCTGTGCATGGTGACTTAATTAACATCGTGGCCAACAGGGCAGCAGTGCAAATGTTTCATAGGACGTTCGTGTACTTAAATTTGCCGTACAGCACCGTCGCCCGGAGTCTTGCTGTGCGTGATCACTGTCGGCACTTAGTCCGGATGATGTATCGGTGGCCGGCGTGCGTTTGAGAGAGGGAGGTTACGACCAGAAGGTCACTTGGAGTTTTCTTTTTTTTTTTTTTAAGAAAACTTGCCGGTGATGAAGTGCGCCCCGCAGATTCTAGAATGCCACAATGAGCCGTCCGGGTTTGCACGCCTCGCTGCAGATATCCACAGAGGCCTCTTCCAATACATTTTTGCAGATGGTAATCAGAAGAAGCTGGAATTTCCGTTTCCACAGTTGTTCGTGTACCCGAAGCCGACACAATTAACCGGCATATTAAAAAAAAAGTACACAAGAGCACGCCTCGCTGCACGCCTCGCTGCAGATATCCACAGAGGCCTCTTCCAATACATTTTTGCAGATGGTAATCAGAAGAAGCTGGAATTTCCGTTTCCACAGTTGTTCGTGTACCCGAAGCCGACACAATTAACCGGCATATTAAAAAAAAAGTACACAAGAGCACGCCTCGCTGCACGCCTCGCTGCAGATATCCACAGAGGCCTCTTCCAATACATTTTTGCAGATGGTAATCAGAAGAAGCTGGAATTTCCGTTTCCACAGTTGTTCGTGTACCCGAAGCCGACACAATTAACCGGCATATTAAAAAAAAAGTACACAAGAGCACGCCTCGCTGCACGCCTCGCTGCAGATATCCACAGAGGCCTCTTCCAATACATTTTTGCAGATGGTAATCAGAAGAAGCTGGAATTTCCGTTTCCACAGTTGTTCGTGTACCCGAAGCCGACACAATTAACCGGCATATTAAAAAAAAAGTACACAAGAGCAACCATAAGTTTTTTTCGTAGCAACACCGTCCAAAGTAGCCGCGTGGCCGCGTTGCCTCGCGTTCTTTTCCAACCCGTGGCCTCCGCGATCAGCTCCGGCGGCGCGCCGTTGCTACGGAACGGAGCTGATCGCGGAGGCCACGTCCAACCAAGTCTAGTTACGATACCCACCGCAAGGGGGACTCAAGCCGTGCCTGCTTGGCGCATGCGCACAGAGATTTTGGAATCGGTCAATTTCGCTGGGCACTATAAAAGTGTCCGCTCCTGTTGAATGACTTTCTCTATGGCGTGGATTGGCGTGCACTTTATTTTCTGCGACAAAATAAACGCTGTGGCAGACCGCAAGAAATCCTGTGACAATCGGCTTCCTATTTGTATTTTAATAAGTAGGAAACGTTTCCTGGCGGCTCCCGTTGTCATTGAGGTATAGGAGTTGGCCAGGGTCCACGCTTACCCAATTACTAGGAAATGCGAAAATGCACAAATTTGCGGATACCATTCCACAGTATGCACGGCGAAAGTAAACCTCGGTGTTCAACGTAGTGCACTATTAAAAGAATTCAGGAAAAAAAACTGCAGATCCCATGCATTCTGAGAATCTGTTTTGCAACTACCTGGCTATCCAGCACTGTTTGGGGTTCCGCCAAGTGAAAGCAGGCGGACCAACGCGTTCCTGTACATCAAGTGTGTGTGGGTCGCGAGCGTACGTGTGTGGGTCGACGATCGTATATCGGCAGTGACATTATTTCTACGCCGGCCGTTCGACGCGAGCCTACGATATGGCGATTGTTAGGATCCACATAGCTAGCGGACGAGCGTAAGCGCGAGAAAAACGTTTTGTAACGCCAGCTTCGACTACGTGTTATAAAACCGTACGTACATATGGATACTTCATTTTCTGTATGTAAAAAACGACGATGGCATTTGTACTTGGGGTACGTGTTGCAAGTGCTCCACTGTTCCCGAACGAATGTGCAAAGACTTCACTATTTCTCTGTCGCGTTTATATGGGGATCGACAAAGAAACGAACAAGCCGGACAAACTTATTACGGTGTGTCCGCGATGGGCGGCTTCGGTTTATCGCATATATTTCTGAGGCAGTTTATTAACCGTTTTTGGTGCATTCGAGATGTTCAAGATCCTTTCCTGCCGCACACTTTATCACTTACGTCTCGCCATTGCTTTGCCCGAGTTTGTGGCCTCTTCCAATAGAATGGAAGGTCGAGAACAGTGTTAATTGCAGGAGGCTGCTGAATCGCGTCGGTTCCTATTGGCTCAATGTTTGGTTTAATATTTAAGCACAGTGTCCCGGAAAAAAAGTTGTACAAGGATTAATGCGACGTTGTTCCTCCAATTTCGTTGTACCCCACTCAATTATCTGGGGGAGCGTGCCGTAAAGTGTTGATACGTGTACAAGGCATGCCTGTGTGTCTGGGGATGACGCCTTTCTTCTTTAACTTACATTCTCGCGCATTTCAGTTAAAGCGCTTGGTTGCGTGGAAATAGGTTCTTGTTTCCGTGAGGTGGCCACTGTTTCTTCTTTTGCAATCGTACCAGAAACGATTGAGCACGTGTTCTTGGAATGCTGAGATGGTGTGTTCTTTTGGGACCTCCTGCAAAAGACCTTTAAGAAAAATTTCCTTTTTGATGCACAGGAATAAACAAGGCCTAAAGTCCCTTTCACAGAGTAGGTGGTGGGGGGGGGGGGGGGTGGCAGGGCTCGTAGGGCGGCGAACAGTATATATATATATATATATATGCGAATAAAAGCAGGTTGGGTCTGTTGGTGTAGCGTCAAAAAAACAAAAAATGAAAACGACGTACGTGGAAACGTACGTCATATATATGTATACACCAGGGGCGTAGCCAAGGGGGCAGGGGGGCTTATGGGGCTTCAGCTTCCCCCCCCCCCCAAAAAAAAATTTTTTTTTCGTGCTGTCCATGCACCGTCGACCAAAGCAACCCCCGGCGCCAGAAATCATTCTGAATTTTGTCTAGGTCTTTTTCATGCTCGAAAAGACATTCCCCCGCGAACATTGTGAACTGGGCTGGACTTCGCGGCAACGCCCATGCACCGGGAGTCACATAACGCAAGCAGTCCCATCCGAGCAAAAAATTTCAAGGGCGTTTTGATGGCGAACGGCCTCGCCGCGGAATCGCGCGGAGGGCGCGGAATCTACGGAGCGCGTGGATGTCAATTCCGTAACTTCATGGGTATAAAGTTATCATAAACATTTGAAGGGAAAAGTGCATTGACATTTCCAAAGTTGTGCTTTAGATATTCAACTGCGGAGGTTTGTGGGTTTGATGTTGTTATAAACATTTGACACCAACTGCGCATTGACTTTTCTAGTCTTAGATCGGAACATACAACGAGACAAGCCAAATCAACACACTATCAGACAAGTGGACAAAGCACGCAACGAGGTCCGATGAGACGAAGCGTTGTGGTGATTCATTTGTGCCGTCATGTTGCATAAAAAATATCAACTTTTTTTTTCACCTATTCCAAAGCACCCATTTCAAGACACTGAAGCCAGCCAGGGTAACTACGGTCTTGTCGAATTATTTTCTATTTTGACTTTTATTCGGGAGGACACATTGAGCTTCTTCAATTTTTTTTTTCATTCTCGCTACCCTACACCCGCGGGCTGCCAGAGCCAGCAAGAGCGCATGCGTTTTTCTCGTGTTGCCCCGACCGCCACGCGGGGCACTGTGTTGCGCGTTTGGTTTTTTTTGGCTGAGTGGATTTTCGCCTGGCAGAGTTTTGGACACCGTCTGGCTAGCAGACTAGAAAAAGAAGCAATGGTCGCTCAGCGCCATCTCTGTGAGGACTCGATGGATTGCACCGCGTTCGCTTGAGGGCAACCTCTCCGGAAAGTCTTGTCTCACCGGTGTAGGATACCTAGCACTATGCGTACTGTTCTCCGTGGACAAAGCGTATTACGTTTTCTCCTATATTCATTAGGTAGCCACATTAGATGCCCAAAGTAGGCATTGGATATTGGCCGGCTTACTCTCATTTGCATTTTTTTTCATTTCGGTGCCCCCGCCCCACAAAAGGAAAAAAAATACATTGTTACGGAGCAACAAATTATCGCATGGGAAAAGTTCCATTTTGTTACTTCTTTCGCGGAATGTGATCGGCCACGGGACACTTCATTTGCCAGATACTCATATTATATTATTATGATAGTAATTATATGGACACTTCAGGCGCATTCCTGCAGTCGCCGTCACTCTCATGTTTCGTATGAACTCCAAGGTCGATAACTTCGTGACCACGCGCCGCAAGCTGCATGTGCGAATGAAAGCATAGGGGAGGGGGGAATGGGTGAATAATAATAATATTTGGGGTTTTACGTGTCGAAACCACTTTCTGATTATGAAGCACGCCATAGTGGAGGACTCCGGAAATTTTGACCACCTAGGGTTCTTTAACGTGCGCCTAAATCTAAGCACACGGGTGTTTTCGCATTTCGTCCCCATCGAAATGCGGCCGCCGAGGCCGGGATTCGATCCCGCGACCTCGTGCTCAGCAGCCCAACACCATAGCCACTGAGCAACCACTGCGGGTGGAATGGGTGAGCCCACGATGGTGGCTCAGTCTTGTGTGCGCAAAGGAGAAAAGCGGGGAGCAAGCGCGCCGCCTCGCGTCGCGCGCGATACATCGGATGGAGTGGATGAAACGGGGGCGGGATCTAGGATTCTGTGAATCTGTGATTGCGCAACATGTTTATTTGCCTTGTTTGACGCATTATATACAGTGACTTATTCTTAGATACGTAGATTTATTGGAGACTTACATGTACACTTAAATATCTTGAGAGGTTTTCTGTATACGTACAGTGAACTTTCTTTCCAGTGACACTTCTTTTTTGCCCTTTATCAAACATTTGTATATTCCATTGTATCTTCGCATTTCTAATGAACGAGGTCGGGTCAAGTGAAAGTGAGCCTACCCATCTCGCGCAATAATGGTTCGGTTCATTATACGAGAGGCATGCGCGTAGCACACAGGCATCTCTCATTTACAAAAGTGACACGCAAGTGTGAGGGCAAATGTTCTTTAATGCTCTCATACACTAGGTTGAACATGGTTGCGTGACGTAATGGACTCTTCAGAAGTTGAGCAGCGTGGGGCCATGACTTTTTTGACAGCTGAAAGTGTTTCCCAAAAAGAAATGAGTCACCGTATGGCTGCCATGTACGTTGAACATTGCATTTCATTGGCCACTTTGAAGCGTTGGAGTAAACGGTTGAAGAAGGACGTGAAAGTTGCAAAGAGAATCCAAGACCGGGCCAAAGCCATTGTGCAATCACCCCCACCAAACTTGCAAAGTTTGAAGAGCTGATGAGACAAGAACGGAGGATAAGCATCGATGAACTGGCAGGGCATATGAACATCAGTCACGGTTCGGTTCACGCCATAATTCATGAACATCTCGGTTATTGGCTCTTGTGTGCGCAAGGTGCACGTTAAAGAGCCATAGGTGGTCGAAATTTCCGGACTCCCCCACTGCGGCATGCCTCATAATAAGAAAGTGGTTTTAGCTCGTAAAACCCCATAATTTATTTTTTAGTTTTTCCACGACCGTGCCCTTCCCCACGTCGCTGATGTGGTTAATACAAAACTGGCAAAGTTCAAATGGGAAACGCTGCAACATCCGCTATACAGCTGACACCTGTCGCCTTGCGATTTCAACATTTTGGGACAAATGAAGAAAGAGCTCAAGGGAAACAGATTCATGTCGGACGATTACGTGAAAGAGTCAGTTGCAGGCTTTTTGAAGCAGCAAGTCAAAGAGTTTTATGAGAGGGGAATCACGCGACTCGTTAGTCAATGGGAGAAATGTCTAAATGCTCATGGCGACTACTTTTAAACAAAGCACCCCCTTTGTCATATATGCGCATTGGCTCACTTTCATTTCACCCGCCCTCGTATACTTTGCAGAACGGCTTTGTATACGTGTTCTCTGTTGGGACAATAATTTTGGTGCAATTAGTCACGATACACGACCGGTGACAGCTGCTGCTGCATGATACATTGGAATAAATGACAGCGTCATTGAGGTTTTTCACTAGCTGTTGCATACGTGCAAAAATGTAAACAAGGTTCTTGATTGAGAAAGTTTCATTAACATATTTGTCCTCAACATGTTCACTTCATGGCTTTTACGTTTTTCATATCAGTGGCATGCACTGCTTTGCTGGTTTCGAACTGATATAGTCCTAAAGTTCGTGTGATATTTTCTTTACTTATTAAATAGAGAAAAACACCGAAGCATTGATATTTATTTTGGGCACAATTTTTGGCACATACGAGCATATCTTCTAGTGAAAAAATACATATTTTACTTGTTTGACAGTGCGTAGCGTTCAAGAATTCGTTTGCAGCATCTTTGGCAATGGCAATGCAATTATTATTAATGTATTTGATCCCTCGACAAATTGTTTAAGAAGAAGCTCTGGCTCGGGCCCAACTCCGACGAGGCCTATTCAAATACATGTAAAACGCAGAAACGCTTTTCTGAGATAACCCCTAGATCGCTTTTAATGAAATTTGTTGCATTTGAGATCGAAAGTTAAATTCTAGTATCTGTTGGAAGCGGAATTTTGATTTAGAGCCTGAATTTGGTTTTAAATATTTTGAAAAATTTGAAAGTGCGAAAAATATATGAAGCACGACGTTTACAATCTAACAGCTCTGCATCAAGAACAGATATCGCGGTTCTGTAAACGGCATCTATTATAAGAGTCAAACCGGACAAATTTGGTATGTCAATTTGTATCTTACGTAACTTGTTTACGTGGTGCAAAAGGGTTCTGCAAAAACAGTATTTCCATAATACTAAATTTCTTTAGATTCATATGCGACATATCAGCTTTGTCCGCTGTAGATGTACTATTAGATGCAATTCACAGATTTGTGATATTTTTCATTGTTGAGTTACAGAGTATTAAACGTGATAGTGCCATTTCCTGGAAATTTGCAATTTTTGCCAATTTTTAATAAACAATTGACAACCTAAATGAAAACTTCCAAACCAGAAATCAGTAGAATTCAAGTTTTTCTTTTTTAATGCGCCACAAACCTAATCAAATTTGGTGCAGTGGCTGCCGAAAAAAGCGAATTCATTGTCTACATGAATTTACATAGGAGCACTCGAGTCCCCCCCCCCCCCCCGAACGACATTTCTGGCTACGCCACTGGTACACACATACCTATATGTATATGTGTATATATACATACATGCATGAGAAGAAGGGAAACGAAGGGGCTCGAATCTTTGTTACGGAAACTTTGTTTCGTATGACACAATTTTAAAAATGTGTCATAAAATTGTGCCATTGTTTGGGTCATTCATAATTCTAGCATTGCAATCAAATAAATAATCATGACTACTGGTTAGAACACCCGGTTGCTGTGCTCGACGGCAGAGGTTCGATCCCCACATCGGTTACAGATTATTTCTCTTAAAGCAAGGCGAGACAGGAACCTACCCACATACATACTTCAATTTGCCAAGAATGAGGCAATGAAAGCTTCACTAAAAAATACGAGCAACACCTCTTGCGCCCCCTGCGGTCCAAGGGGGTGACCACGCTTTGGTGCTGATGTCGTGGACCTCGCCTGCCAATGCGGCCACACACCTCTACTTTGTCCTTGTTTTTACGGAATCCTATTTATTGGAGAGCTTTAGGTTAGGGGACGCAAGCGGCTTGCGTACGCGGGTGACGGTGCTGTGCATGCGTACAGTAATGTACGGTACTGCATGCGCAGACTCAGATGTGGGGGTCAACGCTGTGGGGTTCTCACACCCATACTCTTGGGACAAAGGAACGACAACTAAGTAGTGCAAACAGTCACAAAGGCATTTATTGCACCTTTCATAGATCAATGCTGCTAGGCGAGTTGCTATCCACAAAACATGCCGATGGGCGTGCGACAAATCTAAGAAGTCCGACTCACCGCGACCGGATAGCGAGCGAATATGTTCTCCCCATGTTGGATCCCAACGCCTGGTCGTTCGCGTGTGCGGTCACGTGAACGGGGGCGCGTTCGAAGGCGGCCACGCGAGGCGGTCTCGCAGAAGCATGGCTCGGTGCACGCGCGGCACGGCGCATCCGTACTGCTTGCTGTCCCGAACCCAAGAGAGCAAGCGCCTTGTCTTTCGGCGCCCAAGTAACCCCGCCTGTCGGGGGCGCTAGCAGCGCAACACTCGCGCCATCTCTCGCACTGCGCCTCAACCACTGCGACCGCCGCGGGCGCCAGGCCACTCGGCGAAGCCAGATTACAGGAGACGCGGTATGCGGGAAAAACATATCAGAGGACGTGCGAGAATCGCGCATCCCCACAGCGCATGCGCATTACCGTGGCCCCCAGTTCTTGCGTACGCAAGCCGCTTGCGTCCCCTGGTCTAAAGCTCTCTATTGCTTCGTCATGTATTACGAAATGGTGGGAATCGTGGCGACATGCCGGCGTTCCGCCTGGACACTCACTTTGATACTGCGGGCCGGTAGGGCGAACTGTGTGCAACCGTGGCAGAAGCCCACACACTTCAGAGAGGGCGCGTGTTCGCAGGCCCGCTCAGCTGAAGGAGCAGCTCCGTTGCCGCGTGTCGGACGTGGTGTCGTGCGACCTGTTCAACCGCGAGCAAGGCAAGTTCCTGCCTGAGAAGCATGACCGCGAAGGCGCCTACGACGTGGTCGTCACTTCCATGCTGCTCGAGGCCGTCATCCAGGACCTGGACACCTACGCCAGGGTCATCAAGAGGCACAGTTCCTTCTTTCTCTCTCTCTAAGGGATGCGGCGGATTGCGGGCATAGTAATATAAGAAGATGTGAATTATTGATACACCCTGCCTGGCACCAGCTTCACGGCTGGTACCTGGCCTGGGATGTATACAGTTTATGTCTAAGTAGGCAGCAGTACGCTAAATTCATATAATGTACAATACACGCAGCTGCATTTGCGCCAGGCTGTAAAGAGCATTCAAAGTGCCATTGTAACATTTTCGTTTCAACAGAACGGCAAATGAAAGCGATGTTGTGCGAGGCCCGCGTTTTTGAACTTCGACGTGACACGCACCTGCATTGATATCGCACGCATACAGCGTAAAGTGTTTGCCTGCGTCGAGCATGGGAGTTTTCTTCCGCACCACATTCAAAGTTACTAAAGCGATACCTGGCAGGTATTTTCAGATACGTTGCTTGCCACGATGTGTTCTGATATTACTACCGTGTTTTAATTATACTGTCAACTTTTCCGTCCGTTCACCTCGTTTCCTCCACACTGCTAACCGATGTTCAAAGTCAGTGACGCGCTCTACAGTTACGGTGAAGTCAAGCAGGCATTCCTCATCTTATTCAATCTATGTATGACTCTCTCTTCTTAATTATAGCATGAAACGATATCCTGCTATAAAGAAAACGAAGTGACCGTAAGCTATCGTGTCGTGGTTCCAACGAGCTGGCACTGTCCAGTATGTTTCTCAACATCGATTAGTAAGTTCATGTTAGCGCTAGTTGAGTCGTGATAGGAAGGAACACGTGGGTGAATCAACGAGGAAAGGGCTTGGTTTGTGCTTTCGGATTCGAGACCCGAATTGTTCGGACGCTTCAGGCGCTTTCACACCGTCATCGCGGCCCCACCAACGCCATTCTGTCCCACCAGTGACGTTGCGTGCGCGGAAGGTTAGAGGGTCTACAGATTTGCGGACTCTATTTGGCTGCCCGCCGCGGTTTTTTAGTGGCCACGGTGTTTGGCTGCTGAGCACGAGGTCGCGGGATCGAATCCCGACCACGGCGGCCGCATTCCGATGGCGGCGAAATGCGAAAACGCCCGTGGGTACTTCGACTTAGGTGCACGTTAAAGAATCCCATGTGGTCCGAACTTCCAGAGTCCCTGCGTGCCTCATAGTCACATCGTGGTTTTGGCACGTAAAACCCAATAATTATTATTGACTCTATTTCGCTGCAGCAGCGACGCAGCGAAGTGGATGCAAGATCAGCGTCCCGCTCAGTCGGCTCGCAGGTGGAGCCGACCAAGCGTAATTCTGCCTTTCACTACTGGCACGAAGGCTTTGCGCACGCACACTACAAGCACATTAGCGCTGCTGCTGCGCTGTGCTGTGCATATACTGGTCCGAGTTCAGCGGGTAGTAAATGTAAAGTTGTTTACTATTTCACTGGGTTTATTATTAACTTCGGCGGTTTTCCTTCGACCTCATCTCGTGCGCCATCGATGCGCGACTCCTGCAGCGGCCCCTGGCGACGCTTCACATAACGCCAGCGTTGTGCGACGCCTGGTAGTTGCCAGGGCGCTGCTCCTACTGCCCAGCAGCAGTTGCCCTGCCTGCTGCGTCGTGCCCACGTGTCACGCTCGCGTATAGTTAGGACACTGTCGGACGAGTTCAAGCCTAGCATCAAGCCTTGATCCGCCCTTTCGGCAATACTACAATTTTCTTTAAAGTTTACTTGTAGGTATAACCCACTGGCGCATCGTAACGACTGTTAAAGGAAACTGCACGACAGAATATCCATCGTCCCAAACATTATCTGTCAAACAGCGTAGCAGCTTCCGAACTTGTACGCCTTGATACTTATTTTTTGAACTTATACTTTACTCTATAGTCCGTAAACACTCTTGCAGCTGATTGGAAGGCTCAGTCACTGTTGCTCGGCTTCTAGACGATTAATCCCACTCGCAAGCTAAGACATATGACGTTTCTAATAGCGAAATGCGTATGCAGTTGTTACACGGTAACAAAACAGTAACAGAACTACACGGTAACAAGAAACCTACGACATACAGCGCTACAACTGCTTTAATAAAATTCGCAATTAATGATACCTCAGCACTTTCTAGTACTTATGTCCGTGCCGGTATCTAACCTCTTTGATCCCAACTTGGATCACTAGGTAGTCCATGATACATGACAGAACATCGGGCTTCTGTTGCGGGAAATGCGTTGGAAAGCAACCACCGGACCAACTTTGGTCACTGCGCGTGTACGCTGCGTATGTGTCATTCTTCAATGACAAAGACAAATCCTTCAAAATTTCTCCGGTACTGCGTGGTATCGAACCCACGTCGTACACATATTTGGGAGCCCACGGCAAAACCAGAAATGAGGCAGTGCAGGGTGACATGGGTTGGGCCTCGTTTGAAGTCAGAGAAACTCAGAGCGACATTAATTTTGAAGAAAGATTCAGAAACATGGATCAAAGTAAATGGCCGGCTAAGCTGCTCAAGTATCTGTACCTAAAAAGCGTGGATGCAGAATGGACGAATAGGTCGAGAAAGTTGGCAACCATGTTCAGGGTAACCGAATGGGTAAATAGGCAACCAGGAATCATCAGAAAGAAAGTGAGAGAAACAGAGATATTTAATTGGATGCAATGAATGGAAACAAAAAATACCATAGAGATTTACAAGAATGAGAAGAAAGAAATCAGAAGGGAAAATATGTACGATAACACAAAGGGCAGTTTCTTGCTATTTGAGGCTCTAGCTGGTTGCCTAAGGACAAAAACATACCGGAGCAAATATTCGCAATTAGATTAGGCATGTGTATGCTGCAGAAAAAATCCGGTGACCCCTCCGCACATCCTAATTGAATACGAAGGAATCCACCCAGTGAGACCAGTACGTAACGTATAACTTCCAGAAGCGCTTGGATTTAAAGTAGACGGAAGTATCAACCAGTCAGCAGTCAAGATAAGCACGAGACGTTTAGAGTATTGCTGAAACAAGGCAGGAAAGATACATACGACAGGATCCACAACAGGCATAGGCAGCGGTACAAACTATATAGAGAAGATTAAAAAGAGGTATATAAGAATGCTAACACAGAATCTCTAGCACAGATGCACGTCGACTTTACACTCACGGTTTACCTGTATAAACTATAGGTTATGGTTTTGATTTGTTTCCCTTGCTATATGTACCGCAAACGCGATCACTTTTATCTATATACGTCAAGCCTGTTTCATAAATCTTTCAGTAGCGCGCAAGCGCCTTGTCAGCTGTCGGTTCTTGCTGTTTAGTCTTCGTGGTACGCTTCAAGGAACTTGCCAGGATGAACAACCAGCCCGGTTCTCAATCCTGCCATAACATTGCTTCAAAGCTTTTCGCAGTACCGTCGACCGTCATCCTCAAATGGTTTCTACCGATTTTTCCTGTTATTATTTTCAAAATTAGATAATGCATGCTACACTAAAAGGTACGACATCTATGCGCAATAGCAACAGCCAGGGCATAGAGTACGATAACTGTAGGATGACAAGTAAGCAAGCCCCCTCCTTTTCACACCCTGGACAACATCGGGTGTTGGCACGCCGCGGTGTGCAGGGTTCACGGCTTGCTGCGTCGCCAAGGCCACGTGATGATGAGCGGTGTGCTGGGCATGACCTACTGGGACATGAAGGCGGGCAAGTTCAACTGCGTCACCCTCACCAAGGAGAACGTGGAGAAGGTGCTGCGCGACGCCGGCTTCATGGACCTCGAGTGGACCATCGTGGACCGCGAGTACTTCCACTCGGTCAGCGACTACACAAAGTCCTTCCTGGTGCTCGCCCGCAAGCCCTAGAGCTCCCGCCCAGTACCACAATAAATCGCTATCCTCGTAGTCTCAGCTATCGGCTTGCAGTTTCTCTGGCATGCGATGTACTCAATGGTACATGACAGAACATGGGCTGCTCCTGCTGAAGGAATCGCGTTCGAAACCAACCGTCAGACCAACTTCGGTCATGGCGTGTGTACGTTGGGTATGTGCCAACGACAGTAAAGGTCCTTCGAAATTTATTCGGTGCTGGGCGGTATCAAAACCGCTGTTCGGTGGCCAGCAGTCATAGAAAGGACTAGAGGCAGAGCTGCTGCTTTTGCTATTGCAGAAGGAAAAATTCATCGATGATTACGATACTCCCTAATGCGAAATTTTAGTGCAGTTCTATACGTGTTTTTATTTCGTGATATATTAGGGCAAAGAATTTCAGAGAGACATGTAGCGGAGTCGGCAAATGTCGTAAACCTGATCTGTGGGTCAAGCGCGTCGCCTTTGATAGATGACTCGTCAAAAATTACAGCGTTATCGCTGGTGCCACGTGGTTCCAAAAAGCACTACACAATTCGCGTCAGACATAAAATCAATTACAAAACAATTGCAAACCATGACAATCCAAACAAGCCACGAACGAGACCAATCCAATCAAAACCCAACAAGCGCGAGCGAGAGCTGACGCGAGCAAACGGTAATACAGAACGAGCGGTCCTGCTGAGAGATACCAGTACGCATCGAGCGGTCTGGTGGGTCCGCATGGCACCAGTTTCCCGTGCGCACGTCACTGAAGGGACCACTCTCATTGTTCTTCGCCGTTCCCGGCTCGCGTCTTTCATTTGTCGCTCCGCGTTCGCTCCTTTATCTTTCACTGTGCTCGTTCGCTCGGTTACTCTGCCGCCGCCGCTCGCCGCAGGAACGGGCGCCTAAGAGCTCCGCTATAAATGAAAACATGGATTAACTTAGCATGTCTGAAACGTTACATACAGGATGTTTATATTTCTAGCTGCACCATTTCCTTTTCTTAAATTGTACAGTAATAAAACTCACGATGAGTTTATCATTATACCATCGTGTAGCCTGATTGGCAGCCTTTGAGAGGCAATTTCCGTAGTTATGTATGTGATTGAAAAGAGTTGCGTTAATATTGTTACGTAGGAAGACACCCACGAAAAGCTATTTACAAGTATATTTACAAGGCAATACGCTTCGCTTGGCCAAGAGGCAACAGCCCGCGCTAGCTTCTAATCGTCGTCGTCGTCTTCACACTACTCGCCTTTCGTGATCGCACATATTGTGCCGTAGCACTACCCCCGGCGGCAAAAGCGCCGTCCCGGAGCCACTAAAGATCGGACTCTGAAGCAGTGTAGTAGGCCTTGAGCCTACTGACGTGTACGACATCACTAGATGCCAGAGGAGAGGACGAGGTTGAACCCACAGGAGCAATTTCGTAAGTCATAGGCGTCACCTGGCGCAGCACGCGGTGGGGCCCTGTGTATCGCGAAAGGAGCTTCTCTGAAAGTCCGACGTGACGAGTGGGCGACCACAGGAGCACGAGCGCACCAGGCGAAAACTGTACGTCACGATGGCGGGCGTTGTACTGGCACTGCTGAGTGGTTTGTGAGGCCGTCAGTCGAGCACGGGCAAGCTGGCGTGCATGGTCGGCGAGGGCGATGGCGTCGCGCGCATACTCGCTTGTTGAGACCGCAGCAAGAGGAAGTGCCGTGTCTAAGGGCAAGGTAGGTTCGCGACCGTACAGTAGATAAAAGGGAGAAAATCCAGCGGTGTCGTGCCGGGAAGAATTGTACGCAAATGTTACGTAAGGAAGGGCAATGTCCCAGTCGTGGTGGTCCTTGGAAACGTACTTGGCCAGCATATCGGTAAGAGTACGGTTGAACCGCTCTGTCAGGCCATTGGTTTGAGATGGTATGAGGTAGTCAGTTTGTGTTGAATGGAGCAGGAACGCACAATGTCAGCGATAACTTTCGAGAGAAAGTTTCGACCACGGTCTGTAAAGAGCTGTCGCGGGGCGCCATGAAGCAAGATAATGTCACGCAAGAGAAAGTCCGCGACGTCAGTGGCGCAACTGGTAGGGAGAGCCCGAGTGATAGCGTATCGGGTGGCGTAATCAGTCGCGACGGCTACCCATTTGTTCCCAGAGGATGACGTGGGATAGGGACCGAGCAGGTCTAATCCAACACGAAAGAACGGTTCCGCAGGGACGGTGATCGGCTGGACGTGACCGGCAGGTAGCACCTGAGGTGTTTTCCGACGCTGGCAGGGATCACAGGCAGCAACATAGCGTCGAACGGAGCGAGCGAGACCAGGCCAATAGAAGCGGCGGCGGACGCGGTCGTACGTGCGGGTTACCCCAAGATGTCCTGCAGTGGGTGCGTCATGCATCTCAAAGAGCACAGTCTGTCGTAGTTGTTTTGGCACGACAAGAAGGTCAGAGCCGTCAGGGAGGAAGTTCCTTCGATACAGAATGCCGCCCTGGAGGACATATCGGCGAACGGATGCGTCGGTAGGTGTAGAACGCAGACGCTCGATAAGTGCTCGCCGCGATAGGTCTCGGCACTGCTCATAGGCGATGTTAGCGAAGGCAGACAGAGAGAAAATGCCGTTGGCGCTACTACTGTCGGCGTTGTCAGGCACGTCGACCGGGTAGCGAGACAGGCAGTCAGCGTCCTTGTGTAGTCGGCCAGATTTATAGGTGACAGTATACGAATATTCTTGGAGGCGTTAGGCCCAGCGACCAAGTCTTCCTGTAGGATCTTTCAGCGAGCATAACCAGCAAAGCGCGTCATGGTCTGTGACAACGGAAAAGTATCGGCCATATAAGTATGGGCGGAATTTCGCAACCGGCCAAACTAGGGCCAGACTCTCACGCTCAGTGATGGAATAGTTGCGCTCCGCGGGTGAGAGGAGCCTGCTGGCGTAAGCGATAACCCGGTCGTGGCCACGCTGGCGTTGTGCCAGTACCGCGCCAATTCCGTGACCCCTGGCATCAGTACGGACTTCGGTAGGCGCAGAAGGATCGAAATGGGGCAGAACGGGAGGCGTTGTGAGAATGTCGATTAGATGTGAGAATGCAGAGGCCTCGTTATCGCCCCACTGGAAAGGTGCGTCTTTCTTCAAGAGCTCGGTTAGTGGTCGTGCTATGGCGGCGAAATTTCTCACGAAACGGCGGAAGTACGAACAAAGGCCGATGAAGCTGCGCACGTCCTTGACACACTTCGGAACAGGGAAGTGCTCAACAGCATGGATCTTGCCTGGGTCCGGTTGCACTCCGTTCGCGTCAACGAGATGTCCAAGAAACTGGCGACGGCCGAATTGGCACTTGGATGCGTTGAGTTGCAGACCGGCTCGACGAAAAACGTCCAGGACTGCTGAGAGGCGCTCGAGGTGCGTAGCGAACGTTGGGGAGAATACGATAACGTCGTCCAGGTAGCACAGGCACGTGGACCATTTGAATCCGTGAAGAAGGGAGTCCATCATGCGTTCAAAAGTGGCAGGGGCGTTACATAGACCGAACGGCATCACTTTGAATTGATAAAGACCGTCGGGTGTTACAAAAACAGTGTGCTCGCGGTCGAGATCGTCCACGCCAATCTGCCAGTAGCCGGAGCGAAGTTCAATAGAGGAGAAATAGCGAGCACCGTGGAGGCAGTCAAGGGCGTCATCAATCCGAGGTAGGGGGTACAAGTCCTTTTCGGTAACCCTATTAAGGTGCCGATAATCCACGCAAAAGCGTCATGAGCCATCCTTCTTTTTGACCAGTACTACAGGTGACGCCCATGGACTATATGATGTTTCAATAATGTTCTTGGCAAGCATGTTGCGAACTTCTGTGTGAATAACTTGACGCTCAGCTGGTGACACTCGATACGGGCGGCGATGAACAGGAGGGGCATCGCCGGTATTAATGCGATGTTTGACAGCTGTAGTTTGGGCCAAAGGACGATCGTTAAAGTCAAAAATATCGTGGTAGGAAAACAGAACGCGGTAGAGTTCACGAGCGTTCTCGGACGGCAAGTCGGGGGCAATCATTTTCTGTAAGTCAGCGATGGTACAATTTGCCGACTGCGACGATAGAGGAGTATCGGATGAAGTGTCGTCTACTGCAATGGATGCTACTGAGTGATCCTCGAATGAGCAAAGGTGGGCCAGAGACATCCCACGTGGCAGCACTTGTGTCGTCAAGCCAAAGTTGACCACTGGCAGGCAGACGCAATTCGCCGTAATAGATAAAACTGTATGAGGTACTGTGATCCCGTGTGTAAGGAGGACGTGTTGCATAGGAGCCGCGATGTAGTGACCGTCGGGGACTGGTGGGGAAGACACTAGGTCAACGTAGGTCAGTGCCGAAGGTGGCAAGCGAACGAAGTCGGCGGAACTGAGGCGACTGGGGTGTGGTTCAGCAGGATCCAGAACAGGCAGGTCAAGACGGTGAGTACTGGCGGAACAATCGATGAGAGCAGAATGTGCGGAGAGGAAGTCTAAGCCGAGGATGATGTCGTGGGGACAGTGGGCGACGACTGTGAATAGCACGATTGTTGAGCGATCGGCGAAGGAGACGCGGGCGGTACACATACCAATTACGGGGGCTGTTCCGCCATCGCCGACACGGACAATTAACAGGCGTCGTGGCGGGCGTGATAATTTGCTTGAGCCGGTTACGAAGGTCAGCGCTCATTACGGACAAATGCGCCCCATTGTCTATGAGTGCAGACACTGAAACACCGTCGACTTGCACGTCAAGAAGGTTCAGATGAGTGGGCAGCGTCAGTAGAGGATTTGGCGGCGTAGGGAGCAATGCAGCGTCACCTCGAGGCGCTGCATCGTCTAGTTTTCCGGCTGGGAGCGGCGTCCGAAAGGAGTCGGCGAATAGGAGCGACGGGGCTCCTGTTCCTAAGTTGGTGACCGTAGGGGTTGCCGAACAAGTCTCGAAGCTGTGTCTTAAGTGAATCCCAACTGGTGAGCTCTTCTTCGTGCGTGCGATAACAAACTCTAGGTGTGCCACCGAGGTAAAAGACTACGTTGGCGAGCATAATAGTAGGGTCCCACCGGTTATTGCGGCTGACATGTTCATACAGGTTGATCCAGTCATCGACGTCTTCCCCATCTTTGCCTGAGAATACGCCAGGATCATGGGGAGCGGGGACAGTGATGTAGGTCGTCGAAGTGGCAGCAGGTGTCGGAGCCGGCGGAGTCGGGTTGTCGTCGCCGGGAGCCATGAAGGAAGGCTCGACGTACCGTCCACTGCGAAGCTCCGTGACGAGGTACAGGGAACGTCCACCTCCACCAGATATGTTACGTAGGAAGACACCGACGAAAAGCTATTTACAAGTATATTTACAAGGCAGTACGCTTCGCTTGTCCAAGAGGCAACAGCCCGCGCTAGCTTCTAATCGTCGTCGTCGTCTTCACACTGCTCGCCTTTCGTGATCGCACATATTGTGCCGTAGCAATATCTTCTAATCCAAAGCATTATTCTGCGAGTAGAGCCACTTTTTGGTGGCCAAGCCTATCTCGCCATTTTCGTGGACTGATCACGGTGATAATGCCGTCTAAAATTATGTGCCACATTGGCTAATGGGCATGTGCTACAGCATATGTGCCACTAGGTATCAGTCTGCTTTGAATCTTATATCTTACCATTACAAACACTATCTTACTTATAAATATCAGCACAACATTTAATCTCTACAGTTGCGCCAGCCAAACATGTTGAGTCGACCAACTGCAGTAGAGTTGGCCGAAATTATCGTGTTAGGTGACAACGCATCCGAACAGTCTTAATGCCGGTTCTTGACGTTATCTATCCAAAAGATGAAAATTTCAATAATCAAGCTCTTGTTGTAACTGCAGAAATATATTTCCCCTTCGAAGCCTCACTGACAGCGACACTGGCTGGAAAAAGGGGCGCAATCGGTCTCGCCCCTTCTCTTTCGAAACGCCGTCACAAATGGCCTCACGAGTTGGGGCCTAGGACAGGATTGTTGTTGTTGTTGTTGTTGTTGTACCCAGTGGTAGGTCTGTTCTTGGCCCTATTCTCTTCCTACCGTTCACAAACGACATTTCGTCCGCAATTCGACACTCTTCACTTCTTCTAATATACATGTATAAGCTGATTACTTAAAGCTATTTAAAACTTTCAACGGCGTCCACGACTGCATAGCCCTCCAAAAATACATTTTTTCCCTCTCAAACTGGTGCATAAATAATAAACTCCTAAGTGCTTCCAAAACTACGGTATGAAATTATAAACTTAAAACATGCCATGTGCAATTGCCGTGAACCCTTCGGAATGCTCCACTGCGCCGGGTCGATGAAATGGTGCGTACTTCGATAAAACGCTAAACTTCTCTTGACACGCAAAAAAAAAATAAATTGACTTGCCATCCTCGTCCTGCAAAAGTGGATGTCCAGCGAAGCTGTTGAAGACGGCCCACTTCAACTGCTGCTGGCGCGGGTACTTATTGCTCCATTCCTCCTCCGCGGCGCATTGTTCAGCCGCAGGGTAATGCGCAAATGCGGACTTCTTTGTGTTTGCTGGAATTCCACGGCAATGCGACCAGCGGCTACTCATAGCGGTGCTGCAACAACAATGAAATCGGTTGCTAGGCTGGTTCTGTTATATATGAAAGTCTTGTGACGTCACTCCCCACGCTGCTAGATGCCTTGCCGGAAAACGTACACGCTTCGCATTGTTAGTCGGAGCGCCTTATCACCAATTATGGGGTCTGGATGCTTGTTTTGTGCTTGTTCTTTATTGAAACGAATGATGTGCTGCTGTGCTGTATGCTGTATGCGTGATGCCAAAATGTATGCACTTTTCGCTTCAATCGCTGAAGTTTTCTTTTGTTGTTGTTGTTGTCTCTGAGCGCCATGCCGCGAAAAATCCCGACGAACTAGAGGCTAGCCGCTTCGATGCAGTATCTGAAACAAGGTACCCTTCCCGCTCTTGGTATCGTTTGTCGTATATCGCATAACTTCCTTTCCCCTGTTGCCTTTCTGAAGTTAATTGTATTCAACTTTGTGACTTGCGCTACTAGAGTATGACTCTGGTTTGGGATGGACCATGCAAATCTAATGCTGACCTCATTGAACTTGTTCAAAATAAATTTATATCTATTTTCAAGCACCGGTATTGCCGTTCTGGTGAACATAGTTCCGTCCTTTCAGATATACCTCAACTCATACCTCTAAAATCAAAATGTAATAAATGAGGCCTTTAGTTCTTGTATAAGGTGGCCCATCGTTTTATAATTTGCCCAACGCTTCTTGATCATGTGCAATTTTTCTTGCTGCAACAGTATACCAGGCAACATTCGGCATTCTCTGCCTGGCCTTGTTGCATTAAAGATTGTCTTGTGGCACGACCGCAAAAAACATGCAATAAGTTTTTTGCCTATACTGACATATTTCAGAGTTCATTTCCTGTGTTTTCTATAAATGTCGGAAATCATGTTATATGAATAACTCCCCTTTACGCACGCCTCCTCCCCTTTCTGTTTCGCTATTTGTTTCTCCATCTCGGATTGATTTTCTCTCCACATTTATTTATTAAAAATACTTGCAGGGCCCAAAGGCACTACAGAAAAGAGTGGGGGAATATTGCAAGACGGTGCAGCTAACAAAAAAATATATTACAAGGCATATTGTAAAGCGATATTGAACTCGTAGTCATCAGTTATGCTGGCGATTGTGCAGGGATGGTGGTTCCATGCGACGCTTGTTCTAGGAATAAAAGAGTCATTACACAGTCTTGTGCAAGACGGTAGACCCACCTTGACGCGATGATCCTTGAACATATATAATGAGGTGTATGAAACAGAACGTCCTTCAAATCGTTGTTACAATAATAGATTTTATGAAAAAGGTTAAGGGCGACATAACTTTCGACGCAACGAAAGGTCAGACAAGTTTAAGGTTTTCTTCATGGATGTGACACTGGAATGGTGTGAATAATTCGATAAGTTCAAACGTGCTGCACGATTCTGAATGACTTCAAGAGTTTGAATGAGCATAGCCCGAGCAGGATCCCATATGGTGCACGCGTGCTCTAATTTAGAACGTACCAAGGGTTTGTAAATTGTTAACTTCAGGAACGATGGTCATCAAAAAAGTTTCGACGCAGTTAACCAAGCATGCGATTCGCGTTGTTGGTTACGTATTCGACATGCGTATTCCACCAAAGATTAGATGAAATGTTAGCACCAAGGTATTTGTAGCTGTGAACAGATGGTAATGGAATATTATTGAGGGAGTAAGTACGCGGACAATGATTAGTGCTGTGGAGAGAAACTTGCATGCTTTTACATTTAGTTGTATTAAGTGTCATGAGCCACTTACTGCACCATTCAAATACCTTATCTAGATCGCGAAAAAAGGCAAGTAGGAAGATCATTAGTATAAATCAAGCAGAGGGCCCAGAACGGTCCGTTTTAGGTCCTCTTTCGGGACACCAGATGTCACGGCAGAAATACGTGAACAAAAGTCATTAGCCGTCACATACTGACTACGGTTAAAAATTCCTTATTTCATGCAAGTACATTGGAGTCTATGATAAGTTGATTAAGCGTGAAGATAAATATATCGTATGAGACGGAGTCAAATGCTTTAGCAAAATCTAAATATATGCATTCAGTATCAAAGTCGTCATCCGCGTTAATAAACAAGTCGTTGGTAAAACATAGCGATTGCATTTCGCACGAAACTCCTTTCTGGAATCCATGCTGATAAACACTGAAGAAGGAATTGGACACAAGGAATTCAATCAGGTGCGAGTATATATGTTCTAGGGTTTTTACTGGAATGGATATTAGTGACATCGGACGGTAATTAGGGGGGGGGGAATATACATCACCAGATTTATGCACAGAGACCACCTTCTGTATCTTCCAATCAGAGGGCAATGTAGACATACGTAATGACTGTTAAAAAGCTTTGACAATATGAATGAAGAATAACCTTGTGTACTCTACAGCATTTTTGCTGAGATACAATGTGGATCAGTCGATGAAGACACTTTTAAGTGGACAATCAGCTTTTCGACAACAATTGCATCAATAGCGATGAAATCTATTGGTAAGAGGTTCGTTTTTGGTATATGCAGAAATACAGTGGGGGTGCTCTTATGAAAATGAGTTACAAACACATTGTTCAGGACATTGCAGCATTCGCTTTGAACGACTGGCACATTAGACTGGATTAATTGAATGTGTGTCCTTTTAGCACGGGTAATAAAGCTCCAAAATTTACGGGGGTTAGAACGCAGTACCAAAGGAAGAGTTTTATCAAAGAATTCCTTCCTGGCTTTTGAAAGCGCAGTACAGAATTCTCCGTTAAATTTTTGATAGCAAAGCCGGTGGTCTCTTCTGGCTGTTAATTTTGCGCGTCGCAATATCAGCTTATTTTTGTCGCGCAAGTACTTTAATGTGTTTTTAAACCATGGAAAGCGAGTACTTGATGAAACTTTTCTTTTAGGCACAAAACGATCAATTATATACAAGAGTTTGTTTTTATAAAGTAACCAACCGATCGCTGCTCAAAACCAGCGAACAACCGATCAACAAAGACCTGCAATGCCCTGTTCGTTCAAGTAACATCTGATTTACCGTAGTTTTGGATGACCCTAGCTTTTTTTTTTGGAACCTCTGCCCGTAGAATGGAGTGGTCGCTAATTCCAGGTGAATGAGTCAGCAGGAAGCTAAGTCTGGTGTAGTGGTATGTATTAGGTCTAGAATAATAGCGAAAGTGGGAGTTATGCGAGTGGGGAGGTTAACGAGCTGAGTTAAGTTGATGTTCTCACAAAAAGTTAAAAATTATTTGCTTTCAATTGCCTTGGGTTTTAAGGAAACCGAATCTCTTTCCCACCTGGTGTCAGGGAAATTGAAGTTGCGAAGTACAAAGAGGGGCCGTTTGGGGTATCTGACGAACGGCTGATTGACAACAACGTGTAGTTCATTACAGAAGAGCAGCGATGCAGTTGGTGGTCGATAACAGACACGATAACGTGAGAATCAATGAGCATGCGCACAGACACAAACTCAAGTGAGGATAGAATTGGAATGACATGAAATGCAAGAATATCGGCAACCGCCAGCAGAACACCACCGCCATACTGGTAATCAGGATCACATCGGTAAAATTTGTAGCACTTCTCGCAGTCCTAAATTTCTTCATTTTCAACTTTGCAGAAAGCCAAGTCTCCGTCACACCAACAATCAGCAGGGCAGGAATCAATAGCGGAAGACAATTCAACGCGTTTATTCAGAATACTGCGAACATTGGAAGGAAAAACAGGGGCGTTTTTTTGCGCAGAATCTAGGCAGACATAGCTATGATGCACTGGAAGTGCCAGCACGTGCAGATACAATGCCCGCGCTATCATGCGCATCTGTTGATCGTGGTAAAGTAATTTAGCGTACGCTGTCACTTACTGCGCAGTAAACAAACATTTTCTTATTCATGATTAGTTTATTCATGCGAAAAGAGTACGGCTTCCCGGCTACTTTTGAAAAATCTGTTAGTTTCCTCCTTGAGTTTCGTGAAGCTCTGCAATAATCTTCGCTAGCTGACACACCAGTCCTCTAGAGCTTATATTTCTGCACGCAGATTGCACCCCTGGCTTTAGAAGACGACAACTTGATAATTGGTCGAGTCTTTTTATCGGTGTAGGATCCTAACCTGTGCACGCGGGAAACTTCTTCTGAGTCGGAAAATTGTATCTTAAAGTGACGAGACAAAACATCTTGAACAAGGCCTTCTGACTGAGCCCATGTCTCAGTCGGGCAGTTCAGTATTCCAAAGAACAATAGGTTATCTCGTTTGGATCTGTCTTCAAGATCGTCTAGTCGAGAACTGAGTGCCTGGCCTTCCATTTCGACGGCTTCGGAGATTAGACGTGGCGCATCATTGAGAATTGCATGCAGAACCGTCTAATGATTCGACGAATGTATAAACCGCGGATAAACTCCTGTTAAGTTGGCGACGGTTTGTACTAAGGCCTCCTGTCTTGTCATTAGGTCGTCAAGAACTTCTATGACTTCAAGGTGACGGTGGTCAACTCTTCCAGAAAGTTTAGTGATAGCATCAAGTATTTCTTTGTTAGTAGGACCAGGGTTTAGTTCAATGTCACCGCACCATATTATGAGCTTTGTAACAAATACGCATTCGCACAAGAACTCAATGAGTACACTTGGGCACGGTAGAGGCAGCAGGCAGGCAGGCATTGCTAGTCCGCCTACAATTAAGAGGAGGGGGTTTACTACCCTGCACATAAAAAAATCGGGTTTTTGAGCGACTGCATGGCTGCCGCCCCACCATGCCTACTCACTATGTCTTCTTTGTGCATTTCGTCTCGCGTCTGCGCCAGTACTGACGTAGTTGGTCTCCGTCGCAGCCGAGAGCACGCGCACCAGTTTCTCTCGGGCTCCGAAATGGGTAGTCTACGCGTCATAGAGTGCGCAAGTAAGAGGGCTCCGTAGTTGTTCCTGGGCACTATAATAAACATTATATATAAAATTCGGTCGGTCGGTCATTCTGTCATTTTCCCCCTTTCACTTCTGCAGTAGTTATTTACGTATGCTTCACCACCAGACCTTATACGGAGGGTTCCTGCTAGAGCTTTAGCTTGTCCGGTATTCGGGTAAATGCAGGTGGACTGGGCGTTGGGGCGGAGGCGCATACATGAGCGGCCTGTATGGTGCAGCAACCTGGTGGCGCCGAGCTCAAACAGAGAAAAAACAGCTAATGTTGCAGTAACCAAATGTTTTCTACTTTGCTGCAGGTGTTAATTTTCGGCAGCAACGGGATTAGGCTACTGCCAAAATTGAGGTGAGACACCACATACCATACCATATATAACAGGGTAAGCAGACATTCATAGAAGCAGCAAATGTCAGAGGCGCAGCATCCACGATTAGCAAATGCCATGAACAGAGTACTGCAAGCATATCTGTGTTGTTCCACATTCAAAAATCAAGCCGCATGTGATCAGACATTTCCAAAGTGCTTGCGCCCAAGATAGGTGCTTGGTTGAGCTTTACTGTGCGCTTGGATAGTATAAACAGACAATATATAATTCATCAGACATTGTAAGAAAAGCAATTTATGCAGAGTACCATTATATAGCAGTTCACGAGACAATGCTGCTGGGTCAACTTTTCACCGTTGTTCATGTTAACTTAGTGTTGTGGCAATACATCTTTGAGACACAGACTAGTTGACGCACCTTTTTATTTTTCCATTCAAACAATATGCGGTGTTGGGCTCGAGTGATGAGACCTAAGACCCAGCGGCTTCAGTGTGACAAAAGGGCATGCTTTAGACTGGGACAACATACACCTATAAACAGATGTGCATACATACATAGCAGTGACAGTTAAACATTTACATCTCTCTAGCTCTGTCACCTTTTAACTTGATTATTCATCGTTGGAGCCTATTGGACGGGCTCGCGTTGAGATACAGAACATGCCTGAGACTTATGGTTGAGAATCGCCCAAGGGGCAGACTGCGGAGAAGCGATTGTGAATGCACTGATCCATACAAGTAACTTGAGTACGAGTAATGTACCCTTTTCAAATACTTCTACATGTGAAAGGGACCTAGATGGATCAGTTCATTTACATACATTAGTGAAAAAAAGCCCATATAGAATACATCTCGCATGACACTTCACATTCATTTGGAAGGCTTTCTTACAGAATACAGTACTTAGTGGTAGTCTTCAACTTCTGTATACATGGAAGAGAGCATTTCACATTTGACAAACGCTCATGTTCAAACCTCCCCAATGACTGGCTCACAACAGAAACTACTGCTCACTTTGTAGTCTCTCGAGTGAAAACATGTATCGGACATTTCAGTGAGAAGTAACGTGAGTACAAGTAATGTACCCTTTCGCATTCCTTTACAGTATACACTAAAATTTCTGCAAGAAGAAACATTCTGGGTGCATTTTTGTATTACGCCATACCAATTTATAAAAAAATAAATTTCCTTATAGTTACATTCCATTATCGGCGAGAATTTGGAATGGCGCCCTCTTGCGAGTGACGTCACGGCCAGGACGCCGCTCGCTCCGACTCGCTCGATCGGCTGCCGCTCGCGCTCGTTCCCTTCGTGCGTGCTTGGGGTATCGAGTCGTACTTGCAGAAGGCTGTTTGGGATTATTTTTGCTTCGGTGCCTGAACCGCAGTTTGTTCGTCGAAACCGCGTGAGTCATGAAAATTTGCGACTTGGATATCGCAAGCTATGTAGCGCTGAAGGGGTCGGCATTGCAATACATATATGCGCCGTGTCTGTTCATAAATTTTGTTTAAAAAGAATGTCTGCCAGTTCAACACGTGGAGTTATTTATGATGCTCCTCTAAACACTTAACATTCCCTTATTACTTAAGCATGAGAGACGTACCATTTTACATGGAAAAAATACCTTGATATTTGGTGTCAACATTTTAAATCCGTGTTAGAAGGGCACTGCCCAGCGAAGCTTTCATCATGATTATTATTACTCTGGTGAGTCATTTTATTGAAATGTGACAGCTGTATTAAGGCTTAAAAGGAACAGATAGGCGCGCGTTTTGTGTGAAAAGGTGTGGTACTACTTTCCCCGTTTTCTGAAATAGGCACCCAGAAACGCATTGGGTGTTAACACGATGGAGCATCGTGTATAGTATATATATACTTCACGAATACCATAACAGCAATCACATGAAAGAAAATTTCGTGGTTAAGATCGAGAACCAATCAAATGCAACCGATGAAATGTGTCATAGCGGCCCTCAGCAGCTTTTATCGACGATATGGCGCACCCCTCCCTCAATGGAAGCAACCGACTGTCGTTATGGCGAGGCGCGCACTGTTCGCGAAACCCAGCAGTTCCCTACAACTTCTAATTGAAACCATGAAGTAGCTCTTTACAGCTCCAATTACAATGCCTATAGCACACTCGAGGCACTACAGTGCAGCTTAGGCTGCGTTGAAATGGAAAATACAAACACAGTCCGCCTCACCATGTCTCGATCCTGCGTTGTTTATTTATACAAACTGAAAACCATTTGCTTCGTCAGTGCACAAAAGAGAACCTCCCATACCCGCCTCATAAAGAAGACGCCACAAGCCTCCCATGAATACTTAAATTCCACTGGAGAACAATGATATCTTCCAATATGTGCCACACTACTAATGAATGGGGCTTCGGCGTCTTGCTGGCTCCAGCGAAACGGTCCAAAAGGCTTATTTCACTCAAATATTTGAGCCGAGCAGCCTGTGTCAGTTCTCCAAACGGATTCATAATGTCTGTTTCTTAAGCAAGAAGCACCAGTAAATTGCTCAAGTGAGTTGAACGTGTAGCGCGGAAAGGGAATAAAGATTGGTACATTTCTTTCCGTGTGCTGCAAACAGCTGCAAGCCTCAATCAGCTTTACTTCAAGTTACCGCAACTGAAATTCAACCGGTGTAGAACGGCCTAATTTTAAGAACCAGTTAAAAACGCAAGTGGGTGCTGGCCGAATCTAAACTGCAGTCTTACTTAAGTCCTCGTGTTACAGCCGAACGCTTCTGTGAAGACATAGAAAAATTCGATATCGTACCGTGAACTATTCGTCGTGAGCAAACATGTTTTAGCGGGTTAAAATCAAAATAGATGTTGCAGAAGTCATATATAGCCAGCGTTTAATTGTGACACGCATATTGCACCATGTGGGTATGGAATCTTAACTGGATTCTTATGTGCTATGCTTTTGCGTCTACGCTTTTATTATTCACGTGAGCTACCACTGCAAAGTGTAGATCCGCGCATGAAAAACCCGTAATGGGATGGTCTGAGATCTCTCGGGTGGCACTATAGAACTGCTTTTGAGAAATATATTGTCGTCTAGGAAATAAGCTCCTTGATTACATTTTCGCGAACGAAGACGTCGTAAAATATATATTTGAGAGGCCCGTCATAAGTATAGAAGCATTGGGAATGAGAGCGAACAAGCGGAAACACTGCAGAACTCGCCCGGACACCGCCAGAACTGCAGCAGACGACAGGCGCGAGTCCGTGCCCTGACGTCACGCGAACTACGCTCGCAGCGCCCCTCTAGGTCGTTCTCGGGGCTAATAGCACTTTTCTACTTCAAGAAGGCATGGACATTGACAAAGCATTATTGAAAAACAGAGGAAGGAAATTATTTTTGACGTAGTCCTTGAACAAGTTTTGAAGGCAATGGAATTCCGGCTGGCTCTGCCTTCTGGATATGACTGACGTTGAGTTGACGTCCTCAGCAAGAACACTGTGAGTACCTCGGTGAAGAAGTCCGTGCTTCCAGAGATGATCGCAGTAGCCAAGTCTCACTAAGTAACATAGAACATTGCACATCACTGAAGACTGGCCGAAGAAGTGCCACTGACGGCACAATGTGCATCTACAGAGACGAATGTGGGCAACATTGTAAAGCGAGTTTGTGCTTTCAGGAGTCCCCAAGGTGGTTCCTGATGCACAAGTAGGCTCAGGAGGTGATGGTCATGTCTCATATTGCCTCGCAGGCCGACGAGGAGATGAAGTAGGACTTTGTGTATGCGAAGACGCTTGTTAAGCCGGCCAGCGTGTTGACACTAGCAGGTGCAGGGTCTCAACCAGGGCAAGATAAAGATGTATGAGGTTCGATCCCCAATACTGTCAGGCAACTACCAGTTATACAACGGTGCAAGATATCTTCTGGCCTGGTGCTTGGTTTCTCTGGAGTGAAATGCTTGGCAAATTAGTTCTTGAGCCCCCTCCCTCCTTGTGTAAAGAAAAAGGGCCACAATGGGCTTTACCACACAACGCGCATTTCAGTCACTTGAGAATCGATGATCCGTTGAGGCGTCGAGGGGTAGGCAGAAAAATCTTTAAGTCATGACTGGATGCAGTACTTGACTGCAGTGAACTGTACCCTGGTCTACGTTGATTCAAAGGGAGCTATAAGTATGTCCGTGGAGCACTGCTTCAATATACTAAGGCCGCACTCCCCCTCGGGAATGCGATCACATCAAGATCGTGACTGCATCGGGGCAACGTATCCTCGAAGTTCCCAAGAACAGGGTCCTGGGCCTGCTGATAAACAAGAGCGGTCGCAACGACGAGACCATCTACAAGCTTATCACTAAGGCAATGGACACCATCCGGCTCATACACCGAGTCTCGACACGACGGGCGGGCATGCTTGAAGACAGTCTCGTGCGTCTTGTCCAGTCGTTCGTGATCAGTCACATCGCCTACGTTGCGGCCTACCTCAACTGGCAGGTCACTGACAGGACCAAGATCAACACGCTGATCAGACGGGCTCACAAGACGGCGCTGGGCTTAATGGAGGCCACGAGTACGGCTCGGCTCCTGCAGCTCGGCGTCCATAACACCCTAGAAGAAACAGCCGAGGCACAGCTCACCGCGGAAATGGACCGCTCTCGACTACCAAGACGGGCCGCAGTATACTGACGTCCCTGGGTTACGACCCGCAAGCTCCCAGGCAGCAACCGTGCCAGATCAACGAGGAGGCGCGGGCCCGCATCCACGTGGACCCCATCCCGAAGAACATGCACCCCGAGCACAACCAAGAACGGCGGCAGGCACGGGCCAAGGCCCTCACCGAACACGCCCAAGACCCACACGCCCGGTACGTGGAGGCAGCGGAATGCAAGCGGGAAGGCTTCACGGCTGTGGTCGTTGCGGCGGTTACCGGCACCAAGACAACGGCAGCGAGTGTGTGGTGCACGGACGCCACAGACGCCGAGCAGGTTGCCATCTCTCTGGCGATCACCGAGGTCGAGTGTCGCACCGTGCTCAGTGACTCGAGGAACGCCGTGCGCAACTTTGCCAAGGGGCGAGTATGCGCGCCGGCGGCCGCCATAATTGACAAGCTCCAGCTCCAAGACCGCGGTAGCACCATCCGCATCAAGTGGTTCCCGGCACACGCCGGCGAGTGTGCACCCTCGCCGAACCACAACGAGACGTCCCGTTCGGCGGCGCGAGCGCTTACTCTCCGCGCCTCTGAGAGTTGACCGTTTCGCGTTGTGGTTCGAAACCAAGCACCGAGTGACCAGTTATGGCGAAGTTACCAAGTGTTACCGCTTAGATCGACGAACAATGACGCGTCCCCACCCGGCACTCAGTCGGGGGAAGGCCGTCATCCTAAGGCAGATACAGGCCGCGCCCCGGCAGTGCTACACGTGCTTCACCCAGAACTCTATCCGAGTGGTATGTGCGGTGTTGGTGCACTGGATACTGCAGACCAATGGCACATCATGTGGGACTGTCCAGGACACACCCGCACCCGCACCCGCCCGAACTTCAAAATGCAGTGCAGTCTACAGACAAGGACACTCAACCATGGGCCGTCCAGCACGCTAGGGGTGCGCCCGAACAGCACGAGCCTCACGACCCACCACAAACGGGTCGAAGTGGGGTAATGCAGAATAGGTCGACGCTTGGCCAACGTCACGACGCTTTAAACCTTCGGTTGCCGGCATTTTAATGAAGTTATTCCTGTCCTACCCTATCCTACTAAAGATATGCCAGAGTCAGGGTCAGAAGTTCTTTTATTTAGGCATAAAATGAATTTCAAAAATTTGTGTATATGTATACAGAAGGAGGTCCCATAGTCAGAGACTGAATCGGGACCTTTAAAGCAGCAACCACAGTAGCGAAATCAAACGATAAAATACTTCGCAGGGAAAAAAGAAACAAAGAGCAGTAAACAAAGGAACCAAAAGTCACTATTAGACAGGGTAAAAGCAAAGGTAATTCAACACTCCTAAGCAGTTGCCGGATGGTTGCATGGTGAAAATACTTAAATTAAACGGAAAAAAGAAAACATAAAGAAGTCGCATTCATTTTGAGCACTACAAAAGAGCCCCTGATAAGAAGCTTCATCAAGGTGGACAGGTAGGTGTGATAGGAAGCGGGACAACAAAAAGAAATAACCACACTTATGCAGAATATGGAATGGGTGTGAGGATAGCTTTCAGTTCTTTTTTGAATTTGCCAATTGATTGAGAGCTTTTGATTGCCAGTGGTATGGTATGCCAGAGACGGATTCCGGTAAGTATACCGTTTGTTTCCCATAGTTGGTATGAGCAGAGGGTAAAATGAAATTCTGATTATGTGCAGACCTTGTCAAGTTCGTATTCACTTAGTTGGATTGAGGAATGATGAACAGAGGAAGCCGATTGTTGATTTCCTTGAATAATTACCTATAGCTTGTATTTGAAAGTGTTATCAACCGTTAGGATGTTGTTGTGGTGTAAGAGTGTTTTCGCGTCACTGCGATAGGAACTACGGGTAAGTATTCTGCATGATGGATTGATTTTGTAAAGTTTGAAGGGAGACAAGGTGGCTGCTGTAGGTATTGGCCCAAGGTGTGATACAGTAATTATTATTGGAATGAATAAAAGCGTAGTGTAACGAAAGTAAAGTAGGTTGAGAAAATATATCACTAGATTGAATTAAAACATGTATGCCGCAAGCCATTTTTTTTCGCAGGTGAACAACATGCGAGTCATATTTCAAGTGAAAGTCCATTGGAATCCCTAAAACGTAGCCTTTCCGTCTGTTTTAATGGCAACTTGATTTAAATATAACGGCGCGATATAATTATGCACACGCTGATGAGAATGAAAGAAAACGAACTTCGCTTTAGTGGGATTAATTTGCAATTAATTATGGAAGCATGAAGCATCCAGGCTTGACAGGTCATTATTTAGCCTGTGTGTCAGAGATAGGAGGCATTTATCAGTGTTAACAATTGTTGTGTAATCTGCATAAAGTAAGCATTCTTAAGTAGTAAGAGAAGTTGCCGAATCATTTATGTAAATTATGAAAAGAAGTGGGCCGAGAATGGAACCTTGGGGTACTCCTATATTTGTTACTCTAGGTATAGATTTATAATTTAACAGACTAAAAACGTTACTGCTGTGAAGTAATCTTTTATTAATGAGAGTGTGAGACCAGTTATACCTATTACATCAAGCTTCATAAGAAGAATGTGGAGGTTGATAGTGTCAAATGCTTTGGTGAAATCTACAAATACAGAGCCTGCGCAGTAGCCACGAATTGCTTTCTTTAAATATAACAAAGCGAGGTCAGTAGAATATGCTTCACGAAAGCCAAATTGGGAAGGTGGTAGAATTTTAAATTTATTGAGGTATTTCGTAAGGAGAATTTCAAGTAATTTTTCAAATATTTTACTGAAAAAAGGTAGTATGCAAATGGGTCGATAGTTGGTTGTTAGCGTGCAGTCACCCTTTTTAAGAACGGGAACGACTTTACCTCTTTTCAGTTCTACAGGAAAGATGCCAGATTTGAAAGCTAGGTTGATAATGGTTGCCAGAATATAAGAAACAGCATGCGCAATCACTTTTATGTAGGCGGGTGAATACCATCAAGACCAGCACTTCTTCTCAGGTTGCGAATGACGTCATGAACTTCATGAGATGTTGTCGGAAATAAGAAGGATTGTGGCAAACGATGTGATCCACATCTTCTAGTTGAGCTCGTATGGCATGACAACTGCTCTTGCGTTATGAATGATGTACTCGTGAGCTCAGAGACCTTCAGTTGTGCAACATGCAACATTAATAGAATCAACAGCTCTACCGACAAAGCTAAAGCCATTGATCAAAGGTTCAGCCTGGTACAAGAGGGCTAAAAAACCTGCACTAAAGGGGCACAGATGCGCATGTAGTCGAAGTGAAACGTGGCAGAGGACACAAAATACAGGAAGGAGGACACCTTTGGAGTGTGTGTTAGCCATAGTGTAGTCGAGGTGAGACGTAGCAGCAGGCATAGTCAAGCAGCAGTGAGGACATCTAGGGAGCGTGCGTCAGTCACCGTGTAGTCTAGGTGAGACACCAGTCGGCACAGTCAAGCAGCAGCAATGATGACACATGTGAGGCATTCGTCAGTCATCGTGTAGTCCAGGTGAGACATGGTAGCGGGCACAGTCAAGCAGCAGCAGCGAGGAAACGTGAGGAGCGTGCGTGAGCTATCGTATACTATGCCAGCTCACTGAAATGGCTCAGTGCCAGAGAGTTCCGATTCATTCGTGTTACCACTTCCCAGATTGATGATGATTGGCTCCATCATGTCACTAAACCCACGCAACTCCCAGAAGTGTGTTTCAACGCCCTTCACATGCTGCACAGCCTTGGCCCAGTTCTCTCGTGTGACATTCTCCAATTCAGCAAGGAAAATTGTTGTGCACATCCTTGGTCTTGAATCTGGTGTTCATCGCTGCCACTCCATTCTTAATCTGTGTCAAAATGAGTTCTATGGAGTTACAATAACAGCGATATGGAGAATGCCTGAGGACAATAAAGCCAGCACATTCAGCAGCCGCATCAACCCGGTACTTGATAAATTTAGTCTTGACGGTGGCCACAGTGTCAAGCAGCTGCTTCTTGGTCATGGCGGCATGGCACGGAATCGCCTTCGAGCCCCAGTCTTGGATCTCTGCCCTCCGCCATGACAGCGACGGGATTTTCTCCACGTGCCTGGAGTGGTAAGACGCATTGTCCTCGACACTGACGCGTCGCGGTGGCGGCCTATGGACGACCGAGATGAACCACGTGTCGAAACGGTTGCCGTCCATTTCCTTGTGGTAGTCACCTGTTTTCTTTGCTAGAAACACATTCAGGCAACCATCAACAAATCCGTCCTCACTAACAACATGAGTCGCGATCAGCCGCTGTCCTTTTCCCGACGGCTGCTTGATCCCTGTTGTTAAGCCGCGCAGGTACGCGTCGTGTGACGACTTCACTGTCTTATCAGCCCAGACTTTACTCACTGTGTGGCCAGCAGTGACCCACGTTTCATCAAGACAGAATATATTGCGCCCTTCTTCCCTGTACCGAGCAATCTCGTAAAGATACTTGTGCTCGCACCGCAACAAGTCTTCGCGCTCGATGAGCGAGGAGTTCCTTCCACGTTTCTCGCTCTTCCAGCCGATGTCCACGAGGAGGCGGCGGATGGTCCACGGCTGGAGGGTCGGCAGATCAACTGTGGTTGCGGATGCTAATTCCGCAACGATATTCTGCACGCCTGGGATCTCAATGCGGCGGAAAAATCCGTGAACGCAGTTTCTTAGTGCGGTTAGTGTCAAGCTGTCGTAAGTATGTAGGCCCCTCTTACAGCCTTGATCTCTAGGCCGCTTCCGTGGAGGCGTCCGTCGTTCTCCGTCCATGCAGTGCACCTGGCCTCAAAAATTTTGCGTAAGCTCACATCGGTAAATTCGCTCACCCGCTCACAGATCTGCAGGATCGCAACATTCGGTTGCTGTTTTCGTAGCTTCATATACACATTCAGGAAGATTTGCACAGCGCCACTGCAGAGGGCATTCCCACTACTGTTTCTCTTGAACACGTAGCCTGGAACGCCTGAAGCGCACCTGATGGCGCAGTGGATGAGCCGAGCTCGATGAAGCAGGAATGGCAAATGCATAATCGTGCTCAGCGAAAAACGCTTCCGCAGGAGACACGTCCATGTTGGGAACTGGAGTATGTCTAAGCCCCGATTACGTCAAATTCTGGTCTTTGCTTCGAGATGTTGACAAATTAGACGTCGCCCTGCCATCTGCTAGCCACCTGATTAGCTCAGATGGTAGAGCGGCTGCCCCGGAAAGCCGGTGGCCCCAGGTTCCAGTCCAGGACCAAGGCAAATTTTCCTTCAACTGTGAGGCTTTTCTTTCGAGGAACCCGTATGGGTTTCCTTCGTAGAACTTCGATACGTTCGGATCGATGTTTCATTTTTCCTTTGTTAATTATTTCTCTCCACCTTGCGGGTTTCCGCAGAGCTATTACGTCAAACTCTTGTCTTCGCTTCGAGTTGTTGAGAAATTAGACTTGATCATGGTTAATAGTGATAGAACCAGGCACGCTGTTCGCAATTTAAGTAGAGATTATAATTTTAAATTGGCAAAGAAAATCTCAAAGGCCAGTAAGTGGCGAGGCCTGACAATGAAATATTGGTACTTCGGAGGTAGCCTATGAGATTACTGTAATTTGGCTGGTATTAAAGGGACACTAAAGGTTACTATGAAGTCAAATTAATGTGATAAAGCAATGCTTTAGAACGTCTAAGGCGTCAATATAATCACGAACAGAGCTTTAGTAACCGAGAAATTGAGGTAAATGCATGACACGATTTGAGACCCCCCAGCGACATTCTGGCACTAGCCCGAGGACGAAGGCACTCCTCATCATAATTTATATCACTGGTACTCAATTACTCGTATTAAAAAGATTACTTCGTTAGATTACAAGACGGAAGAAAATGCTACTTGTCTACTTCTATTCGATTCCAAGAAAAAATAACATTTGACGTTACCCTTGAGTAGTATGCGTGGTCGAAAGGTTTCGTTTTCGCTCGACTCTGCGCCGCGCGCGCTTTGGAGTTTCAGTTGTTTCGTTATCGCGTCGTGCTGCGCTGGTTCTGCTGGCTCGTGAAACTTGCATTTGAAACAAGCAGTGAGAATGCCACGTCGATTTGATGTCATGGGATGCGCGAACGGTCCGTGGAACTTGGTCAAGGGCAGCTGCAGCGGCGAATATACTTATCACTGTGTGCACTCCACACAGTGCACTCTTAAGTTCTCCTGGAGTTCCCAACGAGTGAACCTAAGTGCCGTACCTATGCCACAGCGCGTTGGAAAAGAGCCGAAAAATTGCACAGTGTGCTCGCTGAACTTTCGTCCAGAGGATTACGAGTTCAACGCCGGCTTACTGAAGTCGTGTGGAGTGCCTTTCAAAGCAATACTTTCCCGTAACGCTGTTCTGTAGGTCTTGCCGGCATTATCCGAAGCGCAAGAACTGCAGGTCGCAGACGGGGCGGTGAGCGCGGCATTTGCTTTTCACGAAGGAAAAGCTAAAAATGTGCGAATATGTACAGCCATGACATAGAGTTGCCGTCGTAGTGGCACGCAACGACGCCGGCAGCGCGAACCCTCAGCAGCAGGTCACGTTCATCAGTGCTTAAATCGCTGAAGTCGAGCCCAGCATCGCGAGCCAATATGTCGTTGTCAGGCTCGTCCATTGCAACTAGCGTCGAAGTTGGCGTCACAAAATGCTTATCGTCGTGCACTGTCCCTTTTGCTAGCCACCATAGTTCCCCCCGCAGGGGCGTCTGCGTAAGCAGGCGTTTGGTGTGTTGCGACACCACGTACCCGAGCACACGAGGGTTGGACCCTCCCGCGTGTAGCCGTGCGCGGCTTAGCCGTGCCTGGGGAAAAGGGGATCCTGGGGGTTGAGCCGATGCTGGGTGTTTGGACCTTTTAAGGCCCCCCGGCGGAGGCAACACACCTCTTCGGCCTCGGCTTCACATAGACGGCACCTCCAGGCTGACCCACCTGGAGGACATCGGCAGTCGCCTTTTCCTGTCTCTTCCTACAACCTTCGTCTTTCCCTTACTTTCCACCTTTCCTGTCTCCTTCTCTCTTCTATTCACTTCCTTCTTCTTGGCGGCAAGGGTTAACCCTGTGTGGCTATCCAACTTTGGGTACACCATATTTGGCTATAGTGGCGGCGTACGACTGGCGTCGTGCAGACTTGCATGCAAGCTCTGCCGCGTCCCCCCGTTGGGCTCCGTGGTGGGCGGTCGGCGCTGTTGCCGAATGTATACATTTTTCATGGAAACTTCTTTCCCCTCCCTTGCTGATCGCCCTCAATTACGAGGGCGCACCGAAGATGTTTTCAAGTTTTTTGGACGCCAAACCCAGAATTTTCCCCGCTTCCACGTTATTCATTCCGAAAAGCCAAACAAAGCAGTGCGAAACATTTCACCATTCCTTGTTTCAGGGTCCCTGACTGATGTTTTTGGTCCAGGATACAAGGTGTCGAGGATGGCAAGCGGCGACCTCCTCTTGGAGCTCCGCGATGTAAAACAATATGAAAAACTACAGCAACTAGTGTCATTTGGAGAGACCCCCATAACAGTAACCCCGCACCGTACAATGAACACCACCGGCGGCGTTGTGTCAGACGATGACTTGCTGGAGCTCACTGAGGCTGAACTCTTGGAGGGCTTCAGCGAGCAAAATGTTATCAATGTCAAAAGAATAAAGATGGGGCGAGATGGTAAAGAGATCCAAACCAAGCACCTAATAATCACCTTTGGTTCAAGTGTCCTGCCCGAGTCAATCGAGGCCGGGTACATCAAGCTTCGTGTCAGGCCATACGTGCCCAATCCACTGCGATGTTTCAAATGCCAGCGCTTCGGCCACAGTTCGCAGAGTTGCCGAGGCCGCCAAACATGTGCGAAGTGCAGTGCCCACGAACACACCTCTGAAGCTTGTGACAATGCTCTCCACTGTGTAAACTGTGATGGGGAGCACGCCGCGTACTCGCGATCGTGCCCATCCTGGAAAAAAGAAAAGGAAATAGTAACAGCTAAAGTAAAAGAAAATATAAGTTTCAAAGAGGCACGCAGGCGGGTATCTTACCTGCCCAAGAAAACATTTGCCGATGTGGCGCGTAAGGGGGCAGCGTCACAACGGCCTCCGGTGGCTGTCCGACCCACAGGCAGTGAGTTGGCAGTTACGCCATCTGCCCCCGCGACGGTTGCAGCTAGCGCTGCTCCGCCAACCGAGGAGAAGGGACCATCGACCCCGAAGGTGGGCGCAGCCGAGGCTGCCTCAACCTCCCAGGTCCCTTCCAGCGCTGGCAACGGCCGGCGCAGCCAAATTCCCCAGGGAGCCCCATCGACCTCCGGGCTGGTGGGCGCAGGGGTCTTGCCCTCCAAGGCGGGACCCTCGCTGGTAACTTCCCGCTCGTAAGAGCACGTGTCCGGCGCCTCGCAAGAGGCAATGGACACTACACATGTCCTCAAGGCGCAACAAACGCCTAAGGAGCGGCGAGGCTCCCTCGAACGCTCCAGAAAGGCCAGAACCCCCGTTACAGGGCCTCGAAAGAGCTCTGTAACCTAAATCACCACCTCCCTTTCCGTACACACAGCACTCATTTACTTTCAACATGGATACACAAATCATTCAATGGAATGTCAGAGGTCTTCTTAGGAACCTTGATGATGTGCAAGAGATTATACACAAACACAATCCAAAAGTGCTGTGTCTACAGGAAACACACCTAAAAACACAACACACAAGCTTTCTCCGACAGCATGTTACTTTTCGCAAAGATCGCGATGATGCAATCGCATCATCGGGAGGTGTTGCAATTGTAATCCAAAAGAGCATAGCATGTCAACATTTACAGCTACGAACGGCCCTTGAAGCAGTGGCGGTTCGAATAGTTTTGCTTAACAAACTTATCACTATTTGCTCGATTTATATACCCCCACACTACAAACTAAACAAACATGAATTTCAGTCCTTCATAGATGAATTGCCAGAACCCTATGTTGTTCTTGGCGATTTCAATGCACACAGCACCTTGTGGGGAGACTCTCGTATCGATGCGCGAGGGCGTCTCGTTGAACAGTTCCTTTACTCTTCTGGAGCGTGCCTTCTAAATAAGAAAGAACCCACATATTACTCTCTTGCGAACAGAACCTTTTCGTCAATAGATCTAAGTATAGTTTCCGCCTCTTTACTGCTCGAACTCGAATGGGAAGTTACGAGCAATCCTTACGGGAGCGATCACTTCCCCGTATTGCTAAGAACGTCTAAAGAAAATGAATTTCCTCCACAAGCTCCTAGGTGGAAGATTGATACAGCAGACTGGGAGAAATTCCGAACTTTAAGTAGTATTTCATGGGATGACGTGTCCTCGTTAGGAATTGATTCTGCCGTGGAATATTTTACAGCCTTCATAATAGATGCCGCAGCTAAATGTATATCACAAGTAAATGGATTGGCATGCAAACGGCGTGTCCCGTGGTGGAACGACGATTGTAGGATCGCTCGTAAGAAACAAAACAGAACGTGGGGGTTGCTGCGCGCCTCCCCCACTGCGGAGAATCTTATCAGTTTTAAAAAAGTAAAATCCCAAGGCAGGCGCGTCCGCCGACAGGCCAGAAGAGAGAGTTGGCAGAAGTTTTTATCCGGTATCAACTCCTATACAGATGAGGCCAAAGCCTGGAACAGGGTTAATAGGATAAAAGGGCGACAAACATATTCACTTCCTTTGGTGAACACACAAGGTGAAACACTGAAAGATCAGGCAGACTCACTTGGAGAACACTTTGAGAACGTGTCGAGTTCAAACCATTATTCGCAATCCTTTTTGAAATACAAGCAAATAGAAGAATGCAAGCCAATAATACAAAAATCCAGACAGAATGAACCTTATAACCGGCCGTTCAGTATTGCTGAGTTGAGAGCTGCCTTGACCACATGCAAAAGCTCTGCACCGGGACCTGATAGAGTCATGTACGAAATGATCAGAAACTTACACACTGACACCAAACTTACACTACTCACGCTTTTCAACGCTATTTGGGCTACGGGATACCTCCCATCCACATGGAAAGATGCGATTGTGGTCCCTGTTCTTAAGCAGGGTAAGGACCCTTCCTTGGGTGCAAGTTACCGTCCGATAGCTCTTAGAAATTGTCTTTGTAAGCTTTTTGAAAAAATGGTTAACCGCAGACTTGTGCATTTCCTTGAACTCAACAATATCCTCGATCCCTTTCAGTGTGGCTTCAGAGAAAGGCGGTCCACGACCGATCACCTTGTGCGCATTGAGGGAAACATTCGCGACGCCTTTCTACATAAACAATATTTCCTATCCGTATTCCTCGATATAGAGAAGGCGTACGACACTACGTGGCGCTATGGAATCTTGAGAGACTTGTCGGGAATTGGCATCTGTGGCAATATGCTCGTCCTAATAGAAAGCTATTTGTCCAACCGTACATTCCGCGTGAAAATCGGCAATTCATTGTCGCGACCTTTTATACAGGAAACTGGTGTACCTCAAGGTGGTGTACTTAGTTGCACGCTCTTCATCGTGAAAATGAACTCCCTTCGTGCTTCATTACCGCCAGCCATTTTTTATTCTGTTTACGTAGACGACATACAGATAGGCTTCAAATCCTGCAACCTTGCTGTATGTGAGAGGCAAGTTCAACAGGGCTTGAACAAAGTGTCCAAATGGGCAGAAGAAAACGGATTTAAAGTTAACCCCAACAAAAGTTCTTGTGTGCTTTTCACAAGAAAGAGAGGGCTCATTGCAGAACCCAGTATCGAAATGAATGGTCAGCGAATTCCTGTGAACAAAGAACACAAATTCTTAGGCATCATACTTGATTCGAAATTAACTTTTATTCCACACATAAAGTACCTCAAGGTCAAATGTTTAAAAACAATGAACTTACTCAAAGTGTTATCCCACACAACATGGGGCAGCGACAGGAAATGTTTAATGAATCTTTACAAGAGCCTCATCCGATCACGGTTGGACTACGGTGCCGTGATCTATCATTCTGCAGCCCCGAGCGCGCTAAAGATGCTAGATCCGGTCCACCATCTAGGAATCCGACTGGCCACTGGAGCTTTCAGAACAAGTCCTATTGAAAGCTTATATGCAGAATCGAATGAGTGGTCACTTCATATCCAGAGAACATACATCAGCCAAACATATTTTTTGAAAGTCCACTCTAATCCTGAACATCCCTGTTTTAACACCATTAATGATATGACATATGCTACACTGTTTCGTAACCGTCCTTCCGTAAGACAGCCTTTCTCGCTGCGTGTGAGGGAGCTTAGTCATGAAATGCGTGTTCCACTCCTCGAACTTCGCCTAATGCATCCAGCCAAGCTGCTACCTCCTTGGGAGTGGCAGCTCATACAATGTGATATATCTTTCATGCAAGTTACGAAACACGCTTCAGACATTGAAATCAAAATGCATTTCCGGGAACTCCAGCACAAACACTCCTGCACGGAGTTCTACACAGACGCATCGAAGTCACAATGCGGGGTGTCCTACGCAGCCGTCGGGCCATCTTTCTCGGAAACCGATGTACTACATGCGGAAACTAGTATCTTTACGGCTGAGGCCTACGCACTATTGTCGGCTGTGAAACATATCAGAAAATCAAAACTCCAGAAAGCAGTCATATATACGGATTCCCTTAGTGTTGTGAAGGCCTTGATGGCATTCTCTAACCACAAAAATCCGGTAATTAACGAACTCTATTCTGCTCTGTGTAAAGCATATATAGGTAATCAGCACGTCATCATATGCTGGGTGCCAGGTCATAGAGGCATCGAAGGTAACGTTGTGGCGGACCAGATGGCCACGTCAGTTGCATCACATTCTGCTAATCACACCGCTGCAGTTCCTGTCACAGACCTGAAGCTCTTCTTACGGAGGAAACTACGGAACCAGTGGCAACGCCTATGGGACGCGGAAACAAATAATAAGCTCCACGTGATAAAGCCACAGTTAGGATTCTGGCCTTCCGTAACAAAATCACGCCGGACAGATGTCCATTTCTGTCGTCTAAGAATAGGACACACATTTGGCACACATAACTTTTTACTCACCGGAAACGAGCCTCCAACATACGGTAGATGCGGGGAGAGGCTCACCGTCCTCCACGTCCTTCTGGAGTGTCGGAAAGCCGAATATGAAAGAAAGAAACACTTTCCCATAGCATACCGGCAGCAGATCCCCCTTCATCCAGTAATGTTACTCGGCCCAGAACCGTTATTTGACACCAACGCGGTCCTAAGTTATCTGAAAGATGTTGTGTTTCATGTTTTTAGCCCCACATGTTCGTAGCGTCTCCTCTCTTCAGAAAATGGCGCTGTGATAACTATTTTTGAATAGCACATGCCTCTAGGCCCTTGTGGTTCAAGGGCTCTGGCGAGGCAGCAGTGCTCCAAGAAATTTTACCATCTTATATATTTTATATTTTGCATCATCCTTCTACGATGGATTTTAATGTTCATAGTACTCGTCATTAATCATCGCCATAATTTTATAGCACATAGATTTTACGCACTTTACAGCGACTATTTTTAGGCCACTTTACAGCCAAGTCACATCTTCGTCACAGAACTCATCATTCCACCGCGAAATCACTAACACTGTCTTGGCGCTTTTTGGCCATATCTGGCCCTTGCGCCACTAAACCACATACATTCAATTCAATTCAATTCAATTACCATAGTTCCGCTTTCGCGTTGCTGTCGGCTCTGTTTTGGCCGTGCGTTTGAGTTTTGCGCAGAACAGCCGTAGTGCCGTCTGCGGGCGCCGTTTTACTCACCAACGGCGCAACTTTACTATGAGACCATGACGTCACCACACCTCAATCAGAGGGCGGGCGATTTAAACTGCGCTAGAGGTACGCGGACGCTTCAGAACGCATTTTCTCCTAAAGGGACCCTGAAACGATTATGACGATTTTCTACAAACGTACTGAGTTGTTAGAATAGGTCCGCCTGATAATTAATTGACGCATCTAAGTGCTCCGCGTAAAGCGTGTAATTTATTATAAGGTTTCAAAAATGCACATCGCTGCTGATCGAAGCGCACTGCGCGGCGGAATTTTAATCCGCCCCTACCCATATGACGCAAATCACCCATATGACGTCAGTGGGGCGAGCTATCCGATTGGCTGACCAGGGCGCGTGATCGATAATTTTTCCAACTTTATGGTAAACAAATGATGTTTATAATAGTGGGAATGTTAGTTAATTTGTTTTTATAAAAGAAATTAACATAAAGGGAATGCACAATTAAGAATAATTTTTCAGTACACTTAAAGGGCCCCTGAAACGGTTCGGACAAATTTTGTAGACGCGTAGGGTACAGCTTAAGTAGAACATTCGCACCGCAATTTAAGTGAAGCGTAAAGTATTAATGGATTTACAAGCGATTACAAGTTACCCTCCTCCCTAACCATGCTTTTCCTCCTCAACTCGTTCGCCGAGCGAGCGGGGCTAAGCTCCGCCTTCACTGGTTCTGCGTCACGATGCGATGTCACATCGTCCACTTCCGTTTGTTTCGGAGCCCACCCCCGACCGCGCGAGACCTCTCCGCTAGCCGCTTGGCCGTCGACCGAGAGCTATCGAAGCAGCGTGCGTTGCGAGCATTCTGTCGTAGCGCCGAACGCCTCTGGTATTCCGGTAACCATAGGCAAGCTGGTCATTTCGGCAGATGACTGGAGGCATAAACTCAAGCTGATGAAGGAACTTTAGCGTAGACGTACGTGAGCGGCCTGATCGGTCTGCACGGTCCAGACACTTGTTGGCGCAGCGCTTGACCAGCCAAACATAGCGCTAATATTGCTCTAACCAGGTGTAAAACATTTTAAAATTTATAAAAACAACGTGTTCATGATTACACTCCTGCGAAAAATTTACACCAGCAGCATAGGGTATAGGGCAAACGCAAGCGCAAGGGGACACGGTCTGACCGCTTGACTGTGCCGTAACAGGATGAACCATGAGATGAGCAGAAGCGCAAACGTGAATGGTCTGCACGGTGCAGCCACCTGGTGGCATAGAGCTCAACCATACATAGTAACAGTAACAAAATGTATTCTTCGCTGCTGGTGTAAATTTTTCGCAGGAGTGTAACCATCAACACGTTGCTTTTTGTGAAGGTTTGAAATGTTTTACACTTGGTTAGAGCAATATTAGCTCTTTCTTTGGCTGGTTAAGCTCTGCGCCACGGGTGGCTGGACCGTGCAGACCGATCAGACAGCTCACGTACGTCTACACTAAAGTTCCTTCATCAGCTTGAGTTTATGCCTCCATCGTTCCATCGAAACGTTCAGCTAGCGTGTGGTTACCGGAATACCAGACACGTGCGGCGCTGCGACAGAATGCTCGCAACGCATGCTGCTTCGTTAGCTCTCGCTTGAGGTCGACGGCCAAGCGGTACGCGGAGAGGTTTCGCGCGGGCGGGCTCCAAAACAACCGGAAGTGGACGATGTGACGTCGCATCGTGACGCAGAACCAGTGAAGGCGACGTGACAAAATAACAAGAGCCTTGTTTGAATTGCCTTTGAAGAGCAATAACTTTAATATAATTTGTCATTTTGAAAAATAAATTACTACAAGAATTTGTTTTATCCGCCTCGCAACCGAACCGAATAAATTCACAGTTGAAAATGCTAACAAGAGTTTTTATACTCACCGGTGCACACACCGAGAGGCTGCAAAGTTAATCCGCTTTCTTGGGTAGTTTCCAAACAGACTGTGCTCGGTTCCAGCGACGAGTTTTCACGCTAGCTAGCATATTTTCTTCACGCAACACGTCATTACAGGGCGAGATGCGGCAAATCACTGACGACGGAAGCCAAGTATGTAGCCATTATGCCAGTAAAGCGCCGCAGCTGATAAAATTCACCGTCTTTAAACACGTTCGCCTGGTAGCGGCTATCGAATGTCGGACGCATAATCTGGCTGAGATATTATTGTGGTCTAAATAAAACGAACCTGCGTGATGATGTACAAAGGAAACGACCACCCCGTGTCCAAATAAAACCGCCGTACAATTTGAATGGATAAACGGCACGGACTGCAATCGATACCAGTGTGCTGCTGCTTACCACACGTCAGTGAGGTCTCAAAATCTTTATTCAAGTGATAAAGCACAGGCTTTAATAACCGAAGTCCAACAAAAACAACTGTCTGCTTATTTTCCAAAAAAAAAAACTACACGTTAACTATGTTTGACGGTTGCTATATTTAATTTATGCATCAAATATTTAGCCGCATTTAGCACACCTAGCAGAAAAATACAAATTAAAGCATGCGACTGTGGACGAAATTTTCAGCAGCTCCACTTGCGCGCTTCTGCACGAGATTCATTTGAGGGATCGCGAGCCGTTCGTGCGCAGGTGCGAGTAAGAGCGGGCGCGAGAGAGAAAATCTGGGGGCTTTTGCTCCTTGAACATATGTGAATCTGCGCAAAAGCCCCCAGATTTTCTCACGCGCCCGCTCATACTCGCGCCTGCGCACAAACGACTGGCGATCCCTCAAATGAAAGTGTCGTCGCTTACGCTGGATGTATGGATGGATGTTATGAGCGTCCCCTTCGGAAGGAGGCGATGGGTTGCGCCACCAAGCTCTTGCTATTATACTTCCTAATGTCCTACCTATGTTAAACAAAATATAAAGAAAAAAACAATATGAACTTCCACAATCAAATTTTCTGACCACCTATTGTGAACTTTGCTTTTGTACGTCTCCGTTTTCTGTCGTTTCCCTACTTTTCTTCCACCAATCTTCCAATCGCCTCTTACTAATCTCTATTGCGGACATGTTTACTTTTCACCTGCCCTCGCTGTACCCAAGGTAGAGTGTACTAGAATGGGGGAATGGGTCCAACGGAGGCCACAGTAAGCAGCTAGTGAAGCAAAAAACGTTGAACTTTGCGGCGGCGCTGCAGTCGCCTTCTCAATGTTCCTCCTTCTTCTGACGTTCCGGCCAATCCGGCACCTCGGCAGCTCGGCGGAACCACGCCTACCGACGGCGGTTAGGGCGGCGCCGAGCTGTCGTCTACTCGACGCGACGCCGTCTACTGAACACAACGTCGTGCTTGTGTTTGTTTTGTCAATTTTTTTTCCTAGTATGTGCGAAAAAAAAAGAATACAATAAAATTACTGCTTTAGCATGAATTGAGGTTCCTCGCTTCCGTGAAACGATGTCGTCTGCACGATGTTTACGCGCGCAGACGGCCTTCGCATATGTCTATAGTTCGTCTCGTAACTCGGCGACTTGGCAGAGTGTTCGAAGAATGAGAGGATGAGCATACCTCGGCGAAAGAACTACTGTTGTTTAGTGGGTTGCAAAACCGTATACAGTAGATTGAAAGGTCCCAGGCTAAGCTCTCGCTCTTCAGTGTCCCTAAAGATGAAGAAAGAAGAAAGGCGACTCGCGCGGGAGCTCAATCTTCACCGCACCGATCGGCCCTGGAAGTCACCGACTCCATTTGTGAGCTGCACTTTGATGCAAAGTGCATACTGAGGCATTATGTGCATATCATCGAAGGCCAAGGAGTATCTACACAGCGTGGAAAGCCTGCGCTTCGGTCTGATGCGGTACCCACAATATTTTGCCATATTTCTCGGAGTATCTCTACGAGCAGCCTACACGAAAGAGAACCGCCTCATATGCAACAGATGAAGGCCGGTCATCAAAGATAACGCTCCCGCTCTCAGTTGAACCGTCATTCAGATTGGAGGCATGTGACAATGGAAACCTGCGCGAGCTCGAAGACATAGACAACCGATAAAATGCTTCCTAATCGAAGCAAATATAAACAATGTGTTTTGCTTTATTCACCCAGGGAATCTGGAAAACCAACTACATCTCAGGCGTATGACGCATAAAAATAGGGAAGAAAACGGCTATCCCGTAAACATTTTCAAAACACACAATTAACCTACAAAAAAATGTGCTGCACGTAACGAATAATGTGACCCACATTCTCTCTAAATGTCAAATTGTTGCCGTTATTAGCGCATCGGGGAAATTTTGTTAGCATTCAATATATCACCTTGAGAAACGAAGGAAAAAAAGGCTTATTAATTTTTATTTCACCCAATTGTGCCACACAGTTCATTTATTCCTGTACCTCATCCCGTTACTGCACATGATCCCCATTTCTTCGGAATATGAGTTCTGCATTTCATTACCTCATGACACAGTGAAACACGCACATAAGCTTTAAAAAGGAAAGCAAATTGCAAACGGGGGGGGGGGGGGGGGGGGCGGTCCATCTGACTGCGTGGCTCCCATTAATCCAGGCACGGTCCTCCACGAGCGCAACGGAAACGCTGCGCTCGACCGCGGCCGACTTCTCTTCGATCGGCACGCTCTGACAAGGGAAACTGTACCTTTCGCAGTGGTTCGAAAATAAGCAGCGGCAGCGCATGGAACTTACTTAAGTGGACGCCAGATGACGTTGCTCAATCCGGAAGCGGAAGTACACTTTTTTTTTTAGAACAAAATCCAATATGGCCGTTTTTCGCCGGTCGCGTACGCTGGTATGCGCCGTGCTTGTCCTGCCGGCTATGCGGAATGCCTCAATGCCTTCGCTGCCGCGTAGCTGGTGCGTTCTAATTGCCAAGAGCCTCTACTGACGCCCATACAAACAAGCCACAAGTGAGTGAACAGAACGTGCGACTTTATTGGCAGAAGACAAGCAATGTACATTCTCGTGCAATAGCAGAAATAAAATTTGCATGTCGAGATACGCTGGAATCATTGACGCGAGCTCGTAAACGGCTCACCGTCGTCGTCGCACGTGGTGGTCAGGTTAACGAGCGACAACCAGTAGCGGAAACAGATTGGACAGTGTGCCACCTGTTTGCAGCGACAGTCGCTGTTAAAGATGAGCAACTTGCAGTGCGAAGCAATCGGATGACGCAGGCATCTGCTGCCGCAGCCTACACAGCGACATGGACTACCCCGGATTTTAGCCGTTCACTCCTTTCCAACCTGCACGTTTCTTTTCTTTCGGGGGCCGCTAATGTGTGGCTCACACTTGATGTCTCACATTGTCTCAATATGGACAAGTCGATTTCGTGGGCATCGCTTTCATCAGCTACTTTTGCGGGCCTTTCCAACCATGTGGCTATCAACTTCATACGCATCGGACTATGTAAGCACGTATGCTGGTATCCGTTCATGCCTAATCGCGGCCGAGAAAGGCCAGAGGCACAATTTGCCCATGGCTGCAGCATGAAAGGGTGAACGAGGAGCACAAATCACGGTGTGTGTAAATTGGGAGTCTATGTCGCTCTGCAGGCTGCAGGAGCAAATGCTTACTTCGAGAGACTGCTTCCCAGTGCAACCGACCAGGCCACAATATTCAAAAAAGATAACACTGCAACCGTAACCAAGTGACATAACAGCAAAATAAACAGCAATCAGTCACCGCATGAGGTTCAGACAATACATTATACATTGGCTACGAACCATCTTACAGGCATAATGCTTGCCTTTGTCGCATGTGGTGGTCTGGTAACGTGCAACAACCAGTGGTACAAACAGATTGGACAGATCCTCGCACCTATTTGAACCAACAGTTGCCATTGAAGATGAACAACTTCGATTGCGAAGCAATCAGGTGACGCAGGCATCTGCTGCCACAAACACAGCAGCATGGACTACCCGGCATTTTAGCGTTAACTCCTTTCCAAGCTGCAAATTTATTTTCTTTCAAGGGCCGCTAATGTGTGGCTCACACTTTGTGTCCCACTTTGTCTCAATGTGGACAAGTCGCTTTTGTGGGCATACCTTCGGCAGCCATTTTTGCGGGCCTTTTCAACCATACGGCTATCAACTTCATATACTTCGAACCATGTAAGCACATATGCTGGTCTCCGTTTTGAGCAAATCATGGCCGAGGTAGGCCACAAGCACAATTTGCCCATGGCTGCAGCAGGCAAGAACGAACGGGGATCACCAGTTACGGTGTGTGTATAGTGGGGGTCTATGTCGCTTTGCGGACTGCAGGAGCAAATGCTTACCTCGAGGAACTGCTTACCAATGCAACTGACCAGGCACCCACATCCGAGAAACGTAACACAGTTACCACAACCAAGTGGGCAGCAAAACCGGATTCTGCAATCAATCACTTCAGTGTAGCTTGCGCAAAGACCCAGGCTTTGAGGAAGAAGAGCAATCATCAACGAGACTAGGAATATGGAAAATGAGAAAGCTTGCATTCAAGAGAGAAGCCACTCTGCTCTGCAGGCATTGAAGGTTAAAAACATAAAGAAAAGTAAAATGGTGCATAGCACATGGTGCATAGGTTAATGCAAGACACACGTCGATGCTGCATCAGCTATTTCAGGAGAGTAATTGTGCATGACAACATACACTAGAAGATACTGCTACAGATATGTTAGACTACTCGACAGTGACTGGTATTAAGTATCAGCGAAGAATCGGTTGACCTTTATGTTTGGATGAGGATGAATGATCTCTAACAAAAATGGGCAATGAAAAAGCTTGCATTTATAGAAGAAAAAATACACTTGGCACAAACGGAATTGACATGGCTAGGAAGCTGATTAGGGGCAAACTGACGGAATTCGAACTTTTGGCCAGCGTCGCTCGTGCTTGGTCGGATGTTGCAGGTGCATGTGAAGACGAAGAATGTCTAGAAAGTCCTTTTTGAGTTATCTGGATGACTCAGCCAAATGTCCGTGCTGGTGGAGTGGTGACTGAAGCTCTGTTAAGTGTTAACACAGTCCTCTGCAGACGTGATATCTCATCCATATTCTTCTGCATGCGCTTCTTTGTTCGTGGTGTAAAAGCCTTGCAAATTCGGCTCCAGCCCCTTCCTGTTGGTGCCGATAGGAGCTCCTGTGATGACCAAGATTTGCTTGGCATAGACTCTGTTGGGGCAGAACGGTGACACATGAGATACAGCACAGATTAGCCAAACTCATGTGCATTTTCTTTTATGTTCGAACCAATTATACTGAACCATAATATGAACAAACATTCATATCTACTGCAAACAGCAAGCCAATACAGCATATATCAAACATATTTATTTCTGAACCACGCGTTGTTTACCTTGTAGTAGTAGCCAACGTCCACACAACGACCTTGTTGTAGCAGGCAGCAGCTTCTGTTTAGTGCGTGGAGTGTGTTGCTTTATACTGGTGCCGTCCTCACTACTGCATGTCTGGAACAGAAATTTTGACTGAATCAGAAATTGAAAAAGCAAAATTTTGCAATATGAAATGCAAAAAGGTGTGACATATATATTGTAATGGTTTGCGACTACAGAACACATGCAAATGTACACAGTCTGTTCTAGGGTGCTTAAGCAGCATGTTAAATAAATATTGCTATTGTCCATAAAACTGATGTCTGCCTAACTACAATGCATGTCAACAGCTTAAGTATTATTAAGATCACAAATGAGAACATTTGTGCGTTCATTTATACACTAGAAGAGATCACACTGCTGGTTCCACAAGCAAATGCATGAAAGTCATGAAGTTATTAGAACTGATGCATTATTTTTCTGCACGAACGTGATGCACCGCTTCACTACTGCGAAAATAAATGCCCTACGGTAAACCAAACTGAACAGCAAGAACATTTGGAACCAACAAGTACGAAATAAGGGCGAATTATCATGCTTGCAACTGTTTAATACATTAAATTCTGTACTTTCACTTCATTTTACCAAAGGATTATTCGGTTTTGTGGACGAAAGAAGTTGCCGGCGGACTCGAAAAAAAAGTTTAATATGTATATTGATAAGGCTACTCAGTCACCTACCACCACGGCTACAATAAGATGAAAAGTAAGACGCGCGTTCCGATATCGCTCTTTCTTTCCTGCTTGTGTGTGTATAACGACAGCATCGCAAGTAAAGGTTTATTTAGGAAACAGCAACTGAGATCCTGACTGCCCATATGTAATGCAGGATCTAGTTCGTTAACTTGTGCCCGCCTGGAAGGTAATGAGACGGATGTTATATAACGATTCAAGCAGCGGTGTTAAACGACTCACCGTTATTGCCGTTGTCAGCCGCAGCAAAATCCGGCTCCCGTTTCGATGCAGACGTGTTCCGAATGGCTCACGACCGAAACCCAACTTCCGGGCTTACATGTCCGCTTGCAAACACGTAACTTCACCCCAAGTTAAATAACGCGAGACATCGAAGCGCAAGAAACTAGTTTTAGAAACAAAGAAGCAACCAGTCTGAGTGTACGAACGAATGAATCCGTGCCGCCGTGCACTCGAAAATACCGGTAAAAATTTTAAATCCAGGCCAGAGGTCACGTGAAAGATCGATGATGCTGAACGCTATTTGCGTTTATAATGACGAAGAAACAATAAACTTACTAACAAAGAGTACAATATCTAATTAGCAATGATAATTTTGCCCTGTTTTTTATGTAACGAAAATGCTTCGGTAATTGTAAGAGAAAGTTTGTAAGATAAAATTGCGCTTATTACGACGCCTCTACAGGGAAATGTTGGAACTAACATAAGTATCCCGAAGTGATGCTACTACGCTGGCTTTGTTAGCAGCAGCGCGGGGTCGATTTTTTCGCCCTCTGTGGCCATTTGTTGAACTTGAGAGTGTGCTATCCCTCTCTGACGCTGCCGAACGGCGCCTCCGCGGCCTCCAGAAGGCGACGGTGGCGCCATCTGGATTTTCAATTCAATATGCCTCAGCGCGGAGTCCTCGTTGGACCCACTCCCCCAGTCTAGTACACTCTACCCCAGGGCTTCAAGGAAGCCAGTGGTGCCTGAATCGACCTCTGGGCAGATGTCAAACGCGCCCCGGTCGATCTTTCGCCCTCTGTGGCGATCGCTGGAACTTGAGAGAGTGCGAGGCCGTTTCGCGCGCTCGCTCCTACAGAACCGGAAGTCGACGACACGACGTGCCATCATGACGCAGAGCCGGTGAAGGCGGAGCTTAGCCCCGATCACTCGGCGAACGAGTTGAGGAGAAAATGCATGACTGTGGAGAAGGGTAACTTGTAATCGTGCGTAACTCTCTTAATATGAGACGTTTCACACAAATTGTGGTGCGAATGATTAACTTTAGCTGTACCCTACGCGTCTACAAAATTTTTCCGGATCGTTTCAGGGGCCCTTTAAAATTGTAGTTGCTATAATATTAGACACTTGCGCTTTCTATGCTTCGGAAATCAAAAGCGCACGCGTGGCTACGGCAACACGCTGAACTGCGTGTCACAAGTAAAATCGTCGTTTCGTTTTCAATCCAATTGGTTTCGCGTTGAGTGTTTAACTGGTTTAACTCTTTGTGTACCGCGACATTGTACATAGTTATCCCGATAACGATAGTTTGAAACGCCGCTTTGTAAACCTTCCGCGCCGCTCACGGACACACTGCGCTATTGTACGTGAAAAAGGAGAACTATATTTTTGTTTTGCAAGCAGTTCGCCTTTTTCCAACCAGGAGGATATTTTTGAACGCTCTTTGATGTTTCGCGATCATCAAAGTAGAAACATGGTAGAACGGAAAAATGGCCGCCCGCTATGGGTTGTTTAAAAGGCCGCTATGGTGGAGAAGAAGCACATTTTTGTTTACTAAGCAGTTAGATTTTTTCACGCCAGGCGGTAATTTTTTAATGCGCTCCGAATTTCCGCGATCGTCAAAGTAGAAAGCAAAGATGGCCGCCTCCAGGAGTGGTGCGTGCGCTTCGAAAGAACGCAGATGTCGCGATCCTCGTCGGTCTGCGGCTGACTTTATCGATGGATCGAGCAGCAGTGAGTCTCAGGATGCTGCCTATTCGACTTTGACTCAGATAGCGACGACGATGCTAACCAGACCGGAACATGCGCGGCACGCCCTGCTGTAGTGCTTACAGTTAAATTTTTGTAGTGGGATACCTGTTCAATGAAAAATTGATTTTTTCGGAGGTAGTGCCTATTAGACGGTAATACATTTTGTTAATCTCATAACTTTTAGTACATGTTTTTCTTCGTAGATACAAGCATGTCTTTACAAACGTTGTTCAATCTTATCCCACAATATTGATTCTGGCAATTTGTATTTTTTATGACATACATCTCGTTAATAAATCTTTATTGCGAAAAGTGCATTCATTCCGCTTTTTGTTTATCTATTACGTAAAATATTTAGTGCAGCATTTCCTTCAGAAAAAGAATCTGGCGTAACCTACAAAATACACCTATTTTCCCCATGGTAGGGAAAGAGTTAAATACCAAAGCAGTTGGGCAGGAAACAGTGGGAAACACGTAGCTATTACTGCAGAATTAAAGAGGTGGAGACACCAAAATTTTCGTTCAAACGTTTGTTGATTCAAACGTTGCGTCATGCTTCAGAGAGCACGATAGACACAGCGGGATTCATATATATCCGATAAATAATTTAACAATAGCATTATTATACCGAGCGATTTCGGTTTCGGTTTCTGGGCTCCGGGGAATGCTATGACGTCACAGAGGAGGAAACGCAACATGGCTTGGTCACGTGGGCCACAAAAAATAGTGACGTAAAACTATGCTGCGTCGTCCGCTCGCGCATACGCGTGCTCTGCCAGCAGAGGTCAACAACTGGCGATTCGAAGTGCATGTCGCGATTATATAATTATTGCGAAGAGCGACAACAACGGTAAGAAAATATTGCGGCTTGTGAGAGTCAGTGATTCATTCCGAAGCGCCGTAAACTTTAGCTTTGAAGTGAACCGGAAAAGGCCTAGCGACGATATCGGCGGCGCCGAACGATCAGAGGCGGTGAAGCTGCCGTCGGTGCCAGAGTGACCATTCCTCTGTCGCTGATTGGCCGCTTCGCCGTACGGCTGCCGCACAAATGGGTCCCGGGCCCGTCCTCTCTACGGCAAGGAAATCTCGCCGTTCGCGAGAAAAACCGCCGTCGCACGGGGGCCCGCGAACGGCAAACGGCGTGCGGCGAGTTTCCGTGCCGGTAACGTGGATGGGCCCTCACATTGAGAAAGGCCAAGCGAACAAGAGACCGCTCCGAGCTGTCGAACTATGCGACTATGCAAGGAGAGAAGCGGACAACACGAACGCCGCATATCCTGGTCCCTTTCGGAGTCGGCCGGCTAGTGTTACACTCAAACGTGTGAAGGCCCGTCCGCCTGGCAACTCGCCGCACGCAGTTTGCCGTTCACGGGTCGCCGTGCGGCGTTCGTGTTATCCACTTCTCTCCTCTTGTGTCCGTGTCTGCACGTCTTACCCCTTCTTTGCATTAAGAAAGGATTTCTATATGCCTGTAGCTCGGTCATAGTGGAGGCTATGCTCGGTACCCGCCGTGGTTGCTCAGTGGCTATGGTGTTGGGCTGCTGAGCACGAGGTCGCGGGATCGAATCCCGGCCACGGCGGCCGCATTTCGATGGGGGCGAAATGCGAAAACACCCGTGTGCTTAGATTTAGGTGCACGTTAAAGAACCCCAGGTGGTCAAAATTTCCGGAGTCCTCCACTACGGCGTGCCTCATAATCAGAAAGTGGTTTTGGCACGTAAAACCCCAAATATTATTATTATTATTATTAGCTATGCTCGGTCGCTCGGCTCAGCAGGCTCAGTAATCGGCATTTCATCGCTACTCATCATACGTCACGTTTTTGTGCTAGTATGCTATGACGTCAATATTTTCGTTCCTCCTCTGTGACGTAGTAACTGCCGCGCTAGCGATGGGTCTCGACTACGAGAAGGAGTTTTTAATGACTTTTTGGAGCTGAATTAAAATTATTTTGAAATGTTTGCAGCGTCCAATACCTCGTTCTGGGTGTCTTTGCATACGGAAGCAGCCTACAACATGCTTTTTATAGCCTCAATATTTGGTGTCCCAAGCCCTTTAACTCTTCGGAAAACATGAGTCGCAGGAACGTTGAATTGTTAGACAAAATACTTTGTCGCAGTTACGACCGCACTTGTCGTCTGCCTCCCACTAATGCCGGCGTATAATAGCTACCGCGCTCACCTATCACCGCCTTCAGCAAGCTTACAGTGAACGTCTACATCCTCACTGAAGATCAAAAATTCTGATAAGGAATGCTCCATGGCGTTTTCCGCGTTACCACTTCTTGATTACACACATTGACCGGTAAGCTTTCCAGTGCATTAAAAAATAGGTACCATGAAAATTGGTTCTCAGTCCCCTTAATCTTCAGCTTTAAGAGTAGAACGCGATAGCATTTAAAGATCCCCGACTGCTTCCCACGCTTGCCGGCAACTGCAGCTTGTGTAACCATAATGTTTACCTGCAAACGCTGGAGGAAAACGATATACCCGAAGGCGAACTTTCTGGTTCTTTTTTTTTTAGAGCGCAGCTCTTTGGCGTCCGTTCCTGTGTTTCGCGTCGGCGTCGTCGTCGGCCTCGTAACCAGCTCCGCCCCCCTTTCATCCCCCCAGCGCTAGCAGCGATCGACTGATACCGCTGGATGCCGCTGACGCCGCTAGAGAGTCAAGATAACGTGACTGCATAGAACACCGTCGCCGCCATGCAGAAAGAGGAGGAAAGGGTCCCCCCCCCCCTGTTCTTGTGTGGCGGATAGGGGGCTCTTCAGTTGCCGACGCGCCGGTTATTCATTGTCCCTGAAACCAACTCCGCAGCTGGGGTTGACTCACTATCGGCGTCAGCGGCATCAGTCAGTCGCTGCTATCTCTTCCCTCCTCCCTTTATCGTGTTGTCCGCTTGCTGCGCGCGCTTCTGCCCCCATCGTTTGCCGCTGGGTGTACACTTATGCGGGAGAACATCCCGTTCCTCTCGCTCGTAACGCGTCCCACGGCTGTGACAACCTCGCGAGGCACTTGTATACATCTCGTCTTTGAGAATCAAGCATTGGTGTACCAAGTCGAACATATATCAGTCTATTTCTCCGACCACAAACCTTCCTTCATGACTGTCAAGAACTGTTAGTGGAGTCTTTGTTAAAGGAATACGTGTGAAAAATAAAAAAAAATTCTGTGATAGCGCATACATGTGTTGCTAGATTTCTTTGCCTCAATCTATCGAAAAGGTGAAACAGCTTATTTGCTGCGCTCAAATTTCGCATTAGGAAGTAACGTAATCGTCGGCAATTTTTTTTCATTCCACCCTCACGGTAGGCACCGCCGCTGCCGCGGAGGCGAGTGCCATCTGGATGGTGTTGCAAGGGACCAAGCGGGGTGCGCCGTTCCTACTTGGTAGGAACCGCTTGTCCTCGTTTTTTCCCGTGTCCCCTGTCCCACTTAGCACTGCACCACAGTCTTATGGAAAACCAACTAGCCCAAACCATCACCATCCTAATAAGACGTCGAACAGCAGCTGGAAAAAGGGTTTGTGTTCGAGGCTCTGCGTAACAAACATATGTTTTCTCGTATATTCAAATTACCATTCAACGCTACTATGTCTGCAGGTTGAGTGTAAGTCTTACTTTACGAATATTCTAACGCGTTTTTGAGAAATCCAATTATTTCAGTCACGCATATGCTCCAGCCGAAGGGCCTATGTGGTTCGGGATAATTTTTCTCACACATACAACGGCACCGAGGCCGGATCTTTTGCGACACGGCGCTCTTAACGCTATCGCGTTAAAGTTCATCTGGCACACAAAGGAAAATGACAATAAAGATTTTTAGTAGAGTAGTCTGCTGGGCCAGTTGATGCATGGTGAATGTGTAATGGTTTCCAGCAAGTACGGACGCGAGCACAAGTAAAAGCAGACAGGACAATGCTGGACTTACAACTGAAGTTTATTGTGAAAACATTCCACAAATCTCCGCCACGCATGCGCATACAACCAAGAACAATAACAAGGTTTGTAGTCAATTATCAACAAAAGTTCTACACGTACACAAAAGCGTAGTCACACCCCTTCCCGACAAAGGCAACAACACGTGGATTAACATGATAAATTTAGAAATTGCAGTTCTTTATCATTGATATGAACCGAAGGTTCACTCACACATGTATGCACGCCCAACTTTTTCATGTGGAACGCTTCGCTAATTTCTCTTTCCAGTTTGCTGCGCTCTCTCCCCACTATCGATACACTATCAAAAACTGATCGGCATTCATGCTTTTTGCAATGCAGTGGCAAGTTCCCTCCTGTGCCTGTAGGTAGCAAATAGCGACGCTCACGCATGCGGTCATTAATGCAACGACCTGTCTGGCCGATATAGGACAGTCCGCATGAGAGAGGTATGCGATACACAACGGAAGATGCACAGTTTTTGTGAAAAAAAGTGGTGTGCTTTCTTCCACAGCCACTAGTCGCATCTTTTTTTCTCTCCTGTGATGCTTTTGCACAGCCTAACCAGTTTGCTCGGCGCCGAAAGCACGAGTGTGACACCATTCTTAGTGGCCACCCTCTTAAGATTATGAGACAAGCCATGCAAATACGGCATCACTACGACCTTTTTTCTTTTTGAAGAATCATTGTCGTCCGCGGTTTCCACGGTTTTCTTTTTTGAGTACTTTCTAAACAAGGATTCTGACACAGCCATCAAAAGTGAGACTGGGTACCCTGCCGACATTAATCTCGCCTTCTGGGGTTCAAAACTCTACTGCAATGAGTGGGTGCAACTCTTGTTCAGAGCGTTCGTCAAGCACAAGGAGACTATGCCATGTTTTATTAATTGGGAGTGGGACGATTCGTACGGGAGGAGCGATTTTTTTCGATCTAGGGCAATGCTGCCAACACACAGACTCTGACTTTTAAATTTAATTTCCAAATCAAGAAATTTGATCAAGTTTTCTTTGCAAAGTTCGAACGTGAACCTGAGATCTCGGGAGGACTCTTCGAAACACGTTAAAATCCTTCTCGCGTTTGATTCAAGGCTGTCATCGGAGTTTCACCTTAAAGGGACACTAAAGGTTACTATTAAGTCAACGTGGACTGTTGAAATACCATCACAGAAACCTCGAAACGCTTGTTTCGTGCCAAGGAGAGACTTATTTTAAGAGAAAATGCGTTCTGAAGCGTCCGCGTACCTCTAGCGCAGTTCAAATCGCCCGCCCTCCGATCGAGGAGTACTGACATCATGGTCTCATAGTGACGTTGCGCCATCGGTGAGTAGAACGGCGTCCGCAGACGGCGCTATGGCTTTTCTGCGCAAAACGCGAACGCGCGGCCAGAAACAGAGCCAAGACAGAGCCGACAGCAGAGCGAAAGCGGGAGTATGGTGGCTAGCGGAAGGAGAAACGAATTACGTCCCACATTACGTCCCACGGCACACGGAGAGTCCGTTTTCGTTAAAATATAGGCTGCGGCGAGCTCGCAGCGTGGTCGGCGTGGTCTATGAGAAGCGACGAGCCTTTTCGCACTCGCAACAGGGCATAAAAATGTGCGAATCGACGCAAAACTCGGCCTAGAAACGTGCTTCGCCACAGCCAGGGCTCAATACGACCCAAGCTGGCACGACCCAGATGTCGTTTCCCGCACCGCCACCAGGCGCCGCTACTATACCTCAAACTCCAGCGCAAGACGCCCATAAGCTGGTACTTCATTCTATGACGCTAACTTCGACGCTCGTCGCAATGGACCCTGACACCGACAGATTGGCTCGCGATAGTGGGCTCAACTTCAGCGATTTGAGCACCGACGAGCGCGACCTGCTGCTGAGTGCTCGCACTGCCGGCGTCGTTGCGTATTACGACGGCGGCCTCGACACCGGCTCTCCGGAGCGGGAAAGCAACGAGGGCTTCCCACGACATCACATGGACGTGGCATTCTCGCTGCTTGTTCCAAATGAAAGTTTCGCGAGCCAGCAGAACCCTCACAGCACGACTCGATAACGAAACTACTGAAACTCCAAAGCGTGCGCGGCGCAGAGTCGAGCGCGCAGAGTCGAGCGAAAACGAAACCTTTCGAACACCCATATTACTGAAGGGCAACGTCAAAATGTTATTTTTTCTTAGAATCGAATAGACGTAGACAAGTAGCATTTTTTTTTCGTCTTATAATCGAATGAAATGATATTTTTAATACGAGTAGTTGAGTATTAGTAACACAAATTATGAGGAGTCCTTTCGTCATCGGGCTAGTACCGGAATGTCGCTGGGGGGTCTCAAATCGTGTCATGCATTTACCTCAATTTCTCGGTTACTAAAGCTCTGTTCGCGATTATATTGACGCCTTAGACGTTCTAGAACATTGCTCTACCACTTTAACTTGAGTTTCTGGTAACCTTTAGTGTCCCTTTAAAAGCACTAAAAAATCATCCACATACCTAAAAATTCGCACAATACGTTTGTCCTGCAGCCTGCGAATTACATTACTGTCAAACATTGATAAAAAAATGTTACACAATACAGGAGCAACCTTAGGTCCGATGCAAATACCCTTTCTGTGAATGAAAACATCTTTGTTAAAGGACAGCGCAGTGGTTGACAGGTAAAACTTGAGAAGTTCCATAAAAGACTCAAGTGACAAAGCGCAGGAATTCATAAAAGCTACTTCCCCACTTTCTTCAATCAGATCACGTACAGCTGTGCACAGGTCATCGTGTGGGATAGAATAGAATGCTCGCGTTCGTACTTACTGGAAACTATTATACGTTCACAATAAAGCTTACCGTGAGAAACGCGGAGTAGGTGCAAAGCTGTGCCCAGCGCAATACTTCAATCAGACGCCTTCGCCATGGACACACTGGAGCGTGCCATCTACCCATGTTTCCCTTCTTTCATGCTGGCGCCACGATTGCCCGACTCCACTGTTCTCCGTTTCTGAGCATAGCCACGTCAGTACAGTGTGCTGTGAAATGCCCTCCACTCCCAGGCACATTCCGATGCCCGGTGATCGGGTGTCGGGATAAGACGAAGGTGAGACGACGTTGCTGGCATAAATGTTATAATGGTGAAGCGCGGTGTAAATTTAAGTGCGTCAAGGATGAAAATCACCGGCCCAGAAAACGATGCACTAAGGGGGGGGGGGGGGGCACTTCGCGCACACACGCACAGCCGCGCTGCCGGCTCAAGCAGTTAAAACATAGCCTTCGAGATTTGTTTCTGCTCGATCAGAGTCACCTCTGGAGAGTGGATTAAGGCGCCACTTATAGCCCAAACAATGCCAAATCGCAGATTTTCAGTAGCCCAAATATAGCCACGCCAAACATCTTTTTCTGCAGTCCAATTTGGCTATATATAGCTTTGGTGGAAACAAACTTGCTGTTTCGGTTGGGCCCAGGATCATTTTAATCATGACACGGCAGACGGGAGCTTTTTACATGCAACATGGACTTTATACAGACACGCTAGCACGACACAGACAATTTACATACACGCGGACTAGAATTCGGAACTCGTTTGTCTTTCTATGCATGTATAAGGATGTGCCTAGCACTCATGCACCACGCCTCGCCGGTGTGCGTCGTCGTCGCGGTGACTCTGACGGTTGTCGTTGCGCAGTGCGTCGCTGCGTGGTCTGACACTTGAAGACAGCTGGTGTGTTGCTTGCAACGGCCACGTCTTACGCCATCATCATCACGCCGCACCTTGTTGCGACGTGGAAGCAGGGGAGCAGCAGGCCGGCAGAACACCACGCTATTGCTGTAGCTGGCCCGTAACGCCTGGCCTGTAACGCCTCGGCCGCTAGAACGTCGGGCTCAGTCGGCAGACAGGTAGTTCAGGCAGGTAGCAACAGCAGGTGCCCAGCAGGAAGCACTGCACCAGGCCGCTATAACAGCTAGCCGCTGGTGCACCGGAGAGCTCAGCCACGAGCGGGATCTCCGACTAGGTCTGCACGGTAGCAGGACACCTGGTCGCCAGACATCGAGCTCGCTCAGCAGGCAGGTAGCTCAGGTCCTCAGCAGGAACAGGAAGCGCTGTACCAGACCGCTATAACAGCAGGCCGCTGGTGCGCAGAAGGGCCCAGCCACGAGCGGGATCTCCGACCAGGTCCGCACAGTAGCAGGACACCCGGTCGCCAGTAATAGAGCCTTGCACCACCGTTCTTGTCTTGTGTCCCAGACAGTGGCGCATACCCACTATGGGGGATTGGCCAAGAAGCAGGCGGTTTTTCGTATGCTTAGAAGTAAAGCCAAACTAGATTTAAATTGTGGAGCGTCAGACTAGAACTGTGATTTAGACGTGCCAGCTGCCGCTCGAGACTTCCGCTCGCTCTCACGCTCTGCACGCCGCTTCCTTGTTCGTGGCACGTGGTCTTCTTCCGGAAGCACCATCACCAATTCTATTCTTCTTGTTGCTACAACATAATCATCATTCCAAGCAGGTCTTGTCACCGCCACATGCCACTGTCCACATCATCAAAATAGCCAAACCTGGCAACACTGCGCTTGACGGCCCGCTGGTTGTCCTTGGCTGGTTGCAATTTCGATAGCACTGACGGAAACGAGTCGGCGTCGCGCCCGTAAAGTTGGCTTCGCAGCGGTGCAGTTGAACATTTGACGTCATTTTGCACCACGTGATAGCACTCCGCGAATAGTGGTGCGGGCGTCGTCGGAAAAGTTATGCGCAACTCTGCTCCCTGTGGGAGCATGTGCAGGAACACTATTGTAGGCGAGATCGGCGCTCTATTTAAATATTATAAAGATTTCTTTTTTAAGGGGGGACGTGGCTTTGAAGATCAACTTCCTTATTTCTTGATGGATTTTGATGAAAATTGGCACAAATGTTTAGAATGTCTCCCTGATGCTTCCATAAAAGTTTCAGAGCGATATCTTGAGAACATTTTATTCAATTTCATTGAGCTGAATTTTTCACCCTCTTACTTTCTGGAGAGCCAGCGGAACGTAAAGAACGTGATAGAAGGCTTGTTAAAGTATTGACTGCATAGCTAAATGCGTGCTGAAGGTCGTGGCATTCTTGCATTCTTTCGCAACACAAGTATTTTGGAGTGCCATATTTTATGTTACCTTCACATCAAGCACACTTTCAGGGTAGACGAATAGAATATCATAAACTCACAAAAGGTCAAGATAAGAAGGCGAGAATGTCACGAACTGCACTGCAGCCCAAGGAACCTGACAAACAAAAAAAAGCGGAGTCAGAATATGTTAAACAGTAACAAAGAAACAGTTCCAGAAACTGAGCAGAAAGGCAGAAAATCAGTTTTGAGAAAACGGCTCTCAAAGTTTCAACTTCTCTTCAGTTCTCTAAAAGGCACCAAATTTGTAGTCTTTGGGATGTTTTGTGATGTGGGGCTTCTTGTACATGTGGCCTCTGGTCTGGGGTGCTTCCCCCCCCCCTTTCTTTTTATAGGGCATTCTTTGCTGCTTTTGCTCTACAAAGAGCATGGTGCCTAGGTTTCAAACCAAGTGACGTGCAGAACTCTGTGTGGGCATGAATATAGTTCCAGTGTACATTCAGGCAGCCTGTACCCGCATGCCCGATTGTTGGCAATCTCCAGTACAATCAGTGAGGCTTTCTTTTTTTTTTGTAGAATTGACCATGTTACTGAATGAAGGCTCTGAGTGTCAGCAGCCTCCCAAGTCATCGTTACTTGACAATGGCTGTAGAACTTAGGATCAGAGAGCCAGTGATAGATCTACAGTTGCTAGGTGCTTTCCAGAATTTTACTTTCGTATGATGCCTCGGTCACTTCTGCAGCCAGGTGCCTGTGCCAGCCCAAGGGGCCTAGTGAACAGAGCTCATGATAAAGTTCTCTTTATGAAGGGGCGGTATGATAGATATTGTTACGAGTTATAGTGACAATATGATAATAGAGTGAACGCGCAATATGCTTGGTTGCGGGTCCGAAGTGCCGATGTGCGAAATGCCTAGCCGCAGATACAAGGACCCGACGCGCGATGTGCTTAGTCGCGCAGTCCGAGGTGCTGATGCGCGAAACGCCTAGTCGCGGGCTCGAGGAGTCGACCCTCGACGCGCTTATTCGCACAGTCTGAGGTGCCGACGCGCAAAATGCTTAGGTGAGGGTCCGAGGAGTCCGCGCACGATGTGCATGATCGCCGAGCCGGAGACTCCCTATGCGCGAAATGTTTAGCCGCGTGTCCGAGGATAGCGTGTGCGATGTGTTTCGTCACGAATTCCGAAACACCGAGTACTGAAAGGCTTATGGCGTTTTTTCACTGGTCGATCTGGAGCGGCCGCCGAAATCCTCGAGCGAGCGCTCGGGTTTCACAAATCCGAATAGGCCATCGAAGCGCAAAAACGCTCCGCGGCGGATCACACAGGAAGTCTGCGTACACGTCGCACGAACCGGTTCCGAAAACCATGCCCTACTTCCGTTCTGTACGTTTCCACGGCAACCAAACTCGCCGTCCCCCGAGTGTAATTTGACCGTGGCAGGCGCATAGTCCGTCATGTCGCGCCCGCAAGGATTGTGCATGGACATCATCATCATCATCATCAGCTTGGTTACGCCCACTGCAGGGCAAAGGCCTCTCCCATACTTCTCCAACAACCCCGGTCATTTACTAATTGTGGCCATGACATGCCTGCAAACTTCTTAATCTCATCCGCCCACCTAACTTTCTGCCGCCCCCTGCTACGCTTCCCTTCCCTTGGGATCCAGTCCGTAACCCTTAATGACCATCGGTTATCTTCCCTCCTCATTACATGTCCTGCCCATGCCCATTTCTTTTTCTTGATTTCGACTAAGATGTCATTAACTCGCGTTTGTTCCCTCACCCAATCTGCTCTTTTCTTATCCCTTAACGTTACACTTATCATTCTTCTTTCCATAGCTCGTTGCGTCGTCCTCAATTTGAGTAGAACCCTCATCGTAAGCCTCCAGGTTTCTGCCCCGTAGGTGAGTACTGGTAAGACACAGCTATTATATACTTTTCTCTTGAGGGATAATGGCAACCCGCTGTTCATGATCTGAGAATGCCTGCCAAACGCACCCCAGCCCATTCTTATTCTTCTGATTATTTCCGTCTCATGATCCGGATCCGCCGTCACTACCTGCCCTAAGTAAATGTATTCCCTTACGACTTCCAGTGCCTCGCTGCCTATTGTAAATTGCTGTTCTCTTCCGAGACTGTTAAGCATTACTTTAGTTTTCTGCGGATTAATTTTTAGACCCACTCTTCTGCTTTGCCTCTCCAGGTCAGTGAGCATGCATTGCAATTGGTCCCCTGAGTTACTAAGCAAGTCAATATCATCAGCGAATCGCAAGTTACTAAGGTATTCTCCATTAACTTTTATCCCCAATTCTTCCCAATCCAGGTCTCTGAATACCTCCTGTAAACACGCTGTGAATAGGATTGGAGATATCGCATCTCCCTGCCTGACGCCTTTCTTTATTGGGATTTTGTTGCTTGCTTTATGGAGTACTACGGTGGCTGTGGAGCCGCTATAGATATCTTTCAGTATTCAGTTTTCTTTCAGTGCATGGACAACGTGCATAGAAGTCTTCGTACAGCACCTGCGTCACTTCGTAATCGCTGTCGTCCGAGCTCTCATCGCTAAACGCGAGCGCTGTAGCAGCACCGAACGTAGCCATTTTGCGTAAAGCAACACAATGTTGTGCGTACGAACCGAGTACCGATTTCGCTTGAAGACGGAAGTGACGCGAGCTATTTCCGCCCGAATCCGCGCCTCGGCGGCGGAGCAAGTGAGAGCGATCCGGCGCGGAGCGAGTTGATCCGAAACGACCAGTGGAATGCGCGAACCCGCTCCAGATCGACCAGTGAAATTCGGATTCGTTGCCGCGGAGCAAGAAATCCTGCTCCGAATCGACCAGTGAAAAACTCCATTAGCCGCATGTTCAAGGATTTCGCGCGTGAATAGAAAGTTTTAGAATAGGGGCCCCAAAGAAATAGCGTCGAAGCCACTGCGCATGCGCAAGACGCAAACTACCTTTGGGTTTTGCGTTGGGAACGCTATTTCACCGATTTAGCGGGAGCCCAAATAGCGGCCCCAAAAGTTTTGCGCCGGCAAATATGGCGGCACCCATCGAAGCGACGGCTCTAACCTAGCACCAAACTGGGTTCGATTCGCGGTAACGCGTGAAGTTCGCAAGCTAGGATGAAGTGACTGCGGTTATCGCTTTCTCTCAACTAGCGTGTGTTATGAAGATTGACTCATTAGACGCCGCTGATTTTGAATTCGATTGTGAATTTTATGGCTCGTAGGCCTAACATGGCTAAGCTTGGCTGGTGAAGGCTAGTAAAGTTGGTTTGCTCAAAACTATAGCTAATTGTTTGCTGCTTACAGAATAACCTCCAAATTGTAATTAAACGCGAATACACACAAGTCAAAATTACTATTCCTGTCATAAAATGGTATATTTTATTTAATTATTCCTAATAGCTCTTATTTGACGCCGTAGTGGCGCTGTCAGCGCAACACGCTATCCGCACACGTAAAATTCTAAATCTTCTTATTCTAAATCCCTTCACTTCTTCGTGCCCCAACGCTAACACCCGCAAAACTCTTTGGGGCCCCAAACTATTGGGGCCTCTAGTACGGCGAGTGGAGACTCGCGAGGTGCAAAGAGCCGAGCAGACGACGCGAGCGCCGAACCAATGGCGGACCGCGCTGGAGTCACGTGGCGGGTGCGGCCAATCGCAGACTCCGGCACGACCTTCAATCATTTGCTTTTTGTGCGCTTGTTTCTGTATGGAGGGGATCGCTCAAGCGGCGAATTTGAAGACGGAGAAAAGCGCTTTCCAACGAGACCAAGATGGCGGCGCTCGGTCGCGCCGTTCCGGATATATTGCGGCATGAAAAACGCTGTTCTTTCTTGATTTCTCCGAGAGTATTTGCCACCTTAGCTGATGTAACGAATTTTTAGAGCACTTCTAAGTGGTTTACAGAGATGATATTTGGGTATCGGTAGAAAAAGGGTTATAGAAATTGAATATGTGAGTTTCAAAAAAATCATTTTTTTTTTTTTGGCAATTTCTCGCGCAGCGAAAGCCGCGTTCCCTTTTAAGTCAATCCAGCCTCGTTTGAGATTTTGTGTTGTGTTGTTTAATTCTTTTGCCTGTCTCAGGCATAGAATCATGTCAAGCAGGGGAGCAATGAGTAACACAGTATAAACAAAAGTAACCCTGCTCTCCACGCGTCTGCGCATGCGTGTCGTCGCAAGTGAGCGCAACGTGGCCACGACCTACTGCATAAGGGGCGACCTGCGCGTGCGGCGCTCCGCCAGCGCCGCTGATTTGCTTTTGCTTGTGTGGCTTTTTTTAGTTTTCCAAACCGCCGCCGCGAACAGTAGCGCTAGTGCTCACCCCCACCTACCCCAACCCCGTGGCCGGCCGCACGCACGGGCAGCAAGCAGCGAGAGCACGGAAGGACGCAAACGCACGCGCGCGAAACAATCGATTAGCTGAGTGCTTGGTGATCTGTTGGTGTCGCTAGACCTTGATTACCAAATTCTATTTCAGTGACACTGTGATTCTCAGCCCCGTGGGCGCCGGCTTTCGCGTTTGCGGCTTCTTCATGCACGATGGTTTACTTCTGCATACCGTTGTGAAAGTCAAGCGGCCGAGCATCAAGAGGAATTTCATTTCATGAGTTCCCCGTGACCGATGTTAGAAACCAATGGTTGAAACCTGAACAACAACAACAACAAAAAAAATGGCTGGGGCTTAGCTAAGGTTAAGCCTGGATATCTCGAAGCGATAAGGTTCGGTGATGCTTATGGTTTAGCTTATAGTTATGCTTTATGATTTAGCCCATGATTATTCTTACGGTTTAGCTTATGATTATGCTTCATGATTTCGCCTATGGATATGCTTACGGTTTAACTTATGGATATGCTTATGGTTTAAGTTATGGATATGGCTTACGGTTTAGCTTATGCTTTATGATTTAGCCTATGGTTATATATGCTTATGGTTTCACTTATGGATGTGCTTTGGTAAGATGGTTATGCTATACGTGTGCCTTGTGTAGTGATGCAAATTTCTTATGAATGATATATACCATAAGTTATGCAGGATTATTAATCTTCTTTATTCATCGTTGTTGGGCACATTGCATGTCTTGCGATTTCTACAGCCATAAACACAGAGCTCTGTATCGGTAGTGTAACTCTCTTCTCCTTCCATGTTGAATGCGCACGCCTGTTCTCCGGCAAGCGGTTATATAGTCTGCCTCCGCGATAAACACGCGCTTGCGGCGAACGTCAAACGACGACGCATAGCGCGCGGCAGTGGCCACCTGCGCCGACTCCGAACACGCTTACGGAGCCAATTCCGACATACGCCGGCTCGCGCGAAGCGTCGTGTCGACTAACGTAGCGAAGCTTTTCGTTTCAAAAGCCCAACTCCAGAAAAGTGCTTAAAGTGTAGTGACTATCTGTGTGATGGCACAATAAAGCGCCCTTGGAATTTTTCAAGCTAGACTTTCGTTATCATTTGGTAAAGTGGCGTAAATAAATACGTCAATAACAGCACGTTTTTACGATTGTGGCATGCACTGCAATTAAAACCACTCACGTTCTGCCGCGCTCTCAACGGCACGTCACTTCAGTGAACGTGCCGAATGCAGCAAAGGAACGCGTGGGCCCTGCAAAGCGGTACGTAGTGCGTTCATTGCGCCCGGCTCGGGACTAGCGAAAGCTACGGGAGAATGAAGTGCGGGCGCGCTCAGACCTCGGCTAGCGCGGCAAGTGCGCACCAGACCTTATTGGCACCACAGCACTAACCAACATTTTAGCAGACGATGAGGGGGAAAAAAAAAGCTCTAAGGGATTACACTATTTCAATCCTGGCAGCCGCGCGGCCGCGCCTTCAAAGTAGTTAATTTCATTGCACTGCACAGCGAAGATACCAAATATCTGGGGCATGTATCGATGCGGATTTTTCTAGCCGCACCCTGTCAATAACGTGAAATGCCGAGTTTACTGCAGCTCCTCTGCGAATTTTTACCGTCATCGCCGTACTCCTAAAGGCAGGGCCAGAGCGTTTCGGGCGTTGCTGTGAGGGTGAGCACTGGCGGCCTCTGTCGGCACGCTTGGTCCCTACTCAATGATCACGTGGTATTTCTTCGGCCGCGCGCTGCCGTAGGCGACCACGGGATGCGCAGGTCGCCCTTTCTACAGTAGGTCGTGAACGTGGCATTCCAAAACTTGACCAAAAACGTAATATGGCGCAACGAGAAGAAACAGCCACCTTGCAACGTAGGAATGACGGTTTGAGGGTCGTCGGCACTGTAGTTGCAGGTCGAATAGGATATGTCTTATAGTGGCATCAACGCGATAGATGCAACTTGTAGCAAGGTAGAAATTTCTGGCCTCGATGTGCTAAAAGATGCCGGTTGGAAGTTTTTGCATTATTCCGGCCGTTGCATTCGAAGGAGCTTTTCTACATTTTTACGTGTAAAAAATATTTTTACATGTTTACTGCATGGTGCTGTTTCTATGTAGCTTTAATATAAAAGATTGAATGCAACTGACAGTGAGAGCTGCAATGAGCTATAAAATAGTTTCAATGTGCAGGTTAAAAAAAATTTTCTCGAGAATAATTGTGCATTCAAGCAATGCCTGCATTTCTACTAATCCATACTTAGTTCATTCAACCTGGTGATGCAAGTTAACAAATTGAGCATATGTATTTTTTACCGCATCATAACATATGCCTCAGCTGAAAAGAAATGTTCAGCTAGTGCAGAAAAAAAAGTATTTCGATTCCTTTTTCTGCAGGGAAAAAGGACGTTATAACAAAAGTTACATAAGCAAAGGGTGATTAATATTCAGAACAAGTGATTTCGCTTGTAGTTTAGTCGCTAAGGTGGGTTATAACATCTGCTGATTGGTTGACAGCTTAAGCGCTGAACCCAGCAAACGTTTGTCATAGAAAAGGTCATAGAACAGCCATCGGCTACGACTCGGGTATGCAGTAAGCACAGATGCGAGGATTTCTGCTACGGCGTCTGGACTGCGATGTTTGCCGAGTAGCAGAAAATGCGCACTGAAATGCTCGCCCGCGTCCACTGCTCGGCTTATGTCATGACGCTTTATTTGGTCTATGAACTTGTTGATACTAGATTCTGCCAAGTTCACTGGAATGGAAAGGGAGCGGTAAGAAGCGCAATAAAAAAACGCATGGCACCAGGTCTCAGCAGCGGGAAATCGCACGCTGAGAAGACTGATGACCATACAGTGCGACGCAACCTGAGTAATAATTTTCAAACGTCCAAGAATTAAGAAAAAGGAAAGATCGAATTGTCGCGACGACACATCACAGTCATCGTAGGCGTCGAAGTCTCTCTAACAAAATTATTTTTGAACAGCTCTGATAGCATCCACGCCACAATGGTTGCTTGTGTACAGTCAAGTGCTCATATTCTGCACCCTAAAGTTCACGGCATGGTGCGAAAACGCGCTCGCAACGAAAGCAAAACATTGTGCGCAGACATGCTTGCAGACGCGCAGTCGGTCACTGCAAACCCGTGTGATCGATGCATTGAGGCTTCATTCTGTTATGCTCCATTCAGTTATACAGAGGGCCCACTATAAGAACACATTTCACATAGTTTGTTTTCAGCCATTTGCCTACCTTTCACGTAAGAAGCCGGTTCGAGAGACTCCATCGCGGTGACCGCGCATTGTGACGTTCACTGTACTGTCGTGAGCAATATGAGCGGGTACCTAGGAGCGCGCGTCAGATAGCCTCGAGCACTGCTATGGGTGATACGTGGCGGCCGTGTTCAGAAACAAAGTAGAAAGGAGGACATTGTTCTTATAACTGTTGGCACTCCCACCATGCGTCTCTTTATACGAAGTGCGGAACTTCGCATCGCCAGCGCACATTGATAAAGCTGTTTGATATTGTGTTTACTGATAACTTTGTGCACTGAAGCGTGGCCCATAGCAGCACTGTTTTGATGCTTACACATTCGGTAGCTACTTCCCTGGGAAATCTGTCCATATGTCTGGGACGCCTGAAACGATGCGCTCCATAATATATTCATGAGGTCCTAAAGGGATATATCTGAAAATACTTTGCACTAAACGCAGGAACGGGTGCCTAAGAACTGTGCTCTCAAAAAAAAAGAAGGAAAGCATGACTGAAAAAAAAAATGACTCGCTGTAAGCTACTGTGCACGTAACCGTATTATCGGCTATCGGCGGCCAGTGAAATGCCGTAAGCTGCCGTTTTCGACAAACGCAGGCGGAACAGTTCGCGGAAAAGCGCCCCATCCGCGTATCGCTCTAACTCGGTTTCGAGGCTACTTGCCACGCGTTCGCGTGTTCCCGCTCATATTGCTCACGATAGTACCTATTCAGTAAAAAGAGAGCGTCTGTAAACAATTCTGGTGCTTCCAGTTTGCCCAAGATTATTATGGTGACAGTAAAGAACTTCCCTCGTTTTGAGAGTATACTTACAGAAATGACCAGAAGGGCTGCCGCGTGGTGTTTTTAGAGCACCGTAAGCCAAACCTATGAGGAGCACGCCGTGTTATCTCGCATACTACGCAAGGGAGACACTTCCAACAGATGCCGACTCCGTAAGTCCTCGCCCCCAATAGCAAGCCACTGGTTATCGCACAGGTTATCTGCTAATGCTCATCATACATATGCCATCCACATACACTAAGACTGATAGCGATTGCTCTAACACTACTCCATTCTACTTACGTGAGAGGTTAAATCATATTTTACTGCTCTTTTTCTTTCCTGTCGCCTTACATAAATTATCTTAAGAAAGTGCCGATGTACAGTCCTCTCGCAGACCTTCGCTGTCTACAGTTCCCTGTATACATAAGCCTAGCTGCAAAATCTGAACTTTATTTTCCATGTATATTTCCGTTACCAGTTCTGTCTTCATTCACTTGCCCCCCTGTAAAGAGTATTTAACAGTTTTCTATTTAAATTGTCATGTGCACCACAAATGCCAGGAAAGCTGTGTTACAGTTTAGTTTCGGCCTCTGCTACTTTTATACACGGCATTAGCACAGGTTATCGTTAACCCATAGAGATACCCGTACCACCATAAAAGTTTATAATGACGGATGCATGTTTTGGCTTCAGTGATGGGAAAGAGAATTTGCTGTAACTTTAGCACTGACTGCAAAATAATTTCTTAGCCTTCTCATCATCATCATCAGCCTATTTTATGTCCACTGCAGGACGAAGGCATCTCCCTGCGATATCCGATTACCCCTGTCCTGCACCAGCTGATTCCAACTAGTGCCTGCAAATTTCTTAATTTCATCACCCTACCTAGTCTTCTGCCGTCCTCAACTGCACTTCCCTTCTCTTGGCACCCTTTCTGTAACCCTAATCAGTGGTCGACCGATTATCTAACCTACGCATTACATGACCTGCCTAGCTCCATTTTTTTCTCTTAATGCCAATTAGAATATCAGCTAACCCCATTTGCTCTCTGATCCACACCACTCTCTTCCTGTCTCTTAACATTATGCCCAACATTCTTCATTCCATCGCTCTTTGCGCAGTCCTTAACTTGTTTTTGAGCTTCTTTGTCAGTTTCTGCCCCATATGTTAGCACCGGTAGAATGCATCGATTGTGCACCTTTCTATTCAATGACAATGGTAAGCTTCCAGTCAGGATCTAACAATGTCAGTCGTATGCACTCCAACCCATTTTTATTCTTCCGTAAGTTTCCTTCTCATGATCAGGGTCCTCTGTGAGTAATTGACCTAGGTAAACACTCCTTCACAGACTCTAGAAGCTGGCTGGCAATCCCGAATTCTTGCTCCCTTGCCCGGCTGTTGATCGTTATTTGTTTTCTGCACGTAATCTTCAACCCCACACTTACAGTCTCTCTGTTAAAGTCCTCAATCATTTGCGGTAACTTGTCTGCATTGTTGCTGAATAGAACAATGTCATCGGCAAACCGAAGGTTGCCGAGATATTCGCTGTCGATCCTTTCTCCTAAGCCTTCCCCAGTTTAATAGCTTGAATACTTCTTCCAAGCATGCAGTGAATAGGACTGGAGAAATTGTGTATCCTTGTCTGACCCCTTTCTTTACAGGCATCTTCCTACTTTTCTTGTGTAGAATTAAGGTAGCTGTGGAACCTCTGTAAATATCTACCTAAGCGTTCTGTACTCCTTGATTATGTAATACCTCTGGTGGTATCTCTACTGAATCAAATGCCTTTTCGTAATCTATGAAAGCCATATAGAGAGGCTTATTGTACTCTGCACATTCCATGATAACCTGATTAATGACATGGATGTGACCTATTGTAGTATATCACTTCCTGAAGCCAGCTTGTTCCCTTGGTTGACTGAAGTCCCGTGTTGCATTATTAATGGGAAATTTTGATGGCGAATATTTTATATAATACTGGGAGTAAGCTAATCAGCCTATAATTCTCAATTCTTTAACGTCTCCCTTTTTGTGGATTAGTATAATGTTGGCATTCTTCCAGTTCTCTGGGACCCTTGATTTCATAGACAGTTCATATAAAGGGCCGCCGGTTTTTCAAGCATTATGTCCCCTCCATTTTTGATTAAATTGACTTATTCTATTGTCTCCTGCCACATATCCCCATTTCATGTCTTGCAAGGCCATTCTAACTTCATCGCAAGTTATAGAAGGAGCCTCTGTAACCTGTTCATTACTACTTTCAATGGAGGTATCCTGGCTGCTCTAGGTATTGTAGAGACCAGTATAAAAGACTTCTGCTGCTTTTACTATATCTTCGAAGTTGCTGATGATATTACCCTGCTTACCTTACAGGGCATACATCTAGGTTTGTCCTATGCCAAGTTTTCTCCTGACTGATTTAATGCTGTGTCCATTTTTTACTGCTTCCTCAGCCTTTTTCACATTATAATTTCGGATATTCTGTATTTTCTTGTTGATCAGTTTTGACGGTTTCGTGAATTCTATCTGATCCCTTGAGTTGGGCCATTCTTTGCCATTTCTTTATTAGGTCCTTTGCTACTTGGGAGAGCTTACCTACTGGTTGTCTTGGTGCATTACCTCCCACTTAAATTGCTACTTCTGAAGCCAGCCTAGTTACGGTTTCATTCATTACCTCAATGTAATCTTCATTTCTCTGTTCTAAGGCTGCACATTTGTTTGCAAGTACCAGTCTCAGGTGACCTACTTTTACACTTACAGCATCTAGGTTGAACTTTTTCTTCTTGATCAATTTCGCTCTTTCTCTATTCAAATTGAGGTGAATCCTAGCCCTCATTAACCTATGATCACTGCACTTCACCTTACTTAACACTTCTACATTCTGCACTATGCTGGGATCGGCAGAAAGTATGAAGTCAATTTCATTTCTTGTTTCACTATTAGGCTTTTCCAGTTCTACTTTCTGTTGCTACATTTCCTGAAGAAGGCGTTTATTATTCACAGCTTATTCCTTTCTGGAATTCTACCAACATCTCTCCTTGAGTGTTCATAGAATCGACGCCGTAGTTGCCAATTGCTTGTTCACCAGCCTACTTTTTCCCCACTTTTGCATTGAAGTCACCCATTGCTACAGTATTCTGAGTTAGTACTTTCCACATCGCTAATTCAACATCTTCATAAAACTTATCTACTTCATCATCATCAAGACTGGAGGTTGGAGCATGGGCTTGTACTACTTTTAATCTATACCTCATATTAAGTTTTATTACAACTACTGCTATCCTTTCATTAATACTGTAGAATTCATCAATGTTGCTCGCTATCTGCTTATGGATTCGGAATCTTACTCTGTACTGCTTCTTATCTGGAAGTCCTTCATAGCAGAGGATGTTGCCATTTGTCAGCACTGTATAAGCCTCACCAGTTCTAACGACACTAAGGCCAATGATATTCCAAACAATGCCTGGTAGTTCATGAAAGAGCGCTGCTAAGTTAGCTTCACTCGAGAGGGTTCGGGTGTTAAAGGTTGCAAGGGTCAGTTTCCATTGGCGGCCTGTCCGGGTCTAGAGATTCTGAGCACCCTCTGCTGTGTTACAGATCTGAGCGCCGCCTTGATCAGGTGCTCCGCAGCTGCTGGGGACTGAGGGCAATTGGTTGATCGAATGAGTTATTTGGGAGGGAATGGCCGAATACTGCACCAAGGAGGCCAATTCCTGTTCTGATGAGGAAGTGTCTTTTGTTGAAGCTTAAAGGCCCTTCCTAATTTGGTTGTACCTGGATTAGTATAGCTCCCCTGGCTCTCGGCATTCTTGCTGGTGTCAGGCACCACTCCAAGCCTCGAGTGGCGCCTCTTAAAGTCGAGACCAAATCAGCCACTTACCTTAATGTCAGCACAGTAGCTGACTGAGCCAGGATAGCACCATGTGCAGGGTTCAGAAGTTTTGGTTTAAAGCGAGGAGAAAAAAAAAAAGAAACAAAAAAGCTACACCAATATTTTGCTCAAGAATTTGGTTTTAGCCAAAAACAGCCAGTCAAAGCAAATTTACCAGAGAGCTAAGTCACCAATCGTGACCAAACTGTGAGTCTACATAAGCTCCACTGCAAAGAGCCTGGTGAGGTCAAGGTCATACTTTAACCTGCCGCTCAAATAACCTGAACTTTTTTGAATATTTGCTCCCTTTTGCTGGTCACAGTGATGAAATTTAGAGGCAGCGAGGGAGGTGTTGGTGCACAGAGGTCAGGTGAGCCCACATACTTGCGGTCTCATTATGGTGGTAAGGTGCAACAGGGCGTGAAAGAAAGTGAAGTAAAAAAATACAGGAAGGATGAGTGATGGCTTTTCCTGTCTTGGTTTTCCCTCATTTTGTCTAGTGCCCTGTTACACTGTAATAAATATGAACCAACTAGCCCAGCAACAAGTAGTGGTACATTACAGTCCTTGCAGTCTTCGCACTGTGGCCACTATGGTGGGCAAACTGGTAAAGTTCAGTGATGGTACCGTAGTGTTGCACCAATATTTCATGTTTTTTTAAAATGATTTGTTGGATCTCTGTACCCACATAAAATAAGGTCCCTTTCCATTTTTTGTTGACTAATAAATGTATCCTTTTCATTCTTTCATAGTAACATTGGCATGTGGCATAGTGCCTTCCTATAGAGTGCTTCTCAAAAAGTTTGTGAATCTGTATTGAATACAGCTACAGTGTTGAGAAGTAGGATGTGCATTGATACAACATGCTTCAGCATCAACTAGTGGACCAGATATTTATTGAAAGAGAGGTTCAACATAAAAGATTACCTAGAAAAAAAAAAACTGTGGAAGGCCTCAACAAAAATATATTCAAGAAATTTTTGGGTGGGAATAAAAACCAAGATCGCTGAACCCTAATGTGTTACCTGCAATATATCTATGAAACGAGTCATTGCGCAAATATACTCCGTTTTTATTTATAGCTCAATCGCAAAGTGTCCACAGACTATACCGTAACCCAGGAAGCAGGGTGACCCTGTAACATCGAACGGTGCCTTCACCTGGGTCATCAACCACGACCCCAGCTTTCGCGCAGCTGGTGCCATGTCTTGAGGATAGGCTCCCTGCGCTTCCACATCTCCTGGCCATACAGCACATAGCCCCTGCAATGGTGTGCGGGCATGTCATGCTTTAAGCAGCGAAAACATGGCTCATGCAGTATAAGATATCAGAACCCTTCTATTACTTTCTCATCATGTAAGGCTTCAAACTGTGAAAACTTGTCATTTGTGTCATCGAGACATGCAGACGCCTGCCTACAGATGACATACACGTAGGACCCTGATGTGCACTAACATGCATGCATGAATTGCGTGGCCTCATCTTCATTATCCAAATTTCAAGCCGATTTTTTTGAGCATGGCCGAGGCTGCAAGAATGCCCTAACAACTGGACAGTCCCGAAAAAAGAAAAATATATTGACTGTAAAATTAATTTAGCTGTTTCTCACAATGCCAGTGCAGCGGAATATTCGATCACAGAATTTTGCTCTAGCTCGTGCTTCACTGTAACAAAATCTACTTGAAATTTTGCAATGATTGAGGTTGCGAGTGCACATTGCGTACGCCCATAGCACAGACCAATATGCCTGGTGTGTGCAGTCGTAAAGTGCTGATATCGTGCACGTGTATGAAACTCACAGAAGCTGTCACTTTAGCTTTGTAGCACAACTTAAGTTTAGAGCTTTATGCCCAGATTGACCTTATGTCAGTATATTCAGCAAGTACAAATACAAAATTGGTAGGTGTCCACAATTAGTTACCGACTGGGAACCTGTGGTCCCAAACTATACATCATATGCTGGTCAGTCTAGCCCGTGCACGAGATCTCATGCCAAATCTCTGATGTAGTCCTCTACGAGTATGAACATATTAAGGGCGAACTTCCCACGATGGCTTGCTACCTGCCATTTTCACCGGTTAGGCCTAACCAGCGCCGCACCGTCGCCAGTCAAACTTGTGGTTTGGTGCCAAGTCAACAAAGCTTCTTGCAGCAGCCGTACGGCATGCTAAAAACCTAGGAACCACCTTGACAAGGAAATTGACAGCACAGAAACAGCCTGAACTACACAAAGTTTGTTTGTGGTAGCCATGTTTTCAACATTGTGCGCACGCATATACAAGTCCGAAAAATCAAGCAACCAAATATGCGATGTCCGAAATATCGGCCGCCATGACATTGCCTATGTAATGCAGTAAGCAGTGGTGCTACAGGGAAGCCCCAGTAATCGAAGGTCAGAAAAACAAGCCGCCGACTCGTATGCCATAAGCAAGAATCGATGACTGCTGTATGTCCAATGGTTACAGGAGGTATTCAGAGACCTGTATTGGGAAGAATTGGGGATAAGAGTTAATGGACAATACCTTAGTAACTTGAGATTCGCTGATGATATTGCCTTGCTTAGTAACTCAGGGGACCAATTGCAAGACATGCTCACTGACCTGTAGAGGCAAAGCAGAAGGGTGGGTCTAAAAATTAATCTGCAGAAAACTAAAGTAATGTTTAACAGTCTCGGAAGAGAACAGCAGTTTACGATAGGTAGCGAGGCACTGGAAGTGGCAAGGGAATACATCTACTTAGGGCAGGTAGTGACCGCGGATCTGGATCATGAGACTGAAATAATCAGAAGAATAAAAATGGGCTGGGGTACGTTTGGCAGGCATTCTCAGATCATGAACAGCAGGTTGTCATTATCCCTCAAGAGAAAAGTGTATAACAGCTGTGCCTTACCAGTACTCACGTACGGGGCAGAAACCTGGAGGCTTACAAAAAAGGTTCTACTTAAATTGAGGACGACGCAACGAGCTATGGAAAGAAGAATGATGGGTGTAACGTTAAGGGATAAGAAAAGAGCAGATTGAGTGAGGGAACAAACACGAGTTAATGAAATTTTAGTTGAAATCAAGAAAAGGAAATGGGCATGGGCAGGACATGTAATGAGGAGGGAAGATAACCGATGGTCATTAAGGGTTACGGAATGGATTCCAAGGGAAGGGAAGCGTAGCAGGGGGTGGCAGAAAATTAGGTGGGCGGATGAGATTAAGAAGTTTGCAGGGACGACATGGACACAATTTGTACATGACTGGGGTAGTTGGAGAAGTATGGGAGAGGCCTTTGCCCTGCAGTGGGCTTAACCAGGCTGATGATGATGATGATGATGTATGCCCAATGCAAGGGTTGCACTTTTTTCAATTAAATTTACTAGGTAAGATCCATAACCAACAAAAATTTAACGAGCATCTGCTTTGATAAATAGATAAGCTTGCTGCAGCATACCTGACAACCTTAAGTTTACCTCCATCTGCTGTCTCATTCATTGTCACCAGCATGCAACCACAAATCCAGAATTACTGCAGTCTGGTTCACTGGAAATGCACTCTCTGTGTATGGTTATCAGATAAAGCCGTCATGGGACATTCATTCACACATTGCACCGTGCAAAAAGTTGCAGTATACACAGCAAACTCTAGTTAACTCAAACTCTGTTATCTCAAAATATCGGTTAAGTCGAGTTTCTTTCCCAGCCATGGTTTCAAACCATGTGTTTTTCACCTTTCATCTCAAAAAGTTTATTGCCAGTCGCCACATATCTCAAAACCTTGACTCTGAAAATACCAGGAAAAAGACTATGGGGCAGCTTCAGACAGCACTACCTGCTTATTTTTCCCCCATCTGACTATCTATCACTGCTCGCTGCCACCTTGTTGTGGCCTCAAGCAGCAGTGGTGAACTGGGAATGTATATATATTTTTTTTTGCTTCAATTAAGACAATCTCAGTGATGCATCAGTGTGGTCACAGCGCAATAATCAATCACTTGTGGGCGTCTGCTAAAGGCGTGACAACAGCAGTTTCGTAGTTTCGGCTTTTTCAGTTAAATTTTCAAGAGTTAATTACGATTACGGCACAGAAAGTAATAGTGTGAGTGAGCTTTATGGATGTCTGAAAACGGTTATGCTCAGATGGCCGGCTTCAAATATTATAAGGATCAATCGTCAAGACTCTGCTAAGCACGTGGTTTTGGCACAGTGCCAGTAATGCCATTGCCCGTATACATTGACGTCTCCAGTGCCGATGCATGCGAAAATGACTGAAAATATTACTAGACTTACTTTGGGAAAGGCCCCATGCAGTCTATGCATGCTGAGCAGGAGTCCAGTTTTTGCAATTTCACTTATCTTGCATTTTTTCTTTCAGTTTTTAAATGTTTGAATTAATGGGGTTTACAGCATATACATTAAACCTCGAGACAACGAAGTAGGTGACATTGGCAATTAGCTTCACTATATAAATATTTGACCGCTTATGCAAATAAGTACACTTGCCGATGGATTTTTTCTCAAACGGAAGGGGCCACAAAATATTCTGAATCATCGGGCAATCAGAAAACGAAAATTTGAATGTTAAAAAATTAATTTTGTTGAATTTGAGAATCTATGAGAAGAGGTACGGTTCCTTGCCATGTCGACGATATCTTCACATTGGCAGTACCAAGCGAAGCCAGCCACGTTTTCGTGTCCACTCTACTCCCGCGACTGATGGTGTCACACGTGCAGTGGTACGATACTATCGTGGAAAGCACTGGCAGTGGGGAGCGAATGCTTCATCTGTTTCTGGCTACGAGTCTTGAGATTATGCAACCTCCAGAAATCAACATGCAGGAAGGAAGTGCATGATTCCATGCCACCTCAGCTCACCCAGTTTTTGCACACTCAGCAGATAAAGCTCTAAAACAGGGCGCATAGGCTGTGTGTGCACCTTCAGTCACACCGACAGCCATGCGCAGCCACGGCTGCACTAGAAAAGGAGACGCACTTGACTGTGTTACCGTGAGCTCACTCCCCTTTTCTCTTTCTTGTGCAGGAAGATGGGATTCATCAAGCCACCATCCTTCTCAGCTCACCCTCGCGTGCTTTCATTTGTGCCCGAAGCACAGTGTGTGGGGCGTGATAGCATCTTATCCCACTTGCACTTTATATGGGGAAAACACGGGGAAGGCAGGAGATGAAAATTCAAGATGATGAGCAAAACGAGAACAAGCTGAAAGCAGGAGCCAACGTTTCGACAAGTGGACTTGTCTTCTTCATAGCGACATATGCTATGGAGGGCACCCTCCCGCCTTACACCCTCCCCCCTTTAGAAGAACTCCACCTGCACCTCCCGCCTTACACCCTCTTCCCTTTAGAAGAACCCCCCCCCCTATATATACTGTGGCGAGGAAAGCATACGTCACCTTGAAGAAGACAAGTCCACTTGTCGAAACGTTGGCTCCTGCTTTCAGCTTGTTCTCATTTTGCTCATCGTCTTGCACTTTATATGAAACATAATGTTGCTCAACTTTGGCGGTTGCTTTTGGTCATGCAGCGTGCTATTAGATAGGTGCGTTCACAAGCAGTTACATGTAATTAAACTATCTGAACATCTCTGTCCATGGAAGTCTCTACTTAATGTCTTGGCATTCCTTCGCGGTGGCAGTGAAATTTCATTAGATTGAAATTTTGTATAAACACACTTCGTTATATTGAGGTACAAAATACATGGTGCTCTATGGACAAGAAGTTATAAAGAGTTAAATACTTCATTATACATGTATTCAGAATTTTGTTATATTGAAGGTCATTATATCGAGGTTTAGCTGCATGCATACATATGTACTATATATACACATGTCCTGTGGCATTTTGTCCTGTATTTTGCAATTGCATTGTAGCTCAACCATCGGCTGACGTGTTCATTACTAGAGATTAATCATTAGATACCAACACTGGCGATGATGATGGGACAGAAACAGAGAGATGTTGCGTCTTCATGATGCTTTCTTTCTGTTGCTGCGTCCTCAGCAGTGCTACTTTCCGACGATTACCATGATGACGCCAAAGAGTGTGCGAGTACTCACACGCCGAACAAGGTGCCTCCTAAATGGGCCGCATGATCCAGTAGGCGCCACCGCAACAGCATACCGGCCGTGTCAAACACCAATACACCTTTCAATGCCTGCAGACCACACACCAGCAGAGTTAACATGAAAGAATGTACGTGAGGTACTGTGGCACAGCACCTATTAGGCACTAATGAGAAGCTCTACTTTGGGAACATACATAGGAACAGAGAAATCATGCTGTATGGCATCCTCTGAAACGATTCTGATGAGATGTGTTAACCTTAAACGATATGCTAAATCTACTGACTCTTGGAAGCAGACTTTTTTATTTAGGCATAAAATTTTTGGCCATGAAACGGAAAATTGAAAGGCTTTAATAAAGAAGAAAAATGAAACGTCAGGTTTAGAACTCTGCTACTCAGCAACGAAAATGAAAAACAAACGCAGGAGCGAAACATGACACTCACATAATGCCGCCTGCAGCAGGTAATGGTGGTGCATTTGGGTTATCACCTACTAAAAGCGTGCAGCACATTTAGATCAGTGATATGCCCCACGCACTGTAAAACAGATAAGTGAAGATGCTCATCGCAATAGGGTTGCCGGTGATAGCCATGAATGCGGCGTGCGACGACCCCAGAGTTGATTTGCTGGTATCGGAATAAGAAATTTAGCAAGCACCGGCGTTTTCACGTGAGTCAGGCGCACAAGTATTAAACTGAAGCTGCCGCGGTGGGCGGCTACTGTCCTCCATCGTGTGCATCTGCATTCGATCTTCGTAGTCTGCAGCCGCATCCAAGAAAGCAGGCGTGCTAGCATTGCTTGAGAAACGGACTCACCGCAGCAGCCGAGAAGGTGAAGAAAGGCAAGAAGATGATGCTGAGCTGTGCATCTGGGTACTGCAAGCACAGGGCTCCCACCACGGCCAGGATGGCTCCCGACTGCAGGCACAGTGACACATAGTGGACAGGTCAGCACAAAATACAGCACCCCGTCACACAGCTGGCAAAAGGTACAACTACTTTCTTCCTCTTCCACATGAACTGAGTTATGCAGCACACAATGTTCAGCATGTGATCTGCTGCAGTAACAGATGCTGAAATTAAGCGATTGGTGGAAATCGTCTAAACAAGACACATGATACTTAATAAGATAATACAAAGTCAAAACAAAACACTTATGATGTTTCCAGGTTCCTTGGGGAACCCTTGTTCACAATGGCGGCAGTTTTGTGGGAAACTTAGTATATGCATCTGATTTAGCAATTATGCTAAAGGATAACAAGGCTACATTGTATTACAAGCGATAAAATATTGTAGGTAAATTTCACTCAATGGCTACAATTTTAGTTTATCTTGTGTCCAGTCTTGTCACAAGATAAATTGGGTTGGGCCTGAGATTGTGATCACTGAGCAAAAATTACATAAGAATTAATATCGATGCTAAATCCTGGTGCATGCTAAGATGTACAGTTAAACCTTGATATAGTGAACTTCAATATAACAAAATTCTTGATACAACAAAATATTTAACTTTTTACAACTTCTTGTCCATAGAACACCATGTATTTAGAATGTCAATACTATAACAAAGTTTGCTTATATATTATTTCAATTTTAAAAAGTTTAACTGCCACAGTGAAAGTACACCAAGACAATAAACGGAAACTTCCACAGAATCAGATGGTCAAATGGTTGAATTACATGCGACTGCTTGTCACTTCACTACTGAAATGATGTGCCGCATGATCGAGAGTGACTGCTGAAGCGAAGCAGCGTATAAAGTCGAAGTGCGATAAGATCCTATCGTGCCCTATGTGCTGTGTGCTTTGAATACGAGTGAAAGGAGATGAAAGGAGCCTGCTCGCAGTAATGTGATCAAGTGTTATTACAAGTGGCGTGTAACACCCGGTGCAAAAAGAATGATGAAAAGACCATGCCTAATCGCAATGGAGGATGGATCCCTAATATGCTATGGGTGTCTCGAGTGGTTGCTGGTCTGGCGGGCGCCCCCCAGTTAATACGGGCCCCTTTGTGTGTGTGCGTGACAGGAGGGAAGGCCGCCTTCCCTGAACTGTGCGACTCAATGGGAGACTCCTTTCCGCAAACCAAACTGGAATCACGGGTTGCCGCCAGCGGAGGCAAGCACGTGCAACGTCGCCAAGGAGAGAGGGAGCAGCCGCCCGTCATCGACTGGACTCAGTACATGTCACGTGACGTTGACATGAGCAAAATCCCGTCTACAATCTTAGTGGGCCTATTTAAGCAGCCCTGCAATGTATTTTTATAATTATTTTCTTCTTTTATATCCTTCACCAACCATTGAATAAACAGTGCAAGTTTCGCACTAGAAATCATCTAGCCCCTGCCTGGTCGCCATGGTCTACCGGACGCCTGCAGCCTGCCGACAATGCCACACTACCCAGTAGTAATGCTGTTCGAGGTTCGAGTAACCGGCGTCACAACAGTGTGCGCGAGGGAGGGCAGATTGGATAGCACCGCCTTTTCCAGTTCGGCTGTGGCTGCTCATGGCTGTAAATGCAGCTGAGTGCATACACAGCCCGTGTGCCTGTTTTAGAGGTAATCCGCTGCATGCACAAAGCGTAGGCGTGCCGAGATGGTACGACATCATGTGTGCTGTCTTCCTGCGCATTTGCTACAGGAGGTCCCGTAATCTCGAGTTTCAGAGCTGCATTGAAACGAGAGGCAGATAAAGCATTCACTCCCCGCTGCCGCCGCTTTTCACCCTAGCTTCATTTCACTGCAGGTGACACTATCAGCCTCGGGGGCAGAGTGGACGCAAAAGTGTGGCTGGTTTTGCTTCGTACCGCAGATGTGAAGACCTCGTCGACACGGCATGAAACCGTATTTTTTATTGCCCAACTCTCAAATTCATAAAAATGATTACTTGTTTTCTTTTTCTTTCAAATCTGCCTTCTTTGATTGCCCAATAATTTGGAAAATTTTGTGGCCCATTTTGTGTAAGAAAAATTCATCAGTGGCTGTACTTATTTGCATAAAATGTCAAATTTCAATGTAATGAAATTTTGATTAATGAAGCAAAGTTCGGATTTTACTGACTTTGTTATATTGAGGTATAAATGTACGTATATAATGGGCTGCCCATGAAACAAATGCCACGGTGAACAAGGGTTTTGTACGAAATGCAAAACCTAAGATTTTTTTTTTTCACTTTGTCAGTTATCCACTCTTTCAATTAAACAATGCATTTACACCAGGGTAGGATCACTTGTGTGTGCACCAAGACCGCTGTGGGTGCAGATTGCTGTAGCAAGTGCAAATAACTGGCAATAATTGCACAACTTGTAATAACCCCGCAAATAACTGTAGTGCACTGTCCCCAGGAGCTAGAACTGCTAGCAGATTCATGATAGAGGTGGGGGTACATGAAGCTACTGTATTGCTACAAACTGTTGTTGCCCAGTCTTCTCCCTATATGTAGCTTTCCAAACTTGACCTTCTCACACAACATGGTCTCAAATGACAACTGGGCTAAAATAGGAATAATTTTCACGCAGGTATGCCACATGGTTATACGCACCGCGCCCAGGGACATGGCAGCTCGCCGGGTGGCAACCTTGTGCAGATAGCTGGCAAGGGATGACACAACACCTGCAGAGGCCCAAGCACAAAGGCACAGTCAATGAGAAAAAGCACAGCTAGTAAAGGCTTCCGCAGGGACAATGAAAACCAGTACTGTTCTCCTTCTCATCTGCTGTTTAACAAGCATTAGTCACAATTAGGCTCCCATATTACCACACTTAATATTGGAATAAATTGTCAGATGTCTTTCAGTGCTTATTTTTCTAAAACTAGCTGCATGTGAAAATGCAATCAGGGATAAAAAGGACTCTACAATGATGTCTTGTGCAGAGTGCCTACCAAGTTGACATTTCCGAATTCCCCGAGTTTTCCAGGTTTTCCCTGAGTGCCTTTGCAAAATTCCCTGAGTAACACAGAACTTTGTTTTATGTCAAGACAGGCTGACACCATGTAGCCCGATACTGTCACTCTCTAGTAAGTGTATTAAAAAATAATAAAAGCCCCTTTATTCAGTTTGAATAGTAAGGAGTAGTGCTTATTTTATTTAAAAAGAAATTAGAAGGGAGGGGTTAGTAAATTGCACAGCGAATAAAATATCTTAAAAAAAATGGTAAAGCCCATTGCAAATCTATTTGAAGATTTTCAAACACGAAAAAAAACATGCATATAGAAGCAAATATCTTCAAATATGAACTATTTCTACTAACTTATAGCAAGCTTATTGATACGAGGCCCAACTTTGTAACAAGTCTCTCTCAGCAGCTGAAAAGTCAACCTCAACTGTCCTGGCATACTCTCAACCCGTGCACAATGCCTCAGTGTTGCGTTTCACTGCTTTAAAGAGTTTATTTTGGTTTGGATGAGGGACACCTGCATCTCGGCGTCAGCCAACGGTTTGTTTTATGAACTCAAGCTTCTTCAAAAAAGCTGCGGCACGCTTGCGTCTCCGTTCACTCCTCACTACATTGATCCTTTCTTATCTCGTCCTCCTTCCACCACACATTCATCCCACAGACCATTTTAAGCATCCTCTTGGTCAGTTGTACAGCCAACGTTCGATTTTTCGGATTCCCTAGGGGTCCCGAAAACATCATAAAAAATGACTGCATGTCTTCTACTGCCTTTAAAGGCTCAAATCACCACAGGCACGTCTGAAAAAGCTCTGAAAGCCTGCCAGTGCACATATTTGTGTAACCGAATACGTGTACAATACGTGGCATATTGGTGCTCGTTTTGTGACAGGAGACAGCAGGTGCACGCGTACAGTCGAGTCCACTTATAACAATGTTCAAGTGCCATGAAAATTTCATTGTTATAACCGATAATTGTTATAAACGGGTTGCACGAAAAAAAAGCATAACAACTGCAAAGAGGGGTCACAGACGGCAAGTGACATGCCAGCAGCGCCGAGGCATCGTTTTGGTGGTCCTGAAAGGGGCCTTGTAAAAAATACGAGAAGGTTGCCGCGGCTGCCTCTCAGCTTGAAAATCCCTTAGCGCCCCCCCCAAAAAACAAAGAAAACATGAATACCTAAGAGCATTTAATGAGGGCAGAATAGCTTGCACTTCTCACTTCTTTGCTGAAACAAACCCGTAATCGGCAAGTTTCGACTGCTTCGCAGCAATCTTGCCGATGTCTTTCTGGAGGGCACCCAAATGTTGAACATGTCCGAGCCAAAGGTTTTTTGCAAAAATGAAGTCCCGCAGGGAATCGATCATTCTTGAGGCCTCCTGTTGAGACACAACTTGTACAGGTTCCGGTTCATCTTCGTCGTCGCTGCTGTCATCGTCTTTCGCACCGGTGACTGCTGCAACGATCGCCTCGTCAGTCAATTCTTCGTTTGTCGCGACTGCATCGTCTGCGTGCAAGAATTCTTGAAGCCCCTCTGCGTCGCCGTCATCACCACGCACCGTAGACCAAAGTTCTGTAATGGCTCCATTGGCAGTAGCTTCGCGATACTCCGCATCACTGATATCCCCGGCAAAGTCCGCTTTTCGGAAGCAATTCATGACGGTGGAGGAGCTGACTTCTGCCCATGCCCCAAAAATGAATTGGACAGCCATCAGAAGCGAAATCTTAAAGTCTGGAGCGGGTCGGCATTCACGCACAGCAATGTCCAGGTTAAGAGCAAGCCTGCTCAACACACGTCGGTGATATAATGCCTTGAAGCATGCAATCACGCCTGCGTCCATGGGCTGCAAGCCTGCAGTCATGTTCGGCGGCAGGAAAAAAATTTTCACATGCGACAGCTTCTGGGCAGTCTGGTGTGCAGTACAGTTATCAAGGACCAACGCCACCTTCCTGCCTTCGTGCTGCATCCGCTGATCGAACTCGCTCAGCCACTCACGGAAAAGTTCACGCGTCATCCACGCTTTCTTATTATGACGGTAACAAACTGGAATCCTCGCAGCACCACAGAAACAGCGGGGATTCATAGATTTTCCAATTACGAAGGCAGGACACTTGTCGCTGCCGTCCATATTCGCGCAAAGGAAAACGGTCACCCGTAATTTGCTCTGGTTGCCGCCTTTACAGGGATCGCCTTTGAGTGCATGTGTCTTCGATGGAAGCATTTGGAAGAATAGCCCGGTCTCGTCACCATTGTAAAAGTCCCGGTCCGCATATGCTTCGCGGATATACGGCAGTGTTTCATCTAACCACTTCAGTCTAGCGTCGACATCGAGCGACCCTGCCTCGCCCACGACTGCCTTGTAGACAATTCCGTGCCTCTCCTTGAACTGCTGAATCCAGCCACCACCAGGCTGGAAATCGGTATTTTGAAGGAGATACGCAAAGTGCTTCGCCTTCTCTGCCAAAATCGGGCCACTAATTGGCAAGTTCATAGCACGTGCGCTAAGGAACCACTGATACAGTGCCTCCTCCACGTCTTTGTAGGCACCATGCCGAATCCTTTTCCGGCTGTCCTAGCATGGCATTTGTTTTCAGTCTTCTTGAGCGCATTGTGGATAATGGTTGAAATTGTCGGCTGTGACAGGCTGTACTTGCGTACTAAGTTGCACACTTTTTCACCACCTCTGTGCTCTCTCAAAATGTTTCGCTTCGTTTCCAAAGATATTGCCGCTCACTTTCTCTTCTGTGGCAGTTGATCCAGTTGAGCCACGCTGGCCGTGCTTCCTGAGGGGAATCCTCCATCGTTGAACTCTGGGGGGGGATCCGATGGGCTTGCAGAACCAGTAGGACCAAGGCCAGTGATGGCGGATGACGAAAACCTCGCTGGCAACGCACATGCTTTAACACTGTACGCTGCCTTCGGAACGCGTGCAACTGGTGAAGCAGGAACCAAGGAGAATGAAAAAGATGGGGCAGCCCACACTCAACTGCCGTGACGCGTTTTCAACGAGCGGCACACCCTCAGAATGGACTGCTCCCCGCGCGCCGATACAAAAGCAACAAAAGAAATGCCTTCCTTCCCTCTCCTACTCTGCCCAGAGGAAAGCGTCCGTCTTTTCTCCTGCTCACCCCATTCTCCTCGCATGCGTCATCATGTGAGGTTTTTGCCGCCCCTGTGCGGGCGCATACACGCGTGCGCTTTTGGCGGAGTAGTTTGGCCGGCGTGGTCGCTGCGTTTGCGCGTTTTTTCTCTGTGAGGGTTGGCTCCAAATGACTACATTTAATTGTTATAACCGACAATCTAGTATGATAGCATTGTTATAAGCGGTTTATTTTACCATAGAACACACTGAAAAGGTGACGGTGCTGCGGCTGTCCATTGCTATATCCGATATATTGTTAAAAGCGGTATTGTTATAAGTGGGTTTGACTGTATATAGTTCATCATCATCATCATCATCATCATCATCGTCATCATCATCATCATCATCATCATCCTATTTTATGTCCACTGCAGGATGAAGGCCTCCCCTTGCGATCTCCAATTATCCCTGTTATGCGCCAACCGATTCCAACTAGCGCCCGCGAATTTCCTAATTTCATCTCTCCACCTAGTCTTCTGCCGTCCTCGACTGCGCTTCCCTTCTCTTGGCACCCCTTCTGTAACCCTAATTAATGGTCAACCTATTGAACCATTATCTAACCTACGCATTACATGACCTGCCCAGCTCCATTTCTTTCTCCTAATGTCAATTAGAATATCGGCTATACCCGTTTGCTCTCTGACCCAAACCGCTCTCTTTCTGTCTCTTAACGTTATGCCTAGCATTCATCGTTCCATTGCTCTTTGTGTGGTCCTTAACTTGTTCTCAAGCTTCTTTGTCAGTCTCCAAGTTTCTGCCCTATGTCAGCACTGGTAAAATGCACTGGTTGTACACCTTCCTATTCAAAGATAATGCTAAGCTTCCAGTCAGGAGCTGACAATGTCGACCGTATGCGCTCCAAACCATTTTGATTTTTCTGTGAATTATCTTCTCATGATCAGGGTTCCCCGTGAGTAATTGACCTAGGTAAACATACTCCTTCACAGACTGTAGAGGCTGGCTGGCAATCCTAAATTTTTTTTCCCTTGCCCGGCTCTTGATCATTATCTTTGTCTTCTGCATTTTATCTTCAACCCCACTCTTACTCTTTCTGTTAAGGTCTTCAATCATTTGTTGTAACTCATCTCCAGTGCTGCTGAACCAGACAATGTCATCTGCAAACCAAAGGTTGCTGAGATATTCGCTACTGGTCCTTAGTCCTAAGCTTTCCCAGTTTAATAGCTTGAATACTTCTTCCAAGCATGCAGTGAATAGGAATGGAGAGATTGTGTCTCCTTGTCTGACCCCTTTCTTTATAGGTATCTTCCTACTTGTGTAGAATTAAGGTAGCTGTGGAATCTCTGTAAATATTTTCCAATTTATTTATGTAAGCAGCCTGTACTCCTTGATTATATAATGCCTCTATGACTGCTGGTATCTCTACTGAATCAAGCCGTATAGAGAGGCTGATTGTTCTCTGTGGATTTCTCGATTACCTGATTAATGACATGGACCTGATCCATTGTAGAGTATCTTTTCCTGAAGCCAGCCTGTTTCCTTGGTTGACTACCTCTTTCTGTACTAATGATGAATGATGAAATAAATTAAAAAAAATAAGAGTAAGCTAATGGGCCTATAATTTTTCAATTCTTTAACGTCTCCCTTTTTGTGGATTAGTACAATGTTTGCATTCTTCCAGTTTTCTGGGAACTTTAAAGTCGATAGACACTTCGTATATATAGCCTCCAGTTTTTCAAAAATTATGTCTCCTACGTACATACCAACGTTACTAGATTATTTTCAGTTGTCAAACTCCGCCGCGGCACCTGGCCCCTTTCTGTCGCGCCCATGGGGCGGCACGCGCGATACTGTCGGCCCGAAGGCGGGCGGTGAGAGCAACGTTTGTGCAGGCGGACAGAGACGCTGATGCGTGCAGCAGCGTGCCACGTTTTGCTCGTGTTTTTTATTTGTGTGCCAGGAAAATGCTGCTTGCCTTGTGAGCAAACATGCCTGCAATGAAATGGCAATGAAACAAGAAAAACCACGAGAAAGAGGCAAAGTGATAGCTAGGGAGGGTGTAGCGCCCTTCCTATCACTTTGTCTATTTTTACTCCTACTTTTTTGTTTGTGTTAATAAAACCTTGCGAGCATTCTATGACAAAATAGTGTACCAGACCACCGCTTTTGAACTCCGTGCGTATTTCGTAAGGGCTATAAACTTGTTACACTAGTCATTTCAGGTCACCAAAGATTTTTTGGAACTGCTAAACTTAACAGAACAGGATGCAATTCAAAAGAACCTGAAGCTTTTTGCATCACAACAAACAACAGAGTCGCTGCGAGTAACTCTGATGTCAACTTTAAACATTGTCGATAATCTGCTGCATCAAGGTGTGCTCTATGTTTTGACAGCCAAGTTAAATCAAGATCCATTGGAGGTAATGCACACTGTTCACATTTGTTGTGTCTGCATTCACATTGCACTGTTTGCTAGGAAATTCACTCACTTATGTTTTTTCAGCGACACTTTGGACTAGTGCGTTCCTTCGGTGGAGATGAGTCCCATCCAACTATAATCAACTTCACGCAGATATTCCGCCTTCTAAGCCTGTATACACCCGTTAAAACGGCGCTACGTGGAAGTGTGGAAGGTGTGCCAGGCCCTGTGCTCGTCGGCATCAAAAACACATTCAAGCAGACCAGCAAAGCCTGCAAGTCAAAACATAGACTTCGCAATTCCATTGAGGTGACGTTGATAAGTTGCGTGGAGCCAAGCAGCTCACCAGCATGTGCTCGCAATGAGCACACTTATGCTCGAGGAAACATGGAGGTGTGGATATGTCATTCATAAAGTCAGAAAGGACGCACCATCTGATCTATGCATAGCGCACATAAACCCTGAAATCCCAGCCGTTGGCTGCGACAGTTACTTAATTGAGTACAGAAGTCTCAAGCAAGGTTCATTAAAGCACCTGACGCCGAAAATGCTGGGCTTTATGAAGACTGCTAACAAAAGTGTGTCAGCTTCCCTGGATGAGGCAGGCCTTTACGAAGATATATTTTGGAAGGTTTTAGATGATCTAGAGGGGTGCTGCCTCCCTCTTGATTGTCCAGAGCATATGTTCGCGTTCACGTGCTAAGTACTGAATTTCTTCATTGTTATGCGGATGCATTTTTACTCCAGGGATACAAACTGTCAACTAGAAAGCAGTCACAAGGTAGCTGTAGCAACCAAGAAAGCGCGTCTTTTGTGAATATCGATGCAGCATGCTTAGATTCAGCAATCCGGCGTTGTACCGGTCCTATTCTTCTTTTTTTTTACATGTATACATAAAACAACATGCCACAAACGAAAAGCCTCACTCTCCTCTTCAATGCCCTATTAGCTGATTTTTACAAAGTGCACAATGTAAAAAGGTTATTCTTTGAACATTTAGTGCCACGAAGAGCAAAAAAAAAAAAAAAGAACTGGCAGAGTCGGCGGCGCGCTGCTGCCTTGGGAAGCTTCCGTAGCCAACCGGGCCAACCGTGGCGGAAGCGCCACCTCAAGAGAGGATACGGCAGAGGGTCACGTTCTCGCGGCGCTTCCAGGCGGAGTTTTACAACTGAAAAGTATCTAGTAGCGATGATACATACTGTGTCCCATGACAATTGCCCCTTCCCACGCTTGGTAAGCTTCACCGCGTAACATTGCTGTGTAGAGGCGAAGCCGACTTTCGGAAACAGGAATTATGCAACGCGTTGTGCTTTCCGAGCTTCGAAGCCAATCGCAAGGACCGGAAAGACGGAGTCAGTGCCATTGCTGACAGCGTCGAATCCTTTCAATGAAAAACACGGAACCGAACGACAAGAAGCTTAATAGCGAACTTCGAACCAGCTTGAGCTAGCGTTGCCGCGTTGGTGGCTACGGCTGCCAGCGGATCTGCGTGCGACAGCGCCGGTTCGAGGCGACGAGACAATCAAAATGGCGGCGTTGGTGGATTTGATTAATGCCGTTTCAAACCTGCGCTCACGGCAAAAAGCCCGGAAATTTCAGACGTTCTTATACATTGACTCTATGGGGTACGTGGTAGTGCCGCGAAGCCGTCTGAATTATCGGGCATGTCTCAAAACTCGGGCGTCCGGAAAATCGGTCGTTGACTGTACATTGGCAACTCCTACAGCCGACGACACGGCGTCAATGGCGATTCGTTACGATTCCTCTTTGTTATTACCGCGACCTTCGTTCCCTTTCAATAAAAATTACAGCTAATTTTCCCCGATTGAAGCAAAAATTCCCTGAGTTTTCCCTATCTCCAGACTATTCAAAATCCCTGAGCATTCCCGGTTGGTAGACACCCTGCTTATGAAACATCTGGTGTGTACAACAAATGAGCTTTTTAACGCGATAGCGTTAAGGAGCTCGTGTCGCAGAAAAGCCGGTGTCGTCGGCGTCGGTGTCGGCGTCCGCGGCGTTGGCCGTGAGCGATAAATCACGGCAGGCACTTCATAAATAAAAAGCAACTTCCGAGATGGGCTGGGTGGGAATCGAACCAGGGTCTCCGGAGTGTGAGACGGAGACGTTACCACTGAGCCACGAGTTCGATGCTTCAAAGCGGTACAAAAGCGCATCTAGTGAACGCGGTGTTGCCTTAGAAACGAGCTGTTTCTAAGGCTCAGGCGTGCGTCGCTTGCTCAGGCGCACATTTCGTTGTCGCGCCGAACGCCGCGTTGCTCGACGCTCACCGCGTCCGATGCGGGGCGCGTAGTCGCTGCGCCGTAGCCCATTGTCTTACACCCCTTGGCGGGTCGACGGGAACGCTGTCGCGTTCAACTCTTGAAGGCGAAGCTTAAGCGTCCTCCAATTTTTCCTATGACACATGCATTTATTTCAAATCTTCAGCACAAAGAATAGCAAAAATAAATAAATAAAACAGGAATAGAGGAATTAGACAAAGGTGACCATCACTGTCACCTAATTACTTTTATCGGCACTGCGAAGAATAAAGGCCGGGTAAGTGTTTACTGGAAATTAATGCATTTTATCACATATTTGGGGAAGTATTTTCGAAGCTGGTGCACAAGCACAAGGTTTCAGTTATATGTACTTTATACTTCACTACTACTTGGCTTTGGTTCCAGAATTGAGTCATGTGATTGAACACGGTTTGTTAGAAATCTTTCACGTAAATTCTTACTAATTAGCTAATACTGATCTACAATGTGCCTAAGTGCACTTCGTAAATGTCTCAAGGTGAGGGCAGTACTTCCTTTTTTCCTTCCTCCATGCTTGAAGGGATTTTCTTTGCATGATTTGTGGCATGAAGCGCCGATAGGATGGTGGTGTTTTTTGCACATACACAAAATTATGAACAAAATTCATGTATAGTCCAGTGAATCAGAAGATGAGTTCAATATATTCACATGGTCAGCCTTCAGATGGTCAGCACATGTTCTTGGATGAGAGCACCTTAGAGGAAAGCAGTGCAAACCTGCAGTGCAAATCCTGGTTTCCACTAAGGAAAGTGCTTCCGAGTGCTACTACACAATGCTCAAGTACTGTTGAGAGCCTCAGGAATAAATAAATTTACTGACGACTTAAAATGCATTTGTTTATGTGAGTGCTTTTTCTACAGGGTGGTCTAAATGAGTGAAATGGTTTCTGACCAAAACTACCACAAATTGGCTAAATGCGCGTGACTACAAAGATGTCCATTTCAATTCACCATTTATTTTTTCCATTAAGTGGGGCATTACATAAATGGGGGTGGACAATATTCAGAAATAAGAAATGGTAATCTAAATGTGAAAAAATGAATTAATTTACTGGTAGGTACACTGGAGGAACTCCCAGGAAAAAGAGCTGTCATAGCAACATGACGGTGCTATGACGCAGGGTGCTCGTCAAAATTGATAGCCCAGTACATACACACATGCACAAAGACAACACAACTATAAGAAGCAACGCAACGGAGAGCATAGGAGAAATCATGTTTTTGATTGAGATGTACAATTAACTAAGAGATGGGGTTAGACTTCAATAAACTTGATTTAAGAAAAGGTGGAATGAGAGTGGAAGAAAGAACAACTTCACTGCTAGTGAGAGATGAACCCACAACATCTGCACGATGCATTAAATGCTCTACAAACTGAATTATGTCAACGGTTGTCGCTCTACCCACTTTCTAGATTTGTATATATGTAACTTGGCCCTGACACTGTCAGCCAGTTCAATGCACGGCCACGGTGTTGGATGTGGAACATGCCCATTATACCGCAGGCATCGCATGGCATGTCATCTCAGGAGTAGGCAACTGGCCAATTAAACCATTGTGTGCTACATGGTTGAAACGCTCGTTACACAATGAGCTAAAAAAATAAAAAGGATAGAGAAGCTCAATTTAGTAACAATCATAAGAAGTCGATAAAGACTGGGTGCATGCTAGGTGAATTACCTAAGTGCAAAAAGATTTTAAAATAAACATGCAAACCACAAAAGTTAGGTGGCATATATGCCCTAAAATGTGTCGGGAAAACCTTGGTGCAGTCTGAGGCACTACTCAGGACATTACCAAATCTTTTCAGGTTTCATCGACTCGCTGGGCTGCTATGGCCTCTCTACAAATGCTGCCACTGCAGATTTTGACAATAGGTTGAAATCTGACACTGTCCAGAATAGCATCCCTGAACTGCTTCGATGGGGTCTTCGCCTAATCCAGCTATACAGAAACTGTGAGACCCTTACCGCCGCTGACGTACATAGCGAGGAACTGCTCTCGCCCCAGTAAGGCCACGGCTGTAGGAGCGAAGCTGTTCAGCACCACCATGTTGGCTGCTAGGTGGAAGAACGAGTGGTGACTGAACGTAGACAGGAACATCGGCAGGCACAGTGGCTCTGTGGGTCGTTCAACAGGACAGAACACAAGGTAGTCAAAATGTTTTGCATATACATTTTAATCTCAATATGACAAATCATTGGACAGAACAAAGTAAGACATTAAATCTTTATCGCTGATATGAGCAGGCAACAGATATATATGCTTATAATAAATATTAGATATACCGACAGTATCTCTATTTCGGATACAACTTTAATATAACTAGGTTCGATTGTACCAACTAGGTTCGATTGTTCGATTGTGTAGAAGTTCACCAGGTGCCAAGCACATCTAGGAAACTATAAAAATGCAAGAAGTAAAATGAAGGGGAGGAATTGGTTCTGCTGCCATTCATGATTATAGGACCACTGATTGATTTTCTTTATTTATCGACTTTCATTCCCCACGCCCTAACAAGGTTGTACAGTTTCCAGAGTGATGCTCCAGTACTCAAAGTTAACTTTGATCACCTGGGGATTTTTGGTGCACATCTAAATTTAAGTACATGAACATTTTTTAGTAGCCAAAACAAGTTAACAGATCACCCACAGCTCCTCAGGCTGTCAACAGTTCAGTGGTCAGGAAGTCATCACATAAGAAAATCATTTTAAAAGGTTGTCTAGCGTGGAGTATCACTGACTCCAAACAGTCTTTGCTTCAGAATAAATGCATTAACAATTCGTAAAAGAAAATGTGCGCATAATAGCGCTCAAAGATGCCTTGTTATAATAAATTGCTTGCCTCTGCAGATGTATAGGTTGCTCTGGTCCTTAGCGAGCATAACATTGGAAGTCTAAAAATAACGAGTACGGCTGTGATTCAGTATAGAAGAACATACATACGTACTTACATGCACGCTACTTTAATGTACATACACACTTTAAGTATGCAAGAACATACATACTAGATTGTGATGATTGTGATGTCTCCACAGCTGCGCATGCATGCGTCACAGGTGACCTTGCATACCCTTATTTCTCAAAGGGACGCTTCTACACCTTGCATCTCTCACAAACTTGTGATTTTGTGCACACTGTGATGCGTTCACTCAACACACATACAGTGTTCTGTTAAATACAGTAGAACCTTGTTCGTATGTTTTGAAAAAAAAAAGTGAAAAGAAACCGTACTAACTGGAAAAGTGTATGATCCGAAGTAACTAAAATATCCGACAGCTTTTCCTATTGTTGACAACTACATAATGATAAGCGTCGCACCGATTGTTGCAGCACGAGACACCGACGTGTGTCAAGCTGGTGGTGCTCTGGCAGCCCGGGCCGAGTCTTGTTGTTTTCTGTACTGCATGGTGTTTTAAGAGGGCGACAGGAAACCAAAGCGACATCAAGCTGGTGGGCGATGCCAGATGACACCGAAGCGAAATGCAATGCTCACATTGCAACGTCTGCAGCCAAGAATGATGGCGCGTTTGAATTATTGCTTACTAAAAGCATGCACTATGCTACCAATGTCACTACGCACCACACACTGTAAAACAGATAGGTGAAGATGCTTATCGTAGTAGGTTTGGCGGTGATAGCTGTGAATGCAACGTGCGATGACCTGGGCAGAGACTTGCTGGTAGCAGAATAAGAAACTGTGCGCGCCGTTGTTTTCACGTGAGATTGGTGGCTATATGCTGCTCTCAATCATGCGCGCCTCGTGCCTTTTCTTGTTCACATGGGATCTAGCGACCGGAAAACGTGTACAATTGCAGCCTACAGCAGGGAATAGCAGCACATTTCAGTTATCACCTATTAAAAACGTGCGCTACGCTTCCCACGGCCCCACACATTGTGCTACAGATTGGCAAAGATGCTTATTGCAATAGGATTGGAGGTGATAGCGCTGAATGCTGGGTGCGACGACGCCATACAAGATTTGCTGGCACCGAAATGACAAACTGAGTACGTGTTGGCTTTTTGGCGCAAGACAGGCAAGCGAGTATTGCGGTGAAGCTGCCGCAGTGGGCAGCTATATACTGTTTTCGATCGTGCATTCCTCGCACATTTTCTTGTTTACATGGCATATAGCAGCCGGAAAACATATAACATGATTTAGTTTTGCAACATACTGAACGTTGTTGCCAAAAAATTGTGTTTTCCGGGAACGCATGAACAAGTACAAGATGAGCGTAACTCTATTGGGTCACTTTTATGTTCTCGATTGCAAACGTTGGTGCCGGGAAAATGCACGGAACATGAACATATGAACAAGGTGCTACTGCACTTTCAAAATGGGTGAAATCTGCCTATAAAGGCATAAAAGGCATGCTATAAAAAATGCATGACCAATTGTGCGATCTAACCTCTGTCTTCCAGCAAATCAGCCCAATGCTCTGACCATTAGGCCGCAACTGCTGACATGCTTCTCTCTGGCCATAGACACCTTTTGAAATGTCTGGCCCGTGTGTCACATGTCAGTTTTTCACATTCTTCCCTTGTGAAAGCTAGTGATTTGAGACACTGTGTCAGCCTTTGCTGAAGATACTGGATACCTCCAAAGCGAGTGAAGTGCGCATGTAATGCTGTCACTTCAGAAAGGGCAGTGAGAGTTTTCAGAGACAAGTGATGCAGAAAATAGTTTTACTTCCACTTCATCTGTTTGGCAAACACACCTTCAAATGCAAAGCAAAGCCTCTAGCTGTTTGACTGTCTTGGACCGTGTATCGCTACACTCAAGCTCCTCACCTCTACGCTAAAGCAGCTTCTTAGGCTACGTCACTCTTCACAAATGAGTTACGCCAATTGGAGCCATCTCTGCAGATTTACATAACGTGCCAACCTAGAGTGCTCACTGACGCAAGTTATAAATCGGCGCCATGCACTACAAATACCCTCCCCCTCTCCACATTCCTTCTCCCTCTTCACATGCCTGACTGCTGCATCGTCAAAACCTAGGCTTTGGCCCTTTCCATGCCAAGAACAGCTCTGACTCACCCAAGTGTTTCCTCTGAGTCTGACTAGTCCAGGCAATTGCCTTTGCCACTGAGTGCGACAGACAAGTGGCCGTCGTCTCGTCATTTTGGTGTGAATGCTGCGCTGATAACTGGAGTCAGGTTTCCAAAAAGCTCATTTCTTAAGGGCACAGTTGGCGGAAACAGAGACCTAACTCTCCTGAGTTTTAAAAATGGTGGCACGAAATGAGGCGGCTGCAGCAATGATGGCTGCCTTTTTTCATGCTGAAATTGTGGTGCTATTGGGCATTTCTTCTCCTTGTGTAAACAATTGGACCTTGAAAACTTTAGCGAGTCATGTTCAGAGCTTCAATTCGGTACTGATTATTGCAAGGAAGACTCAAGAGTCCATAGCGGCCTGTATCTTGTGGGCACAACTCGAGCAAAACGTTTTGCCATCACCACCTCTGTGATTTCCTTTTCTTACTGTGCCAGTATAAGGCATCGCATGGACGACAATAAAAGAACATTTGGCTTGTGTTCTAAAAATATCAAACTCTATATTGGCTGTTTCTGTAGCCTTGTCTATCTGCAGCTCAAAAATAAAGAAGAAGACTGGACAACAAAAGACACCAGAAAATAACAAATGAGCTGTTGACATTACAATAATGAAAGCTGACCTTAACAATCAGTCATTAAAAATGCAGGAAATCTTGGTGGTTTTCTGAAACAAAACCTGGCATGAAAAGGGTAATATGGGAAAACAGAGGGGTGCAAAGATCAACATTTTTGAGCATAAATAAAATATGAATACATTTGAACCAATTTATAACCAACTTGATAGTTCAGTGAAAAGTGGTCGTTATGTCAGTAGTTCTTTATACATGGACTCGCCTTTAAAAGCACTAAAAAATTTACTGCACTGAAGCTGGCGTCAGCAGTTACAATTTGGCAGCACTTTGGTCGGAAAACCAGATTTTCAGTGTCGATTTTGTTCCCGGTGCATTTCTGCACCTAGCTGCATACTTCTGTTAGAAACATCCATTTAAAAATTAAATGTGGCATCGAATAGCTCTTTCAAAATGGCGCCCGGTTCCGAACACCTGTCATTTCAAAACTGCAAGAGCAGCGGCTATTTTTATTCGAGAGCTTGTGATACATTTTACTACCATCAGTAGTTGACCGTATTCTGCACATGAGAGTGAAGCGTTCTAGTTGGCTGGAAGCGTGAACATTGGAAACTACTGAGGCATGCCGCCATTCTGTGCAGGTCTCAGACATCATGGCTTCGGCATTCCAACTGCCTGTCAGCCATACAAGAGCCATAAAATTACGTTATCTATTTCACTTTGGGCAAAATAAAAGAAAAAAAAAAACAATGCAATATTCACAAGTATAAATGCCACGACGAACTGCTGTCAGCAATTGGCAAACATGTAAACGTAGCGTCGCCAAACCATGATCTCCTGATAATGGCGCAGTAACTGCTGACGCTTTGCAACATTGAATGGCGGCAACGTGTGGTGCAGCAGTCTCGCTGACTCAGGCTGCATTGACAGGAACACTTGCGCGACCTCTCAGGGTGTCTACCAAGTTGAGATATTCAAATTCCCTGAGTTTTCCAGGTTTCCCCTGAGTGCCTTTGCAAAATTCCCTGAGTGACACAGAACTTTGTTTTGCATCAAGACAGGCTGACACCATGTTGCCGGATGCTAAAAAACAACTTATTCCAGTTTGAATAGTAAGGAGTATCATTTATTTTATTTTTAAGAAATCACAAGGGAGGGGTAAGCAAAATGCGCAGCGAATAAACTCTCTTTGAAAACATGGTAAAGTTCATTGCAAGTGGAGTTGAACATTCTCAAATATGAATAAAAAAGGATATGCATACAGAAACAAATGTTTTCAAATAACCCCTTCAGTCACGAATTATGATCGGCTGTCGACACATGTGTGAAACATAGGTGGTGCTTGAGACTCCACTGAAAGTAAATCAAGGTGGTAGAATGGGGACTCTGAGCATTTTATGATAAGTCATTATAATTACTAACTAAATATTTGAATATTGCATAGTCGGTCATGCTACGTTTTTTTCATAAAAAGAATTAAATCCCCTGCTAGAATTACATGCACAAGTTATTCATTGGCCTCAAGCATTTCAAGAAAGAAAAAGAAACATATACCAAGATTTCTACCAACATGCCCCAAGTCAAGCGCCACGTAAAGCATGGAAGTGCCTTTACCAAAGCGATACTTTGTATCGATACATATCACTCAGAGGCAAAATGGAAGTAATTTAGGTTATCAGAGTATTCAATTTGCCCTAAGCTTAATGTTTGTGCTCTATTTCTTGCTAGCACTGCACAGAAATGGCAATAATAGGTCGCATCCACAAATGTGGACGCCGTGTCTGAAGGGGATATGAGCTACTTTTATCAACTGATAGCAAGCTCATTGGTATGAGGCCTGAACTTAGTCACAAGTGAGATTCTCTCTCAATAGCTGGTGTGTCAACCTCAACTGTCCTGACATACTCTCAACCCGCGTGCGACGTCTCAGTGTTGCGTTTCACTGCTTTGCAGTTTATTTTGGCTCGGATGAGGGACACCTGCATCTCGGCATCAGCCAACACTTTGTTTTTTTTTCACCTCAAGCTCCCTGAAAGAAGGCATGGCAGGCTTCCCTTCCCGTTCATTCCTCTATGCGTGGGTCCTTTCTGTTCTCGTCCTCCTCCCACTGCGCGTTCGCCTCACGGACCATCTGAGGGATGCTCTTCGTCAGTTGCACAGTCAACGTCTGATTTTTCGGACTTCCTAGGAGCCGCGAAAACGTCCGTAAAATCGCACAGTTCGAAAAAAATGGATGCATGACTTTTACTGTCATTAAGGGCTCCAATCGCCACAAGCACATCTGAAAAGGCCTGCCAGTACACTTATTAGGCATGTCGGTGCTCGTACTGTGACCTGAGATGGCAGGTAGACGCGTGTATAATTAAGGAATACATACTGTGTCCCGTGACAATTGCCCATTCCCACGCTTATGCTTCACCGCATAACATTTCTGCATTGAGGCGAAGCTGACTTTCATGACCCGACATTGCGCAATGCGTCGTGCTTTCCGAGCTTCGAAGCCAATCGCGAGGACCACAAAGGCGGAGTCGGTGCCATTGCTGACAGCGGCAAATTTTATCAATGAATAACACGGCGCCGAACGGCAAGAAGCTTAATAGCGAACGTTGAAGCAGCTAGGCCTAGGCGTTTACCACGGCGGCGAGGTAATCAAAACGGCGGCAGTGTTGGCATTGATGAATGCCTTTTCAGACCTGCGGGCACGGCAAAAAGCCTGGAAGATCGGACGGCGAAGGGCTTTCCGAAATTTCAGACGTTCTTATACACTGACTCTATGAGGTACGTGGTGGTGCCGCGAAGCCGTCTGAATTATCGGGCGTCTGGAAAGTTGGCCATTGACTGTACACTGGCAACTCCGACGGCGCCACGGCGCCAAAAGACGATTCGTTACGATCTCTCTCTGTTAAGTGGGAGACACATGGTGCGATCGGTCGTACGACCATTCGCATCGGCAACCGCGCTCAACAGGTTCTCAACCAAATCCGCCGCACGCGGCGCCGAATCGCACGCCGCACTAACGCCGCACATGCGACCAACTTGCTGAATATGTGCGACTGCCACATCAGTCGGGCGACCGCAGCCAATGACAGCGCCGGTAGCGCGAACGTCACGGCCACGTCGTAGACCCGACGGGGCGGAGCCGGCGAGCGAGCACCTCGCCGCTCCGATCATGTCTGTTTTTTTTTTTTTTCTCCCTGGTCGAAACGAAGGCCTCTTTCGCCGCTGACGGCGGCACATAAATAAGCTGCAATTTGTTTCTGACACGAAATAACTTATAGAATAAAGTGGCCTCGAAAGAGTGCATGTTATTACCTTCGGAGGCTCGATCATATATACAACATACAAACTGGCGGCACGACTATAGCAGCGATCAGCACGTAAGCTTTTCCAATTTTCACAATTAATAATTCTTGTATATGAAATACAGCAGGTAAAATTTATGACGTTGTGCTTTGTGAATCACTTAACAAGGTTCCAATGCACTGAAAGCCAAAATTCGCATTTATCAGCCGTGTTGAAAGCATGTCCACGTTTGTGGGCAGACGTGAATGTAGAGTATTCGGTGCCCTGTTTCGGTGCCCTGTTTGCGAACATAAGTTGTGGGTGAGGAAATTTGGTGTGTCTTTTGCCATGTAGCCAAGACATTAACCAGATCTAACCCAAATCAATATAGTACAAGGGAATAAAGGTATGAAAGTAGACCAGCAGCTCCAGAGACCAGACCAGCCTAGCTGCCTGATGGCGACACGAGAGAATGGTTTTGACCACTTCCCAGAATTTTGTAAAATTGAAAATGCAATGCGATGCATGAACAAAGATTGCAAAGCAAAGTCAAGGGTTTTTTGCATGAAATGCAATGTTTTCTTGTGCCTGCAAGGGTAAAATTTTCTTTTATTTTGTGGGGATGCGCGACTCACGCGCGTCCCCAGATATCTTGTTTTCCTCCATCTCCTGCAATCCCGCTTCGCCGCGTGGCCTGCGTGACGCCCGCGGCGGTCGATGTGGTTGAAGCGCGGTGCGAGTGATGGCGCGAGTGTTGCGATGATAACGCCGCCGACAGGCGGGGCTACTTGGGCGCCGGAAGAGAAGGCACTCTCTCTTGGGTTCGAGATCAGCAAGCGGTATGGACGTGCCGTGCCGCGCGTGCGCCGACCCAGGCTTCTGCGAGACCGTCTCGCGTGGCCGTCTTGGAATGCGCCGCCGTTCGCGTGACAGGACGCGCGAACGACCAGGCGTTGGGATCCAGTATGGGGCGAACATATTCGCTCGCTATGCGGTCGCGGTGAGTCGGACTTCTAGATTTGTCGCGCGCCCATCGGCATGTTTTGTGGATAGCAACTCGGCTAGCAGGCATTGATCTATGAAAGGTGCAATAAATGCCCTTGTGATTGTTTGCACTACTGTGTTGTCGTTCCTTTGTCCCAAAAGCACGGAGGAGAACACCCACAATTTTTACCATGCTCCCAACTAATGTACACGTTTGCGGACACTCATTTGTAACATTTGAAAATCAAAACTGTTTCACAATTTCTTTCTCACCACTTCTGAAACCATTTCAAATAAAGTGTTGAAAATGTTCCTGTTTCTCTTGCCTACTTTTTTTCGGTATTGAAAAAGTTAAGTGCAGTTTGTACCTTACCTTCCTTTTGTGTCTCCTTACAGTTTTAGCGCTATTATAAGGTTTGACCACCGCCCACCGGTGTCAATAAATTATTTTCAAACTGGTCACATGGCTGTCTGCAAGATGTCGATGAAAAAGGCACTAAGGGATGCAAGTGAGAGCAAATCATGAACATTTGGTTACATGCGTGGTTAGTTGCACAGATTGCCAACAGGATTAAGCAACCCCTCCCGCCCCCCCAAAGTAGGCATCTGGATCAGCCCCTGGTGATGCCATTGTGGCCCCCGATATCGCACCGGCACGTGCACCAGCGTACGCCTTGCGCCTTGCTGCTTATGCTTGTACACGGCATGCCTCTATTCTAGACTGTAGGCGTGCCTTGAAACCGCGTAACCGCACATGACCTTTGCGGCTTCCAAAATTTGTGCAAGGCAGTCGCTCGCTCATCTCGAAGTCTGTATCAGTGATGCGGTTGGACTTGAGCAGGGTGCATGCTGCCATGTGACCAGTTTGGTCGCACTTCCGTGCTTTGGCACTTTGCACGTGCCCTCTTTTTACTGTGACCGAATCGGAAGTGTTTGTTGTAGCAGCACGGCGGTTTAAGGAAACATTCATTATATCTAGAAGCAGTTCCCATGGGGAAGTTCGGAAATTGGCAAATGCACTGAAATGTGGTCGTTATATCTGGGTTCGACTAGCTAGTTTTAAACATCGAATCAAATATTGAATAATGATATGCACACGCATTTGTTAGCAAGTTTGGTTATTTTAATATGTTGGAACATTGCAATTACATGTCAATGGTGAAAAATTAGACTAGTAAGCCATTATACTAAAAGTTCACTTGGCTGATGTTAACTTGGAAAATTGAGTAATTCCCAGAAGCATTTGATGCTGTGCCAGTTGTCACTCATTGAATCTGCCATTAAGCAATAAGCTCAGAATTGGGGGTGGTGCTGCAAAAGAGTGCACCCTCGCTGTCCGCAAACCCACGCTCCTTGTTACTAAGTGGGCTTTCCCACCACGCTTCAACGTTGAGTGGTTGAGCGTGCATTATGGGTGACATTTTGCCCAGCAGCCCAAAATTAAACCAAAATTCAGCACGAAATGAGATGCACATTCTTAAATTAGACAAAAGCAAACGCCAAGAACAGTTTTCACTTCCCTACGGTTAGAATATATTCGATTTGTTTTGAATATTCGCGTCCTACCAATTATTTGAACATTTTTGAATACCTAATTTTCAAATACGAATATTAAAGATAGAATATTTGATACTATTGGAAATTTTCTAATATTCCCACACACCCCTAATTCAAGTGAACGTAAGAAACTGAGGAGCGTAGTGGGAGTTACGGACAGGCAGACAGTAGCGTGCGTCACTCACTGGAAGCCGGATGGGAGACAAAGTATCGCAGCATGATGGGCTCCAGCCGGGGCACCCGCCACAGCAAGAAGACTGCCGCATTGGCTGCAATCAGGCTGTACGCCACCCGGCTGCCCTCCGGCACGCTGTGCCACCATGTATTCAGCTGAGGGAGAAAAAGGCCCACCAGTGGATGAGCAGATCCTCAAGAAAACAAAAGAAACTAAATCTTACCAGCTGAATGCTATTTTTCAGACTAGAAGCTTGTATGCCACAGTGCTTCGGGTAAGTTACAACAGCCATGATGTCTTAAAAGTTCAGGCAGTGAGTGAAAAGATGATCACAAAAAGTGTACACATGGATGCCATATGGGCTGTTCATATGGCGGTTACCTTTTCATGCTACCTAAAGTGTCTCCAGTTAAGCACAAGCTTGCTCAGCCACAAGACCTCTTAAGATAACTTGTTTTTGGGCTAGTTGGTTGACACTTAGTGAAGCCATTGTAGTGTATTGTAGCCACTGAATTCCAATGGCTTCACCAACTCATCTTGCAGTGAAGATTCCTTTGCATGGCTCATATGTTTTGCAATAATTCTGCAATGTTAGCCCATTTTGCATTGAAAGTGGTTGCAATACTGTCAATAAACATTCTTCTTCACCTTAATTCTTTCAGGCAACCACCAATTACACACAGCCTTGACTAAATACTGTCAAAAAGTGCAAGGTAAGAACCTCTGCTGAAATTTCGATCATGCAATTTAGGCTTGTAAAAATGGAATAGCCATGTTGTGTCTTAAGTTCTCCCACAGCAAGTCATGTGTGCAGATGAACCCCAGCTCTAGTAGGCAGGTCATGCATTTCGTAGAAGCAGCTTTTCCTTGTGTCACTGTATCCAAGCACCTGTAAAGGTATAACATCATGTTTTCCAGTTTGTGCATGGCCTGAGAAAGCATAGGTGTCAACTATGTGGGGGTAGCGGGGCCAGCGGCCCCACCAGGAAGCTTTGGACCAGCCCCTCCCAACTTCTCCTACTCAGAGAGAATTCCTTTTTTGCCACCAGAAGTTTCTGGAGTTCTGCAAAACCTTGCGAGGAAGCAGAATTACAGGGATGTGGAAAGGGTCCCCTCAATGAAAAAAATAATAATAGACAGTTGCTTGAACAAAAAAACCAGGCATTGTCCTACGTGTTGGCATCAGCTAGATCATGTCTCATTCTAGAAAATGCGATTATTTGTGACTGTTATAAGAAATAAAGAAAGCGGAGAACTCTTCTGGCCGCATCTGCAATTACTGACCTCTAAACAATGGCCAGTGCCCCCCTGGGACCCCAAGAGAGGTGCCATAGTGACTATTAGCTTAACTTACTCTGGACATTTTCAAGGTAGATCATGAATACATGCTGCTAGCTGACAGCATAGATCGTTAGGCCCACAGGCCGTTAAGAATAGAGACAGACATGCATGATCCTCATGTCTGTTCATGGGTTACAGCAGAGGCATTTTATCCCTTTCCTTACCGAGTTTTTTGGGCAAATACAAAAATACCGATCTTTTTTTATTTGCCTAATTAATTCTATGTATTTTGAAACAACCAAAAAAAGAACTTCAATGGCACTTTATTTGTAAGATACCTGCAAGATATATTTTTCTGAACATATGGAGAGAGGATTGACTACACTGCACTCCACAGCAGAGTCTCCGGGCTTCTGTAGTCCTCGGTGCAAAATATGCCTCTTTGGAATTTCAAAAACAATACTGTGACAAGTGGGGCTCATACCTGTGGCAAGGGATATCAGGTCCCTATATTGTAGGCTTGCTGCACCACATTTCAATGAATGGAATAGCGCAGACACATCGAGACCCTGTCATCACCTAAATCCGATGATTCAGAAAATATGTGCTGCTCAGTATCACTGCTGCACTCTTAGAGGAGAACGGAAGTTCTTCACTGGCCGAGTTCGACAAAACCTCTGCAAATAAATGTTTTCCTTCCTTTTTCAGGGGTGCAGCCGTTGCCCACGCACGCATGCACAGAGGAGGACGCCATTTTTAAATTGCAGTTGCCAGCATCAAAATGCTTCTCCACCAATATGCAAGCATTGAGCCCATTTAAAATTTTTTACTGTGCCATGTGTTGAAGCCAAAGAGAACTAGGCAGAATTTATCAGAGTAGCTCGACTGCAGCAGCCGCAAACGCTTTTCTCGGTGTGGACAAGCCTAGCTTGTCTTCGGTGGGAGCAGTACACACCGCGTGGACTAGCTCAGCTCGTCTACGGAAGGGAAAGGGTTAAAGGGAACACACAACTTGCTCCCACTTCCCCAAGTCATTCTAAATGCTTTCTAAGTAAGTCTAATTCTAAGTCTTTCTAATACCCCTGTCAAGCGGGCAAGTTAAGTGAACTTACGGAGAGTGTACTCAGCTTTAAGTGCACTTTCCCAAATCTAAATGTCACAAGCGGAGTGTACTCGCAGAAGAGTGCACTCCGGTCGGAGTGCATTCATGGAACGCACATTGCTGGTCGAGTGCGTAGCCTTGCCGCCAGCGGTTTCAACGATACAAAATGTAATGCATAGAAAAAGGACACAGAAGTTCATTCTAGCTGCTGAACAGCTTTTAACAAACAACAGGACTCGCTGATATTCTGTTCTAGCAGGATCAAATGCCACCTCATCGCATGCGACCATCTTGTTGTGGATTGGCTAGGCATTCGTCTTAGCCAGCCTTGACTTGTAACACTCCTTTGATAAAAATATTTTAGTGTTTTGTTGAGTAAATACAGATTAAGATTGTTTTTATTTATAATACAACTAAAGCAATATCTTTTTAGAAGGGTGTTTTATTTTAAGCTACATTTTCAAAAAAACATGATTTTAGCCTGCCGGCATTTTTTTTTTAATGCGAGTGCGCTCTGTTTTCCCATTTAGCACTGCGTAGCCTAAAGTGTCACTCAGGGTTCCGAAGTGCACTCCTCGTGAGTGCACTTAACTTGCCCGCTTGACATGGGTATGAGTGCTTTCCTCAAGTTCTTTCTAAAGCTACAATATACCACAATCTCTAAAAAGGTTGCATAAAGTGGCCCATCTTCCTCTCTGCGATGACACTATCACAATCTCTCTCTCACATTTATTGTTATTTATTTACCCAGAACATACTGCAGTCCGAACATCAAGCAGGGGTGCCATAATACAAAGAAAACTAACAAACAAGTTCAAACAACATACAAAAAATAGAAGTGTTAAAAATATGGTTCAGTGGTAAGAGACACTATAGAACTATATGTACAGTTAAAAGTCATGCAACACAGCAAAGCATTATTCACATACATTTTATATGCAATGCGATATTGACAGCCATCATAGTTTTAATCCTGTGGTGATGAATAAAAAGACACATAATTTTCACAATGCAGGTTATTCATTTCCCCCCCCCCCCAAAAAGAAGGCTTCAGATGGTAAAGCGTTCCATTCATTGATAGTTCAAGGAAGAAACAAGTACATTAAAAGATAAGTACACAAGAAGTATGGTTCAAGCGTGTGAGCATGTGTATGTCTAGTTTGTCTAGAGTCTTATGTATGTTTCAGGACTAATATTTAATATACGAAAGTAAAGCAAGTGGATAAACTTTAGTATAGTAATCGCTCTTCGGTACTGTAAGACAAGAATGTTGTTAGTGGCCATGAGCGTTGATGGTGAATCATTCCTCTGGTAAGCATTGAAGATGAAATGAATCGCTTTTTGTTGCACCATCACAAGTTTATTAATGTCATTCTTTACATGAGGGTCCCAGAAGGTACTTGCACATCCTTATTTGTTCCGTATCAAAGCATTGTAGGCTAATATTTGATATTTGATGGCGTTGTTTTTGGCTTGTGCCACAAGAAACTGACCTTTTTTGACGCAGATGAGCAGATTTTATAATATGGCTGGACCGCGTTAGATTAGTAACTGTAACACCTACATATTTGTGCTCACCGACCTGAACTAAAGAACAGTTGTTAAGGAAATACCTATGGTTAAGACGACATTTCTTATTGATATATGCATGAAAACGGATATGTCATTGTTTAACGTAATAGACCAATCTTCGCACTACACTTAAAAACGGCATGCCAGTTAATTTGGAGGTAGTGCTGGTCTTGTGTTGTATATTAAAAAGTATGCAGTAGTTTGAAAAGAAGTCGTATATTTACTTCTGATGTATCTACTGATGTAATGACATCATTTATATAAACAAAAAAAAAGGACAGATCTCAGAACGCTGCCCTGAGAGACTCCCAATGATGTGGGCAGTATGCCGGACTTGCAGTTATTCACTTGAACATGCTGTTGTAGATTGTTAATATAACAGCATACACAGTTAATGAGATTAATGGGAAGGCCTATGCTATGTAATTTAGAAATGAATTTGCTGTGTGTTACAAGGTCAGAGGACTTGCTAAAATCTATGTAAATTTGTCTTATCAAGAGACGAAGCAAACTCGTGGATTATTGTGACCAGTTGTGTAGTTGTTGATAATTTTTCTTAAAACCATGTTGGAATGACAACAAAAATCTGCTTTCTTCAAGAAACAAGGTGATATAATGTGTGACTACATGTTCTAAATGCTTACATGATGTGCAAGTTAAAAAATATAGGTCTGCAGTTTGCAATGTTCTGCCTTTTTTAAACACTGGCACCACACGTGCTGTACGCTAGTGATCAGGAATTACAGAGCTATTGTAAGAAAGTTGGAACACTTGTGTTAAAATATACGCAATGGATTCAGCACACCTATGCAAGAATGCGTTTGGAATATTCTCTGGACGAGCAGACGATTTAGTTTTCAGCTTAAGCAGTAAAGAAAATACACTCTCATATGTTATAAAATCAGGGGATAGCACAGGAAGAGTTACTATGCATTGATTCATGCTGGGAAGAAGTAAATTGTGGAGCAGAAGTAAGTATTAACCTGTTCAGAAATTTTAGATCCATCACTGACAAGGCACCTGTCAATGGAAGTTTGACATGGTGCAGTACTTGTGTCGTCTAAATAACGCCAGAATATTTTAGGGCTTTTTCTCATAAAGTTAGGCAACGGTTCAGTGAAGCATCTAGTTTTAGCATCAGAAGATTCTTTAGAAGCACGCTCATCATTTAGAGCAGAGTTTATGCTAGGGGGGGGGGGGGGGGTCTTCTGCTTTTTTGGCTTGTTTTAGTCTATGAAGCAAGTGAATAACTTCTCTGGTCAGCCAGAGGTTGTTTTTGTTTGTGGGAACACATTTGTCAGGCACAAGCCTTTCAATACAACAATGAATAGTGTCTTTACGAGCATCCCAGAGTGACCTGACACTGCCTGTCATGCTATCACAAAAGTTCCTCAGGCAGTCTAATATTGCCTTAGAAAAAATCTTGCATTTCTTTCTCTTGTTTTTTTGTGTGATCTTGTATCACCAAGCGGAAAGCAGAGACACAACAGACTGCCTTGTGGCCTGAGATGCCATCAGCCACACCCACACAGTATGTGGATATGTCAGTGCTAAGAAAAAATTTCATCAATAGCTCAGCGAGTCCATCCGAGATCTCTGGCATTCTCTGTAAAAGTCAGTCATAAATCACACATAATCATAATATCAACTAAACGGTCATTTTCAATGCCGAAGTCAGAAGCAGGGGTGTGCCAATCGATACAAGGAATATTAATATCGCCCACAAGGATAACCTTGCTGTCAGTGAACATGTACTAATCTGGAAGCCACTCGCATGACTGGTGCTTTACTGGCTCAACGAACCTTTATCAAAGAGACAAGGTCACATATAGTTTCTATAATGCCAACGCTTGTCTTTCTCCTAGACAAAGCAAACTCACAGACGTGCGCACATGTAAAATCCTTCTCTAGCTGCGTCGCGGTTCCGTTGCACATGGCGGCTTCTTCCTGCGCTGAGATGTGCCCCCTCTCCCACCTCCAAAGAACACCTCTCTCTCTTCCATTCACATGAAGTGGTCAAGCAGAGTTGAATAAGCGATGGTGCTGGAGCCAGTGTTCCAATAGTACAACTTGTATTTGCCAGAGGAATAAGTGACAGGGCCTCTCGATGGAAATGTGCGGCTGAGAAACTTTTTTCCTTCTTCCCTCGCACTCAATGGCAAAATCGAAATGGTGGTGGTGGAAGGTCGAAGTTCAAGTGTTAAAATGTTAGGGTGCTTAGATGTATTAGTGTGGGGAAAGTAAGAGGGGTCCTGCCAATTCTTTTAAGTGGTAGCAAATATTGAAAGGAACTTTCATGTGTAAGCAGGCATTATGAATTCTGGGGGCCTCATTTTCCGGTGTGCGGCCTTGGCAATATAGAGCTGTGGCCTCTTCTTGTGCCCAACGCCTGGCATTTGTAAGGAAGGAGTAAAAAATTTTCGGCTGTGTAAGCTGTCGATGTTTGGGCAGCATTGGACATGGACAGCAGAAGTGCCGTCGGCTTGCGTCACTAACTGGAGCTGGCTGTTTACTGTACTAGTGCTGCAGTGCACGCCATTGGACCCAATGTCTGCAGGTAGACATCACCCGGTTTACCTTGATAAAGCGTAAATTGGAACAGGTGCCGTGCATTCGAGCTGTATGCGAGAGCGGATTGTTTACCGGAGTAGTCCGCTTTGTCGGACCCAATGTCGTCAACTTGCCTCAGTGGACGTCTGTCAAGTAGCACCGAATTCACTCGTCAGCACAAGCACCAGCCAATGGATCATGTTATGGTGTATAGAGAACTTTTTCTTTAATTTTCGTTACATGGTTGTTTTTCATTACTGTCGTGTCCGGGGTGGGTCATTCCAGCAGAGTGGCTTATTCGGGCAACAGGTTTAGGAGTCACAGAAACCTGCTTTATTTTTTTTTATATCCATCATTGTCCTCTGACTTGTATATTTCTTTTTCTTTCTTGTTTACTTGCATACTTCATTTTGTTGGGCTCTTGTGTGCTCTTTGTTTACTGTCACGTGTTCCACTTAGTCTCTTTGCTCACTATTCTCTAATAGTAATTGAACCTTTTCTTTTTCTCAGGAGTAATGGTAGTGTCCTTCTTGAGTCTTTGTCATTCTTACACAATATCACCATATGTGCACAGTGCACGGGTTGGTTACCAAACTAAACAAATTCGTTAAGCACTACTCCAAGGCTTAGTGCATCAAAGATGGAAACGGCAAGTGGAAGCCTGTGCCATTGTCGGTGCTGTCATTGGACAACGGGATCCAGGATTCTAACAATGGCTCAGAGCTCAAAGCGGCCAAAGCAAGACAGCATTCACTTTTTGGGACAGCATTTACATATAGCAGATTCCCATTCGTCTGCTGACTTGCATTCCGCTGGCGATTAGAGGAGAGCAGATCACACGGAGGTAGCCACCTCTCACCTTCAGTGCGTTTGCATGCATAATGTGAGACAACTTACCCCATTTCGAACTATCCACTCCTATTGAATCAATGTTATTCGCCTTCCGAATAGGGCTGTGCGAATACTCGAATATTCGACTTTGAATCTAATAGTGAATGTTGGAATAATTTTATCTGTGAATAAAATATTGGTACCTTTTGGTAAATGACTCGGCCATGGCCAGTACCTTGACACATGCAGTGTTCCCACAACGCACAATTGTTATCAGTACAAGGTTCGACCAGGTCAACCGGACCTGGTAGCGATCAATGCTATGTGAACAGAGGGAACAACAAAAGCAGCTAGCGCGTGTGGAAAGATGATGATGATGATTTATGGATTCTATTGGAGCAAGGGCCAGGTATGGCCAAAGAGTACCAAGCAAAAGGTAATAAATGGAGTGTCAATGATAGTATGTGACAAATGTCAGGGTGTGAATCAGGATGTGAATGGTACATGTTACTTGGCTGTAGAGAGGCCTAAAAATTAGTCAATGTGAAGTCCGTAAGATGTGCAGGTATCAAAATAATGACAGTGACTAGTGGTGCAGGCTATGAACATAGCAGTTCTTTTACCCAAGGGATTATGTACTGAACGAGTGAGTAACAGTACTGAGTAACATAACTGTTTATGGACAAAAACATCACAGATATTGACCTCAATATGCACGAAATGGTCAGTTCTTGACCGGCCTTCTCTAAATACGCACTGGTATGGATCAAGCATTTTCTCTGATTCATGGCACAGTCACCGACAGTTTATTCGGACCTTGCAGGTACTGCAGAAATGTCCGAATAAACAGAAATCCTTTATTTCCGCGCACTTATTCGGGCTTGGCAGTAGGCTTGAAAAAATCGTGAATGTGCCATTTCACGCTGTTCCGTTTACGTGCAATCAGATAAGCCTGAATCTCGGAAAGGGTCGTACGGTCACTGTAGGCGGCTGAAAGCACAGTCACTGCTTGTACACGCTCCGCATGCGACACAAGCGTAGGTGCATCATCTTTCGACTCAGAGTCGTCGTCCAGTGTTGTAGCAGAAACCTGACGAATGAGCTCGCCGTCGTCGAGTTCTGCGCATGTCAGTACAGCAGTGTCAGTACCTGTGAAACTGTCAAATGAAATGGTGTCTGGAATCGCAATGCAACCACTGCGCAGGTCTCGGCAGGACATTTTCGGTGTCAGTAAGGAGCAGGCTAGGCCTCCCGGCACCTGCTTGCCGGCATTCCCCAGCACAGTCTGTGTGGGCACTGTCGGCGCCATTAGACACTTGACGCGATGTTTCCGTATGCTGCGTTGGATCACTGCAAGCTGGACAGAGCACACAAAGCAAACATCATCACGCTGTCATGCCGACACCAGTCGCACAAATGAAAAACGTGGCCTACTCGCAGCGTCGTGCAAGAAGAAACAAACAAATCAGCTGCTGGATTGTCTTGACATGGCTTACTATGGTGAGACCAGAACTGCCGTAGCCACGAACCAGGCAGAAACGATGATGATGTGCAGGGATTTGCAGTAGCGCCACTGCGTGGGGCAGCAAAAAAAAAGGCATTCAGCAAGAAGAACCATGCACCGATCAGAGTCGGTGCATGGCGCTCTCGGTCGAGTTGGCTCAAGGGGCATCCAAAAAATCAGATGAGAAGTTGGAAGGTGTCCGAACTTTCGGTAGTTGTTATACATTATGGTCTATGGGAAGAATGGCGGTGCCGCGAAGCAGATTGAATAATCGAGCATGTCCGAATTTTTGGACTCCGAAAAATCAGTCGGCGACTGTAATATGGAAGGTGATGATTTATCACATTTTTCAAGCAACTTGCAGAGGCAACTTGTTAGGTCTATCGGACGATAGCTTGCTACTGAGGAGGGGTCTTTGCCGTCTTTTACCACAGGGATGACAATAGCTTCTTTCCATGAGGATGGAAGGATGTGATCTGTCTGTTTTTGTGAAGGTGTTTAACCGTCTCGTACACAACTCTGTTGCAATCCGGAGCAGAATTGTGACATGTGTTTAAACATGTTCCTATGGGTGGGCAGCGCAACCTGGACAAAAGAGAAGAGGAAGTACTCGATACGAGCGTATCGTGTACTTCCTCTTGTCTTTCGTCCGGGTTGTGCTGCCCACCCATAGGAACATGTTCAATCATCAACTCACACAGCTTGCGGTGGTAAAAATGTGTTTAAAGACGGTTTCAGCTCAGCAAGGCAAAAAGGCTGGTTAAAAGGTTAATTTTGGCTACATTTACGGTTAAGTGGCTTCCGTTCCTCCGTTTGTTATATTTCAGGAAAGGCAAGGAATAGTGCATAGAGCTAGAAACACACTCAAAGTGCTCATTAAGACCGTCGGATTGGTCCTACGGACTGTCTCCTTGTTCGTTTAGCAAGAGCAACGGATGGATCTGCTGCCCCTTCAGCCTTCCCAGCCCGTTTCATACTTTCAGCTCCTGTGTGCAAAAATTAATACCGTAAAGAAACCTCTCCCAGCTTCTCCTCCTTGCTTGCCTTCACATCTTCCTTCCCTGCGATTTAATTTGCCTGAATGCAATAAGGTTTTCAATATTAGGATATTGACGAAGAATGCCCCATGCTTTGTTTTGTCTCTTTCGCGCCTGCCTACAGTCATCATTCCATCAGGGGACTTGTCTTTTGCACGAGTTCCCTTTTGTCTTTGGGATGGATTCTTCTGCTGTGTCTATTATAAAAACAGTAAAACGAGCTACTGCGTCGTCTATACTAAATTCATTGATAAAATCTTGTGATATATAACTTGATTCTTTAAAAAGATTCCAGTCGGCAAATGAAAGTTTCCACTGAGGAACATCAAGAGGGCATTCATGTTGCTGCAGCAGGTTTAGCGTTACAGGGAAGTGGTCACTTCCAAAGGGATTTGTCATTAAACTTCATTCTAAATACAGAAAGATGGACACAGAGCCACTTGCTAAATCTTTTGAAGAGTACGAGTGATGTTGGACACTGTAATACATGGGCTCTCTTTTATTAAAGCGGCACACACCAGAGGATACAAGAAAGTTTCCTATCAGCTGGCCTCTTATGTCACGGTGTTAGTCTCCCCAAAGAATGTGATCAGTATTAAAATCTCTGGTGATAATGTATGGTTTCGGGAGCTGGTCAATGAGGCTATAGATGTCTGTTTTGCTGAGCTGATAGTTGGGCAATATGTAAATAGAAGTAATGGTTAGGAACTTGTTGAAAAGAATTGCTCACACGGCCTTGAGAGGAGTCTGAAGGGCTACACGTTGGCAAGTAACAGACCTGTCAGCAATAATTGCTACCCTACCAGACGAGGCAACAGCGTCATCATGGTTTTTGCAAAAAATTGTGTATTGCCGGAGAAAATTCACTTGCCTGGAATTTAAATGTGTCTTCTGGACACAGAACAGCTTCGGCTGAGATCGAGATATTAATTCAGTTACGTCGTCCAGATTACAGATAAGTCTCCTGGTATTCCGGTGCATTATCTGCATGGCCATTGAGTGTTATAAAAGGTGTGTTCTGTAGGTCAAGGAGAAATTCAAATTTATATTCATGTGTCCTTGCTTGGACCCATGATCTTTTGCTTTCCTTTCTTGGCGGGGCCGAGAGAACTGCGCTGCTCTTTTGGCATGCCGGTGTTGTACGTATTGCCTCCCAGGAAGCTTTGGATGCCCGCCTTTGCAGGCAGCTTGTTCGTGTTTTAGGCCTCGGCTGGTGAGTAGAGGCCTTGTGGTCCGATGGCCCAGGTGTTGCCAAGCTCTTTTGCTGGGTAGGTGGAGTAGTTATACCTACTGCCACCGCTGGGCAGTAGGTATAACAGTAGGTATAGGTGGGCAGGCGTCATACCTGAAGGCTCGCTGCGCACAGGCTGGGAAAGTGGCAGAGGCCGATGCAGCACTGCACCCTGACAAGCCGCATCCGCGTAAGCTGTACTGTAAAAAACTGAGCACCTTTTTCTGGCTTCATTGAACGAGATATTTTCTTTGATTTTTAAAGTAATTATTTCGATCTCTTATCTCCACATTTCCCAGGATAGGGAACATATCAGGTGGTCGACTTCGCAGTTCACACAGTGGGATGTGCCATAACTGTTATCGGAGGGGTGACCTTTATCACCACATTTTGTGGAAGTGAGCTAACTACGGCAGCTCTGCGAGCTGTGGCCGTACTTCTGGCACTTGAAACATCATCAAAGGTTAGGAATGTAGGGCCTGACACGGGTTTTAGTATTGCCTGTCTCAAGGGTCTCTGGCAGAACATTAGAGGAAAATGTAATTATCAGATGCTTTGTTGGGATTTCGTTGTTGTCTCGCATGATTTTTATTCTTTTTAAATCAGACGTTGCTCTTGCCAGCATTCCAATAATTCTGCTTCGGTTTCTTCTAACAAGTTGGACTTGGAGATCATGCCTTGGACTGTGTTCAGGGAGCGATGTGGGGTCACTGTCATTGTGATGTCAGTGAAAGCTGTGAGATTTTCAAGCATTTCATATTGCAGCTTGTCATGAACCTCACAGAGGAGGTCACCGCTGGCCATCTTGCAAGCTTTACAGCCTGGTCTGATGGTGTCCATTAGGGATTTAGATACAAGGAATGGTGATCAAACTTTTACTGGTTTTTCAGGTTTATCGCTGTGGATAATGTGGTACTGTATCGTGGAAAAGATTTTTTTGTGTTGAACGAAGAAGTTCAGGGAGACTTCAGTGCGTGCGCACTTTGCAGCGGTACGATTACGTGGCAAAGGGAAAGACGCTGTATGCATGTTATATGTTTTTACTTCAGCAGCAATGGCAGCCACCCACCACGAAGTCCAACAAGGGGATGCTACAAGCTTGACAGAGCAATGACTTGCACATGCCAGCCGTGCATCGCTGCCATAACCCCATGCGCCATACTCAAGGTTAGATATACCGCACCAGGTTAACCCAAGCCACGTGGGAGAGACTGGAAGATTGGGAAGAAAGGAGATGACAGGACAGAAAAGGTAAGTCGATAGCAAAGCAATGGATTGAGGAGAGGGACAGGAAAAGGCGACCACCGATTTCCCCTGGGTGGTTCGGTCTGGGGGTGCCGTCTTTGTGAAGCAGAGGCCAAACGGGTGTGTTGCCTCCGCCAAGGGGTCTTAAAGGTCCAAACACCCGACACTGGATTGAAACAACTGGCATTGAACCCCAGAACCCTCTTTTCCCTGAACACGGCTAAGCTGTGCACAGTTAGACACGGGAGGGTCCAACCCCCATGAGCTCGGGTCGGTGGTGTCGCCACACAACAAATGCCTACTGACGGAGATGCCCCTGTGGGGCATGTGTAGAAAGCACGGAAGCATGTGTGAATACTGGGCCAATTACCCACCGGAAAGCGCACCGGCTGCATCGAATATGCGAGTTCAGAGTTCGCGTACACACATTCGCGCAGTTTGGAGCTATTTACCCATGTGCTGAAATTGGCATGGACGCTCCCAGTAGTTGCCAGCTGGTCGACTGCAGACTCGAACACTGCTTCAATGGCTGTCAGTCTAACACATACACATGATCTCGCGACCATTCAATGATGAGCCACCCGTAGGAACATAGTAACGAAAAGCTTTCCGCAATGGTTTGCACCCCATTATCACATCGACTGGCGGCAAATCTTCGTCACGCATTACCAGGGCATTACCAGTGCGTACACGAATGTGATACGGCATGCCGCCAACTCTTCTTCCTCTACAAGCTATATATTTGTGCATGCAAAATAAAAACAATTGTTGGCTGTCAACACTCATCCTGTCTTCTTCCTTTCTCATCCATGTCTTTAGTGCTGTTTTCTTTTGATGGATTTATGCCAACGAGCTCAAACTCTCTTAAGCCGTATAGAAGTAGTGCGCAGAGTTCCTTTTAGCTATAGGTGCTTTCATATAGCATAGACAGACTGTTGCATCGATCAAAGATTAAATAAGCACGAACGATTGCTGACCAGTGGAGTGTCACCTAATCTTTCGATGTACTGTCACGATTGTGAGCCTGGCACAGAATTTGCAGACAGTGCTGTTCTATTCAGACCTGGGTGCCATGTTTAAAAAAATGCAATGATTTCATTGCTTGCACTGCATTTGCTGCTATTTCTGTGCATTTCTACTGCCTGTTGGAGATATTGCTATGAGATTATACTGTTACACTGTTATTACATACCACTACTAACTAACACCACTCCAATGTATACAACATCTCCTTGCCACCATTTCTACCTCTCTTCACATGCACCATAGCGGAACTACCTTGTGACCTTTTAGCACAGATCTTGGCGGAGGGAAGAAGCTGATTTGGCACACATTCATAGGTGAAGGAAATGGGCTTTATCCCGAAATTCCTTGTCTGTATAGTTTTTCTGGGGGCATACATTGTAAATATTGGGGCAAAACATAAGGACAGACAAAATAGTCAGGTGAACATAAATACATCTGCGTGAGATACAAAAATTTATAGAAAGCTTAAACTGGAGCTGACCTGCTGTCGGAAGCTGCCACGCTTTGGCTCCCAGGTCCATCGGTGGGCAATGATGGCTCGTGCTTCACGCCGCATGCGTTCGTACTGCCAGACAGCTGCACCCAGGAAGGACACCCCACAGCACTGAAAGAAGAACACTTTGGGCTATGATCCAGGTGCAATGTAGTAGTGCTACCACTAAACACGGTGAAGGCTACCATGTACAGCGCTCACGGATTGAAATGTGACAGTCGTAGAGCATGGCCGCCAGTACACACAGCACTGTTTGTGGATGCCTGCGGAAGCAAGATGTTGCACTGTGGTACACCATGAGGGTTACAGCATTTTTTGGAGTGGTTACTGCTTCCGGTCACCACAGACCCGACTGTTCTGACTGTTCAGGCGTCGTGTTTCACTCTGCGAGTACTGTACTGTGAAATACAAAGTGAACACAATGTGTATTATGCAGTTGATGAATGAAATGCAAACAAGTGAATTTTACAACTAGCCTAAGAAGTCCAATTTGAATGCATTCTTTTGTTTTCCCTTTCGCTTCTTTATGTGCTCCTCACACAACTTCAGCTTGTGTGCTTAATTTTCTGGCCTAGACTGCCTAGACTGCCCTTGGTGACATAGCTACGTAAAATTGTTCTCCTCAGATATTAATCATAAGAGATGTTCTACTCATACTTTCTAATTCTTGATTAACTCGTCCACAAAAGTATAGTATATGGTATATATTAATGGCTGACATTCACACACAAACATGTGAATCTCAACTAGGACATGTTTTCAGTGACGAAAGCGACTGATGCTCTTGGAACAGGCAGCCTTCTTAGTGTACCGCACATGCATAAAATGTAAGTGCAGAGACGACTGTGCCATTATATACAACTGCATAAAAAATTTGTACAGTAAAACATCGTTAAACCGGTGTACCCACTTAAACAATAGTTTCGTTTTAAAAGTAGTAAACTCAAATCCCCGATTCAGCTGCCATTGAACATAATGTGTTTTGTATCCGCATAAACCCTACTAGCTTATCACGTACGTATCAGTTAACACGTAGTGGTTCCAACACGGTGGTGCGTGGCCTGGCAGAACAACAAGCCTCAGAGATTGGAACAACAGCCTCCAAGCACCCTGTATGTTTGCGCGTGAAGCCACATCAACATCATTTTGGTGGCATGCCAGAGAGCGTTGTGGCGTCGTGCAAGTGAGGACTCGCGTCATGCCGAAGCTCGGATAAAAAGACGCCGGGCGCTCAGCATAGAAGAAAAATTAGACATTATTCATGCTATCGAATGTGAAACGAAGAAGTCGGTGCTGGCACGTGACAGGGATCTGCTGTTGACTAAGGTGTGTGGCATTTGGAATGCGAAGAAGTTGCTCGGCAGCGCTGCTGCGACCGTGAAGAGATGTCAGCTACGAGGTTCGACTTTTCACCATCATTTCCTCTGTTGTTGCCGAAGTGTCAACTGATGACAGTGATGAGGACGACACGGAAAGTGACAGCACGGGCGATTCAAGCCCAACAGTGGCAGAGTCTGCGCATTATGTCAGCCTCGTGAATGCAATCATCACGACAAGAACAGCACCCCGCAATGAAAAAGGCGCCCCGCTACTTCTGCAGCACTACCGCGCGCATGCATGGAGAATATGTGACGCCGACGAGGAATCTGCCATGCGAGTGTTTGCCGAGAAGAGGGGGCTAGCTGAAAAGCTGGCTCACAGCTTCACTAAGTTTGAGGCCGCTTTCGTCGCTGCTAGGCTGCCGCGGCATCAAATAAAAATAACACTTTTGTTGCGCAAAGTGAATAAATACTGCATGCTTTTCCCCTTTCGTCGCACTCTTTACGAGTTCCGTTTTTTACAGGTAAGTGGGCGATCTCATGCTATTTCGGTTAAGCAGTACTACCGTTTAGTATGTACTTTTTCTGAGCTCCGGCCAACTAAGATTTAACGCAGTTTCACTGTATTTATTACTAGGTATGTATACATACTTCATGTGAATATGATAAACACAATATGACTATACATGTTTTGCAACGGTTATCTGCAAGCATTGAAAATCCTTATGGAGCAGCACTTAGCTACATTCAAAGTGAGGCATGCTCAAATGTTCGTCTCTTTAAATATGCTGAATTCTTTGTGAACAATCATCAGTTTCACAGGCTGAACCTCGCATAGTGCATTAAAGGGACACTAAAGGCAAATACGTCAACGTGGGCTGCTAAAATACCATTCCTGAAACTGTGCAGCACATGGTTCGTGCTAAGAAAACACTTAGTTAAAGACTTAGTTTAAGGGCCCACATTTCTGTAGTGCTATTTAAATCACCAATCTATGAGCAAGAAGTTATGATACTGCATACACCATTACTGCCCTTTACTGCCATCAGTGAGTAAAACGAGGCTCAACAGCTGGTGCTATGATTATTTTTTTCCTTCTTTTTTTGCATATAACACCAAAGCATGGCCAGAAACTGAGTGAAGACACAGCCGAGAGCATCGAAATTGGATGCGAAACTTTCTGCTGCTGGTGGAAATTTTGCTTGTCGTCCGGAAGTCTGTGCTGCGGCCTGCCATTAATGTGTAACTGCATAACAACAGCAACTAGTATGCCTGCCTCAATTTGAATTTGCTCTTGCTACTTGCTCTCCTTCATGACAGCAAAAAATTAATGCTAAAATCAGTCTTTGATTTGTCTCATATCATACTGAGTATACACACTCACACTAAGCATCCCAGATGGCACACGTGCCACAGTTTCAGAGGTCGTGTACTCGTGAAAGTGTTTTCGAACCCTAGATGTCCGATGGCGCCACATCATTTACCACTGGTGATGACAGCACATTTAAACTAGATCTAATAACCTGTGGTTAAAATGTTGGCCTCGCCGCACATTCAAGATTTTTCTTCTGGTGTACAATTGTAATGATTCAGACAACAACAAAATTTGTCACCAATCTTTTTATTTTCTTGATGCCACGCCCATATATATAGCTGTCCCACAGCAAGACACAACAGTATGACAGAGTCTGTCTATCGCTACGCTTCAATATTGCGTGCATGTGGTTGCCTCTTTATTAGCATCGTGAGCCAGGAAGTGAAAGCGTAGCAATATGCAATACAAAAATGACCAAAACGTGAGGGTGCAGAGGGAGCAGAGTCAAGTGACAGCAACCTTTGACTACCTGCCGCCTTGTTGTCAAGGGTTGCGTCGATGAGTTCTTTTATAGCGAAGCTGTTTATGGCTACGGTTCCATGTCGTGTTTGTGTGTCAACAGTAGAGATACACTTAGGTGAGCATGGGCTGATCCCGGAGACAGTGCAATATTGGGCCAACCTGGGGCGGAGGTGAAGCAGGCTTCAAGCACTGCACCCCTAGTAATAACTAATAATAAATACTTAATAAAATAAACAAATCAAGATGCATCGTTTCTAGTTGATGAGTATACTGGAATAATCTGTGAACAGTACACGAACTCACGAGCAGGAGGTGTTGCCACAGACGTAAAGGAGAAGATGTATGTACAACCATACACCCTCGACTTGCAAGAGGACAATGCAGACTGTGGGGATGTCTGTGCCATACAAACGAAAGACGAAACTGTGATATGAACTGTGTTTATATCTCCAGGAACATTCAAGTGTGATATTGAGAAGTTCATGACCGTGCACTTTGCATGGGTTAGCCCTGTGACACTAGCCCTGCCATCATCATTAGAGACACAAATGTGGACATTTCAAAGCCAGACAAGAAATGGTTCACTCAGTTTGTGCTAGAAGAGTTTGATTTGAAGCGCCATACTAATCCAAAGTCAGTAATGTACTCAACAGTGGTTGTGTATAGAATTAACTTTGGCCAAGGACCTGTCTAAGGTTGTAACCAAACCAATCAGTGCATATCACAGTAACCACAAAGCTATCTTCACTACTCTTACCAAATGATAAAATGAATACATGTACCCTTCTCTAACCCTGTGTGATGTGCTACAGCTTTGCTTGTCATCCCTCTTCACTGAGTAGAATGGCTCCTCAACTTTTTCTAAGAAAAAATAAAAAACAATCTGTGACTTAAAAGCATTAAAATTTCTCTTTCTTAGTATGGCATCTTAACCCTTTGAGCATCCGTTTTTAGAACACATCTCTTAGGCGCCCGTTCCTGCGGTGAGCGTTGGCGTCACTTGTAACCGAGCGAACGAGCACAGTGAAAGATGAGAGCGAGTGCAGCATGCAGTGGGGGATGAAAAAAGCAGCGAGAGCAAAGAGGCGCGAGGAGAAAAGCAGAGCAGAGGGTGCAGCAGAACCAGGAGATGGAAAATGGAGTAGGGTGTGGTGAAAGGGTGAGGAGGAAAGCGGAGTGCTGGCGGCAGCCAGGCATGCGGCCAGTGCAGAAACAAGTGCTGGCATGTGCTTGCACTATCACACCTGCGTCACCGCCGCCGCTAGAGAATGCACTCAGCTCGATCCATGCTTCCCAGTGTTCACACTTTATTTCTAAACAATGAGTGATGCAAGCAGTGGAAATGCTTCGTCTGCCATTGCTGCTAAATGAGCCTCCGAGCAGAGGTTCAGTGCCACTGCTGAGAGGACCCTGTCGTTCAGAATCAAATTATTTGCCACAGTATATCACGAATTCAAAACACATAAGCAGCTGCACTCAAAATTCGCATTAGGGAGTATTGTAATTGTCGGTGAAATTTTTTCTCTTATATTATAAAACGAACACAATGGTCTATTTTTGGTTATGCAGAAGGGGAAAAACAACATGGAAAATGGCAAATGCACTCTTAGTACGGTCCTCATATCCCTATCTCAAAACACGAATAAAATGCACAGCAGACTCAAAAACCCCATTGTTCTCAATACTTTCTCATAATGTCAGGGTCAATATTCAACACAATCAAAGTCGCCTCTTCCTTGGAGGACAAGCTGTGGTTTCCTGATTCTGAGCTTGGCTTGTGTTCAGAGCCAAAGGAGCCGCTACTCCAATCAACAGTCGAAGGTGTGCGCAAGCAGCCATGTCAAGGCGATCATGTGGCCACGCTCAACAAAGCAGAGCTACCATTTATTCAAATTCAGCCGGACAAAGCAGAGAGCAACAAATAAAAGAGATATGACAGAGGGCAGAGCCATCCTGGAGAAACTGCATTCAGTTTGCACTGCAATGCATGAGGCATAGAGAAAGTGCACTCTGGCAAGAAGTGGGAGTGGCAACAGTGCGAACAAAAGTAGAGAGGATACGGTCACTCCAAAGATGCAATCAACATCTCTGCAAGCCTTGAAGCTCTTCCTAAACTCTGCCGAGTGACCTTCTACGTGCATTGCCCTTCAAGTAGAGCAGTCACTGAGCTGCAGAAACACCTTTCAGCAATTCCAGCAAAGAGGAGCTCCTTGTGGGAATGCCTCTCAGCTCCTGTGCCTCGGAGGATAATTTTTTTAAAAGGTATGACCAAACTGAATACTGCTGCATACCACATTAATACAATGTTTATGCACATTGCTTGTTCATTTCAGTGAAAACAAATCAGAAGTCTGCATCACCCTCAGTGAAGAACTTGTAGGAATGGAACAGTGGCACGTCATTTTTCACTGCAGGGCCAGAAATGGTGCAAACTCTTTTTGGAAGAGAAGCAGGGAGCGATGGAAAACGGCACGTGGTTGACACCCACTTACCGTTGAAAAGAGCACACTCACCGCTCAAAGGGAAGTGTGCCGTAGCAAATACAGCGGGAGACAAAAAATAAGAAAAAGTTCTGTAAACGTATGACAGATAGCAGAAGCATGCAAGAGTGGTAGCCTTGCACTATGGCACAAATATTAGGATAGAGAATTGCCGCTGTAACAATGTACAAAGTCCGGGAGACAAAGCTATCCCTCCCATCTGCGAATGCATGTGTTCCGTGCTGCGCAAACCCACCCACTAAAAGGCATGTTCCGAAGCAGCGAAAAAAGACTGCAGACTCAGCTAACCCAGAGAGAGGAGAAAATTTGCTTGTAGAAATACAGAACAGATGGTGGAACCACCTCGGAGCTCGTGCTACTGTGATCATTAGAGTGGAGAGAGTGGAGAACATACAGGTATATCAGTGACATAGCGGGGCAGACGTGGAAGGGCACCAGTACATCAGTGACGTTGAAAGGGTTAAGCATTGAACAGTACTGTGTGAATACCATCTCTGCCTTAAGTTGTGATGTTCAGTGCAAACAAAAAAGAGAAAAAGATGTAGATGAGAACCAACGAGCAAACTAACATCTCTTTTAGGTGAAATCAATTAGGAGATTTAGGGTAAGTGCTAATCAGGTTCTAAAAAATTACCGACGATTACGTTACTTCCTAATGCGAAATTTGAGCGCAGCAAATAAGCTGTTTCACCTTTTCGATAGATTGAGGCAAAGAAATCGAGCAACACATGTATGCGCTATCACAGAATTTTTTTTTTATTTTTCACACGTATTCCTTTAACAAAGACTCCACTAGGTAAGCTTCTGCTTCGGCGGCACGCACCTCTGGATTCTGACGGCGACGGCGCTGGGCCTCTGCTCTGGCAGCTCGTTTAGCAGCAGCAGCAGCAGCAGCAGACGGAGGACTTCCATCGGTCGTCTCGCTCATGGCTCAGAAAGAACTGGCAGATAATTTCGCAGTGGCGAACGGCAGCGGCAATTTCGGCTCGGGCGGTGCACATATACAGATCCGCCGCCACCGATCTGGCTCTCTGATTGCCACCGCACAGGGCGAACGGCAGCGGCAATTTCGGCTCGGGCGGTGCACATATACAGATCCGTTGCCACCGATCTGGCTCTCTGATTGCCACCGCACAGGGGTTGCATTGGAGGAGGAGCGAAGAAAGGAATTAAGTTCGAGCCGGCGCTTTGACAACCGGAGACTCGCAGGAAGAGGGGGGAGGGGGGCGGCGTGTACACCCAGCGGCAAACGATGGGGGGTTCAGGTATATGTCACCACCGACTTGTAACTTACATTTATCATTTTAAACATATAATTTGCTGGCTATATGTTGATAAGACCACAATTAAAATCACAGCTACTTATGTCACACTGGGAGGATAGTGGTGAAAACAAGTGGCCTACAAGCAAGTAGCACCACATTTTCAGCTAGGAAGCACGACAACATACAGAAAATGGGAACTACAGAAACATGTTACTTCAGTCCTGAAATCAATGGAATGGTAATGGTGGTACAAAGAAAACCTGAACCGACATATAAAACTACTGGAGTCATGCTAATACGAAAGAAAACATGTGCAGGAATTAACTTCCGGCAGACTTGGAAATACGCCCTTCAAAGAAACAAACACTTCTTCAGTTTTATAGTACGTCAGACAAAATGTTGAGAAAAAAAAAAATGAAATTCTGCAATGAAAGGTGAGAGGCATACATATATCCTGTTTCTTTTTTTTTTGCTTCTTGCTGAAAGCATAGAAAACTTGTGTTAACCTAGATGGTCACATATGTACTAATTTAAATTTTGATTTCTTTTGTTTTCTGTACATATCTTTTTAAAGTGAACCAATGTTATTTTTTCTAAAAATATTATTGAATATGCCAGCTGCTGTTCACTGTTTCGTTATCCTGCTACAGTGACTACTGCAGCCATCAAATATATTGCCTTCCATTTGATGGCTATCAATACTGCAAATATAATATTGTGATAGCAATTATGTACACACTCTAGGCATGTCTGCATCGCCAACATGGCCGCCATCACCATTCTGTCCCAGTATCGATGGTACAAGCATGGTCACATCCTATGCTCACGCATTCATGACGTAATCTGTCACACCCGATATGTCTGCCCATGCTCAAGCACTGTGTGCTTACGTTCGGCAACACATGTACATGTTTATTTGTTGTTTGTACATGGATGCATTTCTGCACAATAAGGCTACTATTAAAGTGCATAGCCTTGACTTTTTTGCCTGTTTTGTTGAGTGAAGTCGTATTTTCACCACCGATACAAAGGCACCAACGCAAGGCACGCATGAACTTGAGCAACCGAGTTGTGAGGCATATTCATTCATTCATTCATTCATTCATTCATTCATTCATTCATTCATTCATTCATTCATTCAATTCATTCATTCATTCACTCATTCATCATTATCATCAGCTTCAGCAGCAGCGGCAGCAGTATCATCATCAACCTATTTTAACTCCACTGCAAGATGAAGGCCTCTCCCTGGGATCTCCAATTACCCATATCCTGCGCTGACCAGCTCCAACCTGCACCCGTGAATTTCTTAATTTCATCACCCTACCTAATCTTCTGCCATCCTTGACTGCGTTTCCCTTCTCTTGGCACCCACACTGTAACCCTAATGGTCCACCTATTATTGAACCAACATGTTGCGTGGCCTGCCCAGCTCCATTTTTTTTTCTCCTAATGTCAGTTAGAATATTGGCTATCCCCGTTTGCCCTCTGATCTACACCGTACTCCTTCCATCTCTTAACGCTACGCCTAACGTTTTTCGTTCCATTGCTCTTTGTGCAGTCCTTAACTTGATGCTGAGTATCTCTCCGAGATGCACATGTTGCCTACCTGTATTACTGCCACAGATGTGGTGGTTCACTGGTCTTTTCTCAACACAGTCAACAGAATTATGCAACTAAACAAACAGCAAACACTGCCTCAATATACTCACTGCAACAAATATGTGCAGTCAATGGCACTGTTCATTTAATAAACCCAATTCTTGAACCATTCAGCTATTCGCTTACACTGACAATCACTGTTGATGGTTTCTGCGCAATTATTTTTGTTATTGATTTATTATTACTGTATGCTGCCACAGCACTACAGACACAAGTGTGCTCAGAGAACGCACATACCCCAACGGTGAATGCAGTGGCCTTGGTGAGCTGAGCTGAGCCAGGAGGAAGCGGGGCCTCTGGAGGCGGCGGTGGGGGCCGCGCTTGCCGCACCCATGGCTGCTTTACACTGCGCCAACTGAACACATGCGCCAGAACATTTACACAAGAGCATTGCAATGGGAGACAGAACAGATCTACAATAGGCACTCTGAATAACATCCATTTGGCCTGTTGAAACATGCAGTTACTGTTAACGAGAAAAAGTGGAACAAAGGGGCCCGATTTTCATTTGTCGCAGCCATATGAAGCCAAGGAAATCATAGGGGAAATCAACTTGTAGTTCTAACTGAAATTTATGAACTACAAAGAAAATGAAAGTGCACCAAAAAGCAGATTTGTCAAATCAGTTCTGCAGAAATGTACAAAGTGGAGCTAGTTTTAGTTTTATGAAAGAAAAAATTGCCATCTACCCAACCCGCAAAGTTGACAGTCACTTAAGTATCCTTAAAGCATGAAAACTGGCCTAAGTTATCACCTTAAATTAAAACTCCACCTTAATTCACCTTGCTGTAATTTCCACCACCTTAAACCACCTTAATCCACTTCAATTCACCTTAATTCACCTAAAGGAACACTCGACAGTTTGTTCTTGACATCTCCAGTATGTTCTTGTTGCTCAAACTAATAATTCCTAGTAGCTCACAGTGTTTGACACTGTAAATTCAATTTGACAGAATCAAAGCAACCAAGAACTGTGAAAAAAAAAAAGCACATGGAATTATCAAATTGTTTCTGGAGTTCCAGTTGAACTGTACAGTTCAGCCACTAAGATTAGCATTCAAAAGCAGCTGTGTCCCATTTATTTGTCTTGTCATGTCGATTTAATAACAAACGAAAAAATGGACACACAAAAATTTTGCACGATCTTATAACTTAAACTTGAAGCTGTGGAAGGGAGCTAATTCCAATTGAGAAATTCTATCTCAGTTAGGCTTGTTCACGATCGTAGACTACACTGTGTGACTGAGGTCTTATTCCTTTAGCCCTAAGCTACATTGCAGGAAGCAGAGATTGTGCACCTCCCATTCAACCCCATTGGGGTGGCAGAGTTGGTAATTTACTGTGTGCCTATAACACAATGTATGCTCTGAGCGAAGAGCATCAGCCCGCAGTTTGGTGAAGGACACTGTCAGTAGAAGATACTTGTTTTAGGTCCTCCTTTGCATATAGTATGAAACTGATTTTAGTGCTGCCAGTCTTAAATTGCGGCAACACTACAGTTAATGCTAAGCTGAAACTCGTGCAGCTTATTGCAATGACTTCTTTACCAACACTATTGAACAAAGATTTGAACCGAGGGTCACATAGATTTCTTTGTACAGCAAAATACACTGTTAAAGGAAACAACTATTATTTGGCTATTAAATAAAGTTGTATTACAGCATGACAGGATGAAGACTATTTTTTAATGTACAGGTACATCCTATCAGCCTTGCACTTTTTTTGTGTAAAGTAGGCTGTAGTAATAATAGTTAATTCACGACCATCTAGGTGTTTCCTTAGGAGTGGATTGCCCTCTATGCCTGCAGCAGAAGACATTTGTTAGTCTCGCAGGATGTGACTAGAAAATGAAAAAAAAAAGAAAATCATCACTTGGCATCACTTTCTGCACCCAAGGCCTTAAGGGCTGTGCTGAAGATTTTAAGGGCTTGTGGATCGTGCGACTGCCTTTGACTGTTGTAGCGCAGAGCATCGCGTTACTGTGTGAATTTTTCTTATTTTTTTTCTCTTCTTTCTCCTTTTATTCCCCTTACCCCTTTCCCCAGCACAGGCTAGCCAGGTGGTATTTACACTGGCTAGCCTTCCTGTCTTTCCTTTCCCTTTTCTCTCTCTCTCTCCTAACTTTGGTGAGTTGCAAACGAAATTTAAGCTATGCAGGAATCGCATTAATGCCATGGTATCGCATCAATGCCATGATTTGTCTTGCCAAGCACAGACACTTTCAAGGAAAGTTTATTGATGCCCCAGCATGAGATGAAAATTCAGCAGAACTCATCTCCTGACGAATGCCGACGGCAATGGGAATAGCAGTTGAGCAATGTAGCGATAGACCATACCCCTGAAGTGATGTTTATTTAAGACGTGTAATACAAATTCTGAGACTTTCACTGCTTCGGCTGTATGCCACATACTCTGACATAGTCCTACTTTGCTACGGCACTCGCTTGCCTATAGGTCGCCCGCGAACATGGAGGCATGATGGCAACCGAGTGATGCCGACATGATGACGAAGGAATGATATCAATTTAATGACAAAGAGATATAACAACGATGGCATGACAATGATGAGATGCCGATTCTTAAATTATGACAATGCTGTAACAATGACATGAAGACACTGAGTTAACGATGACTGTATGATCACAACGGCAACCGGCTGAAGAAGCTGGAATGATGACAATGGCATGACCAAGATGGCATGACGACAACATGATTATGACAGAATGACAAACTGCGAATGACAAAAGTAAGGACGTGAACGGATCGACGAAGATGTGATATGATAACAATAGGATGATGATACTTAAGTGATGACGATGGTGAAACGACAGTATGACTACGATAGCTTGATGACAACGGCATCAAGAGAGTCGGACGCAACTTATAGCTATGAGGATTGAACAACTGCAATGGCATGACAATGGCATGAGGACATTGAGATGTTGACCAGTGTACGATGACAATGCCGTGATGATAACTGTATCACGCCACACAGACGATCTAGGCAGTTACACTGACAACAACGGGAAGTTAATGCAAGATCTCTGTGAGCAACGTAACCTCATTATCGTGAATATGAGGCCTAAATGTGATGGCCAGATCACATGGGAAGTCGGAAATAGACAATCAACCACTGATTACTGTCTCACGACAGAAGGAAGTTATGATAAATTGAGGGAAATGGTTATTGATGAGGAAGGGTACAATAAGATAGGGAGTGACTATAAATGCATCCTTTTGAAAATGGGATACTCGCATGTAGTTGGGAAAGCAAGCAAAGAGAGAAGAATGGCCAGTCCAAATCAGAACACTGAACAAATAAATATAGTCACAAGAGTCAAGAAATAACTTGGCAAATGGCCAAGCAAAGAGTGAGCTTCGAAGTGTAATGAGAGAAATAAGGAAAGAGAAGCAACACGTATGTTGGGAAAGAAAAAGGAAACCGAAAAGTTGGTGGAAGAGGGAGGTACGGGAAGCAATCGATGAATCATAGAAAGCATCACGAGAGCATTGGCAGGCAAAAAAAGCACAGTTGCTGCACATTGAAGTAGACAGAAAATGTGAAATATGTCGGTAGAAAAAGATCTGTGGTTCAAATACTGGTTCAAGGAAAGATTCAAGGTGAAAGTGAATGTTGGTTGTCAAAAATACATGAGAAAATGAAGGCTGCACCTAGCATATTTTAGGACCACATTAACTTATTAGGCAGGAAGTCTGGAACAATACAACACCATATCCTAGACGAAGATGGAAACAAACCGGAAGGGGACAGGGCAATAAATTACACTCGTAAATTAACAGCAGCATCATTTCAAGGCAATGACGAGGTAGTTTCTGAAGAAATAAAAGAAGAGCACGAACGAGAAACAGACAGAAAAGGAGCTGGTGCCGACAAGTCTCAACTGGAACAAAGCCGAAGAGAAAATTCCTAAATGCACAGCCACAGAATTAGACGAGGTTCCCGTTAGGCTGATAAATGAACTCGGACCAAAAAGTACGGACGCTCTGTTGACAGCAGTCAAAAAAAGTTTAATAAAAGATAGGTGAATAGCATTCAATTGGTGACAAAGTAGAATGAATTTAATTTATAAAGGTAAGGGCAAAAAAGACAGAATTCCCTCGTACTGACCATTAAATCTGTAATAAACAGGTTAGCAATGCAGGCGATTAAATTAAAACAGCAAGCATGGGGAAAATACAATGGCATGTAGGGAGGACTCCTGAATGGCTTCAGAATTGGTAGGCATCTGGATAAATTATTTGTTCTTACTAAGTGTTTTCGAATATCCAGAGAAGAAAGGAGACTGTTATATGTGGCTTTTTAGACATTACCGGAGTGTATGACAACATGTACCGCAACATTAAGTTGGATTTTCTGTGAGCAGAAGGCTTATAGGTGACGAGTGTCTACAGCTATTCTGAGAGATTTACCTAGAAAATACCGGCTGCGTTGAATGGCAAGGAGAAAGTTGATATTAACAAGAGACTGAGGCAGGGCTGCCCTTTATCCCCACTGCTGTTTATGATGTACGTGGTGAGGATGGAAAGGGTGCTACAGGAAAGTAATATCGGGTTTAATCTCTCATACGAACAGACGGGTACAGTAGTAGTGCAACAGATTCCAGGATTGTTTTATGTTGACGACATTGTGTTGCTAGTTAACATGCAAAGTGATACGCAACATCTGGATAATATTTGTGAACAGGAATGTGAAACTTAGAATTTAAATTTAGCGTTAAAAAATACGGTTTTATGGTATTCAATGAAAACAGCGAACAGACAGTGTCAATACAGGGCCCAGGAATACCTCGGTTAAAAGAATATTAATACCTTGCCGTATGGATAAACAAAGGCGAGAGCTATCTGGAAACATAGGAAAAACCAATAACAGCGAAGGGGAAGAGAAATGCAGCCATAATGAAACACAGAGCGCTATCGGGATACAACAGGTAGGAGGTGCTCCAAGGTATGTGGAAAGGTGTAATGATACGAGGACTTACATTTGGAAATGCCGTTGTCTGCCTGAAGTCAGGGATAAAATCAGGACTCGATGGCAGCCAAAGGTCAGTGGGACTCCTCACACCGAGTGTTCATGGGAAGACTACAAATGACGCTGCCCAGGGTGATATGGGCTAGACAAGTTTTGAAGTGAGAGAAGCTCAGAGTAAAACTGATTATGAAGAATGACTGAGGAATATGGAAGAAGTAAATGGGCAGGGAGAGTGTTAAGATATTTGTACAGAAAAAAACATTGTTTCACAGTGGAAGAAAGGAACTGGGAAGCTTACCAGCAAGTATGCGACCAGTATGGTGAGCAACATGGCAATAAAAAATGCCAAGTGGAAAGTCAGAGAGGCTGAGATAATCTTATGGGTGGCGGCAATGGAAAAGAAGCCTGCTATGAGTAATTACTTAAGAGGAAAAAACAAAATCACGAAAGAAACAGTTTATCATAACTTAAAGGAAAGCTCCTTACTTTTCGAAGCGAGATCAGGATGTCTTAGAATGCGTAGTTATAAAGTGAGGTACACCAAGGAAGATGAAGCATGTGCTTGCTGCGGTATAGCTAAGGAAACGATGGAGCATGTTGTATTAGAATGTGAAGACATCTGCCCACTGATTGATTTAGGAATCACTGGCCTCCTTGAAGCCCTTAGGTACAGCGAGAGCAGGGGGAAAGTAAACATGTCCACAATAAATATTAGTAAGACTCGATTGGAGGATTCGCGGCTGCAAGGTAGGTTGACCACAAACAATGTAAGCATACAAAAACAAAGTTCCCCGCAAAGTTCAGAAAGTTTGACGCAAGGAATTTTTTGTGTGCTTTCTTTAATATGATAACTAAGGCATTAGGCAAAATAAGAACAAGAGCTTGGTGGCACAATCCACTGCCCCATTTCAAAGGGGACGCTCATAGCATCCATCCATTTATTCATCCATCCAAGAAACCTGTATGACGAAGATGGCGTGACGACGAACGCATGACAAGGGTCACAGAACCACAATTGAATAACGACAGTATGATTACAATCATGAAGAAAGATTGACGTAGATGTAATGAGAAAGGCAGTATGATGACTATGGCACGACAAAAATAGCATGTCACTGAAGTGAGGACAGTGATAAAACGACAGCATGATGACAACTGTGTGATGACGATGACGTTGGTAAGAGTCGGATGACAAAGCTGGAATAATGATGCTGCAACATCCCTGACAGCATTATGTCCCTGAACACATACCTAGCAGCTCAAGCTATTACACAACTTGGACCGCTGGGTCGGAGAAGATGGCATGAGGACGACAGCATGGCAAGAGTCATGTCATCAAGCTGGAATGTGAACGACTGAACCACTGTGACCGCTTCACTATGGCAGCGTCACAACGAATGCATAATTGTATAACGATGATGGCATGATGAGAGGAAGATAATAAAGAATGACAATAATGGAACAATCCTGCAAGAGCTAGAGATGTAGGTGGTCGAAAAAAACAGTGAACATTTCGAAAAAAGACACCTTTTTTGTTTTCTTCAACCAGAATAAAATTGAAAAAAAAAAAAAAGAAGACTCCCAGCAGAATTCTGTTGTGATGTGACACCTTTCCACCTATCTGAAAGTTTGGTCAAAAGATGGAGTTTGGGAGTCTGCGAAGCACCTAGATCCATCCACGTGGGGGCATGGACTTAAATTTGCTTCAACCAACCCTTGAGCCCCTCACCTACCGTGTACTGCAGATTCTCCTTCCTCTGCGGCATGTGAAAGAAACTGGTCCGAGTTTGGAAATGTGCGCACTAAGCTACACAACAGGTTCCCAGGGGATTGCATGCAAAGACTTGTGTACGTGCACTCTAACCTCAATGTCCGGAAGGCTTCGTCTGCTGCACAGTGAAGCGTTGATGCATCAAGCGGAAGTAAATTGAACACAGATTGATGCTTGATGCGAAATCAATGCTGTGACGTGAAATCGTGCCTAGATTTTGAACCTAGAAGCTCTGCTGGGCCTTTTGTGATGCAATACCATAACAGTTATGTTCGTTTCAGTGTTAAGAAATAAACGTGTTGGATTTTTCATCGCTCTGTGTGCAATAATCTTTTTTCAATTTTTCAGATCTTTATTCTTAAAAAAAAGAAGAAAACGCATGAGAGAAACCAGCCTTTTTTTTTTTTCATGCACCTGAAAATTTCATGAAATATTACATCTCTGCAGAGCGCATACCTAGTGGCCCAGGCAGAGAGACAACTTGGGACACTGGGTTGGGTTAAGAGGCTATAGATAGCTAGACTCAAACGTCTGAAGTAGGCAAATGTTATTCACACTAATAGCAACAGTCAGTATACAAGAAATTAATGATCTGTTAGTGTGGTTATACTGTTCTCGATCTATAGTCTTGAATATTTCAGCCTCTTAAATATGTTCGCTTTTACATATGTACACGGCTTATGGGAGCAGCACGTATAAAGCAATGGGATCCATCACGCTTGTGAGCTATCTGAGCGATCGAGACAAGTTTAGGGACCAGCCAGGGAACAAAACACGTACACAGACAGTAGCATACAGACAAAAAGATAAAGACCAAACAAAACAACGCAAGAAGTATATGTTCTTAACGTAACGGATACACAAAGGAACGAACAGAAATTCTAAGCGCATTCAGCACTTTAAATTATGCGACAAACAGTCCACTCATCTTAGCACAAACTTCTTTGGCGAGGACTAGAGTAAACATGGTCACAACGTCATCGCGAATTGAATAAGAACTCTCTCGCCCGCGCGAGCATCTTCGAAAATGCAGTCAGCCGGCCGCATTCGCGTTGTAAATACAATACAACCACGACAACATTACGAGCGGCCTGAAAACGCAAATGACCGCGAATATCAGCCGCTCTGCGGTTTCGCTTTCCGCGTGATAACTCTATGTAGTGGCGCGTAACCGTAGGCGTGCTGAGCGCTATTTTTGTTGTCATATTGCATTTTTCCTCACTTTAGGTAAAGCTTATCTGTGAATGCAGTTCAGTTAAATGCGACGAAACGGCAACTCAACATATCCGAAATTCAAAACGAAACGTCAACCATGCTTATCGGCGACGAAGCAGCAACGCCCTCGTTAGGACGTTTGCCAATGCATAGCCGCTCGTTCCAAACACAGGCGCACGAGAATGATGGTGGCTTTGTAAACAGATAACACTGTCCATTCAATGCGGAATCACGTTGCATCAGCAGATATGAGAGTTGGCAGTCAGGCATGGACTGCAGACCTAAACAGACAATTTAGGCATCTTATAAAGCGAGATTGCTTGTAAACTGACAAGCTTAGCCTTGCCAATGTGGACATTTAAGGGGCTAAAGTGCAACGTAGCTTAAATTCGGATGACGAAAAGAAAGAAAGCCGATGAGCACGCACCGGCAACAGAGTCGAGTAGTTACGCCCCCGGGTAGCATGCCGCTGTCCTTTCCCTATTACTTGCTGCTACCTAACTTTCAGGCGCATGTTCTGTGTGCAAACGGCTAATGTGATGCACGGTTAACCGGACACCATGATTTTATTCAGGCACTTTCGGCAACAGCTATTGGCAACGTGATGCTATGGAGCAACATACGGACGGCGCGACGCGAAACATGCGCACGCGTGCGCAGAAGAGATTGAACACTGTTTGCAGCTGATTCGTGGCACCGCTCTAAGCCATGTAATACTAATAAAATATAAATAATTATTTTACAGCAGTACTCGACATTTAAAAGCCGTTCCTTGCAATAAGTTTAAGTGTTGGAGTTTACATAGAATATACCCTGCATGACCTGAGATCTTTTATGAGTCTGCAGTTTGAATATTACAAAACGAAACTGATACTCGGGCGGCGAGCCGGCATGCGATCTTGTGATTTACACGAGGTTCGCCCAAAGTATCGTGCACGCGAAGTTTGAAACGTAAAGTACTAGGAGTGCAGCAGTTGTTACCGCCATGGCAAGATCTTAGAAATCGACGCATCTACACGTCCTTGCGTTCACTTTTCGCCTACGTAAGTACAGTGAGTTCCAACGGTGTCCCCAGCTAACCGGCTCTTGCTGCGATCCGCTTGACGGGGTTTCGTTTCGCGCAGTTTTCGCGCAGTTTTCGCGGTTTGATGGAGAGCAGTTGAACTCCTTGCCACCTCCGAAGTTCATCTCGTGCGAACGTCACTTCACTGTAAACCTACCAGTGCCTCGGTAAACTGGTAGGAAGAATTATTGCTGCATTCAAGAACTTAACGGCGCTTAACGAGTTCTTCTCTTTCTTCTCAAACAGTTAGGTTAGCTTCGGAAGAGCGTAGAATCTGTAGCTTGTGATAATGAAAAATAGAAGCAGAGAAGGGAGAACCTCTCTGGTCCATAATTTCCTGTGGCGACTATATTTAGCGTACGAGGCTTTCGCGGTCTAGCTAATTGCCTGTACATAAAACGTTATAGAACAACCAAAAACACTAATGCACATTTTGTGGTGGTGATCGAATGTTACTGACGCATTCTGGTTGGCATACAAAAAAGAAATACTTTCGTTAATTATTTTATCATATTCGGCGTTCATTGCATCATACATATATAAACTACACATACTCTATCTGCGACGTGTATATTCATCAGCTTTGAACTCCCTGCATGCTGAGTTGACGTGCTAAGGTGTGTTGATCAAGCTATGCATGGTGTTTAGTATATAGACATAATTGTTCACTCTGATGAGGTGGCATTCAAGGCAACTCCATTGAATCTGTGTGGGACCATGTCTGTGTATGCTCTGTCTTCTTGTGTCGAGCATGCTTGCATATGTGGAAATGTATGCATCCAATGACCTTTTGATCTTCAGCACATCTTATGCCCAAAAGAAAATGTGCTTGGGTCACATGTGACTCAAAGTTGACATGAATTTCTTGCTATGAGAACGTAATAAAAATCGAAATTTGCCCATTGTTCCTTATAAAATAATTTTTGGAGATGTTCGCAACTCTCAGTAACCACATCATAGACAGTGAACACTTGATCGTGTCAGTTAACTAAACTTAATCGCAAGGCTTTAAGGAGTCGCAAGCATTTCCATGGTCTTCAGCCCAGTAATGGGGACAAGGGGTTCAGTGCATGGACATAGTGGGCAGGTTCAGCATCAAGTGCAACACAGACAGACCTATTCACTGTAAAAATTGTGCACTTCCTTTATCACCACATGGCTCGACAACTATGGAATCCCCGGGGCTGTGAGATCAAACCTGGAAGTCGTCTGATCAGCTTGTGTTTGTCTGATAAAATAATGTTTTCTGTAGGCTCATTCTGATTACGATGCAATGCAATGGAATCCATGTACCAAGATATTGGAGCATCATGAAGGCGCAAAGGGCCAACAGCCAGAACTTTCACTATATATGGCATATCACTCATAGCCCACATTGCAGTTTTGGAATGTCTAGACCCAAAATAAGAGTACCGTATTTACTTGAAAATAGGCTGAATACGCAAGTAGGTCGAGCCCTATATATGGAACTCGGCGAGAAATTAAAGATTATAATTCAAATAGAGGTCGACCCATAAATAAAAAAAAAAAAGCTTTGAACATGACGCACCTTTATTTACCGTAAGCTTGGCTAAAAAAGCACCTTAGTCGATGCCACAGGCTACGTCCTTGTTAAAACTGCCGGAGAAGCACACGTAGTTGGATGCTTTGCGAGCATCTTTAGCACCCCAAACGACGTCATCCTGGGTGCCATATAGCTCTTTGAGTACACAACATCCTAAAGCCATTCTGGATAGTCTCCAGGCTGGCTTTATAGTGGTTGCGATGGAGGAACTCTATTAGCTCGGTACTTTTGCTAGCTTTGTTTATGAATCTAGGTTGATAGCCCATTTTGAGAATACTAAAAAAAGTCTACCTATATTCACATAAATATGGCGTTCAGCTACAAAATATGAAAATATCACCAGAAGTATGCCTGGTTACAATGTTATTCCTTCATGTCTGCTGCTGTTAACTTAGCCAATTAGTGCTCACAGTAGGCAACACATTTCTAAGTGCGCTGAATTGAAAATACAACCTCTGGACTGATGTGTGTTGCAGGCCTCAAGACAGAGATGACCGTGGCCGAGTATCTGTCGCAGCTTGGCACCAACCCATACTTCGGGGCTGGCTTTGGGCTCTTTGGGGTGGGCGCAGCAGCGGCAGTACTACGGAAGGGAGTGCAGGTTAGTGATGCGTGTGTCAGAGTCCACCGAATCGTCCTCTGTGTGTCGTATTGCTGCAAGGATGCTGAAAATTTCTTGAGATGGTGCATTCGTGGTGGAAGGCGGTATTTAATGCGATTAGATTTCTTAGAATACTACACGTGCTTTCCGGTATCTACGCCCGAACCTAACTGTTTTCCTTTCATGTGAGCCAACTTGGGTCACAGGGTGTGTGCCGCCCTTCAGTGAACCTCTATGACGCCAACTTGGGTCACCATATATATATGTGCAACTGGGTATGTGCCGCCCTTCATAATAATCATCATATTGGATAAAACGTGTAATCATCAATTACTCACCCATCATAAGGTAGATTTCTATCACATGAATGTTGCCAGTCATCTCCAAAGGATGTGTCCACTGCCAATTTTTTTCTTTAACCAGAGGATTATTTGCAGCTGTGAACATAAAACACTATGTGATCGGGGCCATGGCACTGGTTTGTCTATTTACAGCTACTGAATTTATATCAAGCAGAATCCATGCTGGTAGATTACTCATTCAAAACTGTTTGAATTTCTTTATCCAGAAAAGGTTGGTTTTTTATGGTGGAGGAAATGCATGCAAAGCTTCCCTATTTCATTTCTGTGCCCAAACCTCGACACAGGTGTCATCTGTGTGATATCATTATTGTCATATTATTATTTTTGTGTACCTCAGCTCTTCTATACGCCAAAGGAGTATATTACTATTGTATAGTTACCAGGTTGGATCATTGTTTGCATTTGAGTGTGAGTAAATCCATTTCTGTTGACAAATAACCAGTCCCAAGCAGACGGCGTCACAATTTGTGACCTCATAGAGAGCTGTAATTCCAGGATGCCATTGTCACCTGTCTTTTGTTTCTACACCTTTTCTGGCTTGCCAAGCTTCTTGTTATGGTAAGACTTGCATGTCCACAACTCTCGACATAGTAATCTATCAGTCCAGCCTAACGGTGTGCTGGTTTTTCTTAGTCCCCTTTTAAACTGATAAACACACCTGATGTTATTCCAAGCTACCTACCCTTCATTGCTGCCTTTGTGTGTCCTTGGGGAGACAGCATGTTGTGAGGCACCTTCACAAAGAACCCCTTCACATAAATAAATCCCAGAGGTCAGGCACTGTCATTCGTTGCCCCTTGCATGTGCAGTCCTTGTCAGAAATATCTGGACAACTTGAACCTTCAACATGTATGTTGAACACTCCAACACTCCAGACCTGTGGATAGTGAGTACGAGAGTATGTTTTCAATCCCCAGTGCATTAGAACTTGTAGCATGCCACAGGCACTCTGTTACTCGCCGTGGTTGCTTAGTGGTAAGCGTTGCATTGCTAAGCATGAGGTCTCGGGCTCAATTCCCAGCCAGGTGGCTGCGTTTCTGTGGGAGCAAATTGCAAGAACACTCAGTTTAAGTACACAAGAACCCCAAGGTGGTCAAAGTTATTGTAGAGTTTATCATTATAGTGTGTCTCAGTATCATATTGGGATTCTGGCACTTAAAATCTTAGATTGGTAATATTTTTTAAGGAACCCACCTAAACAGCCTGTATTTCGTATGGTGGTCACAGGTGATGTAGCCCGTACACTTTTGATAAAAAAATGTACAGTCAAACTACATTACAATGAAGCCACATCCAGGACAAAATACCTTCATTACATATTTATAAGCATACTTTGTGATATTGGTAGGGAAAAAAGGGTGTATTCTTTATTTGCTTCATTATATCTGTTACTTTGCTATATCTGTGTTTGTTATATCGAGGTTCAACTGTGCAGCACTATGGGGCTAGAAATTGGTGCGTAACAACAGCAACAAGAAGGAAAAGCTTGAGAAGGAGCTAATTACCATGCAAGGATTGATGGAACAGGAAATGATACCGCAGCATGGTTCCACGGTACTTTGAAAATGCAATGTGGGCTCCCCAAGGCCAGGAAGTTTGGGAACCCCTTTATTACAGGAACAGAAGGAGGGTGCAAAGGGAATGGCTTTGTTGCATTCATGTGTGCAAGGAGATTGGGTGGTTCGATAAGATAAGGGAACTTGCAAGCATATGATGAATTTGGCTGAAAGAACACAGAGGTAAGAGGAGATTGCTTCGAGAGGCATTTGTTCTGTGAGAGGAAATAAATAGGCTGATGATGATGATTACGTATCAGCCTAATAGAGCAATATTTTGCTACTTTAGTTCCTAATTACAATGTATAGGACTGCAAAAATGAATTGTGTTTGTAGCACTGAAGTCGACGTTCGTGGCATGTCCATTTACTGTGTTTGCAGCAGCTTTCGGGTTATGAAATGCTGCAAAGTACACTCACCCACAGAATATTGCGGGGTGCGCGAGCGCGTGGCGAAACGACCCTCCTCCCCTTCTAGCGGGGCACCCGTGGCGTGGAGACCGACGCCTGCACGCGTGTGCTTTCCTCCGAGACTGCAAGCGTGCATGTTTCCGCGCTTCCTCCTTGCGTGCCGGCGATATCTGAATGTAGCCGCGAGGTGCCCCTCTTGTGATAAGCGCTGTGGCGGCTTCGACGGGCGAAACTATGTGAAGCGTGTTTAGAAGCGTGAGCTTGCGCGCGCCACTGCGGCCGCTTTTTGTCGAGTCACGAGCGCTGATGCATAGGGCCGGCCCGGTGGCGAGCGCAACAAGTCATTTTTTTTTTTCTGCGCTGCACCTTTTAGTGCCAATCTTCGTTGTTTCTTTCTTTTTACTAACGGGGCGTTCTCCCGCAGAAGAGCGTGGCAGAAAACGCGCTCTGTAGAAGGAGACAGGCAAGACGAAAATGAACAATTGATTTTCGTTGTATAAACGAAGTTCTGCTCGTCGAAGCCGCCACGACGCATATCGCAAGAGGGGCACCTTGCGAATACACTCGGATATCGTCGGCGCGCAAGGAGGAAGCGCAGAAACAGGCACCCCTGCAGTCACGGAGGGACGCGCATGCGCGCAGGCGTCGGTCTCGACACCAGGGGTTCACCGCGAGAAGGGGAGGAGGGTCGCTTTGCCACGGGCTCGCGCACCCCGCAATATTTTGTGGGCGAGTGTACATTTCTGTTCACTGTAGCATGGTCCCTAAACGCACGAGGAAGGTTTTTATTGAGTGTAGCATACTTTTCCAGTAGGTTTTATGCCTGGTGATTCCACGGGACATCAAAACAAGTTACAATATTTCACTTTTTAAATTTGATAATTATATATATATATATATATATATATATATATATATATATATATATATATATATATATATATATATATATATATATATCCGAAGTAACTAAAGAATTTGACAGACTCACCTATAATTGACATCTACGTAATGTGAAGCGTTGTGTTACAAGATGCCGATGAGCATCGAGCTGGTGAGGCTTTGGCGGCCCGAGGCACATTGTGTTGTTTTCTTATTGCATAGAGGCTTGAGACAGTGACAAGAGACAAACGAAATCTAGCTGGAGGGCAACCCCAGACGCTGCTGTAGTGATGCTCACATCGTGCCGCCAGCAGCAGGGAATGGTGGCGCGTTTGGGTTATCACCTACTAAAAGCATGCAATACGCTTCCATCGGCACTACGCCCACGCCATAGTCCCACGCGCTGTAAAACAGATAGATGAAGATGCTTATCACAATAGGGCTGCCGGCGATAGGTGTGAATGCGGCATGTAACGACCCGGGAGGAGATTTGCTGGTACCAGCATAAGAAAATTGGTGCACACCGGCATTTTCACGTGACGCGGGCGTGTAAGTATTGCGGTGTAGCTGCCACGGCAGGCGGCTACTGTTCTCGTTCATGTGTGCCTTGCGCATTTCTTTGTTTACATGTAATCTAACGGCCGGAAATGTACCATATGATCGCAGCCTGGCGATGTACTGAACATTGGTGCCTAAAGATCATGTTTCCTGGGAATGTGTGGACCAGTTAAATATTGTTAAAATTGGGTCATTTTTTGTGTTCTCAATTGCAAACGTTGGCCCCAGGAAAGCGTACATTGTATCAACGAGGTTCTATATAAGTGCATGCACTAGTCAAAACCATTATTTCATCACCAAGCAACTGACCTACGAAAAAAAAAGACGCCATGGAAGACCACCAGTTGGAAGCACTGTTTTCATGCAGAGTGTGCTTTTGCAACTGCAAAGCCACTTCACATGTGTAATAATGAATCCATAATATCAGTTTTCATCTGGCTCTGAATGATTTGGTGCCCTGAGAAAGTGAATTTTTGAAAGAAAAGTTTGAAACGCCCCTAAATTTATTATATTTTATTTCCATTGTTATGTAATTACACTGCCGAAATAGGAGCTGTCATAAACATCGTTTTTCTTAACAACAATTGGTAGGGACCTTTTAACAAATTCGTTGGCTCCCGAGAGTGCTTACTTTGTAATTGAACAGCTTACTTATGTTAAAGTTTCAAACTTTGAAAAGTATCACATACATGAGGCTTTAAGTCACAAAGGAATATGCCACATCTTGTGGTCCTAATAATAACATAAAATTTGAAAATTGATTTCTTCTATCAATATGAAATGTTGCCTTTGTTAAAAATTTGAAATAAAGAAAAATACATATAACAGCCATGAGGGGTTGTAAACAATGTGAATCTGGGCGAGTTTGATGATTCATCATAGCTGTGGACAGGGACGGCGAAGCAGACATAGATAAAATGCTTTTTCTTGTTTCTTTGCTATGTCTGTATCTCTCTGTCACATGCTAGTGTGCTACAATTAGCTGCATTCACTGGTCTTTTCTTTCTTTTTAATCTGAACATGACTTTTCACCTTGAAGTTGAGATGTTGGACTTGTACGTAACTAAAATCTAATTTAAATAAAGAGTGCCATTTGATGCCAATGGACAGTAGAGCCAGGGAAAGTGAACGAGCGAATTAGGGCTCTCTTTAATTGAAATCAACTTCAACTTACCTAAAAAATAAATTCTACTAAGAAAAATTAAGTTACCTTGTACGGCTTTCCTTGGCTTCATTGTCTGTTGGTGTCATGTGGTTGTAACTAACAAAATATCGATCCCCTCAGTTTCCCAGCCGTATTTTCTGTTGCTGCAACAATTTCTTCTTTTAAGGGTGTGCCTCTGTGCAGTTGCAGCTATTACACAAACCTGTTTGACTGCTCTTATGCATGATGTCACAGCCATTTAATGGGTTCCACGTTAAAACAAAAAAAGAGTTACAATCAGTGTTAAGATGGAGTCTAAAACGAGAGCTGGAGATCTGTTCCTTTGTTAAGTGTATCGACGACACGATGTGCTGGCTGGCCGGTTGGAAGACAGGGCTAGTCTATTGAGTGGCGGATGTTCATATGCAGAGTTGGAAAGAGATCCAGCACCCTTTTGTTCGCAGTGCATATCACTCACAGCTGTAAACTCGGTACTGCACACATCACGTGCCACGGCTCCATTGTTCCTGCAGGTAGGCATGGTGCTGTTTCGGCGCCACTACATGATCACCCTGGAGGTGCCCTGCCGGGACAAGAGCTATCAGTGGCTGCTGCAGTGGATCACGCGGCACGCTCGCCACACACAGCACCTGAGCGTCGAGACCACCTTCCTGCAGCCCGAGGCAGGTGGCAGTGCTCGCACCTCCTTCGACTTCATACCCAGCGTGGGCACCCACTTCTTTGCGTGAGCTATTCTCCCCACGCAGGGATGCCTTTGTTTTTGCTCTCTTCTTATTTGGGGGGTGTGCAGCTCCCTTTGCTGTATACAGAGCCAGAACAATAAAGAAAAAACAAACATTTTGCAGGTAGCTGGCTATCCAGCATTTTCTGGAATTGTGCATACCATTGCGAGATGGCTCTACATGTTCGTGGAAGGCTAGATATTCTGTGTGATGTGAGCATGGGGGTGACGACAGCAGCAAGATGGCAGTGCAGCATTGACAATGACTCGACGACAGCAACGGATGGTTTCGTGGCAACAATAATGGCACAATGGCTGGTTCACTGTACTCCAGCAAAGAAATGTTGCAACCTGTTTCATTATGACGTGGGTCAATCTCATAAGTTGCGATTTCATTCCCTTGAAAGACTGAGTCTGCTTTAAAGTTGGTTCAATGTCATGATAGGAGGGACACTGGTGAGATTGGTATTCAGTTATACCACGAATGCAATTGTGGTCTAGTGGGTAGAGTATCAAGCTAATGGGCTGTGGGATGCTGGTTTATATTACGCCATTGTACAGACAGCTTTTGTTATTGAGTTACAGCTTGGGTCACAGAAGTCATTACAGTTAAATAATGAAAATAATACATCACATAAAAATAAATTACAATGTCGGGCTACTTGGTACTTAACTCTCAAGGTCTATAGTGAAAAAGATAAGTAGAAGGAAGAACAAAGGCAGGTGCAAGTTTGCTGCTCTTTCTTTTTATGACATAAAGCGTAACAGTAAATGCATCACATGCGTGTGTGTTGATCACACATATAAGTGTTGCTCATAGATGGCAGCACCGTACCGTGTTGAAGTGTTTAGCAGGATGTGGTTGCTTCATCCTGTAGCCCACCAGCAAGGTGTTTAAGATGAGCATAGCATGTAATATGCATTAAGTCAGAGATGCAGCTGAGTGCTATTGTGGTTCTAGAGGTAATAGAGAGTTTTAGAATAGGGGCCCCAATAGTTTGGTGCCCCAAAGAGCTTTGCGGGTGTTATTGTTGGGGCATGCAGGAGCAAAGAGATTTAGAATATGGCTTTGCATTTGTGCATGGCGTCTTGTGCTTCAAGCGCTACTACAGCGTCAAAGAAAAGCTATTGTATATAATTGAAATAAATATTCCATTTTGTGATAAGAAGAGTAATGTTGACTTTCATGTTTTCACATTTAGTTACAGTTTAGGGGTTATTCTATTAGCAGCAAGCAATTAGTTGCACTTTGTTTTGAGTAACCAACTTTACTTGCCTTCACCAGCCAAGGTAAACCATGTTAGGCCTATGGGCCAGGACGTTGGCAATCGAATTCGGAATCAGTGGCATCTCATGAATGAATCTGCATTACATATGTTAGTTGAGAGAGAGCAATATCTGCAGTCACTTCTCATTGCTTACGAACTTCACTTGTTGCCACGAATCGAGCCAGTTTGGAGCTTGGTTAGAGCCGTCACTTCTATAGGTGCTGCCATGTTGACGCAAAGCTTTTGGGGCAGCTTTTGGGGCTCCCGCTAAATCGGTAAAATAGGGTGTCTGAAGCAAAACCGAAAGGAAGTATGCGTCTCGCACATTTGCAATGGCTTCGACGCTATTTCTTTAGGGCCCCAAACATTTAGGGCCCCTATTCTAAAACTCTCTAACGAATTTACCTTTTGTTCATAATAAATGTAGCAGTAGCAAGCAATGAGCTGGAAGTTTTTGTACTTGCAAGTTGTAGCTGGTATTGTACACAGCCGAACCTTGATGTAACAAGCACAAATATAATTACTTATCAATATAACAATGAATATAATGGTTTATGAGATATAACAAAGTATATCTGAAAATTTGTTTCCCACTATCAACATGTAATGAATCCATGCTTATAATGAATATAGGTTATAACAAAGGTATTTTTGTTTCATATGCGACTCTGTTATAATGGGTGTTTTATTTTCATGTTAACTGGATTTTTAAAAATTTACCTGTGTCGTCTAGCACAAATCTACTTACTGAGCTGGAATACTCGAAGAGGTATGCTTAAACTGGAAATCAGTACACATTATTGACCAAATAAAAAAATCACTAATTAACTTGTAAACTAATTACATTAGTGCAGATATTGCAGTGCATGAATGGAAGCCAGTGATTTCACAAGGCACATCCACTTGGAATGAATTTCGAAACTAGCACCATGTTTGAAATAAGTGCAATCAAACTCGCCATAAAAATGCACCATTGTTCCATTTATATTTTTAATAGAACGCCGTCTTATGCATTGAATCTCTTACTGTAACACCAATGCATTTCATAGCAAACTTTGTAAATACACGTCTCAAAACTGGTGTCATCCTCTGAGTTCATTACAAGTGGATGTGAATTTAGAGGTCACTGGCTACAATACATTAATTGACCTGCCGTGATGGCTTAGTGGCTTCGGTGTTGCGCTGCTAAGCCCAACATTGCGGGATTAAATCCTGGCCACTGTGTCCGCATTTCAATGGGGGCGAACTGAAAAAAACAAAGAAAGAAAAAATGCCCGTGTACTGTACATTAGATATGTGCTAAAGAACCCCTGGTGATCAAAATTATTCCATAGTCCTCCACTGTGACATACCTCATTATCATATCGTGGTTTTGGCATGTGAAACCCCAAAATTATTTTTAATTAGTAAATTTCAATATGTGGTGTAAATTAATTAGTTTAAAAGCTAATTAACAAAACTGTGTTAATGACTCAAATATTCACTGTTATTTCTTGTGCAAATAAAGGCTGCCTCTAAGCGTAATCTAGCTCAAGAAGTAGAACTGTGCTACGGTGTTGCCAATTTAGCGGTTTTCCTGCTAGATTTAGCTTTTTTTTCTCGCTGCCAGCAAGAACATTTTTCTTCATGCAGGCGGTGGATTTTTTAGTGTTTTTATAATGGCGGCTTTCTTTTTGTGATTTAAAAGCTTAAATTCTTTTACACTAATTTGTGTGTCTCGTGTACCCAAACATGCAGCTTTGGAAGTAAGAGGGAATTCAATTATCATCCACAAACCGTGTGCTTCACATTTCTACTTCGCATTTCTGCCATCCTTATTGTGTCAGCTGGTCTCCGCAATAATGAAAATTGCTGCAAAAGTTACCTGCTGCCTGAGCACGTTTCTTGCAAGATCAGCACGATGGAGGTCTATGGGTTCAGTGATAGTGCTGATCCGAGACACAGCTATGCCACTGAACTTGCACACAGAGGACATGCAGCTGTAATAAGGTAATAGTACAAAGGACATTTTTCTTTAATTTTAATCACTGCCCGTTAGTTCAACCAGCTTTCCGGCCACTGATTGTAGTTCATGGAAGCATATTTTCTAAAAATCTTGTTTCGCAATACGTTTCTGCTATTCACAGTTGCACAGAAAAAGTGCTTAATAATATGGATAATTATCTTATTTCATTATTTACAATAAGAAACAGGCTCTTCTGTCTAGTGTAATTCTTTTCCAGCTGTGTGTTATGTAGAAAAAATAAAACATTTTGAATGCGATTTTGATTCTTGTCTGTATTTAGTGAGGTTTTAGCGGATTTGGGGGGTTCGTATCGCAGGTTTTAGAGTATTGGGAATATCTTGACTTGTGGGGTTTTTTAATTTCTAGTTGGGAGCGCTGGTGTTACATGTCATGGGGGATTTTTAAAAGTTTTGCTAACGATAAAACACCCCATATAACAAGGTTTGACTTTATAGTGGGATTTGAATATTATATAACAAACATGAATATAACTATGTAAATCTGAAATATTTCTCGCCAATATCAGCAAGCAGTGAATACTTGCTTATGACAGATATTGGATATAATGATGGTATTCTCATTTCAGATATGGATTTGTGATATGTATACAGTGAAATCTCTATGTAACAAACTTCAGAGGACCGCAGCAAATTGTTTGTTACTCTGAAAGGTCATTATAGGGAAAGCCCCAAAATTAACCATTTCGCCCTTCAACCCATCAGTTCATCAGATATAGTAAGGGTGGCGCACGCAAGAAACGCTGACGCTAAGAAAACCATGACAAAGAGGACGCTCCATGTCTCCTCGAAAGTGCAATGTTTCTTTTGTTTGTTTTTCACATCCTTGCCATGGACGCCACAACTAACTTGCTTGAGACAGACACCTGAACTATTCCAAAGCGTAAGCGCCTGTAAAGGACACCGTCCGGGAAGTCCAACCATGTGGCATCCACGCGAACATGGGGGTTGCATTTCTCCGCGTGTGTAGCTGGTATGGCTCTAGAAAGAGGCGCAAGAGGAAGAGGCATGCTTTCGTCGCTGGGCAACGCTTGTCTGGCTGGAGCACACGCTCACAAAACCTGATGCGTTGTTTCCTGCGCAAGAGAAAAAAAAAAAAAAAACTCCCTACCCATGCTTTTGTCCTCTGGTGCCATCTCAGAAAACCCATGCACCGCAGCATAGCGTTTCCTACAGTAATTACTAGAGAGAACTCTAGCGCTCAGTGCTGTGATCATTCAGTCGCCATAGGAATAATGGGTAGCACATAGATTTGTCTTACCTTTGTGCTTCTGGATTCAGACATTATTGTGGCTTTGTTTATTATGCTTTATCTGCCTTCACTGGCCTAAATAGTAAAGCAACCTATACATTTATAAATGCAGAAGACCCTATGAACACACATAATTGCCACTAATTGCAGCGGTTTAGTCTGTTGAGGTGGCCAAATCGAAACGCATTAAGCGTTTCAATATGCATGCTTGCCCCTTTCCTGCTTGTCGACGCATGCATCCGTGGCGTAATGTTTTCTATATCGGGCTTCTTTACTAGTTGTCCTGTGTTCTAATCCTCGCTTTGGGCAATTTTGATGGTTTAATTATTGATGACACGGCACTTTGTTTAAAAGGGTGAGATTAGAAAGCCATGAAACTATTTGAAGTGACAAGGATGAAGTTTAGGGAAATCCATGTACGAACCATTATTCGCGTGCCAGCTGAACCGCCTCGATTGCAGCTCCCATAGACACTAGTGCCAGAGTTCTCTCTAGTAGGTAATGTATGAAGCTATATGTGCTGCGACATTCACTTTCTGCGCCTTGTCGTCTACTAGCTTACCATTCTGGCTGCCATGAAGGACACACAGAAATCGAAGAATCCCCAGATTTTGGAATATTGAATCGTACTGAGAGATTGTTAACAAGACATGTAAACTGAATGTGGTCATGTAATGCGTAGGTTAGATAACAGGTAGACCATTAGGGTTACAGAATGGGTGCCAAGAGAAAGGAAGCACAGTCGAGGACGGCATAAAACTAGGTGGGGTGATGAAATTAAGAAATTCGCAGGTGCTAGTTGGACTCGGTTGGCGCAGGACAGGGGTAATTGGAGATCGCAGGGAGAGGCCTTCGTCCTGCAGTAGACATAAAACAGGCTGATGATGATGATGGTGATGATGATGATGATGATGTAAACTGAATAACGATGAATTCTGGAACGTTCGGTATTCTGAAGTTCATAGTACTAAAATCTCTCTACATTGGGAGTATAAATACTCAGTAGGGAACTTCTGAGATGGTCGTTAATGTGGCGTTTATAGTAACAAGCGTTCGCTGAGGCTGTGTGCCTTGTAAGTTGCTCTACCTGGATTATTTCTTACATGAATAGTTCTCCTGCTTTATGATGCTTTTAATGCTTTGATTGAGGCTTGAAAATGGAAGAAAGTATGTCTTTTGGCAAAATTAGTTGGAAAGAAAAACACAAGTTGTAAAAGAGCAATAACTTTCAACATTTTGACTAGATGTTTCTTATCATAATACCCCGTTAATGGTCAGCAGATACAGATCACTAAACACTACTGAAGCGTGCTAATTTACGAGCCCATTGAGGGCTCGTAAATGAGCCATTGAAATGGCTCATTGAGCGAAAAGTCAGCATCTGTCATCTGTAGGAGCGAAACAGCACAAAATTTCCCACTGGTTGCAACGCCAGGTCACGAGCGCATCTCAACAGAGCAGAGCGGGTGAAAGGGCACACCTGCTGCTGTGATAGCACTCCTAGTATTGCGTGAGGGGAGACCGCATCACCATAACACCACATCACCCTCACTTTCGAAAGCCATGTGTTATCCGTGCATTCCTTGCCCTTGCAAGCTCTCGCCTGCCTTCTAACTGTGCTTATGTAAGGCCAAATCAAAATGCACCAAGTGTCTCAACCCGCGAAGCTTGCCTGCGAGGAGTTCATAACTCGAAGGATAGCTCGACGGTGTTGAATTGGACATTAACGCTTTCGCATTTTGACTTGTAAGAAGTGCTTAGGTATCCTAGTTTTTTTTTTTTCCACTCTCTCATTATCAGGTATGGGGGCTCATGGATCCGAGTGGAACGGAGCCGGGAACAGCACACTCTGGACTTGCACATGGGCGTGCCTTGGGAAACTGTGACGCTAACTGCCCTGGGCCGAGACCGGCAACTCTTCTTCCGCCTGCTCGAGGAAGGTGGGCTGCTCAGCTTCAGTTGCATCACTCCCACTTTGTCACTTTTGTGTATAAATTGAATCTAATTGGATTATTACTGTGTCCAAAAATAGCGTACTTGCCTTCTAATTTGGTGCACAAGGATAAAAAGAACAACGGAAGACATGACAGAGCAGAAGAAAATGCACAGAACTTGGAGAAGTAATTCAGAGAATGATCTCTTTAATTTTCATTTTACATTCTTCTTGTGCAGAATTATCGTTACTGTGGAGTGTCTGCATGCCTTTCCCAAAATATTCAATAATGCTTTCTCTACTTCAGTATACTATAGCAGTGGCAATGCACTTACATGTGCGTAGCCAAAGTTTCATCCTGAGAGGTGTTTTGCAGCATGTCATCTGTCTTGTACATACATGCCATGACATGTATGTGTAGTTGTTGTCACACAAGAAGACTCTCTTGTTTTAGTCCCCCATCCCCCTTGTTCCCTCACCATTATAACTAGACTCGACTGCCCCCACCATTTCGACTAGCGGTGTGCAAATACTCGAATATTCTTTTTCAAATCAAATAGTCAACATTCAAATAATTTGATTTGCGAATCGAATGTCTGATATTCGGCTTCCTGAATATTAGGTTTTTCGAATATCGGTACCCTCGGTGATGACCCGGCCACAATCAGTGCCTTGACGCGTGCAGCATTCCCATGGCGCACAATCTTTATCGGTACAAGGGTCGACCGGGTCGACCGGACCGATTTAAACAATTAATGGTACGCGATCGGAGGGATCAACAAAAGCAGCTTGTGTGGAAAGTGCGAAAGCATGTGTGAAGATTGGGCTGGTTAGCCACCGGAAGGTATGCTGATTGTATTGGATACACGAGTTCACTGTTGGCGCGTGCAGATTCGAGCACCTTGCAGCTTTCTACCCACATGTGAGCACACAGGCGAACTTGGCACGCATGCTCGTGGTAGTTGCCAGCTGGTTGACTGTGGACGCAAATGCCACTTCAGCAGCCATCTATCCAACCAGTACGCATGATGTTATGGCCGATCACTGATGAGCCAGCCATAGGAACATAACAGTGACAAGCTTTCTGGCATTGAATTTCTGTCGTGGCCACACCATTGCCCACACTGTCTAGCTGTTTAGGCCTAATGGGAGCCGTGTTGTCAGGTGTCGCCGTTTAATGTTGTTTTTACCAAATCAACACAGGTCTATTCACAGTGGTCGCACCACGACCCTCAGAAAGCAGACAAACCGCCTCACCAACAAAGGCGAGTGCACAGCATGACCGTTGCGTGTTCATAGCCGCCATCTTTGTGAAATACTATAGGGTGGCCCCTCATTCTGAATGCCATTTGTAGGCGCATGTTCTCTTTTCGTAGCTTTGAGTGACCCATCACAAGACTAGCTTTGGATTCACATGGTGGGCTCAAAAATGTCATGTTACAGATGCATTTACACAGACGGCAGATGGATATGGACAAAAAAAGAAGGGGCGGGTCATCACACAAACTTGCTGTGGGCCCCCTGACTTGAGAACTCTTCACCGTTGGCACTGACCGCAGTTGATGCATGTGGCACCATTGTCTGCCAGAGCAGTGCCGAGTGTCCTGATACACATTCCTCACTTTTGTCTTTCATGAAGATTGGCCTTAACGAGCCGACAATAACCCACAGAAACCATCTGCCATAACGATGGAAAAAAAGAAACCTCCCATTTCGTGGAAGAAAACTGGAAACCAATACTTTCTGATGCCATTAAGCTCAGGAAAAAACCATTGGTATTTAGGACGACTTCATATATCTTCAGCTAGCTTCAAAGGGAAAAAGAAGCATTTAATTCCATTTGACATACATTCTAACGATAAAAAAATATTTTCCAGACTTTTGTATATGAACTCAGTTATTATCAATGCTAGCATACTAATTTGGTGTTTCCTTTAATGAGAGTAGAGCATATCATGCATCTGGACTCATAGGTACGTAAGTTGCTGAAAGCTAGCAAGATTCGTGCTTGGTAATGTGATCAGCCTCCTGAGCTCGTGCAGCACTGTGCTTTTTGCACAAAATTTGAAAGCATAGAAGTTTGCGTTAATTTTTCTGATATTTACCGTATTTTCGTGATTCTAAGCAGCCCCCGATTCTAAGCACCCCCCTCTATTTTCGCGAGAAAATTGGGAAAGAAGTTTGCATGCGAATCTAAGCATCCCCCTATTTGTTAGGAAGAGCGCATTGCCAAGGCCGCCAAGCGTGCTTGCTCACTCTTTCATCAAGCCGGAGCCGTCGGAGTCCCGAGGTGGAACGGCGTCCGCGGCGCGAGTACGCCGTACAGCCGGACTGTACGGCAGTACGGCGAAAGCTGCAGAAAGCGTACCCATCAACCATCGCAAAGGAGATTTCGGACGCTTGGAAGCGGGTCCAAGTGGACGTTGTGGTCAAATCATTTAAGAAGTGCTCGATCCCAAACCATTTCGACGGAACGGAAGACGACATCACAGGGTACGGAGCCGTGGTTCAAGCGGTGCGACGAACTCGAGCGGCAGTGACAGTGACTGAGCATCCGACACAAGCGGTGGGTTCACTGTCTGCACCGATTTTTCTTTTGAATGTTTGCAAAATAAAAGCTTATTTCTCGCACCCGTCTCGTCGTTATGTCGCAGCGAAAAGGGGAAGGGAGGGGGGGCATTCTAGATTTTTCGAATCTAAGCGCCCCCCCTCACTTTGGGCATCGCGATCGTGAAAAAAAGGGGGTGCTTAGAATCGAGTAAATACGGTAATATTTGACTTGATATTCCGCCTTTTCTTTTTGATTTGATTTGATATTTCATTCTAAATCTATTATCAGTGTTCACACACTCCTGATTTCAACTTCTCTCGCCCTACTCCAAGCAACTGCCTAATCTCCTCCCCCCATTAGCATTGGGAAATGAGTGAGCTGTATATAAACGTTGCCAAGAAAAGCATTTGCTGCCTGCCTTGGTGAAGACCAGTCCCCTTGTTTAAATGTTGGATCCAGCAACACTCCTTGCTCTAGCACTGTTGATCACTTCTGGCGTCCGTTTTCCCGTGAACCCATCTTCTTGTGAACCACGTTTGGCTAAGAAGGGCACTTCCACTCTGTGAAGAAGCATGACCAGTGTAGCTGTGTAGCAGTGGTTTAGCCAGAAATTTTATTCGGTAGGGGGGGGTCACGTTGCAGCTCGGCCTCCTCCTTATAAAATTTGTTGAGGGATCAAGTACATTAATAATAACTGCATTGCCATTGCCAAAAGTGCTGCAAAGAAATTCTTAAATGCTGTGCAATGTCAAGACAAATAAAATATGTATTTTTTCGTAAAAGAATATACTCGTATGTCCCAAAAATTGTGCCGGAAATAACTGATATCAATGCTTCCACGTTCTTTATCTATTTAATAAGTAAGGGAAAGATGACACGAACTTTAGTACTATATCAGTTCGAAACCAGCAAAGCAGTGCTTGCCGCTGATATGAAAAATGTAAAGGCCATGAAATGAACAAGTTCAGGGCAAATATTTTAATGAAACTTTGTCATTCAAGAACCTTGTTTACATTTTTGTACATATGCAACCACCAGGGAAAAATCTCAGTGATGCTGTCCTTTGTTCCAACGTATTGTACAGGAACAGCTGTCACCAGTCATGTATTGTGAGTAATTGCACTAAAATTATAGTTGCAGCAGAGAGCACATATAAAAAGCAGGAGTTCTGCAAAATATACGAGGGCAAGTAAAATGAAAGTATGCAGATGCAAAATGCAAATATATGAAAAACGAGGTATTTTATTTAAAAGTAGTCTCCATGAGCATTTAGACATTTGTCCTTGATACTAAAGAGCCGCGTGATTCTCGTCTCATAAAACTCCTTGGGTTGCCGCTTCAAAAAGACTGCAACTGGCTCTTTCATGTCATCGTCCGACACGAATCTCGTTCCCTTCAGCTGTTTCTTCAATTGCCCCAAAATCTGGAAGTCACAAGGCGACAGGTTTGGGCTGTATGGCGCATGTTGCAGCGTTTCCCATTTGAACTTTGCCAGTTTTGTGTTAACCACATCAACGATGTAGGGACGGGCATTGTTGTGGAGCAAGATGACCCCAATCGTCAATTTTCCACATCGTTTGTTCTTGATTGCGACACGCAGCCGATCCAGCATTTCACGATATCGCAAACGATTGATAGTCTTTCCAGGTTTAGCAAATTCAATCTGTTATGGCCCCGGACGAGAGAAAAAAAAGTCAACAATGCCTTTCCGGTGGAAATGATGGCCTTTACTTTCTTTGGAGGTGGTGAATTCGAATGTTTCCACTAAGCTTTGCCGTCCTGTTTCAGGCTCGTAGTAGCGACACCATGATTCGTCCTTGGTCATTGTTGCAGACAAGAAGTCATCACCCTCATTGTGATACTGGATCAGATGAGTCAAGGCAGCGCCATAACCTCTCCGTCCTATGGCGGTGGTTCATAATCTTGGGCATCTATTGCGCACACAAGAGCCGATAACCGAGGTGTTCATGAATTATGGTGTGAAATGAGCAGTGACTGATGTTCACATCCTCTGCCAGTTCATCGAAACTTATCCTCCGTTCTTGTCAGCTCCTCAATCTTTGCTATTGTGTTGGGGGTGATTGCACGGTGGCTTTGGCCTGGTCTTGGATTGACTGCAACTTTCACGTCCTTCTTTGAACAGTTTGCTCCAGTGCTTCAATGTGGCCAATGAAATGCAATGTTCAGCGTACACGACTACCAAACGACAACTAATTTCTTTTTGGGAAACACCTTCAGCTGTCAAAAACTCACGACACTACGCAGTTGAACTTTTGGAGCACCTATTATGTCACGCGACCATGTTCAAGCCAGTGTATGAGAGCATAAAACATTTAGCCTCACACCTGTGTGTCACTTTTGTAAATGAGAGATGCCTGTGTGCTACGTGCATGCTTCACAGATAATGAACCGAACCATTATTATGTGCAGTGGGTTGGCTCACTTTCATTTGAATCGCCCTCGTGCATTAGGAATGCGAAGATACAATAGAATATACAGATGCGAAGATAGAGCTTGACAAAGGGCAAAAAAGTGTCACTGGAAACAAAGTTCACTGCACGTATACACAAAACCTCGCAACAAGATATTTAAATATATGTATAAATCTCCAATAAATCTATGTATCTGAGAAAATGTCACTGTATATAATATGTCAAACAAGGCAAATAAACAAGTTGCGCAATCACAGATTCACAGATCACAGAATCCTAAGGCCCGCCACCCCTCCCTTCACTCCAGCTGATGTATCGCGCGTGACGGAAGGCGGCACACTTCCTCCCCGCTTTTCTCCCTTGCACACACAATACTGAGCCACCATCGTCAATTCACCCAAGCCACCACCACCCTCCTACGCTTTCACTCGCACATACAGCACGCGGCGCGTGGTCGCGATGTTATCGCCCTTGGACTTTATATGGAACATGAGGGCGACGGCGACGACAGGACTGTGCCTGGAGTGTCCATATAAATGCTATTGCAATAACAGATTAAGAGCATCGGGGAACTGAAGCATTCAGTGGCCGATTACTCTCCACAAAAGAAGAAGTAACAAAATCGAACTTTCACCATGCCACAATTTGCTGCGCCGCAACAACATCTTTTTTTATTTTGTGAGGTGGGGGCACCGAAATGAAAAAACGCAAAGGAAAGCACTCTGGCCAAAATTGAATGCCTACTTTGGGCACCTAATGTGGCTACTGAAGGAATACCAAAGAAAACGTAAGACGCTTGGTACACAGAGAAGCATGCGTATACTGCTCGTTATCCTACATCAGCGACACAAGGCTTTCCGAAGAGGTTGCGCTCAAGCGCACGCATTGCAATCCATCGAGTCCCCACAGTGATCATCAGCAGCAGCAGCAGCCTGGTTGCGCCCACTGCAGGGCAAAGGCTTCTCCCATACTTCTCCAAGTACCCCGGTCATGTACTATTTGTGGCCATGTTGTCCCTGCAAACTTCTTAGTCTCGTCCACCCACCTAACTTTCTGCCGCCCCCTGCTACGCTTCCCTTTCCTTGGAATCCAGTCCGTAACCCTTAACGTCCATCTTCCCTCCTCATTACATGTCCTGCCCGTGCCCATTTCTTTTTCTTGATTTCAACTAAAATGTCATTAACTCGCGTTTGTTCCCTCACCCAATCTGCTCTTCTCCCATCCCTTAACGTTACACCTATCATTCGTCTTTCCATAGCCCACAGCGATGGCAGCGAGCAACCATTGTTTCTTCTCATCTGCTAGCCAGAAAGCGTCCGAAACTCTGCCAAGCGAAAATCCACTCGGCCAGAGAAAAACAAACGCACACCAAAGTGCGCCGCGCAATGGTCGGGGCAACATGAGAAAAACGCATGCAGCCCGCGGCCCGTGGCAGCCCGCGGGTAGCGAGAACAAGAAAATTGAAGACGCTCAATGTGTCCTAGCGAATAAAAGTCAAAGTAGAAAAAATAAATAAGAACGTAGTTGTCTTTGCTGGCCTTAGTGTCTTGACATGAATGCTTTGGCATAGGTGAAAAAAATGGTGATATTCTTTTCTTTAACATGATGGCAGAAATGAACCATTAAAACGCTTTGTCTCATTGGACCTTTGTGCGTGCTTTGTCAACTTGTTTGATAATGTGTTGATTTGGCTTGTCTCGTTGTATGGTCCAACGTACAACTTTAGAAAACTTAATGCACCTTTGGTGTCAAATGCTTGTAACAACACCAAACCCACAAAGTTCTGGAATTTAAAATCTAAAGCACAACTTTGGAAACGTCAAAGCACCTTTCACATCAAAAGTTTATTAGAACTTTATACCCATAAAGTTTCGGAATTGAAATCCATGCGCTCAGTAGATTCCGTGGCCTCCGTGAGATGCCGCAACGAGCCCGCTCGCCATCAAAACGCCCTTGAAATTTTGTGCTTGGATGGGGCTCCTTGCGTCATGTGACTCCCGGTGCATGGGTGTTGCCACGAAATCCGGTCCGAGTTCGCAATGTTTGCGCTGAAATGTCTTTTCGAGCGTGAAAATAACATTCTAGACAAAATCCAGAATGATTTCTGGCGCCAGGGGTTGTTTTGGTCGGTGGTGCATGACAGCACAAAAGAAATTTCGGGGACAGGCTGAAGCCCCTAAGCAGTCTCCCCCCCCCTGGCTACGCCCCTGTGGGCCCCTTAATGGCGAACTGACCCTCCGCCGCGGGTCGGCCCGGCATTGCACTATCTTCGGGATTGGCCAGCATATGGGAAGTTTTGTGTCTACACACGGGGACGATTCTGGGGGAACTAGCCCTTAATAGCTTCGCTGTAAAACAACATTCATTGGCTTCTGATTTTGCCAGACTTACATGACACCATTTAATACCTAGCTTGTATCTGTGTGTAATTGGGTGTACATGCATATCATTGCTTGATAGGCCACTCCCTTAGATAAATGCACTGGGGTAATGCCAAAGGCAGTGGTGCTTTCTTTTTCACTACATACATGCCTCAATATACAATGACAAGACAAAGTTCTCCCACTAAGTTACCAGCTGGATAGTGCCTGTGCAAATCTGGTACAAACTAATAAAGAAATACATATATCTTTTTTTGACAGCTGAGCTACAGTACTAGCCATGTGATTTAGTACAGAAAGACATATTGTTGAACTTTTCTATAAGGGACATAGATCAATTAAAACAAATCATTGGATTTAATTAAGTAAATATAAGATTTGCTTGCTCAAGCTTCATTTCAAAGGGGTATTCTCCTGCTATAACGAAAGTAATAATATGAGATCCAACGCACTAGCAGTTATAGTGAAGCAAATTTATTTGCACGGGGCTCAAAATGTGTTCTGGTATTGAAAATGTTAAATATAGTCACTAACTGATATTTCCGATAATTGATTTTTGAACCTGCCTTGACCTTTGGGACTTCGCTGCAGCATCATCACCTGCCCCTCGAACCAATGTATAACAGCAGCTGAAATTTTGAAGACTTCATACTTGGCTTTTTACATTATGTGCTCGTGCAAAGCACCGCGGCTGTATGTAATGCTGCTGCCATGTTGACTCGGCACCAAGCCAGAACTTCGACTGCCGACTGCTGTGCAAGCAGATCTGGTTAGAGCATTACACTGCTGAGCTTGAGGTCGCAAGTTCGATTGCAGTCACAGCAGCCAGATTTTGATGACAAAATATGAGAACGCTTGTGTATATAGATCTAGGTGCACGTTAAAGGTCCACAGGTGGTCAAAATTAATCCATATTTCCCCACAATGGTGTGCCTCGTAATCAGGTCATGGTTTCTGCACACGAGACCCCAGAATTTCATTTTTTTAATCACCATTTAGGCCTAGTGGCCTATGCAATACAGGGAAGAAAATTTGCTGACAGCAGGTGGAGTGGCTGCCAACAAAGTTTAAGGGAAGCTCCCCATAAATATGCTCATACCTGTAGGCGTCATCGTTGATCAAACCTGAGATTGCAGACACAGTCTTGACTGATGGCGGTGGCAGTAGAGTTAAGTTTGTGTATGGCCTTCTTTGTGTCTAAAAACGGCACTGGTTGTAGTACTTAACAAGTACAACTCAAAATGCACGGGGGCAATTTTTTTTTTACTCTATATTAAGATGGCACACTCTCTATGCACATGTGCATTTTGGCCCTTACAACTTGGCTTGGTTGGGCTGCCGTGAGTTGATGGGGGTGTGGGCGTTTGCTGCGGTGTCTCGCTAATGAGATGGTGCTTAACATCACGATGTTGGGAGCGCCGGCGGCAGTGCCCTGCTGTGTGCCCTGCTGTGCCAGTGTTGTTGTGAAGAGGTTCGACTTTGATAAGGCTGTGCCCTGCTGGGATGTCATGAAACCTCCTGGTGTGCAGCGCGTGCCCTTGCCCTGGAGAAGGAGGCTGGCCGAACAGTCGTCTACTGTGCCATGGGCTCAGAGTGGCGGCCCTTTGGGCTGCCTCGGCAGCGAAGGCCCTTGGACTCAGTCATCCTGGACACCGGCATAGCCGAGCGTCTGCTCGCTGACATCCGGGAGTTCATCGCCAACCCTCAGTGGTATGCCGAACGAGGTGAGCCTTGTGTAGTTGCGTGCAACGTTAGCCTGACTGGCACCTCTTAAAAACAGTAAACAGTGTGAGGAGACAGATGCGAAATGCCCTTTAAAGTGGACAGCTTTCATTGGGTCTTTCACTCATTGTTGTGTTCAGTGGCCCGACTTTTTTTTTTACGTTGCGAAGGGAAATACTCTTGCACAACTGAGCTGCTGGGCACATTCTTCGCCAAACACCACCTAGCTCTTTGGGACGTGTGTGTTTCCACGCGAGAGCTCTGCGGTGTCTGATGATTTAGACACTGCGGTCAGCGGTTGCACTTCGCTGCTTTTTCTGCCACCTGGGATGATAATTTCGGAGCACGTTTGGCGCCAAAGTGTGCTGCGTGTCTGTTATCGAAATGTGCTGTTTCATTTTGTCAGTGCACCACAGTGTCACTTTATTTATTTATTTATTTATTTATTTCCTCATCGAAGGTCTCTTGTTGAGACATTACAAGAGGGAGTGGGGGTTAGTGACAAAGAAACATACTGCAAATTACAAAGGCATGATTTCGATGAGCCGCTTGAATGCAAGTGGGTCAATGATAGTGGCAACTTCGGTGGGCAGGCCATTCCAGTCTCGTGTTGTGCGCAGAAAAAGTTAATGCTGAAAAGTCATGGTATGGGCTTGTGGTACTGTGTTAGAGTGACTGGTACGGGCAATGCTATGTGCCCTTTTTATGTACGGGTTGTCAAAAGGCAAAGAATGGAAAAATTTATGAAAAAGGTTAACACGTGCTATTCCACCGCGTGAGGCTAGGGAGGGTAAGCTTATTTGGGCTTTTAGTGCTGAGATGCTTGAATTGGTATGATAAGTTGACAGACTAAATCATGTTGCGCAGTTCTGAACTGACTCGAGGGTGTTAATAAGGTTATTATGGGGGGGTTCAAAATAGCATCGGCATACTCCAGCTTGGGCCACACAAAGGTTAGAAAAGCAAGTTGTTTAATATAGGGAGGAGTGCTGACTGCTAGAGTTCGTGGAATATGACATCCTCCAGTGCACTACATCTGCAGGCTTGGAGTGATGCCTGACACCAGCGAAAGATGCCGAGAGCAAGTGGGTCTATACTAATCCAAGTACAACCAAATTAGCAAGGCCCACTAAGCTTGAACAAAGACACTGTCTCACCAGAACAGGAATTGGCCTTCCTGGTGCAGTATTCGGCCACAACCTCCCCAATGATATCTATAATTAACTTACGGCCCTCAGTCCCCAGCAGCTGCGGGGCACTTGTCCAAAGTGGTGGTCAGACCTGTAACGCAGCAGAGGGTGCTAAGAATCTCTGGATGCGGACAGGCCGCCAATGGAAACTCACCCTGTCAACCTTTAATTGCCGAACTCTATCCAGTGAGGCTAGCTTAGCAGTACTCTTTGAGGAACTATCAGACATTGTTTGGGATATCATCGGCTTTGGTGAGATTAGAAGAACTGGTGAGGCTTATATGTTGTTGAATAATAGCCATAGCCATGTCCTCTGCTATAGAGGTCTCCCTGATAAGAAGCAATACGGAGTAGGATTCCTAATCCAAAGGACAAAGCGAGCAACATTGACAAATTCTACAGCCTTAATGAGAAGATAGCAGCAGTTGTAATCAAAATTAATAAGAGGTATAGATAAAAGGTAGTACTAACCTACGCTCCAACATCCAGTCACGACGATGGGGAAGTAGATCAGTTTTATGAAGATGTTGAATTAGCGATGAGAAAAGTGCAAACTCAGTATACTGTAGTAATGGGGGACTTCAATGCAAAAGTGGGGAAAAAGCAGGCTGCTGAACAAGCAATTGGCAACTACGGCGTCGATTCTAGGAACTCTAGAGGAGAGATGCTGGTAGAATTCACAGAAAGGAATAAGCTTCGAATAATGAACACCTTTTTCAGGAAACGTAACAATAAGTGGACCTGGAAAAGCCCTAATGGTGAAGCAAGGAATGAAATTGATTTCATACTTTCTGCCGATCCCAGCATAGTGCAGGATCTAGAAGAGATAGGTAGGGTAAAGTGCAGTGATCATAGGTTAGTGAGGGCTAGGATTCACTTCAATTTAAAGAGAGAAAGTGCAAAATTGGTCAAGAAGAAACAAGTCAACCTAGAGGCAGTTAGGGTAAAAGCAGACAAATTCAGGCTGGCACTTGTAAACAAATTTGCAGCGTTAGAACAGAGAGATGATGATGATGACATAGAGGTAATGAATGAAACCGTAACAAGGCTGACTTCAGAGGCAGCAACTGAAGTGGGAGGCAAGGCATCAAGGCAACCAATAGGCAAGCTCTCCCAAGTAACAAAGGATCTAATATGGAAATGACAAAGAATGAAAGTGTCCAGCTCAAGGGATCAGATAGAATTCGCGGAACTGTCAAAGCTGATCAACAAAGCCAAAATAAGTGATATTCAAAACTATAATTGAGAAAGGCTGAGGAAGCCGTAAAAGATGGATGCAGCCTGAAATCAGTGAGAAGGAAACTTGGCATAGGACAAACCAAGATTTATGCACTGAAAGATGAGCAGGGTAATATCATCAGCAATCTCAAAGGTATAATAAATGCAGTGGAAGAATTCTATACTGGCCTGTACAGTACCCAGAGGACTCAGGAGAACTTCATTCAAAACGATAATGAACAGGATACAGAAACTCCTGCTCTAACTAGAGATGAAGTCAGAAGAGCCTTGCAAGACATGATACAAGGAAGAGCGGCAGGAGAAGATGGAATAACTGTCAATTTAATCAAAGATAGAGGAGACATTATGCTTGGAAAACTGGCCACTCTCTATACGAAGTGGCTATCAACAGCAAGGGTCCCAGAAAACTGGAAGAATGCAAACATTATACTAATCCACAAAAAAGGAAACATTAAGGAACTAAACATTTATAGGCCTATTAGTTTACTCCCAGTGTTATATAAAATATTTATCGAAATAATCTCCAATAGGATACGGGCAACACTGGGCTTTAGTCAACCAAGGGAACAGGCGGGCTTCAGGAAGGGAGTCTCTACATTGGATCACATCCCTGTCATTAATCAGGTTATTGAGAAATCTGCAGAGTACAATAAACCTCTCTAATGGCTTTCATAGATTACGAAAAAGCATTGAATTCAGTAGAGGTACCAGCAATCATAGAGGCATTGCGTAATCAAGGAGTACAGACCGTTTACGTTAATACCTTGGAAAATATCTACAGAGATTCCACAGCCAGCTTAATTCTACACAAGAAAAGTAGGAAGATACCTATAAAGAAAGGATTCAGACAAGGAGACACAATCTCTCCAATGCTATTCACTGCGTGCTTGGAAGAAATATTCAAGCTATTAAACTGGGAAGGTTTAGGAGTAAGCATCGACGGCAAATATCCCAGCAACCTTCGGTTTGCCGATGACATTGTTCTATTCAGCAACACTGCATATGAGTTATAACAAATGATTGAGGACCTTAACAGAGAGATTAATAGTGGGGTTGAAGATTAAAATGCAGAAGACAAAGATAATGAGGAATAACCGGGCAAGGGAACAAGAGTTCAGGATCGCCAGTCAGCCTTTGGAGTCTGTGAAGGAGTACGTTTACCTAGGTCAACTAATCATAGGGAACCCTGACCATGAGAAGGAAATTCACAGAAGAACAAAAATGGGTTGGATCGCATACGGCAGACATCGTGAGCTCCTGACTCGGAGCTTACTGTTAACATTGAAAAGGAAGGTACACAATCAGTGTGTTTTACCGGTGCTGACATATGGGGCAGAGACTTGGAGACTGACAAAAAAGCTTGAGAACAAGTTAAGGGCGGCGCAAAGAGTGATAGAACAAAGAATACTAGGCATAACTTTAAGAGACAGAAAGAAAGTGGTTTGGATCAGAGAGCAAATGGGTGTCGACGACATTCTAATTGACATGAAGACAAAAAGATGGTGCTGGGCAAGTCACGTAATGTGTAGAGTAGATAACCGTTGGACCATTAGGGTGACAGAATGGGTACCAAGAGAAGGGAAGTGCAGTAGAGGACGACAGAAGACTAGGTGCTACAACGAAATTGGGAAATTTGCGGGTGCTAGTTGGAATCAATTGGCGCAGGACAGGGGTATTTGGAGATCGCGGGGAGAGGCCTTTGTTCTGCAGTGGACATAAAATAGGCTGATGATGATGATGATGAGAGTTCGTGGGATCTGGATAATGTTAAAGTGAACAATTCGAAGAGTATCTGGTCTTTGTGGAGCAAATGGGCACAGAAAAAAATTCCCTGATAATTATGGTACTCCCTAATTCGAAATTTGAGCGCAGCTCTATACGCATTTTTATTTCGCTATAATTGGCTGGCGCGTACAATCTGTCTCATGAGGCACACCACTGCCTCGTTAACGTGGATATCGCGAGAGGCAGTGCATGGGTAACGTGTGGACGTGATTCACAGTGGCCGTCACAGATGGACCTCTCAGACAATGTGTGCTACTCTGGCGCCATCTTGTAGCCATTAGCTGCACTATGCTTTTCTTCGCATGCTTTCGCCTTACCCTCCTCCTCCACCTTCCACCTCGTGGTTCTACTGCACCCTCCTGCTCGCGTCTTTCATCCCTCACTGCGCTCCGCACTCTGCATCATTCTTGGTGCGGACGTGCACAGCTTTTAATTCATACTTTCGCTTGATTTCTGCAAATCCTAACAATAAGAGGACAAGCGCATTCGAAGCACCAGCAGCAACTATTTCATCCATATTTTCTAACTTCATTTTCTTTATTTCCACTGTGAGCACTGTGCGCAAACACAACACATTTAAATATATACAGAGCACAAAATTTATTATATTTTTTCAAGACAAGGAGGTAGCCAACTAACAATTATATTTAATGATATGGATAGTCTATGCCTAGAGAATGAATATGTTGCTGTATGTTCACCTCGCTTCAAATTGCTTTGCGTTTTTTTTTTTTTGTCCCTGAAAGAAAACCTACAGACTTTACTGACCCCTTCAGCAGATTCTTTTATCAATGGCGTGCAAAATGCATGGGAATGATATGTCTCAGTATTGCTTCTCTATCCAGTCTGCAGTGCTAACAACTCGCAAAAAAGAGACCTCTTCTAATAATTTATAATGGTTGTTAGGGATGGAAACATCGCCACTTGCATGCAGACGTCAAATATATATATATATATATATATATATATATATATATATATATATATATATATATATATATATATGTAATTCACTCAGTCACCAAAATGAGGCTGAGCCAAATTCACTCAAAATCAGATTCAATAGCAGTCATGTGCAGCAGCGCTTATACTCGGACTCACAGTAAAAGAAAAGGAGAGAGAGGCTGCAGTTTTGCTGGAAAGCGAAGCAGTATCAGTGTGTGATGCCCAAATATGGGGACAAAGGTTCGTGTACTCAAAGGTTCTGACGGTTGTCTTAGGCGGAGCCTCCGAGAACGCAATTGAGAACAAAGCCGTTGGTTTCGAAAACACACACACACTTTTAATGGAACTAAAAAGAGGATTAAAATAAATAGAAGAAAATATAAAACATAAAGGGAACACTCAAATAGACCTCACGGCAGTAAGAAACACACTTGGGGCTGTATGAAATTAACTAGTGCGCGAGTCCAGGCTTGCCACGACGTCAGGGACGCATAACAGTCTCAACGCGGAGACACGGCGACAAGTTGACGAAAGGAGTTGTGCCGCTCTCACCAAAGGTCGGGGTGTAGGGTGGGTGACCGGGCGACTGGAGCACGCCAGCTCTGGCTTGGAGAGGTAAGACAGGCGGCTTGGCGGCAAGAGCAGATGGCGGCGGCGGAGTTCTGGCCGGGCAGCTGGGCGTAGAGCTCGGGCCCGTAGCCCGACTACTCTCGTCCTGCCCATGGGCACAGAAGCTCGAACGCCAGCCTCGAGCAGCTGGAGGCACGCTCAGGTAGACTGGCGACATGCAGGGACAAGTTGGCAGGAGGCACCGGTCGGGTGAAGTCCTGGTGGCTCAGGTCTGGAACCCGATGGCCGACCTTCTCCTGGCGTCTTTGCTGGAACTCTCCCAGTGTCTCCCCTGCGTCTCCCTCCTGCTGCCAGCATGCGTCGCCTTTTCTTTCACTCTGGCTGATTAGTCATTTTCCGATTGGCTGCCTGACGCCCCATGGTCTTTCCTGATTGGTTGGCTTTTCTTCTTTTAGTTCCTTTTCTTGCGCCGTGCGTTCACGTGCCGGATGCTCTTCGGCATTGTTTTCCTCCAGCACAGAATTCGCCTCGGTGCGCGCACTCCTTGTCGTCTGCTCCTGTCTGTCCCGATCACCGCACCATGTCGCGCACCACACATCACACAGTGATAGCAAAGTTATTACATGAAGGAAAATTCTTACCATATAAATCTGTGAAAGGGCTGCACCCATGTAAGGGCCACACCCCCAACTTGACAGCTAATATTTAAAAAAAACAAAACACCCAACTAAGAAGCAGTCACATTCAGTGTGCTTACTCCAGTCACGCTCAACAGCGAATTTTTGCGTGCAGCGTACTTTAGCGCCTCGCTAGTGCATGGCGAGAGGAGGCGATCGTGGTGCTTTACGGTGGGCTTTGTACATGTGGTTGGAAAATTTAGTTCAAATAGCCCGGTCCTATGTAAGGTTTGTCAAAATCGCAACAAAGAAGTGGGGCCCTTACATGACTCTATACATTACATTGGCCATATAAATTGTAGTAAACATTCACTTCCTAATTAAAAGCACAGTGTAATGAGCAAGCCATGTAAACCTGTATATATCTTACTGCATGACCACGAGCACTCGCAATCACAACGCTGGCATTGTGAAGAGCACCGGCAGTGGGGGCGAACAGTTCTTGCAGCCACGTGATTCGCCGCGACTCCATAAATTAGATTCAGCATGGTCATCTGCCTATTTTTATTTCCACTACAAGACAGTCTCAGCCAGCAATATCTCCAGTTACCACTCTCTCAACTACGTGATCTGCAACACTAGGGGCACGGAAAGACAGCCCGAGAAGAAAGACAGCACACATAAAGTTAGTAGCCATCCCTGCTGCCCTTTAGCATTGCACACACCAATAAACTACCAACAATTAGGTGCGGCCCGCGGGCCGTGTAAACATTAGCCATGCACAGTCATTCACAGCCACGGCAGGGATAGAGGAGAAGACGTGCGCTCACCTTCTCAAGCGCGCGTTTCGTCACGTGACCTCCAACTAACTCAAACATTGAGCACTTGGGAAGATAATGCCCATCAAGCTGCCATCCTTTTCAGCTCACTGTTACGTGCTTTCTTCTCGCATCCACGATGTATAAGCCGCTCATTCATATGGCTTTTTGGCCTCATACGAAACATCACAGCGACGATGAGAAATAAAATGAGAAATAGAAAACATGTGTCAAGTTCGCTTCTTCCATGGCTGCGGACGTCGCAATCTGCACTGGCTACAAACACAGCAGGAGCACCAACGACAAAGCCAACAGGGTACGTCGCTTATCCATACTTTGCCAAAACACATCTGATGCTGAGAAGGAAGCGTATTTTTTAATGTATAAGCACCAGCGGAAACGTAACGCTAGTTGCACGGGGAAACAGCACACATGAAGGAAGCAGCCATCTCTTATTGCAAGCTTGAACCCAGTGCAGATTACCTACAAAATAAAGCGCACCACCTGCATATGTGGTACTGCTCAGGCACACAGACAGCCAAGTGCAGTCGCTACAAACTAGAAGAAAACACGCACTTTACTGACTGGTTCGACATAACTGATTGATTCGGAAAAGTGTTCGCTCTCGTCCTAATGGAGGGGTACACCTTCGTGAACGTTGTGTGGCAATAAGTCTGGATAAAAGAAAGAAGTTGGGAGCTATCGCATAGCTCTAGTGTGTTCTGTACCAGGACGCTAGTTTTACAGAGTTTTCCTTCTACACTAAGATGATGAGCAAAACGAGAACAAGGTGAAAGCAGGAGCCAATTTTTCGACGGGTGGACTTGTCTTCTTCAAGGCTCATCGTCTTAAATCTCGCTCATCGTCTTGAATTTCCATCTCCCACATTCCCCGTGTTTTCCCTTCTACATTCCCTTCGCGAAATGCGAAGGTTGTGGGTTCGGCTCCCACCTGCGGCAAGTTGTTTTTTCATCCACAATAATTTCCACTAATTGATCGTTTCTTTATTTCATTTATTCAGTACAAGTAATTTCTCCTATGTTGTCCTTGGTGTCAGTGTTTGTTGGCTTCTCATGATATGACTAATAAAAATCGGGCCCCTCGGTTAACCCCCTTTCTTCTCGTTTATTACATAACGAGGGTCTCAAATCCGGCAACATTGATGCCTTCAGGTAGCATATGTGGGTTTATTGACCAGTTGCCTTCACCTAAAAAGATCACGTTCTCGTGACGCCTGCGGCAAAAATGACGTTCCACGTCCGCCGCCAAGGTCTATGAGTGGTGGCGCTGGCTAACACTCCCAGGGTTCTACTAGTGCACATAAATACCCAAGAAAGTGGATGGGGAAACGCTGCCGTGGTAGCTCAATTGGTAGAGCATCGCAAGCGAAATGCGAAGGTTGTGTGTTCGGCTCCCACCTGCGGCAAGTTGTTTTTTCATCCACTTTAATTTCCATTAATTGATTGTTTCTTTATTTCATTTATTCAGCACAAGTAATTTCCCCTATGTTGTCCTTGGTGTCAGTGTTTGTTGGCTTCTCATGATATGACTAATAAAAATCGGGCCCCTCGGTTAACCCCCTTTCTTCTCGTCTTCTACATTAAGGCATACATGAGTTATTCAGTTGGCAAAAGTAACCAGGTACTAATACGAGGCCAGGAGGCAGTGAGGGAAGCTTCAGGGAAGTGAGGCAAGCTTCAAGCAAACTACCTGGCTTAGAAAACAATGCAAGAAGTTATACAAAGAACAAAAATAGGGTACGCAAGCAGGGTGAGGCCTTTTGGGTACCCAAAGATGCTTGGTTGCGCTGTTTGTAGAACTCTATAGTCTATACTGTGAATTTCCCCTATAAATTTTTATTCGTCATGTGCTTTATCAGCTGCTCAACAACATAATCTGCGCCGTTCCTACTCGCTATCGTGTCCTTTTGCACTTTTGAGATATCGCTGTGCCTTATTATTTATTGATTTATTTGTTAATATTGTTGTTTATTTGTGCGCCTGATAATTTATTACCTGATAGCCCTTTATTCCGCCGCCTGGAAATAAATGAAACCAGTGGAATAAGGCATGCTTTGATAAGTAATTGAACTATTGCATTATGGATTCACATTGCATTGTGCTAATAATTCTGTTCATATGCTGTGTTCAGAAATTGTTATATATCGTGCAATTTTTATATATGTTATGTCTTATTTTCTCAAATGACCTTTCATCAGGAAAAGGTTTCTTGATTTTACCTTTGTGTATTAAAACTTTCGGAAGGTGTTGCGGGGCTTTTTTTTCATTGATGTGTGTTTGTGCAACCTAATATGCACAAAACACAAATATCTCCCTAATGTGCTTAACTGAATCTGCTTGTGGTAAGGATCATCTGAGAGATGCCAGTCTCCCGGCGGTGTGAGGGTAATCGGGCTGTAACATTGAACTGTCTCCTACTATGAGGAGACAGTTCACTAATTAGGTAACTACTCACATAAGGTCATCACTCCTGTGAACAATTCTTCGAGGTCACGCATAGTTTCTTCAAATACAACTCTTATTAAAGATTATATATATATATGAGGGGGAGTCAGAAAGATGGTGAAGCCCCAGCAGCCCCCGTCCCCCTCCCTAGAAAAATGAAAGCTTTCTGCCTATGCTTGAGTCTATAGACTGGTGCTCTTTAAATAGTCCATAACAGCCCTTGTAGGTGTTGTTGCTTCTGTGTGTATAGACAAAACAGCACTTTTTGACAGCATTTGCCGTCCATTGCCTACCAGCATAGAAGCCAGCTCCTTCTGCTGGGACACATAGATAGGACAGTTGCAAATAACATGTAGAGTCTCAGACACTTGGAAGTGTTCACAGTTCTGGTTGACTGCACGGCTGATAAGATGGGCATAATGTCGAGCGAAGGCAACATCCAGGCAAATCTGGTCAGGCGTAGTTGCTTGGCTTCACTTGACTTTAGCTGGGAGGCGGAAAGTTCTGCCAGAGGCTATTTATCACAGGTGCATGCACCGATGGCCTGGTATGTGTTGCTTGGTTCTCAGTTAGGAGGAGGAGGAAAAAAAAAGGAAACAAAGGTAGGGAGGTCAACCAGATGTGTGTCCGGTTTGCTACCCTATGCGGGGAAAGGGGAGGGAGGAAAGAAGGTACTCTCAGTGTGAACATGTTTGGTTGTTCATCACTTAAATCCTGAAATTGGTCACTCAGGCCAGCCGATTTCATGAACCAGGGTGTCTACCAACCGGGAATTCTCAGGGCATCTCAATAGTCTGGAAATACTCAGGGAAAACTCGGGGGACAATTGCTACCTCGACAAGCTGATCACTATCCCTGAGGTGCAACGAGCACTCCATGCACTCACACGAAACACCACCCCAGGCAAGGACAAAATAAATACCTACCATACCGGGTGTCTATCAACCGTGAAAACCGGGAATTCGTAGGGATTTTGAGTAGTCTGGAAAAACTCAGGGAATTTGTGCTTCTATCAGAGAAAATTAGCTGTAATTTTATTGAAAGGGAACGAAAGTTGCAGTAATGCTGGCTCAAGTATCAGAGAGGAATCATAATGAATGGTCTTTGACGCCGCATTGTTGGCTGGAGGAGTTGCCAAAGTACAGTCAACGAGTGACTTTCCGGACGGACGGCTTCGCGGCACCACTTATACATTGACCCCATAGGGTGAATGTAGAAGAACGTCTGAAATTTCGGACACAAGAACCCTTCGCCGTCCGATTTTCCGGACTTTTTGCCGTGACCGCAGGTCCGAAACGGCATTAATAAAGCCACAACCGCCGCCATTTTGATAACCTTGCCGCCTCGAACCGGCACTCTCGCACGCAGATCCGCTGACCACCTCGGCAATGCTAGGCCTAGCTACTTCGAGGTTCGGTATTAAGCTTCTTGCCTTTCTGTGCCGTTTTTTTTTTTATTGAAAGAATTAGCCGCTGTCAGCAATGGCACTGACACCGCCTTTGTGGTCATCGCGATTGGCCTCAAAGTTCGGAAAGCACGGTGGGTTGCATAATGCCGGTTCCCGAATGTCTGCTTTGCCTCATTACAGTAATGGTACGCTGTGAAGCATAACAAATAACAGTGTGTAGGATAGGGATAGGGATAACTTTAATAAAGTGTCTGCAAACGACGGTTTAACGCGTCGTGACGCTGGCCAAGCGTCGACCTGAGGTTATGCTCTACTCTGCACTACCCCAGTTGGGCCCGCTTGTAGTGGGTGGGTAAAGAACCCCAGGTGGTCAAAATTTCCGGAGTCCTCCACTACGGCGTGCCTCATAATCAGAAAGTGGTTTTGGCACGTAAAACCCCAAATATTATTATTGAAGTTGGTCATGAGGCTTGTGCTTTTCGAGCGCACCCCGGGCCTGCTGGACGGCCCATAGTTGTGTGTCCTTGTCTGCAGACTGCTTGAAGTAGTAAAGGCAAGGCGCAGAAGACGAGGACTCAAGAAAAAGAACAAAAACGAAAGGAACTCTTGCTTGGCGCCGGTCCTGTCGTTTGTGTTCTTCTTCTTGAGTCCTGGTCTTCTGCGCCTTGCCTTTACTACTTAAAGCAGGAACCAGCTAGCCCAAGCAAGACTTTTACCTGCAGACTGCAGTGCACATTGAAGTTCGGGCGGGTAAGTCCTGGAGGTAGCTGCCGTCGGGAACCTGGCACAGTCCCACATTATGTGCCATTGGTCCGCCAGACCAGCTGCACAAACACAGCACAGCCCACTCGGATAGAGCTCTGGGTGAAGCACGTGCAGCATTGCGGGGGCGAGAAGTGACGCAGTCTGTAATTGCCTTAGGATTACGGCCTCCTCCCGACTGAGTGCCGGGTGGGGAGGCGGCATTGTCCGTCGAGCTAAGCGGTAACACTTGGTTACTTCGGCATAACTGGTCAATCTGTCCCTCGTTTCGAACCACCACACGGAACGGTCACTCTCGGTGGCGCGGAAGGTAAGCGCTCGCGCCGCCGGATGAGCCGTCTCGTTGCGGTTCGGTGAGCATGCACACTCGCCGGCGTGCGCCGGGAACCACTTGATACGAACGGTGCTGCCGCGGTCTTGGAGTTGGAGTTGGAGATGGCGGCCGCCGGCGCGCATATTCTCCCCTTGGCAAAGTTGCGCACGACGTTCCTCGAGTCGCTGAGCACGGTGCGACACTCGGCCTCGGTGATCGCCAGAGCGATGGCAACCTCCTCAGCGTCTGTAGCGTTCGTGCACCGCATACTAGCTGCCGTTGTCTTGGTAGCGGTCGGTGCCGGTAGCCGCCGCAACGACCACTGCCGCGAAGCCTTCCCGCTTGTATTCCGCTGCGTCCACGTACCGGGCGTGCGGGTCTTGGGCCCGCGCCTGCCGCCGTTCTTGGTTGTACTCTGGGTGCATGTTCTTGGGGATGGGGGCCACGTAAATGTGGGCTCGCGCCTCATCTGTGATCTCGCACGGTTGCCGGCTGGGAGCTTGGGGGTTGTAACCCAGGGACGTCAGTATACTGCGGCCCGTCTTGGTGGTAGAGAGGCGCTCGATTTGCGCGGTGAGCTGCGCCTCGGCTATTTCTTCTAGGGTGTTATGGACGCCGAGCTGCAGGAGCTGAGCCGTACTCGTGGTCTTCATTAAAGGGAAGCTGAATTAAGAGTCTGTCGAATTCAATAAGACGCTCGTATACGGATGCGGGAACCTTACAAACCATGAAGGTAACATTTTGGGGAGGATTTTTCACTTAGGAGCGACGCAATCGTCGGTTAAAATTGTGCTGTAGCTCCGCTCCCCGTCGAGCGCCGCGCGCTGCTGCTGACGCTGACGATGCGAGCGGAGACCGGAAACCGCGGCGTAGTGACGTCAGCACTGGTGTTCCGCTCCTTCGCAGTCTCCGCGACCGTGCCTGACCGGGCTTATTTCTGCGTGCGTGCCGTCCTAATCTGCTTCGCTCGACCCTACATTCCTTTGTTAGTGTGTATATAGGAGTGGTAGTTGACGTGAGCAGCATCAATTGAACTTGTAGGGCGATCATGCCGGCGTTCTGTGCAGCCTACGCTTGCAAGAACACCAGCGGCCGCGACGATGCTTCGATGTTCCGTTAGTTCCTGCAAGACAAGAAGCTTTCAGCTAAGTGGGAGGCTGCTGTGAAGCGAAACAACTTCAAGCGCTCAAGAACAACAGTGTTGTGCTCTAACCACTTCCGTGACGATTACTACTGGAGTTTATCAATAATGCGTGCTTTGGATTCTTCTAAAAAAAAAAATTGGCACGCTGAACGGAAGGTGCATGTTTATCTCCCACCCTTGACGCAGGTTTCATCGGCAAGCGCCGCGAATTTTTTATTCGCACGTGTGTTGTGAAACAGCCTGCATGCAGCTACCACAACACAGTGCAAGCGTAAAGTTTGCATGTGTTGGAAAGCCTGCTAACGCCAGGACGCTGCGCTCCCCCTTCTCTCGCACACATAGAGAAACCGACCATCTCACGTAGCTGACGGAATTCGCCGGTTACGAGTAGCGTGCAGATGGCGCGCTGATGAAGGTTCTATACTACACGTGCTACAACAGCCGGTAAACTTTTCCCGCGTTTAAACCATCTGTGTAGATTGCTGACAGCTTTGGGGCAGTGCACAAATGCCGAAGATCGCATCGCCGCTTACGTTCTACGAGGAGGCATGCAGGAACATAACACTACAGCTGTTTGCCCGGAAAAGTACTCACTGGAACGCTGAATGCAGCTTAGCAAAAAACATACTTGCCAAAGAACATTTCCAACACAAGGAGATGCTTACACTTCGCCTTCGTTCACGTGGAAAGCAGTGCTTGTACCAGCATTTTTTGCTTCTTGGAGAGGCCGGCTCTTCGCACTTGGCTTGTACATGTAGGGAGTAAAGTATAAACCCTTTACAAGTGATCTTGCATGCGACAGCGCGACAAGCGAGGTGATGTCTGTCGCGTTCACTCGTCGCCTGCAAGCCGAACTCCACGCGAGCGACGGCTTTGAGCGATGACTTCCCGGTATGAGGGCAGCAATATACGCGCCGAAACTAGCGTGACGCATGCTTTATCAAGTTAAGTTGATGTATTTTACTGAAGAAGGAGCATAAAATATTTCTGAAGGTCTCGCACTAGGTTCTTATTTTTGCACGTGTAAAATTCAATAGTTTGCTCGTTCCGTGCGACAAACAGTAGTATTTGAGTTATGTACATCCAGTTTCGGCTTCGCACTATTGGCTAGTCACTCATAGCATTCGCGGGCGACGAGCGACGAGTTCTAGATTTCTAGAAACGACCGATCGAGCGACAACACCGAGCGATCTGCTCAAGCGACGGTCCGTTTTGTCGCTCGGAGCCGTCGCCCGTCACCGTCGCGTGCAAAATCGCTCTCGTGGAATTTGGACTTAACGCCGAACACTTCAGAGAAACGCAAGCTTTCGAAATTTTCCATGACCATCTCAGCAAAACACCACCAAACTGCCTTGAACCGTGCTTCCTGTGTAGCGGCAGCAGTCGGTCCGGACGAACGCCATTGTTGACGTCACGAGGCGCCTGACCAATCACAGGCGAAAATGAGGCGCGCGAGCTGGGTGTGTCTGCTGCTGCACTTTTCGTTGAAATAAAATATGTTTGCGCTTTCTTTCGCTCAATTTCGATGCGATATTCGAATGCAGAGGGTTGAAAACCACGATGTACTGCTGTTCACTCATTTTTTCTGGAAAAGCTTTCAGCTTCCCTTTAAGCCCAGCGCCGTCTTGTAAGCTTGTCTGATCAGCATGTTGATCTTGGTCCTGTCAGTGACGCTCCAGTTGAGGTAGGCTGCAACGTAGGCGATGTCACTGATAACGAACAACGGGACAAGGCGCACGAGACTGTCTTCATGCATGCCCGCCCATCGTGTAGAGACTCGGTGTATGAGCTGGATGGCGTCCATTGCCTTGGTGGTAAGCTTGTTGATGGCCTCATCGTTGCGGCCGCTCTTGTTGAGCAGCAGGCCCAGAACTCTGATCTTGGGAACTTCGGGGATGCGTTGCCCCGATGCAGTCACAATCTTGATGTGGTCACACTCCCGAAGGGGAGCGCACTTCCGTCCCAGTCGAAGCGGTGTGAGGACGAATAGCTCGGATTTGGCGGGCGAGCATATTAGGCCTGTGCCGTCAAGGTGCTGCTCGATGGCGGTACCGCCGCTTGCAGCTGTTGCTCGATGCTGGTGTCTGTGCTGCCGGCCGCCCACAGGGCAATGTCGTCTGCGTAGATTCTACGCTGGACGCCGGTCCCCGCTACTGCCCTCGCTACTCCGATCATGGCGAGGTTAAAGAGCAATGGCGAGATGACCGAGCCCTGTGGAGTACCCGTACTACCGAGCTTGTGTTCGGGGAGCTTGAGGTCTCCGGTGTGCAGTTTCCACCGTGAGGTTGGTCAAGAAGTCTTGAATATAATTGTAGCTCGTTACTCCCATGTTGCGCCTTGATACTTGTGCTAATAAGGCGGAGTGTTTGACTTTGTCGAATGCACTTTGTAAATCAAGCCCCAAAATTATTTTGCTCTCTTGCGTCTTGTTGTCGATGATTTCTTGTTTGAGTTGTAACATGGCATCTTGTATGCTGAGTTTGCGCCGGAAGCCGATCATCATGTCAGGATAGAGGCTTTCCTTCTCTAGGTATTCCTGCCACCGGTTGGCGACCACGTGCTCCAGCACCTTGCCCACTCAGGACGTCAGCGAGATGGGACGCAAGTTGCTGATGTCCAGTGGTTTGCCCGGTTTCGGAATCAGGATCGTTCTTGCCGTTTTCCACTGTCGGGGGAGCTTGCCCGAATGCGAGCATTCATTGAAGTAATGGGTTAGGGTCTCTATCGAAGCATCGTCCAGGTTGCGTAGCATCTTCTTGGTAACGAGATCGGGGCCGGCTGCTGAGCGAGTGTTGAGCTCGTGCAGCGCTATCCTTACCTCTGATATAGTAATCTCTCGGTCGAGCCACGCGTTGGGCAGCCCCCCGTACGGCGGGTGGGTTTCCGTTGGCGTGTCTGGCAGATACTTGGCTTCCAGGCTCCTGATAACAGCTTCTTTTCCTTGTTGTTGTGTTATGGTATGCATGAGGCGGGCCAGGCAGTCGCGCTGGAATGACTTGGTCTTTGTTTCGTCTAGAAGGTGCCGAAATAGGTTCCATGTACAACTGCGATGCAGTTCCCTGTCAGCTCGGTTGCAGATTTCATTCCACTGCTGACGGCACAGGAGAATGCAATGATGTTCAATGGCCCTGCTTAAGTCAGCCACCTTCTTCCTCAATTTTCGGTTCAACCGGTGCTGCTTCCAATGCGCCTGTATCGAACGTTTGGCCTCAATCAGATGGGCCAGGCAGCTGTCCATGATGATGACGTCCTCGTCTGTTTCTATGGTCTTTGTGGCTGAGCGCACTGCATCGCGAAGCTCCGCTGTCCAGGTTTCAATCTCTGTGATGTCTTGTGCTGTGGTAAGGTGTCCCTTACGGATCTGTCCCAGTCTGTCCACTTGTGTATAATGGTATTGCTCCGTAATTGGTTGGGTGTCGTAATTTCAAGGATGTAGTGGTAACTGCCCAGGTCGACGCCCATGTTGTGCCATGTTACTTTGCCCATGTGGTCATTTTTGATGAATGTAAGGTCTGGTGTAGTGTCTCGTGCTACGGAGTTGCCGATGCAGGTAGGATGCGTGGGGTCTGTGATTAGGACACAGTTGTGGTCCAGGGTATCCTGTAATAAGTCCCGTCCCTTGGCCGTGTCGTTCATGTAACCCCACGCTCGATGGGTGGCATTGAAATCCCCTCCAATCAGCAACATGTTGTCTCTGGCTTGGGTGCTGGCTGTGTGTAGTAGGGTCTTGAATTTCTGTGTTTGGTGCTTGGGGTTACTGTAGATGTTGGCGATGAACAGGCTGCCTTTTCATTGTTTGCTTGGGATGATTTCGGTGAAGGTGTATTCCACGCTGCTGCGGCCATGTTTGAGTTGGTGCTCGGTGAACGTGAGCCCTTTGCGGACGAACGTCCCTCCGCTTGGCTAACATGAGCGCGATATCCAGGGAGGGAAGGGGTCAACGTCGCCGTTTCTTACAACAGGATAATGTTGGGTTTCTTGTTTACAGTGGTAATATGTTGTTGCAGCACTGCTTTCTTGTTGTTGTAACTGTGGCAGTTCCACTGCCAGACCGTAAGGTCCGGCAGCGATCCTATTGTGGAATGGGCTTGGACATAGTTGTGGCAAAGGTGGGGCTTGCGTCTGTTCTTGGAGGTATGGGTGGTTGGCGAATTCCGCTGAAAAGGTGGGGCTGCGCACTATGGGCTTGAGGGTGTGTTCAATGAATTCGAAACGCTCTTGTATGGTGCGGAAGGACGTGGTGATCAGTTCCTCCAGCCGTGCCAGTCGTTGGTCGGTCACGGCAGCCGTGCTGGTGTAGGTGTTGGCGAGCGCTTCAATTTTGGCTTCGAGCTGAGTTTCCCACTGAGACACGTCCTTGTAACGTTGTGACGAAGTGCGTCTTTGTTTCTTGGTGGTTGGGTCAGTGGTCTTCGCCTCCTGGGGCGTGTCTTGGGTTTTGTCCTTTGATTCTGTGCCTTGGTGCGATAGCGTGTCGGTGTTCTGCTCGGGGACAGCGGTGGGTGTAGGTTCGGTGTGTGCTCGTTCCTTGGGGGTCGGATCAGTGGTCATCTCCTCCTGGGGCTCGTCTTGGGTTGTGTCCATTGATTGTATGCCTTGGTGTGATGGCGTGTCGGTGGCGGGTGTAGGTGTCTCGGGTGACTGAGCTGGGTCTGTCCTTGGATGGGCTTGCTGTGCTAGAAGTTCTTTCTTGACCTCGGCTAGCTGTATGGCAAGCCGGCCCGTGGTTTCTAGCAGCGTTGCATTGGTTGCGCGGAGTTGTTCGAGTTCCTTGTAGTAGGGGCTGGTAATCCACGCCTGCCAGCTGCTCGGAGTGCTTCGGCCAGTAGTGGTGCTGTTGGAGCTGGCTCTGCTGCCTTTAACTTCACCCTTGGCTACGTCGGCCCAGCTGACTTTGTCACGGGAGCGCGATCGCTTTGCACTGTAGCTGTTCCTTTCCGACGAGCCGCGGCCACGAGATGCGCTGCGCGAGGCATAACGGGAAGCATAACGTGATGCGTGGCGTGAGGCATGGCGCGACGCGCTGCGGGATCCGCAACAGGAAGCGCTGCGTGAGCGGGAGTGTCCTAGGTGTGTAAAGGAGCTTGATTCGAGTGCTTGCTTTCGCTGTTCTTCGGCGTCACGGCGTTCCCATCGCCGTCGCCGCACCACATATGGAACCACATATAGCTCTGCAGAGGCAGTCGCCAGTGGGGTGTTCTTCGCCACAGAGCTTGCACTTGGGGACACACTTGTGGCCCTCTCTAGGATTAGAAACACCGCACGAAAGACAAACACGTACGTTCGGTGTGGGGCACACATCACGCCTGTGGCCGACCTTGCCGCATACTTTGCAAACTTCTATTTGCTTCCTGTAGAGACTGCACGGATAGAGCGTGGATCCATAACGCATATACTTAGGAACCTTGATACCATTGAACACTACGATATGTATGTATTCCTTAACTATGCACGCGTGCACCCGCCATCCCCCGTCACAGTACAAGTACTGATATGCCTAATAAGTGTACTGGCAGGCCTTCAGAGGTTTTTCGGAAGTGCCTGTGGTGATTTGAGCCTTTAAGGGCTGTAAAACACATGCATTTGCTTTTTCGGATGCTTTCACGGCCCCTAGAGAGTCCGAAAAATCGGACGCTGACTGTACAACTGTTCCAGGGGATGCTTCATATAGTCCGTGTGGCGAACGCGCAGCAGAAGGAGAACAAGGAGACAAAGGACGTACACATTGAAAAATGAAGGGGAAAGGAAGCATGCCGCCGCTTTTTTGAAGGAGCTTGCACTCTAAATGCAAAGTGTTGGCTGACACCGAGATGCAGGTGTCCCTCATTCAACCAAAAGAACTCTTTAGAGCACTGAAATGCAACTATGAGGCGTTGTGCACCGGCTGAGAGTATGTCAGGACAGTTGAGGTTGACTTACCAGCTGTTGTGGGAGAATCTCACTTGTGATAAAGTTCGGACCTCAACCCAATTAGCTTGCTATCAGTTGATAGAAATAGCTCATATCCCAAAATATTCTGTATGCATCTCTTTCTTATTCGTATTTGAAAATGTAAGACTTGATTTGCAATAGGTTTCACTATTTCTTTTGAAGATGTTTTATTCGCTGTGCATTTTACATAACCCCTCCTTTCTGTTTTCTTTTTGAATAAAATAAACACTACCCTTTACTATTCAAACTGGATTAAGTTTTTTTAATTTTTTAACATGCTTACTAGAGACTGACACCATTGGGTGACATGATGTAGGGAGCCCGTCTTGACATAAAACAATGTTCTGTGTCACTCAGGGAATATTGCAAAGGCACTCAGGGAAAACCTGGAAAACTCAGGGAATTTGGAAATGTCAACTTGGTAGACACCCTGATAAACTGAAGCAATGCCTACATTGCTTCAGTTCGTGTGTCTGTGGTCCAAGAATCTGTGTCTCTGGCTAGGTCATTACCAACGATGCCACAGTGTCCCGGTAGCCATTGGGCAATGATATCATGTCCCCTTGTGTGAGCTAGATGGATAACCTCTCTAGTCTGCAACACAAGTTGTTCATGTGTCCTGCATCGTAACGCTGACTGTAGGTTTTGAAGGGCTACTTTGGAGCAGCAAAAAAGGACCCACTTTTGAGGTTGTGTTTGCACAATGTGATTAACATCTGCACACAGGGCAGCAAGTTCAGCTGCTGTAGATGTAGTTACGTGGGACACTGAACTTGATTGTGACTAGTAAGGCCAGGTTGACAACAGCACCTGTGGAGCTGGTGGCTGAGACAAATACATTGTGATGCATACAAATGTGCATTCTTTGTCCATATAACTTGTTCAATAGTGACAAGGTGAACTGTCATAGAGCCATTGTTGAATTACAAGTCTTCTGTGTGATTCCCAGAATTGTGTGGCATCCTTGTGGTTGTTATAGGCACCACCAGTTTAACAGTGGTCTTGGTGCTGGTGTAAAGCCCAGCAGAAAGCAGCCTTGATGTGTTGCAACAAGTTTTGAAAATATGGCTTAAGGTCTTTGTGCCGGCGAAGCAGCAATGACTGGAGACACAACGGGTGTCGAATGTGTGCTCTGAGGTTCTCAACTGTGATGCGCATATATTGGAAGCAGATGGTCTCTAGCAATCATGGTTGTTTTATGAGTCCAGGCGCACTGTGGTAGTCCAAGACACGTGTGTGGGGCCTGGCCTTTGCAAACTTTCGAGGGTGCAAACATTTGTTTTGCACATTTTTGCCAAAACTGGCAAGCTGTACTGTAAAAACCCAGATATGTAAAAAGCTCTGTACAGCTGCAGCATGGATTGCGGTGGCTGCATTTCGATGAGGGCAGAATGCAAGAATGCCTGTGTCCCGTGCATTGTAGGTGCATTAAAAATTTCCTGGTGGCCAAAATAATCCGGAGTCCCCCACTATGTCGAGCCTCATAATCAGATTGTGGTTTTCGGCGTTTAAAACCCCAGAATTCAATTCAGCATGGACCGTATTGACATGCACCAGGTTTTTCTGTACAGGAGCTTCATTATATGAATTATCGAAATTAGTCTCCGCTTCAGGTAGATGCAGTGGGGGCTCCACGAAAGGTCCCAGTGAATAGTCACACCTAAGCAGCGATGAGACTTTTGGTATGCAATAGCTTGGCCATTGAGAGAAATAGGGTGCAGTGTCATGGGTTTGTGCATAAATGCAATTAACACACATTTTTCAGTGGATGCACTAAGGCATTGTTTGTGGTATTAACAAGTTAGGGTGGCTGCTCACTGGATCCTTACACATACTTCAAGACGATTCTCCGCACAAGGCCAAAGACAAATATTGTCAGCATATATTGATTAGTGAACTGTCTCGGCTAAATGTTCAGCAAGGCTGACCACAGTTAGATTAAGCAGAGTAGGGCTCAATACCCCGCCCTTTTGGATGCCACCATATGTACCATATAGTGAACAGTGAGGCCATCTTTGGTCTGCACAAGAAAGGACGTTATCGTCGAGCAGTCATGGATCCACTGAAACATTCAGCCACCAATTTGGACATCCTCCAATGACTGTAGGTTCACTTCATGTGTGAAATTATCATAAGTCACTTTCACATCAGGAAAAATCACCACTGGTATGTGCTTGAGGCATTGGTTTACAATAAATGAACAGAAAAACTTGAGGCCTCCTTCCTCCCCACCCCTGTATGAATGCCGAAAACGGGCCATGTAAGAAAACAGGTGCTGGTAAATTCCAAATTTGTTGAAAAAAAGAAATTAGAAATAGATGCCGAGAAATGTTCACCAAATCTTGGAAAAAAAGATTCACTGCCAAAAAATCTCATTTATACTTACGACATTTCGGTTGACGGTCAGGGTTTGTGTTCAGGAATCTATACGTGCATCAGTTCATAAATTTTTGGAACCTAGTAGGAGTGCACAAGAGATAATAGACATGGATGACAGTGCGCACATTGTGTTTTACAACGTCCATCACCTCTTGTGAACTGCTATTAGGTCCCTAACAGTCATGTTGTCGTCACTGTCCCCCTGCTGTCCATGCTTTATGTAGCTGCTTTTAGAACGGTGGATCACGTTCTGGTGCAGGCATCCCGTATCGAAGAGGCTACCTGCTGTATGGGCCCCCAGGCTGTGGCAAGAGCAGTTTCATGTAAGTGACTCCAGGGCGTCTATGCAGATGCTAGCAGTTGTGCCTTAGCGGCACATGCAATTTGTAAAATGAACTATCTGGTGAGCTAAAGTTGGCGGGTAGAGCTTACATACCGTATATAGCAGGATTCAAGATGGAGTTAGATGGCATTCAGTTTTTGATGCTTTTAGCACACAAAAAAGACTGTGGCTAATGGCATGTCTGTTTTATCCCTTTGAAATTCATTATAAGTATGTTATTATATATGCCCACTAGTTTAAGAAGAACTTCACTTTGGCCTAGTTGGTATTTACTGCATATCATATTGACCGCAAAAAAGACGGGGACAGAGGGAGAGAACACATAAACCGCCCGTGCTGTTTATGTGTTCTCTCCCTCTGTCCCCGTCTTTTTTGCGGTCAATATGATATGCCCACTAGTTTGTTTATGGAAATATATTTAATAGACCTTATTATAAATTTCAGCATCATTCATGTTGAATACATTGGATGAAAGCACTCAAAGTAACTGTACATAGAAAGAATAGTGTCTTTTTTATTGGTACAATGCGAAGGCACAATTCATTTCTGGAAAGGCATCCGTTGCACATATCTGGTTAATTTTTGCTGTATATGTTGAAAGCAGAGAGCTATACAAGACCACAAGGAGTTAGATGATATTTGAAACAGCTTCGACACTAGTTTGAAAAAATGCTCTTAGATATGCGTCTTGTGAAGTTATTTATCTGCCATGCCTTGCCTAAAAGCCAAACATTCACTACCTCTCTCCCAACACGCTCGTCCTGTCTCAAGCCAGCTATGCCGCAATACACCTCTGTTATGTGGTAAAGCATGCAAACGCCGCGAAGGCGGTTTTGATTTCGTGCGCAGGCAGTTTTCAGCTTAGCTTCTCTGAAAAAAAAAAAAAAAATGTCGGGTATACCGTAAACAGACATTGTTTGCTATAGATATCGCTTGAAAATCTGCTTAGGGCAGACCGGAAATAGGCGTTTTCGACGAGAGATATTGACATTTGTTAAATGCATTCACTCTCCACTAAGCTCCATTGAGACAGACACTGCCACTGAAGATGTCACTATTTAGGTCACCGTAGGGGCCAGGAGTGTGCTTGCTGACTGGTCAAGCTCGAATTGTCTAGTGAAGGCCAATTTCGGGTTAGAAATAACGAAAGTTTGGGACCATAGAAAATCATGAGTGAAAATCAGGGCATTCAGTTAGGATCGAATTAACCAAAGTCGAATTAACGAAAGTATATTGTATTCCATGTCATGGCTATACTTTGTCGTGATTTGATTGTCTTCTGTTCATAAATAAAATTCTTATTACATATGTAACACAAGTTCATACATTTTGAGCCAATCAGAAAGGGGCATATTAAGCCATTCAGAAGAGCTGACAAGATGGTAAATTCAACAATGTGGCAGAAATTGACAGTTTTAAATATGGCATCCCAATTTGGACTGTCAAGGTGCTGTGTAAGAAACTGGCATTTCTCTGGCACAGAAATTATAATTATTACCGGAGACAATAAAAAAGCCAATCTTCCTGTTTAAAATTTCGTGCCCCATTCTTGCATGCCAAATCTGTCACTGTGAGATTCTTGATGTTGTTTTTTCAAGTATCCCACTTGTTACTGTGCAAGAGCAGCTCTATAGAGGTTGCCAGACTGAGCCTTTGGTTACTTTTGGATGCAGTGTAGTGTTTCTTTATTGATTAACATTCAACTGGCCCTAAGCAGATGCTGTCAAAATCTATAAATTTAATGTCATTATGAAGATCTCCTGTGGGAACTTCAACTCTAAAGGAGCTGCCACACAACTTTTGCCTACGCATTCTTTCTGTCCTACAAATCCTATTCTCCCTGTAAGGCTGACCTTTCTGGTAGTCTAGTAGTGTGATCTACCAGTTTGGGCTAGCTTTAGTTTTCTTTTTGATGTCCCTCAAACAACTGGTGCTGTGTATGGATGTCAAATTGCACTACATAGCTGTAACAAAGCACAAAGATGCAGTCACACACTCAGGATGAGGTTGCCGTATGTTAAATGATGTTAAATGTGTGTGTGTACTTCCTTGTGCGCTGTTAAAACTATGTGATGATGGTGATGATGAATGTGGTTTTTTGTGGCGCGAAGGCCAAATATGGCCAAAGAGCGCCAGCCCAATGTGAATGAGTTCGCAGTGGATCTGTGAATAACGAGAGGTTGATGTTACATGGCTGTAAAGGGGCCTAAAAAACAGTCGCTGTCAATTGCCTATATGAGGTAAAATTATGCCAACGGTTGATGAGCTTTACTATAGGCATGAAAGATACATTGTGAAACAATGATGATATAGTAAAATATGTTGGAGGTAAACATTTGCATGAAGCACTACTGCCTTAACAGAGCCCTTGAAGTGCGAGGACCTGGAGGCGTATGCTATACAGAACCAATATCACAGCGGCATCCTCTCGAAAAAGGATGTGCTATGAATTAATGGGGCTAAAAACATGCAATTCGACATCATTCAAGAATCCTATAGCTGCTCTGGTGTCGAACGGTTCTGCGCCAAGGTACGTTACAGGATGGAGAGGGCTGCACTAGAACTATGTAGCGCAACTTCACACTCATGATCAAAAACAAACCACGAGCTTTCATTGGGCCCGTGCAGCACAGCTTTGGCGGGTGCCCTCGAGTACAGCATCTGTGTGCTCAACCTGAGTGAGCGGGGCCTCTCGGACGACCGGCTGCAGCACCTCATGTCAGTGGCACCCCAGCAGAGCATCATTCTGCTCGAGGACATTGATGCTGCTTTTGTCAGCCGGGAGGAGAGCAGCACAGGTGGGTGGTGGTGGCGGTTCCCACTCTCTTACTGTGTTCATCATGGCCAATGCGAAACAAAAGCCTCTCCCTACAGTCTTCAGTTATCTCTTTCCTGTGTCAGCCAACTCCATCTTGCCTATTTCAAGCTGGCTATTGTAACAACAGCTTCAGGGTAGCCAGGTTTGCAAAGTTTTTTTTATCTGACCATCCACGCACTGTTTTATGAAGTGTTGGCAAGACTTGATCACCACCGAGCAGACGCAGGAAAAGGCGATGCCATTTTTGACAAGCTTGAAATAGCATGAATGAAAGCTTAGGAAGGCTTTCGCAGATCAGGACATGTATTTCGACTATACCTGTGATCCCCCAAGCACAAGCTGCAGGTTTAGGAACTGAATCCTGTGTTCTTTTGGGGTCTCGAACAAAAAGTCCAAAACCTAGCCCTTGCTCTTTGAACACTTTTAGCACCTTGTGGTTGACTGACCGTCCACAGCTCTTGGATTTTTATTTTTTATGAGCTTCGCCATGGCACAATTACCCTTTTATAACTTACTTTATTTTTTTAATTTTTGGTGAGTGCGGAAGAGGGGGGTGGGGGGGGGTGTTGGTGTGCTTATGCAATGGTGTACTTTGCTTTTGATCCCTGTGTCGACTGATAAATAGACGTGTTTTTCCAAAAATAAACTTTAGTTTTAAGTAGCGTTCATCCTGTCTGACTTTCCATTTTGTGTCCTAAATTTTTGCACTTTAAAAGTCAATTACAAATTCTTACAAACTCACCCAAATTTCAGTTCTTGTGTTCTACACAGTAGAGTAGATTTTAGTTCATTCGACTGTGGTTAATTCGAATTTCCGGCTAAGTCGATCCCTATCGATGGTCCCGGCAGGCACCCAAGCGTTTCAGCGCCCAAACTTCAGGTATTTTGATCTCAAAATTGTCCTTAACCAAATAACTCGAACTTGACTAATAAGCTTCGCAGTGTTGTGCAGTGAAGCACAATAATGGAAAGGGGCCACTGTCACGGGGCATAGTACACATTTATTATTATTATTATTATTATTATTATTATTATTATTATTATTATTATTATTATTATTATTATTATTATTATTATTATTATTATTATTGACTTGAATGGCAACTTTTTTCTTGCATTGTGTGCTGTCACATCATCTGCCACAATCTGGGTACAGTGAGGAACAGCACTTCAGTTGGATACCTAGCTGCAGCAGGTATTGAAATGGTGTCATCCTAGTGGATTGTTGTGGTTCATTGCAGTGAAGGCAGCCTATGAAGGGCTTAGCAGGGTGACGTTCAGCGGTCTGCTCAACATGCTGGATGGAGTGGCCTCTGCAGAGGCACGAATCGTGTTCATGACCACCAATCATCTGGACCGGTGAGTCCCTCTTGCAAGCATTGTACTGCTGTCTTTTGTGCAAAAGGTGAGTCTGGTTGGCTGATGACATACTGAAATGTACGAAGAAAATAACAAATCTGGCAGTGAAAGTACAAAGACAAATAGTATTAGTGCAATGCCTTCAGCTTCTCTGGTTCTCTGCACGGAAGGAATTGGACGCACCGTCCTTGTTTGAAAGATGATAGTTCTTTGCTAGAAGAGCCAATTCTGAGGCTAGTTGGCACTAGCTTGTCCAATACCATCTGCATTAGGGTTGCAAGCTCTTGAGTGAACAAAGTCGGGATGGGGAGGAGCGAGTGAAGAGGGCGAGGGTGGTGGCTGGCAACAGCTGACCTTGTCATCGCCAGGAGCCACTAGTCTGTACATGCAACAAACTTCAGCGAGCGTTTTAGTTATAATGTGTCGCGATTTTCAACAAGAAAGGTTGCTTGACTAACAAGGCTATCAGTACAGAGAGAAGTGCTGTGAACAGCTAGAGCCTACAACAGAGCTAGAACCACAACAAAAACGAAATTGGCTTTCTGTTTATCTCAGTAAAACAGAAAAAAAGAATACTGTGCAACTGAGGTGTCACACATTATGAAAAGAAAATCTGGTCTAGTTTTGTTATCCAGTAAGAAAAGAAATAAAAGTCAGGACATTTGGCCATCTTGACTTAACCAAGTCGATGCACAGGGCATATACTGATAAGTCAGGACTGTCCCGCTAAATCTGGGACGCTTGGCATTCTTAGTCTGGATCCATTGTGTGTCCTTGTGCTTTATTTCACAGTTGTGTTATGCAATCAGTCAACTAGTTTTTTGCACTTTTTAGCCCTAATAGACCTACCGAGGCTGCTGGATAATCTGCAGAAAAAAGTGCTAGAAGAAAGCAATATTTTTGGCTGTGGCGAGCCATAATTAATTGGGAAACTGAAGATGTAACTAGGTTTGACGAAAAGGCAACAAAGATGGCATATTTTCAATTACGGTGAGTATGAAAGTGACTCTGAAACTTGATTTGGTGGATTACCATGGAACTGAATACTCATCAGAAAACCTCTGTTGAAGGCAACAAGCCATCGGTGCCAATAACCCACCTTTTAGCCTTCATTAGAGACATTGCCAAAGAGCTCACATCTCTGTGCAACAGGCACAGGAAGCCAAAGCCTCTTGAACAATGCTCAAGGATGTAGATGCAGAATACATATAAACTGGGCATGGCTTTATTGTGAAAGAGGTGCTTGAAGAAAGTTTGCACTCCTGAGAACAGCGGAGTGTGTCTGCAGCAGTGTTTGAGCATTGGCTCTGCTAGAGTTCAATGCATGCAGCATCATGTGCTATGTGTGTCTTGTCCTTCCTTTTGTCTTTGTCTCTTAGCCATATTTGCATGCTTGCAATGCTGAACCAACTCATCCAACTAGCTGTGTTGACCAAGAGAGTGCTTCATGAATTGGAGCTGTATTGTGGAGTTCAAATGAGCAAACACGTCCACCATGTAACTATGGGATTCACAGGGTGTCTACCGACCAGGAAAACCGGCAATTCTCAGGGATTTAGAATAGTCTGGAGATACTCAGGGAAAACTCGGGGAATTTTTGCTTCAATCAGGGAGAATTAGCGGTCATTTTATTAAAAGGGAACGAAAGTCGCCCTACTGCTGGCTCGAGTAACAGAGAGGAATCAAAACGAATTCTCTTTGCCAGTGTACAGTCAACAACCGATTTGCCGGACGGCCGATTTTTGGGAAATGCCCGATAATGCGGATGGCTTCGCGGCACCACCACGTGCCCCGTATAGTCAAATGAATAAGAACGTCTGTAATTTCAGACGCAAGAACCCTTCGCTGTCCGGTTTTCCGGACTTTTTGCCACGACCGCAAGTCCTAAACAGCATTAATCAAAGCCAACACCGCCGTTTTGATTATCTCGCCGCCTCGAACCAGCCATTTCGCGCGGCCACGCGAGGTCTAGCTGCTTCGACGTCCGCTATTAAGGTTCTTGCCGTTCGGTGTCGTGTTTTTCATTGAAAAAATTCGCCGCTGTCACCTACTCCGCCTCTGAAATACTCGCGATTGGCTTCGAAGCTTAGAAAGCATGACGCGTTGTACAATACCGGTTGCCGAAAGGTAGCTTCGCCTCAGCACAGAATGTTACGCGGTGAAGCGTACGTGAAGTATTGCGGTGAAGCTTCACAAGTGTGGGAAGGGGCAATTGTCACGGGGCCCAGTATGTATTCCTTAATAATACACGCGTCCACCCGCCGTCTCCTGTCACAGTTCGAGCACCGATATGCCTAATAAGTGTACTGGCAAGCCTTCAGAGCTTTTTTGGACGTGCCTGTGACGAATTGAGCCCTTAAGGGTAGTAAAAGACATGCATTCGTTTTTTTGGACTGCCTGGTTTGATTTTGTGGACGTTTTGGTGGCCCCTAGGAAGTCCGAAAAATCGGACGTTGACTGCAAAACTGACCAAGAGAATGCTTCAAATGGTCCGTGGGGCGAACGCGCGCCGGAACGAGGACAAGAACAGAAATGACAGTCGCATTTAGGAATAATCGGGAAAGGCCTCTTCTTTGAAGGAGCTTGAGCTTGTTTAGCTCAAGCTCCTTCAATGTCTAGGCTGACGCAAAGATGCAGGTGTCCCTCAGCCAAACCAAAATAAACTCTTTAAAGCAGTGAAAGGCAACACTGAGGCATGGTGCACGGGCTGAGAGTATGTGAGGACAGTTGAGGTTGACTTTGCAGCTGCTGAGAAAATCTCACTTGTGACAAAGTTCGGGCCTAATACCAATGATCTTGCTATCACCTGATAGAAATAGCTCATTTTCGAAAAGATTTACTTCTGTATGCATCTCCTTTTTATTCATATTTGAAGATGTTTGACTCGACTTGCAATGGGCTTTATCATTTTTTTTTTCAAAGATATTCACTGTGCATATTACTATCCCTTCCCTTCAGTTTTCTATTTTGAATAAAATAAACACTACTCCTTGCTATTCAAACTGGAATTAAGTTTTTTTTTTAGGTGCTTACTTTAGAGTGACAGCATCGGGTGACATGGTGTCAGCCTGTCTTGACATAAAATAAAGCTCTGTGTCACTCAGGGAAAACCTGGAAAACTCGGGGAACTTGAAAATGTCAACTTGGTAGACACCCTGGGAAAGCATTCACGAGCACAGACGAGGCTGCTGACACCTGAAAAGCAGTTGCTGCTGCAATTTATACTGAAGCGATCGCTGCTGAGCAGTGTCACTTTGAAGAAAAGGGCACAATGCAGTGAATATGGTGAATAGTGATTAATCACTATACACCACAAAGTAAAGCTGCATGTCCTGCAATCTTTAAGTTTATTTTCCCTATTTTGCACATTTTGTCCAAGCAACACTATTACAAAAGCTATTGTTTCCCAACGTCATTGATAAAGTGACTTTCAAGGTAGTTTCTAAAGTGAACTTTGCTCAAAAACAAGGTAAGGTACTCTTAGGTTTCTAAATACTTTTTAACAGAAGTGACGCCATCTTATTTTTTTGAGCATGTCACTAAACTGAGGTAATGAGGTCACTAAATTCTCATTAAAATTTTCTCTATTGTTGCTAAAAATTTTGCTAAAACAGCCAAGTGATTTTCATATAAAGTAGGCATTCTTGTAACGTTATAATGTAAGCTAGGATGGTGTAATGCTACTAGCGGAGTGTTCTGCATTCATCTAGTGTCCATGCCAGTGAAGAATAAGTGGTAAATTTATCAGCAGGGTGTAGAGAACTTCGTTTAATTTATTCATACATATAGAAAATATGCATGATGACAGCCGAAATCCTGCATTTACCTCTGGATTTCAAGATGAAAAATTTTACAAGGTTCAAATGACCACGGGTCACGTGATTGTCCCACAAGAAAGATGGACCGCATTACGAATACAAAATTTCTAGCTTTAAGTGCTCGTGTCAAAAAAAAAAAAATATGCAACACTATCTTGGTCATGGTGTTTACACGGCGATGAAAATTATATGAGCTTTATACAGGTGAAATATTAGATTGCTGCCACTTAATCCACTTGAACGCTCCATGCAGTATTGATTTGTCCAAGAGCCGTGTGAAAAAGGAGACAGCGTATTGATTTGTGTCAATAATGCCAGCCGATCTTATCTGTATGCCTAAGTTTTTATAGTTCATATGTCCTATTATTCAGTTTAAATCTATTGCAATAAGTTTAGATAATTTACTGCTACACTTGTGAACATCTAGCAGTCAAACTTAATGTGAATCTATAGCGTCCATAGCATTTTAAGAATCCTTCTAATAGCTTTCCAAAAGAAAGAAAAAGAAAGAGATGGGACAAAAAGTGTCGCAGTTAACCGCAGCCTTTGTAAGTGCAGACCATGGTTGCTTCATCATGGTCACAGAGTTCATGTGCTGTACAACCAATTTCGATGGTCTTTCTCTACCTATTGAATAATAAAACACATTCTAGAAAGTAATTTTTGAAGCAACTTTCTTCACTTCAAAGTCGCTAAAATGTCGCCAATTTTACTGTCGCCTTGCTACAAAATAGTTGCTGGTTGCTAAAGAAAAAAGAAATGTTGCTAAACATACAAGTTACTTAATCTAGCAACAAAATTGCTAAGACGACAACACTGATATTATCAACGCAAGAAACACATTTGGTTTTCAAGTGACAGGATTTTTACAGAACTGAAGTAAATGAAAAAATGACTGCCCTATTCTGCACTATATACCATATTGAATGTATTAGATAATGAGTGTATCTCCTTTGTTTTTGAAATGATAACTTTCCTAAGCTTGATATGATGACTATAGCTTCTTTTTTTTTTCTGTTCCTGCTAGAGTGATGAAGTTCAAAGTGTATTCTAATGACAAGAAGGTAAATCAACCCACAAAATTTGACTAAACTTGGTTAGAAAGTTCAAAAGCTTATCTTCAGCCTAGCATTCCCTTAAAAAAGGAGGCACTTGATAAAGGTTCAAGTGTTGTCTTTATGGCTGACGACAAGTTAGGAAAAATATGCACTCCCATGCAAAGAAAGAAAGAAAAACCAGTTGAACTGCACTAAAAGACCTGATCAGTGGTATGTAAAGCATACCAACAAGCTCACTGAATGAAGAATGGGTGCAGTTAATAAAGTTCAGTTTAGCTGCGGCCATTTTTGTGCAGGGCAGTCAGGGCATTGCATCAGTCTCAGATTAATTGAATCTAGATGTTCATTGACCATTGCAACACCGTCTAACGTTTTGTTACACTGTCACTATTGCAAGTGTACTCCAATGTTACCAGAAAGTACTATAGCTTTGCTTAGAGACAAGAATGAGGAAATTCACCGTATGGTTAAGGCTTGGCATACCGTTAATATTGATAGCACATGCATTATTCAGCACTCAATTATTTTGCACCCAGAGGAATTGTCATGCCTAAACATTTATTTTTTGTGAGCAGCCGCACATGTTGACGATTGATGGGATTTCGCTGCCTTCCCTTGAGCATGCACAGATTGGTTTTGAGTCTTCCTTCTCCTCCACCACTGTGTGAGCTCTCAATTGACAGTCGGTGTTTGTGCAGTGCTTTTCATTGCTTGTCGCGTCCACGTTTGCACACCTGCCTTTCAGTAACATGAATCCCTACCAACTTGCTCAACTTTCAGTAATTTTAAACTTAGTCAATTACGATTAATCATATTGACACACGCACATTGTTTATCTTTTCCTGGTGACCGTTTTTCACCAGCTAACGAAGTTAGCGCTTGGTGCAATGCACAACTTTCTCTAATGTTGTCGGCAATTATGTATGAAAGAATCCTATCAGATTGCATGCACAAATCGAACGGCAGTGTATATTGTCATGGTTATAAAACCATTTACACAGTGTATTTGCAAGGCGTATATAAACAGCAGCTGAGAATCCCGAGAGGCTGTCGCCATTTCATCATCTTCACCGTCAAGGACCTTGTCCTCTTTTTCCACTGTAACAATATTATATGAGAGCGCCAGCAGTTGCACTGCAATGTATGACGAGTCACTTATAAAATAGCCAACACACTTGACACGTAGATCAGATTTCATTGACTGACAACTGTGCTTGCCAGTATCATTGTGTTTTGAGTGTCACTTGTTTTCCTAGTCACAAGTTTGCCCAATAAAGAGTTAGATTAGTGACTGACAATTTTGCCAATGCTTTGTTCTTCATCGTCATGGCAATGTAACAATATAACTAGTGAATTACTGTCCGAATTGACAAGACGTCAATTAATAAGTTGTAGACAGTTATGCGAAAGCTCAAACTGGGATGTTTTTCTGCTTGTCTACTGTAATATCAATTCAATTCAATTCAAGTTTATTTGAATCTATACATGTACAGATGACAGGAGTACAGACAAAAAGCCAAATGAATTCGGCTTGACGGGGCCTGTACCCCCTACAGAAATAGCACTGTGCACAATAAAGAGAACACAAAGTCATCCGAGTCATCCCCCCACCCCGCCACCTGAAATTGATAAAAAAAGTTGGGTGAGCCATGTCTTGGGGACTAAACAAAAAAATTGGAATATGCAAGAAAATATGCATTGTTTGTTAGCATCTAGCATAGCTTGACAAGAGATACACTAAATTTTTATCATGGGATGTTATCTTGTACCCTGAAAGAAAGAAAAATATCCGAGTCACAAGCTGGCAAGGTGACAAGCGCTGAAAGCAGATAAGGAAGTGAGTTGTGAGCAAACAAAATTTGGAGGATGCTTAACCTTGACCTTTAAGAGTGGAATGTGATAGCGTGCAAAGATCCCGGTGTGCTTGCTACGTTTCCTGTCAACTGCAGCTTTCTTGTGGATGCACAGAGGTGAGCGCCATCTGGGTGCTGTTGGTGCAAGGAACTGAGTGGGCCGCACCACTCTGTGAATGGTAGAAACACTGGAAAAGGGGTTTGTGTTCGAGTTTCCACGTAACAGAATTATGTTTTCTGGCATATTCAAATTATAATCCGATGCTATTATGTCTGTATGTTATAGGTCATACTTTAAGATTTTTCTGACGCATTTTACTTTTAGGAATTCAATCAGTTCAGTAATGCCTCTGCGCCATGTGGAAGACCTACGTGGTTGTGGTTTGGAACGATTTTTCATGAAACGACATCCGATGCAAGGTGCTGACACTGGATTTTTTGCGACACGGGGCTCTTAACGCTATTGTGTTAAAACTGCTGTATGTGTGTGCGATGTCTACACAGTGGTGGCTGTCTGGGCGGGACGGATGACATACCGCTCGACCTAAACCGAGCGTGACAAGCCACGAACGGCTTTCACGGATGAACTGAAAGAAAAAGCTTGTGTTTGGCGTTCAAGAAAACCTTTATTTACTGGTCGTCCTCATCAAGACCCTCAAAGGAAACATCATATTCGTTCCAACGCCGAAACAAATGCACAACACTTCAGAAGGCCGTGCTCCCCTCTGTGTAGTCCGCCAGAAACTTTAGGCTGCCACTGGTGGCAGCACGCAGTGAAACATTGAACCGCTTCTTTCATCGGTAGAGGTACTGGTGGGAGGCCTCACAGTTACTGAGGCCCATCTCCCCGGCAAGCTATGTCGCATGCCCTTGAAGGCTCCAGTTGCTTACCGTTCATCCCGCTGCTCATTCTGTTAGGAAATTCATCAATCCCTCGTTGACTTCTTCGCTGAAGACTGCATGGCACCTGTGGATGGTGTGCTTATGTGTCCTACTTTCGTGGCACTCGTGCAGCAGCGCTTCAAAGTTCAAATCTAACTCCTGTACACGCTTGCAGTCCACGTTGAAATGATGTTCGTTTCATGATTCCGGTAACATTCAATGACCTCCACTTTCTTCTTGACTGTGTAACTGTTCCTCGTCGTGTATAAAAAGGCAGCAACACCACTGGCAGTGACTGTGCGATTACAGACTGCAAGACTGCAGCTTAAGTAGACCCCTTTTGAAAGAAAGCACCACCTGTTGCATGCAACTGCATCTGGCTAAGTGCGTCAACAAAACAGTTTCTTTCTGTCTTGTTTTTTTTTCTTTCTTTCTTATTTTCTTCCCGTCACGACATTCAGGAGGATATTTCTGCAAATTTTGCAGGCTGCGGGATATGTTCTATGGGGTGGGCGTTGACTCGGTGGTTTTGACATAATTGATCTTTTGCCTAAATGGGGGGTAGGCGATGACTCAGGCTATTGAGATTATTTTGCTGAAAAAGGAAACCCGCAAAAGGAGAATACCACATGATTACACACTGACCCGCACTAAAAAGCAGTGCCCTCAAAAAGGCTCGCTGGGTAAGAAATGGATTGTGGCACGAAAGATAACTGTGCATGCACTCTTTCTACGACATGCCAATAGCTATCACAAGTAGAGCTGCAATTGGGGCCAGCTGGTAATACATATTTGGGTAAAGGTACAGTTATTCAGAGGGACGAAGCATATATACCATGCAGGGTGTGATGTGTGGTCTGTGCTTCGTCCAGTTTTGTTACTGTGAATAACAGTGCGTTTATCAAAAAGAGAGACAAAGAGAGAGAAAAAGAGCTATCGCCATATGTTCCGCATCAATGCCCTGCATCATGCAAGGTGCAACGGATTAAGCAGTAACTCCTCACCTACACTTTTGTTCTCATTGTGAGGTTTTCCAGCGAGCCCGTGCGACAAGATGGTGAGTCGGGCTAGTTGGTTAAAGTTCATGTTGAACAGATCTCGAAACGCACCGGCACACAGGCAAAAGGTTACAAAAAAGTAGGCAGGACAATTGTTCCTTTCAGAACCACTGTCTTGTCTGCTTCTGCTTTTTCTTTTTAGCCTTTTGTCTGTGTGCCAGTGCACTTCAAGGTCTGCTCTACATGAGCCTATGTGAAGTACGTTTCTCAAGGCATGCTTCTAAATTAAAGACAAAGGAAAGGAACATGGTTCAACATTTTGAACAAGCCACCCTGGCGCAAGGAGGACTTATTAACAATCATATGTTCTCAAGGTTGCAGCACCGTGTATTGTGGAGCCCACAAAAGCAGCAGCACACTCCTCTTTTCGATGCCTGCAACGTTCCTTTGATAGCTTGGCATGCAATGAATTCCTCTGATGTCCCAGTATTCCGAGCATTGATTTGTCCATCACAACAGTATAGAAGTTAACATAATGCATAGATTTTTTGGTGGTTTACTTCTTGCAGCAAAAGCAGTGCAAAGATAAATTTGGCAAAGCATAAAAAAGTTACTGCTTTTTCAAGGTGGACACAAGCCCTGCTCTTTGCAACTATAGTGGATGCTCTTGGAACCTGCTTTTGTTTTGGTGCAGCAAACAATGAAGCTATAAGTTGGGCACCTGGACAGTGTGTCTTGACATGAATTGCCAATGTGACACAACAGGGGGTATGCATGTAGCATTGCTGATCAAGGAGGCAAGGATTTTTTTCAGAAACACACATATGTTGAGTGAACATCCAAACGAGTGTACCTGGTCATGGGGTTTTGAGCCAAGCACTCTAACCACATGCCACGGTACTTTGCACAAGCAATTACATAATGCTTGTATCGTTTAATAGTCCTTCCATATTGGAAAATGTCCAGAATAAGCAAAATTAATATCGTGGCAAACTTCTATTTCTGTGCGTGTGTGAAGCGAAGAGTTTGTATGAGGTACAGCAAAGAATACTGCAAGGCTATAGTAACGAAGCACATTTAATACAGTGCAGCCTTGAAACGTTACTTGGCAAATTTAAGGAATAAGATGCAAAAAGATTGTTTGAAAGTCAGAGCCTTTGGTAGAGCACCTGTGTAGTTCGACGAGGGACGTTAGTGAACTCAGAACAATGGGGATTCCTGGAGGCATGTGGAACAATGTGCTGCAGATAACGAGGTAGAGGGTTTGGCTTGTTTGCATTATGGTGTCCGTGAGATACAGGAGCTTGGTTTTCGTGTCTAAGCATGTTGTGGAGTTTGGGGCTTGTAACGGCAGTTTGCAGTCACAGACTTGAGGGAAGCAAAGAGTTACTGAAGTCTGTTGCTTTTTTTCTATTTTGACTACGTGGTTTGACATCTCAGGGGCAATAGAGAGGGATATATGTGCAGTCGAACCCACTTATAACAATATTCAAGTGCCATGAAAATTCTGTTGTTATAACCGATAATTATTATAACCGGGTTGCATGAAAAAATCAAAATAGGGGAATGGCAGAGCCGATGTGAGAAAACAATAATGGTGGGGAGGCCATTGCCCCTCCCCACCACCTTCCTCCATCCGGCTGCTGATTATGTTCACTCATGTAAATGCGTCCTGGGTGCTGTGATTGCGTATAACAAGCCACCACTGTCGGCATTAAAGAATGGCACTGCTATAACTGTAAAGAGGTGTCACGGGTGGCAAGCGATATGAGAACACCGTCGAGGCATCGCTTTGGTGGCCACAAAGGGGGCCTTTTAATTAAAAATTGTGAGAAGGCTGCCGTGGCAGCCTGTCAGCTTGAGAAATCCAGAAGAAACGCTTAAGACAGATCACCAGAAGTATCTCGCCATGTACACGTACTTCTCACTAGCTTGCACGAGACTAGCCTATGTCTGTCAGCCTTGCATGCTTTACGCAAAGCTTGCCGACATCCTATTCCAAGGCATCCAGGTGCTCCACGTAGTGCAGTGGAAGGTTTCTTGCGAAAATGAAGCCCTGGAGGGACAAAATCATCTGCCGGGGCTCCAGTGAGGACAACATTGAGGTAGCCTGCCCTACCGCGTCATCGTTGCCATCTGATGCAAGCATGTTCGTGACAATCGTCTCATCGGTTAGAAGCACTTAGTTCCCAAATCTATAGCCGTGCACTTTCTTTTCACCGGCAACAGTGTGCATTGCCGATGATCTGCGGGCAGATCAGCCATCTTCCCTTTCAGCAGCGAGTCAAGTGAGGCTAAGAAACCGTGTGGCCAGGAATGATTTCGACGCAACCAGCAAAGATGGAAGCGCACGATTAAGCTGTTTGCAGAACTGCACTGAATGAGGAGCCAGCGAGCAACATGTGAGCAATCGAGCAATCTGTGAGCGGTGCAGTTGGTGCAGTCCATTCGTGTTTCGGAGGGTGGGGCAGTGTAGAGCTATGGGTGCAGCCAATTTGTGTTCGGAGGGGCGGAAGGGCAACAGGAGAAAGCCATGCGGAGATGGCTGGAAAATGAGCACGCAGCAGCTGTTGGAGCAGCGGCCCATCGTGCAGCGGCTCAAATTTGTTGTTATTGTTAAACTATATTGTTAGAACCAGTATCGTTATAAGTGGGTTCGACTGTAATTTGGTTGCCACTCTAATAAGGGTCTGTATTTTATATGTCTGTGGGCACGTTCCTTGTTTCTCTGTTGTACGTAGCACAAGAAGAAAAAAAGTATTTGAACACTTCTGTGACCCAAGGTCATGGTGAGGCGGTGTAGATTCGGTCAAAGACTGTTAATACTCTTGATCACAGATGGTACTGAGGTACCTCAGCAACTAGCACACACTGGCAGTGTCTACTTTGGTAAAGAAAATGTTTTTACATGTTGAGCGGAGCGGATGTGTTCGCAACTTCTCTGGGTAGCATGCACCCCACGGTCATTTATTGTGGATGAGAAGTGTTTGTGGGAAGTGAGAAGATGCAGTGCTAGCATCAAGAACTGGTTGTGAAGGCTTTTTCAAGTGACACAAGAAAGAAAAATGTATGAAGCAGCACTGTGTGACATGCTCATGTGAGCTTGTATGGCTGATTGACTTCGTTGGTAGTGATGTTAGACGAGTGTTTGACTCAATAGACTATAATGGTGAAGGCACACCTGCACTTGGTTACTTAGAAATGCTAAGCTTGCCAATTCACCTCTTCCAAAAGCTTCTTGGAAGAATGCCCTTAATTCCTATTGTAGAACTACTTTTTATCTCAGTGGTTTATGGTCTACCTAAAGAAAAAGAACAGGCACCAGCTTCGGTGACACATCTAGCTTCATTCATATATTTGAGTCAAGCAGGCAGCTCAAGTCGGGCCTCTCAGTGTGCTTGCAAGACAAGCGCTGCTGTATGCAATTATGGAAGCTATTTAGGTTTGGGCTTGTGAATGTACAACGCAGCCACAAAAGCCATGACATGCCCACACCACACTAAGTAATTGGTGCAAAATGTGTGCAAGATGGGCTGATGTGTGAATGTGGGTGTCATTGAAAGCTATGTACAAACAGAAATGAGTACTCATGAGAAAGTGTACAGAAGAATATCACATTGTTGCATGGCAGGATTTAAATACATATATGCAAAATCTCCAGAAACACCATCAGACTACTTCACATACACCTTGTTCACTGGTTCATTCGGCATGCACACCAGAAGTTCGACACTGGGCACAGAGCTACACAGTACTTGCACACCTAGGATGCGAGTAAATCGGTGTGATTGGCCAAGGTTGCGGTCTACCAGCCTCTTTATCCATTGCATTTTCTTTCAGGTGTGAAAAATACATTGCTGAAACTGTGGACCATCAGTGTGAATAGCAGACGCAGCATTTTCTATAGTGGCAACCCATTCTCTGTTGCTAGATGCCATCTAATAGCGCAAAACGTGCACCTCAGCTCTCAACTGGCCACCAGTACAATTTTCTGTCACATGATCACAAGGTGTGCGAAATGCCTGGCAGTGGTTGTACATGTTTATCACAGGTGGAGCAGGAACAATTGTAAGATATCTGTGCATTAGTAGAATGCTTTGCCTGAAGTGATTTGTGCCCACCTGTGCACTGCACATCGCTGCAAACATTGGATTGTTCCATTGTGAAGTCACATATCTGCCACGCGAAAACTGCTCAATCTGCAAATGTGGCTGAAAGGCTGTGGTTGTAGTGGTCATTGCTGTCCTTGGGTGCCTGGATGCCGTGTCCAGCTAGGCTATCTGAAACAAAGCTCCTTTCAGGAATACACTGTTGGTGCTTATAGAAACATACAAAGGTTCTGAACATATTGCACATCTGCCTTTCTTGGATTTGATGGCACTCTGAACATGACACAAAGATGTATTGCTCCATATTGTTCATTTGGTAGACATTTCATTGTGGCCAGTGTAGCTGAATGTAATCTTGTCAAGCCTGCCTTTCTTTGTACACAGAACTTCTTTTCAAAAAGCCTGAACTGGCATAACACAACACAAGTGAAAACAAAATGATGGGTACTTTGCTTGCTCGGGTTTTTCAAAGCACATGAACTAGACCAATCTCTGGCCCTTCCAAGAAACTTCCTCCACTAGTACCATAGTTTCATGGATACAATAACCATGGTTGGGTTGAACTTCAATTACAGCCTGCTGCTGTAATTCGTTGTTAGGTGATAAGCTAAACCACGCTTGAATGTAAAGTTACCGTAGTTATTAAAAATAACTACAGTTAGGAGATGAGTTCAACTGTAGTCATAACCATGGTTAGAGTAACTAGGGCGCAAGTTGCACAGGTGCTGACAATGGAGAAGGTGTCCATGTGCTGTCTAGGCCATAGTACTTGTCAAGGATTTTATCGAAAACAGTGCATGGATGTCACTACTTCCTGCATACTGCACCCATTGGTGGAACAGCAGTCTGGTTAAAGGAACACCAAAGGGAAATGGCTACCTTTGTCTAGACATGCAACAGATGAATCTCTCCAGAACCCATTATGCATTTCTCCATAGAGGCAGGTGACCTATAGGCAGACAGAATCAAAGTAGCACTTCCCTTGAAGAATGTGGCTGTTGCTGTATTTTGGTCCCTGTGCAACGAAGACATACGTGTCTGAGTCGAGTTGCATGTACAGCACAGTCATTTTTTTTGTTGAGAGTTTAACTAGCCTTTGATACATTTCCAGTCATCGTGGATGTGTCATTGATTATCAGTTTCACATATATATCCCTTTTAGAGCACAATTGACCAAAGCAGCACATGTGATCAAAAGAATGACAGACTACCCATCACTAATTTCATGCTGCTTAATTCCAAGCACATGCATAGATTGTCCAGCACTTTAGTAAGGCATAATACTGCATCATGAAACCGCTCTAAAAATAATTGGTCAAGAATACAGTTGTGGTGCAAGCATCCCAAGGTGGTGGTGTCATCTGTCTTTTGTTTTTATGTAGTTTTTGGCACTAAGCTTTCACTTTTCGTAAACATTGCCTCTATTGGCAAATGTGTGATCTTCCAATCTACCTAATATTTTACTCTCTTGGCCCATGTGGATGTTGTATTTGGCATCACCTTAATTTATGTCCAGCGCACCACAAAAGCCTTTTCCCCAGTGACCTTCTGCTGCCCGACTCTTGTGTAAGCTCACTGCATTCTATGCCTGCAAGTTTCCTGAACTCCAGCTAATCCTCTACTGCCGCTGACTTAACCTTCGTGTGACACCCATTCTGCTACTCCAATAGACAACCATCTAGTCCCTACAGACCTGGCCGCGTCCATTTACAGTCGAGCGCCTCTTCAACGAAATGACCTAGGTAAAGAAGGAATAGTTCTGCCCCGATTCTATTGTGTAGTGCATGACCTTTACAACAAAGTGATGTGTATAACAAATGATTGTGGAGGCCCCAAACACTTCATATAAAGGAATTTGACCGTATTCCTCTTGGTCTCAAAACTGCCGGCTAGCTGTGTACTTGATATTACCAGATAAGAAGATAGTTCTATGAATTGTTAGCCACATAGTTCTTTTCATTCCATCCCTCCTTGTGAGGTCCTTAGCATCTTTCCGAGTGTCCTTTCCTGTTGTTCAAGTGTCCCCTTATCATGTACTGGATATTGTAAAACGGCAAGAAGCATTCTCCTGTGGGAATTTAGCCTTCAAAAGCATTCAGTACAGTAGTAATAGAGATACAAGGAGATATGAACTTTTGAAAGACAGTCAGTGACCTAGCAAGACATTTTTTTTTCAGGGGGGGGGGAGGCATGTGCCTGGTGTGCCCCCCTCCCTGGTTATGCCACTTATGAAAATGCTGGCAAGAGCGATTCCCACTGCACAGACATTCTCTCACATTTTTCCCATTCCTTTTCTCTTATTGAAGTCAAACACGCAAGAAAATGAAATGGCCACCAGGCCTTTCTTTTTTTCTTTGCTTTTGCTACATGTCGTGGAGTTGACAACCAAGCATCCATGCTTATACCGTAGTGACACCAGTGTGTGCGTGAAGGACATCTAGGAACAGTCAGCACGTGTGCAATAGAAAAAGTTGAGACAAGCAGGAGTGGCGCAATACAGGTGATAGTATGTACTGTACATGGGCTTCTTTAAAGCATACAAACGAAACACAGCTCAGTGACCAGACCGTGCATGCACGTAGCACATCCTTCCAGATATTATTGCCTCTCAACCTCCTGCAACTCTAAAGCTGAATCTGCTGTCGGGATTTACCAGCTCAGGTGATGATGAGATCAGCCACTTTTGCTAGAAATTCATGCTGCATTTGTGGCTTACGTGGTTGTAACATTTCTTAGATACAACGATCATGACTGCATGATCTAAGCACCAGGCAATGTCTGAAAATGATGAGGAATACATTCTTTGAAGTGTTTCTCCCATGTCCTCCTCCTGCTTGTGTTCGTGTGTTATTCACCATGCTCGGACAATCGTACCTTCGCTATGCACCAGCTTACCCAGCAAACCACCCTACTTGAAATAATTGTGGCTTGCCATCAAGACGTTTGGTTTTGTTCGTTTTCTTGTTGACATTGCGAAGCAGCAACAGTAAATCAGTTTTTTGCCTGGCATTCCATGCACAGAAGAACCCTGTTGACTATGCGTTGCATCTTCCTGGTCACACAGTCATAGTGCGAAGCCCAAAGACTCACGTGCATTGTATTCCAGTAGCACAATGTTCCTGCATTTTAAGCTGCATCTTGAACAATGTAGTCGTGCAGAACACAGAGTTTTTTGCATGCACAAACAATCTATTGAATGAATGAATGGGCCACATTTACTGCTAGATTCCCAGCAGCATAGCATATCACAGAGGCAATAGCCTACCAACTACTCATGGTAGCACAGTGTTATCTTCACTATAACTGTCCTCAGTTAGTAGCTGTTGTAAGCCGGATGTGTATAGTCATGTTGTCAACAACATCACTCTGAGCTCTTGTAAGCCTTGAATGCTACCTTCAATGAGATGAACCTTCCCAGGTGAAAACTGTACTGCATTCATTTGTTCTGGCTAGGGGTGTACAAATAGCAGTTTCTTAAGACCAAATTGAATATGAATAGTGCCAGAAACGAATAGAATAATAATTTGTGGATAATGTACTGTCAACCACAAAAGTTTACAGGACGCAGGATCTGCCAAGAAGCTGAATTCTCGCGAAGCGTAGTCACACAGCACTGAATAAAATGTTCCAGCATGTAGTAGCCTTCGCCACCTACACAGTGATTCATTAAATACGAGGTGTCATGCCTTAACAGTGCAGGAATTCACATTTGAAGGGGAAACTGCATCCCATAAACTTTTGCTGTTGACTGTACTTCGCACCTCTAATATAAAAAAATCTTCCCATCCTGGTATTCATAACATTATAAAGTTGCTGCCATTACACTGCACATTATAAAGCATGCTTTATAAAAGTACGAAGAGACCGTTGGGAACAACTAAGCAGATTGTCCATGAACTTTGGGCTCTTAACAGCTTACAGTCATGCATTATCATAAAACCATTACCGTTATCGGAAAAGTAACCTTGCAGGCCTGCTAATATCTGTGTACACCTTTGCGACCAACCCATCAATGCGTGCCGTCTGCAGCGATAGCAGAATGAAAGAAAAAGCATGTTTTGTCTTGTTCAAATGGCCGCGGCAGATAGTGCCACTATTGTACAAAGTATGCTGCAATAAAACGTATTGTGTCTTAATTCGATGAGAAGACACAGGTGCTGCGTCTATAAATAGCACCAAACAATACCCACTTATGAATGCCGCGTCTACATGTTTTAATGCAAGGAATTGTGTTTAGCGGAAAAAATCTGCCTGTCTGAGGATGCAGCATGCTCTAGTATATGTGTCTGTTGTGGATGGGATGAAAGCTATTGCATTTTTGCTTCAGTTAATGTTTGATCATGTACAATTGATGATGTAAAGTATTAAAAAAATATTAAGGTTCTTGAATAGCAAGTATTTAAGGACCTAACCGAATAGGACAATATTGAGGTTGTTATTAGAAAGCATGAAACATTCGCACACCTGCAATTTTAACGACTCCTGACTCATCCACTTTTTCTCTGTGGTTCCACGAAAACACACCAACGGCAACCTACTTCAAATATTTAGCATTGGCTGCGTAGAACTTCCGGCAGCGGGTTACATTGTGAATTGCAGCAGCATGATGTTGGGCTAGTTGGTTTAAGGAAAACCTGGTAGACAGTGCAGGCCGCAGGAGAAGCAGGACTCATACTTTACGTCGCGACGTTAATTGTTGTAGTTCTACATTTTAGTGCACCGAAGCATTCTGCGAGCTGTACGTAATATCTGCTACTGATGTAGCTGACCACACTTATAGTACATAACTTTCTTGTTATGAATGGTACAAGACTGAGAGCTCGGTTGTCAGCAGCCATTCTAACCTGTGCAGGTTCCACCCTGAGCAAAAGTATACACTGAACAGGGATTCCAGAATAAAGCAAATTTTTTTTCTTTGCCTATGATTGTAACTTGAAATTGAGCACTGCAGTCCAGACTTGGCATTGCGAACTTTCCAATGCACACATGAATTACCTGCGTCTGAATCATAAATGGGTTCTTTTCTTTAAGCGAGTCCGTGTACTTTTGCCAGAAGATTAAAAGCCACTACCTGTTTTACTGTACACACCACTGGGTCAAGTAATGCAACATTTGGGGGCGGGGGGAGGGGTTATTCTGTAAGAGTCCACCTAGTGGACTGTCTATTTCAGCCGCTGCTGATTGGATGCAGCTGTACGAGAGAGGAGGAGACGACAAGTCCCTGCCAATCAGCAGCGGCCGAAATGGACAGTCCGCTAGGTGGACTCTTACAGAATACCTCCCCCTGCATGGCTTTAACAATTGCTGGCCTTTGCAGAGTCAAGCGTACCACGGTAGCCCAGCAGCATTTCTTATCACTCACAAAGCAGCGTTGAAACTTTGTTTTTATGCTAGCAAATATGAATGAGGACTTTGTGCTTAGCAGTGCTTTATTTTCATTTAAATATCAGAACAAGTTTGCATTTTTTGGCCTGCACGATTCAATAAAGCATTCACCATTTCTGGTTGCCTGCTTTGTGGGGGAAAATTTAAAACCACCATCAAACGTGCACCCTGCCTTCAAAGAAGTGAGTTTGTGGTCGAAACGTGGACTGTCTTTGCAAAGACCAGATGTGACATTAAAGAGACTATGCCCAACGTGTTATTGCAATGCAGACCAATAAATGTTGAAAATCTGAGTGAAAGCAGTGGCAGCAATAGTAAGTGCTAAGTCTTCTTTTTTTATGTTAGACTAAAACTGCAGGTTGCAGTACATTGTCTGTCACCCCATCCTAGAGCACAGGAGTGATAAGGTCATGGCTGCTGCTCTGAAACACTATCCAGTGTAGCTGAGACAATGGCAGGCTAGCGGCTGCTGGCCTGCCATGTCAGCACACACTGACATTGCACTTTTGCAGCCATTGCTTCTCTGCAAACCTGCTTTGCATCAGGCATGTCTTGCCACTAGTCCTGTTGCAATGCAAATGTGTACCGTGTTGTCACACATGTGTAAGTGCTTGCAGCAGCAGTCTGTGTTGGATCACACAAGAAGTGTGGACAGCAGTAGGCTGGCCACGATGCAAGATGTGCTTGGAAGGAATGACTCCTACAGCAGCCTCCGTCGATAGAAAATGATCGGGACTCCCATCACCTAGGCAGCGGTGGTACATACTGCGCTCACTATGACCTGCTTGAGTGTTTCTGGCACTAATTCTTAAAGAACTATTTGCACATAAATTTTGCATTTTGCTGTAGATAGGTAAAAACAGTATGCTACCGGAATTCCTTGAATGTGCAACAAATTGTTACTCATATCGCCTAGTAAAGCGACTTGCTGAAAACACGTGCCAAAAGGAGTGAAACTTAATGGCACTGGGTGTGTTGACAAAGGCCTCGAATCACAAGAATTGGAGGTAGTGGAAACACGGTACCAAAAACCGCTGATGCATACATCAGTCAGCCTGGTGTGTGGTTGCAAGCCATACTATGGTGGCTGCGTCACCAAAGCAGGGCAAGCATCACGTCCGGCATTTTTTTTTTTTTTCTTTCACTTGGTGCTCTTCCGCATTTGTCACTCCCACTTTCCACCACTCCCAACCAGTACTTCTGGTTTTCTGAGGAGCCCGTCATCGCACCTGCAGCCATGCTCCATTTAGTTCACGTTTTGAAGTTGTCACTTAAATGATGGTATAGTTCGTAATTTGGTGCATGCCTGAGAATGAAGTCTCATGCTGTTATTACGGCACATCTGTAGAGTATAATAAAGCATTTCTTGCTTTATTAAACCACACAAACATTCTTTTGTCAGTACTCCTTCAAAATTTTACATAGAGAACATGCACAGTTGCATTGTCGCACACAGCTTAATCTCATAAGTCTGATTTGCCAAATACTGAGAGAGTTGCATCTTCTTGTGCTGAGAATGGGTTAGGGAACATCATGCTATTCTTTCCTTGTGCAGGTCGAGCCACAAAGCTACGTTTTGTGGCTCGACACCTGCACAGCCACCAGCTGAGAGTGTTGGAGTGAAAACTTGATCTATGAAAACCCGGGATTGTATTCTAGTTTGATCACTCCAGAGCGAGTTGATCGGCGGTGACTCACTGGGTGTCGCGTTGCGCAAGACTATTCCCAAAAGTTATTCACCGAGAATTTCGGACTGTGTCATCGAGCGGCGAGAGCAGTGACTGGGTACCCATCCGCAGTCACTGCTCGTGAACACGGTCCTGCTCGATCCGTGGATAAGCACCACGCCACCGAGGCAGCGGAAGGGCGGCCTCGACGCTGTGCCGGGCACCGGCCCGCTCGGTTCGGAACGGCGTCGCACACCGAAGCAGCACTGTCGCGCACAGCGAGTTGGCTAAGTGAACAGGAAGGCCATCTGGCGCGGCTTGAGGCGGCCCTGGCCGTGCGTGACGCGCAGGTGCGTGCGCAGGTCCCCGGGCCAGCTGAACGTCTTGAGGCACAGCGTGCACTGGTGTTTGTGCCGGTAGGGCCGGTGCATGAGCATGTGCCGCTTCAAGTTGCCCTTGGTCGAGAACACGCGCGAGCACACACTGCACACGGGCGGGCGGTCGTCCGCTGCGGCGGCCGCGCCGCCGTCCGGCGCCGGAGGCAGCAGCAGGGGCTCCCGCTGATGTTGGTGGTGGTGAGCGGCCACGGCGGGCACCCAGTTGGTCTTGTCGTCCGAGTACGAGTGGTCGAAAGTGCGTCGGCTCGCGGGTGCCGGCGGCTTGGCTGCCGGTCGCGCCTTGGGCGCCGCGGCTGCCGGCTCGGGGCTCTCTGGTGTCTCGGCAGTCAGCGGCTCGCTCGGCTCGTCGTGGTGTCGCGGTGCCGCGGGCTGTTGCAACGGCGGCGGCGGCGTCCGCTGTTTGCGTTTGGGCAGCCGGGCGGCCGAACCCCTGACGCCGCTGGACGCCGGCTGCTGCGCCTGCGACGGGTGCCCCCCTTCGTCCGAACAGGGGTTCTCGCCGGCCACCTCGGCTAGGCCGCGTACCTGGAGAAGCTCGGCCGTACGCAGCAGCGCCGGCAGATGGTCCTGCGCGACGTTCACTTCGCCCCGGTACATGAACTCGAGCAGGGTGCGCAGGTCGGCCTCGCGCGTCTGGCTCATGATGACCACCGGGTGCGCGCACGGGTTGCGTTCGAACAGCGCCTCGAAGAAGGGGCTGCACGCTGCCAGCACCAGCTTGTGCGCCTTCATGCTGACGCCTTCCTCGCAGACGAGCGTCACGTCAACAAACGCGTCGCGGCTACGCAGCTCCTCGTACACCGACACCAAGCTGCCGTGATGCTGGTTCCACTTCAGGCAGAAGTGCTGCGCCGTCAGGCCACCCATCGTCCGCCGCCGCGGGTTCTGTTTGGCGATCTCAACGTCCTCGTGCTCGAAGTTTTTTCGCACTCGTAGCTGACGTTCAATATTGATGCTGAGATGTCCCTTCTTGCGCTTCTCTCGACTGCTTGCACTTTCCACTGATGGCGATGTCGATTCGATCTGATCCGATGCGCACGATGGTGGTGTTGCTGCTAATATTTAGACGAGCGCACGGTGTAAGATGGTCACGAAGGTCTGGCAGAGATCGCAACTATAAATAAAGCAACGTACGCTAACACAAAAATGACAACGAAGAGCACCCTTCACAAGTCTTAATGAGAGGAATTAAGCGCCACCGATCATGGAGAAACCGGCCGCCCGCCTTCAGACGCGCTGAATGAGCTGCGCAACCCCAGTTCACTCAAATTAATTGCATGAGAGCGTCAACAGAGGGGATTGTCGCATTGCAGCGAACGCTCGAGGCTATTAATGAAGTTTGTAACAGTAAATAAATAAAAACGGGTTTCGGGGCGAGCGGGGGGGGGGGGGGGGGGTGACGTGGACAAATAAGACTTGAGTTTCGCATTGCCTCTGAGGTTACAGATGCTACCTCGGAGGCCATGTTTTTAGCTCACTACGATGTCTTTTTTATTCCTCGACTTTCCAAACTCAAACACTCGAAAAGATGTTATCTCTACTACATCAAACTTGGAGCGCCAAATGTTTGGATGGCTACGGGCCTACTTCTATAGGCCTATTAGTTTCAGTGAGCCAGATAATACCTAATGTTGCTTACTTAAAGCACATAATTTAAAACTCACGGCTCGTGTAAACGCCTTAAATGGGACCATTTCAGGTAATAAATAAATAAATAAATAAATAAATGAGGCAGAATTTAGACATATGCTTTATGAGCAGGAAGCATGATTGGTGGGCAAGACATGCGCGTATTCATTTTTCCATAGCCGAAGTAAACAACAAAAGACAAGAAAGAAAAAAGAAGCATTATTATGTTGCTGGATACCTGTCTTCAACTTTTACCATCACAGGGCTGGTGTGGCGCCATCCTGTCTCTGACGAATTTGTGGAAAAAGACGAGACTGTGGATAATTTTTTCTGATTCTGCTGCCTGTTTTCTTCTTTAATGAAGAACATTTTATAATGACAGTTTGGACAACTTGGTTTGAAACAGAGGTTCCTACAATTACCAGAGGGAACTGTGGTGCTGTGATCATTCAGCCACCATGGGATTGATGCGTATGATGGGTAGTACATGGATTTGTCTATTCTTCATGCTTGGAACTTCACACGTTCTTGTGGCTTTGTTTATCACGCTTTATCTGGGCCTAAATTGCACTAAATTTCAAAGAAATTTATGATTTTATTTAAAGCAGAAGTTAACAAGACTCTGCTAACAAGCATAGTCGCTGCTGATTGCAGTGATTCCACTTGTCCATGCGTTCGTGGCATAATTGTTTCTATATCGGGCTTCTATGCTAGAGGTCCTGTGTTCAAATCCTGTCATCGGGCAAGTTTAATAATGTTTATTTAATTGATTATAATGCAGTATTTTATGAAAACTGATTACCTTGCAATGTCACGAAGCCATTTACAGCCAGAACGACAAAGTTTAGACAAATCCATGTACCACCCATTGTTCCCATGCTGACTGGACTGCCCTCTTGCAGCTTCCATAGAGACTAATGCTGTAATTCGCTCAAGTAATTGTATGAAACTCTATGGTGAAGGCTACAGCGGAGCAACAACACTACACCTACCGAGCGTTATGGGGTGCACAGTTCAAATTTGATTTTGGATGTTCACATAGACCTCACTACTTGCGATTTTGGCACCTATGATGCACCAAACTCAGTTGTCCTCAGTGAGTCACAGTGCGTTCAGCCAGTGAACTCATTGTGGTGGCATCGGTATCTACTCTACCTGTGGCAGTCTGTACTTACATGGAACTTTAGTGAGTTGCCTTGCCCATGATAGGGCTGGAGCGCGAGCTCGTGCTCAGATGCTGCAGTCAAGCCTTGCTACGTGGTGCTTACCGGCTTTGTCCTGCACCGGCTTGGCCGACAGATAGTAGCCGCATCCAACTTGCATATATTGAAGCACTATCAGTAGCCCATTACCAAGCGAAATCTCCCAAGGCGTCTGAACAGGGTCGACCAGGAGTGAGTGCGCACTGGCAAACATACATGTTGTTCGACTTTAAGTTTTACCATGTAGTTCGAGGCTGGTTGAGTGTTGAAATCCAGTAAAAAATTATTGCAACCCGATGGCTACGACCATAGTGTACTAGAATAGTGGTAGTGGGCCGAGGGGGAGGTGCGGGCAATGCACGCACATGAAGCAGAAAATTTAGAAAATCTTTGCGGCCGTGAGGTGGCGCTATGGAGCCTTTCACCTGGGGCTTGCCTTGCCACCGCCACACTCACGCATTGGCCACCGCCTGTACTCATCCATGTATTTGTGTTGTTCTGGGTTTTGTGCGTGCATTTGTTACTTCATGTGCAGTTTTTATCTGACCAATGAGGTGACATGATGAAGCCTCGTCAGAAGAACTGCTTCGCTCCCAGTTGCAGAACTGGCCATAGTGGCGTGAAGAATGCACCAAAGTTGTTTGGTGTGCCTGAGGACGATGAAAGGCACTGTGTTCGGAATCAGAACCTTCACCGTGCTGATAAGCCCCTGCAGCTGACTGACGCTGTGTGTGAGCTACAGGTTCAAAGAAAAGCAAGTGCTTCAAGACTACGTTTAAGTCATTGATGGAGACCCAGTACGGATACCATGTGGGAAGCCTTCGCTTTCACCGGACGCAGTACCGACCATTCTTCTGAACGTTCCTTAGTACCTGTCGAAGGTGGCAGTACGCGAAAGCCCTTCAAGAAAAAAGGTGTGCAGAACATGCAGTGTGTGGCTCGTCTAAGAAACCTTGCTTGCTATTCGATGAGCTTGAAGTGGATGGGCCAGCAATCGACGTGCAGTACATGCCATTTCATTTATGGAATGTGCTTCAACTTACAGAGCAGTCGGCTGTTCACAAATTTCCTGACTATGGTGGTCCTGCTTACTTTCATGCCTCTTTTAACAGTGATTCTCACACTGTCATGATTGAAAAGACTGTTTTCATGAACTCAGAAAGTACACAAAGCGACGTTGTCTGCCCGACGTATGTTTGCCGCACGTTAATATCAGAACCACTTCCGCACGCCATGGAAGAAGCGAAATAGGTGCTGCATGACTCTTTTACTTCCTCTTTTACAGCGAAGCTATCTATCGCTAGGATCACGGGATTTCTTCGTGGCATAATGCCGACAGAAAACTATCATCATCTATGACTCATAGCTCCATAAGTCAGAAGCTACAAGCACTCACCTAAGTGACGCAAACAGTGCATACATTCTCTGAAATCACGCATATGACATACAGAACAGCATGTGTTTCAATAAAGAACTAGCTCAGTACAAGCATCCGAACCATGTGCCTAAGTGATGATAAGGCACTTCTGCGCCTACATGCAATGCGAAGCACGTAGCGCCCCCTGCATATGTTTCTTGGTAAAGATTACCATGGCACAAGCTGCTGCATCGACGGCAGCTCGACTGTTGCATACGAAGCAGGGAGTGACGTAACTACACTTTCATACATAGAATAAGAACTCGCCTAGCAACTGATTTGTGTTGTGACACGCACATATAATGAGGAATCCTGAAGAACGGCATGCATACGAGGTGTGGCGAATTTATCTTCTCTCTGGCCCACTCTTTGTAGGTGTGTGAAGTAGTGGCGCAAGCCAAGTTGCAGGCCGTCGAAACTTAACAATTAGGTAAAGTCAATGTGAATGTCACCACGTGAATAATTTCAACCTATGTCGTAATGGGTAATTGTTCTAGTTGTCATTGCAGCTTCGATGTCCGACCACCCTTACAGCGTGGATTGGAGTCCATTTTTTATGTGTAAATAAAGCACTCTCTGCAGAACTAAACCTGTGTGTGCGCTTAATGTTTTCTTTTCAGTGCAGGTTCTGATAAGCCAGTCGTGCCACCGGCACGTGCTTGGACTCGCGTGTACCAATAAAATTTTTTGAACTTGTGTCCTTTCAAGAAAAAAATAACAAGAAAAGAAAACGAAGCAACTTGGTTTCTTTCCCCCCTTTCTCTCTCTCCTGTATGTTAGAGAATGCAGTGGCGCATATTGAAATGTGGCGTTCAACGTATATGAATACATGAAGGGCCAAGGCAAAAGGTCCAGCAGCACCACCTGTGTGTTTCTGGGAAAACTGCTTCACCTTCCCACGGACCACTACCGCTAATCTAGTGCACCATAGCTGCGACACCGATAAGCAGGGTGTCCAAAGTTTAATTCCTACACGAGCGGCCACAGCCGAGCTTGAGCAGATGATAGCCGACTTCTTCAGGAAGTATGTAATTATTATTGAAATTAGAATGCAGATTTTTGCTTACTTCAGTCTGCTCATTAAACTGCGTCAATAAATATACACAGTACTAGCAGGAAAAAGCGCACTGATCCAAGCACCCTTCTTGATTGACGTCAGCTATTGGCCAATAGCCGCGTATTGCTTAGCATAACCCTTTGAGAAACTACCAGGCATTATGTGGGATATCATTGACCTTAGTGAGGTTAGAAGAACTTGTGAAGTTTATACAGTGCTGACTAACGGCCACTGTGCTACACTACTCTGCTATAGACTCCCAGATAAGAAGCAATACGGGGTAGGATTCCTTATCCATAAGGACATAGCGGGCAACTTTGACAAATTTCTAGCATTAATGAGAGGGTAGCAGTAGTCTTAATAGAACTAAATAAGAGGTACAGAATAAAGGTAGTACAAGCCTGGACTCTAACCTCCAGTCACGATGATGAAGTAGAACAAGTTTATGAAAATGTTGAATACTCGGTATACTGTAGTCATGGGCGACTTCAATGCAAAAGTGTGGAAAAAGCAGGTGGTTGAACAAGCAATGGGCAACTACGGCATCGATTCGAAGAACACTAGAGGAGAGATGTTGGTAGAATTTGCGGAAAGGAATAAGCTGCGAATTATAAACATTTTTCAAGAAGCATAGCAACAGAAAGTGGACCTGGAAAAGCCCAAATGAAGAAACAAGAAATTAAATAGATTTCATATTTTGTGCCAATCCCAGCATAGTGCAGGATGTACAAGTGTGAGGTGGGGTAAAGTAGAGTGATAATAGGTTAGTGAGGTCTAGGATTCACCTCAATATGTAGAGAGAAAGAGTAAAATTAGTCAAGAACAAACAGACCAACCTAGACGCAGTAAGGGTAAAAGTAGACTGGTTCAGGCTGGTGCTTGCAAACAAATTTGCAGCCTTAGAACAGAGAGATGAAGATGATCTAGAGGTAATGAAGGAAACTGTAATTAGGCTGCCTTCAGAAGCAGCAATTGAAGTGGGAGGTAAGGCACCAAGGCAACCAGTAGGCAAGCTCTCCCAAGTAACGAAGGACCTAATAAAGAAATGACAAAGAATTAAAGTGTCCAATTCAAGAGAGCAGATAGAATTTGCGGAACTGTCAAAACTGATCAGCAAGGAGAAAGTAAGGGATATTCAAAATTGTAATGTGAGAAAGACTGAGGAAGCAGTAAAAAATCGACGCAGCATGAAATCAGTGAGAAGAAATCTTGGCATAGGACAAGCCAAGACGTATGCACTGAAAGATAAGCAGGGTAATATCATCAGCAATTTCGAAGATATAGTAAAAGCACTGGAAGAATTCTATACTTATCTGTTGTGGGATTCTATCGCAGACAGCCAATTTTTTTGTTCGAACACCTCCTGGCATGCTTCGGCCTCTGCGGCTCCAAACCCATAGGTCGCCCTGCTTCCAGCTTTGATCCCCCGCTACCCCTTGGGTGCCCCAAAGATCCTGCGCGCCTGCTTTACTATAACCTCAGGTGCTCTCCTGAGGCTTCCGTTTGTTGGTTACATGTGCCCTCCTGGAGCAGTGCTTGTAAAAAATCCAATCTATCGTCGCAATGAAAAAAGCGACCCCCGACTTATACAACACCAGTCAGAACCTTGCTCCTTCAGATACAGCGATCACCAAATATGGTGTCCGTGCCCACTGCCTCACTTCGCAGGCACCCAATGGCCGAGTGTAAATGAACTTGACCGCCCTCCGCAATGCCAGCATGTCTTGGGGATAAACGCATACAACACGCGCTAAGAAACCTACTCCGTAGTGCCTAGGCAGAGTCGTATATTCAAGGAACAAAAGCCCCCAGATTTTCTCTCTTACCCCTGCTCTAACTTGTGGCTGTGCCCAAACGACTGGCGATCCCTCAAGTGAATGTCTCGTCTCCCTCCCTGCCACAGACCGTTGCCTACCGTCCCGTGCCCGTGACTCTACTCCATCTGGCGGCGGCCCGGTACGCTCACAACGCTTAATGATAATTTGCAACTATTGGCATAATAGTGTAAAATTCGGGAATGTCTATAAACTTTGATAAAACTCTCCGTTTAAGCTTCACTAATAAGATTAACAAGCTAGCTTTTACGTACATGGTAGAAGACTTCAAATACTTCGGTGTCACCTTTTAACTTAACGTCCGAGATGGACAAAGCAAGTTGATTGTGTATGTTCTTCGGCATGAAGGAAGTCAAGTTTCTTAAAACTCAAGCTGAAAAATTCAGCTAATTCACTTCGACTAAAGGCATGAAAAGCAATTATTAGACCAGCTTTTGAGTACGTGAAAACAGTATAGGTGGTATACATTGGAGAAAAAAAGATACTTGAAATCATTCAAAGATTATCTGCCCGATTAATATTCAATCGTTATGAATGTCATGGCTCTCCTTCAGCTATGTTGGCACTACCAAATCTGCAATTGCATTCAAAAGGGAGGAAGATCGAGAGTCATGATGCTTCTTTCGATACGCTTTTATAAGCTGCGAATTCGACCTGTGGATGTCTTTGACAAGTACAGTATACAACGAAAGTATCCCACCACAAACATATGTATAATATTAAACCCGTTTACGCATGTGTGAATGGATATATATACATTCCTTTTTCTCTAAAGATGATAGCTGAATGGCATGTATTACCAAATAGTTTCTTATGCCTCCTGAGTGAATTGTATTGCACTGAAATTGTGTCCCTATTTTGTATTATGGTGGATGTTGTTTTATTCATATTTCTTTCTTTTTTTTTCATTTTTGAAAAGATTCATGTCTGCATTGACTGTTTCTACTTCCTCTCCTGCTTGGATCTTTATTGGTCTACAGCATGTACTAAATAAATATAAAAGATGATGCTGAACATAGGTTCCAAGAACAGATGGAGAAGTCTTCTTAGCAGCATGAGACGTACAGGGGAAATGGGGTTTGTAGGTGCAAAATTCCTCAGAAAGCGCCTGCTGAGTGCCACGGTGAACCCTTCCTACAGTCGTTCCCTACTTTCGCTAGCTAGGATACGTCAACATAAGCATTGCTGCAGAAGGATTTAAAAGTGGGCAAGTGAATACCTATCCATTACATACAAACTTAACACGAGAAAGAATACAGGACAGGTGCTAGACAGTTGTTAGACCAGCACTTGTCCTGTATTCTGTCTCTTGTTTTGTTTGTATGTGCGCTGCCTAAGAATGGAGAGGCATTGCTGTTGGCTGCAAACGTGGTTAGCTGGAACTGGTGTAGCGACACCACGGTGAAAATGAGCGAGGCCTAGCTGTACAATTATGCAATTACATCTTGTGCACGGCTTTCATTTGAGAAAGGTTTGAACGAAGAAGCTGTTGTAAACGAAAGAGCTGGTGGCAAGCAACTTACATTGACACGCAAATACTACCTGCTTTGTGTGTGTGAAGTGGGAGGTCAGAGTGGGGAGGAGGAGGAGGAGGAAACAACTTTATTCAAGAGAAATTTCAGGGCTTTGTAGATGCCACTTGTTTGTGGCGACCTCTTCCACCCAGGCAATGATTGCTTTTTGTACTTTTTCTTCTGGGGACCTTATTAGGGTCTCCTATGTTGTTTCTGAGGGAGTTGGCAGAAGGTCTCTGGGTGAGGGAAGGCCCTTGCATTCCCAGAGAATGTGGCTTTGGTTTGCTGTGGCGTTTTCATCGCAGTTTTTGCAGAGTGTGGAAGTGGCATGAAGTCTGTGCTTCAAAAAGCTTGCATGGCAAATAACACACTCTGTGTCATTTGTCTGAGCACTTTAAAAGGTGTACACATCACATTCGCAACTAATCAGAGGGAACAGATTGCAATAATAATAAGATGTAGAATTAAGAAAGGACAGCAGTCTCAGCGATTCCTTTGTCTTAGAACTCATTTATTGTGACAGCAGCAGTCTCCCCTAGTGAGGACCACCATTCTATGCTTGCCTGCTCCTTCCTCAAATAGTTGCATTCACTCGCATATGGGGAACCACACAAGAACCCAGTGGTTATAGGGCTGTTTGTTCGGGGAGGGGGTGAGGGGGCAGGTGAAGAGTATGGCCCATGAAAAAACATAAAGTAAGCATGATTTTATTGTTGATTTTTGAACGTCATCCAACCAGGCACCATTGCTCGTAGTGACATACCCATCAATGACGTTAACATTACTGAAGAAGGTGTGTTGAACTTAATATTGAAACTCAATATTAAGAAGTCTGCTGGGCCAGATGGCATTCCGAACTTCTTTTTGGTACGGTACTCATTGTGGACCTGTCGCTACCTCACTGTCATATTTCGCAAGTCCCTGGCATCCTGTACAGTACCCTCATCCTGGAAAATGGCTCAAGTTGTTCCTTTATTCAAGACTGGTGACAAACACCTCTTATCTAATTATAGACCAATTTCTATAACCTCTCATTCGTGTAAAATGTTAGAGCATATTATTTACAAACACATTATGGAATACCTTGAGTCACATAAATTACTAACTAATGTCCAGCATGGCTTCAGACGTGGGTTCAGCACATTAACACAGCTAAGTGAATTTGTACATGACATTTGTATTAACCTCGACACGGGCAACCAAATTGACGCAATCTTCATTGACTTTTCAAAGACATTTGATACAGTGATCCATTCGAAATTTATGTATACACTTGATGCCATCTTTAATAATCCCTGCATTCTCAGCTGGATTTCTAGTTTTCTCTCCGATCGATCTCAATTTGTGTCCTTTAACAGAGCTAATTCCAGGGTGACAGAGGTGCCTTCAGGAGTGCCACAAGGTTCTGTGCTGGGTCCCTTGCTTTTTCTTGATCTTTATAAATGATTTGCCTCATCACATGACCTCAAATATATGTTTGTATGCTGATGACTGTGTAATATATCAAAAAATTTCCTCCTTTGATAACCTTTTACAGCTTCAAAACAAAAACCATTTTCTAATTTTAGCTCTTGGTGCGATACCTGGCAAATGACAATTAACATCCGTAAAACCGTTGTTATGACTTTCACTAATAAAACGCCTTCCGCTTTTACTTATAAAGTCAGTAATACTCTAATTCGGAGCGTTAGTGAATATAAATACCTTGGTCTTCTTTTCACACCCAGTATGTCTTGGTCGAAGCACATAGATTTAATAACCTCAAAAGCACTGAAAAAGTTAGGCTATCTGCGCCGCACATTGACCACAGCCCCAAGGAATACTAAACTACTGATGTATAAAGCACTAATCCGGCCTATACTAGAATATGCTTCTCCCATCCACACAAACAGTGCGACATTAATCAGATTGAGGCCATTCGAAATAAAGCAATCCGCTTCATATGCCATAGGTACGATAGGGATTTTTCACCGTATACGGCGCTTTCATCCCTAGGCTTACAACCGCTCTCATATCGCCGACGCACAGAATCACTGAAGTTTTTGCATTGCATTATTAACTGTTCCTGCTGTATATCTTCAGATAACTACCTAACTCCTGCAAAACCATCTAATACTAGAAGTCACCATCACCTAAAGATCGCACCTTTTTTTGCCCGTACAGACACTTTGGAATACAGTTTATTTCTCCGTGTAATCGAGTACTGGAATTCTTTGCCTGGTCCTACTCGTTCTCTTCCTTTAAACTTATTCTTGACGGCCATTGAATAGTTTTGGTTTGTATTGGTTTGTATTGTTCGTATTGCCTGTATTACTTACTATTTTCATTTCTCTGCCTTTCACACCCACTCCGGCAACAGCCTGATTGGGCTGCAGTATGTACAAATAAAAACAAATAAAAATAATAAATGTTTGAAACAACACCAACATTAAAAAAATATTTAATTGAAAAGTAGTTATGATAGTACAGAAAACATTGGGTGGATTAGGTAAGTTCTGTTCTTTTCTTTTTGATGTACACAATGTACCTGTAAATGCATGTTGTGAAATTTGAACTTCAACATAGACAGACCCCTGCGTAAGCAGGCTATGTTTATGTAGTCAAAATGCACAGCTTTGTAGAACCTTTCATTTGCAGTGGTTTGGCCAAAGGCTTATGCTATTTTTTTTCTTGGCAGTTTGACAATTTGCCTTTTAAGTAGATTTGATTAAGATAATCTCAGTGAATCAAGCTTATTTTTGCTTGTTTTCTGCGAAACAGTCACATTTCTTTGTTTTCACCGTTGAGTTGGACAACGTCCAAGCACTGATCTGCCTGACATGGCTCCATCATGGAATTTGACCTTCAAATTTGAAGTCTCCTTACACAATTTGTGAAATTAAGTTTTTATGTAAATCAATATTTAGGCCGCTGGTAATGAAGCAGTTGCTAAGTTAAACGCTTCATGCTGTTTAGATGACTAGTTTCAAATGTCTCTCCTGGGACATTCAAATAGACCATGAGGCCAATAAACTTCTACTAAAACTGATATCATGAACAAAATGGCAAAGTGCCACCTACGAGATTACAGTGATCTTGTTGTGTCTGTATATTTGCAGTACTACCATTTCCATCATTTGGCACCTGTGTATATAGTGAAGTACCGTGTAAACGACATGGTGTTGTCGCTTTGACGTCGCTGTTCACTTCCACCAACTACCTTATTCTTGGCGTATTCTATATTTAGGTATGTGCCATGTTTGAAGCTTATCATCATCATCATCATCATCATTGCCATGTGCTCCTTCTCTGTGCCACTGATGCTGTTTTCACAAAAATCATAATGAAGAATTGCGCGTAAACATGCTGCCATCTTGTCAAGAACAATTTCTGTGCGATGCACACAATGTAATCCTTGTGCACTACAGTATTGCTTGTCATAGCCTCCGAAATACATGCACAAATGCCACTGCGCTCAGAGTGTGTGTGGAGCACAAAGCCTTGCACTGATTGCCCAGCACTGCCATTGCACGATAGATCAGCCTTATAGGCTATAGGTTGATCTGCAAAATAATATCTTTATACCCATGTATGCTAGCTGACTTAGTCTGGCGCATCTGTTAGTGTGACAAACTGCTTGTTGTTTCTTCTTTCTTTTATGATATTTCACATCCACTACTACAATAGTTCATACAAGTTAATTTAGGGAATGCTTTACCCAACTTGGTACTAGTTTTATGTCAATATTCTGAACATCCTTGTTTGTGGGGTTTTACGTATGAAGTATATTTTGCTGTGCAATTCCTCTTGGTTGAGTTTTTTCTACTGAATATTTATACACAGTGTCGAAACAAATTTAGTATCAATGGTTTTCCCACCTCCCCTTTACCATTCTACATTCTCTTATCTGCCAGGGCATGAGATACTTCAGCGAGTCTGCAAGATGCCTTTATCCTGATGTTTAAAAACATTTTTCTTTAACTTACACAGTGAAACACTACCTGTGAAAACTTGATAGCACAAAAACTGTATTTTTTGTATCTACTGTTGCCTTTCCAGTGGTGTACCTGAAACTATAGAGCATTGCTTCATAAGTTGTAAAGTTGCATTAATGTTTTGGTATGTGCTTCAAAGGACTGTTAAGAAAGGCTTGATTTTGAACCAGCATACCATCCGATGCTTGATTGCACCCTGCAAAGATGTGCCATTTGACATCTGCCATATGATATCGTTTTGTCAAAATTTCAGTGTGCTAAAATTATTAATCACTTGAAGGACATGTGTGACCTAACAGAGTTTCAACTGTACTGGTGCCACCTCTTGATAAACAGCCTATCGTTGCTGTTTTTTCTAGGCAATAAGTTTGGCACAGAGAAATCGAGAATTATGATATTTAATGAAGATACTAGTAATTACATGCTATTAATTCAACAGCAAGTCATACCCATAGCTAAGCAATATAAACACCTGGGTGTAAACAAAAAATGAAGGAAAGACTTACTAAAGCACTCACCAAGATAATCTGAATATAAAAATCGAGTCGCCATCACGGGCTTGCGAAAGTGGATGCCCAGCGAAGCTGTTGAAAACCACCACTACAACTACTGATGGGGTTATGAAATGCTTTATTGCTTTAAAGTAATGGTAATTTTGACAGCACGCCGCCGCCCATAGTGGTGTTGCAACAACAATGAAATCAGTTGCTAGGCTGGTTCTTTTATATATAAAAGGCTAGGGACGCCACTCCCGATGCTGCAAGTTGTCGGCGTGGCAGCTTGCACAACAGTTATCTTTACTGGGGAGCGCTGCATGCTTTACATTGCTCACAGAAGCGCCTTACCAATTATGTGGCTTGGATGATTGTTTTATGCTTGTTCTTTATTGAAACATGTGCTGTTCTATATGTTGTATGCATGGTTCCAAAGAATGTATGCACTGTTTGCTTCAGTTTGCTGAATGCTTTAAGCTTCTACCTGATGGGGGTATGAGCAACTGCTCCTGACCCTGCACTGCTGCCGAGATTGGACCACATTTTTGCTAACGCAAGCGGACACGAAAAATGTTGACCAACTAGAGGCTACCAGCTTTGCTGTGAAAGGGGAAGCGGAATGCAGCAGTAATGAAACACAGAGCACTTTAGGGTCACAATAAATATGACATAGTGCATGGACTCTGGAAAAGAGTAATGGTGCCAATGCTAATGTTTGCTAATACCATTCTATGCTTAAAATCAGATATCTTGTCGGCGTTGGAGGTTAACCAAAGATTGGTAGGCTGGTTGACTTTGGGAGCCCATGGTAAAACCACAAACGCGGCAATGCAGGGTGACATGGGTTGGGCTTCTTTTGGAGTCAGAGAAGCGCAGAGCAAAATCGGTTTTGAAGAATCGTTCAGGAACAAGGACTGAAATAAATGGGAGGCTAAAGTGCACAAGAATCTGTAGCTGAAAAGCGTGGACACAAAATGGAGGAAGAGGTCAAGAACAGGGTTTTTGAAAGTCTAAATATACAAAGGGGGGGGGGGTAGTCAGAAAAAAAGAAAGTGAGAAAGAGACAGTGAATTGGATGCGAATAATCGAAACAAAAAGAAACATAGATATTCACATGAATGGGAAGGAAGAAATTAGAACAGAAGATCTGTACGATAACACAAAGGGCAGTGCCTTGCTATTTGAGGCTCGACCTGGTTACCTAAGGAGAAAAACATACTGGAGCAAATATTTGCAACAAGATGAGGAATGTGTATATTGCAGCAAAAATCCAGAGGCCACTCAGCACTTCCTAATGAAATGGGAAGAGATTCACCCAGTGAGACCCGTAGGTAACGTATGTCTTCCGGAAGTGCATGGAAGCATGAACTGGTCAGCAGTCGAGATGAGCAAGGGACATTTAGTGTACCGGTGGAAAAAAAAGTAAGGAAGAGATTGATACGACTGGATCCGTTACATGCATATAGGCAGCAGTACAAGGTAGGTAGAGAAGTTTTGAAGAGAAAAAATATTAAGGAGATGTGTAGAAAATTGCTAGAATGAAAAGCATGTACCTGATTAGCTCAAGCAGGCTGGGTGTCAGTGCCTCATTTCTAAGGGGATCCCAATAAATCGTCATCGTCATCAAAGTGTGAGTGGTGGGGCCAACTTCATTACACTGTCTAAAACTTGACGTGTTTTGGCAGTGCCAACACAATGTATCACTACATTGCTTTATTGCTAATTGCATTAATGTCGGCATTTATTGTGACACAGGCTCTGCTGATTTTCCCCTCCTAATGTCAACTAGAATATCGGCTACTCCTGGTTGCTCTTTTATCCACACCGCTGTCTTCCTGTCCCTTAAGGCTACGCATATCCTTTGTCTTTCAGTTGCTTATTGCGCATTCTTTAGTTACCTCTCAAGCTTTTTAATACGAAGCATTTCTTTGCCTAGTCGGAGTCAAGATCAAATGCGAGGCCGCCCAAGGTCGCAAAGTCTGTCGCCGATGTGTGCGACCTCATGTGTCTGCTCGCTGGCCGCTATTGCCTCAAGTCTCCTTGCTCAACGTGCGTACACGTGCTCTCCCACGCACCTGCTCGCACACCGCTACTGGCTTCACATCTCCTCTTCTTGCTCTACTCGTTGATACTGGTGTACGCGCCACAAATAGATGTGGCTCGGTTGTGCCAGTTGTGCTTTGTTGCACGAAAGCCTCTACTACCACATGCAACAATAAATCCTCGAAAGTATCATGCGGGAAAGGAGCGTAAGAGTGCTAAGGCCTTGCACACACTACAGAGGTATGCGTACAGAAGCGACAAGCTGACGAGACATGCATGACTATAGAGTGCGGACAACAAGAGAAGCGACATGCGACCGAAGAACAGTGGCGCCCTACTCGAATGGCCGCTGAACCAGTTGAAACCAAACTGCGTTGATTGGAGGACTGCCACTTGCGGGAAGCAGATGCATACTTTCAAAAGCACTCTGTCGAAGACGAACGTGGTGCGGTGTGTACTGTCTGCGACCACCTCTGTTTCTGATTGTACGTCGTCAGGGTGTCACAGCCCACGCATGTGGCGGTCCTCGAGTGAGCGTTTCCCCGTGCGCATGTGAGTTCGTTTGGTCTTTGAACCACATGCGGGGAGAAATGCTTTGCATTGACTTAGAGAATCATCAAGAATGGTTTCTGCCGTAATTTTTGTTAACCTCCAAGGTTCTGCCCCAGATGTTAAAATGCAATAATAGTACACTTTTCTTTTCGTGGATAGTGGCAAGCTGCTGGCCACGACTTTGTAGTGTCTACCGTATGCGCTCCATCCCATTTTTATTCTTCTGTAAATTTCTCTCTCATAATCAGTCCCTTGTGAGTCATTTGCCTGGGTAAACATATTCTTGCACAGATTCTAGACGATGACTATCGGTCAATCATTCTTATCTTGCCAGGCTCAGTGACGATTGTCTACATCTTTTGAGAGAGATTTACTTAGGAAATACCGTTTGTGTTGAATGGGAAGGGATGAGGAGCAAGGAGAAAGTTGATATCAACAAGGGACAGAGGCAGGGGTGCCCTTTATCCCCACTGCTGTTTATGATGTACATGGTGAGGATGGAGAGGGCACTAGAAGGAAGTAATATCGGGTTTAATTTCTCACGCAAACAGGCGGGTACAGTAGTAGAGCAGCAGCTTCCAGGTTTATTTTATGTGGATGACATTGTGTTGCTAGCTAACAAGCAAAGTGACTTGCAACTTCTAGCTAATATCTGTGGACAGGAAGGCAGCAATATAGGTTTGAAATTTAGTGTTAGGAAATCAGGTGTTATGGTATTCATTGAAAACAGTGAACAGACAGTGGCAATACAGGGCCAGGAAATACCTCGGGTAACAGAATATAAATACCTTGGTATATGGATAAACGAAGGCAATAGATATATGGAAACACAGAAAAAAGCAATAACAGTAAAGGGGAAGAAAAATGCAGCCGTAATGAAGCACAGAGCGCTATGGGGATACAATAGGTACGAGGTCCTCCGAGGTACGTGGAAAGGTGTAATGGTTCCAGGACTTACTTTTGGAAATGCGGTTGTTTGCTTTAAATCAGGGGTACAATCAGGACACGACAGTAACCAAAAATCACTGGGACGCCTCGCATTGGGCACTCACAGGAGGACTACAAATGAAGCTGTGCATGGTGATATGGGCTGGACTAGTTTTGAAGTGAGGGAAACTCGCAGTAAAATTGAGTACGAAGAATAACTGAGGAATATGGAAGAAAGTAAATGAGCTGGTAGAGCGTTGAGGTATCTGTACAGGAAAAACATTGATTCACATTGGAGGAAAAGAACTAGGAAGCTTACCAGCAAGTATGTGGCCTGTAGGGTGGGCAACATAGCAACAAAAAACGTCAAGCGGAAAGTCAGAGAGGCTGGAATAATCTCATGGGTGGCGGCAATAGAAAAGAAACCTGCCATGAGTAACTACTTAAGATGAAAAAACGAAATCAGGAAAGAAACAATTTATGATAACTCAAAGGGAAGCTCATTACTTTTCAAAGCGAGATCGGGATGCCTTAGAACACACACCTATAAAGCGAGATGTAAGAAGGAAGAAGAAGCATGTGCTAGCTGCGCTAAAGCTAGGGGAACTATGGAGCATGTTTTATTAGAATGTGAAGACGTCTGCCCAGCAGTCGATTTAGGCACCACTGGCCTCCTTGAAGCCCTTGGGTTCAGCGAGAGCAGTGGTAAAGCAAACAGGTCTGCAATAGGCATTAGTAAGAGGCGATTGGAGGATTGGTAGAAGAAATGTAGGGAAACAACAAAAAACGGAGACGTACAAAAGCAAAGTTCGCAATAGGGGATCAGAAAAATTGGTTGTGGGAGTTCATAGTGTTCTTTTTTGTTTTTGTTTTTTTCTTGTTTAACCTAGGTAGGACATTAGGCAGTTTAATAGCAAGAGCTTGGTGGCACAACCCACCGCCCTGTTCCAAAGGGGACGCTCATAACATCCATCCACATCCATCCATCCATCCATCCATCCATCCATCCATCCATCCATCCAGAGCTTGGTGGCGCAACCCACCACGCCGTTCCAAAGGGTACGCTCATAACATCCATCAATCCATCGCGGTGCATGCAAGAGGCCGCATTTCGACCAGAAAGCCCGCCTTCATGCACAGCATTCGCCGCGAGCGTTTCCCGGTAAACATTACGGTTACATACACTGCAGTTGCCGGGAAGCGTGAGACGCTGTCGGGGATCTTTGAATGCTATCGTGTTCCACTCTTAAAAGTGAAGCTTAAGCGTCCTCCAAATTTTTTTCTTTAGTGCGTTCATTACATGCACTTCTGTTTCGTAGGTTGGACCCCGCCCTGATACGTCCCGGTCGCGTGGACGTGCGTGAGTTCGTGGGTCCTGCGAGTGACCACCAATTGGCGGCGCTGTTCCGTCGGTTCTACCCGCAGGAAGGGGAGGCCGACGCCGGCGCCTTTGTCCAGGCCGTGCGGCGAGAGTTCGGCGAGACGCCCCTGAGCATGGCGCTGGTGCAGGGATACTTCCTCTTCCACAAGGACGAACCACGGTCGGCCATCCGAGATGTCGCACAGATGGCCAAGTTGTGACCACAGCGCGGCCCATTGGGCACACCACTGCAGTTGTGCTAGTATATATATATGTGCGAATAACGATTTATGCGGAATCAAAGAAACTTGGAGTAACTTTGACTTCGGCCAACTATAAAAGGCAGATGAGTCGCCGTTTCCTTGGGAGATGCAACAAAGACCATGCGTACAATTTCTGGATTTTGCACTTCTGTCTGATTGCAGTAGTAATCGGTTTTGGAGTAATACAATACCAAATAGGAATTTTATTAGCGGTGTGCGAATAGTCGTTTTTGAGACAGAATCGAGTAGAGTAAAAGCGAATCGAACCGAATATTATTCGTGTAGTTTTCGTATAATAAACTGCCGTTCCTGCCATCAATGCCCTATAGCATAAAGACTATGTTAGCAAGTTTTTGTCGTTACACTGTGCATCTTGAGCATTTGTTTTTTAAAAGAACAAATGACATTACGAGCAAACAAGCAGTTTATTTCATATTCAGGACTCATTGGTCAGTGGGCACTATAGTGGTTTACCCTAAAATGTCAGGCTCCATGCATGGGTGACAGCATGCTCCACAATGTAACTCCGAGTTTAATGTCTACTACGGCCTCCAAAATGAAAATTGTCACCGAGTTTTCAATTTGAATTATTCAAAAAAATATTTGAGAAATAGTTGTGTTTACAAATATTTTCTATTCGATTCAAAGCCTGGATCAAATAGGGTGATATTCAATCGTTATTCAAAAGTTTCGAATATTTGTACATCCTTTGAATTTTATGCCTTGCAATCTACTTTCACACTGTAACGATCGCGGTATGTTTACTTCTTAGATTTGATACACTTCATTGTAATAACTATCGGGAAACAACAATTCAGGCAAGAAAAAAACAAAACACATAATTAGCCTTTGCTCATTCTGGAAGAAGACAATGAGTGCGAATTAAGGTTATATTTGTGGGCTTCTGTTTGCATAAAAACGTTTTCATCTACTGATGGCACCCACTACTGGCCAGCTATTCAACAGTAAAAATACATGTTCTCATAGTATATAAAAATCGCATAACATAAATGTGCGGCTCAGATAATGAACTCCCAAGAGACTTTAAAGATCCTACATCTGTCCCAAAAATAGCTGCAATTTGTTCTATAAGGACTGGCATATAGCCACCATGCAAAGCTTTGGTTGCGCCGAAGTGATCGCCAGGAGGTCATGATATGCCATATGCTAGGGGCGAAAGAAATGCTGACAAGCGAATTGTTTCAGTATGCGCCATTGTTACCAGCAATGCCAAGCAGGCAAGTTATATGGCATATACGAAGGCATTTGCGTGGTCTGTCGTGAAAAAAGAAAGAGAATCAATCTGTCCCTCTGTTTTTAAATTATACGGATGCTGGAATGACAACAGCGCCGTCATGCTGCTGCCCCACTCGCCAGTGGGACGGCCTATTTAAAGACGTGGAGTGCTTTTGACTGTGAAAACGACAAAGCCCATGCAGCCAGCATACCAACGGCTCTACACGCAGTCACCTTGAGTGAGCGTTCTGCCTTGCGCTGCTGGAATGAGCGCTGTGCGTATGCCACTAAGCACACTAGCATTCCAGCTGAGCTGCTGTGTACATGCACTTTTCTGAGCGGAACCAATGGTCGTGAACCTGACGCCTAATGGGCGCTAACTAACGCCGTTCGTCTCCCATCGGTCTCATCTCAAGCACGATCGAGGTGTGACGCCTGCAATGCCACCTGGTGACGCACCTCATCCTGTCAGCATTGTGAGATGCCTGTTAAAAAGGAGGCTGTTCCTGCTGCACAGCCGCAGTTGTTTCGAGTGCTGCGTTGTGCCAACTCATCACCTCCACGTATGTTTAGAACACTGTCCGAGGAGCTCGACTGCACCATTCTGGAATGAACTTCCGCTTCGTATAAGGGAAGCTTCTCAATTTCATTCTGCCATAAGGAGATATTCTGTGCGCAGCGTTGGCGGTCCCACTCCGATGGCACGAGCCCCTCGTTTTCAGTACTTTTGGAGCAACCGTGGCGGCTCTTCTGCTTAGGATATAAAGGTGTTGTTATACCACAAGAAAGCTTAATTCTTGTAGAATCTAACTACATGTATATATAATATATAGAAATTGACTAATGTGATTTAGAAATCAAAGTTCAAGAACAAGCATGAGATACATGGTCTTTGCAAACTGTGTCTCACTTATGACCATATTTAGATGAAACTACCACATTTACTGCATTGCGGCTTGCTTTGTAGGTTTGGGACACATTTATCTCTTTCTTAGACACAGCAATATGTTGAATTTTTACTTTCTGGATAATTTGCTTTTGAAGATTGCCAAATATCCTAACTTCTGTTGTAAACAGCCTGGCAACTACACGTTCAAGGAAGCTAAATTTTGGATAAGTTGGAGTTCAAGGAATTTCCATTTAAGACGCAAAATTTCATTCGTGTACCTTTATTAGTTTTCGTAATAATGCGACCGAAATTTATTTCGCATCAGATTCATTTTTGTTACTCATGGTGCAAAGGACAACCACATAACACGAACTGCAAACGCGATACACAGGGTCAAGTGCTGTGCCTTTGGTGCACCGTTTCCAAACTTCCATCCACCGCTGCACCACTTCTACGAACTTGAAAGGTCGAACTGTTATCCCAGAATTTACAGCCTGAAGGAATAGACATAGGTTTGCGGTAAAAAAGTGAGAAAGAGCTTTGGTAGACAGATTTGTTAGTTTAACTTCTCTTCCTTGTTATTTTCCATTTCTTTTATTTTTCCCCAATTGTTTGTTTTCTTGGATCAGTTATGGCCTTCAAATTTTATCGGAATCTTGGCCAAACCCCCATAATTGGTATAAGCAATGAGCAGAAGGCAAAGAATGAAGCAGCACAGAGAGGAGCACAAAAGCGTGTTATCTTGGCATTTTTAACTTTTTTTACATGACCCTGGAGCAGACATTGCCACGTTCGTTTTTTACAGTACAGCATATCCACTTTTGACCTACACTTTCATGGCTGGGAGTGGAGGTTTCTAGTATGCACAGGAAATATTTTCACTCACTCCTGGACAAATGTATCACTTGGTTTCCATGGCAGTAAGCCATACCATGCTGTGGCGATTCCAAGAACATAGGAAAAATGAAATAAAAGGCCAGCAGACGTAATAGAGAAACGAGTCCTCAACCCTAGAGGAAGTACGGACTTATGTTGTCAGATCAAGACTGAACTTCAACTACATCGAGATCCACTGCATCTCTCAGTTCGCAAGCTGTGTGTGTATCATAGCGTGTCTCGGGCAACTAACGTGCAGTATATGCGTGGCGTGTGACGTCGCCCAACGCAGCGCTATTCGCAGTGCTCAGCGTCAGAGACGTTAATTGAGATGTTTCTTGTTTATCGACCATATAAAGCAACGTGAATGCAATCCACCTAACGTCAATGCAATTACTGCCCAAGCATTTATCGAAGGCATGCTAGCGTCAATAACTTCCCGCGTAAACGGCAACACGATCATGCTCAACAAAGGTGGTGATATGGCGCTTGTTCGGTGAGCAAAATCGAATTGGTGTGGAGTGTAGAGCAACATGTGGACATGGATACAAGAGTAAGAAAGGCTTCACGCAGAGAGCTTATATTCAACACCAAAATATCATATCTTCATCCGTTCATGGCTCAGCTAGTTGCATCATAAAAAAGTGCACATGTCAATACGACCCTCTCAGAATGGATACTCAAAAAAAAGAGCCTTTAATAAAATACCATAAAAGCGAAAAAGAAAAATGGGAATTTGGGCATTGACGTTATGCGAAGCGCTTTGCGGGCACTTGGCAATGCAACATTGTTCGGGGATTCATTAAGCGTTACCAAATTGGCCAATGTGTTTGTATAAACCCAGTATCTGAGTTTGTAATGTGGGTAAAGTGAACCAAAATTAATGTGAGAGTGCATGTGTGACAATGACGGCAGCGGTGATTGTATGATAATATGAGCGCCAGTTTTAACTGGTCTGCTTTTACCCTTGCTGCGTCTAAGTCGGCCTGTTTCTTCTTGTCTAATTTTACTCTTTCTCTCTTCATATAGAGCTGAATCCTAGACCTCACTAATCCTAGATCACTCTACTTTACCTGACCCAACACTTCAACATCCTTCACTATGCTGGGATCGGCAGAAAGTATGAAATCTATTTCATTTGTTGTTTGTCCATTTGTGCCTTTCGAGGTCCACTCTTTGTTGCTACACTTTCTAAACAAGGTGTTCATTATTAGCAGCTTATTTCTTTCCGTGAATTCTACCAACATCGCTCCTCTTCTCACGCGGCGCCCACCTGTGTCCGATAATAGCCTTGCGAGTATGGCCACCGCTCTTAACATGGACGCCCTTTAGATATCAGGATATTCATGGCAAGAATGAAATGATGACATGTGTCACATGAATGACATGACATGCATATCATGACGTAGTCGTCATGAATGACATAACTGACATGATGTGACGATGTTGTGGCCATTTAATTGTATTGTAGTGAAGACGAATGTCTGGCGCTGCAGCCACATCGCCGGTCACTGCCACTGCCAACGCTGCCTGCTGGACTCTTGTACTGTCCTTTGTTCGCATTAGATTTTGGTGGAGGTGCTGCGGTTTTCGCCACCCTAAAATTATGTACCGACCTCTGCCGTCCGTCATGCCTGACAACGCCAGCCAGACATCCCCACCGGTTTCACCAGCCATCGTATGTGCCGGCACCCAGCATCAGCGGGATGCTGATATCTACAGCAGCACCCACGGTAAAGACGTAGACGATTGACTGGAATTGTATGAAAGAGCGAGCACCACCAACAAATAGGACGATCCCCTAAAGCTCAACAATGCAATCTTCTATTTATCGGGCGTTGCACAGCTATGGTTTAAAAAACATGAAGCCAATTTCCGCACGTGGGCTAGCATCAAAAACAGCATTGCGGAAGTTTTCGGCTGCCCGGCGTGCGCAAGCTTCGTGCTGAAGGACGCCAATGAAGCCGATCCCATCAAACTGGTGAAACGTTCACCAGCTATATAGAGGAGATCGTCGACCTCTGCCGGCGTGTCAACCCGACGATGACGGAGGCGGACAAAGTACGTCACGTCATGAAGGGCATTTACAATGATGCTTTTCATGTGCTGCTGTCAAAAACCCTGGCACTGTTTCTCAGGTCATTGAGCTTTTGCAGTTTCGACCAGCTCTGCCGTCAGCATCTTCTCACGCGGCGCCCATATGTGTCCGATCACACCCGCGCGAGCATGGCCACCGCTCCTGACATGGACTCCCTACTTTGCCAGTTAAAGGAGTTCATCCGTGCTGTAGTATTTCATCAGCAATCGCTGCTGTCCTCAGCCGTGCAACCACCTTCGCTTTTGCCTGCCAACCTTCGGCAGGTCATACAGCAGCAAGTTCATGCAGCTCTGCCTTCTTCCAGCAAGACTCCGCCGGTGCCGCCTCCCGTTGCCTATACCGAGGTGGAGTACAGTATCTAGCTGGGTAAGTCGGTACATCTTCATAACTATTACACACAGCACATGTGTTTGTCTATTCTTCGTCCGTGTTTTTTAGTGCACGCTGTGTGTAATAGTTATGAAGATATACCGAGGTGAATGCACCATTCAGCTATGGTGCCGCTATCGCACGGTCACCACTTCAGCCCGTTGCGCCATTCCCCCAAGCCGTGTCACTGCGTCCAGCTCTTCACTTCGTTCTGCCGTGGTACCCACACAGCAGTAGAGAATGGTGCACTCCTGACAACCGGCCAATATGTTTTGCGTGTGGTCTACCTGTCCACATGCACAATTTTGCCGTCGCCGAGCAACATCATACCACCGCAGCTTCGCGACTTCGATCCAAATGTTTTACTGTACCTGTCGTCCTCTGCATCTCAGAACCCCGGTCAGATGTCTTCATACTCGCACCATTGTATGCCTTCACCTCGACGCCGCTCACTTTCGCCGAAGCATTGTCGCCCTTCTACGTTGGAACAGGAAAACTAAATGCCACAGTTCCAGAGGCACGAAAAGACCAAGGCCTCTCCCTTCACCAACTAACGTGATCGATGTATATGTCGACGGCATCGCTGCACTCGCCATCGTGGACACCAGTACCCCAGTTTCAGTTTTTAGTGCCAAACTTTGCCATTTGCTAAGAGGTTACAATGGCAGTGTCAAACAAGTCACTTCGTACTGCCAGCACAGATCCCATGACGCCGGCAGCTTCATGTACTGCTCGTGTTGCGATTAACGACCTCCTTTACATTGTGAAATTTTCGCTGCGGAATCCTTCTTCCCGCAATCTGATTTTGGGCCGGGACTTTCCGCTAATAAGGCCGTCATCGAGAGTTCTTGTGGTGAAGTGGAATTTCAAACTCTTTGCGACGCCCCATTTCTTGACGCTCGTGAAGCTGAAGTATTTGTTGGAGAGAGAGAAGTGGTTCTTGTAGGGCAGGAGGAAAGGCTAGCACTATTATCTGCAACCCATGCGGGAGCACGGCTCATCGCCAGCAGGGTGGGGGAGATGGGATTAAAAGAGAGAGAGGGTAGGAGGGAGAAAGGTAGAGGGTCGTCCTAGCAGCATCAGAGCAGCCCGGCCGGGAGGGCCCAGTGGGTTCGACCAGAGGGGTAGGCTGGAGGTAGACCGTATAGGAAGTGGCCCAGCAGAAGTCAAGTAGTGGCGGACCAGGAAGCCCGAGGCGGTGGAATGGCCGTCAGGCCATCCGTCTTTGTAGAAATTTCCTATATTCTCGCCGAGAGCCCAGACGAAATTTCCACAAAGACTGATTGGAGAATACGTTGAAATACCACCGCACTCCTCTCCCCTTGCCACGGTGTCCTGCAACATCGTCACTGATGCAAGCGCACTTTTTTTTGCGCCATCTACTATCTTCGTTCATCACAAATGTTCCCCGCTGCCTTCCACTCATATAGAAGCTTGTGACGGCGTCAGCAGAGTGCTCGTATCCAAGCAATTGTTATGTTCCCTCACTTTGCATCGTGGGGAATGCGTTAGCCGCGTTCAATTGTCAACCCTGCTGCCATCATTGACATGTCCACTGGTTCCATCACCACTCATGGAGTCGTCGGAGTGAGCTGTAAGCCCGCACAAGAGCCGCCGACAGGCAGGCAGGCAATGAACTTTATTTGGGGCCTGAGGAGCGACTCCGAAACCCCCTAATGAGGGAGAAGTCGCTATGTAGATTGTTTTCCAATGCGCCCAGATTCTATGCCTTCTCGACAAGTTCTGTTATCCTTTTGACTGCCAGCGTGTTTCCTTGGGTCGCATGCCATCTCTTTGTCACCGCATCGACACGGGTACCAATGCGTCACTGCGACAAATACCATACCGTATGTCCGCGACAGAGCGCGATGTTATCGATGACCAAGAAGTCGATATGCTCAAGCGCGCCGTCATGCAGCCTTGGAATAGCCTCTAGTCATCCCAGCTGTTCTTGTAAAGAAGAAGAATGGCTCAATCCGTTTCTGTGTTGATTACCGTTGATTCAACAAAATCACTTGCGATGTTTACCCTTTGTCGAGAACTGACGATGCCCTTGACTGTCTTCGAGGCGTGGAGTTGTTCTCTTCTATGGACTTAGGCAGCGGTTATTGGAAAGTCCCCATGGCACCAGACAACCAACCTAAAGCGGTCCTTGTCACGCCAGATGGTCCAGATGAATTTCGTGTCATGCCTTTCGGGTTTACTTGCAATGCCCCCACAACATTTGAGCGTCTGATGGACAACCTTTTTCATGGTCTCAAGTCGAAAACGTGCCTGTGCTACTTCGATTATATGATTATTTTTGCATCCGATTTTCCCACCCATCTCTGTAGGCTAGCGGAAGTGTTACAGTGCCTAACTGATGCCGGCCTTAAGCTCAACCTGAAGAAATGCCACTTTCGCTCAAGTCAGCTCACCATCCTTGTCCACGTTGTATCTAAAGACAGTATCCTTCCTGACGCCTCCAAGCTACGTGCGGTTGCTGATTTTCCCAAACCTTCCTTCATGAAAGATCTTCGCAGCTTCTTTGGCCTCTGTTCTTACTTTCGCCGCTTCATTCGTAATTTTGCGTCGATCACCGCTCCCTTGAATCTGCTTCCACCGAGCGACTCGAACAGTTACGCTTGGTCGCTTGCCTGTGACGATGCCATCCAAGAGTTACGTCGTCTACTTTACTCTATCGTCTACTAACCTTGCCGCCGATACTGCATCACTTCGACCCTACAGCTCCGACCGCAGTACACACCGACGCCAGCGGGGTTTGACATGATACTGTGCTCGCACAGCGCAGATCTGGCTTCGATGAGTACCTCATTGCATACGCAATCCATGCCCTCACCAAAGCAGAGATGAATTATTCCGTTACGGAAAAGGAATGCTTGACCATCATCTGGGCACATGGTAAATTTAGACCTTAGCTCTGTGGCCATACCTTTTACGTAGTGACATACCACCATGCGCTTTGTTGGCTGTCCACGTTGAAGACCCCTCAGGCCGAATAGCTCGCTGGGTTTGCGGTTGCAATATTTCGACATGCGCGTTGTTTACGGATCTCGCCGCCGCCACACCGATGCTGACACGCTTCCACGTTCGCCTGTGGCAACCAAAGGCGCTGCCTGCCTGTCTGCCGTTGACGAAGTACTTTCGTTCCCAACAGGCTGCGGCATGGCTTCGGAGCAGTGCAAGGATGCCTGGATTGGCACTCTTCTCCACTTCCTTTCAAGCTCATCGACTCTTCCTCCACCTTCTCGAGCTTTGCGCTGTCAAGCTTCTCAGTTCCAGATGCAGAATGGCCTTCTCTTGCTGGAACTACTGGCTTCTGGACATACCTCGGCAATTTTGTGTTGAAATATGTTCTGCCTTCCATGCTGGCCCACAGTGTGCGTATGCCGGTGCCTTCAAAACGTAGGCCTGGCTTCGCTCTAGGTTTTATTGGCGTGGCATGTAAGCCTTTGTGTGCAAATACATTCGGTCGTACCGTTAGTGCCAACGCCGCAAGGTTCCTGCTGAGCATGTCTCTGGTCCACTCCAACCAATTCTGTGCCCTGTCAGGCCCGAATTCGATTGCGTAGGCAGTGACCTATACGGACCCCTTCCGAGAACGGCTTCCGGAAACCGCTGGATAGTCGTTGCCATCAGTCATTCGACACCATACGCAGAAACAGCCGCTCTTCCTGCTGCAACAGCCCGTGCTTTAGCGTATTTTCTCCCGCCAAACTTAATTCTCCGTCACTGCGCACCTTGCAAACTTTTGAGTGATATAGCATGTGTGCTCCTCTCCGAACTCGTAAACGCTCTCCTTGCTGAATGTCGCATCGTTAATCGTACCACCACCGCCTACCACCCTCAAACTAATTGTTTGACGGAAAGATTCAACCACACTCTTGTTGAGATGCTTTCCACATACGTCGGCTCTGAACATACTGATTGGGACCTTATTCTCCCGTTCATGACGTACACCTACAACACTGCGCCACCACCGACCACAAGTTTTTCCCCATTCTTCCTCTTGCATGGCAGCGAACCTTGGACCACAGTCGACACCGTTTTTCCGTACCGACTCATTTGAATGTGTGCCCATCTCTGAAGCTGCCCGCCGCGCCGAGGAATGCTCACATTCGTCCGCTCCGCCACAAATGGCAACAAAAATTTCGACGTTTTGATGACCACCTGCCTTGTCAATTTCTTCTAGACTCCCTTGTGTGGCTTTGGATTCCGGCCGTTCCTGCAGGCCTCTCCTCCAAGTTTGTCTCCAAATATCGAGTACTCTACCGCGTTGTAGCGTAGACATCACCTGTGAAATATATCGTCGAGCCTGTCGTGCCATTTATGGACCAACGCTGTCGTGGTCGCAAAACTGTCCACGCAGACCGCCCTAAGCCGCATTACGACTCACCCATATTATGTTCACCATTATTCACCAGTATGGCTCCTTTCTCGGGGGGAGGGGGGTGGAGGTGATTGCAGAGAAGAGGAATGCCTGGCGCTGCAGCCACATCGCCAGTCCTCCGGGAGGCGCAAGCTGGAGATTGCCTGGGCTGTTCTGGTTGAGACGCTGCCAATGCTGCTCTCTTGTGCTTTGTTCGCATTAGAGTGTGTGTATCAAAGTATGCGTGACGAGACATATGTGCATGGCATGACAAGAATAATGTCATTCATGCCATGACATATCCATGTCAGGTCATGTATGCATGACATTTATGTCCTCATATATAACGAGTTAAAGAAAAGACCACGACGTCATTCATATACCATTTGTCATGACATGGGGGGGGGTCACGAATTCATATCTAACATGAATGAAATGTCATGAGATGTTTGTCAGATTGTCATCACATGATGTTTGTCATGATGTGACATGACAAACGTCACGTGATGACAATCTGGCAAACATCTCATGACATTTCATTCATGTTATATATGAATTCGTGATCCTCCCCTCCTCCATGTCTATATTGACATGCCCAGTTAAAGGAACGACCATGATGGCATCGTGACATTGGAGGCTAGATAGATACACTAAAAATGCCTGAAGTTCGCAAACTCTGCATAAAAACTCCCTACAATATGTTCCACGTGATATACTGTTTTTGTGCATAAGTAGGTATTTATGCTTCCTATCGAACAAGAATATGTATTACTTGCTGATAAATATTAGGATTCAGGCGTGAGTTTTGTGTTAGCGAATCAGGATATAGAACTTCGCTGCTGAAAGCAGGCGATCTAAGAGTATAATTCGATCTCGTGGCGGCATGTTGTGCGACACATCAATCAGATTCATCACATTCAACGTCAAAACTTACTTTCTCATCGTGCGCCGAGACAAATGCCACGTTGATTATTAATTAAATAAGTCAGTAGACGGGGTAGCCGTGTGTTTCGAGAACAAATGTTGGCAGCAGAACATGTGCTAAGCAAAACAGGGGTGTCGTTCAAGCATGTTAGTTTGCTCGAACACTTGCTCGTAGCTCCAGTTACGCGGCTTCTGCCATGCATGATTGAGGAGGGCTCTATCCGCATCCAGTTTTTACAAACGAGATGGACTTGACGTTTAAGTTAGGTCACGTACTTCGTACACTTCTATGTTATTAAATGTCTACTTGCGTTACTTTCATTTACAAGTGTGTCGAACACGCAAGACCATAAAAGATATACCAGGGACTGACTAACGACTTTTGATTGAGCCGCATATCGCGCAGAAAGCTTTTTGAAGAAATTAGTAGGCTTCCATGCAAGGCTGCTTTTCTTTTCAACAAAGCTCTCATCCCCAAACATTATTTCACTGTCCCTCGAAATGCGGTAACCCCCACCCATCTGGAAAAGCGCGAGCACATAGGCTTTTTGAGAACTCATCAGAAGTCCAGAAAAATAAAAATTTGTAACTGTTCACGAACTCGTTCGCAACACTGAACGGGAATGGTTCAGTAAAGTAAGCTTTATCCTGCCCTATGGCGGAATGCTGCAGAGTGCTACCGACTTTTCCGCATAGCACATGATCAGGCTTTGTCAAGAGGTGTAAAATGTTTGCTTACTGGCACATGGGGGAGAAAACTGCATGTTTTTTTTTTTTACATCAGTATCAATGAAATTTAATGTTGTGGAGCTACAGCGCTCATACACAAAAAGTCTGTCATCTTAAGCAGTCTTGTCATAAGAGTGTGTGACGTGGTGCGGTGCCTCGGCGAGTCCTCCGTCTTTGCCACATTTGCTTTCTGTGCATGCCTACTACGAGGAAGATAGAAATTTAGGGGGGCATTCGAAGAGCAGAATTTTTGAGTCAACGAGCACTTGAGAAAAAACGACCGTCCGATATCGATTAGAATATTGAATATTTCCAATTTCAATAAAAGGGTCAAATAAAAAAAATTCGCAGAGCCTCTTTGGCAACGAAGGACTTGATTACATTATTTGATACTCCCGCAGGGGCGTTTATGGCAGCAGGCGTTTGGTGTGTTGCGACACCATGTACCCGAGCACATGAGGGTTTGACCCTTCCACGTTTAGCCGTGCATGGGGAAAGAGGGATCCTGGGTTCTGAGCTGATGCCAGGTGTTTGGAACTTTAAGGCCTCCTCGGCGGAGGCGACACACTTCTTAGCCTTTGCTTCACATAGATGGCACGTCCGGACCGACCCACATGGAGGAAACTGGCAGTCGCGTTTTCTTGTTCTCCTTGTCAGTCTGTTTTCTTTCTCTCTCACCTTTTCATATTTCTTGTCTTCTTTTCAATTCTTACTTCCGAATTTCTGGGCAGCAAGGGTGTAGTTATGCAACATTGGGTATTTTATATTAGGTTATAGCGGCGATGCATGGCCAGGGTGTCTACCAACCTGGAAAACCGGGAAAACCGGGAATTCTCAGGGATTTTGAGTAGTCTGGAACAACTCAGGGAAATCTCAGGGAATTTGAGCCTCTATCAGGGAAAATTAGCTGTAATTTTATTGAAAAGGTCGAAAGTCGCGGTAATGCTGGCTGGAATAACAGACAGGAATCGTAATGAATCGTCTTTGACGCCCTGTCGTCAGCTGGCAGAGTTTCCAGTGTACAGTCAACGACCGACTTTCCGCATTCCCGATAATTTGGACGGCTTCGCGGCACCACCACGTACCCCCAGAGTCAATGTATCAGAACGTCTGAAATTTCGGACGGGAGAACTCTTCGTTGTCCGATTTTCCGCATGTTTTGCCGTGACCGCAGGTCCGAAACGGCATTAATAAAAGCCACCACCGCTGCCATTTTGATTACCTCGCCGCCTCGAACCGGCGCTCTCGCACGCAGATCCACTGGCAGCCGTAGCCACCACTGCGGCAACGCTAGGCCTAGCTGCTTCGACGTTCGCTATGAAGCTTCTTGCCGTTGAGTGCCGCGTTTTAATTGAAAGAATTCGCTTCTGTCAGCAATGGCATGGACTCCGCTTTTGTGGTCCTCGCGATTGGCTTAGAAACTTGGAGAGCACGGTGCGTTGCATAATGCCAGTTCCCGAAAGTCAGCTTTGCCTCTGTACAGAAATGGTATTTGGTGAAGCATGCGCAAAAGTATTACTGTGAAGCATAACCAGCGTGGGAAGCGGTTAATGTCACGGGACGCAGTATGTATTTATTAATTATACGCTCGTGTACCCGGTATTTCTGTCGCAGCACGAGCACCAATATGTCTAATACGTGTACCGACAGGCCTTCAGAGCGTTTGCGAATGTGCCTGTGGGGGTTTGAGCCCCTAAGGGCTGCAAATGACATGCATTTTCTTTCTAACCGGCCGATTTTTCGGACGTTTTCGCGGCCCCTAGGGGGTTAGAAAAATTTGACGTGTGCTGTGCGACTGACCAAAAAGATGCTTCAAATGGTCCGTGGCGCGAACGAGTGGCGGACGGAAGTCAAGAACAGAAAGGACTTACGCACTGAGGAATCAACGGGAAAGGAAACGTGCTGCCGTGGTTTCGAAGGAGCTTGAGTTTAAAAAACAGTGTCGGCTGATGCCGAGATGCAGGTGTCCCTCATCCAAACCAAAATAAACTCTTTAAAGCATTGGAACACAACACTGAGGCGGCGTGCGTGGGCTGAGAGTATGTCAGGACAGTTGAGGTTGACTTACGAGCTGTTGAGAGAGAATCTCAATTGTGACAAATTTCGGGCGTCATACCGCTGAGCTATCAGTTGATCGAAATAGTTCATATTCGAAAATATGTGCTTCTACGTGCATTTCCTTTTTATTCGTATTTGAGAATGTCCGACACCATTTGCAATTTTTTTAAAGAAATTTTATTTGCTCTGCATTTTACTAGCCCCTCCCTTCTATTCTCTTTTTGAATAACACAAACACTACTCCTTAGTATTCAAATTGGATTAAGTTGTTTTTCTTTAATTTTTTTCCACAAGCTTACTAGAGAGTTCAAGGGTTCCAAGAGAAGGGAAGCGTAGTAGGGGAGGGCAGAAAGTTAGGTGGGCGGATGAGATTAAGAAGTTTGCAGAGACAACATGGCCACAATTAGTACATGACCGCGGTAGTTAGAGGAGTATGGGAGAGGCCTTTGCCCTGCAGTGGGCGTAGCCAGGCTGATGATGACGATGACGACTAGAGAGTGACAGCATCGGGCGATGTGGTTTCATCCTGTCTTGACATTAAACATAGTTCTACATCACTCAGGGAATTTTGCAAAGGCACTGAGGGAAAACCTGGAAAACTCAGGGAATTTGGAAATGCCTACTTGGTAGACACCCTGATGGCTGTCATCTGCAGGTATTTTTCCAACCTTGTAGCGTCCCCTTGTTGGGATCGGCGGCCGCCCGAGTCATGCGGAGTGTGACGGCATTCACGCCATCAGACGCCAGCTCCTCCCCCCCCCCTCCCCTAGCAGCAGCACCTGCTTGCTGGCCCAGTGGCCCTGGGCCAGCAGATCTCCAGGCCTGCCTGTCCCAGGGCCACTGCCCGTGCAGACAGGCCCGAAAAGTCCTCGAGTGTGCCCGCTGAGCGCTTCTGAAGAGGCGATGGATGCATGAAACACTACTCTGGCGTCTCAGATGCCGAAAGAACGGCGCAGCGCCAATGAGCGCGCAGGGAAAAAAAATCCGTATCACAGGGCCTCGAAACGTAACGTGAACTAACTTAAATTATGTCTCTTGACACTCGGAACAAAACATTTCCAATATGGCTGCATAGATAATACACTGGAATGTGAGGTCTAATACACAATCTTCATATGAAGTCCTTCATAAGCTAAATCCAAGGGTGCTGTGTGTTCAAGAGACGCACCTCAATCTTTCACATACTAACTTTCTCCGAGAATACTTTCTCCGAGAATATGCCATTTACTGCAAATACCGCAACGATGCTCTCGCCTCGTGTGACGGTGTGGCCATAATAGTAGACAACAGTGTCGCCTGCCAGAATTGAGAGCAGCAAATGTCCCTTGAGGCAGTTGCAATGAGAACCGTGCTGTTTAATAAGCTAGTCACAATTAGTTCTCTATACCTCCGTCCCAACTACCAACTTTGGAAAACAAAACAGCATTCTAGAAGTTTATCGCAGAACTTCTCAAGTCTTACTTTGTAGTAGATTCAAATGCACGTAACACCCTCTGGGAAGATTCTTGCTACGATGCGAGAGGGCACTTAGTAGAAAAGTTCCTCTTCTCCACAGGTGCATGCTTACTAAATAAGAAAGAGCGAGCATTCTACAGCATGGCACACAAAACGTTCTCATCTATAAATTTGAGCATCGCATCGAGTACACTCGTGCCATACCTTGAGTGGAACGTGATCAAAAATCCATACGGGAGTGATGATGTCCCCATTGTGATAAAATTAACAGATGGTCTTGAATGCTCTCCACACGTGCCCCTGTGGAAAGTCGACTGCCGACTGGAAATGATACAGGGAGCCCACACACTTGACTTGGGATGACATCCATACACTTTCCGTTGATGTTGCAGTATCATATTTGACAGCGTTTATATGGATCCTGGAAACAAACGAATTGCCCGCTAAACGCCGTCTTCTCAGGTAGAACGACGATTGTAAGGAAGCGTGTAGAAATCAAAATAAGGCTTGCAGCTACTTTCGAGACCAACTACGGAGAGCCTGATAATTTTCAAGAAAGTAAATTCTGAGGGTAGAAGAACGCGCCACCGTGTAAAAAGGAAACCTGGCAAAAATACATTGCCAGCAATAACTTTTATACTGAGGAACGAAAAGCCTGGAATAGGGTAAACAAAATTAAAGGTCGGCAAACCCATCCTCTACCATTTTTAAACACCTGGGAAATACTCTTGAGGACGAAGCTGATTCTCTAGGGGCACATTTTGAGTCAGAAGAAGTGAGAAGTGGTTTTATTTAGACATTAAATGAATTACAATATTTGTGTATACAGAAGGAAGTCCCATGGTCAAAGACTGAATCGGGACCTCCTATAGCAGTGAATGTAGAAAAATTAAAGCAGCAAACAGCAGTAGCAAACACAAACAATAAAATACATCGCAGGCAAAACAAATAAAGAATAGAACAGCAGTACGGAAAACAAACAATAAAATGCATTGTAGGCAACGAAAAAAAAACAAAACAGAATAGCAAACAAAGGAACCAAAAGCCAGAATTAGACAGGGTAGGAAACAAAGGTAATTCAAGACTCCTAAGCAGTCGTCGGATGGTTACAGGGTGAAAAATAGTTAAAATAAATGAAAAAAAAGAAAACACAAAGAAGTCGCATCTATTTTCAGCAATTTAAACAACCCCTGACGAGATACTTCATCAACAAAAGTTTGTGGACAGGTAGGTATGACAGGGAGCGGGGCAACAAAAATTGAACTAAAAGGAAGAAGTCACAATTCTGCAGACTAGGGCATGGATTTGAGGAAAGTTTTTAGTTATTTTTTGAATTTGCCAATTGACTGAGAGATTTTGATTGCCGGTGGTATATATTGGTATTCGTGAGATGGTTTCCGGTGAAGTAGGCCGTTTGTTTGCCATTGTTGGTATGAACTGAAGGCAAAATAAAATTGTGATTATATGCAAACCTTGTCAAGCTAGTATTCACTAGGTTGGATTGCGGGATGATGAACAGAAGAAGCTGATTGTTGATTTGCTTGCATACTAATATACCTAGCGTGTTTTTGAAAGTTTTATTAACTATTAGGATGTTGTTCACAGGAGTGATTTCGCGTCACTGCGATAGGGACTACGGATAAGTATTCTAATGGAATGGTTTTGAAAACTTTGAAAGGAGACAAGGTAGCTGCTGTAGGTATTGCCCCAAGATGTTATGCAGTAATTAATATGGCAATGAATAAAAGCGTAGTATAACGAAAGTAATGTAGACTGAGAAAATATATCACGCGATTGAATTAAAATACGTATGTCATAGGATATTTTTTTTCGCAGGTAAGCAACATGCGAGTGAAATTTCTAGTGATGGTGCAATAGAATTCCCAAGAACGTAGCCTTTTCTTCTACTTTATTTCTATACATTTCTAGTTCATCCCATTACTCGGATACATTCCTGAAATACCAGCAACAAGTGGAGCGACTGCCTCTGGATCGGAAAGGAAAAAAAGTCGCACTTTCGCCCGAAAAGCGAAGCATCTTAGTAGACAGCTATGCGACGTATTGTAGTTTTATCCGCCCTATAAACTTGGAAACATTCGCTTATTGAGTGAATTAACAAGCGTAGTGCCAGCGCTCGCAAGCAAACACGAACACACCACACTCGATGAGCGCGGACACTCGCTGTCAAAACGCTGGTGCGAACAAGCGCGGCAGCAGCAGCGAGCGAATTGTGACCTACGTGCGGATATCGCTTCAACGCAAGAGCGGCGAAAACATAGCGCGCACAAAGGTATGAGCCGTCTGTATATCCCTGTCAAGATACGGCGCTCGCCACCGCGTGCGGCCGTGCGAAACACGCACTTGTTGGCGGAATCGAAGCCGCCGCCCCTCTCAACCCCGCGCGGCGTCCCCGCTTTCCTCTATATATCGCGCGCCAGACTGAGCCGCGATCGTCAGTTCCCCTCGCGCCCGGTCGCGAAATGCGCAATTGCTGCCGGAGCACAACGCCGCCCCCCTACATCCCTCCCATCCTCCCAGGGCTTTTCGCGCGATGGAAAACCGTGCGTTTGCTCTCCACTTCCTTCGCGGGCGCCACATCGAGCCGCAATCCTGTTTCCCGTACGTGATTTCACTCGCCCATACAGCACACGACGCGCGGCGACGGTGTTATCGCCCTTGGCATTTATAGGAACACCACGGCGACGGCACAATTGCGCCTAGAGTGTCCATATCTATCGCAATAAAAGAAATTTACCTCGCAACCGTCCATTTAACATGGTGTAATTTCTGGCTTCTCTAAATTATTGTAATAAATCGGCCCCTGGAAAGGATCGAGTAGTTTACAAGATGATCGAACGCTCCTATCACTCCTATCGATGTTTACCACCATATTCTCTACCAGCTATATTGCGTCCGCTTGGGAGGAAGCAATCATAATTCCTATTCTCAAAGAGGGCAAGGACGAGACTTCGGCCAACAGTTATAGGGCTATAGCTCTAACAAGTTGCCTATGCAAACTTTTTGAGAATATGACTAACCGGCGCCTGATCTATATTCTTGAAAGCAACAAAACGCCAGATCCCTTGCAGTGCGCGTGGTTTCAGGGAAGGTAGATCCACAACAGATTACCTTGTCCGCATCGAGATAAATATCCGTGGTGCCTTTGTGCACAACATTTCTTCCTTATTGGTATTTTTAGATGTCGAAGAAGCATATGACAATATTTGGTGGCTCGGAATCCTTCGTGATCTCGCTGGAATGGGCATCAGAGGCAAATTGATGAACGTGATTCAAAGTTATCTCTCGAATCGCCCATTCCGTGTTCGGATTGATAACGTCCTGTCTCGTCCATTTACTCAGGACTGGTGTACCACAAGATGGAGTACTGAGCTGTACTCTATCTGTTGTAGAAATGACCTTGCTCGATGTTATGCCAAGCAAAATGTTTTATTCTGTGTATGTGGATGGCATCAAAATAAGTTATAAATCATGAAATCTTAGTATCTGCTAGCGACAAGTACAGCTCGGCTTGAATAAATTGTTTAAGTGGCCGGACGCGAACGCTTTTACCAAACCCTCAATAAAGTGCACACATTCTCTTCTCGAAAAATGGAGGTGCAATACCGGACCCCGTTATTGATTTTTACGGGGAACGGCTATCTGTGAGCCGTAAACATAAATGTTTAGATCTCATTTTAGGCTCAAAATTAACTTTTATCAAACATTTGAATTATCTGAAAGTGCCTGAAGACAATGAGTCTACTGAAGCTCTTGCCGCGCACATCTTGGGGAAGGGACAGAAGGTGCCTCTCGAGCGTGTACAAAAGTCTCATACAGTCACGCCTTGAATACGAAGCCATTGTCTATAACTATGCTACGCCTAGTGCTTTGAAGATGATGGATTCCGTCCACCACTTGGATATTCTTCTCAATACAGGTGCGTTCAGGACTAGTTCTGTAGAAAGCTCGTATATACTTTGAATCCAATGAATAGCCTCTACATCTCCAAAGGACATGTTTAGGTGTCGCATATGCCCTGAAGGCGAAATCAGATGTCCATCATCTGTGCCATTCAGTTATTCGCGACTTGTCCACGGCCAGACTGTTCCGTAACCGCCTAACCACTAGGCCTCCTTTGTCCCCCCGGTTGCAAGCATTGTCACAAGAATCAGGTGTTTCTTGTCTAGAGAATGTCCTAATGGCTCCTACTCGCCTTCCATCACCTTGGGAGTGGCAGACTATCCAGTGTGACGTGTCTTTCGTACAAATATGAAAACGAACACCTAAGACAAATATACATTCACATTTCCTTGAACTTCAGGAGAAGTATTCCTGTGCTGAATTTTATACAGATGCTTCGAAGTATCCTGTTGGTGTTGCTTACGCAGCTCTATGATGATCGTTTTTATTATCCGGTGCATTGAATCCGCATACATGTATTTTTACGTTGGAAGCATACGCGACAACTGTCTTACCTTAAGCACATAAAGCAAACAAATCTCACTACGGCTATTGTGTTCATTGATTCGTTGATTGTAGTCCGAGCCCTGATGAGTATACGAAAACGCGAAAGCACTGTCTTTAACGAACTTATGCATTGCTGTGCTCAGCTTATATAGGTAAACAAGTCATCGTACTATGCTGGATAACTAGTCACAGTGGCATAAAAGGCAATAACGCTGCTGACGACAACGCTACCACAGCAGCTCTTACCAATACCGACACAAACATACACATTCCTGCCACCGACATTAAATCAAGCTTGTGGCACAAGTTGAAGAAGTACTGGTAGAAGCAGTGGGACACCGACGTATCCAATAAACTGCACTTGATAAAGTGACTGTTTGCAGCTTAAGAATAGGTAACACTTACAGTACTCACTCCTACTTCTTCATGGGAAGCAATCTTCCGACATGTAGTAAGCGTGGCGGTGCCCTAACAGTTATTTATGTTCTTCTCCAGTGCCCAGAAATAGAAACAGAGAGGAAAAAGTTTTTTCCTTCCACATTTCATGAACACATACCTCTGCACACGGCGTTATTTTTTCTGAGTAATGAACCGCTTTTTAACTTGAAAACTGGTTTAAGCCTCCTAGCCGAAGCAAACGTCCTGGAAATAATTTGGCCAAGATGTTTGGTGTACGTGCCTATCATTGCTTGCTTTCAAATGCACTCTTGGAGCCCTGTTGCTACTGTCACTGACATATATTATTGCATAACCTTGTCTTAGACATTCTATTTGTCATAACCACGCTAGCCATTGTCATTATTTTATTAGCTAGACATTTTACACCATATACAGCGACAGAATTTAAGGCATTTTACACCAAAATTACTCCAACCATTAGCACTGAAATTTTCCGTTTCATTCAGAATTCATTGATAACACATTATCTTGTGTCAAGCCGCTCATTGGTCATATCTGGCCCTTGCGCCATTAAACACCACAGATCTTTATACATATTTTGATACATGTACACCACGATACAGTATCGTCACATTGTAGTCACAATGAAGAACCCAGTAGAAAAACTGTGAATCACGAAACGAACTCTTTATTGAGCGAACCTGGACCCAAAAAGAGCAAGTCATGCACAAATCACAACGATAGGTGCGAGCGCAGTCGGCAGTAGTCGAAACCTATCATCGGGTCAAGCACGTCGGTTTTTATACATGAGTCGTAGAAGGTTCCAGCATAATCACTGGTGCCCGCGTTCCTTCCAGAAAGTGCAACACAATTCGCGTCGCGCGTTCAATCAGATTACACAAGGTTCAGTGACAACAGTCAACGTATATAACCGTCGATAACATTCGAGAACCTTTCGATACATGCAGGCACGTCCTACGCTGAGCGATAACGTTTTGCATTTGTTAGTCGCTGAAAAAGCGGCCATTGAAGAAAGATAAACAAATACACGTGTCAGTATCATCTAACCTGGTGTACAATGACAGCGAAAATAATAAAAGTGGGAAAGATGGTACCAAATGCAGGAGATTGTAGCGTGCTCATTGAAAGAAACAAGGGCAATACTACACTGCCATGGATTGCTTTGAAGGCGTGATTCGATCGGCCAAATAATATATTTATTTTGTCTAAATTGAAACAGCGAGTTCATTCAGTGCTCATGACGAGACCTTCTTATTCTATGGCTGGTAACTATTGCGCGTAAATTCTCTCTTCTTTAAAAGAAGTTATGGAGTTTCACGTGCCAAAACCACTTTATGATTGTGACGCACGCCGTAGTGGGGGACTCCGGAAATCTGGACCACCTGGGGTTTTTTAACATGCACCTAAATCTAAATACCCAGGTGTTTTCGCATTTCGCCCCGATCGCAATGCGGCCGCCGTGGCCGGGATTCGATCTCGCGAAAATTCTATCTTCTACGTGTTTGTTAAAGAATCTGATCGTCAGCACAACTGCGGTTCTGATGCAAAAGAATAATTCAGAACAGTCTCGGTTTCTACCAGCCTTTCTTGCCTGTAGACTGCAGGAACTGTTGCTGTCCATTACAGTATTCGAAAAAACAAATGCTCGACAACTTCGAATAGTAAATTCTTGAATCGATACTACTCGATTCTTATTCAAAATATTGAGTATTCGTACACACCTAGTCCAAAATCCTAGTCTTGAGAAGTATAAGCGCACTTTTATTCTCACAGTCACACCCAAATTATCGTAAGGCTTTTTCTTCCTAAATGACACATTGCAATTTAGGGAAAACACGGGGATGGCGGGAGATGGGAAATTCAAGATGATGAGCAAAACGAGAACAAGGTAAAAGCAGGAGCCAACGTTTTGACAACTGGACTTGTATTCTTCAAGGCAACATATTTAGAGACATAGCAGAGTTAAAAGAAAGGTTGTGTACGTATCGAAAAATAAAACATGAAGTTCAACACAGGAGTATAGCACAAGCAGAACAACTGCAAACAACAATCTTGAAGTTTTCGAAGCATTGTAGCCTCGCGTCAACAAGAATGAGGAAAACGAGGTGTACTAAAGCGAACCAATCAGACCGCAGCCCTAGCTGGGTACGAAAATGCTGTAGGAACACATCTGTCGTCTTGCACTCCTAGCGCTCCCATTGTCGACGAGTTTCCTCCGCTAGTACCGCAAACAGTCACGGGGACAGGGGGTTAAATCTAAAACCAGTGCTACCGATGGATGTACACTACGTGCAGCACTTGGAGGTAATGGTGGCGGCAGCACCTCTTATGCGCCATCACAAGCACTATCGTCCAATCATCAATGTGATGCACGGAGGGACATATGCACCCTATATATGACGAAGTCCATCGCCCTGCACGACAACGTGCGGACACGTCTCCCAGGGTCGATTCCTCGCGCACTATCGCGTTGAGGAGAATCAGCAGAAGCAAACTGTGGAACGGGATACAGCAGAGGCGATCAAGCGCATCCTTCCTCTACTGAGCGTGCAAACTATTCTAACTCAACAATCGTGGATAAGTCTCGGTACCATCCTCATATACATCTCGAGCTCTACGTAAACCGCGGTGAAAAAGTTCGTGTACACAACTATGTGACATTATTTCGACGCATTCCCCGGGTGGGTTTCTTCAGTGGAAGCGCCGAGGGATCCGGCGTAAGCATGCAGAACTCGAGGCTATTGATCATGCCTACGCTGCTGAAAGCTTTTTTGCTACAGAAGACTGGCAGCTACAGAGCCTACTGCACCCCTTCCATGCAACATAGGCATCCTGAGACCGGAACTGTGACTCGCATCTTTCGTGGCGAAGTGCCAGGCATGGTCCTGTTTATTTTTTTTTCCCTGGTGCCTCATACTGAGCTCGACACTTTGGCGTGGTGCTCGCAGACTCATCAAGTAGCAGGGCTTCCTGTTCCATTAGATACAAATATACAAGCACTGGTTTTTTTCGGTATACACGAGGACTGTCGGCACTACCAAACAGAGTGGACATGTCATGGCTTGAACACTTCACAAGGCTCTGTGCCCAATATCATGCAATTGTGGAGGATATTTTAATACCAGGCGCATGCATTGGTAATTAGTATGTGTACCGCCCGCGTCTCCTTCGCCGATCGCTCCACTATCGTGCTATTCACAGTCATCGCCCACTGTCCCCACGACATCATCCTCGGCTTAGACTTCATCTCCGCACATTCTGCTCTCATTCATTGTTCCGCAGTACTTTCGCCTTGATCTGCCTGTTCTGGAACCTGCTAAACCACACCCCAGTCGCCTCAGTTCCGTCGACTTCGTTCGCTTGCCACCTTCGGCACTGACTTACGTTGACTTAGTGTCATTCCCACCAGTCCCCGACGGCCACTACATCGCGGCTCCTGTGCAAAACGTCCTCCTTACACACGGGACCACAGTAGCTCATACAGTTTTATCTATTACGGCGAATTGCGTCTGCCTGCCAGTGGTCAACTTTGGCTTGACGACACAAGTGCTGCCATGTGGGATGTCTCTGGCCCACCTTTGCTCATTCGAGGATCACTCAGTAGCATCCATTGCAGTAGACGACACTTCATCCGATACTCCTCTACCATCGCAGTCGGCAAATTATACCATCGCTGACTTACAGAAAATGATTGCCCCCGACTTGCCGTCCGAGAACGCCCGTGAACTCTACCGCGTTCTGTTTTCCTACCACGATATTTTTGACTTTAATGATCGTCCTTTGGCCCAAACTACAGCTGTCAAACATCGGATTAATACCGGCGATGCCCCTCCTATTCATCGCCGCCCGTATCGAGTGTCACAGGCTGAGCGTCAAGTTATTCACGAAGAAGTTCGCAAAATGCTTGCCAAGAACATTATTGAATCGTCGTGTAGTCCATGGGCGGTCACCTGTTATACTGGCCAAAAAGAAGGATGGCTCATGGCGCTTTTGCGTGGATTATCGGCACCTTAACAGAATTACCAAAAAGGACGTGTACCCCCTACCTCGGATTGATGACGCCCTTGACTGCCTCCACGGTGCTCGCTATTTCTCCTCTATTGACCTTCGCTCCGGCTACTGGCAGATTGCCGTGGACGATCTCGACCGCGAGAAGACTGTTTTTGTAACACCCGACGGTCTTTATCAATTCAAAGTGATGCCGTTCGGTCTATGTAATGCCCCTGCCACTTTTGAACGCATGATGGATTCCCTTCTTCACGGCTTCAAATGGTCCACGTACCTGTGCTACTTGGACGACGTTATAGTACTCTCCCCAACTGTCGCTACGCACCTCGAGCGCCTCTCAGCAGTCTTGGACGTTTTTCGTCCAAGAATATTCGTATACTGTGACCTATAAATCTGGCCGACTACACAAGGACGCTGACTGCCTGTCTCGCTACCCTGTAGACGAGCTTGACGACGCCGACAGTAGTAGCGCCGACGGCATTTTCTCTGTGTCTGCCTTCGCTAACATCGCCGATGAGCAGTACCGAGACCTATCGCTGCGAGCACTCATCGAGCGCGTCTGCGCTCTACACCTACCGGCGCATCTGTTCGCCGATATGTCCTCCAGGACGGCATTCTGTATCGAAGGAACTTCCTCCCTGACGGCTCTGATCTTCTTGTCGTGCCAAAACATCTACGACAGACTGTGCTCTTTGAGATGCATGACGCACCCATTGCAAGACATCTTGGGGTAACCCTCACGTACGACCGCGTTCGCCGCCGCTTTTATTGGCCTGGTCTCCCTCGCTCCGTCCGACGCTATGTTGCTGCCTGTGATCCCTGCCAGCGTCGGAAAACACCTCAGGTGCTACCTGCCGCTCATCTCCAGGCGATCACCGTCCCTGTGGAACCGTTCTTTCGTGTTGGATTAGACCTCCTCGGTCCCTTTCCCACGTCGTCCTTTGGGAACAAATGGGCAGCCGCTGCAACTGATTACGCCACCCGATACGCTATCACGCGGGCTCTCCCTACCAGTTGGTTTTTCAAGGGGAGTATGGTAGCGCGATTCAAAGACGGGACAAGAGAAGACACAAAGGGACACACACAGACACAGTCCGCGACGTCAGTTGCGCCACTGACGTCGCGGACTTTCTCTTGCGTGACATTATCTTGCTTCATGGCGCCCCGCGACAGCAGCTTACTGACCGTGGTCGAAACTTCTTCTCGAAAGTTATCGCCGACATTGTGCGTTCCTGTTCCATTCAACACAAGCTGACTACCTCATACCATCCTCAAACCAATGGCCTGACAGAGCGGTTAAACCGTACTCTTAGCGATATGCTGTCCAAGTACGTTTCCAAGGACCATCACGACGGGGACATTGCCCTTCCTTACGTCACATTTGCGTAAAATTCTTCCCGGCACGACACCGCCGGGTTTTTTCCATTTTATCTACTGTACGGTCGCGAACCGACATTGCCTCTTTACACGGCACTTCCTCCTGCTGCGATCTCAACAAGCGAGTATGCGCGCGACGCCATCGCCCTCGCTGACCATGCACGACAGCTTGCCCGTACTCGACTGACGGCCTCGCAAACCACTTAGCAGCGTCAGTACAACGCCCGCCACTGTGACGTACAGTTTTCGCAAGGTGCGCTCGTGCTCCTCTGGTTGCCCTGTCGTCACGTCGGACTTTCAGAGAAGCTACTTTCGCGATTCACAGGGCCCTACTGCGTGCTGCGCCATGTGACGCCTGCAACGTACGAAATTGCTCCTGTGCGTTCAACCTCGTCCTCTCCTCTGGCATCTAGTGATGTCGTACACGTCAGTAGGCTCAAGGCCTACTACACTGCTTCCGACTCCGGCGTTTAGTCGCTCCGGGACGGCGCTTTTGCCGCTGGGGGTAGTGCTACGGAACAGTATTTGCGATCTCGAAGAGGCGAACAGTGTGAAGACGACGACGACGATTAGAGGCTAGCGCGGGCTGGTGCCTCTTGGCCAAGTGCTGCGTATTTTCTTATTAATATATCTGTATATAGCTTTTTGTCTGCGTCTTCCTACGTAACAATATATCTCAACAGACGCACGCGGTCAGCTCTTGCGACAGCAGATGACAACAGCTAGACTATCTATAGCCAAGGAATTCACCTTACCGACTCGTTTTGGACAACACGGTAGCCAACAGGGCAATTCACCAGACCTGCCTCTTTTGAGTCATCTCAACGAAACAACATGGAACCGTGCTGAGTACCTGATGGGTAGTAACCATTATTTATTGGCGTTATCTTGTGGCCCTCGAGGGTGTAAACCACGGCAACGACAGGGCAGCTATCGAAACAGGGAGTATGTCAGACTGGGCAAGCACCGCAAGGCGCTTGTCGTGTACGACACCCCCAAAGAATTGGACGAGCACATCCGACAAATCCATGTGGCCAACCCGAACGCCGCAACTAAGCTTTCTATCAACTTTGATGCTCCCAAGCTGGACTCTCACTTAATGACACTGTGGAATCGCATGCTTCGTGGTTTTAAGGCTCATGACCGCTCCAGTCGTATGGCACGTCGTAAGCGCATCTTGAGCCGCATAACCAAAGAGCTGAAGCCATATACTACCCTCCTTGCTGTTTGCGACTAGGAGCTTTTATATCACTTATACGATGACGCACTTCGTATGTCTAAGGCATGGCATTCCTTCAAGTCCATGCTGGGACGCACACGGCCTAATCCGCCAGTGTTTAATAGGGCACTGAAGTTGAACGTATCCCTCAACGAGCTAGCATTACAAGCGAGAAAGATATTTCCCCCCCCCCCCCCCAGCCTACACGCGCATCTGCGCTACCCGTAGGCTTACCGCTCGATGTTAGCGTGTACGATGTTCCTTTAGCTATAGACGAGTTAGAGACGTCATTGCATCGCCATAACCATCTCAGCGCTCTATCCAGATCTATACGGATTCACAAGCAGCTTACACCGTCTGCCGTGCCGTTGGGGCAGAATACGCCATATTTAACTATATCCCAGCAACGGTTTGTCATCTACGAAATAAAGGCTACATTATAATAATTAAGTGGATTCCCACACAAGGAGGGGATGACTGGAAACGATATGGCGCACCTGGCAGCGCGCGTAGCTTCTCTTTGCTTGTATTTGCCTGGGGCGGACGTTTTCCCTGATTGGTCACCCAATGCACTCCACCAGCCCAGCTCGCCTGTCACGGATGTGACGGAGACGTGGCGATGTGGGCAACCTACATGAGGGCGCTGTAGTACCCTCATGCATCTTGGCAATGTTGGACTTTTCGGGCTATCAACCGGAACATTCCGTAGGGCAGCGCTCCTCAGCCGCGCTCAAACTGGTGCGTTGCTCTCACGAGCCAAGCTTCAGCTTATAAATTCAGAAGCCTATGCTATTACCCGGTGCCAGGCTAGAAAAACAGCCGAACATCTGTGGTCGTGCCCGTCATTTGGAGCCGTCCTGAAGAGCACGCTTCGTTCCCTCGGTACACAACCTACACTACCAGACTGGACCGGTACTTCTCTGAACTTTGGAACTTCTGATGCATAGCGATTTTCGCAGGCCTTTCTACAATACTTCCAGGAACCACAGGTACCCGGCTTGTTCTAAGACCATAGGGCCATGAAGACAGTGGTCCCCCTTCCCAACCTCCCTAATCCCCGCTTCCTAAATTACAGTTACAAAATTTTATAGCAACATTTTTTGACCGTTCTTAGACTATTGTTACTCGAACCTACGAACAGTCGCTTGAAATCTTTCCAACGGTTTTTAGAGTTTCTAAAAACTCTTTAGTAACACCCTAGCAGCCATTGGCCGCCAACGTTAATTTGAACCATATCCATAGGATTTCTGTCAACTTCCTGCTGTTGTGAACACAACAGGGCCAGGGACAACGGGCTTCGAACAAAGCAGTCGTACCGAGCAACTGTAACTGATTAAAAAGAATAAATTATTGGGTTTTACGTGCCAAAACCACTTTCTGATTATGAGGCACGCCGTAGTGGAGGACTCCGGAAACTTAGACCACCTGGGGTTCTTTAACGTGCACCTAAATGTAAGTACACGGGTGTTTTCGCCCCCATCGAAATGCGGCCGCCGTGGCCGGGATTCGATCCCGCGACCTCGTGCTCAGCAGCCTAACACCATAGCCACTGAGCAACCACGGCGGGTCTGTAACTGATGGACGCGCAGTCGCTTGGTTACTTTACAGGATGTTTCAGCGAACCCTTTCAACATTTTTTTCAACATAGCTCAATTCTAGTTTATGAGCCGGTGTAATCGAAGCGGCGGACGCTACTTGTACAAAATATGGAAATAAAAGATCGACTAATTAACAAGAATTCACGAATTAACTTTTTTAGCTAATCATCTTATGACCCATATTGCAATTTACAAATTCTAGCAGTGGACTTCGCAAGGCGGATACATTTGGAAGGAATTCTCTGGACGACGCCAGTTTCGAGATATAAATTACCGAACTTTGCGGAGATATGCATTGGCGTTCCAGTTACTTGTGTGCTTCAGTGAATGAAACGACGTTTTAACAAATTAACTGGAACGCCAATGAATTTCTCCGCAAACTTGGGGGAATTTATATCTCGAGACTGGTGTCATCTTGAAAAATTCGTTCCAATTGGATCCGCCTTGCAAACTCCACGGCTAGGATGTGTAAATTGCGATATGGGCCATAATGGAATGAGTTAAAAAAAGTTAATTAGTGAATTTTCATTAATTAGTCGATTTTGGATCTCAATTCTTTTTGCGCAAGTACTGTGTACCGCTTCGAGTAGACCAGCTCATGAACTAGAATTGTGATATCTGCCGCAGGCAACTTTTAAAGGTTTTTGAATGTGTTCGCTGAAACGCCCTGCATTATGGTGCCGTGAAACCCGCGAAGGAGACCGCCGTCGGCACAACCGGTCATGCACCCACTACGCCGTCAAAGCGGCGTCATTTGAAGCGACTGTCATCACCGGCACAACCGAAGCCTTGGAAGAAACCAAACCGACGCGTACCGACTTGCAAGTACTCCTAAACGAACTTGATGACAAAACCATTGCCTCGCTGTAATTAACGCTAAAATCAAAGAACTTGTGACCGACGATGACGAATACAAAGCAGAATTCACCGAGGCGCCTGATTACCATGAGAACATTCGTCACGCCATCAGCCGGGTTCGTTTCGTCTTCATTCCCGTGCCGGCATTGGTTCAGTGACGACTGTTGCCAGCTCTTTGCTGGGACAGAAAGCAGTACACCTAGTACGTCGACCTGGTAAGCAGGCGATCGTCAGCACAAACGCCAGACCACCGTCACCAAGGCGAGGGTACAGCGTCAGCTCATCCTGAACAACGAGAAGGTGATCGCCGAAACGCAGAACAGGGGACAAGTTCAAGCTGCCCCGAAACGAAGTGGAATCGAAAAATCTTGCAGAGGTCGAGAAAGAAGCCACACGACAATTAATTGGTCTGCACGAAGCAGCCGAGGCTCCCGACGAAATAAACAAGCATCCTGTACCTCCAGACGTCTCCCGAACGACATGACCCGGTCCCGCGCAAGCCGTGGAGCCTCGAGCGAGGAGAGCAAATACAAAACAGCGAACCGAATCGCCACCGCTCTTGCCCCCTCTCACAACCGCCACCGCAGCACCGAGATCGACTATCACCGCCTAAGCAGTTTTTGGCACCGCAGCCCCGAGTACAACTTAACAACAGCGTCGCGGCCATCTAAAGCATTCGTCTTCGACCACAAAAGGTACTCCAGCTGCCACAACAGCCGCCACAGGGATGACTACGTTCCCGTTAAAAAGACCACCAAGTGCGGCCTCGCCCGCCGTTCAAGTCGTCACAGCGCGAGCGTAACTTCGCCGCGAAGCTGACAACCACGACACGTTCTTACGGGACAACGCCGGCGTCTTCCACGAAAGGACTCTCACTTATCGACTGATGACAAGCATGTCCAGTTTATTACACCAGCATGTTGATACCGCCAAAGATGCCCAAAGACTTCAAGGTCGACGACTTCAGCAAAGATCAAGCCAAAGTGTGCCGCTCTACCGGCACTGTCATGATCTGCCGCATGCTGTCACGCCGATCTACCAGCGGAGGCCTTCCTGGCGCCAGTTAGATGTTGGCGCCCGTATATGTCGTTTGTGTCTCACTTCGTCCTCGTCGGCGTAGCGCCGTAACTTTTATTTTGAAGCCTTCCTGGACAAAAGCGTGGCAGTTTGGGCGAGTTGGTCAGAAACAGAACTTTGTCATGGGCGACCTGCTCTTCCTAAGCAGGTCGAAGAAGAAAACAGCAACAACAAAACTAATCCGATGGCTTCTCTGGTCTCTTGCGCACCGTCGTGTGATCTCAGGGCTTCTGTTTCTGCCTGGCCGAATGCCAGCAGAAACCGACTCGCCACCGCAGTCAGTGCGTCTGGCTGTTGTTGACCCGGAATGCGACGACTAGAATGGCTACGATTTGCGCCCGTTCGACCACCGCCAGCAGGAAAAATTTATATGCAAGAAGGGGTTAAACAACTTCTACCAGGACAATCAGACTCCTTAGAAGTTTAGAAGACGACGAGACGCCGCTGTCATCGTCGACAATCTTGTACGTTTGCTCGCGGACGGAAGTCTGTTGGGAACAGAAGTGCGCGATAATCACCCGCACGGGCCACGGAAAATGGTGTTCCAAGAAAGTAGTTGCACCGAGCAACTGTAACTGACGGACGTGCTGTAGCTTCGTTCCTTACGCTTATCAGCTGTCCAGAAACATCTTACTTTAGATGTCCTATTAACAATCTTTAAATAGAAACACGTTTGCAGATTTTCTGTAAACGTCCTATTAACAATTTATTAGTATTTTGTTTAGGCACACTAGTAACATTTTGTCAACAATTGGCCACCGGCTTTGAATTGAAGGACATTTGTAGACTTTGCGCCCCAACATCTTACTATACCCGCGGATAACTTTCTGTGGCTATGAAGGGAAAGCTACGGAGGCAAAGCGCGCAGAAGTGAGAGCGCGTCTGAAAATAGTCTCCCGTTTTCATGCAGTGCGTTAGTTTAAGCGGAGTAAGAGAAAACATAAACACCTTATTAGCAACAATTAAATAAGACAAAACACTGCACGGAATGTAAAAGTTTACTTATTTTGCGGCTTTTCCCTTGCGCATCAGGGCAAGCGCGAAACCGCCGCACGTGAAAGCAGCGTCGACTCAGCGTCTGTTCCAAGCAACCAAAAGCACTGTAAAATGCTGGCGGACTCCTTGGCGTGGTAACACACGGGCAGGAGGTCCGCCCCCGTAGCTTTCCCTTCATAGCCACAGAAAGCTGTCCGAGAGTATAGTATTCTACAATGACTTGTTTAGGCTCCATCATGACTGTCAATTATTTCAAACCTCCTACCAACATTTTCGCTATAGACATTCTAGAAATATTGTCCATTATCGGTCACGTTATTTGAATAAAAACGCGTTCAACGCTGCTCATATACTTATACTAACCTGGAGATTTGTAGTTTTATGTTACCCAGTGCACCCGTACACTTCACTACAATACTCAAACTATATATTTCACTTTCCTCTGCCCCATTAACTTCGGGTCGCCCTACACATGCGTGAATGCGGTCTTGATATAGCATTGACAAGTTATCTGAGCTCCTAGCACTCTGTGGCGCTGAAGCCGCAGGGTGCGAAAGGAGGCACTGTAAATAAATGCGCGACACACTGGAGACGTTCCGAAATTGAATCGGGCGTTTCTTATATTATTAGACCAGTCAAGCTTGAGTGCCGCAGGAATGAATCTAGTTATACGAAGATGTTCAGAATTCTGGGCGTCGTTAGTTGCCGATGCACCCTATAGCTCTATATGTATATTATAGTATTTCTTTTTGTGAGCTTGCTGCTGTGAAACTCTGGGCGTTTTATGTTGAAAGAAAAAAAGGAAGGTACTTAGCAGTCATCTGTGCATTGCCATCTAATACTGAGGTGTGGGCTTTAATAAAATAAGACACAAAACCACAACAATGCAATCTCACAGGCGTTAAGAGGAAGCTTTACCTCGGACCCAACTCCGACGCGGCCTATCCAAATACATGTAAAACGCAAAAAAGTTTTTACGAGATAACCCCTGGACCGATATTAATCAAATATGTTGAATTTGAGAGAGAAATTTAAATTGTATTGAGCTTTGGAAGCGGAATTTTAATTTAGGGCCTGAATTTTGTTAAAAAGATTTTCAAATATTCGAAATTTTAGAAAAAAATAGAAGCACGAAGTTTACAAATTAATATCTCTGCATGAAGAACAGGTATCTCGATTCTGTGAATGGCATTCATTAGATCATTTAAAGCGGACAAAGTCGATATGTCATTTTATATCGTGGGAATTTGGTACGTTGCGTACAAGGGTTGCGCATTGTACAAGGAAATACAGCAAGAGCTGTATTCCCATATTACTAAATTTTTTTAGATTCATGTGTAACATATCAATTTTGCCCGCTGCAGGTGTACATTAGATTTGGTTCACAGAATTGTGATATCATTTTTCATTCCTGAGTTACAGAGTTGTAAACTTCATTGTTGTCGATTTTCGATTTTTGGCAATTTTTAATAAAAAAATTGATGACCTAAATGGAGCATTCGAAACCAACATACACTAGATTTTAGGTTTTTCTTTTAAATGCAACAAACCTCGCCAAATTTGGTGAGGCGATTGCCGAGGAAAACGAATTATCCTTTTACGTGTATTTAGACAGGAGTACCCGAGCTAAAGCTTCCTCTTAAATCATAAGGTAAAGATTTCACGACCTTTCATTCTGTATTGCGCGAGCAGGGAAGACCTAAGAAGACATGCTGACACATTATTTACGATAAAGTAAGTCATCACGACTACTGTGATAGTCTTGTGCTCGTACGCGACGTGTTTATACCCACTCCCAGCGAAGAGCATGATGCGACGTCCTTCATGCATATGACTGTCGCATTTAAATCATTTCACACCACTAACAGTTCACGTTTGTAACAAACTACCCGAATGCGCAAGACGAAATGGAAATCAAACACATTGCCACATGGTGTGGCATAGCAAGGTGACTGAAGAAGAGGAGAACAGGGTCCATTTTCAGTTTTTAATAAAGATAGCCTAATTTCATCCCAATCTTGGCCAATCCCCCACAGTGGGTGTGCGCCATCGCATAAGGAATACCATACCATACCATACCATACCATCGCCGCGTAGCCGCTCACGCTTTCGTGAAGTGCAAACGCCTGGATTCTCATTCAGCGTGTATACTACAGCTGGGTATACGCGACAATTTGGTGTATCTTGCTAGGTACACTCAGCTTATGCAGGAGACCCCACTGGGCAGCGAGAACCTCGCCCCACAATTGGAGTTGACTCCAGTTCACCGCACATGCTGGCGAATCCGAGGCCTCGCCCCAGAATTTGGAAACCTCAAGGAAAACGTGATGACTGCGACCACTACGACTTCTACGGAAAGGGTGACACCGACTTACCTAACGCTGCTGAACCCCCAAGTGCCGACGGCTTTTCATGGCGACACATATGAAGACGTGGAGGACTGGCTGGCGGAGTTCGAGCGCGTGGCTACGTTTAACGAGTGGGACAGCAGCGCCCAACTCAGGAACGTCTACTTCAGCCTCCAGGATCGTGCTCGCACGTGGTTTATGAACCGCGAAAGTGCCCTGTCATCCTGGCCCGAGTTTCAGTGCAAGCTGCTGGAGACTCACTCCAGCCCCGATCGCCCGGGAAAAGGCGAGCGAGCCATTCAATCACGCGTTCAGAAGCCCAACGAGAGCGTCACGATGTGCGTGGAGGACATGACGCGTCTCTTTCAGTGTGCCGATCTGAGCATGTCGGAAGAGAAAAAGGTGCTTCATCTGATAAGAGACGTAAAGGAACAGCTCTTTGGCGGTCTTGTTCGGAATAGGCCCAAGACTGTTGCGGAGTTCCTCACCGAAGCCACCGCGATGGAGAAGACGCTTCAGCAAAGGTCGAAATTGTACAACCAAGTGAGTGCCACTTGCACTCCGGATACGCCGGTAGGCTTCGCGTGCGACCTCGCCTTGTTTTGCGAGATGATTCGCTCAGTGGTCCGCGACGAGCTGCAGAAGCACGACGGTACGTCGCCACCTCCAGTCAGCTCCCTCGCCAGTGTCGTACGCAACGAAGTACAGCAGGCACTGCAGGCTTCTTTTTCCAGCAGTGAAGCGCCCCACCTCTGCCAAGCGAGTCCCGACGCAAAACTTACGCAGGAACATTACTGAGCCTGGCCCAAGCTTTCGCACCTACTTATGTTGCGTTGCCAGTCGCGTTGCGATCGGCGCAAGCCGCTCCGACAACTCCGCTACCATACTTCGACGACCGCCGAACACCCGCGAGGAAATCAGAGGTTTGGCGAGCACCCGATCGACGACCGCTGAGCTACAACTGCGGCGAAGCTGGTCCTGTGTATAGAGAGTGCCCCTACCGACGACTCGGACTGCGCGGTTTTTCTATCGGTTCGCCTCGACCTAGGTTCTGACAAAGGCCTCCCGACATCGCAGAATTCCTCGAACAGCAGCGCAGGCCGGGCACATCGCAGCGGCAGTCACGCTCACCCTCACCGCGGCGATATTTCCCTGCTCGTGATACCACCACGAGGACGACGCACGGGCGATCACCTAGTCCACGCCGGGAAAACTAACGTCAGCGACCTTCCGAGGCGGGGCCGCTGATACTCGACGCGCTCAAGACCTCGTATCGTACAGACCGCAGTACAACGAAAACACGATGACGCCAGAACCAGTTTCCGCGAACAAAGTTTCACTGGACATACCTGTGTTGATCAACGGCAGAAAAATGAGTGCACTTGTAGATAACGGCGCCCATTACTCTATTCTTAGTGGCAAACTGGCGAGCGTTCTGAAAAAAAAGTTACGTTGCCCTGGAATGGGGCACCAGTTCGTACGACAGGTGGCCACGTCGTCACACCGCTTGGCTTATGCACTGCCAGAGTAGAAATTCGCGGTGCTGCTTTTCTCGCCACTTGTCTGGTTCTAGGCGAGTGTTTCCGCGATTTAATCCTTGGGATGGACTTTCTCAGGGAATATGGCGCCATTATTGAACTCCGCGAGCGCTGCATCACTTTCTCGACACAAAGGCCAACAACACAGACCGACGCCACTGGACACAGATCCGCACTTCGCGTTTCGGACGACAGCATCACGATACCGCCGCTAGCGAGTGTTATGGTTCCGGTCAAGTCTGACGAGCTACAAGACGGGGAAGCCATTGTAGAAGGCTACATTTCTATGTTGCTGACCCAAGGTACTTGTGTAGCGCGAAGCCTTGTGGAACTTTGTGATAGCCAGACAGCGGTCCTCGTTACCAACTTTCAGCATCGGCACATTTTTAGTGGCACTGCCATCGCCTATACTTATGAAACATAATGCAAAAGTACATATATTTTATTATAGTTTGGAGACAGACAGAACTTCTCCATAGTGCTGTCTTGAAGAACAACTGTTCGCTACTGGTACAATGCGCACTTTCAAACACAGACAGTGCCACTATAATATCACCCTTTTAGCGCGTGTTGTAATCGCATCGCTGGCACGAGTTGTTGGGAACTCGGCGCTGACGCCCGTTGTTGCACCTGGGTCGCAAGCCCCAAGGGTAGCGTTGGCCTGGCGGCCTGGGGTACAACTGGAAGCATCCGAAGGTCCCGGCAAAGCATGAGTCGACTGGTAACAACAAAACAACTTGTTTATTCTAACATCGCAAAGAGTTGGCGGTCAGGTTGACCGAAGTAGAGAGACGGGAGTGCACTTTACTCAACAGAAGAAATCGGAGCCCTCTTTGGTGTCCGGGGGCAGCTGCTTTTATACTCTCGCAGTTGAGGGCAAGAAGGAACCCCTCTATAGACGAGCACGGGACTGTGCCGCTCGGGAACAATGGGATAAGGTGGCGCAGCGTCGTGTCGGCGCCACTCGGGCACAATGGGAAGAGAAGGTGGAGCAGCCGTCGTGTCGGCGCCTGTCAGACCCCCTCGCTTCACAGTTGTTGGGAGCTCCTCTCCCCGGCTGCCGCGCTTCGACAAGCGTGGGCACCAATATGCACATACACTCACACACGCACATGAAGACACGTGGCATTGGAACATGCCTGGACGCGCTTGGCAGGGAGGCGTAGCGGCGGCGCCGAACGGGCCAAAATGTCTGCCGCTTTGAACGAAGCCCCGGCGTCCGTTGCATCCGCGCCGGCTATACCGCGCGTCGTAGGCGAAACGTAACAGACCGCCCCGCCGGGGGAAGGAGATCCCGATGGTCAGGGGACTGCATCCGCTGTCCGGAGGGATGTCGCTCGATGATGCTCATAACCGAAGTCCGGCGTCCCTCGACGTTTCTTGAGCGCAGCGCACAGAGAAGGCCTCGTTCTCTCGTTCAGGTTCGCACGGGACACTGCAAAGTGACTTCGGGAGAGTTCACATTTTTGTTCTCGTTCCCGGCAAGCGTTAGAACTACGCTGAAACTCAACCGCTCAGTCAGCAAGCACGGCACAACCCTCACTAAGCCCTGCCAGGCTCTTTGCCCTTTTATACCACTGCCTAGTTCCTTACAGTAGTCTAGCAGCACTCAGAACGCGTCCACAAATTGGAAAATTGCACTAGAAAGCATGTCATCACTTTGAAACACTAAACAAAAGCAATATGTTAAAAATCCTGCCTCAGGAAGAAAAACATCAGTAACAAACAATTTTGAGGCTGATTCCTACGTTAGGGGCTTCGACTTAAGCCATCGGCGTTACCGTTGAGACTCCCCTTTTTGTAACGCACCTCAAAGGAATATTGTTGCAAAGCGAGGCTCCAGCGCAGGAGGCGGCCATTTTTGGGAGAGATGGTCTGCAGCCATTGGAGAGGGCAGTGATCCGTCTCAATGATAAACCTCGAGCCGGCTAGATAGCATGACAATTTCTGAACGGCCCACACGAGACACGCACACTCTTTCTCGGTGGCGCTATACGCCTGCTCACGACTGGTCAGTTTACGACTAGCATACAGGACGGGGTGTTCTACTTCTCCATTTTCCCGTTGGCACAGTACAACGCCCATGCCTCGCTCACTAGCATCGCACTGAACAACGAACCCTTTTGTATAGTCTGGCGATCGTAGCACAGGCTGGCTTGTTAGGGCACTCTTTAGGGCGCTAAAAGCTCTTTCCTTTGTCTCGTCCCATACGACTGTTTGGGGCTCTGTTTTTCTTAGAGCATCCGTCAGGGGAGCCGCGATATCAGAGTACCTGGGGATGTACCTCTGATAGTAGCCGGCGACACCTAAGAACGACCGAATATCGGTCTTCGTGCGCGGTTGCGGGAAGTCTCGCACAGCGGCCACCTTTATTTCAGAGGGGCGGCGACGACCCTGACCAATCACGTGACCGAGGTAGACAACCTCGGCCTGTGCTAACTGGCACTTAGGAGCCTTGACTGTCAAGCCCGCTTCGCGCAGGCGGGTTAGCACTGCCCGCAAGTGTGCCATATGCTCAGACCAGGATGCGGAGAATATCGCTACGTCGTCTAGATACGGTAAAGCGAATTCTTGCTGTCCCCGCAACACTTTATCCATGAGGCTTGAAAAACAGTATGGCGCGTTCTTCAAACCAAAACTCAACACTTTAGGACGGAATGTTCCCATTGGTGAAATGAACGCCGCATACCTACTAGCCTCTTCTGTAAGAGGAACCTGCCAATAACCCCTGACGAGATCTAGGGTGGAAATAAACTGAGCGCTACTAACTTTCTCAAGGCGCTCCTCGATGTTAGGGATCGGATAAATTTGATCCTTAGTGATGGAATTAAGCCTGCGGTAGTCGACGCAAGGACGAGGTTCCTTGCCCGGTACCTCAACTAAAATCAAAGGGGAGGTATAATCACTCTCACCTGCCTCAATAACACCGAGCTGTAGCATTTTCTTTACCTCAGCCTCCATAATATCGCTCTGGCGGGGTGACACCCGATACGCCTTGGATCGTACTGGCTCTGGGGAGGTAAGTTCTATATCATGAGTAAGTACAGAAGTCCTACCAGGCCTCTCAGAGAACAGACCTTGAAACTCTTGTAAGAGCTGGTGTAGTTCGGTTTTCTGCTCAGGCGACAGCGATGCTCCACTGACTAAGTCACTAATGACTTGACCGGTGTCTTCCCTGTTCGTCACTGAGCCTAGTCCCGGAAGCTCGACCGGAAGCTCTTCAGGAACGTTTACCATCATGCACACTACTGCTTCCCTTTGTCTATAAGGTTTGAGCAGATTACAGTGGTAAACTTGCTGTGCTTTCCGCTTTCCTGGCAGACTCACCACGTAGTTAACGTCCGACAGTTTCTGAACAATTCGTGCACGTCTAGTTTGTTGTTTAGCGATGTGCGCAATATCATCACCTCATCGCCCACCTCAAAACGACGGGCCCTGGCGGTCCGATCATAATAAACCTTGGCCCTCTGCTGGGCCTTTGTCATTGCTTCACCTGACAACTCCTGTGCCCTTCTTAAGCGTTCGAGGAGCTTAAGCACGTACTCCACCACGACTGGGTCGTCGCCCCTACCTTCCCACGATTCTCGAAGCATGCGAAGCGGAGATCGAAGCGAGCGACCGTACACCAGTTCAGCTGGCGAAAACCCCGTAGCTGCATGCGGCGCGGTCCGTAATGCAAACATCACCCCAGGCAGACACAGCTCCCAGTCAGTTTGATGTTCAAAACACAAGGCTCTCAAACACGCGCTTCATGACGGAGTGGAGCTTCTCAACGGAGTTCGACTGTGGGTGGTACACTGAGCTGTGTAACAGCTTTACCCCACACCTTTCGAGAAAAGTTGTCGTCAAAGCGCTAGTAAACACTGTGCCCTGATCTGATTGGATTTCCGCAGGAAAACCAACTCGCGCAAATATGGACAGTAGTGCATTGACTATCTCAACTGAGCTGAGTTCTTTAAGCGGCACTGCTTCAGGGAACTTTGTCGCTGGGCAGATCACAGTCAAAATGTGTCTGTACCCCGTGGCTGTTACCGGCAGAGGTCCCACTGTATCAATAACGAGCCGTCTAAAAGGCTCCGTAATGATAGGTACCAATCTCAACGGCGCCCTCGATTTGTCCCCTGGTTTGCCCACCCGCTGACAGGTGTCACATGTCCTCACGAAATGGTCTGCGTCCCGAAAACACCCTGGCCAATAGTACTCTTGCAAGAGACGGTCCTTAGTTTTCTTAACTCCTAGGTGTCCGGACCACGAACCCCCATGCGACAAGCGCAACAGATCCTGGCGGTAGCACTGAGGCACGATCAGCTGATCGAACTCCACTCCCCTGCGGTCTAGATACTTCCGGTACAGGACCCCACTTCTTTCCACAAAACGAGCATTTTTCTTGGCGATACCTTCCTTGACATTGCAGCGCATGTTTTCTAGGCTGCCATCTTTTTTTTGCTCGGCTATCAAAGGCGACTGGCTGACTTTTAGCAACCTATTAAGTCCATCTGACGTAGGCGCGATGAGCAAATCTGCAGATAGCTCTTCTAACTTTTCCGTGTCGGGCATTTGCTCTCCAGTATCTGGTGCCTTCAACGCTACAGGCTCAATTTTATTCAGTTCGGACGTGCTCTGATATCAGCTTGCTGCGCCTCCGACCCTTTCTCATTGTTCGACAACGTCGGCCCCGCAACTGCCACCTTTGCAGCGAGCTCCCGAACTCTCGATCTGGTTAAGGCCTGAACGCTAGCCTCACCAAACAAAAGCCCCTTCTCGCGCAGGAGGTGATCGGACCTGTTTGAAAATAGGTACGGGTACCGGGGAGGCAGCATAGATGACACTGCCGCCTCCGTCTCAAGCGCTCCGAAAGGTCCTTCAATAAGCACTTTTGCTACGGGCAGACACACGCTATGAGCTTCCACGGCTTGCTTGATCCATGCGCACTCGCCCGTGAACATATGGGGTTCTACGTAAGAGGGGTGAACTACATCCATTGTAGCTGCGGAATCGCGAAGCACTCGGCACTCTTTCCCGTTCACGAGGAGGTCTCGCATGTAAGGCTCGAGAAGCTTCATGTTCTCGTCAGTGCTGCATATTGACAAAAACACAACTTTTGGTTTTGTTTCCGGACACTGCGCCGAAAAGTGACCCGGCTTCTGGCACGTATAACAAACGCGCGCTTGCCTCGTCTCGAACCGCTTTCTGCGTTCGGCTTCGGCTGCCGTCGTCTCCTTAGGTTCGGTCGCACTGCTTTCACTCGCATCCGCACTACGTGTGTTCCCCTTTGCTCTCATGGGTGTGAACTTCGGCCTCTCAAACTTCGAATTCACCCCCAAATTCACCCTTTTGACCGTCCTTAGCCCCGCGAGCCCGACGCGTCACAAACTCCTCGGCTAGCTCAGCGGCTTTAGCCACCGTACAAACGTCTGGCCTATCCAAGACCCAGTACCGCACGTTCTCAGGTAACCGACTATAAAACTGTTCCAGCCCGAAGCACTGCAGAACTTTATCGTGGTCACCAAACGCTTTCTCTTCTTTGAGCCACTCCTGCATGTTTGACATAAGCCTGTACGCAAACTCCGTATATGACTCACTTCTGCCTTTCTCATTTTCCCGAAACTTCCGACGGAACGCCTCTGCTGACAGCCTGTACTTTTTTAGCAGACTCGATTTCACTGTGTCGAAATCCTCTGCCTCCTCTCTATTCAAGCGAGCGACTACGTCGGCCGCCTCGCCGGGTAACAAAGTGAGCAAGCGCTGTGGCCACGTTTCCCGAGAGAACCCCTGCTTCTCGCACGTTCGCTCAAAGTTAACCAGGAACAAACCAATGTCCTCTCCAAGCTTAAACGGCCGCATCAGGTCAGTCATTTTGAACAATACGCGTTCTCCTGCACCGTGTGCCTGACTTCCATTACGAGCGCGTTCGATCTCTATCTCGAGACGCTTCATTTCCAAAGCGTGTTGACGGTCGCGCTCTTCTTTTTCTTTCTCTTTTTGTTCTTTAAGTTCGCGCTCCTGTCTTTTTGCAGTCTCCCTTTCCTCAATGGTCTCAAGGCATTCCGACAGCTCGTCATCCTCAGCTTCTAACTCAAGAATAGCCCTTAGCAGTTCAGGTTTTCTGAGTTTGTCTGAGACATCCAGACCCAACTCTCTTGCAAGCTCCAGCAATTTCGGTTTGCGCAACGACTTCAAATCCATGGCTGCTCTGAATGCTGCTTTCTCTACTGCCTATTATTGTCTTGCCGCAAACTAACCCGGCAGCAACGACAACCACAACTACCAGCTCTGTTTCTGACACTAACAAAAGCCTGGCAAAGCTCAGAAGAAGAAACTCCCGCACTCACCAAACCTCGTAGCCAAGAATTCAGCGCAGTCGTTCCGCTGCAGGCAACCAGTCATCACACAGGGCTCGTTGCACTGCTCCCGGATCGTTGTTGAGCTGCTCAGCATACAGTCAACTGCATAACTTCGCTGCTGGCCTCCGTTGTCGCGATCTCACCGCTGGCAGACAGTTGTTTGAATCGCACCGCTGGCACGAGTTGTTGGGAACTCGGCGCTGACGCCCGTTGTTGCACCTGGGTCGCAAGCCCCAAGGGTAGCGTTGGCCTGGCGGCCTGGGGTACAACTGGAAGCATCCGAAGGTCCCGGCAAAGCATGAGTCGACTGGTAACAACAAAACAACTTGTTTATTCTAACATCGCAAAGAGTTGGCGGTCAGGTTGACCGAAGTAGAGAGACGGGAGTGCACTTTACTCAACAGAAGAAATCGGAGCCCTCTTTGGTGTCCGGGGGCAGCTGCTTTTATACTCTCGCAGTTGAGGGCAAGAAGGAACCCCTCTATAGACGAGCACGGGACTGTGCCGCTCGGGAACAATGGGATAAGGTGGCGCAGCGTCGTGTCGGCGCCACTCGGGCACAATGGGAAGAGAAGCTGGAGCAGCCGTCGTGTCGGCGCCTGTCAGACCCCCTCGCTTCACAGTTGTTGGGAGCTCCTCTCCCGGGCCGCCGCGCTTCGACAAGCGTGGGCACCAATATGCACATACACTCACACACGCACATGAAGACACGTGGCATTGGAACATGCCTGGACGCGCTTGGCAGGGAGGCGTAGCGGCGGCGCCGAACGGGCCAAAATGTCTGCCGCTTTGAACGAAGCCCCGGCGTCCGTTGCATCCGCGCCGGCTATACCGCGCGTCGTAGGCGAAACGTAACACGCGGCACCACATCGCAGCTGGCAAAGAGTAGAGAAGTTGCAGTAAAGTTCACGTCACGGAACGAAGAAGACGTCGTGGGCTTCCCGAGCACGATGTCTTGTGGCTATTTCCTTCACAAATTACGCTTTCACGTGTGCCTGGAATGTCTTTGTATTGGTGAATGACCCACACCACAGCATAAGCCGAAACAGTCGTAAAAGTACTTAAATCATTGCTACAAAAATGGGCTTCAATCCACGTTGTGAAAGTGGTTGCCCAGTGAAACTGTTGTATCATCTCATCAGATAGACGAATGTGACGTAGCCTTTAGATGGGGTCGTGCTGACCCTGAGCACTACGCTGTTGTGCATATTGAAGTTACTGTTACTTTCGTCGCTCATCGTATTCGCGCGGCTCTTCAGACGTCCTAACTGTGCGTAGTTTGCTTTGGGCAGGAACCGCTGTGTCCTAATTACCCTGAGCACGACACCGTTGTGCTCATTGACGTTGTTGCTCCCGTTGCTGTTCAAGGTGTTAATGCTGCTCTTCGAGAGCCCTAACTATGCGGGGCGTTCCACAGCGCTATCGGGACACACATGAAATCAGTTACTAGGCGGGTTGTCCTTTAATATATGAAAATGTAGTGTCGTCACTCCCTACTTCATATATGCTACAGTTGCAGCTTCCTGACAACTGCAGCTTACGCAATCGTTATATTTACCGGCAAATGCTTGCGTCGAACGCTGTGCGCGAATTCGAGCTTTCTGGTTCTTTTCTTTCCACGGCCGGCACCACTGCTGCCGCGGATGCGCTCTCCGCCTGGTGGTGCCGCAAGGAACCCAGCGGCGCGCGCCTCCCGCTGTGATTGGTTGAGTTTTTGGCTACGGAGACGAAGAAATCCCAGGATCCTATTCATATACAGCCTCGCTGTAAAAAGTCAGCTTTTGCTTCCTGCAATGTCTTTCCAGAAACATTCGATTAGACCGGCGACATGACGGAGAACGATGCACTACGAGGAGGCGTGATCGACCTGGAATTGTTTTAAGGTAAGTAGGCTAACAGAAAATGCAAGCAATTGGCAACTCCAACTAAATGCTCACCCCTTAGCGGCCACGCCGAGAAACAGCTCATCCAGGTTCAAGCTTTAAGCGAAAGAGGGCCTCCTATCATGGCATGCGCTAAATGCCTCGTAGTTATGAAATCGTCGCGATGCTGCTGCGCTCAAACCCAAAAGTGCAAAAAAATGCATGTCGAAAGGTATATCGGCGTGCGTACCGGCTCCGGACGACTCCATACGGGGACTGGTATACAGAGCCTATACTAACGAAACGGGCCAAGCCATTCACGGTGAAATATCGAAAAAGAACCCGCAATCACCTATTGTGAATGCAAGAAGACTAAGTAATTCAAAGCACTTTGTGATCACCTTTGCCGGGAGAGACTTGCAGCCCTCGATACGTTATCGGTGTTTCACCCTAAACGTGTACCCCTTCAGTGAGAGACCGGAAGCTTGCTTCAATTGTCGGAAATTAGGTCATCGCTCCGACGTATATCCACAACCCCGACCAGCAGTCCCCAGATGCCGAAGGTGCGGAGAAGAGCACTCACCTCCACCGGAGGGAGAGAGAGAGAGGGCTCTTTATTAAAAAAACAGAGAATTTTGCTGGTGCGTATATAACCGCTGGCATGCTACTCTGTATAGGGATGGGGAATAGGATTAAAAGATTCCAGAAAAGAGTGGGAGAAAAAAAACGATAAAAATAAATATGAAATGTTCGAGTGGACCTGTTACTAATATTTACAGGTGACATGGCGGGTAAATTTAGGCTTTTGTATAGGAAGGATGCAATTTTTAAAGCTTTCCTATTTGGCCAATTTCTGTCAGGTATTTGAACAATAAATCCAAAACCCGTCGCTGCTTTGAAGGGCCGGGCATTGGACCTAAGATGCTCGGTAACGTTAAGGCTTCGTGGCAAATCATGTCCATTTGGTGCTCAAAAAATTGTCTCTCATCGCGGTAGGCGGGGCATTCTAGTAATATGTGCTCAATTGTCTCTAAGTTGCGACAGTTATCACAGTATGGGTTAGTGGTAAGTCCTATGCGGTACAGATAATTGTTCGTGTATGCCACGTTCAGTCGAAGACGATGGTACAATGTCTCTAAGTGTCGAGGAAGTGGTCGTGGAATTTTCGGTCTCATTTCTGGGTCAATGTAACGTAGGAAGTGATCTTGGTGAAGCGGCAGATTCAAGATGCGGTCTTTTTCTTGATAGGCATATTTTTTTTGCCATGTTTGAAGCGTCGGCGTTTGTAAAATATGTATGTAAATATAAAATCAATAATATATATATATGTATGAAATCGTATGAATGACGTGGCGGAGAGAAGCCAACAGGCATCCCACTCTGTGTCGTTTGGCACGGGCAACACCCAACTGGTAGTCGAAACTGCAAACTGCGCTTCATACAACCAAAACAGACCAAGAGAACAACCTCAAAAAGGGATATCAAGACCACTGTAGAGACCAGGCGTCCCCGCTGAAGAGGGCGAACCCAAGGCGTCTTTCGAGACCGCTTCGAGCCATTCCCTCCTCTGCATAGCAGAGAGAGAGAGAGGGAGACAAGTTTGCCTACTTAGGCAACAACTCCCAGCAACACGGACCTGCCAATAACGTAGCCTGAAGCAGCGGTAAACATATCCTCCTCTACCAAACAGCACCGCAAATGACCACCTCGTTGGGGACACCGCCTGAGCAGCAATCAGAGAGAGAGAGAGAGAAGGAGATTCTTGAGTATGGGAAGGAAAGGTTGGGGTAAAGTGCAGCGCAGTAACTGTCTCTCAGCAGAGGACACCTCAACCGCGCTGCACAGGGGGTAGGGAATGAAAGTAGGGGAGAGAAGGAGCACCAGAAACAGCAGCACGCCGCGGAAATGTGATGGAGCTAAAGGCGGTCGGCGAGGCCGACAGCCTCGGCAAATGTCAGGAGCGCACGTAGAAGTGTCCTGTGGCGTGAAGGGCAGCCCGAGGGGTGCAGGAGTTCAGTCACGGTGTCGCACGGCAGGCCGTGCCCACGGTAAACACGGGCAAGGGACGCGCGCGCGAGCGAAAAGTTGGGGCACTCACATAGCAGGTGCTCGAGTGTCTCGATCGCGCCGCAGTCGCGGCAAAGGGGAGAGGGGGCTCCACGCAGTCGATGCCGCCGCTCGGCGGGCCACACAGAACCGGTGCGAAGGGCGAGGAGGAAGGCGCGCTCGCGCCTAGTGAATCCGGTCTGCGGGAGACGACGCGGTGGGCGCCCCTGCGCAACTCGGTCGTCGGGATGGCGGAGCGCGAGCTCCCGTCTGAAGTGGAGTCGCGCTGTATCCAGCGAGCTCACCCGGTCTGTCAGCGCGGTCGACGAGTCGTGTGCGCGCCTGGCCAGCTGGTCCGCCGTCTCGTTGCCCGCGACTCCGACGTGCGAGGGGATCCATTGCAGGCGTAGGTTGCATCGCCCCTTCAGTGCGTGCAGACGGACGGCAAGGCGCTGTGCAAGGGGCGGCGCGCGCTCGTCGAGTAGCAGCTGCTGCAGCGCGGACCTCGAGTCGCAGAGAATCGCCGCGCTGGTGATGTGCGGCGACTCCTCGAGGATGTCCGCAGCGAGGTGAAGTCCAGCTAGCTCCGCCGTGGTAGAGGAAGCCCGATAGTAGAGCCGGCACTGCTTCGTGATGCCAAGTGCGGGAGCAACACAGGCGGCAGCCGCCGAGCCGTCGCTGAGGACGGAGCCATCGGCATACAAGTGCGTCCTTCCTCCCAGGTCGTCCTCGATCCTGGCAGCAGCCTCCTGCTGTACAGCGCAGAGAGGCGTGCGATGTTTGGAGCGGACGCCCGGGAGGTCGAGACACACGTGAAGTGGCGTGCGCTGGTGTGGCGGTGGCCAGGTCGGCGGTACGGGCGGAGGGTCGACCACCAGGCTGTCGTACAGTTCGCACACTGTTCCCACTCGTGACTGGGGCAGGCAACGGATGAGGGACAGGATGGGTCCTGCGTCCGGGGCACAGGAGAGGCGCTCGAGGTGACTGAGGGCACGCAGGTCAGCCGTCAAAGAGACGGGCCACGCGCCAGTTTCCGCGAGCGTCTCCGCAACCCGCGATGAGCGAGGGAGGCTGTGGCACATGCGAAGCACTCGGCGGTGGTCGCTGTCGATGAGCTGCCACAGCCGGGCACTGACACGGCACAGTGGTAGCGCGTACAACACTTTCGGCAGTGCCACCGCAGAGTAGAGCGCCGCCGCGAACGAGGCAGGGCAGCCGTCGCCACGGGCGAGAAGGCAGCGCACCGCACTCTCCACTCGGCGCATCTCAGCGCGCAGCCGGCGCACAGCAGCGAACCATGTGAGGCGGTTGTCTATCGTGAGCCCCAGGTACCGCACTGTCAGGCGCCAGAGCAGGGGCACTCCTTCGACGAGCACACAGCCGGTGCGGCGGCGGACACCGCAGGGGCGGATCAGGATAGCCTCGGATTTCGTCGACGACAGCCGCAAGCCGATGGCGCGCAGGAAGTTCGCGACGCCGTCCAGCGCCTCCTGAAGCCGGTAGCGCATCTCCCCCGTCGCAGAGGTCGGCCCGTGCACGAGAAGCGCGATGTCGTCTGCGTAGAGCACAGCACGCACAGGGAAGCGGCCCGTTTTGGGAATGCACTCGATGATGGGCGCGAGGGCAAGGTTGAACAAAAACGGGCTCAACACGCTTCCCTGAGGCACACCGCAGCTCACAGGACGGGGCGAGCCGACCGTGCCCCCGACTCGGACAGCTGATGTTCTCCCGGCGAGGAAGGCCTCGATGTAAGCAAGGAGCCTGCCCTCCACACCGAGCGCCCGCACGGCCGAGAGGATGGTGTCGTGAGGGAGGGAGTCGAATGCGCTCTGGACATCGAGGAGCAGCAAGAAGGCAGTCTCCCTGTCGAGCCTGGCCTGCTCGAGGGTGCCGACGACGACAGCGATGCAATCCGCCGTGGAGCGGCGAGCGCGGAAGCCGCACTGCTCGGGAGGTAGAGCACCGCGGGCATCCGCAATCCACTGGAGCCGGGACAGAGCCATCGCCTCCATCGTCTTGCCCGGGATAGACGTGAGGGAGATCGGCCGGTATGAGGCAGGGCTGTGAGGTGGCTTGCCGCGTTTCAGCACGGGGACGATTACAGCATGTCGCCACGAATCCGGGAGGGAGGCGCTGTGCAGGACGTCGTTGTAAGCGTCGAGCAGGAGGCGGCGCTGCGGCTCGTCCAGGTTTCGCAGCATCTGCAGCGTTATCCCGTCCGCCCCAGGCGTGCTGCGGCGGCGCCGGCCGCGCGACAGGGCCCGCTGCAGCTCGTGATGAGTGAAGTCACTCTCGCACAGGCTTGTGATTGCCTGTGCGTGGTTTGTGTGAGCTTCGCCCCGCACGAACACCGCAGCGTACAGCGCTTGTAACACAGCCGGGGGCGCGCTGGAAGCAGGAGGGGTGGCAGCAAAAGCGTTCGCCAGAAGCTCTGCGAGCTCCAGCTCGCTGATCCCGCGCGCTATGGCGATGGCTAGCACCGGAAACCGCGGTGCCTTCGGGTTCAGGAGGGCCCGGAGGACTCGCCATCCACGGCGCTCGTTGCACGGCTGGGCGAGTGACGAGCAGAGGCCGGCCCAAGATCGGCGGCGCAGCTGACGGGCGTGTCGTCTGCACACAGCGTCCAGGCGGTTGTACAAAGTCCAGTCCGCCTCGGCTCCGGTTCGCATCGCTCTCCGCTGAGCGCGGCGGCGAGCGGCGCGCACATTGAGGAGCTTGATGTCCGGGCAAGGGGAACCGGCAGGTACGGCAACACGCGTCGAAGCCCGATTCGCGCACTCTGCGATGTGCGCGAAGAAATCGTCGCCGCGTGGTGTTTGGGCACAGAAATCGCGGAACATGGGCCAGCGCACTACCGTGTACACACGCCTGGCGCCGCGATTCGGCTGCACGGGGGAGAGGGAGATGGGGAAGTGGTCGGATCCCGCGGTGTCCGGGGCACGCTGCCACTCGTATGAGCAGCGCTCCGAAACAAGCGCGAGATCGATCACTGTGGCGGTCCCGCTGCGACGGGCGAAGGTGGGCTGGCCGCTGTTGATGACGGCAAGGCCCGCCGCACCGGCCGCGCCCATCAAGTTCTTCCCCCGGATGGTGGTCTTCGCAGAGCCCCAGCACCCATGATGCGCGTTGAAATCGCCGCACACCACACAGTCACGCGCGAGCGAAGCGGCGAGGCGCGACAGGAATGTCATGTCGCACTGCAGAGCGGGTCGCACGTACACACTCGCGACAGACGTATCGGTGCCGCGCACACGGACGGTAACGGCCACGCACTCGACCACTGCACAGCACAGACGTTCCGTGGCGATGAGGGCGTGCGGGAGAGAGGCACGCACATACACCGCTGCGCGAGGGGAGCCAGGCGGGTGCGCCGCGTCGGTGCAGGGCGCAGCATTGCAGTCGTCGCGTCGGCACTCTGTGGGGCTGCTGTATCCGATGTAGCCGGGCAGCGAGACCTCCTCTGCACGCGCATACGTTTCCTGGAAGGCGAGGACGTCGTAGTCGTGCAGAGGCAGCTGCTCGGCCAACTCGGCATGCCTTCGCCGCAGGGAGTTGCAGTTCCACTGCAGGATGCGCGGCCGACATTCAGCAGTGGGACTGGCCATGATGGTTCGGTGGCTGTTGTAAAGCCACTGCCTGCAGGCAGATGGGTCGTAGCGGGTGGTCAGCTGGCAGCATAGCGCCGACTGCTTGCATGGTAACCAGCAGGTTTGCTACCAGCTGGTCCACTGCAGTCTGGCCAGGGGGGGCAGCATTGTCCCGTGTCTCTTGACGGCGCGAGGTTCGAGGGGCTGGTACCGGACGCTTGGGTGCGGGACTGGGGCCTTTCAGCGCGCTCGCATATGACCGCGCCAAGGTTGAGGACTGCTGCTGCTGCTCCTCCCTGACTGCTGCCCTGACAGCACGCCTCGACAGTGCTGCGGTGGAAGAAGCCATGATGGTTGCCACCTGGCGTTCTTCTTGCCATTTGGGGCAGGCGGGGGTGTCGGCCCTGTGGGGGCCCCCGCAGTTCCTGCAGCGAACCGTCCGGCAGGGTTCGCCCTCCGCATGGCTTTTGCCGCAGGAGATGCAGTCGGACGGCCAACTGCAGGATTCCAGCACGTGCCCGAAGCGGCCGCACTGGCGACACTGCACCGGACGCGGCCTGGCCGGCCTCACCCTGAAGCCGAGCTTGAAGAGGCTCAGGTGTTCAGGGGGGACCGGTCCCGCGAACCGGACAGTGACGGTGCTCCCGTCCCGCGTCGCCGACAGCACTGGAACACTCGACTCCATGGCTCCTAGCAGGTCAGCATCCGCGGGTAATCCGGTCACCCCGTGCAGGTAGCCGGTGCTCTGGCCGCGCACGGCCGGCAGTCGGGCAGTCACCGAGATGCCGTGCAGCTCGGTTATTGCCAGCAGCTCCTCCTGGCATTCCCGGGTGGTGGTGTCGGCGGCCACGATGTTGCGCCTGTGGTTGACGCGCACCGCAGCAACACCGGCCCGCGATGAGAGGGCCGCCGCGAGTGCGAGGCGCGGTGCTCCCCTTGTTTGGATCCGCACCTCTTGTACGATCTGTTGGGAACTCGGCGCTGACGCCCGTGGTTGTACCTGGGTCGCAAGCCCCAAGGGTAGCGTTGGCCTGGCGGCCTGGGGTACAACTGGAAGCATCCGAAGGTCCCGGCAAAGCATGAGTCGACTGGTAACAACGAAACAACTTGTTTATTTTAACATCGCAAAGAGTTGGCGGTCAGGTTTGACCGAAGTAGAGAGACGGGAGAGCACTTCACTCAACAGAAGAAATCGGAGCCCTCCCTTTTGCGTCCGGGGGCAGCTGTTTTTATACTCTCGCAGTTGAGGGCAAGAAGGAACCCCTCAAAAGACGAGCACGTGAATGTACAATGGGCTAATGGTGACGCACACTGTCGTAGCGATGCCGTAGCACCATGACGAGCACGATCTCGTAGCACCCTGTCGAGCACGATCTCGTAGCACCCTGTTGTAGCGCTGCCGGTCGGGCACAATGACTGTAATGAGAGGATGATCCCTGCTTTGGCATCGCCTGTTTCGGGCACAATGACTGGAATGCGAGGGTGATCCCTTTGCGGTCGCATCGCCGCAGTCGCGCCTGGAAACACCTGCCGATGAGTGTTGCGGCGACGACGATCGGGCCAAAATGTCTGCCGCCCCGCCGCAGTCGCGCCGGCAAAACCACGTGTCGCAGGCGAAACGCAACAGACCGCCCCGCCGGGGGAAGGAGATCCCGATGGACAGGGGACTGCATCCGCTGTCCGGAGGGATGTCGCTCGATGATGCTCATAACCGAAGTCGGGCGTCCCTCGACGTTTCTTGAGCGCAGCGCACAGAGAAGGCCTCGTTCTCTTGTTCAGGTTCGCACGGGACACTGCAAAGTGACTTCGGGAGAGTTCACATTTTTGTTCTCGTTCCCGGCAAGCGTTAGAACTACGCTGAAACTCAACCGCTCAGTCAGCAAGCACGGCACAACCCTCACTAAGCCCTGCCAGGCTCTTTCCCCTTTTTATACCACTGCCTAGTTCCTTACAGTAGTCTAGCATCACTCAGAACGCGTCCACAAATTGAAAAATTGCACTAGAAAGCATATCATCACTTTGAAACACTAAACAAAAGCAATATGTAAAAAAAAAATCCTGCCTCAGGAAGAAAAACATCAGTAACAAACAATTTTGAGGCTGATTCCTACGTTAGGGGCTTCGACTTAAGCCATCGGCGTTACCGTTGAGACTCCCCTTTTTGTAACGCACCTCAAAGGAATATTGTTGTAAAGCGAGGCTCCAGCGCAGGAGGCGGCCATTTTTGGGAGAGATGGTCTGCAGCCATTGGAGAGGGCAGTGATCCGTCTCAATGATAAACCTCGAGCCGGCTAGATAGCATGACAATTTCTGAACGGCCCACACGAGACACGCACACTCTTTCTCGGTGGCGCTATACGCCTGCTCACGACTGGTCAGCTTACGACTAGCATACAGGACGGGGTGTTCTACTTCTCCATTTTCCCGTTGGCACAGTACAACGCCCATGCCTCGCTCACTAGCATCGCACTGAACAATGAACCCTTTTGTATAGTCTGGCGATCGTAGCACAGGCTGGCTTGTTAGGGCACTCTTTAGGGCGCTAAAAGCTCTTTCCTTTGTCTCGTCCCAGACGACTGTTTGAGGCTCTGTCTTTCTTAGAGCATCCGTCAGGGGAGCCGCGATATCAGAGTACCTAGGGATGTACCTCTGATAGTAGCCGGCGACACCTAAGAACGACCGAATATCGGTCTTTGTGCGCGGTTGCGGAAAGTCTCGCACAGCGGCCACTTTTATTTCAGAGGGGCGGCGACGACCCTGACCAATCACGTGACCGAGGTAGACAACCTCGGCCTGTGCTAACTGGCACTTAGGAGCCTTTACTGTCAAGCCTGCTTCGCGCAGGCGGGTTAGCACTGCCCGCAAGTGTGTCATATGCTCAGACCAGGATGCGGAGAATATCGCTACGTCGTCTAGATACGGTAAAGCGAATTCTTGCTGTCCCCGCAACACTTTATCCATGAGACTTGAAAAACAGTATGGCGCGTTCTTCAAACCAAAACTCAACACTTTAGGACGGAATGTTCCCATTGGTGAAATGAACGCCGCATACCTACTAGCCTCTTCTGTAAGTGGAACCTGCCAATAACCCCTGACAAGATCTAGGGTGGAAATAAACTGAGCGCTACTAACTTTCTCAAGGCGCTCCTCGATGTTAGGGATCGGATAAATTTGATCCTTAGTGATGGAATTAAGCCTGCGGTAGTCGACGCAAGGACGAGGTTCCTTGCCCGGTACCTCAACTAAAATCAAAGGGGAGGTATAATCACTCTCACCTGCCTCAATAACACCGAGCTGTAGCATTTTCTTTACCTCAGCCTCCATAATATCGCTCTGGCGGGGTGACACCCGATACGCCTTGGATCGTACTGGCTCTGTGGAGGTAAGTTCTATATCATGAGTAAGTACAGAAGTCCTACCAGGCCTCTCAGAGAACAGACCTTGAAACTCTTGTAATAGCTGGTGTAGTTCGGTTTTCTGCTCGGGCGACAGCGGTGCTTTACTGATAAGGTCACTAATGACTTGACCGGTGTCTTCCCTGTTCGTCACTGAGCCTAGTCCCGGAAGCTCGACCGGAAGCTCTTCAGGAACGTTTACCATCATGCACACCACTGCTTCCCTTTGTCTATAAGGTTTGAGCAGATTACAGTGGTAAACTTGCTGTGCTTTCCGCTTTCCTGGCAGACTCACCACGTAGTTAACGTCCGACAGTTTCTGAACAATTCGTGCACGTCTAGTTTGTTGTTTAGCGATGTGCGCAATATCATCACCTCATCGCCCACCTCAAAACGACGGGCCCTGGCGGTCCGATCATAATAAACCTTGGCCCTCTGCTGGGCCTTTGTCATTGCTTCACCTGACAACTCCTGTGCCCTTCTTAAGCGTTCGAGGAGCTTAAGCACGTACTCCACCACGACTGGGTCGTCGCCCCTACCTTCCCACGATTCTCGAAGCATGCGAAGCGGAGATCGAAGCGAGCGACCGTACACCAGTTCAGCTGGCGAAAACCCCGTAGCTGCATGCGGCGCGGTCCGTAATGCAAACATCACCCCAGGCAGACACAGCTCCCAGTCAGTTTGATGTTCAAAACACAAGGCTCTCAAACACGCGCTTCATGACGGAGTGGAGCTTCTCAACGGAGTTCGACTGTGGGTGGTACACTGAGCTGTGTAACAGCTTTACCCCACACCTTTCGAGAAAAGTTGTCGTCAAAGCGCTAGTAAACACTGTGCCCTGATCTGATTGGATTTCCGCAGGAAAACCAACTCGCGCAAATATGGACAGTAGTGCATTGACTATCTCAACTGAGCTGAGTTCTTTAAGCGGCACTGCTTCAGGGAACTTTGTCGCTGGGCAGATCACAGTCAAAATGTGTCTGTACCCCGTGGCTGTTACCGGCAGAGGTCCCACTGTATCAATAACGAGCCGTCTAAAAGGCTCCGTAATGATAGGTACCAATCTCAACGGCGCCCTCGATTTGTCCCCTGGTTTGCCCACCCGCTGACAGGTGTCACATGTCCTCACGAAATGGTCTGCGTCCCGAAAACACCCTGGCCAATAGTACTCTTGCAAGAGACGGTCCTTAGTTTTCTTAACTCCTAGGTGTCCGGACCACGAACCCCCATGCGACAAGCGCAACAGATCCTGGCGGTAGCACTGAGGCACGATCAGCTGATCGAACTCCACTCCCCTGCGGTCTAGATACTTCCGGTACAGGACCCCACTTCTTTCCACAAAACGAGCATTTTTCTTGGCGATACCTTCCTTGACATTGCAGCGCATGTTTTCTAGGCTGCCATCTTTTTTTTGCTCGGCTATCAAAGGCGACTGGCTGACTTTTAGCAACCTATTAAGTCCATCTGACGTAGGCGCGATGAGCAAATCTGCAGATAGCTCTTCTAACTTTTCCGTGTCGGGCATTTGCTCTCCAGTATCTGGTGCCTTCAACGCTACAGGCTCAATTTTATTCAGTTCGGACGTGCTCTGATATCAGCTTGCTGCGCCTCCGACCCTTTCTCATTGTTCGACAACGTCGGCCCCGCAACTGCCACCTTTGCAGCGAGCTCCCGAACTCTCGATCTGGTTAAGGCCTGAACGCTAGCCTCACCAAACAAAAGCCCCTTCTCGCGCAGGAGGTGATCGGACCTGTTTGAAAATAGGTACGGGTACCGGGGAGGCAGCATAGATGACACTGCCGCCTCCGTCTCAAGCGCTCCGAAAGGTCCTTCAATAAGCACTTTTGCTACGGGCAGACACACGCTATGAGCTTCCACGGCTTGCTTGATCCATGCGCACTCGCCCGTGAACATATGGGGTTCTACGTAAGAGGGGTGAACTACATCCATTGTAGCTGCGGAATCGCGAAGCACTCGGCACTCTTTCCCGTTCACGAGGAGGTCTCGCATGTAAGGCTCGAGAAGCTTCATGTTCTCGTCAGTGCTGCATATTGACAAAAACACAACTTTTGGTTTTGTTTCCGGACACTGCGCCGAAAAGTGACCCGGCTTCTGGCACGTATAACAAACGCGCGCTTGCCTCGTCTCGAACCGCTTTCTGCGTTCGGCTTCGGCTGCCGTCGTCTCCTTAGGTTCGGTCGCACTGCTTTCACTCGCATCCGCACTACGTGTGTTCCCCTTTGCTCTCATGGGTGTGAACTTCGGCCTCTCAAACTTCGAATTCACCCCCAAATTCACCCTTTTGACCGTCCTTAGCCCCGCGAGCCCGACGCGTCACAAACTCCTCGGCTAGCTCAGCGGCTTTAGCCACCGTACAAACGTCTGGCCTATCCAAGACCCAGTACCGCACGTTCTCAGGTAACCGACTATAAAACTGTTCCAGCCCGAAGCACTGCAGAACTTTATCGTGGTCACCAAACGCTTTCTCTTCTTTGAGCCACTCCTGCATGTTTGACATAAGCCTGTACGCAAACTCCGTATATGACTCACTTCTGCCTTTCTCATTTTCCCGAAACTTCCGACGGAACGCCTCTGCTGACAGCCTGTACTTTTTTAGCAGACTCGATTTCACTGTGTCGAAATCCTCTGCCTCCTCTCTATTCAAGCGAGCGACTACGTCGGCCGCCTCGCCGGGTAACAAAGTGAGCAAGCGCTGTGGCCACGTTTCCCGAGAGAACCCCTGCTTCTCGCACGTTCGCTCAAAGTTAACCAGGAACAAACCAATGTCCTCTCCAAGCTTAAACGGCCGCATCAGGTCAGTCATTTTGAACAATACGCGTTCTCCTGCACCGTGTGCCTGACTTCCATTACGAGCGCGTTCGATCTCTATCTCGAGACGCTTCATTTCCAAAGCGTGTTGACGGTCGCGCTCTTCTTTTTCTTTCTCTTTTTGTTCTTTAAGTTCGCGCTCCTGTCTTTTTGCAGTCTCCCTTTCCTCAATGGTCTCAAGGCATTCCGACAGCTCGTCATCCTCAGCTTCTAACTCAAGAATAGCCCTTAGCAGTTCAGGTTTTCTGAGTTTGTCTGAGACATCCAGACCCAACTCTCTTGCAAGCTCCAGCAATTTCGGTTTGCGCAACGACTTCAAATCCATGGCTGCTCTGAATGCTGCTTTCTCTACTGCCTATTATTGTCTTGCCGCAAACTAACCCGGCAGCAACGACAACCACAACTACCAGCTCTGTTTCTGACACTAACAAAAGCCTGGCAAAGCTCAGAAGAAGAAACTCCCGCACTCACCAAACCTCGTAGCCAAGAATTCAGCGCAGTCGTTCCGCTGCAGGCAACCAGTCATCACACAGGGCTCGTTGCACTGCTCCCGGATCGTTGTTGAGCTGCTCAGCATACAGTCAACTGCATAACTTCGCTGCTGGCCTCCGTTGTCGCGATCTCACCGCTGGCAGACAGTTGTTTGAATCGCACCGCTGGCACGAGTTGTTGGGAACTCGGCGCTGACGCCCGTTGTTGCACCTGGGTCGCAAGCCCCAAGGGTAGCGTTGGCCTGGCGGCCTGGGGTACAACTGGAAGCATCCGAAGGTCTCGGCAAAGCATGAGTCGACTGGTAACAACAAAACAACTTGTTTATTCTAACATCGCAAAGAGTTGGCGGTCAGGTTGACCGAAGTAGAGAGACGGGAGTGCACTTTACTCAACAGAAGAAATCGGAGCCCTCTTTGGTGTCCGGGGGCAGCTGCTTTTATACTCTCGCAGTTGAGGGCAAGAAGGAACCCCTCTATAGACGAGCACGGGACTGTGCCGCTCGGGAACAATGGGATAAGGTGGCGCAGCGTCGTGTCGGCGCCACTCGGGCACAATGGGAAGAGAAGCTGGAGCAGCCGTCGTGTCGGCGCCTGTCAGACCCCCTCGCTTCACAGTTGTTGGGAGCTCCTCTCCCGGGCCGCCGCGCTTCGACAAGCGTGGGCACCAATATGCACATACACTCACACACGCACATGAAGACACGTGGCATTGGAACATGCCTGGACGCGCTTGGCAGGGAGGCGTAGCGGCGGCGCCGAACGGGCCAAAATGTCTGCCGCTTTGAACGAAGCCCCGGCGTCCGTTGCATCCGCGCCGGCTATACCGCGCGTCGTAGGCGAAACGTAACACGCGGCACCACATCGCAGCTGGCAAAGAGTAGAGAAGTTGCAGTAAAGTTCACGTCACGGAACGAAGAAGACGTCGTGGGCTTCCCGAGCACGATGTCTTGTGGCTATTTCCTTCACAAATTACGCTTTCACGTGTGCCTGGAATGTCTTTGTATTGGTGAATGACCCACACCACAGCATAAGCCGAAACAGTCGTAAAAGTACTTAAATCATTGCTACAAAAATGGGCTTCAATCCACGTTGTGAAAGTGGTTGCCCAGTGAAACTGTTGTATCATCTCATCAGATAGACGAATGTGACGTAGCCTTTAGATGGGGTCGTGCTGACCCTGAGCACTACGCTGTTGTGCATATTGAAGTTACTGTTACTTTCGTCGCTCATCGTATTCGCGCGGCTCTTCAGACGTCCTAACTGTGCGTAGTTTGCTTTGGGCAGGAACCGCTGTGTCCTAATTACCCTGAGCACGACACCGTTGTGCTCATTGACGTTGTTGCTCCCGTTGCTGTTCAAGGTGTTAATGCTGCTCTTCGAGAGCCCTAACTATGCGGGGCGTTCCACAGCGCTATCGGGACACACATGAAATCAGTTACTAGGCGGGTTGTCCTTTAATATATGAAAATGTAGTGTCGTCACTCCCTACTTCATATATGCTACAGTTGCAGCTTCCTGACAACTGCAGCTTACGCAATCGTTATATTTACCGGCAAATGCTTGCGTCGAACGCTGTGCGCGAATTCGAGCTTTCTGGTTCTTTTCTTTCCACGGCCGGCACCACTGCTGCCGCGGATGCGCTCTCCGCCTGGTGGTGCCGCAAGGAACCCAGCGGCGCGCGCCTCCCGCTGTGATTGGTTGAGTTTTTGGCTACGGAGACGAAGAAATCCCAGGATCCTATTCATATACAGCCTCGCTGTAAAAAGTCAGCTTTTGCTTCCTGCAATGTCTTTCCAGAAACATTCGATTAGACCGGCGACATGACGGAGAACGATGCACTACGAGGAGGCGTGATCGACCTGGAATTGTTTTAAGGTAAGTAGGCTAACAGAAAATGCAAGCAATTGGCAACTCCAACTAAATGCTCACCCCTTAGCGGCCACGCCGAGAAACAGCTCATCCAGGTTCAAGCTTTAAGCGAAAGAGGGCCTCCTATCATGGCATGCGCTAAATGCCTCGTAGTTATGAAATCGTCGCGATGCTGCTGCGCTCAAACCCAAAAGTGCAAAAAAATGCATGTCGAAAGGTATATCGGCGTGCGTACCGGCTCCGGACGACTCCATACGGGGACTGGTATACAGAGCCTATACTAACGAAACGGGCCAAGCCATTCACGGTGAAATATCGAAAAAGAACCCGCAATCACCTATTGTGAATGCAAGAAGACTAAGTAATTCAAAGCACTTTGTGATCACCTTTGCCGGGAGAGACTTGCAGCCCTCGATACGTTATCGGTGTTTCACCCTAAACGTGTACCCCTTCAGTGAGAGACCGGAAGCTTGCTTCAATTGTCGGAAATTAGGTCATCGCTCCGACGTATATCCACAACCCCGACCAGCAGTCCCCAGATGCCGAAGGTGCGGAGAAGAGCACTCACCTCCACCGGAGGGAGAGAGAGAGAGGGCTCTTTATTAAAAAAACAGAGAATTTTGCTGGTGCGTATATAACCGCTGGCATGCTACTCTGTATAGGGATGGGGAATAGGATTAAAAGATTCCAGAAAAGAGTGGGAGAAAAAAAACGATAAAAATAAATATGAAATGTTCGAGTGGACCTGTTACTAATATTTACAGGTGACATGGCGGGTAAATTTAGGCTTTTGTATAGGAAGGATGCAATTTTTAAAGCTTTCCTATTTGGCCAATTTCTGTCAGGTATTTGAACAATAAATCCAAAACCCGTCGCTGCTTTGAAGGGCCGGGCATTGGACCTAAGATGCTCGGTAACGTTAAGGCTTCGTGGCAAATCATGTCCATTTGGTGCTCAAAAAATTGTCTCTCATCGCGGTAGGCGGGGCATTCTAGTAATATGTGCTCAATTGTCTCTAAGTTGCGACAGTTATCACAGTATGGGTTAGTGGTAAGTCCTATGCGGTACAGATAATTGTTCGTGTATGCCACGTTCAGTCGAAGACGATGGTACAATGTCTCTAAGTGTCGAGGAAGTGGTCGTGGAATTTTCGGTCTCATTTCTGGGTCAATGTAACGTAGGAAGTGATCTTGGTGAAGCGGCAGATTCAAGATGCGGTCTTTTTCTTGATAGGCATATTTTTTTTGCCATGTTTGAAGCGTCGGCGTTTGTAAAATATGTATGTAAATATAAAATCAATAATATATATATATGTATGAAATCGTATGAATGACGTGGCGGAGAGAAGCCAACAGGCATCCCACTCTGTGTCGTTTGGCACGGGCAACACCCAACTGGTAGTCGAAACTGCAAACTGCGCTTCATACAACCAAAACAGACCAAGAGAACAACCTCAAAAAGGGATATCAAGACCACTGTAGAGACCAGGCGTCCCCGCTGAAGAGGGCGAACCCAAGGCGTCTTTCGAGACCGCTTCGAGCCATTCCCTCCTCTGCATAGCAGAGAGAGAGAGAGGGAGACAAGTTTGCCTACTTAGGCAACAACTCCCAGCAACACGGACCTGCCAATAACGTAGCCTGAAGCAGCGGTAAACATATCCTCCTCTACCAAACAGCACCGCAAATGACCACCTCGTTGGGGACACCGCCTGAGCAGCAATCAGAGAGAGAGAGAGAGAAGGAGATTCTTGAGTATGGGAAGGAAAGGTTGGGGTAAAGTGCAGCGCAGTAACTGTCTCTCAGCAGAGGACACCTCAACCGCGCTGCACAGGGGGTAGGGAATGAAAGTAGGGGGAGAGAAGGAGCACCAGAAACAGCAGCACGCCGCGGAAATGTGATGGAGCTAAAGGCGGTCGGCGAGGCCGACAGCCTCGGCAAATGTCAGGAGCGCACGTAGAAGTGTCCTGTGGCGTGAAGGGCAGCCCGAGGGGTGCAGGAGTTCAGTCACGGTGTCGCACGGCAGGCCGTGCCCACGGTAAACACGGGCAAGGGACGCGCGCGCGAGCGAAAAGTTGGGGCACTCACATAGCAGGTGCTCGAGTGTCTCGATCGCGCCGCAGTCGCGGCAAAGGGGAGAGGGGGCTCCACGCAGTCGATGCCGCCGCTCGGCGGGCCACACAGAACCGGTGCGAAGGGCGAGGAGGAAGGCGCGCTCGCGCCTAGTGAATCCGGTCTGCGGGAGACGACGCGGTGGGCGCCCCTGCGCAACTCGGTCGTCGGGATGGCGGAGCGCGAGCTCCCGTCTGAAGTGGAGTCGCGCTGTATCCAGCGAGCTCACCCGGTCTGTCAGCGCGGTCGACGAGTCGTGTGCGCGCCTGGCCAGCTGGTCCGCCGTCTCGTTGCCCGCGACTCCGACGTGCGAGGGGATCCATTGCAGGCGTAGGTTGCATCGCCCCTTCAGTGCGTGCAGACGGACGGCAAGGCGCTGTGCAAGGGGCGGCGCGCGCTCGTCGAGTAGCAGCTGCTGCAGCGCGGACCTCGAGTCGCAGAGAATCGCCGCGCTGGTGATGTGCGGCGACTCCTCGAGGATGTCCGCAGCGAGGTGAAGTCCAGCTAGCTCCGCCGTGGTAGAGGAAGCCCGATAGTAGAGCCGGCACTGCTTCGTGATGCCAAGTGCGGGAGCAACACAGGCGGCAGCCGCCGAGCCGTCGCTGAGGACGGAGCCATCGGCATACAAGTGCGTCCTTCCTCCCAGGTCGTCCTCGATCCTGGCAGCAGCCTCCTGCTGTACAGCGCAGAGAGGCGTGCGATGTTTGGAGCGGACGCCCGGGAGGTCGAGACACACGTGAAGTGGCGTGCGCTGGTGTGGCGGTGGCCAGGTCGGCGGTACGGGCGGAGGGTCGACCACCAGGCTGTCGTACAGTTCGCACACTGTTCCCACTCGTGACTGGGGCAGGCAACGGATGAGGGACAGGATGGGTCCTGCGTCCGGGGCACAGGAGAGGCGCTCGAGGTGACTGAGGGCACGCAGGTCAGCCGTCAAAGAGACGGGCCACGCGCCAGTTTCCGCGAGCGTCTCCGCAACCCGCGATGAGCGAGGGAGGCTGTGGCACATGCGAAGCACTCGGCGGTGGTCGCTGTCGATGAGCTGCCACAGCCGGGCACTGACACGGCACAGTGGTAGCGCGTACAACACTTTCGGCAGTGCCACCGCAGAGTAGAGCGCCGCCGCGAACGAGGCAGGGCAGCCGTCGCCACGGGCGAGAAGGCAGCGCACCGCACTCTCCACTCGGCGCATCTCAGCGCGCAGCCGGCGCACAGCAGCGAACCATGTGAGGCGGTTGTCTATCGTGAGCCCCAGGTACCGCACTGTCAGGCGCCAGAGCAGGGGCACTCCTTCGACGAGCACACAGCCGGTGCGGCGGCGGACACCGCAGGGGCGGATCAGGATAGCCTCGGATTTCGTCGACGACAGCCGCAAGCCGATGGCGCGCAGGAAGTTCGCGACGCCGTCCAGCGCCTCCTGAAGCCGGTAGCGCATCTCCCCCGTCGCAGAGGTCGGCCCGTGCACGAGAAGCGCGATGTCGTCTGCGTAGAGCACAGCACGCACAGGGAAGCGGCCCGTTTTGGGAATGCACTCGATGATGGGCGCGAGGGCAAGGTTGAACAAAAACGGGCTCAACACGCTTCCCTGAGGCACACCGCAGCTCACAGGACGGGGCGAGCCGACCGTGCCCCCGACTCGGACAGCTGATGTTCTCCCGGCGAGGAAGGCCTCGATGTAAGCAAGGAGCCTGCCCTCCACACCGAGCGCCCGCACGGCCGAGAGGATGGTGTCGTGAGGGAGGGAGTCGAATGCGCTCTGGACATCGAGGAGCAGCAAGAAGGCAGTCTCCCTGTCGAGCCTGGCCTGCTCGAGGGTGCCGACGACGACAGCGATGCAATCCGCCGTGGAGCGGCGAGCGCGGAAGCCGCACTGCTCGGGAGGTAGAGCACCGCGGGCATCCGCAATCCACTGGAGCCGGGACAGAGCCATCGCCTCCATCGTCTTGCCCGGGATAGACGTGAGGGAGATCGGCCGGTATGAGGCAGGGCTGTGAGGTGGCTTGCCGCGTTTCAGCACGGGGACGATTACAGCATGTCGCCACGAATCCGGGAGGGAGGCGCTGTGCAGGACGTCGTTGTAAGCGTCGAGCAGGAGGCGGCGCTGCGGCTCGTCCAGGTTTCGCAGCATCTGCAGCGTTATCCCGTCCGCCCCAGGCGTGCTGCGGCGGCGCCGGCCGCGCGACAGGGCCCGCTGCAGCTCGTGATGAGTGAAGTCACTCTCGCACAGGCTTGTGATTGCCTGTGCGTGGTTTGTGTGAGCTTCGCCCCGCACGAACACCGCAGCGTACAGCGCTTGTAACACAGCCGGGGGCGCGCTGGAAGCAGGAGGGGTGGCAGCAAAAGCGTTCGCCAGAAGCTCTGCGAGCTCCAGCTCGCTGATCCCGCGCGCTATGGCGATGGCTAGCACCGGAAACCGCGGTGCCTTCGGGTTCAGGAGGGCCCGGAGGACTCGCCATCCACGGCGCTCGTTGCACGGCTGGGCGAGTGACGAGCAGAGGCCGGCCCAAGATCGGCGGCGCAGCTGACGGGCGTGTCGTCTGCACACAGCGTCCAGGCGGTTGTACAAAGTCCAGTCCGCCTCGGCTCCGGTTCGCATCGCTCTCCGCTGAGCGCGGCGGCGAGCGGCGCGCACATTGAGGAGCTTGATGTCCGGGCAAGGGGAACCGGCAGGTACGGCAACACGCGTCGAAGCCCGATTCGCGCACTCTGCGATGTGCGCGAAGAAATCGTCGCCGCGTGGTGTTTGGGCACAGAAATCGCGGAACATGGGCCAGCGCACTACCGTGTACACACGCCTGGCGCCGCGATTCGGCTGCACGGGGGAGAGGGAGATGGGGAAGTGGTCGGATCCCGCGGTGTCCGGGGCACGCTGCCACTCGTATGAGCAGCGCTCCGAAACAAGCGCGAGATCGATCACTGTGGCGGTCCCGCTGCGACGGGCGAAGGTGGGCTGGCCGCTGTTGATGACGGCAAGGCCCGCCGCACCGGCCGCGCCCATCAAGTTCTTCCCCCGGATGGTGGTCTTCGCAGAGCCCCAGCACCCATGATGCGCGTTGAAATCGCCGCACACCACACAGTCACGCGCGAGCGAAGCGGCGAGGCGCGACAGGAATGTCATGTCGCACTGCAGAGCGGGTCGCACGTACACACTCGCGACAGACGTATCGGTGCCGCGCACACGGACGGTAACGGCCACGCACTCGACCACTGCACAGCACAGACGTTCCGTGGCGATGAGGGCGTGCGGGAGAGAGGCACGCACATACACCGCTGCGCGAGGGGAGCCAGGCGGGTGCGCCGCGTCGGTGCAGGGCGCAGCATTGCAGTCGTCGCGTCGGCACTCTGTGGGGCTGCTGTATCCGATGTAGCCGGGCAGCGAGACCTCCTCTGCACGCGCATACGTTTCCTGGAAGGCGAGGACGTCGTAGTCGTGCAGAGGCAGCTGCTCGGCCAACTCGGCATGCCTTCGCCGCAGGGAGTTGCAGTTCCACTGCAGGATGCGCGGCCGACATTCAGCAGTGGGACTGGCCATGATGGTTCGGTGGCTGTTGTAAAGCCACTGCCTGCAGGCAGATGGGTCGTAGCGGGTGGTCAGCTGGCAGCATAGCGCCGACTGCTTGCATGGTAACCAGCAGGTTTGCTACCAGCTGGTCCACTGCAGTCTGGCCAGGGGGGGCAGCATTGTCCCGTGTCTCTTGACGGCGCGAGGTTCGAGGGGCTGGTACCGGACGCTTGGGTGCGGGACTGGGGCCTTTCAGCGCGCTCGCATATGACCGCGCCAAGGTTGAGGACTGCTGCTGCTGCTCCTCCCTGACTGCTGCCCTGACAGCACGCCTCGACAGTGCTGCGGTGGAAGAAGCCATGATGGTTGCCACCTGGCGTTCTTCTTGCCATTTGGGGCAGGCGGGGGTGTCGGCCCTGTGGGGGCCCCCGCAGTTCCTGCAGCGAACCGTCCGGCAGGGTTCGCCCTCCGCATGGCTTTTGCCGCAGGAGATGCAGTCGGACGGCCAACTGCAGGATTCCAGCACGTGCCCGAAGCGGCCGCACTGGCGACACTGCACCGGACGCGGCCTGGCCGGCCTCACCCTGAAGCCGAGCTTGAAGAGGCTCAGGTGTTCAGGGGGGACCGGTCCCGCGAACCGGACAGTGACGGTGCTCCCGTCCCGCGTCGCCGACAGCACTGGAACACTCGACTCCATGGCTCCTAGCAGGTCAGCATCCGCGGGTAATCCGGTCACCCCGTGCAGGTAGCCGGTGCTCTGGCCGCGCACGGCCGGCAGTCGGGCAGTCACCGAGATGCCGTGCAGCTCGGTTATTGCCAGCAGCTCCTCCTGGCATTCCCGGGTGGTGGTGTCGGCGGCCACGATGTTGCGCCTGTGGTTGACGCGCACCGCAGCAACACCGGCCCGCGATGAGAGGGCCGCCGCGAGTGCGAGGCGCGGTGCTCCCCTTGTTTGGATCCGCACCTCTTGTACGATCTGTTGGGAACTCGGCGCTGACGCCCGTGGTTGTACCTGGGTCGCAAGCCCCAAGGGTAGCGTTGGCCTGGCGGCCTGGGGTACAACTGGAAGCATCCGAAGGTCCCGGCAAAGCATGAGTCGACTGGTAACAACGAAACAACTTGTTTATTTTAACATCGCAAAGAGTTGGCGGTCAGGTTTGACCGAAGTAGAGAGACGGGAGAGCACTTCACTCAACAGAAGAAATCGGAGCCCTCCCTTTTGCGTCCGGGGGCAGCTGTTTTTATACTCTCGCAGTTGAGGGCAAGAAGGAACCCCTCAAAAGACGAGCACGTGAATGTACAATGGGCTAATGGTGACGCACACTGTCGTAGCGATGCCGTAGCACCATGACGAGCACGATCTCGTAGCACCCTGTCGAGCACGATCTCGTAGCACCCTGTTGTAGCGCTGCCGGTCGGGCACAATGACTGTAATGAGAGGATGATCCCTGCTTTGGCATCGCCTGTTTCGGGCACAATGACTGGAATGCGAGGGTGATCCCTTTGCGGTCGCATCGCCGCAGTCGCGCCTGGAAACACCTGCCGATGAGTGTTGCGGCGACGACGATCGGGCCAAAATGTCTGCCGCCCCGCCGCAGTCGCGCCGGCAAAACCACGTGTCGCAGGCGAAACGCAACAGACCGCCCCGCCGGGGGAAGGAGATCCCGATGGACAGGGGACTGCATCCGCTGTCCGGAGGGATGTCGCTCGATGATGCTCATAACCGAAGTCGGGCGTCCCTCGACGTTTCTTGAGCGCAGCGCACAGAGAAGGCCTCGTTCTCTTGTTCAGGTTCGCACGGGACACTGCAAAGTGACTTCGGGAGAGTTCACATTTTTGTTCTCGTTCCCGGCAAGCGTTAGAACTACGCTGAAACTCAACCGCTCAGTCAGCAAGCACGGCACAACCCTCACTAAGCCCTGCCAGGCTCTTTCCCCTTTTTATACCACTGCCTAGTTCCTTACAGTAGTCTAGCATCACTCAGAACGCGTCCACAAATTGAAAAATTGCACTAGAAAGCATATCATCACTTTGAAACACTAAACAAAAGCAATATGTAAAAAAAAAATCCTGCCTCAGGAAGAAAAACATCAGTAACAAACAATTTTGAGGCTGATTCCTACGTTAGGGGCTTCGACTTAAGCCATCGGCGTTACCGTTGAGACTCCCCTTTTTGTAACGCACCTCAAAGGAATATTGTTGTAAAGCGAGGCTCCAGCGCAGGAGGCGGCCATTTTTGGGAGAGATGGTCTGCAGCCATTGGAGAGGGCAGTGATCCGTCTCAATGATAAACCTCGAGCCGGCTAGATAGCATGACAATTTCTGAACGGCCCACACGAGACACGCACACTCTTTCTCGGTGGCGCTATACGCCTGCTCACGACTGGTCAGCTTACGACTAGCATACAGGACGGGGTGTTCTACTTCTCCATTTTCCCGTTGGCACAGTACAACGCCCATGCCTCGCTCACTAGCATCGCACTGAACAATGAACCCTTTTGTATAGTCTGGCGATCGTAGCACAGGCTGGCTTGTTAGGGCACTCTTTAGGGCGCTAAAAGCTCTTTCCTTTGTCTCGTCCCAGACGACTGTTTGAGGCTCTGTCTTTCTTAGAGCATCCGTCAGGGGAGCCGCGATATCAGAGTACCTAGGGATGTACCTCTGATAGTAGCCGGCGACACCTAAGAACGACCGAATATCGGTCTTTGTGCGCGGTTGCGGAAAGTCTCGCACAGCGGCCACTTTTATTTCAGAGGGGCGGCGACGACCCTGACCAATCACGTGACCGAGGTAGACAACCTCGGCCTGTGCTAACTGGCACTTAGGAGCCTTTACTGTCAAGCCTGCTTCGCGCAGGCGGGTTAGCACTGCCCGCAAGTGTGTCATATGCTCAGACCAGGATGCGGAGAATATCGCTACGTCGTCTAGATACGGTAAAGCGAATTCTTGCTGTCCCCGCAACACTTTATCCATGAGACTTGAAAAACAGTATGGCGCGTTCTTCAAACCAAAACTCAACACTTTAGGACGGAATGTTCCCATTGGTGAAATGAACGCCGCATACCTACTAGCCTCTTCTGTAAGTGGAACCTGCCAATAACCCCTGACAAGATCTAGGGTGGAAATAAACTGAGCGCTACTAACTTTCTCAAGGCGCTCCTCGATGTTAGGGATCGGATAAATTTGATCCTTAGTGATGGAATTAAGCCTGCGGTAGTCGACGCAAGGACGAGGTTCCTTGCCCGGTACCTCAACTAAAATCAAAGGGGAGGTATAATCACTCTCACCTGCCTCAATAACACCGAGCTGTAGCATTTTCTTTACCTCAGCCTCCATAATATCGCTCTGGCGGGGTGACACCCGATACGCCTTGGATCGTACTGGCTCTGTGGAGGTAAGTTCTATATCATGAGTAAGTACAGAAGTCCTACCAGGCCTCTCAGAGAACAGACCTTGAAACTCTTGTAATAGCTGGTGTAGTTCGGTTTTCTGCTCGGGCGACAGCGGTGCTTTACTGATAAGGTCACTAATGACTTGACCGGTGTCTTCCCTGTTCGTCACTGAGCCTAGTCCCGGAAGCTCGACCGGAAGCTCTTCAGGAACGTTTACCATCATGCACACCACTGCTTCCCTTTGTCTATAAGGTTTGAGCAGATTACAGTGGTAAACTTGCTGTGCTTTCCGCTTTCCTGGCAGACTTACCACGTAGTTAACGTCCGACAGTTTCTGAACAATTCGTGCTGGGCCCTCCCACTGCACGTCTAGTTTGTTGTTTAGCGATGTGCGCAATATCATGACCTCATCGCCCACCTCAAAACGACGGGCCCTGGCTGTCCGATCATAATAAACCTTGGCCCTCTGCTGGGCCTTTGTCATTGCTTCACCTGACAACTCCTGTGCCCTTCTTAAGCGTTCGAGGAGCTTAAGCACGTACTCCACCACGACTGGGTCGTCGCCCCTACCTTCCCATGATTCTCGAAGCATGCGAAGCGGAGATCGAAGCGAGCGACCGTACACCAGTTCAGCTGGCGAAAACCCCGTAGCCGCATGCGGCGCGGTCCTTAAAGCAAACATCACCCCAGGCAGACACAGCTCCCAGTCAGTTCGATGTTCAAAACACAACGCTCTCAACACGCGCTTCATGACGGAGTGGAGCTTCTCAACGGAATTCGACTGTGGGTGGTACACTGAGCTGTGTAACAGCTTTACCCCACACCTTTCGAGAAAAGTTGTCGTCAAAGCGCTAGTAAACACTGTGCCCTGATCTGATTGGATTTCCGCAGGGAAACCAACTCGCGCAAATATGGACAGTAGTGCATTAACTATCTCAACTGAGCTGAGTTCTTTAAGCGGCACTGCTTCAGGGAACTTTGTCGCTGGGCAGATCACAGTCAAAATGTGTCTGTACCCCGTGGCTGTTACCGGCAGAGGTCCCACAGTATCAATAACGAGCCGTCTAAAAGGCTCCGTAATGATAGGTACCAATTTCAACGGCGCCCTCGATTTGTCCCCTGGTTTGCCCACCCGCTGACAAGTGTCACATGTCCTCACGAAATGGTCTGCGTCCCGAAAACACCCTGGCCAATAGTACTCTTGCAAGAGACGGTCCTTAGTTTTCTTAACTCCTAGGTGTCCGGACCACGAACCCCCGTGTGACAAGCGCAACAGATCCTGACGATAGCATTGAGGCACGACCAGCTGATCGAACTCCACTCCTCTGCGGTCTAGATACTTCCGGTACAGGACTCCACCTCTTTCCACAAAACGCGCAGTTTTCCTGGCGATACCTTCTTTGACATTGCAGCGCACGTTTTCCAGGCTGCCATCCTTTTTTTGCTCGGCTATCAAAGCCGACCGGCTGACTTTTAGCAACCTATCAAGTCCGTCTGACGTAGGCGCGATGAGCAAATCAGTAGATAGCTCTTCTAACTTTCCCGAATCGGGATTTTCCTCTCCAGTATCTGGCGCCTTTAACGTTACAGACTCAAGTTTATTCAGTTCGGGCGTGCTCGGAATATCAGCTTGCTGCGCCTCTGACCCTTTTTCGTTGTTTGATAACGTCGGCCCCGCAACTACCGCCTTTGCAGCGAGCTCCCGAACCTTCGATCTGGTTAAGGCCTGAACACTAGCTTCACCAAACAAAAGCCCCTTCTCGCGCAGGAGGTGATCGGACCTGTTTGAAAATAGGTACGGGTACTGGGGTGGCAGCATAGATGACACTGCCGCCTCTGTCTCAAGCGCTCCGAAAGGTCCTTCAATAAGCACCTTTGCTACTGGCAGACACACGCTATGAGCTTCCACGGCTTGCTTGATCCACGCGCACTCGCCCGTGAACATATGGGGTTCTACATAAGACGGGTGAACTACATCCATCGTAGCTGCGGAATCGCGAAGCACTCGGCACTCTTTCCCGTTCACGAGGAGGTCTCGCATGTAAGGCTCGAGAAGCTTCATGTTCTCGTCAGTGCTGCCTATTGAAAAAAACACAACTTTTGGTGTTGTTTCCGGACACTGCGCCGAAAAGTGACCCGGCTTCTGGCACGTATAACACAAGCGCGCTCGCCTCATCTCGAACCGCTTTCTGCGTTTGGCTGCCGCCGTCTCTTTACGTTTGGTCGGACTGCTTTCGCTCGCATCCGCACTACGCGTGTCCCCTTTTAATCTCATGGGCGTGAACTTCGGCCTCTCAAACTTCGAGCCAAATTCACCCTTTTGACCGTCCTTAGCTCCGCGAGCCCGACGCGTCACAAACTCCTCGGCTAGCTCAGCGGCTTTAGCCACCGTACAAACGTCTGGCCTATCCAAGACCCAGTATCGCACGTTCTCCGGTAACCGACTATAAAACTGTTCTAGCCCGAAACACTGCAGAACTTTATCGTGGTCACCAAACGCTTTCTCTTCTTTGAGCCACTCCTGCATGTTCGACATAAGCCTATACGCAAACTCTGTATATGACTCACTTCTGCCTTTCTCATTTTCCCGAAACTTCCGACGGAACGCCTCCGCAGACAGCCGGTACTTTTTTAGCAGACTCGATTTTACTTTGTCGAAATCCTCTGCTTCCTCTCTATCCAAGCGAGCGACTACGTCGGCCGCCTCGCCGGGTAACAAAGTGAGCAAGCGCTGTGGCCACGTTTCCCGAGAGAACCCCTGCTTCTCGCACGTTCGCTCAAAGTTAACCAGGAACAAACCAATGTCCTCTCCAAGCTTAAACGGCCGCATCAGGTCAGTCATTTTGAACAATACGCGTTCTCCTGCACCGTGTGCCTGACTTCCATTACGAGCGCGTTCCATCTCTACCTCAAGGCGCTTCATTTCCAAAGCGTGTTGACGGTCACGCTCTTGTTGCTCTCGCTCTTTCTGTTCTTTACGTTCACGCTCTTCTTTTTCTTTCTGTTCTTTAAGTTCGCGCTCCTGTCTTTTTGCAGTCTCCCTCTCTTCAATGGTCTCAAGGCATTCCGACAGCTCGTCATCCTCAGCCTCTAACTCAAGAATAGCCTTTATCAGTTCTGGTTTTCTGAGTTTGTCCGAGACATCCAGACCCAACTCTCTTGCAAGCTCCAACAATTTCGGTTTGCGCAACGACTTCAAATCCATGGCTGCTCTGAATGCTGCTTTCTCTACTGCTTACTATTGTCTTGCCGCAAACTAACCCGGCAGCAACGACAACCACAATTACCAGCTCTGTTTCTAACACTAACAAAAGCCTGGCAAAGCTCAGAAGAAGAAAGTCCCGCACTCACCAAACCTCGCAGGCAGGAATTCCGCGCAGTCGTTCCGCTGCAGGCAACCAGTCGTCACACAGGGCTCGTTGCACTGCTCCCGGATCGTCGTTGAGCTGCTCAGCATACAGTCAACTGCATCTCTTCGCTGCTGGCCTCCGTTGTCGCGATCTCACCGCTGGCAGACAGTTGTTTGAAGTCGGAGGCGATCTCACCGCTGGCAGACAGTTGTTTGAAGTCGGAGGCGATCTCACCGCTGCCAACCAGATGTTTGGTATCGCACCTCTTGTACGATCTGTTGGGAACTCGGCGCTGACGCCCGTGGTTGTACCTGGGTCGCAAGCCCCAAGGGTAGCGTTGGCCTGGCGGCCTGGGGTACAACTGGAAGCATCCGAAGGTCCCGGCAAAGCATGAGTCGACTGGTAACAACGAAACAACTTGTTTATTTTAACATCGCAAAGAGTTGGCGGTCAGGTTTGACCGAAGTAGAGAGACGGGAGAGCACTTCACTCAACAGAAGAAATCGGAGCCCTCCCTTTTGCGTCCGGGGGCAGCTGTTTTTATACTCTCGCAGTTGAGGGCAAGAAGGAACCCCTCAAAAGACGAGCACGTGAATGTACAATGGGCTAATGGTGACGCACACTGTCGTAGCGATGCCGTAGCACCATGACGAGCACGATCTCGTAGCACCCTGTCGAGCACGATCTCGTAGCACCCTGTTGTAGCGCTGCCGGTCGGGCACAATGACTGTAATGAGAGGATGATCCCTGCTTTGGCATCGCCTGTTTCGGGCACAATGACTGGAATGCGAGGGTGATCCCTTTGCGGTCGCATCGCCGCAGTCGCGCCTGGAAACACCTGCCGATGAGTGTTGCGGCGACGACGATTGGGCCAAAATGTCTGCCGCCCCGCCGCAGTCGCGCCGGCAAAACCACGTGTCGCAGGCGAAACGCAACACCCTGAAGGCTCCGCCGGGCGCCGAGGGCCGGAAGAGCACCGTACCGATGACCGCAGGGTCCACCGGGAGTGCTGCAGTCTCCAGGGCCTTCGCACGCCGCCTGTCCCACCTCGATTGCACGAGGGTGAAGCCATCTGAGGTTGGCTCGCTGGCGGGTGGTGTCTGCCTCATTACAGCCCCTGCAGGCGCGCTGGGGGCGACAGGGCTGGCGGGCGGGCGCCGCGAGCCGTCCGAAGCGACGGGAGACGAAGACGAGGCAACGGCAGGAGCTTTGTTGTGCTTCTGGTGCTTCTTCCCCTTTCGCTTCGGCAGCGGGGCAGGCTGGCGTGGCGAGTCCCTCAGGAACCGCGCCGCGGGGTGCTCGGCGCCCCGCTTGGACGAGCCGGGGGGAGGTGCGTCCGCCAGCTCCATCGCGTCGGTAGCGTTGTCGCGTGCAGCCGTAGCGCTAGCAGACGCCGTTTCCGGAGGGGCACCCGGTTGGGCGGCCGGAGAGGAGAGGGTGGCGGCTGCTTCTCGGGAGGGTGGCAAGATGGCGCCGCCTAGGCCTGCCCCCTCCACGTGGCCGCTGGCTTCAACGTGCTGCTCCGCGCTGGGGGGAGCATACGGCGGCTGCTTGCGACGCGCGGTTGCCTCGTCGTCGTCGCTCTCCGTTTCACGAGCTCGTTTTCTGGAGCTCGACAGGTCCATCTCGTCGTCAGAGGAAGGGAGCGGGACTGAAGCATGGGGCTCCTCGCTTGCGGAGAAATCCTCCGCGGTAGGCTTCGAGGCTACCTCGGGGGCTGACGGACTCGTGGCGTCTCCCGGGGCAGCCTCAGTCTGTGAGGGAACCACGGGTGGAGCAGTGGTGGTGGTGGCTCGTCGACGAAGCCATTCGCCCAGCATGCGTGAGGCCCTCACATGCAGATCCTCCCTGGCGCGTAGCTCGTCAAGGGACGCGGGGCCGAGCGTCAGCCGGCTCATGCTAGCATGGCGTCGGTGGCGCACGGGCGGCGGGCGCTCGCTTGGCGAGCGAAACTCCATCGTGGGCTGCGATGGCCTCTTCTCGCGAGCGGGAAGAAGGCCAAGTGCAGCGAAGGCACGTCACACTGCGAATCTCGAAGGTCGCAGGAAGCGTCCGTTGTCGTGCTCGGAATAGGCGAGGAAGAGCGCGTGAGACGCTGTAGCGTCTGCTGCTGACGCAGGAGCTCCAAACCTCACGTCCGCACACGATGGTAGCTCCGAGTGCTGAGCAGCAATCACGAAACGGACGGACCACAACGCAGACAAGGGAGGAGCTTTCGGCTCCAAGACCAGTCAGGCTGCCCGAGGAGAGGGCAACCCAACAAGGCACCAGCAAAGCAAGCTACAACAGCACCAAGAGGTGAGGGAACTGGGGGAGCAGATAAAATTTCCATCAGAAATTGGCCGCTGCTAGTGACAAAATTCGCCAACTCGAAGTCAAACCAATCCCCTTTAGTAACTCACAGAATCTCAGTGCGACAGTGGTTCGCGCTCCGAGTGTGGCAGAAAATATGGAAACTGAGGTAACTAAAAGCGTAAAATGGAAAGCAGCTAGCCTAACCGAATCGACATGTGATAAGAAAGGTAAACCGGAAGGGATAGATGCGTGCGTAGCTTAACCAAAACCACCATCGAGCAAATTCTAAATGCCATGAGCAGTTTAATTGATCAAATTAAGCAACAAACTAATAACATTGCTATCCTAAGCACGACAGTGCAGGCACAGCACGACAGTGCAGGCACTTGCCACCCATACAGGCTTAGACATGGCACGTAAGCCGTCCGCAAATCCCACGCCCCTGTCGAGAGACAATGACTCATCTGAAACTTCGACGTCGAAGGCAGATGCTCAGCGTAGGCTCGGCGCGGCTGGATCCTCATAGATGTTCATGATGGCTAGATCACCTATAATTATATGGCAATGGAACTGCAGAGGGGTCAGGCAAAAACGTCGAGCCCTAGAATTGATAATTCAAGATGCACAACAAAAAACCTGACGTTTTGGCACTCGAAGAGATTGGTATTACAGCAAAATTAACAGGCTATATGCAACCTACACGGAAATCCTTCGATGCGGCCGCTCTCCGGCCACGGCGCTTATGGTGCATAGAAATCTGACAGCCATTCAAATAGACTTGGAATGTGAGAAGGTGACGTACACATTCATTGAAATTCTACCTAATAAATGGGCCGATCAATCACTTTCCTTCAAAATTTGTATATCCCCGCTAAAGACAAAAGTCCGTACGCATCGAAACTGATGATCAAAGCCTATAAGCACGCTGATAAAGCACCACTCGTAGCGCTGGGCAATTTTAACGCCCGGCATTCAGCCTGGGGTTACCCAAAGGGTGAAAATAAAGTCAACAGGATCTGGAAAATAGCACAAGCCTATGGTTTCACCCTTACAAACGACCTGGAGTTCCCCACGCGCATTGGCAACAGTGTGAGTCGAAATACGTCCCCCGACCTAGCCTTCGTGAAAAACATTGTAAAAACCGCAGCGGACAATACTGAAATGAACGTGGGAAGTGATCACTACATTCTAGCTATCGCGGCCTTTCTGAAGGTCTGCAGCAAACGTGAACTTACTATCTGCATACCAGGTGGGACGCTTTTTGTTACGATCGCGATCATCGAATTCCCGCACCCATCACTAACTTCGAAAAGCTCGATGAATGGGTAGATATCACACTTCAAGACGCCAACAATGCAACCATACAGATGGAAATGGAAGATGACGGCCCCACTCTGGTTTCGAGACTAATTCACTTATGAGAAGCACAGAAGAGAATACGAAACCGATGGTCCTCACAAAAGCATAACAAAAGCCTTCGCAAGAAGCTCGTACAATTAGATAACGAAATTGAGCATCACTCCCCGTTCCTAAGTCCGGAACACTGGCATCAGCTTTGCGATCGAATGAACGGACGGTTGGGAAATACAAACACATGGTTCCTGCTTAGGCACGTAATCGACCGCAATCAAACGAAGTCTGCATCGCGAAAAAACATGCAAAGAATTAATCATTCCTTCCCTGGGGATAACGACATATTCAATGAAGATTTAAAAATCGCTACTTCAACGCCGACTATGACTTCCTTGTCTCAAATACCTACACAGGGCAAGGAAATGAAGCTCTCAATAAAGACATTGAGGAGGCTGAAGTTCGAGCTTTTCTTAATGGCATAAAGACCACAGCTGCGGCCGGTGAAGACGAGGTCACAAGTAAGATGATCAGAACCTAGATGACCATTCAATCATAGAAATTACAAAGTTCTTCAACACTCATTGGAAAGCTGGCACCATCCCTCCCAGCTGGAAGCACGCAAAAGTCACTTTTATACCCAAATTGGGCAAGAAGATCGACTTAGAAAACTGAAGACCAATTTCCTTGACGTGTTGCTTAGGAAAAGTCAGGGAGCATGTTATACTCAGAAGGCTTAACGACTACGCTGAGACGGAGTGGCTATTCCATCACACGATGGTGGGTTTTAGGCCGAATCTTTCCACATAGGACATAATGTGGCAATTGCAACACGACATCCTGCAGCCAAGCGCTATCCGAGCCACACGGACCATACCAGCGCTAGACATAAGCGAGGCCTTTGGCGGTGTTGCTCATCGTTCAATCTGAACTAATCTGAACCAAATGAACGTGGGGAAACGCAGTTTTGAATATATGTCAAACTTCCTCGAAAAGAGAACTGTAGAAATACAACCTCAAGAGCGAACAATTCACCTTAGGAACACGGGGAACCCCGCAAGGAGCAGTTCAATCACCTTTTCTTTTTATCATTGCCATGAGAAAATTGCCACCCCTCCTAGATGCCAATCCCACGTTAGCCATTTAATATACGCAGACGACATAACAATGGGGGTAAATACTGGCTCAGATGGCGAAATTTCAGAGGCACTGCAAACGGCTGCGGACACGGTTCAAGACTGCGCTAAACTAAACGAGCTAACATGTTCTACCCAGAAATCTGAAGAACTAATAATCAGAAACAGAATAGACAAAGCAGACAGCCAACAGCAGGCCTCCACAATAGGAGTTCGAATGGAATCTGGCCCAGTCCCGCCTGTACTGACCATCCGGGTGCTGGGAATGCTCATACAGCACATCACCCGCAACGCACAAACTATAGCCGGGCTACAATCAACGATCCGACAAATGTGCGGATTGATAAAAAGAATCGCATCAAGGCACACATACATGAACGAGGGGGAACTATGTCGGCTGATTTAGGCCTTTCTGATCAGTTGCACAGTGTAATCCCTCCCTTATTTCCACCGAAGCGAGCGTATAGAGATAAAATTAACGCCTTAATCCGTCTAGCATACAGAATCGCGTTGGGCCTACCCAAGGACATCAATTCGGACAAGCTATCGAGATTAGGAATACATACCACTATAGAAGGACTGATCGAGGTGCACGAAACGGCGCAGCTTTTTGGTCTGTCTAGTACACTGGCCGGCTGGTGCATTCTGGACACGCTTGGCCTAAATCTCCCAATCGCGTCGGTGGGACGAACCACCAGGCCACAAATAGCAAGACGACAACTGATCATTAAACCAATTCCTAAAAACACGCTCCCAGTAAGGCACGACAGTCGTCGTACGGCCAGGGCAAAACAGTTGTGGTGTAAGTATAAGGAGGACCACTCTGTTGCCCATGTGGATGCGGCCGCCGCAGGGTGACCGAAAATACGTTGTGAGCGTAGTGACCGAGAGCGGCCGCATTTTAAGCGCAACCACGGTGGACGCCTTCTCCGCCCTTGAAGCGGAGGAGACAGCGATCGGTCTAGCCATCACGAATGACTTCGTTCATACAATCATGAGCGATTCAAAAAGCACGATCTTAAATTACAGTAAAGACACTGTTAACAAAACTACGGAGCCAATCTTAAATAATTACCGCACTTTCTATCAAGTGGACAGACTTATCAATCTAGTATGGGGCCCCGCCCACTCCGGAAATTCTGGAAACGAGGAAGAAAACCGCATCGCCCGAGGGTTAACAAGCCGGGAGGTGCGCCACTCCGACTCGAATTCTCTGGTGTGGCGGTGACCACATATAACGAAATCAAAGACTTGTATGAAGAAATGAGGCGCACTTATCTGGCGCATCAACGGGACCTTGCCAGAGCTCAGGCCACCGTCCTTCGCCACCTTCGGACAAACGCTTTTCTCAGCCCACATAGACTGGCGATTATCGCCAATGGGGAATTTAACCTCATATGTCAAAATTGCAACCTGAACGAATCGGCAGCACAAGACCATATCCTCTGCGGATGCAGGTGTTCGGCTCCCCCCAAAACGCTCTTGCCAGCCACCTTTGAACTTACCTGGGAGGCCCTACTTAGGACTGCCACCGAGCTCGGGGAACAACTGAAAATCGTCACTTGGGCTAAGGGAGTCGCCCCCAACAGGGGCCACCCTGAGAACCGGCCATCATTTTTTAATAAAGATGTTGTAACCACCATGTCCGAAGACTTGCGGTGCGTTATGTATGCCATCGCGGTGGAAAGATAGCAATGTATGATTTCATTTTTTTGCTAAAGAACCAGACGACGCCCATCGAAGAGTGACTTCGATGAGAAACTTCTCGTTGGGAAAAGGTGACGACTGATAGTATAGCGGTTTGTCCTAAACACTTCACTTGGGACTACTTTCTTGCCGGCGAGCTGAACATTGCTTCGATATCTTGCTGGCGTTTCAAATCACGGAATATGTTTTGTTTAGACAGGCGCTTTAATAACTTATAATGATGTACGTTTACGATTCAGTTGGTTCTGTTCGTTTATTGCTTTTGCCCCAGCATTAGTGTTACTGGTCTCTTGGCGCCCGCAGCGCCAGGAATGTCACAGTAGTGGAGGTCACCGCAAAACCTTAACGGAACTGGAAACGTTGTAGCCGCGTTATGAAGCGAAACAACTGAATTTAATGCGCGCATATAACTCTTCGACCTGTTTTACCGCATCAAGAAACACTTGCGCAAAACAGATTAGTTAACATTTATAGTTACTTTGTCTTCGTTTCAATGCAACTTGTTATTTGTAGGGACGGGAACAGCGCTTGGATGGGACCAACTGTGAACGACCGGCAAGACGGTCAAGCCTGACTGAAAGTATACTCGTATACTGCACTCCGCCGAGTCATCACCATTGAGGGGCGCACATGCGGTGTGGCCACACTGCGGGATGATGCTCTCCCTATATAGCCGTATATTTTCGTTTCTCTTGTGGTTCTATTCTATTTGAAAGTGAGAAAAGAAAATCGAAGAAAACAGAAAATAAAATATCGCACTATATAGGGCGGGTATTATGACAGCGCAGCGAAATCAAATGTGCTATCGGCATCAAACGAAATGTGAACAGGGGCCGAATCTTATAACGGTATGGTTGGGGAACCGTTCGTTTGGCCTCACCTGATTGGCCAAAATTTTGGTTATGTCAGAGGTTGTCAGAGGCACCGGGCGATATCGCAATTTATGACTACGTCATGCATCTGCCAATCATCTTTAAAGTGAACCGGTCTTAGGAACCGGCGAAGGGGTAGTCCGCTTTGGTTCCGTTGCTGTGGCTTGGCTGTTGGCTTGCGATCTTGGCCGCGCGCGCCGGTCGCGCGACCCCGGAGAGTCGCGGGCGTCGCGCGCGCGTGTGTCGGTTGCTTCGGAGGCTATTACTTGCCTTCGTCGTCTGCTTGGCATTGCTCTTTCGGTGTCAACCGCGGCTGGAAGTGCGATACGCGTTCGAAGAAGTGACGGATAATGAGTTGCAGCACCCTTGCCATCTTTCTATGTAGACCTTTTGCAGGCTACGCTATCAAATGGAGGAGACTCGGGTGCAAGCGTACCAGTGGTCATTCTACGCAGAGGAAAGAATATTGCGCGCTGCGGTTCATCGCCGCCGGTCTGCAGCTCCCAAAGGTCGGTCGGACGCGAAGCATTCATCGCAATGGCCAAGATCTCTGCTGCCGACACTGTCCACAAAGTTGCTCTCGCAATTACTGTGTTGGCTAGCTGAAGGGCTGGGTCAGCTTTACCGTGACCTCCGCTTCAAAGCCTATGCCAAGGAGACATTTGCATGGTGAGATCGAATTCCCAGTGCTATCGCCAGCGTGAATATCTCGAAGATCGCCGTTCAGCAATCAGAAGGGTTCAACTTAGGCTGGTTCAGCGCTTCCTTCGTTCGGCTGATAAAACTATACAGTCAGGATGGAAAGATATTGTGGAGATCTCTTATTTGGCTGTCCCTTTTTTCTCTAGTTCCGGGAGTGCCACACTTTGTTCCTCAATTTCACGGCACAGCGCGCACCGTCAGCACCACACTCTTCGATTTTAGTTCGCGCAGGCAATGCAGGGCCCGTATATGGTAATGCTCGATTTTAAGTTCCGTTGCTTCTATCACGCGACGCGTCGTGGGGCAGATCACAGGGATAGCGGCAGCCTGGCGGCGAGCGAGTCATGTCCGAGCCGATGACGAAGGGCGAAAAAAGAAGGAAAATTGATATAGTCGGCTAGTACAGGTGTCCCGAAGAACCAGTTCACGGTTTTGTCGCGCTCGCTACTTAAGAAGTGCTGGCAGTGCGTTCCTGTTGCGTGCGTCGTGCCAGCTCCTGGTAGCAGACGACACGGCGCTGCGCTGTGCCAGCTCACTTACTCTTGCGATACCGCCTGTCGGCTGAGAATGAAAAAGAATGACATTAATAAATTACTTCTGCATTGTGTAAACGCCCGGCACCACACGTTTGTACTTCAGAACTTGGCGTATAATACTTGATTTATATTTTACATTTATTTAGCAAGCAGAAACATTCTGCAATTCCTCGATTAGCTCGTCATATACTGACGTACACTTTAGAGGTGGCACCCTCTCATCTATTTGTCGCGTCCTCCCCTTCTTCCACCACCGGCTTGGGAGTGGCACATCTAGTGACGTAAGCGGCGAAGCGAACGGTTCGTACTCCGAACCATTATGATTCGGCCCCAGAAGTGTGCGCGGAACAATTTACGCCGTCATCGTTGCTGCACCGCCATCTTTTGTCGCTTTCAAATAATAGAACCGGAAGAGAAACGAAAATATCGCAACATAGCGGGAGCATCATCGCGCAGTGCCGTCAAACCGGATGTGCCCCCCTCTCAATGGTTATGACTGTACGGCGCGCACTATACCTTCACTTATGCTTGGGACACGCGCTCCGCTCTTCGAGTGTCATTGGACGCCCATACCATAGAGAAAGAAATTCAACAAGAGGGGGCGCTCGGCGAAAATTGGCAACAGGAAACATGTCGCGCCTTGTGTTAACCCCATCCGTTAGTTGACGTGAGCATTGGAAAAAAAGAATTTGAAATGAACTTACAGACAACGTTTTATTGTTTTTATTCTTTCCCGCTAAAACTAAGAAGTTTTGCGTATAAATGTACTTATACTTCGTGACCTATTTTTCTTGCGTCACCTGGAAACAAGCTAGCGGCACGCCACGCGCCATAACATGCGTCATTCGCCAGACATGCCGCCGAAGCGAGCGAGGCCGGCTGCGCATGTGGAGCAGGCGACCCGTCTCCTTTGGGTGTAGTGTGTTTGTTGGGCTCCCAGTGTTTCTTCTGCGCTTCGGCACGGCAGCACTGCACTATTGGACTACGGCAAGGTGAGAAATCTTGTGTGACAGTCTGCGACGCATTTGAAGCAGTTTTGGCCTTTACGGCACGGCACCGAGACTTGTGGCACAGTTAGTGAAAAACAGCTCGGCCATCCTGGCGTAGTTAATTTGAGTTAATGACTCATACTGGGAGATCTTTATATGAGCCCCAACATTACTATAAATTATTTCGGTAGCTTTTGAACACGCTTGCCGCGCCAGGCATTGTGACGCAGTTAGCGAAAAGCAGTTCGGCTGTGTGCCGCAGTTAGTTTCGCGTGTACTGAATCTTACTGGGACAAGTTCGTGACGCATTCTCTGACCATGAAAATTATTGTGATTAATTTCGCTACTTTTTGGGGATACCTTTGAGGCATGGTCGCCGCACCTGAGGTTGTGAAACAGTTAGCAATAAAGCAAGCCGGCCGCGTGGTGACAGTTAGCTTGGCGTGTACTGAATCTTATGGCATCTTCGACTGGTCTCCATCCACCGAAGCAGAGTCGGGCAGATCCGGCGTTCCCCGAGCTCAGAGGTAGAGGACAAGCGCGCAAGCCGAACGTGCGACTCGCTCTCGGAGGAGGAAATGGCAGATGCGAAACCACCTGACTACCGGTGCCAACGTCCGATGTTTCGCCTATCCAGCATGCAGTGGCCTTGGATACGGTGGGCCGTCGCCAACAGCAACGACATGGCGCTGCGATGTTTCAATTTCGACGACTGCTCCGACGACAGGGCTCGGAGCGCCTCAGAGCGCTCGAAGATGGAGGAGAGCAATCGAGAAGAACAAGCCGAACGCAGGGCGCGCACCCTCTTTCAGCCAGCCGAAGACAACGCCGCTCGCGAGAGCACTCCAGAGAGCTCAGAAACGACCAGCCGAAGATGGCATTAGTGAGACAAGTTTGTGACGCTTTCTATGGCGCCGCAACATATACCTTCTTTCGATACTCACGCTTGTCGAAGACGCGACGAGCGATAGCCAAGAGTGATAACACTGGAGTGTGTTGCTTGCGCCGGCAGGACGCGCAAGAGATAACGCTGAGGAGCTAAAAAACCAAGAACTCGGTAATTCTGGGAGAGTCTAACATCAGTCTGGCTGAGAGCCTGTGTTGTGGCCACCTCTGTGTATGCAATCGCGTCTGTGGCCAAGCTTTGTTTTTTAACGCGACAGCGTTAAGGAGCTCGTGCCGCAGAAAAGCCGCTGTCGTCGGCGGCGTTGGCCGTGAGCGATAAATCCCAGCAGGCACTTCATGAATAAAAAAGAACTTGCAAGATGGGCTGGGTGGGAATCGAACCAGGGTCTCCGGAGTGTGAGACGGAGACGTTACCACTGAGCCACGAGTTTTTTTTTCTTTATTACCGACATGGCAACAAGGCTACAAAACAAGACATTTTAACAGTACGCAATGGTCACGACAAAATCTCTGCCATTGGTTGGCAGTCACAGGGCTAAAAACGCTTGAAATTCGCTAGCTCAGTCATCACACTGAGCCATGTTGGTTTTTCTTTTTGTAAATTATACATTTCCTTAATGTGACAAATGCTTTCAATGAAGTATTCTCTAACAGGCCGGGCATTGACATCGGCAAGTCTCACGGCCATTCTAGTTTTCCATAAGCTATGTAAAGACACGAGCATGAACATGTCATAGGGTACTTCGCCTTCATTTAGAGTAGGCAAGAAACGAATTCCATATGGTGTAATCGGCAAGTCCTTCTTTAGTGTTCTCTGTAAGATGTCCCAATGGAACACAGCATCCCAGCAGTCAAGAAAAATGTGTTCTACTGTTTCGGGTTTCCGGCATAGTAAACAGTTGACGCTCCAAGGCACGGAAAGGCCTTTTTCATCTAGCCACGGTTTCACAGGTTAAGTATTGGTGTGGAGCTGGAAAAAGAAGGACTTTACCGACGGGCGTACTGGCATTCGTTTTACTCTTTTTAGTACATCCTTTTCAGGTCCAATGCAGAACATCGAGCGGTACAATGGCACCGGCAACATTGTGTCTACCAGGTCCTCATATAAGCGCTTTCGTGGTACCCTACTTAAGTATTCCATGGAAAACCGAACCTTTAACAGCTGAAAAGCCAAGACTACCTCTTTTAGGAAACCACGCGCTCTGCCTTGACTGCACCGATGTGACGATACAATAAACTCAGGTATAGCTTCGCTCAGCCTTGTTTGAAACATAGTTACTAAAAATGGGTCATTTTGGTCCCGCAAGAAAACAAACCTCGACACAATCTGCCTAATGAACAAATGTGCCAGACCTAATCCTCCATTTTTAACCGAACGAAAGAGATTAGTGCGACTGGTGCGCTCCCAGCTTGAACCCCACACAAACACTGCGAGCACTCTGTGTAAACGTTGTATGTTAGCCCTTGACATGCACAACGCTTGGAGCACGTAAGCAATTTTAGCGACAGCAAACAGGTTGCACACTTTCGCACGAGCAAACATAGAGAAATTGCGGCCTCCCCATTTAAGTGTACCTTCACGAACCCTTTCAGTTTCGGCATTCCAGTAATCAACGGCGTCACGGTAGTGCTCAAGCGGCACCCCTAGGTACTTTGCCGGCGTGACTGTCCAGCGGATATTTGCAAACGTACTCGGATGGTCTTCCCAGTTGCCGATCCATACCCCTAGGGATTTATCAAAGTTGATAGCACTGCCTGTCATTCTGCAGTATGATAACGCCTCTGCGACCGCGATTTCGATGCTCTCTTTATCCCGACAAAACAACGCGATGTCATCCGCGTATGCCAGCACTTTCACTTCCGCGGACTGCACTCTGAAACCCGATATTCTATTGTCATTCTTGATTTTCCTACAAAGCGGCTCTATGTAAACTGCGAATAAAAGAGGCGACAAACCACACCCCTGGCGCACAGATGACCGGACGCTAAAGGTTTTGGTAACCTCCTTGTTTATAATGAGGCTGGCGGTACAGTCTTGATAGCACATCTTTACCCCATCTATGATCAAATCCCCTACCTTTATGTGTTCTAGAATTCTGAAAAGAATTTTATGGGCCACACGGTCGAAAGCCTTCTGCATATCTAACTGTAACATGGCGCAGTGTTCACCTAGGTCGTTACAGTATTCTAAAATGCTTCTGCTGAGCCACGAGTTCGATGCTTCAAAGCGGTACAAAAGCGCCTCTAGTGAACGCGGTGTTGCCTTAGAAACGAGCTGTTTCTCAGGCTCAGGCGTGCGTCGCTTGCTCAGGCGCACATTTCGTTGTCGCGCCGAACGCTGCGTTGCTCGACGCTCACCGCGTCCGATGCGGGGCGCGTAGTCGCTGCGCCGTAGCCCATTGTCTTACACCCCTTGGCGGGTCGACGGGAACGCTGTCGCGTTCCACTCTTGAAGGCGAAGCTTAAGCGTCCTCCAATTTTTTATTTTTTTTGGAAACGGGCAGTCGTTTGTGCATTTGTCCTCTGAAAGTGCCGGAAATAATGCCCGGGAATGGGGGAATGCCAGGAAATCAGATGTTTTCTTCATAATTTATAGTGCGGCATGGAATGAGTCGGGTATTTTTGACGCCATTTATGGGAAACCGAAGTGCTTTTGTTTCTAATGTTGCCCAGTCACCTCTTTTGCACGTTTCCCCTCGACAAGCAGTATTCCTACAAGGGCTAAATACCAAAATTACACATGCTTGTAATTTGCTTTTTTTCAGCTGATGCCGTCCGATGGAGCTTCGTACGGGAACTACTGCTGCTTACCTGGTGCCACATCGTTTGAAGAACGTACGAAAGCCAGGAACAAGCATTTATATTGAGCGAAGTAAAAATTTCCTCATTTACAAAGCGTTTTGCGTCCACCTTATGAAAGAGCAGGTGACAGATTCGATGTAGGCTTGTAAAGGTCGTTCGCAGTCATTTTAATAAACGATTCCGCACTGAGACGGCGCAGGACTGAGCAAAGAAAGCAGAAAAAAAAAAGAACGTCGAGTAGCGCAGCCGGCGTAGCGCGTGTAGCTAGCGTTCAAAACGCGCGCGCCCAAAACCGAAACCGGTATGAGTTAATGCCATCCGCTTGGTGCGCTACAGTCAATTCGGCCGCTGGGCTCTATGGGAGTGTACGCTCTTGTTGAATGGCTTTCTCTATGCCCGTACCAAATAGAATAGAGTTTCTCACTATATAACCTAGAGGGAAATCTGGCGCTGCTGCGCTCTGGTATGCATGCGAATGCCGGTATATTGTGATTTCGGATTGGCATCGTTCTCGGAGAGCCAGGCAAGCACCGTGCCGTATCTCACAATGATTAATTTTCTACTAAAACAGCACGTAAAAAGCTGTTTTAGCTTTATTATTACACAAAAAGATGTTTTGTTTAACTATCAGGACTTGTTATTGCATGTGAAATTATGTGATGGGTAAAAAGTATCAGCGGGCCGCTAAAGTTGGAGGACTGACGACGAGATTCGCGCTCTCTTTGAAACAGCTTGCCGTCTGTTCTTGCTTTTCTTCGCTAGGCCAGGTATTGTAGGTGAGTAAAGATGTAATATGCATGAATGGAAACATTTTTATGAATATTTTACTTTGAGAACGCGTTATATGTGTAGTCATATCCATGTTTTAGACGAGGCGTCTTACAACACCAGCCAACACAAGCCTCGCAGACACATATACCGTCATTCCCATGATGGCATGGCGCCCCTTAAGAAACTCCCATAGACAGTGGCGCCAGATTTCCCTCTATGTGTTATAGTGAGAAACTTAGTGAGAAACTCTATGCCACATTGTACCGATCACTGATGGACTTCAATAAAAAACGAGAGACTACGCATGTACTATATATGACGTGTTTCACTCATTTTACGTCGCAGGGCAAACGTTAGAAAAAGAAGAGTGTGGTTGGTGCAGCGCTGGAAGACAAAGATGATCACGCGACCTCGTTCGTGGTCAGCGCAGAACCAGCATATAGCGAGGATCCACAGCGCAGAAGCGTCGCAGGTAAGCATAGTTGTTTCGCCTTGCTGGCACGAGACAGGCCCTAAGAAAGTGACTATGCGCTCGAGGCTCCCTGGGCACTAAGTGAGGATTGCAGTAACGTCGTGCACTGTGAGTTCTGCCATGACGCGCCTGAACTCGACCAGCCTCCTTTCGAGGTAGGGGCGCTAACCGGGGTGTCCCGTTCAATTCAGCCTTTGACGTAATTGTTCTGCGGAAGCCCGTAAAGTGGAGAGAGGTAATTAAGCAAAATGAGACCAGTAACTCGTATTGGTTTCGTTTGTAGCAATTGCTACGATTGGGTGGATGTCTCATTTTCGCTTAATTAATCAATTCAGCCTTATTAAACATGTGGTATATATTTGGAGCGCGGACAACATGGCTGAAAAGGCTTGACTGGGTTCCTGGGGTAGTTTTAGGCAACGATAGCGAAAGACGGGGAAATATCACAGACAAATAAAATGTTTTTGCTGGCTAAGCTTGCGTTTGCGTTAAAGAAATAAAATAAACACCGAAAGTACCTATGCCAAATACGCAACATTTGAATATATCTGCACTTATAGCTCTCCGAGGAACCAGGTGGTGTAGCGTGTTGAAAATTCTAAGGAACGGGGAAAGGCTTTATTTATGTGTGTGGTTTAATTAATTTTGTTGTATCAATTTATCTAAGTTTGCTTTATCTTGCCTGAACCATTGCCGTTGTTCAAAAGGGCGATTGTTGTTGTGACAGCTTGACTACAAATTCAGATATGATTCTCTAAGGGTTTCCTTATTTTTCGTTTTTCTATTTTTGTCAAGAGCGCGTAACACAACAACCGTTGGAGTTACTATTTCCCCATTTTTCTGAATGTGCGAATACAGCGCGAATCTATGCTGGAAGCGAACTGCTTGAACTGCTTCATATAATTTCGCTGCGCCCTGCTGACTTCGCCCACACAGCTTGAGTCATGAGGGCGACGGGATTTCTTGGAGATTCGCCTGCGTTCAGGCCGATGCACGATTTATCGTGGGTCCTCCCCGCAAGATCTGCGCAGTGTACTTGTCGACTAAATAACAAAGCTGGGTGGGGGCATATTATTATTTTTTGCTTGCAGGTAATTTAGCCGCTTATGCTCGCACTTTTCTTCCTCGGAAAATTGATGCGTGTCAGGAGGTACGATGATCAGCGGGAAGAGTTTTCCCCGCCTAAAGAAAAGAAAATATCGCAGCTTCGATGCCTAATATGGGTGGGGTGACCGTTATGCAAATGCGAGAACTTTGTGAGTATATATGGTATTACAGAACAAAGGACAGCCCAACTGCATCTGTATTCAGTATCTGTCGCTCTCTGGCTTGATCTGTGCATCAACGGGCAGTGCGTCCTCATTGCGAAGCTATATTTTGCTGTGGAAGATCTCCCAGCAGCGCAAATTTTGCCTGCTCGCCAAATAGGCTTGCCTTCGTCTTTTATTCTGCTTCGCGCATGTCGCGCTCGATCCATGAATTTTGCACGTGCACGGCAGCTGAGCGGTTACCGCGTCCAGCTGCACTGGCGGGGCGACGGCTTCAAAGGTTTACGGAATTTTAAAAGTTGGTTGTTACAGACAGCATAATTCCAGTCGTTAAGCAGAATTATTCGGAGAGGCGGACTTGACTTGCGCGAGAAGTCAAAACACATTCAACTAATTTAAAAAAATCAACAATTAACTTTTCACTTATTAATTTCATCTACCAATTGTAGCTGGTGAGATTACAATGCGTATCCACTTGGAATGAATTTCCACCATGACACCACTTTCGAGATGTGCGCCACCAAACTCGCCGCAAAATACACTGTTGTTCTGTTTAGTTCCCCAAACAAAACGATCTTTTATTTATTTAATCACAAAGCTAACTGGAATGTGTCGCCCCACATGTTGGAAACAATATCTCGGAATCGACGTCATCTTAGAAATTCATTTCCAGTGGATACGTCTCGCACACTCACCAGCTACAGTTTGTAACTTGCAATACGTGCGTTAAAGTGATTAGGGGAGAAGTTACTTGGTGAATATTTGGCAGAATGTTTGTCTCGATTTCTCGTGCTAGTGATGCCCGCCTGTTCGAATAATCCAGCTCAGGTGCAATAACTCTGCTATCTGCCCCAGGCGATTCTTGAAAAATTCCGCAAAAACTTAAAAACTACCATACCGTAATATTAGCCAAAAAAGGAGTCGGAGAGAAAATCAGAAACAAGGCATGCAGTGCAAATGTGCACAGACTTCCACAATGTCACATTCTTGGACAACCATATTGCATTCCCTGTGTATTGGTTTAAATCAGCTAACGAAGGGATTTTTATTTCCAGGTAGCACTTGGTCAAGTTGGTCATGCCAGTCGATTCACTAATTGTCCTCAGGTATGATTGGTTCCCACCAGGCCAGTACGGCGTTTGATTGGTCTGTTCGTGTACGTCGCGTAATTTAGCGGCTACTGAATTTCAATGATTTCTGTGCAAGTTTTATGCCAGTGCGATTACCTTTTGCTACAACATGTATATCACACAGAAGGAGGTCCCAAAGTAAAAACTGTCGGGAGACCTTCAGACAACACAGGCATAAAATATGGGACGTACGGTTAGCAACACAGGTTAAAACAGCGCAAAAATACAAGTAAGCGTATTGGAAGTACATAAATAAACATCAGGTAGTTCGAGATTATATACAGATGTCAGCAAAAATAACTTGCATCGTGAATAGACACGTAAGACAATTTTAACAGTAACTATTTAATAATATAATAGTATATAAAATCAAGTGCACAGAAACAAAGGAACAAAGAAACCAACAAATTTTATCTGCAAATGATTATCCATGAGCTATAATTTCGAAAAAGAAGGAAAAAGGATTGCGATGGATATTCAAAGTTTGATGGCAGAAAATTCCAAAGTGGTATGGCTGAAAAGAGGCCTGCCATCTTATCGCAGTTTGTGTCGACTCTTGGTAGTAAAGGGTTGTTCTGTTCTGAAAATTCTTTTTTGTTTCTCGTATTATAAATTGTTATAAAGGCTACTATGGAAGAGTGAATAACCTGTGACAGACAGTATAGCCGCTTTTACGTTAAAGTACCGTTGGATCTGTACTCGTCAATTATGCTTTTCAGTCCTGCCTGTTACACCCTCCGTGGTTGCTTTGTGGCTGTGGTGTTGGGCTGCTAAGCACGAGGTCGCGGGATCGAATCGCGGCCACGGCGGCCGCATTTTGATGGGGGCGAAATGCGAAAACAGCCGTGTACATAAATTTAGGTGCACATTAAAGAACTCCAGGTGGTTCAAATCTCCGGAGTCCCCCACTACGGCGTGCCTCGTGGTCAGATCGGGGTTTTGGCGCGTAAAAACCGGTAATTCAGCCCTGTGGCCATCAGAGAGGAGCAGACCACTCGTCTCGGGGATCACTGTCGCCGGTAGGAATACCCTGCCGAGCAGCTTGGTCACGTGTGTGCAGGCACCGTGGCTTCCACCACGACGCGCCGGCGCCGCAGCGCTGGTCGTGGGACATCATCGCTGCCGGTCTGCTCTCGGTGATGTTGCTCAGCCTGCTGCTCTACCACCTCGTCTCCGGCGGTGAGTATCGTACGTGCAGCGTGTCTCGTTAAATGCGTGCAGCACGTCGGAGGCTAGGTGCGACCCTATCCTTAAGCGGAGTCTCATCGCAGACTGACGAGAGAACGGTGCACGGTCATCGCACAATGACTGCGCGGTTTGTGGACGTGACAAGACGTGCGAGCATAGCAGCAACTGTTAATAAGTATGGAAAATGCGAGCCTAAGTAGCGTGTTCCTTTGAGTTTTGATTGCATGAATAAAAGAAAGACTTTGTTCAAAAGGGAAAACGGGAACGGGTCTTATAGTCTATGGGTAGGGCCCTCCGTCGAGGGCTCCATGCACTGGCGAGCTGTGCCTCCCACTGCTCCTTACTATTACTGTCTGATTGCCTGAACCAGAGTTCAGGTCTCTGGGCTTCTACGCGCGTCAGCACGAAGCGTGGCATAGTGTCGGCCTACCTACGCACAAGGGATATTTGGCCGGGTAAAGTGCTGGATGCCTAGCGTTTAATTTTAAGAGACGCGGATATACGTCCATCGGTATCCTGTGGAGGTCGGTCGCCTGCTCTCCACTTGGGGCCTTGTGAGGCTTTCCTTGCTTTTGGCGCGTAAAACGCTGCTGAGACTAGAATTGGAACGGGCGACGATCGCCGTTTATAGAGCGCAGCTCGGTTACTAAGCACGCGAGCTAACGCCTTTACCGCTACCCTCGAGCCCAACGTGGCTCGGGCACACAATCAACCTGTGGCGTTGGGTTGTTTTGGGTTCGAGCAGCTTTAAGACTATGACAGACGCTCTACCGGCCATGAAGAGCCGCCAGGCTTCCTGCGAGTCTGATATCACGAAGGGCACTCCCTTGAGCTTCTGAAACTGTACGGCTAGGGCTGTAGCCTATATCTGCCTTCGTAGCCGAGATGGTCTGTAGGGAAGCGCTAGTGGTTAATTGAAATCCTTGTTTACGGCCATGATTACGTGGCGTTGCCTATGGTAGCTGGCCGCGTCGACATGCGTGACACTGGAGTCTGTATCAAACTGGGAGGTTAAAGAAAAACTGCTGGAGTGCAAACTATGTCCTGAAGGTGAAGCCGCACAGGAGGGGCACGGTAAAACCATAAGTAAACGATAAAAATGATGAAGCGCTTTTCGCACACTTCCCACGAGTTAATCAAGCTTTTTTGCTAATCACGGCTCATCTTACCAGACAGATACTTATCTACGAATGTATCTGTATTATCGTTTTAGTGTGAAATCTGAATATCCAGGCATATTGTACTCGGGAGAACGTCATTAATATACTGAAGAAATTACTATTTTCGCTGGGAACAACCAGCTCCTATTTTCTAATTAGTGTTAGAATCGCAGAGCCAAATCACTTCACCTGTAAGCGTACATCACCCGACGAAGCTCTAAAGGAGGGGCAAGCATTGACTTCACCTTTCCCGGTAAGAAGCTACGGGGCCTTCTACTCTAGCAGTTTTTCTTTAACCTCTTTGGTACTAAACTGTTTGCGGAGCCATTTGACTATCGCCGTACGTCTGGCTTCGCGGTAGCCGCAGCGCATGCTTTTTGGCACTGGTACCACCGCGATTTGGTTCCGAACGTCGGGCGGCACGTCCTCCAAACTCGTCGAGATGCAGGGTGTGGGGCGCGGCTCCCATCTTGGTAAGGATTTCCCTACCTGCTGGGGTTTTACAGAGACGGTCCCTCTGACAGGTGAGTACCGTTGCTCCGAGTTATGCGTAGGTGTTATAAAGACCTAACGCTAGGAGCCTCTCTGTTGGTGTACTGGGGGGAAGCCCGAGGGCTACTTTGTAGGCGCTTCTAATTAAAGCGTCAATGTGACTTTCCTCGCCCTTCGTCGGGCGAATGGTACAGCCGGCCGTGCGTCACTCTAGTCAGGACGAGGCGTTGGATGAGCCTTACTTTTTCGCGCATACCCTTTCAGCGCTTCGTGCTACAATGTATTATTCTTCACTGTGGTCTGTGGTGTGTGTTTGGCCTTGCCTCGGAGATGGCATGGCCGTCCACCTCGAGCGAAACATCGCCGTTACTCCTTTCATACTATTTTTCATGTATTCTGATGACTTTGGGCTTATCTGGCGCGCAGCTAAGCCCGCTATTTCTAGCAAACTCCGCCACAGTCGTCGCTGGACTCCTGCACTCTCTGTTCTTTCTGCGCTTTTGAAACCTTAGTCGCCCACGTAGTGATATCATCCGCATAAAGGGTATATCCCAACAAATAAAGAGGTCGCTTCCACACTTCCTACAAGCATAATACATCAGGTGGAATCAGTGCCGAATGAGTGTAATTCTAGAGCGCTGCCGCTCGCGAGTGAAACGTGTGGCAGTTCCACTGTCAGATCTGTTCGAAGTTGGGTGTTAATTTGCGCCGTCTGCGGCCGCTCTCGTTGTCCGTTGTATCGGATTCGTCTGCGAGGCGGCCGTTGGTCGCGACCCACCCGCTGGAGCGTTGCGAGTGCGCTTATGAATCGCCCTCTCCATAATGGCGAGCGTCTCCGCAGACTGTTTCGGTTGCTGAAGGTTAGAGACCATCTGTTCCATTTGCACTGCAGCTGCTGCTGTTGGACCTGAAATTGTTGTTGGCGTTGGTGCTATAGTGCCCTGCGTCATGCCGCCTCGTTCTTCCGCCTCTGTTCAGGAGGCAGTTGCCGCTGGCGTGGCGTTAAGGACGACACAACTTTTAAATGCCTCTGTGGCGTTAAGTCTAGCCTTCAGGGTCACAATTTTATTTTGAGACTCGCTAAACGCTTCTCTAAGTTGCTCATTTTCTTTGGCGAATTGCCTGTGTTCATTAACAATTCTTTGCCATTCTGCATTAGCCGTTACCGGAGCAGGAGACGTGACAACGCCCGCACAGCTCACCTTTTCACGAACTTGAGCGTCATCTTGTTGGATTTGTTGGCCTGTATGCAACATGTGTCCCGCCGATTCAAGTGTAAAATGCGATGTGAGCAGCGCAGTGCGTCTGTGTCTTTGTTTCTTGCTATTTCTGCGCTGTCACTCTTTAAAATGCGCACGCAACTATGACACTCATGCATGCTTCTAAACATGAAATAATTGTGCGATTGTCATCCCAATCTTGTCATTACCAGCATGTTCAATAATGTGTAAGTTGACTTTTCTCTTCTCTGTTTTTCAGACACAAAGCGGCCGCCCAGTAAGTGCAAACGTGTAATGGACAGTTAGCCAGCGCGAGACGGCGCGTGTACAAAACGCGTTGACGCGAATTTTCCCTAAACGCATCACGATAAGCATTTTTGCAAGATCGCTGAATCGCGAAAAGTCGCTAACTCTCTTTTCATACAGCTGCAAACAACTTCATAATCTGAAGTGCACTAGTCGTTTAGCAGCAATTGCCCATAATACACTTTCAGCGGCGTATTATTGCCTAAGCAGACCATCACAGAGCATGGCTTATGATATCTGGTATGGAGTAATGGCGGTCAAACGTGTACCTAATGTTCCCTGGCGACTATTCTGCCCCCTGTCTTACTCGCTGCAGTGGCTTTGCGGCTATGGTGTTGTGCTGCTAAGCATGAGGTCGCGGAATGAAACTCCGGCCGCCGCAGCCGCATTTCCATAGGGGCGAAATGCAAAACACCCGTGTCCCGCGCATTAGGGGCACGCGTTAAAGATTGGGTCAAAATTAATCGGTAGTCCCCCGCTATATGTATACGGCGTGCCTCATAATGAAATCATGATTTGGACACGTAAACCGCCAGTATTCAATACCCCTGTCTACAGCCGGTTCTGGCAAGTGAGACCCTGCCGGCTAAAAGAAGAAAAAAATCGTTGCTATACTGATTCGAAATATCAGGTTCGCATTAGCCGGCACATAGCAGTGCCATATTTTGTTAAATGACAGAGGCTAGGGCAAAATGAGCTTTTAATCTGCATTTTTTTAAGCGTGGGACATAGACTTAAGGATCTACAGCTTTCTCAGTTATTTAGCAATATGAGCTGCGTTGCATTTTCAGTGCTGGAATATGAGAGAATTGCTTGCACGTGGCCTACGTATACTTCATCTTTTTACGCCAGCTTGAAGCTTACCGCACAAGACGGGGGCGTATCGTATGGTGCTCTAGAGTTTTCCTAATTTCGTTAAAATATACAAACGATCTCGACATAATTATAGCTTGTAAACGTGCAAAGCTACGATGACCCGGTATACGTATATTGGGCTAGCCATAAATAAAATATACCTTGCTCACCGTCGGCAATAGAAACAATGCGGGCTGCTTTTCTTTCAGAATAGGAGAAACATCTTGTGTACGTACATGCGGTGGCAGATCAGTCTGTACCGTAAGCATTATTGCAAGAGATTGCATTGCGTTTCTATTCTCTTCCAGGCATTCCTATCCCTGAGACCTCTAGTAAGCAGACGCAAGCTTTAACACATTTACGCGCCAAAGTGTACATGCTTCAAAAGCTGCCGCTGAATGCTTGAAAGCGTTTACAGTGAACAAAGCACACTTTCATGCGGGCAGTATAAACAGGTAAAACATGCGTACATAGTCGCATGTGAATTTTTAAAGGAAAACGTGTTCACGAACACTACTTTGCGGTTATCTTCGGTTTATTTTATTTGCCCACGGTCCACCGGCCGAAACTGTTGGGCAAATATTCTGAATATAACCGCGAAGTTATGCTTCTCATCTATATATATTGTCACGTGGTGGTGACGTTCAAGAACACAGTAGCAATACTCTGAAAGACAAAACTAACTTTTATTGGGCGAACCTGTGCCCACAAAAACAGGCTACACTTATAGCACAACGATAGCGGTGAACACGGTCGGCGATCGTCGAAAATCTGATCAGTGGGTCAAGCGCGTCGGCTTTTATACATCCGTCGTCGAATGTTCCAGACTAATCGTTCGGACCCGCGTTCCTTCCACAAAGTTCTACAACATTCGCGTCACGCGATGAAATCAGATAACACAAAGTTCGGCGACAACAAACAGCCGGGTAGAAGCATCGATAACTTTCCAGAAACTTCGGATACATGCAGGCGCTTCCCGCGGTGTGCGATTACATTAGTTAGGCGGCGAAACGTGGTCGCCCGATAAAGATAACTACACGTGTCAATTATATATATATATATATATATTGATTATATTTTCCCTTCATGTTCTTCATCTGTATATATCCATCATCATGACCAGCGCCATGCGCTGCAGCGCGTGGCCTGCTGAATAAAGCTTGAGGTTTAACAGATACCTCGCAAGTGGTGGAGGTTGCCCTCGATCCTGTGGTTCTCTGCGCCTTGAGTATTTATGGAGCTTCGTTCAGGTTGCCGCTTCCTCCGCCTTCCCTCCCCCATGGCCCAAGATGCGCCATCAGGAGCCTCCTGCGTCACCGTCTCTGTCCAAATTAGCCGCTTCCTCTATGACCTTCACTACCAGGCAGCGTGACCCTACCGTGTACGCTTGTCTACGTGGTGACGACGTTGAAGAATGACTGGACAGTTAGACCGAGTGAGTGACTTTAACTGGTGGGATGATTCTCACAAGCTTCGCAACGTCGCCTCCTACCTCACTAACATTGCCAAGACCTGGTTTCTTAACCATGAGAGCACTTCACCAGACTGGGCGGCGTTCAAACATCAGCTTCCGCACATTTTCGGCACTCTAAACGTTTACTCTGAGGTCGCCAAGAAAAGGCTCGTTGGACGCATGCAACTTCCTGGCGAAACACACACCTGTTATATTGAAGACGTTCTCGCTTTTTGCCGCCGTGTTGACGCCACTACGAGATAATCTGATCGTGTTCGTCACTTCATAAAGGGAACTGAACATGTCACATTCAATGCACTTACGACAAAGAATCCCACTGCCGTTGACGACGTCATCGCGACTTGCCGACGTCTGGACGTACTGCAGGCGATCCGTTTACACCCTGATGCCTGTGACACACGTCCTTTCTTGGACATGGACCTGCGTATGGTCATTCGCACTCTCCTACAAGAAGAGCTCCAAGCACATGGTGTGCTCAGTTCTCCTGTCACTCAAACTCAATTTTCGGTTCCTGGGCTCCGCGACATCATTAAAGGGGAACTCTCTTCCATGGCCTGCGCTGCGAGCTGTGCCCCTCCTACACCACCGACATTGTAGCTCAGGTTGCGGTCACGTAACCAGCCTTCGTTCAGCCCGCGCCCCCTGGTAGTGCTCATAACTTCCTCGCGGCTCTAGCACTCCTGCGCTTCACCCTTCCTGGCGTGCGCCCCTCCCAATTTATTTTTGCGGTATTCGTGGGCATTCGCGCATTACCTTGCAACAAAAAGCGGTGCAATGTTTTTCTGCATGCATATCAAGTTTTCTCGTGGAGGCGGAAGGCAAGAAATGTTTTAAAGGGTGTTTAAAGAAAACTTCACACACGTGTGGTAGACAATTATGTCAGCACGTTTTGGCTGCCGAAACGAGACGAATAATTAATGTCGCCAACAGAGCTATCGTGCCTGCAATTATGTAAGTGACCGTTGACCGTCGTTCATCACTAAACGTCGCTCACAGCAGCTGCACATTTTCGATATATGCGGTGCTGATGCGTAAATTTAAACGAAGTTTAAACGTTCACATGCGCAAATCTTACGCAAAGCTTATTTTTACGATTCATACCGCAAACTTAACAGCTGCTTCCTAGCAGCGAATTTGCAAGTCGAAAAAGATTCAAGATGCACGAGCTTCTAGGTCAAAGTTATTTCGTACAAGGGAACGGATGAACAATGGCTGGTGGCAGCAGGGGATGAGTGCTGGTTCTTGGAGGCTTGGGGGGCAGAATTCAAAGCCACTGGAAAGGCAACAAGTTGTTAAGAGTAACAACAGGTTATTTTTATTGGACTTATCACATAAGATGACAAACTGGCAAAATAATTATTCACACATTGCAGACTGTAATATGATAGCACATTTTTCTTTATCTCTTCATACTACTCAGGTTAATTTACTATAACACAGCGCTTATAAAACGTACAAAAATAATTTCACATTCCTCACGTCGACTAGGACTGATCGAACAAGCAACATATTGCGGGCGGTAAATGCTGAAGCTATCGCAGCTGTCTCATAAGCGGGGGCGCACGGTGTTTTCGCTTAGTACAAACCAATGAACACCAGCACATCAATCGACTTTACATGAAAAATCTGCACGCAGACAAAAAATAATGATAAAAAAACGGAGCAGAGAAAGGCCAGGGTGCAGCGGGCAAATTGTACCTGCTAGTATTTACTCTGTTCTGAACATACTTTTCTTGAGCCGCATAGTCAGAACAATTGTACAAGCAACAAAGCGAATTCAGCGAGCTGGTAAGTTAACATTCTTGGCGTATATGTGCCGCGCGATACAGACGTGTCGTTCTTTCTACGTACCGCGTCTGTGTCGCGCTGCACATATACACAAAAATTGCAGAAGTGAATAGCCTCTTATCCCAGGCGTACGCATTTAAGCGTGCACAGGAGTGTTACTCGAGATAAATGCCGCTTGAATGTAAACAAGCTGAACTTAGCTCTGTAACCAAGCGAACGGACCTCGCATATCCTGGTCCCTTTCGGAGCCGGCCGGTCTCGGCCGTCCGCACAGCACCACGTAAAAAGCTTTGCCACCTCACATGCGGTTTGCGCAGTTTGGTGCGCTGCAACCCGTCATATTGGAATACAAGTGTCAAAATGATCTGCTTCGTAGCACTTTGCAAAAGTCATTAACTTAATATCCTCGAATACCGTACCTGCAACCCGTAGCCGATCGTTGTTACGCACGCTCGACGGTACGCGGATTGCAATTTCGATGGCACTGACAGAAACGAGTCAGCGCCGTTTACGTAAAGTTTGTTTCGGAGCGCGCAGTTCATCATTTGACGTCATTTTGCACCACGTGATCGCGCTCGGCGAATAGCGGTGCGAGCGGCGCCGGAAAAGTTATGCGCAACTCTGCTCCCTGCGGGATCATATAAAGGAGTACCAGGACCGCACGCTCTAGAATCAATGGCAAAAAATTTCAGAGTACCGCATTCGTTTTCCCCGCGCCGCCAACGCGTTCATTGGCCCAACCGTACCACGTGACTTTGAAGTGACACATACCCTCCAAGCGTCGGGCGGGCCGGGTGCGTTAGAGCGCAGCTTCTTTCCGCTTTTTGGTGTTCCGATTGTCGCGCTCGCGTTTGACTGCAAGGCAATCATGCCTGGCTGCTGCGCCTTCGGATGCAGCAACCGAACTGAGTCTGGAAAGACTTTTTTCTAGATTCCGACCTGGAAAAATGACCGAGGGCGTCGTTCTGCGTAGTTACACAGAATCGGCCGGGAGAACTTCAAGCGTACAAAAAACACCCGCGTGTGCGAGGTATAAGTACACCTTGCTTGTGCTTTTCGGCGCTGTTTTAGAAGATATTTAAGCGAAGCGCACGCGGTGTTAGCGATGCTACGAAAATAGGAGTTCATTGCAGGGATCGTTCACGTCTTGCACGTTTGACGCGGGCACACGGGTACGCGTTTGTTGCTCAACACACGCGGTTATTCCGTGCTCGTGGCACGCGAAGGCACACTTGTCGCGCGGGAATTTAGCGTCCTCACGTGCACCAGGTACTCGCACGATTTCTCCGCGCACGTGAGCGCGCTCTCGCCTAGAGTCACTGGACCCATATGGTACTTGTTTTTCGCAGATCGTGACGATCGCAGTCAATAAAAACATGGTCAATACGAGGCCCATGATACTTCCTTTCTTCCACTTATCCTCTGCTCATTTATACATACGCATTTCGAGCTTGAAATCAATGACCAGGTGATATTAAGAACACATGCTTCAAATTTTGAGCTTGTAAGCCGAGCACATGCAATGAAGTGAAGTCAGCATAGATATTATGTTTTATGTTGAAATGCTACGGTGCATACCCAAATAATGTTGTGCTTGATGCATAATAAGAAATACAAAACAATAGAACACCCAGTAGCTTTAGTTTCACTCTGTCACTATGAATGTTACATAAACCGCTCTAAAAGCACAAGAATTTTATACATCACCTATGTAACTTAGAAAAAAAAAGTGCTGCGTCACCAGCGGGCGTTCCTGCTTTCTTTTTTACACAGGCAGCAAATCTTGGCAGTCTAAGAAAACAGTCATAAATAAGATGAGAAGAGTAACCGCTCATGGAACGCACTGGACAGCCGCGCTCATAAATCACAATGTAGCAAACTCTCGCTCATTATCAGTGTACAGAAGTACATATACGTTGCTGCAATTACGCAAATGGCTCATATTGCCTTCCCCAAAATTTAGTGCGCAAAATGGTCATCGAAGTTGGTTTTTACGCCTGCTGTGCACAGATCGTGTTACGATCACGGCGAAACACCGGTGCGCACACGGCAGTCGCAGTGTGTCGTGCGTATACGGCGGACGAAGTCGCCCAGCAGAATCGAGAATGCGCGGTATCCGTTTGCAAACTAAATTAAATGTATCCGATTTAGCTTGTGAAATTATACAATGAACGTACGTGCCTGTGACACTGTCAGGTGTTAGTTTCGTCCTGATTGGAAACATTCAATAGAAGCCGACGGCGGTCCACGATGTTCATGCCCAAAAGCACAAGCTTGCCTCATTCCGGCTCGAAGTGACGAAATGTTTCCTTCGTAGCTCGCTCCGCGGAAGTGAAAAAGAAACGCGTGCTTAAGCTCCCGATAGCAGCGCTAAGCTGCTGCCCACAATAGCACAGTTCCAGCAGTAAACACGATTGGCGTGCAAAACAACCACGGGCTGCATTACTTCGCACAAAATAACATTTTATTTTCGTTCTTAGCAACCATTATCTCCGGGCACAAAGTATTTGCACTTCAGTAAACACTCAGCCCGATGTGTCAACGAATATCAAGCTCTTCCAACACGGCGGCCTTCCCGCGACGCAGTCGGCTTGGAAGGTATATGGCGGTGGCCTCTCAGTGTTGCCAGTCAAATCCCGACCTTTGCGGTACTCTGAAAATTTTTCCAGTGACTCTAGCACGCTCGACTCTCTTGCGCCCCCTTATGTTATTTTCCTCCCTCATGGCTGTCGTATCTCGCAGGGCTCGTGCTTTCAATCCGGCTTCGCCGCGTAGCTAAGCGCTGCCGGCGGTCAGTGTAGTTGTAGACTAGTACGAGTGGTGGCGTGAGTGTGGCGCTGCTAATGCCACCTAACGGCGGCAATACTCGGGCGCAAAAGGGAGCAGCCTATTCCTGTCTTTGGATGTTTCGCGCGCCTCCCGGCACGCTCCACGGGACCGTCATGCGAAAGGCTTCGGCGCGGGACACCGGGATGGACGCACATGGTCGTTCTAAGGCGGCACGATTCACAAGACTGTACACGCGAGCGATTAAGTGGTGTTTTCCTGCATGGGGGCGAACATAATCGCTCGATGTGGGACCTCGATGTGGGATGTGGCACGGTGAATGGGACCGCCTCGATTCGCCAGCGGCTTTCGACATATTCTGTTGGCAGTAATTCGGCTAGCTTGCACTGGTGTACGAAATGTGCAATAAACGCCATTCTGATTGCTTGCACTACTCTGTCGTAGTTTCTTTGTCCCGAGATTACGTCCCAAGAAAGGATCTTGTAACCACCAGCACGAGCGGACCCCGTGTGTCGCAGGGGCGGTACTGTTTGTTCGGCCACATTTCTCGCATTCTATTCCCAAACAAAAGAAACATGCAACATGTTTTTCCTGATTATTAGTTCAGGGGAATAGATTTAATTTTACAAACTTTGAAGAAAAGTAAAAATAGTTTTTTTCAAAAATATATTTTTTTTTTGTAATACCGCCAATTTAACTATAGGCTTAAACTTGGGTGCGTCTTGTGAATTTTTATTGCTCAAATTTCAACAACGTTTATGGTAACAGGCTGACAAAATTAAAAAAAACCGCGCTCTTGACAGATACGGAAAAGGAAATATTGACTTTGAGCAATATTGTGCAATATTTTTGTGATTTTTTCTCCCCATCATACCGGTTGTACTATCTAATAATTATAGTCGATGCTAGTGTCTCTATTCTATCGTAACATCTGTAGAGTTGCAGCTGAAACACTTTTTCGTGGGAGCTAACCAACAAATGCGAATTCGGCAAAATGCGCAAAAAGCGCTTCTGACCGGCCCCGGAGCTTCCATATTTCTTCAGCGTTAGCTGTTAGGAGCTCTTTTCAGTAGCCGTTTCGCTTTGCGACGTTGTCCATCGCCACCGTTGCCGCCGGTATCCGGTGTCCGAAGCAGCTGTTGCCGGGAATGAAAAAAGCAAAAAAACTCAGTTCCCGCCGGCATCGAACCTGGCATTGTTTCGCGGGAGTCAGCTGCTCTACTACTGAGTCATGCCAGCGCTTGCTAGCATGCGGCGAAAAAAGTCCCTATAAACGCGTCCTAGCACGCGAGGACATGCGCGACGTGACATGCGCGCCGCGTAGCGTGAATTCGTACAAATTTTGCATTGCATTTTGCATATTATTACACCAGGTAGAACTCCATGTAGCAGATGTACAACTAGCGGTGCGATGTAGGGAAGGTTTGAGGGAGTAAAAGAGGTTTAAGTAGATGTATACAAGAATGCTAGAAAAAATATATATTGTGTACCTAATTAAAGCAAGCTGGCTAGGTGACTATGTCACCGCCGCGATTAAAAGGGGATGCCAATACATCATCATTATCATCATTAGCGTCGTATCGCGCCACCTGTATTGCAGCCGATATATCATCATCATCATTAGCGTCGTATCGTGCGACCTGTATTGCAATGTGAGATGCGCGCAGCATAGCGTTTATACGCCAAACATTAGCATTGCAGTTGCATGCTATTACACCTTATTACACATTATTGCAGATGCATATTATCAGAGCCTGTAAATGAGTAGGTTTTTTTAGGTCAATTACTTACAGCGAACCCTGATCATGTGAACGAAATTTACAGAAGAATAAAAATTAGTTGGAGTGCGTACGGCAGGCATTGCTAGATCCCAACTGGAGACTTACCACTGTCGTTGAAACCAAAAGCGTACAATCGTTGCATTATACCGGTGCCAACATATGGGACAAAAACTTGGCGGTTGACAAACAAGCTCGAGAACAAGTTAAGGACCGCGCAAAGAACGATGGAACGAAAAATTTTGGGCGTAACGTTATGACACAGGAAGAGAGCGATGTGGATGAGGGAGCACAGTGATAGCCGATATTCCAGTTGACCTTAAGAAAACAAAATGGAGCTGGGAAGGCTATGTAATGCGTAGGGTGGATAATCGGTGGACTATTAGAGTTACAGAACGGAAGCCAGGAGAAGGGAAGCACAGTCGAGGACGGCAGAAAACTACGTAGGGTGATGATATTAGGAAATTTGCAGGGGCCAGTTGGAATCTGTTGGCGCAGGGCAGGGGTAATTTGAGATTGCAGGGAAAGGCCTTCGTCTTGCAGTGGACATAAATAGGCTGATCATGATGACGATTATTACACCAGGTGGCACGCCATGTAGCAGTTGCATAGGTAGCGGTACAAAGTAAACAGACAAGTCTTGAGGATGAAAAGTATGGAGATGTATAAATATTGCTGCATTGAAAAACATCTACGGTATACCTGATTAATTCAAGCAGGGTAGGGGACTGTTTCTCACTGGCCCGTTTCAAAGAGAAGGCCATTAAATCATCGTCAGCATCGTATCATGCCATTTGACATTCCATGTACGCCGCCTAGCGTCGAAACGTGCTACGCGGCGTCGATACGTACAGACTTTGCATTGCAATTCCGTGATATTCCACAAGTTGTTCCAACATGTAGCACTTGTATGCTGCATGTAGGTGGACCTGATTAGCTCAAGCATGCTATAGATGACTATTTGTCGAAGGGTGGAAATCTGGGCCAGTTGGTACATACTTGAACGAAAAAAAAAAACAGTGAATAACACAAAGGACAAGAGGAGAGGCGACACCGCACCAGTCGTTGTGGTGTGAACCTCTCCTCTTGTCCTTTGTGTTTTTGACTGTTTCTTTTTCGTTCTACTATTTGTCACCACTCCGTTTGGAAGGGCATGCCAATAAACCAGTATCAATGCAAACAGGTGCCATAAGCGAACCGTAGAGCTACGGGCACGGCTGCAATTAAGTAACATTGGACTCAGCAGACCGCTGTACAGAAAGCAGGACAAGTCGCAGCTCGCCATTGACGCCGCGCCGCGTTCAGATCGTTCCCGTGAAGACGACGCGAAGAGACTTCGCAAGACCCTGTAGTGCGTGGCGCCGAAAATGGAGCTCCTATGGAGCCGCTCCTCCTGCCTACGCGGTCACTGTGCTGGGTGAGACGCGCAGGCCTGTGACTTTTTTCGTGCACACGGACTTTTACTTGTGAACTAATATAGATTTAGTTTTTCTTCCCGGTCAGGTAGCAGAACGCGCGTTCTTTAATCAAAAGTACATATGGTCAGCGCGGACATGCCCGCCCGTATCCGAACATATCTGTACAGACCGTTCTGTATCTTTCCTCAAACGAAATAATTGTAGTTATAATAAGAGCTGAATAGCCTTCGGTATATTAACTTCACAGACTTTAGGATAAGGTACCGGATGCGGTTCGAAATTCCAGTTGACTGGCTCAGTTTAATATTCTGAGAGCATTATTCACGTGGTCATCCCACTGCAAACAAGCTTACATGCCTCCTCTTGCTTTTTTCTTTTTGCTTCAGCGAATGCGTCGACTAGGCCAGTGCATAACCGAGGTAAGTGCACCTTTAACGTCGGTGTTCCTCAAGTATGATGGCGAGGCTACCCATGCACTGGGTAGAAGCCGCAAACATCTGTAAATTCACGAGAATGCTGCGTCCGTACTTTCGTCTGTGCGTGAGTTGTTGCGTGAGAACTCAAGGCTGCATGATCGCGCCCTACTTTGATGTATAGTAGCAATATGGAGCAATAGCAAGAGCTAAATTATAAATACGCTTTCTTCAAGCCATGCTGTAAAACGAGAAGGCAGCGTCAACTAAGCAGAATAAGTTCAGTGAGGAAGAGAGGGCTAAAAAGTTAAGACTAAAAGCCCAGTATTGTGATCTCTATATCGCCATGATTGCATACTTAAAGCAGCGGTAATCTGATATTGTCACATACTCGGCGAAATTGTACTCTTGTGCATGGGCATCTGTTCTTTAATATACGCTGTTCTTTAAGTGGGCATGCCGGCCATACCTACCATTTTTGAGAAGTGTAGGCTGCTTCGTTCGAGAGGTAGCACGTCGCGGTTGCGTTGGCTGCACTCGATAGGATCAGGTTGAGTGACAAAACACACGCACCAAATGACCACGTTTGCAAAAGGACTTGTCTAGTTTCCGAGGTTGGCAGTTATGCGCAATGACTGAGAATACGACAGAGTGTGCGAACAGCAGGCCACCCGGTTCCTTGGTGCTGCACCGATATCGCCAGACAGCGTTTGCTTGTGGCTTGCCTCTAGGGAATCGAGCTGAGCAATTTATACCTCATGAATACAAAGTTCAGCAAGTTCAGGCAGGTGCTCGCGCTGCCGACGGTATGGGGTTCGCTTAAGTGCGATAAGCAACGTTTACCTGAAGAGTCGATCGGAACCGTGCCATCTTGTTCGTGGAAGCATTCTGTATGCTATGCAGCGCTATGTGCTAGCGTCAGCCTCCATCTCACACTGTGGTGTCACGCAGAGAAATAGTGCAACATTGGGGTACAATGTGGCCGCAGCGGCCGGGTATCGAGCTACCGACCTCGCGCTCAGCAGCAGAAGCCATGGAAACATTGCGGTGGATTGCCTTCATTACAATAAGAACTGAATGAGAAAGCTTTTTTACTTTCCTAAATGTTATGACAAAATATTAGAACACGTGGAGCGCCTGGTGCAATTATTCAACTTCAGATGGCAGAGACTGCTAGAGAGACCTGAAGCTCTTTCCTCTGTCCAGTGGGAGTTAGGCGCCTAATTTCGACGAGTTGTAACGTTCAATAGCAAGGGATGCGGCTATGTGCATTTGTGAGCACACATATGTAGGTGATATTCTAGTTCATATTAAAACAAATGAGTCGATTTGCAGAGGTCGTTTAGGTTTAGATGGCATAGCCGGTGGTGTGTGAGAGCAACAGAAATGTGCTAATGCAGTATAAGCGTATTTGAAAGCTACAAAAGAAAAAAAATGAATTATGATGATAAAATATTTCCAGTCGGTTGTCCTTATATAAGTGCGGTCAGCCAAGTCAGGTGATAATGTTAGTTTGCATGATATACCATGGGTGTGTGTTGTTCTGTCTATTAAAAAGATCGAATAGAGTAGCACGTTTAAGCGCGTTGAGGTGAAGTACCTTAATACATGGATGTTACGTGCGCTACAAATATCAATATCCGGGTGGCTAATTAAAATGCTTTTTGTGCGCAAACAAACAGGGACGAAGAAAAGGAGCCCCTTCGTCCCTGTTTGTTTGCGACAAAAAGTTTTTTTTAAAAATGAATCTGTTCCAACTAGGCCGACTCGCAGTTATACTTTAATTAAGAACATTCACTAACTGGTATTGAATTTGTGGCTACTGATCAGAAGTCTTAAAACTAGCACCACTTTCAAGATATCCACCTGCAATTTCTGCTAAATTATGCACAGGTGTTACGGTTAAGATCGTTCCCAACCACTTGACGTACGTTTCCGGGAAAATGGTTTTCTGCAACCACCAAGTATTTCGTAGCCCATTTTAAGGCTGAATATCTAGAAAGTGGTGCTAGACCTTTATTGGAATCTGTGCTAGACTTCAGACACGCTAGGATTTTTGCTAGGCCAAGTGGGCTTCGCTCATCATCGCCTCCAATTTTGTAAAACAACCTGCAGTAAATAAACAAACAGTACCATTGCTACAAGCCTTGCAAACTTTGTTTCACTTGTGTTCGTAACACATGTTGCGGCACTCTACTAATGTTTGGAACTAAAGCAAAGAGAAGAAATCGCAACCCGGAATTTGCGATCCCACAGAAGCTTCACAATTGTTAATACGCACACTGCTTCCTCTTCTCCTGCCAATTATCCGACGTCTTTCAATTTAACCGACAGCTCGCGCTACTTATGTAACGAATGCTGAATCTGTACAGACTGAATAAACACAGTTACACTTCTGCTCTCGATTTGGCGGGTCCTGTGTCCGACTCGCTTCAGATACAACACAGCTAACGTGGTGTCAGAATAATCGGGACCACCCCGCAAATGTGGCCAACATATTCCTGCAACCAATGGCACAGTTCGAGCCGGGTGACAAATCGCAACAAGCCTCGGAGGACTTGAAGCAGGCGTGCACCATCTACGAACAAGATTGTCAGTATTCCACCGAACCCGCAGCCACGGGAACGGTCCCACTCCTCCATGTTCTAGGGCCTGCGGCCTCCGCGTCGCTTAGACGTTTGGCCTTCTTCCTCCAATGGCCGATGGTGTGCAGCCGACGGATCACGTTACCTGCCTCCTAGAATAGTTCGACGCCCTCAATAAGCCTGCTGTCTTCAACACAATGAAGCGAAAGGAAAAGCAAACATTCGACGAGTTTGTTACAAAGTTTCGGAGGCGAGCAGGAAAATGCGACTTTGGGGAGAAGAAAATTGGAGGACGCTTAAGCTTCGCCTTCAAGAGTGGAACGCGAGAGCGTTCCTGTCGACCCGCCAAGGGGTGTAGGACAATGGGCTACGGCGCAGCAACTACGCGCCCCGCATCGGACGCGGTGAGCTTCGAGCAACGCAGCGTTCGGCGCGACAACGAAATGTGCGCCTGAGCAAGCGACGCACGCCTGAGCCTTAGAAACAGCTCGTTTCTAAGGCAACACCGCGTTCACTAGAGGCGCTTTTGTACCGCCTTGAAGCATCGAACTCGTGGCTCAGTGGTAACGTGTACGTCTCACACTCCGGAGACCCTGGTTCAATTCCCACCCAGCCCATCTTGCAAGTTGTTTTTTATTCATGAAGTGCCTGCTGGGATTTATTGCTCACGGCCAACGCCGCCGACGCCGACGACACCGGCTTTTCTGCGACACGAGCCCCTTAACGCTGTCGCGTTAAAAGGATTGACTCACTAGTTACCGCATGCTTGCAGGAATAAGGGATGCAGCATTTCGAGAGCGCCTATTTCGCGAGCGGGGCTTGAAGCTCGACATAGTATAATCACCACATGCAAGGCAGCGGAAATTTCCAAATGGTACGTAGAAGAGCTTGAAGAGCCGAAGCTTGAAGTTGAAGGCATACAAAGGCAGAAGCAATTCAAGGGGAACCCACAACTACCACCAACGCCGCGGAACCAGCAGCTGAAGTCACAGGTGAAACCATATGAAAACTTATCCACTGTTGGAATAGATATAAGCGAAGCTTTCCGTGCTGTTTGCTTTGATTGACGATAATTAGCGGTGATTTGATGATAAATTCTACCTTGCGTACACCACTGCTGTTTGTCCGCTTAGTACACAAAACACATAGCGAGACGTGTTTGTCTGAGGCGTAGTGGTGCGCCATTGCTCATAACCTTCAAGAAGGTTAGTATTGTCATTCCCTCGCATGGCACATCGTATCGTGGCAGAAGTGTTAACTTTAATTATGGGGCTGCACATGCCAAAATTACACTCCGACTATGAGGCACGGCTTATTGGTAGAACGTGGATTAATTTGGACCTCCTGGGTTCTTTAACGAGTACCTAAATCTTAGTACACGAGCGTTCTTGTATTTTGCCCCCGTCGAAATGTGGCTGCCGCGGTCGGGCCCAAACCTACGACCTCTAGCGATGCCATAACCGCAGAGTTACCATGGTGGGCACAAAAGTCTTGAAACGACATGCGACACCTATATGCTACGGTTCTATGATGTCGCTTAGACGCTGCCGTGCTTTAATGCGGCTTAGTGTCTGCGCGCCCTGTGTCAGTTCTGTCTGCGCGCCCTGTGCTTGACAAATTTCCATGGTGTTTATTTTTCAGAAATAGCAGAAACGTACCGTGCCGTACCTCGAACTTTATTTGTCCAATTAGTCCGCAACCGCTTTCCTGTCTAGTAGTAGGGTTTCCTCATCGGCTCACTTTCCCTTTTCCCTCTCCCACTCTTCCCCATATATGCGGGTTGCGAGCGAGAGTACCATGAGTGCAGTTCACTCGTTTAATGACTGCGTCGGTTCTACCGATTCTCTGCCTACTCTCATGTAGCACACTATCCGCCTCCCCTCTGGACGACTGCACATTGTAGAAACGTAATCGCTGCAGTTTCTGCAGTGTTTTTGCTGGGGGTCACAAATAAATACAGCTGTGACAAGGGTATTGTGGCGACGCCCAAGGAGCTCCAGAGGGCATTGTGCACACGCGACGCTGTACAAATGTCCAAACGAGCTTCTCGCGTTGCCTCCCCCCCCATGCTTCTGCGATGTATATGTACGCTCTCAACCACCTCTCGACGCGGAGTACAAGGCAGCAGTACCAACAATAGCACTGGGAAAGTCAAAGAAAGAGGCAAAAATGCTTCGCTTGAAAATGCTCATGATGTGGAACAACGAACCTGACCTAAACTAACGGCGGCGGTGAATTCGGGCATTTGGCAAGCCTGTGTAGACAAGGCTAACAAAGCAGCAACACCTCCCGCCAACGCGTAGGTCACCTAGAGGATCTACAGCAACAGGACCCCGCAGCGGCATATGCGCAAGTAGGCGTTTGTTGCGACATCACGGACCGTACACGATGGCTGGATCCTCACACGCCTATCCGTGCGTAGATTTGCCGTGTCTGGGGAAAGGGACTCCTGGGAGTTGAGCCGATGCGCGCTGCTCGGACCTTGAAGGCCGAACTAGTAACGTTGGAGAGACCTACCCGAGGGGAACCGGTAGTTCCCTTTTCCAACTCTTCTATCCAATCTTCATCTTTCTCTTTTACTTTCCATTTTCCTGTCTTCTAGTCGCTTCCTTTTACTTCTGAATTTGGGGGGGGGGGCAGGGATTACCTTGTGTGGGCAACGAACCTTGGTATAGCATATTTGGTCATAGCAGAACATACAGCTTGTGCTTGCAGGAGCTGTTTTATACTTTATGGCGCATCCATTGTTGGGCTGGGTTTTATGATGGGTGGCTGGCGTTGCTGCCGAAAACTGAAGATTGTTTAAGGACAGTTTTCACAAAACTTGTTGATCGCCTTCACAAAACGAGGGCGCACTAAAGTATTTCCATTTTTTTGGCTATAACCGAGAAGACTTTGCCCGGTATCATGCGGTACACTCTAAAAAAAAAAAGAAAAGCGCATAAGAAATGTCTCAGTGATGCAGGCCCAGATTACCAAGCTCTGTAGCTGCTTAGCTGTGACCTTTCCTTAAAACTGCATGATAAGGAGCAGTATGAAAAGCTACAGAACCTTGTTTCTCTTGGGAACATTGCAGTTACCGCGACCCCACATCGAACTATGAACACTATCCGCGGCACTCTTTCTGATAACGATCTGATAGAGCTGAACGAGGCTGAACGTTTGCAAGCTTTGAACGAACAAAATGTGATCAATGTGAAAATAATTAAGAACAGGCGTGATGGAAAAGAGATCAATACCAAGCACCTAATACTTACATTTGGCTCTAGCATCCTGCCTGAGACAATCGAGCCCGGGTATGTCAAAATCCTGGTCAGACCGTATGTTTTCAACCTTCTGCGATGTTTTAAGTGCCAACGTTTTGGCCCCATTTCACAGAAATGACGAGGCCGCCAAGCTTGTGCAAAATGCAGTGCAAATGATCAAACACCTCGCTGAATCGTGTGAAAACACCCTTCACTGTGTGAACTCTGATGGAGAGCACGCCACTTACTCGTAGGCCTGCCCATCACGGAAAAAATGAAAAAAAAATGTCATAACACTCAAGTTAAAAGATGGCATATTGACCAAGGAGGCGCGCAGGCTGGTGTCATACTGGCCGAAGAACAGCTCAGGGGGCAGCGCCACAACGGCCCTCAGCGGCTGTCCGGCCCACAAACAGTAAGCAGCGGTGAGCCCATCCGCCCCTCGGTGGCTACATCTAGTTCTACTCCTCTATCTCAGAAGGGGCCATCGATCTCCGGTCTGGTGGCCTCAAGGGTCTGGTCTCCCGAGACGAGGCCTTCGCCGCGAAGACACTGTTCTCAAGAGCGGGTGTCGAACGCTGCGCAAGAGACGATTGACACGACTCTCATCCCTACGGCGTAGCTAGCGCCCCAGGAGTGGCGAAAATCTCTAGAGCGCTCCAAAAAAGACAAATCTCGCATCACGGCGCCGGCAAAGGCCTCTGTGAGCTAACTCCTCTCGTAAAACACAGCACAAAAACCACTCTCAATATGGATACACAAACTTTACAGTGGAATGTCAGAGGTCCGATCCCACAATTTTGATGATGTTAAAGAACGTCTAACATCAGGGAATATGTCTAATAGGCGCTCATGCTTGAGCGGCACGTTGATTTACAGTTGCTTTTTGCAATCATCGTTGGACAATAACTCGCTGTTTCTCTTCCAGAAGCTATCTTCGTGACGCCGGAGGAAGATTTCGGTAAGACCATAATCACAAAGTGAATACGTTACCTTATGTGGGCAATGAGAAATGCCGAGAAAGTCAGCAATTTTAGCCTACCCATCAGGTTTTATTCTTAAACATTGGTAGGCTGCAGGCCTCGTCAGGCACAATGCTAGGAGTGAATGGAGTGGTCAAACGTAGGAGCTTAAGATAAATAAATGGCTATTGAAATATAATACCAAACTCTCGCTGATGGGTGATGATGATGATGGGTGTAACGTTAAGGGATAAGAAAAGAGCTGATTGAGTGAGGGAACAAATACGAGTGAATGACATCTTAGTTGAAATAAGAAAAAGAAATGGGCATGGGCAGGACATGTAATGAGGAGGGAAGATAACCGATGGTCATTAAGGGCTACGGACTGGATTCCAAAGGAAGGGAAGCGTAGCAGGGGGCGGCAGAAAGTTAGGTGGGCGGATGAGATTAAGAACTTTGCAGGGACGACGTGGCCACAATTAGTACATGACCGAGGTAGTTGGAGAAGTATGGAAGAGGCCTTTGCCATGCAGTGGGCGTAACCAGGTGAATGATGATGATGATGATGATGATGATGATGAAACTCTCTCTAAGCTTGATACTGTGAAATCGAAAACAATATTTCCGACCCTAGATTCAGTAAATGGATAAAGTTAGGTATTTAAACACTCGTGGCAACCTATCCACCACGTAGAGTTCTGAATTTTCTTCCAGCCATAGGTCCTCCGGATGAAGGTAAGCATAACATATTTTTGGACTCCTATTACTGCTTACTTCTTTTGATCTACTTACGCAGTGAATGAGGCGATTCACAAATAGGAAAAAAGCGGTACCTTTTATGCATTGTCCAAAAGAAGCTTTCTCAAATGATTACGTCGTTTGTCTTAATGTATATGTAATGAAGCAGACGCGCCCCTGCGTATGTGCCGTCTGAAGAGGAAGACGAAGGGCCGTGCCGTGATCGCGAGCGAGCCCCGTGCTACGGACAGCCCTTGCAGTGCCTTGATTTATCTAGCGTTCCACACCGTTGTGAACGACAATAAACCTCGTCGCATTTGGTGAAGGTTGCTGAGATCCTTCGCCTCGTCCTGGAGCTCCGCACTCGAACCCTGCCAACAAGATCGCCCAGCACAATGCCTGATCCCGCCACCTCGTTGCTTGCACCCCCGGCTGCCACTGTCATCTGCGCCGGCGTCCCTCGTAAACGCGACCCACCCACTTTCAGTGGGACCGCCGAACACGACGTGGAAGACTGGATGTCATTGTACAAACGTGTAAGTGCCCATAACAGATGGGATGACCAGTCTAAGCTGACCCACGTGCCTTTCTACCTAGCCGACTGTGGTATCCGTAACTTCTGGTTTCGGTTTTGGGTCTTTACATCAGGGCGCCACTCAGCGCCAAACGCTGTAAGTTGCCTCCTGTAAGTTGCCTCCTCAGAAATAAACATTGATTCTTTGTCTGTTCCCCGACGGAAGCAGTCCGGCTCTTTCTTGCGGCGCTGCGCGCCCCGGCCGTTTAGGCCTCATGCCGTAACCCTTTCGTCCGGCCGCCCCGTCGAAGCTACAACAAACTGGTGACGAAGTAAACCGCTCACTTTACTTTTTACGTCCCCTTGCCTTTCTACTTTTCCTGCTCCCCTGCTTTCGGCATGCAAGACGCCGCAACTATGTCTCCTGCAACTTTGTTCTCGGTGCCCGGCATGGCGTTCGTACCCCCCATGCCGCCTTTCTTGCCGCTACCCGGTACTCCTGCGGTACCGTGGCTCACGTGGAAACGGTACTTTTGCATGTTTCTCGAGGCAACCGGAGGCAAGGCACTACAAGACGAGAGGAAGAAAGCCATTTTACTGAGCAACTTAGGCTTCGAGGGGCAGCGTCTCTACTACGACCTCGCGTCGCAAACGGACCAGACGGCTACTACGTTCGAAGACGTTCTCCGCATCTTCGACCAGCACTACGAAGAAGGCACCAATCCCCTGGTGCACCGCATTATCTTCCGGGACAGGAAGCAACTACCTGGAGAAACCTTTCAGGACTTCGTCACCGCGCTACGAAGGCTAGCGCCTGCTTGTGCGTTCGGCGCTTGGCACGACGAGTCCCTTCGCGACCAAATCCTCCAAGGCGTCGCATCAGCAAGAATTAGAGAAAGTTACTCTACGAAGGAGCGTCCCTCATGCTCAAGAAGGCCCAGGAAATCGGACGAACCGTACAAGTTCACAAAGAACTTGTAGTCTTCAACAGCTCCTCTGTTCAGCGCGTCTCGGCGCAACGCCAAGATGGCGTCGACAGCCAATGCCTTCCTCGCCCGGGCGCGCAAGATGGCGGTTCCCGCCACCCTTCTCCCTCGAACCGGCGGCTTCAAATGGCGCTCGGCGGCATGGCGGAAAGTCGCGACCTGGGGAGGCCGGCCAACATGGCGCGCGGCCCGAACTCCGCGAAGCCAGTCGAGACATCGCGGGCCATTGCTACCGATGTGGTTCACCTCACCACATCGCATCTGATCCAGGCTGTCCAGCCAAGAACGTTTTCTGCTGTGCGTGCGGAAAAGTAAGACATTTCGCTTCAGTTTGTCGTTCGAGGAACCGAAAGCATCGACAGTCCCCTGCTCGTACGCAGCTTGATTTCGCTACATGCCAACAAGTGTCAGGAGTTCCGGCTGACCCAAGCGTTCAGTTGCCGTCTCTTCCGCACAACGCTCCCTCGGAGTTCGCCCAGTCGTACTCAGGACAATCGGAACTTGTAAATGACTTCATCCACGACGTTGATCTTCGAGCTTCAATGCAACCAGTCTCGGCGAAAGTGCGTCCTCAAGCTCGGGTTCTCCCTGAGCAAGTCTGCGATGCAAACTGTATTTCGCCCCTGGAAAACAAAGTTCAGTCAGTTGGTGAGGCACCGCAGCCAACTGACAAGAAGTCGCTGTATTCATTTCTTGGTGTCACGCGATACTACGCTAAACTGATCCCGCAGTACGCTGAATTGGTAGAGCCGCTTAAGAAACTGCTAAAGCAAGAAAAACCGTTTGTCTGGGATCAGGATACCGAGTATAGCTTCCAGACTATTAAGGAGGTAATTGCATACGAATTCTGCTCTTACGCCAAAAGTGTTAAGACGTACGTGGACCGTCGTCGTGCATCAAAATGCCCTCAATTTCGTCCAGGAGATCTTGTCCGAGTACGCAACTCTAGAAAGTCCGACCCTAAATACTCGGGACCATTTAAGATTTACCGTAGGGTAGGTCGCTATACTTTCACGCTTGAAAATGGCAAACGATGGAATGCATCCAAACTTGTGAAATGCCCTGCACTACAGGATTTTCTTGGAAAATTCACTGAAAAAAGTCACTCCAGTGACTACCCTTCTCTTGATGATTGTCTCCCACCTTTTCTTGCAGTTACTACTGGTATAGGGGATACATTACGTTTCTTGTAGCGTAATCGTGTAGTACGCTCATCATTACTACGGTGCTGACCGCCATACGAATTTGTCTTTCATGCCAAAAAAGTTGTTAACATTAAAAGTCCTTAGCATTCTTACGGGGGGACTATGGAGTGTAAAGTGCTTTTACGCACAATGCCCAATCCACGACAGCCACAGAGACTGTCTCGAGTCAGGCTCAGGGCGAATGAGCCACCCATCAGTGCTGTCCCAGGGGGCACACGGATGTTTGTTACTGTCTACTTTTGTACTTTGTGAATATTTTTTGTGTTATCGTGTGTGTGCAAGGCTGCATCCTCCCAAGACGGGTACTGGAACTGCAGAACTGGAGTGCAATAACTCATATTCAGTGTTCATGTGCGTTTTCTTTTAAATGGGGAAGCCAGAGATGTCATTTTCTTTTGTGTACAGATGTCATCACTAATCACGCGTGTTACAGTGCTAACATGTGTTCTTCGACTCGTGACTTACTTTTGTTGCGAGGAGAGCGAGTAGAGCATTTTTCCTTTCAAGGGAGAGGTGATGTGGTATCCGTAACTTCTGGTTTCGGTTTTGGGTCTTTACATCAGGGCGCCACTCAGCGCCAAACGCTGTAAGTTGCCTGCTCAGAAATAAAGATTGATTCTTTGTCTGGTCCCCGACGGAAGCAGTCCGGCTCTTTTTTGCGGCGCTGCGCGCCCCGGCCGTTTAGGCCTCATGCCGTAACCCTTTCGTCCGGCCGCCCCGTCGAAGCTACAACACCGACGTAGCCAAACTTTGGTTTTTCAACCACGAACCAGACTTTACGAGCTGGTCCGCGTTTAAGACTCTGTTTGCTGAAGTCTTTGATCGCCCAGCTGTGCGTAAGCTACGCGCTGAACAGCGTCTACGCCAGCGCGCACAGCAGCCTGGAGAGGCATTCCCCAGCTACAGGATGTTCTCGATTTGTGCAAGCGGGTAAATCCCAGCATGTCATAGGATGACAAGATTAAACACATCCTCAAGGTCATCGAGGACAGCGCATTCCAGATGTTGCTGGCCAAAAGCCCAACTAGCGTATCAGCCCTCATTAACCTCTGCCAGAGCTTTGACGAGCTGTGTCGCCAACGTTTCATCGCCCACCAGAACATTCAGCACGCCGATTCCGTCTCGAGCATCGCGGTTTCTACCGAAATAACCAACTCGACCCTCTCGCAGCATATTAAAGATTTTATTCGTGAAGAGGTGGCCAGGCAGCTCTCGCTGCTCCCTCACAGCGGCGCACCTACGGCAGCTTTGCCTCCAACGCTGCAGCACGTCATCCGAACTCAGATATCTGAAGCGCTTCCCGCAGCTCCTACAACACCCCTACCCAATCCTGTGAGTGTGCCGCTGGCCCATACCACCTTTGCCACTCATCCTACGTCGCTGCCGCTCAGTTATGCAGCCGTGGTTGTGCGGCCACCTGCGCAGACAGCTTCCTTTTCATCGCCCATGCATCCGGCTTCATTTCCAGTTGCCCGACCGTCACCACAGTTTTTGCGTCCCACCGAGACGTGGCGCACTCAAGACAACCGACCCATCTGCTTCGCCTGCGGCATTGCTGGTCATGTAGCGCGCTTCTGTCGCCGCCGCGCCTCAACTGCGCGTACAAGCTTTGACCCGCCCAGCTACGCACCACAATACGCCGCCCCACCTCCATTTTCATCGCGACGTCTCGACACTGATCGCCGGTCGGAAACTCGGCGCTCTCCTTCCCCTCGTCGGCGTTCGATTTCGCCCCTGCGTCGTCGAGTTCCCACTGAAGAGGGAAACTGACTGCTGCAGTGCCTGAGGCAAGAACTGCAAATACATCGACGTTCTCAAGACCTCAATCTTCGCCGCAAAATGTTATTAGCGTTTTTGTAGAGGGAGTACCCGCAATCGCACTAGTCGATACCGGAGCAGCCGTTTCCGTTATTCACGAGAGCCTTTGCCGCAAGCTACGAAAAGTGACTACAGTTCGCTCTGGCCTGGTGCTCGCCACTGACAGCGCGCAGCGAATTCACCCGTCAGCTGTATGCACGGCCCGTGTCGTCATCAACGACGTTCTGTACATTATCAAGCGTTTCGTGCTACCATCTTGCTCTCAGGACCTCATCCTTGGTTGGGATTTTCTGTCACGTCATCATGCTGTCATTGACTGTCCGCGTGCAGAAGTGTCGCTTTTACCACTATGTGAATCACTGCCGACCAGCTCTCCTCACTTTGCCGACAAACTCACTGTTGACGCCGACACAACCATACCTCCTGAGTCGTCGATGGCTGTTGTCTTGTCGTCTGATGCCACATCTGACACTACTGGGGTGTTCAGGCCGTCCGATGTGTTTGCTCAACGCAAGGGCATTGTTCTTCCGTTTGCCGTGCTGTGATGCTGCTCACTACTACCAGTACCCGATCAGCCTACTGCGTGGAGAGACCGTAGGATACTTCCAGGCGGTCGACTACGTCGACGACCTCGATGTTCCTACCGACTCCCTCCGTCATGTTGACGCCATCGCTTCGGTCTCCGGCTCTTCACCTTCAGTGGTTTTTGACAACGCCATCCACCCTGCTCTTTCCCCACCTCATCGCCGCCAACTTTTTGCTCTCCTTCACCAGTTTGTCAATTCCTTCGACTGTAATCAGACGTCACTGGGCCGTGCCACCGGTTTTAACGCGATAGCGTTAAGGAGCTCGTGTCGCAGAAAAGCCGGTGTCGTCGGCGTCGGTGTCCGCGTCCGCGGCGTTGGCCGTGAGCGATAAATCACGGCAGGCACTTCATAAATAAAAAGCAACTTCCAAGATGGGCTGGGTGGGAATCGAACCAGGGTCTCCGGAGTGTGAGACGGAGACGTTACCACTGAGCCACGAGTTCGATGCTTCAAAGCGGTACAAAAGCGCCTCTAGTGAACGCGGTGTTGCCTTAGAAACGAGCTGTTCCTAAGGCTCAGGCGTGCGTCGCTTGCTCAGGCGCACATTTTGTTGTCGCGCCGAACGCTGCGTTGCTCGACGCTCACCGCGTCCGATGCGGGGCGCGTAGTCGCTGCGCCGTAGCCCATTGTCTTACAGCCCTTGGCGGGTCGACGGGAACGCTGTCGCGTTCCACTCTTGAAAGCGAAGCTTAAGCGTCCTCCAATTTTTTCTCACACCATTGAAACCAGTTCCCACTCCCCCTTGCGACAGCGCCCGTATCGTGTCTCCGCCGAAGAGCGCGGACTCATCACGGAGCAAGTGGACGACATGCTCAAACGTAGAGTCATCCGTCCCTCTCAAAGTCCTTGGTCTTCACATGATCTATTGGTGAGAAACAAAGATGGCTCCATTCGCTTTTTGTGTCGAATACAGACGCCTAAACAAGAAAACGAAAAAAGACGTTTATCCACTGGCTCGAATCGATGACGTTCTCGATTGTTTACAAGGCGCAGAATACTTCAGTTCCTTGGTTCTGCGCTCCGGGTACTGGCAAGTTCCAATGGCCAAGCCTGACCGTCCGAAAACCGCATTCGTTACACCCGATGGCCTCTACGAGTTTAACGTCATGCCCTTCGGGTTGTGCAACGCGCCTGCTACTTTTGAGCGTATGATCGACACCATCCTTCGCGGCCACAAATGGAAGACCTGTTTATGTTACCTAGACGACATTGTCGTTTTCTCAACCGATTTTTCGAGACACCTCGCTCGCCTGCATGACATTCTGACCTGTCTCGCATCTGCCGGCCTACAGCTTAACCTCAAGAAGTGCCGTTTTGCTGCAAGAAAACTGACCATATTGGGTCACGCTATCTCAAAAGACGGCGTCCTCCGGGACCCAGACAAGCTCCGCGCCATTGCCGACTTTCCAACGCCCACGTCTATCAAAACCCTCAGAATTTTTATTGGATTATGTTCCTATTTTCATCGCTTCGTGCGCAATTTCGCACCCTTCATGGTACCTTTGACAAGTTTACTTTCCGCCAGTAACGGCATAGCAGCGTGGTCACCTGAATGTGATGCAGCGTTTCGGCAGCTACGCCACTTGTTGACCTCACCACCGATTCTTCGCCACTACGACCCTGATGCTCCCACGGAAGTCCATGCTGACGCCAGCGGAGTTGGCCTTGGCGCGGTCTTAGCGCAACGGAAAGCTGGCTATGATGAATACGTCGTCGCTTATGCGAGCCGTACTCTAAAGAAAGCAGAATTAAATTACTCCGTCACAGAAAAGGAGTGCCCAGCGATCATCTAGGCACTAAGCAAGTTCCACCCATACCTTTACGGCCGTTCTTTCGCCGTTGTTACTGACCACCATGCCCTTTGTTGGCTTTCTTCCTTGAAAGACCCGACTGGACGCTTGGGACGTTGGGCGCTTCGCTTGCAAGAGTACGACATCCGCGTCATGTACCGCTCCGGTCGCAAGCACTCCGGCGCTGATGCGCTCTCTCGCTCTCCACTGATGCCTGATTTGGCGTCTTTGTCAGGTTCCTCGTCCAACCTGTCACCGTTCACCATCACTGACATGCTCACAGAGCAGCGCAAGGACCCAACCCTTGCAAGGTTACTTGACTACCTTGCCGCTCCGTCTGACGTCCCTTCGACACGAGCACTGCGTCGCCAAGCAGCCCACTTTTCCGTGCGCGACAACATTCTATATCGTCGCAACTACATGCCCGACGGACGCAAATGGCTCCTCGCTATACCTCGTCATATGCACTGTGACGTCTGCACGTCTTTTCATTCTGATCCCCTAAGCGCCCATGCCGGTGTCCTCAAAACTTACACAAGGTTGCGTCAGCGTTATTATTGGAGAGGCATGTACTACTTTGTGCAAAAGTTCATTCAGTCTTGCACTACGTGCCAACAAGGCAAGACACCTACCCAGCGTTTCACAGGACCGTTGCAGCCACTATCATGCCCGTCTCGTCCGTTCGACCGCGTCGGAATCGACCTCTACGGCCCGTTTCCATGCAGCGGGCGTGGAAATCGGTGGATTATTGTCGGCGTAGATCACCTTACTCGCTACGCTGAGACTGCAGCTCTGCCAGCAGCGACCACCCGGGACGTTGGTTTTTTCATTCTTGTCAATTTTGTTCTTCGCCACGGTGCTACCCGAGAATTACTGAGGGATAGGGGCCGTGTCTTCCTGTCGGAGGGCATCCAAGCCCTTCTAGCTGAGTGCAGGATAATTCATCGCAAATCGACCGCGTACCATCCCCAGACCAACGGTCTGACCGAGCGCTTCAATCGCACACTTGGCGACATGTTGCGGATGTATATTTCATCTGACCGCTCCAACTGGGACACCGTACTTCCCTTTGTTACGTTCGCATACAACACCGCGACGCAAGCGACCACCGGCTTTTCCCTTTTTTTCCTTGTGTATGGTCGTGAGCCTTCATGCCCTTTGGACACCATACTGCCCTACCAACCTGACGCTACAGAGTACACTCCGCTTTCCGAAGTCGCCAAATATGCTGAAGATTGCCGTCAGCTGGCACGTGCCCTGACTAGTGAAACTCAAGAACGTCAAAAGACAAGACATGACCGTGATCATCAACCACAGCACAACTTTGCTCCTGGTTCGCTTGTGTGGCTTTGGATACCAGCCTACATTCCTGGCCTTTCTTCCAAACTCCTGGCCCGTTATCACGGTCCGTACCGCATCATCGAGGCCACTTCACCGGTAAACTACATCGTCGAGCCGCTCACCGTGTCACCAGACCTGCATCGTCGTGGGCGCGAGACAGTACATGTCAACCGCCCGAAACCGTATTACGACCCGCTCATCTTTTCCGCGCCCTGAGTCGCCAGGATGAGTACGCTTCGCTCCCGGGGCATTGTAATGAAGCAGACGCACCCCTGCATATATGCCGTCTGAAGAGGAAGACGAAGGGGGCCGTGCCGTGATCGCGAGCGAGGCCCGTGCTACGGACAGCCCTTGCAGTGCCTTGATTTATCTAGTGTTCCACGCCGTTGTGAACGACAATAAACCTCGTCGCATATATAATAATTTCGTGTGCGTTTTTCGATAACCTTGGTTTCACTACCCCGTGCATGCTCCTTCGCCGGTGCAGAGACAATATATGTAACCATCAGTTTTATTCACTTCTAAAGCCGGGCGAATATGCTAAAAAAGGTTACCGCCTATTTCTTAAGATACTAAGTAAATAAACGAAAAAAGAGAGTGAAAACACGTAACCTCTTGGTAGACATTTGTAACGCCCTTAATCAAAGTGAGAGTAAACCGGGGGAAATACAAACATTTCCTCAGCAAGGTAACAGTTCAAACATTACAAGCTGATTAAAAATCCTTCGTTTGTAAGAACTACTGAGCAATACAAAGATTTCCACAATAAGCTAACAATTCGGAAATTAAAACGATTTTAAACTCGTGGCGTCTAAGAAACAATGGGCCGCAAGAACATTTCCACAATAAGCTGGCAATAGAGCATCTAAAGTTAGATCATAAACTCTTGGCCTTTAAAAAATGTAAACGAACTACCACACTCGATAGAAAACAAAAATATAGGAACAATACTCAAAGGGCAGAGGTTATAATAACGAAGCGGAAAAATACAGATTTTATGGGAGGGGATAAATTAAGGTCAGGGTCTGTGATAGCTTCAATAAATCTGGCGCATTATACTGTGATGAAGTTCACTGTCCTTATATACAAAGGCTACCGCACCATCGAAAATGTGTAAGTGGAGAACGTATAATTGATCTCTGAATAAATTGGTCTGCGATGTCACTGAGATTCACTTTGCGTGCTAGCTCTTTGTGCCCCTGGAGAACTGCTACGTGATTCAACCGCGCTTGTTCCATTGTTGACCGCAGGTACGTTTTGACACGACGGAGGCATGGAAACGATCTCTCAGATGTGCTTGACGTGACTGGGATAGTCGAAACAATTTTGACAAGCTTAGCCACCTCGGGCAAAAGATCTCGCAGCTGCTCAGTTATCGCCCGAAAGCATCTGTACAACATCCTGAAACGTTTGCAAAGGTGTATTGCGCTGCTTTGCTATATCTCAAAGTCTTGCCCGTAGAACTTCAACAGCCGCGTGCTTTCACCATTCCCAGTCGAAACTGATCAGTCTGTGTGATGTGCTGCCACATTTCTGGTCAGCACTTGTCGTCCAGCGAGGGATCTACTATGTTCGATACCTCGTAGGACCGCTGGTGGTACGTGTCCTCGGCCGAAGGAAATACGTGAGATGCAGATACGTCGTCATACCATCATGGACCTTTTCTTTGGCTTAGGAGGAGCTTCTTTCTCTCTAGCATTTAGTTCCACGCGCCTCTACGTGTGTCTCGTTCCAAAATCGGCAAAATCCTTCCTTCCCAAGGCCACTAAGACTCTCCCTGACAGCCTTTTCCATTTTTTTTCTGCTTGATCAAATCTCCGTGCTGCTTTCTGCAACGCAGTACTTGCTGCGTTGCATTGCGAAAACACAAGTGTCAGGAGCGTGAGGGTGAAATATGTGTCGAATTTTAACAGCGCTTTCAAAAATTCACTGACTTTGGCTCCGGCATCGTTTCGTTCTTCTGATGCGAGGTCATGAAGAAATGAAATTGGGTGGCTATAGTTCTTAATAGTCGATCAGAGAAGTTCGCCTCAGCGTCCACTTCGTGAAACAAAAGTTTCGCAAGCTTATGCTCTCATCTTTCTGAAATGCCTGAGACATATTCGGCGGTTTGGGAGCACGTAACAAATATTATAATTTGTGGCATCATGCCCCAAAAATCGCGACACATTTCTACTTTCTGGCTCATGTCCTGCAGCACCAGGTGAAGTACGTGCGCAAGACAGTCTGCGTGCAGTGCTCACGGCTCCTCCTCTTATATGACGGCTTGCAGCCCACTGTGCTGTCTTCTTTTTGCAGTGCCATCATAGCGTTGCCCACGGCAATTGTTATTGCTAAGATCAAAACTGCGGACAACGTTCTTTAGAAGGGCAAAAAAAAAACTGGGCGCTCTGGTGTCCGCATTGTTATAGAATCCACAGAACAGCTCATGTGTTTTGAAGTTATTTTGGATAATGCCAAAGCAGATCGACACTTGCTTCTTCGCAGATACATCCGCTGTCTCAACTATGATCACGGCACAGCGTCGCGCTTCACTAACCTCATTCGTGAGTGACCGAGAATATCATGAGCCAAAATTACCAACACTTCGGTTAAAATTTTTTGGGTCAGCCACCTGTACTTGGTTCGAGAAAGCCATGATCGCAGTTCCGGAATGTCACTGGCCCGAAGTTCCAGAGGCTGCCTTAGGTTACTTTCCACATCATCATGACCACGTACTGCCAATCCCTGGAATGCTAAGTATTGTAATGAAGATAATGTCGGTATCAGCGTTTTTCCTTGCGTCTTCTATTTCTTTTCGCTTCCCAATTACACAAGAGTTGCTACACAAGAGCTGCGGTTCCGCTCATGGCCACAATGTGCCGATTCGAGGTCTCGTGACTTTTAAGTCTTATAAGAGAATTCCTCCAGTTTGAAACACCGTTTTGCACGAATCTCAAGTGAGAGTCCTTATCCGCGGAACTTGAACTATTTGGACAAAAGATGTTCATCTCACAAGCAGCACGACAGGTCTCAGAAAATACCTTGTCCACTGACGCCTCATACAGAAGCCATTTGTACGTATGTTTCCATGCTGCTTGGTAATGTCGTCCCTGTTGTGCTTTAAGGTTAGGAACTGCATCTTCACCAACGATTCGCACGTGTGCGGAGGCAGTGGTTACAGTGCCATATGCGGAGCCTGTGCTGCTCAGGCGAACCTCGGTAGGTGCAGAAGCGGGCGATGAAAGTCCTATGTCGGCTGGATTGCGCGTCCTTTCGTGATCCTCTTTGGGAGGTTTCTTCTTTTTGATGATATCTGTCCATTGCTTTTTCGGTTTCCTGAAATACAAAACCGGAAAGAACAGGGGGAAGGCGGGAGATGGAAACTCAAGACGATGAGCGAAACGAGAACAAGGTGAAAGCGGGAGCCAACGTTTCGACAAGTGGACTTGCCTTTTTCAAAGCGACACATGCTTTCCTCGGCACAGTATTTGGTAGTGTTATCAGGAAGGCAACATCACCAAAAAATGAAGTGTCAAAAGTGTGTTCCGAGTTTAAGAGAAAAAGCTGGGGTCCAGTCCACTCTCTGAAGGGGGAATGCAAGCAAAGCTGTCGGTGTGCTCCCAAATTCGTCCCTAATCCACGGTCCGAACGTGGCTGGACAGCAAAGCCAAACCAGTGTACGAAAGAAAGCATGATTGACCGGGCCGCCGTCCAAAGGAGTATTTCTCATTCTCCGGCGGCCGCGCCGAAAATGCCCGGTGCTACCCATAGCGGCCTTATAGGTGGCTTCTACCGACAACGCTGGCGTAACTTTCAGAGAGCAGAGCAGGAGGGACGTCGATCATTCGCGGAATATGCAGCCGTCGCTTGTCGAGTCTGCAGTTTTAATGACCATGTTGATTCCGGAGGTCGATGGCACACTCTAGTTTTGTTCCCGCTGTGGTTACGATTCGTTCAGTTGGTCGCAGGTTTCAATTCAACGTCATTTGCTTTGGTTGACATTTATTCTTGGAATCCGAAGTGGAAGAAGAATAAGCGCAGGAACGGCTGCGTAACGTCAAGGGGCGAAGGGGATCCAGGTCACAAACGACGGCATCCCCTATAGACCGTGGGAAAAACTCACCGAAATGTATCGATAATATGTCTGCGCACTCTTCCAAGACCAGTGGGTCCTCCTTTCTTAAGAGGTGGCTGTGGGTTAAGTGTATGCGGCCAATTCCCGGACCGCACAAGACAACCTCGTAGAACCGTTCCCAATGTCTGGCTCTGTCATTCGCTCAAAATGGGCGTAATGCTGCGGAGAGTCTTATTCAATTTACTTTAAACATTTTATTTATATTTAAACATTTTATTTATCTCTGCCGGGCTTATATTTCAAGCTAAATTCATACTTGATATTTCGAGTAAAGAGTTAATTTGGGTGTTCGAGAAGGGTTCGAAGTCTTGGCAGAGAATGTGCATGAAAATGAAAATAACACCTGCACTTATCAAGTGGCAGTTCATGATTCCGCCCAGATGCTTGGAACAGTAGACGTTTGAAGAGCTGCCGTTGCCAGTCAGAATCCCCGATGTTGAACTGGATCTAAGCGACTTGGTGTTGTGATCCTTCTCTGTCACTGGTGCGAGACAAATCGTGTAACCGCCGGAATTTAAAGCCGTTCGTTCAACTTTTAGGCTACTGTAGTTATTCAGTCTATTTGTCCAACGCCGTACAAACGAAGACCTGATGCACCCTGACCCCATCGCTAATCTCTTGGGGGGGGGGGGGGCACAGCCCCCCGGAATCTTTTCTTGAGGGGGGGCGCACGAGCGCCTCCAGCCCCTCCTGGTAAACGGCACCTATGTGTGTACGGAAAGCATACACGTAAATGACAAGCTTCACCAGCTGTCACGAGCTTGTAGTACGCGTATTTTCGGTAATATTTAATTAGGCATATAGCGAGACATAAGTTATTCATGGAAGCAGATTATTCGCGCTTAGTCGCACATCACCCGACCATTCGTCTTGTATTTGCGGCCATTTCATTTTGCCAGAATGCCAGTGAAGCTTCAGGAAGTCTGTGAAAATGGAACTTTTGTGACATAAGGAAATATTGATTTGAGTGGATTGAGACACTATATGACGAGAGTGTTCTCGGAATATTCCATATACATTTGTCTTGTACCGGCTCTCTGGCCCTATTTTCAGGCTCGAGCCTCGTGCACTTGCTTGCTCTTGACGAAATTTTATGAATTGAGAAGGAAGTAAAAATTATCTGCGATCGTGCTTAATTTATCTACCAACCTGGCTTGGCGATGTGTTACTTCAGCTCCACTCCATACTACATCATGTGTATGCTCCGGTCAACTACTACTCTGACAGGAATGCAATACGTTGCGACCCAGAAATTAATTTATCAAGCAACTGCAATGGGAAAGTCGACTATATAATTTTAAGGAAATAGAGCTTTTTAATGACACAGGTATTTAGGACACTCGTTGAAACAGTTCTTAACGTGGTAGTAATTTGGGTGCATAAACTCTTCGTAAGGAGAACGCACAATAAATACTTTAACAGTGGGCGAAAGAGGAAGGACGCGAAGTTACACCCACAAGTAAGTTACACCCACAAATCAATATGCGTTTACTTTGAAAAGAAACCTTAAATATGAAGTGGAAGTAAGACATTGTTCACATGGCACGATTATAGCTTTTTCGTATTAATTTCATATTGTGTACGCAAGTTGGTTTGGTGAGCACATGGTGAAAAGTACGCTGAAGTCTGCTGCATATACAACTGCTGAATAAAGGTGCAAGCCGTTAGTGCATAAACTGTGTAGAATCAGTTCACCTATGTAACACTTTGTTCACACTTAGTATTGACAGCTTGCTTATAGAACAGTTAGTTACAGACTGTTTATCACAAACTTTCCATGACTGGGGCAGGTGATGGGATATTGCCAAGATGGAGACTCGTGCCCAATGCACTAAGGCACAAAGGTATGACCACAGACTGTACTGCAAGAATACTAAGACGAGTCGTTTTGCCGCTGTGCTCGTGCCGGACTGAGAGGCATTCCCTTTCATTTGTTCGCTTATATTTCATATCTACAGCTGTACGCCTTGGTGAATGCCGAGAAATCTGCAAACGAAAAACAAGGACCTCTGTTCCTTGAAGAGTGCTTGCGCAAACTCTTCTGGATGGCACACGATGCACAAACGCGGAGCGCAAACTCGGCGAAAGGCAGTGAACATGCAAAAATGGTGCAAAAGAAAACATGTAGTACTTAATAGAATTTTTTTGAAGCATTATTCCCATAGTTTTTTGCACTAACCAGTGCGACATTTTTACTACTTTGATCATAATCAGCCTATGTTTTATGCCCAAGGGCAGCTCGAAAGAATCTCCCAGCGATTTGCAATTACCCATGTCTTGCGCTAGCTGATTGCAAATAGCGCCTGCAAATTTCCTCATTTCATCACCCGGCCAAATTTTCTGCCATCTCGACTGCGTTTTCCTTCCCTTGGCACCCATTTTGTACCTCTAATACATGGCCGAACTACATGGCCTGATCAGCTCAATTTTTCGCTGTTAATATGAACTAAATTATCGGTTATCCCAGTTTGCTTCTGATCCACACGGTGCTCTTCCTGTCTCTTAACATTGCACTGAGCGTTCTTTCCCCGCAGGGGCGCCTGCGTCAGCAGTTGCTTGGTGTGCTGTGACGTCACATAATCGAGCACATGAGGGCTGGACCTTCCCGCGCGTAGCCGTGCGTGGCTTAGCCATGTCTGGAGAAGGGTCATCCTAGGGGTTGAGCCGATGCCGGGTGATTAGCCCTTTGTGGAGGCAACACGCCTCTTTGGCCTCTGATTTACATAGACGGCACCTCCAGACTGACCCACCTAGAGGAAACCAGCAGTCACCTTTTCCTGTCTCTCTCTCCTCAAATATTCCTCTTCTCCCACTTTTTGGCCTCTCCTGTCTTCGGCAGTCGCCTTTTCCTGTCATCTTCAATCTTCGTCTTCTCTCTCACTTTCAATCTTTTCTATTTTCACTTCTTTTCACTTACTAGTTTCCCAGTGAGATTTAACCAGGTCTGGTTAGCGAACGTTTGGTTACACTATAATAGGTTAAAACGCATGGCTGGCGTCTGCAAGTATTCCAACGTAGTAACGTCCCCTTGTTGCGCTTGGTGGTGGGTGGTCACCATCGCCACTGAATTTACCAAGGCTTACATGGCAAACTTTTCCTCCGCTCCAAAATCGCCCCCTAAAAAAGATGACGCACCTTAGGAGCTTTCCAGTTCTTTCTGAAAACAAACCAAGAGACATTTCCAAGGTACTATGTTTTTAACAGTGAAGGCAACACAACTGTAAGAAAACTGTCACCATTGCTAGTTTCCAGATGCCTAGCAAACACGAATCACCTGGCTACAAACCTCGAAGATGGCGAGCGGGGGCCTCCTCTTCGAATTAATAAAGAAGCAAGTTGAAACGCTCACTGGTATCACCAGTATCGGTGACATTAGCATTACAATCTCTGCACATCGCTCGCTCAGCACAAGCAGGGCAGTAATAGCAGAAGAAGACTTCCTGTACCTCAGTGACGAAGAGCTTCTTGAAGGATTTCAAGAGCCAAACGTAATCAAGGTACAAACGATAACATTACGTCGAAATGACCAGTGGATCCCCACGAAACATGTGATACTGATATTAGGTACCAGTAGTGTGCCAAGTTTACTTGACGTGGGATATTTGAAAATCAACGTCCTACCGTACACACCTAACCAGAGGTAGTGCCTCAAGTGCCTGAGGTTCGGGAATGCATCACAATGCTACCGAGGCAAAAAAGAAAACATGTACGAAGTGTAGTGCCAATGATCACCCGTCTGATAACTGCAATGTTCCTGTACAATGTGTCAGTTGCAAGGGAGACCATCCAGTTTACTCAAGGAGTTGCACTTGCTGGAAGAGAGAAAAATAAATCATCGCAATCACCGTAAAAGGAAAGATCTCATAAATGAAGTCAGGAAAAGAATATGACATTTACCTCAAGTAAGCTATGCCAGTACGGCGCGCCAGGTGGCTGCGCCACACCGCTTTCCCGAGTCTACAGGGCCCACGAAAGTTGTTCCTGTAGAAACTTCTGTCCCCTTGGTGGTAGCAGTCAGTGCTGTTCCATCATTGAAGACCGCAGCATCACAGGGCCCAAAGCTGGACAGGACTCCACTTCCCGACACGCGCCTCTCGGCGCCTGGTTCTCGATCGTCCTGCGCGTCGGAAAAGGCGACGGAGGTCGACCCAATGACTCCAGCGCCATCGGCGCCGAAAGGTAGGCGCTCGCTGGAGCGCGCCAAGGAGAAACTTGTTGCAGCTGCGCCGAGAAAGGGATCGGTAACCTGAATGGATACCGCCCTTGCAAACAGCACAACTTTCTTAACAAATGTCACCTACAACTTTTCGATCCATACACATCAATTAACATTCGTCATTCCATCACTATGGCTTTTATCGTACTTTGGGATTGTAGACGCCCGATTAACAATTTCGGTGACATTAAAGATTAACTAAAAAATCTCTCCCCTGTAGGATTGTGCCTACAAGAAACAAGTATAGGCTGTAAAAACACATCTTCTGAAACATTTTACTGTCATACGAAAGGACCGCGAACACTCAGTCGTCCATCTGGAGGAGTCGCTATAGTGGTGCAAGGCAGCATCCTCGCACGGAACGTTTTTCTGAGTATCCCGAACGAGGCTATAGCCATCACCATTATATCATATAAAACTGTCACCATCTTTTCACTGTGCAGTCCTCCCAATGGCCATTTCACAACTGAAGATCGGGAAAATCGAACAGACAAGTTGCTGGAGCCTTTTGTTTTAGTAGATTTTAATGTTCATGCATACGGCGAGCCACCTGGGTTGCATATATAGCACAACGCACTTTATAGTAAGTGCGAACTCTATTAACAAATCATTCCCCCCTCTATTACACACTCCATATACGTCGATTATCCAAAATAGTGTGCCGTGCCTCAAATTTACCAGCATGTGAAAGGCAGCTCCAGACCACAATAAACCTAACACAATGGGCTGACAAAAATAGCTTCCGCATCTGTACTAAAAAAAAAAACTGTTACAGTGCTGTTCTCGCAAAAACGAGGATTGCACTTAGACCCGGTTCTAAAATTGAATGATGTGGCGCTACCGGTAATACAAGAATATGGAATCTTGGGAGTAATCTTTGACAAAATCTTAATTTCCTGGCCCATATAAAGACAACAAAAATTAAGACAAATAAAGCACTAAACATCCTGAAAGTGTTATCCTATAAGCACTGCAGTTCCGACCGAACTTGCCTTTTAGGTATTTACCGGTCTATTGTGCCTAGCTTCCAGGACTACGGCTGCGTAATTTATGGCTTAGACATACACTCTTACATTCGACAACTTGATACAGTACAGAACCTCGTAATGCGACTGGCAAGTTGTGCTTACAGAACATCACCTGTCCCAAGTTTATACGTTGACTGCAATGAGTTTTACTTACACAAGAGCGCTACTAATTTTTTTCCTACGCACTCAGAATTCAGTCATCACCGCAGCACATATGCCACTTAATTGTAACACATTGCAACTCACGCTTACACTGCTCAAATAATCCGAAGAAAATTGAGCCGCTTCTCTTACGATACGAGAAATACTGTCAGGCTTATGATGTTTCACAAGAGTTTCTGCAGGTTGCGTAAATTGCATTGAAGTTTATTGAATGCTTAGTGCAGATAAAAAGGTATAAATATTCAGTACATAAAAAGGTCCCATAGTATAAACACTGTATGGGGACCTTTCGTAATGTTAAATAAAAGCACAAATACTACTTAACAGCAAAAAAAGCAGCCGAATATAAAATTACAAAAACACAAATACAAGTAAACATTCAGACAAAACAATAATACAATGCAGAATGGAGAATATAAAACGATATGGTTAAGGCATAAGCTGAAGTAGGAAACGACGTAAACAGTATTCAAAACAACAGAGCTGAAGTTGTATTTAAAATACATTCAATAAATGGTGCTATAGTTTAACCATGAAATTGCGAAGCTGATGTTTGAATGATGATATAGAAAAGGCACACTTAATGTTATAAGGCAAGGAATTCCAAAGTTTGACTAAAACAAGTGCTACTCTTGGAGAACCATAGTTAGTTCGTACCTTTTGGAGTATAAAATTGCAATTGGAGGAAAAGCGCGTTATATTTGAGTTAGTAAGGTGCTGAATAAGAACAAATTTCAGAAGGCTTTGGTCTGTAACTGCCTGATAAGCAAGTGTGCAGGCATTAAATTTGGTTAGATTGTCAATATCCAGTATGTGCCGTTCCCGATACATATCAGTAACATGTGTACGTCGGTTGCTCCAGGTGAGAATGCGAATGGCCTGATTCTGTACATGCTGGAGGGAAGGAGGTGGCAATGATATCTTTGACCCCAGGAAGCAATACAACAATTTAGGTGACGGTGAATGAATGCATAATATAAGGTGATTAAAGTAGTTAAGTCAAAGTAACATCTAGCTTTGAGTAATACCCTAATACCATAAGAAGTTTTCCGCTGCAGCTCATTAATATGCAAATTAAATTTTAAGCGAGAATCAAGCTTGATAACAATGAAGGAAAAATGATCTGCTAGATTAATAGTATGCTTGTTTATAAAGAGGGGAATTACTTGCGCGTTGTTTATTGGCCTGGAATTAAAAATTAAGAGCTTACATTTGGAGGAATTTATCAAAAGCTTATTTTTAGCACACCATGCACTAACGGTAATAAGTTCTGCATTAAAGGTTGTTGTAAGGTTGCTTATGGAATTACCCTAACATAAGAGAGTGGTGTTATTGGCATATAAGAGGCATTCTGATAATGTGGTTAGACACTGTGGAAGGTAACTAATGTTGAGTAGAAATAAGAGCGAGCCTAGAATTGAGCCTTGCGGAATGCCGATGTTAATTATTTTTTAGTGGGATAGGTGCCGGAGATGGATATTAATTGCTCACGATCAGATAAGTAACTACAGAAAAGATTAAGAGAATTGCCACAAATGACATAAGATGCAAGTTTATAAAAAAGAATGTCATGATTAAGTATATCAAAAGCTTTGGTAAAATCTAAGAAAACCGAACCAATGAAGTTACCCTTGTCAGTTTCTAGCTTACAGTTTTCTGTAAAGTAAATGAAGGCTAGGTTAGTCGAATATACTTGTCTAAATCGAAATTGGTTCGGATGAAATAGATTAAACTTCTTTAGGCAGTAGGCGAAAATGAATTAGTTTTTCAATTACTTTGCTAAAAAAGGCGAGAATGGATATCGGCCTATAATTAGAAATTAGGCATTTGCCTCTTTTTTTAAATACTGAAATAACCTTACTCATCTTTAGATCTCGGAAAAAACAGCAGTTTAAAAAATTAGATTATGTAAGCGAGCATATCCGCAGTTTCATCAGCAATTATTTTCACATGGTTAGCAGGAATATTATTGATACCTGTGCTAGAGGACATTATATCAGTAATCGTTCTTCTTACTTCCTCTGGGGTAGCAGGAACAAAAATGAGTGACTACAATGATCAAGTTCGTCATGCGTACTGGGTGGAACAGGTATGTGAGAGAAGTCACTAAGTGCGTTAGCGATATCCAATGGGTTAGATAATACTGATTCTTCATTATGAATGTAGGCTATAGGCGGAATAACGGTTTTATTGGGAATGAATTGATCAAACGCTATTGCTTTTTATGTCTGAGCCAGTACAATTTATTTCGTTTTTATAATAGCGCTTTTTGGCATCCTTCATTAGAGCATTCAGTGTGCTGCAATACTGCTTGTAACGATCAAGTAGGTGTACATTAAACGGTTGTCTTTTTTATATATAAGTTACCTTCCTTACGCAGGCTCTTAAGTAATGCCCCTGTGAACCATGAGTTTCTGAGGGAAGAATAATGTTTATGGCACTGCACACATGTTGTAGATGAAGATACACAATTGAATATTATAGAGATGAAAGCGGTGTATGCTGATTCAGCATTATTCATTGAAGTGACACAAGACAAATCAGAATTAGATACTATTTCTTTAAATTTGTCGTGATCAAACTTCTTCTTAACAAAGTTCACTCTATTAATCCGAGGGCTGTTCTTAAAGCAAAGGGCAACTGGGAAATGATATGTAATATTGCTTTGAAGAATGAATGCGGAGGGAGTATGAACAAGGTTCGAAAGTGCATGGTCAATAAGTGTTCCCAAACCATCATTTGTGCAGCGAGTGGGAAGGGAGAGTAGAGATTCAGGACCATAACCGTGGAAGCACCTGACATACTGAGCTAGATAAGAGGAGGAAGCATCTAGTTAATTAATGTTAATGTCACCCAAAATGACAACGCACTCTTTTTCCTTTGAAAAATATCAAGAGTAATGTCAAGTGCTTCACAAAATGCAGGAGTTGGTGAATGTGGTGATGGATAAATGGTACCAAAAACAATATTATTATCAGTGCCTATTAAAGAGCGGTCAACCTCAATCCACACCGACTGCAATTAACAGATATTTAAGTGAAGATCAAGCCTACGCTATAAACATGGCTGAGCCCCCATGTTGTGATGAAATGCGATTGGAATATTCTGGATTGCATGATGGAAAACTATAAAGATTTTTATCGGAATTACTTAGCCATGTCTCAGAAACACATATAATTGAGAAGAAATGAAGACAAGACAGTAGTATCTGATAATCGTGAATATGCTTCCGAAGGCTACGTGAATTGAAATGAATCTCTGAATGATAGTTATGGGAAAAGTAGGGTGGGATATCGTTAACGGAAATGTAAGACTTCAGGTCAGATCAAAATGCGACGAATCGAAAAACAAGAAAGAAAAGAGAAAACCTATTTGATTTAAGCAAAAACTGCCAGGTCCGAGTCACTCCTTATGCGAAAAACTTTTTCTATCAGTAGATTGCCTTGCCTTGATGACTCAGTCATCAGTCCACACAAAAAAAGCCACTTTTTGCTTCTTGAGTTGCAAGGCCTTACTGAATAATTGCTTATTCTGTTGAGGAAGGTGGTCATTCTCAAAAACAGGTTTGCTTCGTGTTTTGTTGAATCCAATGTCATTAGTGTTAAGGCATACCTTCCGGGCTTTGCCTATGAACTCAGTTTTCTAGGCTCGAGAGTGAAGTCGGACAAGCAAGTGCTTTGTGTCAGAAGCAGAGGGAACACTGAGCGACATCGATATCATTAGATGAAACAGGACATTCTATTTTAGAGGCAATAATTTGAAGAATATTCATGCAATCTTCACCCTGAGTAGACGGAACCTTTGATGTCCAAGTTTTTTTCATGAGTACTGTTCCATGTTACTACTTCCTCTTTCCAAGGATTCGTTATGTGCAATCAGGGATTTCTTCATTGCAGTTAGCTCTTACTTTTCAGATCTGTGAGATTCAACACTCTTAACAAAAAATCAAGGCTGCTTGTTAGTCCTGCTATCTCGTCCTTTAGACCTTTAATGATTGAAGAAGGCTAGAAATATAGCTTGGAAACAGCAATTCTTGTTATCTTGTCAAGAAGGTTATCAAGTTTGTTTTAAATGTATTTTCCAGCTGTTCCACGCGTTTAGATAGTTCAGCAACAGTTGACATGGCCAAAAACACCGGGAGCAGCAGCAGAAGCAGTGGCTGTAAATTATAAACTAAATGAATAGAAATATACACACAGGTAAAGTATACACGAACGTGTGAAGCCGAGACGGAAGAGATCAAGCATGCACACACTGCTACACCGCCACTGCTGATGCTGAAGGAAGTCGAGTGGTACGTAGGACGTTTATGTAGCCAAGCTACTGGCGACCAGGTGCAGGCGCAGATCCGAGGGCAGCCATGAGCTGTGAGAATCACACCGGGAGCCCGATGAGGCACGCTGCTGGCGATTGGGTTGGTTGCTTGCACGTGCGGTGTCGCGAGTAGGCGCTGAATAGTTGTGTAGGCAGGCCGATGGCGCAAACCAGTGAAGCCGAGACGGAAGAGGTTAAGCATGCACACGCCGCTACACCGCCACTGCTGCTGCTGCTGCTGCTGAATGAGGCCACAATGATTGCCCCCATGGTGCGATTTTACACAGCTATGTCATTGAAGACTCACACATCTAAAGAAGAAAGACACCCTGCAAGAACACATAATACAATCGTTCTGAGCTAGTCAATACAAAATATATTGATTACATGGAGTTTTACTCTGATGGGTCTAAAATACACGAATACGTGGGTGTGGAGGTCGTGACGAAAAGCTGGGAAACAAGCATTGAAATACCACAGTAGGCCTCCGTTTTCACTGCTGAAGTTTATGCTGTATGGAGTGAAGTTAAAAAATTATCACGGACAAGCGAGAAAACACAATCATACACACTGTTTGGTTAAATACCTTGAATGCTCTAAATCTGAAATCCGAGTGTGAAACACAGGCAGGGGATATTTTAAACTTGATGACTTTCAACAAGTACGACAGATCTGCTGGGTGCCATGTGATGTTGGGATATCAGGTAATGAAGCAGCAGATAGATGCGCATCTATGGCAGCGTACAAATACATAAAGAACACAGCACCTCCTTACAAAGATACTATCCGGGCGACTCGGAGGGCCCTGCCGTCAAAATGGCAACAGGAACGTGACTTTAGCAGAAACAAAAATTTACATCTTACTAAACCCGTGCTTGACGTGTAGAAGTGATGTAGCCACAAGGAACGCTTTATTGAACTAGCTTTATGCAGACTACGAATTCGGCACATACACCTTAGACACAAATTTTTACTTACGAAAGAAGACCCACCAACATAGGAAAAGTGCCAACAGCCTCGAACAGGGATGTACATCTCACTGACGTGTACATATGTGGAAACACACTGACGAAACCTGTTACACAATTTATATAAATTACACATACCCTTACACCCTGCATTAGTTTTAGAAGATGATACACTAGTGACATTACCTGATTTTCGGAAGTTTCTAGAGGACACCGGCTATTTACACACGCTCAAGATGAACACAGCTTTTGCTGTTATTCAATTTGATTTTATAACACCTTGTGTTTGGCGCAGCTAGCCTTGGTCGCTTCTGCGCCACTAAAGCTAATTTAATTAACGTTTTTTGTTTCGCTCTTTGCGTGGTCCTTAACTTGTTCTCGGGCTTCTCTTTTTAACCTATAAGTTTCCATCCCATATGTTAGCACGGGTAGAATGCAATGATTGTACACTAATCTTTTTAGCGAGAACGGTACGCTTCCTATAAGGACTTGATAATGCCTTCCGCATGTACTCCAACGCATTTATTCGTGCGTAAATTTCCTTCCCATTATCAGGGTTCCCTGTGATTAACTGACCTAGATAACCATACTTCTGGACAGACTGTATAGGTTGACTGGTGATCACGAGTTCTTGTTCCCTTTTCAGGCTATCCAACGTAATCTTTCTATTCTGAATACTAATTTCCAACCCTATCCTTACACTTTCTTGGTTGACGTCCTCATTCATTTGTTGTGATTCATCGCCAGTGTTGCTGAAGCACATTGGCATCCACCAACCGAAGCTTGTTGAAATAGTCCCCGTTGATGCTCACTTCTAAGCCATCCCTGTATAATAGCTTGAATACTTCTAAGCATGCACTGAATAGCATTGGGCAGATGGTGTCTTCTTACCATATCCCTTTCTTGATAGGTAATTTTCTACTTATTAGGAAAGGCGGCTGTGGAATCCTTGTACATATTTCCCAACATATTCACGTATACATCCTGTGCTCATTCATTGCGCAAGGCCTCCATGACTGCTGGTATCTTTACTGAATCAAATCAATATTTATGATTTTGCAAACCCATATAGAGAGGCCGATTGTACTCCGCAAATTTCTCAATTACCTGATTGATGACGTGGACGTGATTCATCGTAGTATATCCCGTCCTGAAGCGAGCCTGTTCTCTTGGTTAGTTGAAGTCAAGTGTTGCCCTGATTACATTGGTAATTATCTTGGTGAATATATTAAGCAAGAATGAAAACGAGGTAATAGACATATATTTAAGTTCTTCTAACATCTCCCTTCATATCGATTAGTATAATGTTGCCATTCTTCGAGCTCTTTGGTACACTTGAAATTGTGAGGTATTGCGTAACAGGGCCGCAAGCTTCTGGAGCATAATATCTCTTCCGTCTTTTATTAAGTCGACTGTTATTCCATCTTCCCCTACCACATTTCTCCGGGACATGTCTTGCAAGACCCTTCTAAGTTTATTGTTAGATATAGAAGGACCATCTGTATCCTCTTCTTCACTAGTTCCAATGAAGGCTGCGTGGCTGCTCTGGGCACTGTACGTGTCAGTATAGAATTCATCTACTCTTTTTACTATTTAGTCGTAATTATGACATTACCCTGCTTATCTTTCACTGTATACATCTTGCCAAGCTCTATGCCAAATTTTCTTTTCACAGACTTCATGCTGCAGCTACTTTTATTGATTCTTCAGTTTTTTCTACATTATACTTGCGAATATTGCTTGCTTTCTTGTTTATCAGCATTCACAATTCAGTAAACTCTATCTGATCCCTTGAGTCAGACATGTCCTGCTTTGCCGTCTGTTTTTCGCGCTCATGAAAACTGAAATTAACCCGTGGTCCTCTGTCCCTAGCGGCTGCGAAGCACGTAACCAAGGCGGTGGTCAGACATGCGACGCGGCAGAGCTAATATTTTACGTTGCCACAAAAATGACGCCATCTCGCTGGATGCAGTGTGCTTCGACATGCCTGCTGTTTACAGCACGATTCTGACAAACGCATGTAGTACCGTGTTTTACTGCAATGACCGAATATAGGGGAGTTTGTCCTTTCACAAAGAGGCCCTGTTATCTGTAAGTGAGCAGTTTCATTGCGATCACTGCTTTCCATGCAGCGGCGCTCGTAGCCCTACAGCCGGTGAGGAGTGGTTTGTCGCTGTCGCTGCGTTCCTACCCGGGCGTGTTGGTGTGCGGAACGTGCGGCGTGGGCAGCAACCGGCTGGCGGAGGCCATCACGCGCCTGTGCTCGCATGCCGTCTACACGGGACAGCTGACACTCGACCAGGACGAGAGGGGGCGCCACTACATCTACGCTCAGGGTGGGTTCGCGCTGACCGCTGCACTCCTGCATACGTAAAAAGATGCGCTCTAGGACAACCACTATAGCCAGAAAACTGAATACACATAGAAAGATGGGTACTTGGAATACGCATGTTGGCGGCACGTGCCCCCATCATTTGGACAAGACTTCCTTGAGAATTTTCGCCAGAAGCCGGCTGATGGCAAACAAGGCGGTCTGCTCACATATTAACTGTAGTTAGATGTAGATAGATATTAACTGTAGATGTTCCAATCTTTCTGATTGAACTAGCCACATGACCGATGAGCAAAGTCAGTGAACTCTTCGCAGCCAGCACAGAGGCTCAATTTATTCGGCTATTCGGCGAAAAATCCACCACAACGCGAAGCCTTCACGACAATGTTGATGAAATATACTCACCTACAAAGGAAAGTGTAGTGACACTTGACATGACGTACTCCTTGAAGAAAAAAACCTGTTGATTGAATTCAAGTTTTTCTTTCTATTGTGCAGTTTGCTGGAGCAGATTTAATTTACTGTTGCCCTTCAGCTGCCATTTCAGTAGAGACTTCAGGCAACGTTAATGCTTTAAGTAATTTTCAAACAGACCGTCATATTGTGCTTGTATGCCCTGCCTGCAGCAAGGACGAACCATCTGTGTAGTGTTCTCGGAGAAAATAATCGACTGCCAAAGAGAGCACTAAGCTTTTCCGCGCCTTTTTTTGCTGCATGTAGCTCGTTCAATACAGTACATAAAAAGCAGCAGAACACACACCCTGCGAGAGCACATCCTACTCTTTTTGACACTCAGCTCTCCACATCAATCAATCAATCAATCAATCAATCAATCAATCAATCAATCAATCAATCAATCAATCAATCAATCAATCAATCAATTAATCGATCGATCGATCGATCGATGGAAAGTTTGTTTCAAGAAGTTAGCTGAAAAGTCTGTTGCATGGTGGGATAGTTAGTAGATTGTGAGCAGGAGAGGCATATGCACAAATGCGTTATTTCACGTTTGGACAAAGGTATTTGATAAAATTTTGATAATTTTTGGAATCCAAGTACTATGGCGAAGACTCGAAATTATTTTCGTATATTCGCTTGCCGGCTCCGTCTTGCTGGGACCAATCAGTGCTTGATCCAACGGTTACGTGACTGTGAACGTATTCAACTAGTTCAACTTGCAGAGGCGTCTGCGTAAGCATGCGTCTGTGTGTTGCGATACTACGGACCCGAGCACATGGGGGTTGGAGCCTGCCGCGTGTAGCTGTGTGCGACTTAGCCATGTGCGGGGAAAAGGGGATCCTGGGGTCGAGCTAAGGCTGAGTGATTGTAGTTTTTGGGCCACTTGGGGGGCAGAGGCAACACACTCCTTTTGTTCTGGGCTGACCCAACCGGGTGAAATCGGTACCTGTCTCTTCCTATCCTTTTCCCTAAACTTCGTCTTTCTTTCTCGCTTTTAGTCTTTCCTGTATCCGCCTCTCGCCATTTTGCTTTCGATTTCACAGGCAGCAAGAGTTAACCTGGTGTAGTGTATCCAACCTTGGGAATATTATATTAGGTTATAGTAGCCACGTACAACTGGCGTCTGCGTTTCCTTCGGGACTCGGGACTTCGGGACTTATTGGGCTCGGCGGTTGGCGGCTGGCGGAGCTTCCGAAATCAAATAAATTCTTTATGGCTAAAACGTCGTGCCCCCAACCCCTTTTCCTGATCGTCTTCTTTCCAAAAGACGACGCACGGAAGAAACTTTTCAACTGCTCAGCTCGCGAAAAGAAGCATTCTCACGCTTCTGTGTTATACACAGTCCACTTCATGAAAAGACCGCCCGAGCTCTTTCACCTTTCACTGTGGTCTCACTGGAACACTATGCGCTGGCTACAACCTAGTGTCAAAAATGAGCAGCGGCGACCTACTCCTTGAGGTGCGTGATACTCAACAAGACAGTAATTTAGTGAAGCTTGTAGCATTTTGTAATGTGCCAAAAGCTGTGACCCCAAACCGATCCCTTAACAGAAGTAAAGGAATCATCTCCGATGACGATCTCGTGAGCATGAACGAGGAAGAGCCCCGGGAGGGCTTGAAACAGCACAGTGTGATCCAAATACGAATAATAAAGAATAAGTGAAGACAACGAGGATATTCCATCTAAACGTCTGATTCTCACCTTCGCGTCGAGTGTGCTACCCGAGACCCTAGAAGCAAGATACACTCGAGTCAGACTCTACAATCCAACGTCATGTAGCAGATGTACAGGTGGCGGTACAAGACAGTTAAAGAATGTTTGAAGACGAAAATGAAGTTTAAGGAGATTTGCACAAAAATGCTAGAAAAAGTACGTATTGTGTACCTGAATAAATCAAGGTGGCTAGGCGACTGTCACCGCCGCATTTCAAAGTGTATGCCAATAAGCCATCATCATTATCATCATTAGCATCGTATCGTGGCAGTTGAATCGCGATGTGACATGCGCGCTGCGCAGCGTCTATACTGCGCCTTTTGCATTGTAGTTGCATATTATTACACCGGGTGGCATGCCATGTAGCAGTTGCATAGGTAGCGGTATAATGTAGATAGAAATGTTTTGAGCAAGCAAAAGAATGCAGAGATGCAGAAATATTGCTGTAAGGTAAAACACGTATGCCATACGTCGACGATTCAGTTCAAGCAGGCTACCTGACTGTTTGTTAGCGTCCCGTTTCAAATTGAATGTCCTTAAATCATGATCAGCAGCTGCACTGTAAATTGACATTTGACACGCGATGTGACATGCGCGCCACGTAACGTCGATATGTACAAAATTTGCATTGCACTTCCGTTATATTCCACGAGGTATCCCGACATGTAGCAGTTGAATATAGCAGTTGCGTGCCGCAACTCCTCCTCCTCCTCCTCATCATCATCATGAATAAATAAAGGGAAAATCATCATCATCATCATAACCATCATCATCATATCATCATCGACAGTAACGTACCGTGCCACGGGTCAAGGGATGTGTGCAACGCAGTCTGGATACCGGTGTTTAATATTTGGTAGGCGTTATGGCGCCTCCTCGCAAGGGACGAACCTCTAATGAAGAAGCGAACCACAGGGCTACGCACGAGGCTGCAAGCAGGCAACATCGAGCTCAGCAGATCACTGTACAGAGAGCAGGACAAGCCGCAGCTCACAGTCGACGCCGGGCGGACAGTTCGCGTCGTTTTCGCGAGAACGACCTGAAGAAACTTAGTCGGGAAGACCCTGTAAGGCGTGGTGCCGAAAATGGTGCTCCTTTGGAGCCGCTCCTACAGATTACGCTGTCACTGTGCTGGGTCTGCCACGCAGGCCTGTGACTTTGTTTAAAATAAATTGGTGAATGTATGTTCCTTATACATACCACTAAACTATCATCTCGGATAAACCGATTTCTACAACCTCATTGATCAGCTTCCAGGGCCTTGCATACTTCGGGTGATTTTACCGCTCACAAGTTGTGGCGATACTAGCGATGCTATGCGAGAGGTCGATTCATTGAAAATTTTCATCTGACCGCTGGCACATGACTGTTTAATAAGAACCCGACTCATCACAGCGTGCAACGCAACTCGTATTCATCGATAGATCTAGCAATTCGCTCTGCTTCTCTTCCACCTCACCTGGAATGTAATGTAATCATTAATCTGTTTTGAAGTAGCCACATCGCTGTAACTTTAAACTTAATAATGCAGCATGACAACCCTCCCCAGATTCCTCGATGAAAATTAGCATGGGCTGACTGAAAGCATTTTACATAATGAACTTATTTACCACGAGATTTTATAAACGATTTTAGTGTATTGCTGCAGCCGAAAAGTTTATCCCACAAACGAATGGTAATTCACTTACTAGACGTGTTCCTTGCTGGAAAAATGAGTGCACAGAGACGCGAGAAAGGAAGAGTAGTGTATAGGGCGTATTGCTTAGGTCGCCAAATTCAGAAAATCTAGTTAAATTTAAGCACTATAAATCGCAGGGAAGGCGGACGCGGCGTCAGGAAAAGAGAGAGAGTTGGGTGAGCTTGCTCTCGGGTATGAATTCATACGCACATGAGGCGAAAGTGTAGAATGGTTTAAGAAAGCCAAAAGGACAACAACTTCGTCCGTTGCCGCTTGAGGACGACCTAGAGAATACCTTGCAAGACCAGGCAGACTTTATTGGGGAGCATTTTGAGCATGTGTCCAGCTATTATTCGCAGTCCTTACTTAAACACTAAGAAATAGAAGAATGCAAACCAATCGCACGTAAATGCCGACAGAACAAGCCGTCTAACCAGACTTTCAGTATTGACGACTACAGAGTTGCCCTGTTCGCATGCAAGAGCTCTGCACCGGTACCTAACACAGTAATGCAAAATCAAGAAAGGGGCTGACAGATGGAACAGCACACTGAGGCAAAAATGGTATAAACAGGGATAAGGTGCCTCAGAAAGGCAGCCTTTTCATGGGGATCTTTCATGTTGATCGCTTCTTTTCATGTGGATAGAAGGTATCCGGTAGCCGGATACCTTCCATCCACATGAAAAGAAGCGATTGTGGTCCCTGTTTTGTAGCAGGGTAAAAACCGTTCCTCGGTGGCAAGTTACCGCCCTATAGCTCTCACATTTTGTCGTTCTATGCTATTTGAAAAAAAAAATAATCGGTGAACACTAAGTTTTCTTGAACTGAATAATTTGCGTGATCCCTACCAGTGTGGCTTCAGACAAGGGACGTCCCCAATTGATCACCTTGTGCGCATTGAAGGAAACATCCGTGACGCATTTGTACCTAATAGTTTTTCTTTCTATCCTCCTCGATATGGAGAAGGCTTCAAATCCTGTAACATCGCAGTGTGCGAAAGTAAGGTACGGGAGAGCTTGAACAAGGTGTCTAAGTGGGCAGACAAAAACGGGTTTAATGTTAATCCCCACAAAAGTTCTTTTTACAAGAAATAGAGGCCTGGTTCCAGATCCTTGTGTAGAACTGTGTAGACAACAAATACCTGTCAACAAAGAGCACATATGTTTAGGTATGATACTTGACTCTAGGCTTACTTTTATTCCGCACATAAAATATCTCAAAGCGAAATGTCCAGGAAGAATGAACTTCCTGAAAATTCTATCCCACACAACATGGGGTAGCGACAGGAAGTGTTTAATAAATCTGTACAAGAGCCTCCTTCGATCATGATTGGAATATCATGCCGTGGTATATAACTCTGTCGCCCCGTGCGCGCTAATGTTGCTAGATCCTGCCCAGCATCTAGGTGTCCGTCTGGCCACTGGCACTTTCAGAACAAGCTCTATTGAATTTATACGAAGAATGAAATTAGTGGTCTCTCCATCTGCATAGAACATAGATCAGCCTCACATATTTTCTCAAATGTCACTATAATCATGAACATGCGTGCTCTAATACCGCTACCGATGTGACGTGTGCTACATTTTTTTCGTAATCGTCCCTCGGTAGGAAAGCCTTTGTCACTGCATGATAGGCAGCTTAGCGATGAAATGAATGTCCCATTCCTCGAACATAGCCTAACGTATCCAGTCAAGCTGTTACTACTTTGGGAGAAGTGGCAGGCGGTAGGATGCGACATATCTTTTATAGAAATTGCGAAGCATACTCCATAGCTCGAAATCTGAATGCATTTCCTAGAACTCCAGTCCAGGCACTCATGCGCAAAGTTTTACACAGATGTTTCTGTCACTTGCTGAAGTATATTATGCAGCTGTTGGTCCAGCCTTCTCGTAGTCCGGTGTACTGCACCCGGAAGTATCTTTCCGGCTGAGGCCTATTGTCGGCTGTGAAGCTGATAAGAAACTCAAAACGTAAAAAACAAATATAGTTACAGACTCCCTAAGCCTCGTAAAAGCCATAATGTCACTCTGTAAACACAAAAATTATCCATGGCTCTGGGATCGCAAACACCAGAGACCAACGGAGCTGGGGGAAGGCCAGTAATGTAGTGCCAAACCGAACACATAGTATAACCTTTGATGGGCTTCCCCCAGCTCCGCTGGTCTCTGGTGTTTTCAATACCAGAGTCACGCATAATTATTTTTCCACTTCGAGAAAGAGGAGCGTCGAAGCGATCGCACGGGTTTTTATCGGAGAGCGATGACGTCACGCCACCTGTGTCCTAGCCACGCTGCTCCTTCTCCACCGCTAGGCTCCACCCACCCTCGCCGCGTCGCTATGCTGCGCGATGCTGTTTTTATACTCTGCTTTTACTCTTTCTCATCTATCTCTCCCCCAGCTCGGGGAAGCTTCGGACATCAAGAAAAACCCAGCGAGGTTCTAACAACTGCACTGTAAAATCATTTACTTATTGAGCTCTATTCTGTTGTGTGTAGAGCACATAGTGTTTTTTTGAAAGTGTTTTAGCGAACACTTTCAAAAGATTTTAAAGGTTGCCTGTGACAGATATCACAATTCTAGTCCATGAGCGGGTCTACTCGAAGCGGCGGGCGCTACTTGCAAAAAAATGAAACAAAGTCGACTAATTAACTCTAATAAGCTAATTAATTTTAGCTAATTGCATTATGGCCCATATTGAAGTTTACAAATTCTAGCCGTGTAGTTCGCAAGGCGGATCCACTTGGAACGAGTTTTAAGATGACACCAGTTTCGAGATATAAATTCCCGAACTTTGCGGAGAAATGCATTGGCGTTCCAGTTAATTTGTTAACAAAGTGTTGTTTCATGCACTGAAGCACACAAGTAACTGAAACGCCAATACATTTCTCCGCAAAGTTCGGGAATTAACATCTCGAAACTGCTGTCGTCCTGAGAATTCGCTCCAAGTAAATGCGCCTTGCGAAGTCCACTGCTAGAATTTGTAAATTGCAATATGGGTCATAAGATAATTAGCTACAATTAATTAGTTGATTATTGTTAATTAGTCGATTTTGCGTTTCATTTTTTTTTGCAAGTAGAGTCCGTCGCTTGGAGTAGACCGGCTCATAAACTAAAATTGAGTTACTGACACAGGCAACATTTAAAATATTTTGAAAGTGTTCGCTAAAACACCCTGTATATCTAAGTAGCATGTTATTATGTTATTATATGCTGGGTACATGGTCATGGAGGCATCGAGGGTAATGTGCTAGCAGGCAAAGTGGCCAAATCAATTACATTGCAAGCTTTGAATCGTACCGCTGCGGTAGGACTCCGCAACGAAAACGCAGTGAACTGATTAAATCGTCTCTGAATAGGACACACATGAGACATCCACAATTTTCTGCTTACTAGAAATGAACCTTCAACCTGTGGTAGATGTGGGGAGACTCTGACCGTCCGCCACGTCCGCCTTGAGCGCCCAGAAGCCGAAGCTGAGAGAGAAAAAAAAAATTTCTCTTGCATATCGCGAGCACATCCCCTTTCAGCCGGTAATATTTTTGATTCAGAACCGTTTTTAACACCAATGCAGTCCTAGGCTTCTTGAAAGATGTTTTATGTGTTATTAGCCTAATAAATTCGTAGCGCACCCTCTCTCTACTGGATGCTGATATGATAGTAGTTTTGTATAGCAATATGCCTCCAGGCCCTTGCGTTTCAAGGGGTTGTTGATGTAGTAGTGCTTCTTGCAAATGTTTGCTTGTGACATAGGCGTATAATCGTTCGTTCAGAATGTATATTTCGTGCCCACAGTACCACCTCATCAGCCAGTCTTATAATTTTATTAGATGTAGGTTCTACGCACTTTACAGCAATCGTTTTGGCCCCTTCAGAGCCACTTCATATCTACCTCTCGGGATTCATCGTTCCCCTGCAAACTCAGTAACACTGGCCTGGCGCTCTTTGGCCATACTTGGCCCTTAAGTCACAAAACACCACATTCTTCATAAACTAATTCGAAAGACGGAGCAGCAGGCTGGCTACGGGCAATGCTTTGTCCTAGTGCCGACGTCCAGTAGGTCTTCGTGTCTCGCGATGAGGGAAAAATCCAGAATTTCTTAATTAGCAATAATTTGTTCTCGGCGCTGAATCAGCACCCAGGTTTCCAATACCGTGTGTGTCGTTTTATTAGCGAACACGTGGCCAATAAAACAAGAAACTCGAAGTAGCTGATATTTCTGAATGATTTGATTCATGCTTGATTTTAGGTGCACCTGCAGCTAAGAGAGGCTCGAAAGTACGGATAACCGTATGAACAGAGCAGTAGCAGCAAAATTTGACGGCACGTGCACGATACTGGCATTCAAAGTCTTGCTGGTGACTGACACAGATGGTCAGGAATTTATTGTCAGTCTGCATGAGCAGGTTGGAAGCCACGTTTGCTTCGTGGCGAAAACCATGCAGATGCATATCTGGTCACTGATTTCTCAGACAAAGACTTACACATGCAGGAAACAAGCTGAAGCAGGAACCAGGTATTCAGTTTAGTGACGCTCATCGTAACGATTTATCGGCTGCAGTACAAGTTTCTCATTTGATGATTTCGATGTCATCTTTGGATTGCATTTCTTAGCGAGCTTAGGGGAACTGACTCTGAGTATCGGTTTTACTGGCGCATTACTGGCGGCGGGCGCTGCTGAAACCTAATCGGGTACTGAAGCCATCTGGTGCAACTGCCAGCAGCAGCTATCGCTTAGCGACAAGGCGTGAGTGCTATCTACATATTTTCACAGGGTAGTGGCTGTGAACAGGCTAAAGCAAAAGATGAAAAAGTTGAGAAAAAACGTAGAAATCTGCGCATAAAGGGCGAACTTGCCCCAGGAAGCAAACCAATACTTAGGCGACAGTGATCAGGGTGAGCATGGTTGCCGACCGTCCAATCGAATCACTCTTGTCAGAGTTCGCCGGGTGCCTGTGAAATAACGAAAAACGACCGTTTACGAACAACGCGAACCAGGATCGACTAGGGCAGTATACGCGGATATATTCAGCGTGATGTTGTTTACAGCAACTTCGCGGAATTTAAGACCTTCTTTCTGTTAGTGTAATCAATCAATAATTTTTTTTCAAAATTGGGCATCTTTTTTAAACACTGTCGTTATCTGTTATGTCTAATTATTAAATTGGACAGTTGTCGAAAACATCTTTTTTTAATGCAACGCTACCTTTCACATTGTTATTCCACTATTCCAACCAAATTCACGAAATTCACGAAATATATATATATATATATATATATATATATATATATATATATATATATATATATATATATATATACTGCACCGGCCGGCGCCCTGTCGCTTCGATGAAGACGTCATACAAGGAATGAAGTTGGTGCCTTCAGTGTCCAGGTGTTAGGAGCACACTGTAGTCGCAGTGCACAAGCCACCTGACTGGGCTTTCAGTTTCCCGTGTTTTCTGCTCAATGCGAAACAAGTAAGCCTCTGGAAAAGGCAGCTTTGCAAAAACTCCTTATTTTTGACATCCTCAAACTGTTCTTTCAGAATAATAAAAATTCCTTTAATACTCTATATATATACTTAGTTGTGCATCACAGAGGCGAACAATGGTGCCTTCATTTCATGCGTTTAGGTTGCATCGTTGTTTCTTAGCTTACCTCACATATATTGAAAAGCCAGCGTATTGAAATGGGACCAAGTAAAAAAAAACACAAGGAACGCGTTTTTGCCCCATCGAAATGGCTGGTGTGCGTTTTAAGAGGAAGCTTTCGCTAGGGAGCTCCTATCTAAATACACGAGGACGGAGAAATGTTTTTTCACGGCAATGGCTGCACCGATTTCGATTAGGTTTCTTGCATTTAAGATAAAATGTTAAAACCTTCCAACAATAGGAAGTATATTTTTCATATGCAGGGTGTTTCTTTCAAGACAGTGCAGGAGCAGCGAACGTCGCGTTTATGCGAAGGAGTTCTTAGGCGAGGTCAGCATACCTCGCTGCTAATAAAGTGGGCTTCAGAAGAAACACAAAAAATTTATAGCCTGTTTATTAGTGCCTGAAGGGCCGTTGTTTAAATGGCGAATTTGAATAGAGTCACATTTTAATGCACCCTCAGTTTTAAAAGAATCTTGGAACTGCATCTAATTTGAGATATGTATCGTCGAATTTGAATGCCAAATTCTGGAAATACCGAAACCCGTGGGAACGCAGAAAAAGCGGGCTCCCTATCACATCCGACCAAAACGCCCCGTGACGACGAGCGCGAGAAGGTCTCGGCCAGCCGCGGCAGCTAGAGCACGCGCGGCTGTGTGTCGGGTTCGAATCTTCCGCGGTATGCTATCGTTCGAACTTCGCCCCACACTATTTTTACCTCGCCCTCTGGCGTGCAGCGGTATGTGCTCGGTCCCGGTTTTAGAGAGGTTTAGTCTAGGGGACGCAAGCGGCTTGCGTACGCAAGAGCTAGGGGCGACGCTACTGTGCACGCGCAGACCGAGACGTCGGGGTCTGCGCGTGCGCAGTACCGTCGCCCCTAGTTCTTGCGTACGCAAGCCGCTTGCGTCCCTTAAACTAAAAGTCTCTATTACCTCCAAACAGCTTTGGAATTTGATGGATATGGCAAGCTAGGTAGTGCTTTGAAGGTTGAAAAAATGGGCGTACATAAAAATGACACTGCCTTCAAATTTGTTGTTTGGACAACTGCCCCCAAGGAACTAATAAAATAGTAAATTAATGAATATTTTCTAATAGTTAATCAGAAGCTCACGTTATTAGTGACAAAAGGCACGTTCAGTGCCTTTTGTCGCGTCGCCCAAGGCATTTCTGTAAGGAATGTCTTGAATAAATGAATAAAGAAAAAAAGAAAGGTATGACCACCTTACCTAGGAACTCGGCCGCAGAAATGCCGCGTTGGCGGCACTCATGACTTATAAAAAAATATGTACGGTTGAAGAGAAACACCCTGTATATGCCATAAGTTCTCTTGGAAACCATAATTGCGAAAGTTCACAAAGCTTTTTATCAAGTTTCCGAGTCTGTAACTCAGCAGGGAAGAAACATATCAGAATTCTTTAAACGGCATTTAATAGTTAACGTAAAACAAAAACAAACAAACAAACAAAACGCTGTGCATTTTACACTGCTCTGAAATATACCAATAACTTCTCAGAAGGACTTCTGCAAAACTGCAGTAATCATTGTACCGATTTCAGTTAGGAGTTGTATACTGCATCAGATTTGTATGCACGAAATACTCAAACTGATGAAGTTTACAAATTTGCAATATCTTTTTTGATGTAAAGTTATTGGCTTGTACATTCCTTGCTTCTATTTTTTGTAAACCTAAAGGGTCCCTGAAATGGTTTGGGCAAATTTGTGGACGCGTCAGGTACGTAAGCTACGGTAAAATATTCGCTCCACAATTGAAGTGAAAGGTGTCATATTAAGAGAGTTACGGATGATTACGTTACCCTCCTCCATAGCCATGCTTTGTCTCGGGAACTCGTTCACCGAGCGATCGGGGCTAAGCTGTGCCTTCACTGGTTATGCATCATGACGTGACGTCATGTCGTCGAATTCCGGTGTCTTGGAGCCAGCGCGCGAAGCTTCTTCCACCTCTCCGCTAGCCGCATAGCCATCGATTCCAATTGACAGAGCATGTCCGTGATTCCTGTGCACGTAGGCAAGCTGGGCGTTTTGATGGATGGGCGGAGGCGTAAACCGTAGCCCCTCCAAACAGCTTCCGCTGCGATGAAGGGGCTGAGCGCAAATGTGAGCGGCCTGCATGGTGCAGCTACCTGATAGCGTCGAGCCTAACCAGCCGAGCACAGAGCGAACGTTGCGTGACCGTGTAGACATTTTAAACATTTAAAAAATCAGCGTGTTCAGATTACGCTTCTCTCAAAAATTTACAGTGACAGCAAATTAGGAGGCACTTGTCTACTGCTATTTTAGCTCCGTGCTTGTCTGGTTGAGCTCTGTGCCACAAAGTGGCTGGGCACTATGCAGGCTACTCACGTTTGCACCTCCGCCCATCTTGCAAAACGTCCAGTCCGCGCGCCTGCGTTTACCAGAACATCGGACAAGCTTAAGCCCTCTATTGGGGACGTGAAGTGGCGACGTCATACTCGCAGATTGGGGCGCCAATCGTAGATCGGATACCGACAGCCCTATGCCGCTGTAGCCACTGCGATTGTCTGTTGCCTTTCAGAGGGAGACGATGTCGCCGCTTGACATGTCGCCAATCGTTAGGTTTGCACCCCACAACGCGTCTAAAGTGATTCATAGCCCTCGCGAAAAGAAACCTCGAGACCAACACTGACCGCGTAGGTGCCGTTAACACAAAGCACGCTGTAACACAAGCAGACACAATTGCTGTGGGCTTGAAGCGAAAATTGTTGTATATTCTATTTCTGTTACTTTTCCTATAGAGAAGCGACCTCACCGACCAATTTGTTCACCATAAAGTTGAAAAAATTATCAGTGGCGTTACCTGGGTAGCGGATCGGATAGCTCGCTCAACTGGCGTCATGCGCACCAGCTACGTATTCGCTACGTACTATCGGCCGAAAAAGTAAACGGACCACGGCACCGCTGGCCGGAGCGGCTGCGGGGCCGCACCGGGGCGCTGCTATCTCGCTCCGCGTATTTTAGCTCCGCGCGCTGACGGCGAGAGTGCCCAGAGTGACGCCAGACTTCGCCCTCTCTCTCTTACAGATCCTTGTCACGCTTGATAAATTTCTAGTGCGCCGTTCGGTTGCTCTGCTGCTGACGGTCGCGACGAAGGGGACTGTGCATCGCCGGTAGTTTAGCACATGGCGCTGTCGAACAGTAGTGGACGGCCGCGGGGCGTCAAACCGCGCCACTGAGAAGGAACGAAGACTCGTTCTTAATGTTGTTTTGCTTATATTCAGCATACCTCTCATATGAGTGCATTTCGCTGGCGTCCACCGCTGCTCGATTTTAGACAACACAACGAAAGCAGCCGCAGCGGCGGCTACGGCGACGCGCGCTTGCAGGTGCCAAGCTTCACTGCCGGCGCGGGTTCTCTGTCGATATTACTTTTCCGGCATTGTCTCCAGCAGTGGGTTTATTAACTATAGCAGTGCGCCTCTTCACACTGCTTTAATTCGCTACTACAATACACAGTCCGTTATGAAACTTTCCTTATAAAAGTACCGTCAGAAAGAGATGATTGGAAAGACTAATCGGAAAGACAAGTCGCTCGTGAAAGTTTATTCACGGAAGAAAATAAAAATTGGGGTTCCATGCGTTGAAGAGGTGCTCAATGGGATGAAAATTCGCCGTCGACTGCGATGACTTGGCCTACTCGCCTTGGCATCGAGCCATAGAGCGCGGCCACTAACTCCGGACGTCCGCGTAGTGCTTCCCACTCTTCCTTCACGGCATGCCAAAGCTGATCCGCTGTGCCACCACACAGGCGCCGTGAGGCAAGAGTCTTCTTCAACATTGCCCAAATGTTCTCGATGGGGTTAAGATCAGCCCCGTTAGGCGGCCACGGAAGCTGACGCACGGCGTAGCTCTCCAGAAGTGCACTCACAGCGCGGGCTTTGTGCACAGGGCTGCGGTCGTGCTGGAACATGTAGCACCCGTCCCGGAATGGCCCGTCCAGAACGTATGGAATCAAGTGCTTGACGAGGAGTTCGCAGTACTTCGACCCAGTGAACGAGCCCTCAATCCGCACGAGTGGGCCAAGGCCGTCCTTACTGATGGCGCCCCAAACACTAACCGAGCAGCGGCCGCTGCTGAGCACGCTGTGGATGTGGCCGGGGTCATATCTGGGCATATGAGAGAGCAGTCATTAACGTATGTCGGGTACAAAACTTAACGCGCAGCCACCTCACTCTGCTGTAGAAAAGAAAATAATGAAGGCTTAAATCATACCCTGTCTAACATTCAGCTCGCTGATATGCAATGACGCAAAAGAAACACTTCGTAGTCAATACTGCGCCTACGTGTAGTCATGCAGTAAGACGAGAAATGAGGCTGTACAGCATTCTTAAGGCTAGTATGCGTTGCAAACAATCCCTATTTTTTAGCACTGACTAGCTATGCAAACTTTACCCGCAACTTCCCTCAGCTGAAAGGATGACAGGTCGTACCTGCTGTTCAACGAACGCCACAGACGCTGCTGTTGGTCCCAGCGTGTGCTGAACGTTGACTCATCCGTGAAGATGACCTCCCGCCACTCCTCTGCAGTCCATTGCTCGAACGCTCGGGCAAAATTCAGTCGCTCTTCCCTCTGCTTCGTCGTCAGGTGCGGCTTCTGAGCGGCAACGCAGTTCATGAGACCTGCCTCTCGCAGTCTGCTCCTGATAGTCTCGCTGCAGCAACTGAGGTCCAGTGCGTCGCGAATTTCCCTGGCGTTCAGAAAGGGGTCAACAATAGCGGCAGCAACTATCTGTTGGTCCTCTTCCAACGTTGTAAGCCTTGGCCGCCCACTGCGCTGAGCATCAGCAATTCTGCCGTATTCATCCCTATAGGCTTGAATAATGCGGTTCACCGATGTTCTGCTCCTCCTAGTGCGGCGGCAGATTTCACGCTGAGGGACACGTTGTATGCTAAGCCGCACGATGCGCCTTCTCTCCTCGATCGGCACCCTGGATGGAATTTTTGCGACGAAAGGAATGCGACCGTTCTCGTTTTTAAACATTTACTAGTCTTCCAGTGTCCAATGGCTGGACACAACCATATCTGGATAGCAGCGCGCACTACAAAGCGCGTCGCCGACACCGTTCCAGAGAATAAAAAGGAAATATTGAACGCCGGTGTCCTATTGGCCCCTTTGCTGTGGCACCGCGGATCAGCTTCATCATACCGCGAAAGAAGGGTGGGAAGCACTACGCGGACGTCCGGAGCTAGTGGCCGCGCTCTATGACTCGATGCCAAGGCGAGTAGGCCAAGTAATCGCGGACGACGGCGAATTTTCATCCCATTGAGGACCTCTTCAACGCATGGAACTCCAATTTTTATTTTCTTCCGTGAATAAACTTTCACGAGCGACTTGTCTTTCCGATTAGTCTTTCCAATCATCTCTTTCTGACGGTACTTTTGTAAAGAAAGTTTCATAACGGACTGTGTATTGTAGTAGCGAATTAAAGCAGTGTGAAGAGGCGCACTGCTATAGTTAATAAACCCACTGCTGGAGACAATGCCGGAAAAGTAATATCGACAGAGAACCCGCGCCGGCAGTAAAGCTTGGCACCTGCAAGCGCGCGTCACCGTAGCCGCCGTTGCGGCTGCTTTCGTTGTGTTGTCTAAAATCGAACAGCGGTGGACGCCAGCGAAATGCACTCATATGAGAGGTGTGGTGAATATAAGCAAAACAACATTAAGAACGAGTCTTCGTTCCTTCTCAGTGGCGCGCTTTGACGCCCCGCGGCCGTCCACTACTGTTCGACAGCGCCATGTGCTAAACTACCGGCGATGCACGGTCCCCTTCGTCGCGACCGTCAGCAGCAGAGCAACCGAACGGCGCACTAGAAATTTATCAAGCGTGACAAGGATCCGTAAGAGAGAGAGGGCGAAGTCTGGCGTCACTCGGGGCACTCTCGCCTTTAGCGCGCGGAGCGAGATAGCAGCGCCCCGGTGCGGCCCCGCAGCCGCTCCGGCCAGCGGTGCCGTGGTCCGTTTACTTTTTTGGCCGATAGTACATTGCAAGAGGCGGCGGGGAATTCAGGGGAGCGGTGATTAGTAGGGGTGTACATGTTTAAAACCTTAAAACAAATTAAACACTGTACGCGGTGTGGTCAAGTGTGTCACCTAATTATCAGAATAACCTACCCTAATGACTCAGTACATTAGTACAATATCGTGTAACCATTTCTGGGTCGCCTTAAAAAATTTCGGCAATCTTTGTAAAGAATTTACTCTTTCATAAAACAAAATTGTGGTTTCTAGAGTTGCTATAGCTTACTGTTCTCTTTCAAGCGCACGAAATTTCATTCAAGTAGGCTTAGCGGTTGCCTAATAAAGGTATTACTGCATTTTACGTGTATTTGAATAGGAGAATTGTACTTGGCTCCGAGCTCAAGCTTTATTTTCAATAGGAGCGCTTATTAGCAAGCGGCGTTCTTTGCGATGACAGCATGCCGAGTAACAGCTACTTCACGCAGTGAGGAAGCTTTGCAGTGCTAGTGTTTTAATCTGACCTGATGTTGGTGCTGCTGTTGTGTAAATCTTCACTGCGTGTGCACAGTAGGTGGCTGAGCGCAGAATCAGGTTGCTCGCAGTGATACCACGAGGGACCTTCCGAAAGCAAGTTTCGTCATTTATTTGAAAGAGAAGATGCTGCACCAGGTGAAACAAACAATAGCCATAAGAATCCGCGCCCGTTCCTCGTTCAACGACGGAAGGTGCGTAAGAGGACGAGGAATGATGTGTGCGCAGAACGCCTAAGAAGAGAGAGTAGTAGCAGAGCAGCGGTGTCCGAGGTTATTCGAATACAAGTCACGATGGCAGGCAGGCGTGTGCTGACAACGTGGTAGCCAATGGAAGCGTGTGCTGTTATCCGGTATGATTGACCGCCTTTTCCCTGCATGGAAGGCCGCACTCTCGGGACGTCACTTCTCAAACAATGCTGAGGTGGAGCTGGCTGTGCCACAATTGCTTGCATCGCAGGACACCGAGTTTTACCAGAGTGGTTTCTTCAAACTGATTGCACGCTACGACAAGTGTCTCAATATCAGTGGCGACTATGTAGAAAAATAGCGAAAGGTGCATAGTTCTTGATTTTATGGTGTATTTCTTTTTGGCAGTGAAGTTTCTATGGGAAAATAAATGACGAAACTTACTTTCGGAACGTCCCTCTTATTTTCTTCTGAAACTTTTCTTCTTTTCGTTGCTTGTTTTTTTTTCTTTTCATGCGCTTTTTCATTTTTCTTCTGCTACTCGTAGCGGTTATATAAACTTTCTTGCTACGTGTCCAACGCCTGTGCGTACCCTTGAGTTACTTCTCACGAGTTGCTCTTTTGGAAAATACCATTCATTGGAGGTGCTACTAAATTATGAGGTTTTACATGCCAAAACCGTGATCTGATTATGAGGTACGCCGTAGTGGGGGACTCCGAATTAATCTTGACCACCTGGGGTTCTTTAACCTGCACCTAAATATAAATATACGGGTGTTCTTGCATTTCACTCCCGTGGAAAGGTGGCCTCCATGGCCGGGATTTGATCCCGCGACCTCGTGTTTAGAAGCCCAACACTAAAGCCTTAAAGCAACCGTGGCAGGTGAATGAAGAAAACTGCATCAAGTAAAATGAATACAGGCTTAAGCGTGACATGCTGCAGTTGTATCTCCGGAACTTATGTGCAGTGATTCGGCGGGCACGTCAATCAGGTGTTTCATAGACAAGGAGTAGATACAGAACTATTGAACAAACAAACAAACAAACAAACAAACAAACAAACAAGGCGCGTCGCACGAGTATGTCAGCCAAGCCCGCATTTCTTTGCGTCCCTACTGGTGCAGACGAGGACGCCTTCCGGGACTTCCTGAAGGTCAAGGGCTTCGTGAAGCGGTACGTGTCGCTGCCGGTGTCGCTCTTCCCGGCGGTCGACGGTCCCGCGGCGAAAGCGGCGTCGCGCTTCGTGGCCGACCACGTGCTCCGTGGAGTCGAGGTGGCCGTCCGCACCGAGGAGGACGTCTCCCGGGTGGCCGCCATCTGCCGGGTGGGTGGGCGCACGGTCGGCCAGCGCCGCACGCGTTCGAGGCGCTGCCGCGGCCCCGCAACTCGCGAAATCGCAGCTGTAGTGCAGCCGATGCCCAGAACGCGTTAAGGCGCTAACGACTGCGGTGGGTCAACGCAATGCGCCTGTGTTTTGAGAGGGCACTCGGTGTATGCCTTGCGGTCTGTTTGGCTGGGACTGGCCGTTGCGTGCGTTTTTAACCCTACAATGGCCAACTTATAATTTCTGATAGTTTGATGTTGATAACTGAAAATTCTTATTTAACTGATTTAAGTGGTAGGAAACTAACGCAGAGGGCAGTTACTTTTTTGATACGTTGGAGGTAGCCTTCACTTTTAGACAGTCAATCAAGAAAATTACTACTAATAGAATATCCTACTAATTTCTTACTCAATTATCAGCTGATTGTTATTGTATGAATGTAGTCTCCTTGCCTACAAATAAACCTGAACGGGTTGTTCTCTTTTTTGAATTTGTTTTGAAATACTGCTTCTGGTTTGCAGGCCAGGTTAAAGAAAAGAGAGCAACTCATGAGCCGCGATCTGTAACATGATCACAGGTTGGAAACTAATAATGTAAGGAGGCGCATTTGACGGTAGATTCACATTTTTTTGGCTGGTGATACTCCTCCCCGGGTCAGACGGCTTCACGTGAGATAGACGAGCGATCAGTCTGACAAAGAAAAAAAGTAACAAAGAATATTACTGGTGCTGTCTACCCAGATATACTTATGTGGCATGCGACAGCCGTGATAAACTCTAAATGTGCAGCTGGAGAGGTTGTTGCGAAAATGTGAAGGACAGGTGATCTGGTAGTCAGAGCGCTTCAGCAGCCACATATTTAAAGTATACGGGTGCCGGCCATAAGAGGCAACAAAATGAAACACCACTGTCGCTGCAGGCGATTGTGCTGACCAGTGTAACATCAGTGCCAGTTCCCTTCCGAAGATAGAAGGTCTTCAACAGGACTTGGAAATGTCCCCTGCCACAAGATCAGTAGGCGCAGCTGGCGCACTTCGAAAGAGAATATTGCATTTACGTTCTCGCGATTATATCCAAGTGCGAAAAAGTAAAATGCATATATGTTCTTAGCGATAAGCAGCTCGTGTGTAACGCCAAGTTTTCTTAGCACATGTTACTGAACACTTCAGAGTAAGTCTTCGCAATGGCGGTTAATTATCGCACCGTAAGTTTGTGTACACCTAGCGCAATAAGTGAAACTATTCCCGGAGGTCCACTGTTACAGTTATAGAGGCAGCAGGCCTTGTGGTACACTAATGGAAGTTCTCGTGCAGCGGCATGATAGCCCAAGGCACGTTCTTGTGGCAGCTAGCGTCTCTGACGCCATGCAGTGCCCGTGACGCGCCAAGCAACCGCGAATATGTCGCTTATTCCTCTTTGGAATATGTTATGGTGTGTTCTCGCCTTTTCCCGTATTCCTTAGAATGACGTCGGAATAATCCACGCAAAAGCATACAGTCTTTCTTCGTCTTCCAAAATTCGAAGTGTTTATTGATGAATAAACAAACGTAAGTACAGGGCGTGGACGAGCCAAAGAAAAAGTGCAGAACTGGTCAAATTCAGCGGTCTTTGACACACCGCTGTTCAAAGCAGAAGACACTAATAATCAGAAGCAGACTTCCGATTCGAACATGTGCAAGAATCATGGTGCATTGATGCCTGCCAAAGTGGAAAGCGCTATGGACAGCATGTGACTACAGTAACGTAATGCCGAAATCATCGTCCACGCTTCAGACAATGCTTAGTCTGCCCTCAGACTAATAGCCTGAGGGCAGAACCGATGTGTCACCGAACGCCAGCTTTGGCTCACAGCTAAGCGTAAAAGTCGTACAACTGCAGTAAAGTGAGTGTTGCTGTAAGTCTTGATATGGTCGGTAAAAATGTACATTGAGATATATCAAAATTGTGGCAGCGGCGTTCAAGTCATAGCAAAAATAATAATTCATGAAACAAATATTTACTACACACCGTTCAAACTAGTCGAAGTAATTGTACTGTCCTACAGCAGCAGATACCTACAGGAAGCATAAATGACACAAGGGTGCAAAAAAGAGACCACACGGGTGCTAACTATGCAGTTGTGCAGTCCTCACTGTACAATTCGCTGTTTTCTCGTCATGCAGCTTAGCAACTTCGCCAGACAGTAATAATCTTTTACACAAATATCTTATCACTAGTGTTTCATAATGAATATTCTAAATCATGACATGCCTTGCGTTAAAAAGAGGTAAAATGGTTTTCATAAATATAATGCGCACGTTAGCGCAATTCATTTAGCTTTCAATATGCTCAGATGCATTCTAATAAAAGCATTTCTATAGTGTGCCGAAAAAATGAAATAATTAAGGATAGTTTCTGGCTTCACCACTACACTCTTGCTCTCTGAAGGTGTATTGCTCGTCTGTATTGTGACTGTGTTTTCAATCAATCAATCAATCAATCAATCAATCAATCAATCAATCAATCAATCAATCAATCAATCAATCAATCAATCAATCAATCAATCAATCAATCAATCAATTAATTAATGAGACAAAGAATTACCTTTATTAATTCATATTGATGAATTTGTACATAAGGCTTGGACCGATGCCGAAAGGCTAGTCGCCGGTTCAATTTAATCTGCATGCACAGATCAGTCACACGTAAGAACGTGTTATGGAATGTGTTTGCATTTCGCGATTTTGGATCAAATGGATCAAATGACCCACTGACTGAGAAAGCCGGAGTCTAACAGCGAAAGGGCACCTAAATTTCCATCGGCTGCGATGCCACGTCACGTGCGCGCCTCGACGGAGCAGAACAAGCGAAAGGGAACACGTGCTGCCGCACTTGCGCGCCAGGTGCTGCGTCAGGGGAGAGGGCGTCGCGGAGATGCCATGTCACCCTCACTGTCGGAGGCCTGTGTTATCCGCGCGTTCCTTTTATGCGAAATCTCTCGCCTGCGTTCTAACTCCACCTCGGTAATCGCTGCAAAGTAATTAATGTATACGAAACTGAATAAGTTCGAAAGGAAAAGCGTTGGCGGAAATGAGTTTCGAAACGCCACGCTCAGAAGTCGAGTGGCTTGCCCACTGGGCTTAACCAGCGGCTCTTACAGAGCTGGCCTGTGCACTTTGTTTTTTTGACATCATGCTAATTGGACCGAAATATTCATTGCCAAGCACGGCGTGACGAAACCGGTGACGCCAAAATCACCGCGGCTTACTGAGCGTCCACATTAGATTATATGGCAGTCGGGCAACATAGCATGACGTCACGGATCGAAATTCACCGAAATTGTGATATCTAGGAAACGTTGGTCGAGATTCTCGACGCGCTCGCTTAGCCATAACTCGTAATTCGAAGGAAAGCTCAGCGACGTTCGATTGGACATTAATGCTTTCGCATTCACAACTCATAAGAACTGCTTAGTGTCCTTGGATTCTTAGCTATTTTCTTAAAGATGGCTCATATACCTTTTGGGTGCAGTGGTGGTGTAGACAAAAGGAAAAGGTTGTATTTTGTGTGATTTATTTTATCATGCGGATCGATTTCACCACAGTATTCCCCAGTATATTGATGTGTGTAACGCTGTGGTGAATATCAGTGAATATTAAAGGGAACATTAACTGTTCTCTTTCTTTCTGGGAAAGGGGAACAATCTGAAGGGAGCATTGGTTTTATTTGATGAATTCGGCGTTCGTATGATCTGATGGCGAGATAAGCTTGATCTGGACGAGAGAAGAGTGTGCGTGGCCATGCAAATTACCTGAATACCGTAATTAATCATGTGCTCAGCGTTAAATGTAGCCCTGCATAGCTAGTCTTCAAATTATGTATGTCTTGAGGCTCCAAATTATGTTCACCACTTGTGTAACCGTCCTGCTACAGCTGCGTTCAGGACTGGCCCTATAGAAAGCCTGTACGTTGCATCCAACGAATGGTCTCTACAGCTCCAAATGACATATTTAAGTTTCTCTTACGCCCTGAAGGTGAAATCGGATGTTCATCATGCATGCCATTCAGTTATTCGCGACTTGTCCACGGCCAGGCTGTTCCGTTACCGCCCAGCCTCTAGGCCTCGTATGTCTCTCCGGCTAAAAGTACTGTCAGAAGGAACAGGCGTCTCTCTTCAAGAGAACGTCCTAACGGCTCGTACGCGGTTTCCGCCTCCTCGGGAGGGGCTAGCCAGTGCGAGGTCTCTTTCGCGGAAATATCAAAACGAGCACATTAGGCACATTCACATTTTCTTGAATATTTCAGAAGAAGTATTCCTGTGCTGAATTTACACAGATGCTTCTAACTTTCCTCCAGGCGCTACTTACTCAGCTCTAGGATCATCGTTTTTAAGATCCGGTGCATTGAATTCGCATACATGTATTTTTACGGGGGAAGCATACGCGTTAACTCTCTGCAGTTAAGCACATCAAGCAAACGAACCTCACTAACGCTATTGTGTTCACAGATTTATTGACGGTAGTGCGAGCCCCAATGAGTGTACGAAAACTTAAAAACACTGTCTTTAATGAACTATATGCATTGCTTTGCTCAGCTTATATGGGCAAAGAAGTCATCGTACTATGCTGGCTACCTCGCCACAGTGGCATGAAAGCCAATAAAGCCACTGGCAAACCAAACTTACGGCATAAGTTGAAAAAGTACTGGCAGAAGCAGTGGGACAACCAGGTATCCAATAAACCGCACTTGATAAAACCTAAACTAAGACACTGGATATCTGCGAAAACAGCACGATACAATGAAGTGATTGTTTGCAGATTAGGAATAGGACAAACTTAAGGTACTCACTCTTACCTTCTCACGGGAAAAAATTCTCCAACAGGTAGTAAGGTGGGAGCACTCTAACAGTTATTTATGTTCGTCTGCAACGCTCCGCTATAGAAGCTGAAAGAAAAAAGCTTTTCCCTTCCTAATATCGTGAACACATACGTCTGACCCATTCATTTTTTTTTACTAATGAACCGCTCTTTAACTCGAAAACTGTTTTAAGCTTTTTAGCCGAAACAAAAATCCTGGCAATCATTTGGCCGGGATATTTGCACCACGTGTCTATCAGTGCTTGCCTTTAAGGGCACACTTAGAGCGCTGTTGCTACTGTCACTGATATGTTTTATTGCATCACCTAGTAATGAGATTCTATTTGTCATAGTCACACTAGCCATTGTCATTATTTTGTTAGTCATACATATTACATAATTTACAGTAACATATTTCTTAGGCATTTTACAACAATGTAACTCCAACCATTAGTACTCAATTCTTATATTTCATTCAGAATTCATTGACAACACATCACCTTGTCTCATAGCTCTCATTGGTCATATCTGGCCCTTGCACCAGTAAACACCACACATCATCATTAGGCTCCAAATTTGGTCCTGCGCGGCCAGGAGCAGCTTGCTCAGTGCAACAGTTTCCGTTTTAAACTCGTTGCATTCTGCATAGGAACTCGTCTTCCTTTTCTCTGTTTACGTAGAGTCTGAGAGAAAACGTCAGCGAAATTAGGGAAATAAAGGTTGGTAGATGTTGACTGAAAATTTTTTCTAGTGCGTAGTCAGAACGTTATAATGACAAGAATTGTGTCGCAAGTTAAATAATTTCACAATATTTGCACGCATAAACGTTTGCTTATTGCAGACATCGAGCTCCTAGACAGCACAGCGAACTTGCCAAAAATGACCCGCTGCCTAGCAACACATAAGCTTTCAGAGCAGTTTGGCGAGTCCTACAGTAGGTTCTTCGTCTGAAGACGGCAGAAAAACTGGGCAATAATACGTTCGCCTTGCATATTAGGATGTTGAGAGCTTCGCTTTCTCAATTCTAAAGATGTCTTCATGTTTCAGACCCTCCACAAGATTCACCCGGACGACATTTCGCTTCTGGTCAAGATTGCTGCGTCCATAAAGCCAACTGCTGAGTTTCTGAGGAACATATCAACGTAAGAAACTTCGCTGCAGGAATACCATTCGCGTTTCTCAGAAAGTTGCTGTTTCAATTTTGTAAAGTTACTTGTGTGACAGAAAAATACGTTTCATTTGATTTTTAAACAATGCCAGTGAGCTCTGATTCTTGTTGTTCTGACCAAAGGAGAAAGAAATCCAGAAAATCGCAGCGTCAAGCTAAATGCAGCCAATTAAAACGCTAGCTACAGCTCCTTGAAATATACGTGCATATATCGGATTGAGAACTGTGGTTAGCTTGTTTCCACCAATTTTTGCAGCAATATCAGGTAGAGGTGTCCAAAAAAAAAGTAAATATGCACGTAAAGGCCACAGCCCCGTGCAGCTATTTCTGCGGTTCTTAAACGTGATATTACCGACGTATGTGAAACCCACTCTCTTAAATGTTCTCTTCATGCCCGCGATAGCGACACCGCGATTTGGAAGAATAAAAACTAGAGAGAAAAGTTCCAAGACGTGCCTGAGTACCGCTGACGCTGGTGTAAAACATCTGCTTCAGTTTTTTTTTTACGTTGACAGCAACCGTTTATTACCGCGTTCAGCAAGAAATGATTCATATCAGCTGCCCTTTCTAGGTTCCAGGAACAAGCATGTACGGCACTCTATGCCTTTTGCCATTCACCGAAGGCGTTTTTCTATGTAAATTGTCTTGAATAAGAAGAATGGAAGCGAGAGGGAACGAAAGAAAGGAAAAAAACGAAAGACAGCAGTTTAGCACATGGACAGTCAATCTCCCTTACTAAAATTTAAAAGCCACTCTATTGCAAAAACCAGCATCTTTCACTGCCTTCCAGTGTGAAACCAGAGCGCTTTTTGGCACTAGATCGCACTGGGTACGCTGGCGCTCGCTAGGACTCACTGGGACAGCAGTGAGAACGCTGGATAAGAGCTGGGTCACACTGGAAGAGACGCTGTTTTCACTGCCATGACGCTGGGGCACACTGGTTTGTGCTGTACATGTGCTGGTTCTCGCTGAAGTTCGCTGGTTCGCACTGGAATCTGCGCTGGCTGTTTTTGTGCCGCCCTGATTCCAGTTCGCAAGGACGAGCGCTGCCGAATATTAAATGCTTTATACAATATCATCGCTTGATTCTAGTCTCTTGTCCTAAATAACGCTATATCTTGTGGTCATAAAACTCTATTTCGTGTCGCACTCTGAAATAAAGGTGCGTGAGCTGCCCTGTTTATTCATGCACATTTGACACTGAAGATCCCTCTCGTTTTTGGCATTTTCCCTTTTTACTGGGCGGATAGCTAAGTTCTTGAATGGATCCACGCAAACGCAGAGGACGCCGCGTTCTTTAGTAATTCGCACGTAATATATGACTGGGACTTGTCGCCGTTGTTTCAGTGTCGTGGAGTGGACATGAAATGCGGAAGTCGTTCAGACGCGCGCGAACGTACCCCGAGTTCGAAGCCTACCGCTGACTGATATTATCGCACCGATAACAAAGCTGAGGTGATTCGGGCGCTTCCACTTTCCCTATAGTACTAAAAAACGTCGTGAGGCTCAAATACACACATTTTAGCTTTCGCCAGCTACCCGCGCCGAGATCGGTCCCCACCGAAGCTTAGGCCTAGCGTATATCCGCCGAGTCTGTCTGCATGCTATCGACGCGTCTAGGCCCTGGAATCAAGAAATCTAACAAGGATAAATCACTAAATATTTCAGCTTTCGAATCGGTGTTCTTAAATAATTTTTTCATGTCTACAGTGCCAGCTCAAGAAGCGATAACCGCCGATGTGACGCGTCATAAACACAGGTAAATATGTTGGCGCCGAAGGCTCCCAGCACTAGCCTGCGCCTGTCTGACGAAGATATGTGAGTAGACAGGCGTGTTGACTGAAAGGCATCATAGAACTAAGAAAATGCTGCATATCCTTCTCGTGAAGAACAAGAAACGGCTGTTGAAATCGGCAGTAGCAGCCCGTACAGCCTCCCGGGTCGGCGGTTAACTTAGGACTTTTTTCGAAGGTAAAATACCAATCGCAAGTGAAAACCGATGTTGTGGCACTTCCCGGCATGCTACTGAATACGGACAACAAATTTTTCATTGTAGTACAGGCGTGAGTTTTACTTGCTGGGCGATAACGCATCTACCATGTCTGTGCGAGACGTACCTCTGCGAAACTAAACCTGCTTCTCGATTTCGACATGGCAAATTATCCGCTCATGTTCGTCTGCAGGCGTAGCGTAGCGGTAATGTACCGGGCTTAGGATATGTAGGTCGCACGATCGGATTCTGGTGGGAGCGCTTTCAGTTTCACGTTTTTTCGTTTGTTATTGCACTAAAACGTTCTTTGTTGCTTTCTGTACTAAAAATATATATATATATATACGGTGTCCAGGCACCGCGTATTTAACGTGCTGGAGCTGTTTTTCGCACCAGTAGCCAGCACCTCCCAGTACGCCGCGCCTGCCCAGCGCCCCAGCATCAAGCGCGCGGCACTGGGCCCATAATCCGGCGCACTGGGTACTGGGTTATGCAATAGGGCAGCATTATTAGAATATGTTATTTTATGTTTACCGTTACGACGTCACTTCTACGCTCCGCCCATCCTTTCCCAACTACGCGTTCGCAGCAAACCACGCACTTGAGCAGGTGACGGCAGGCGCTAGCGGCAGCAGTACATCAGAAATAGAATGACTCGTACATTACAGATAAGAGCCTTACAGAAGACTGGACGATGTGCGCGCTGAGCAGAAACAGACCACTGAAAGAATTTCGGCGAATGAGCTTGTCCTTTGAGCTTACCCAATGTCTAGCAGAGCAACCATGCCTTCCTAAACAACCCTAGCAGAGGCTGTTCAGAGCGGCATCGCCGTCGTGCGACACCTCCTCGCAGGCTGGTGGATAAGGTGATCTTCGAGACGCAGCAACTTCGCCAAGACACGCAGCTGCACTCGATTCGCTTCGCCAACCCGTACATGCCACACGCGGAGGCTGCCGCAGGAGACGTCTTCATGGTGAGCAGTAGGAGGTTGCAATTGCAGTCACCGGCCGCAAACTAGGACAGTGGTGAACGGCAAGCTTCTTGCCGTCACAAAGACGAAAACGGGGCTGTATACTGTGCCGCATGTGTGTGCAACATGAAGTGTGGGCTCAGCTTGGGGACATCTCACTCAAGAGCGTCGGGACAACAGTGAAAGGCCAGCGCGTCTCGTGGGTAGTTAAGCTTTGCGTTGGCACCCGGAACAGTAAGCGGGATTCGTAGGCAGGGATTGAAAGCAGTGAGGCTCGCAGGAAGAGGCCTGCAGGAAATACAGTCGCATGGGGTCATTTCCTAATGCACTGACATATCACGGAAAGGATTCGAAAAATTACCAGCAATACTGTTTCCCCCCTGAACTCATACTAGTAGCCATTAGTCACGGTGGGCCTGGTGTCTTGTAAATTGTTTTGCAACCTGACTTGCTGGCATGGCGTTTGGCTTGCTTGTCTTCTGTCATCACCCTCACTTTACCAAAAAACAGGAATATTCTTGAGGACTAATTGGTTTTTGTCAACCGCATTTTTACTTCTATTTAAGGAGGAGGCTTGTCTGAAGCCCTTCCAGGCAATGACTTTGGGTTCCCAAAGAATTTCCGTCACAGAACATTCGAATGAAGGACTAACAGTTGGGCGAATTGCTATGAGTTCATTTTAGGAATGGTGCCACGGGAAAGAAATCACGGAGACGAAATCATTCAATAAGATAGGCGCTTCTGTTATGGTGTCATTCCATGAGTGTGATTTTTTTTCTGTGGTGCCACTTCTAAATTGTAAATTTGAAAGCACGGTGTCGATCATGCATCGCCAGTAAATGCGATTTTGTGGATCCTTCTCAAGGCTAATAGTCTTCTGCCGCCCCAGAACGTGCTTTCAGTCTTTTTGTATTCGGTATATGTTGCTCTTGTAAACGAATACTAGTTCCCCGCCAGCCTCACACTTCTTCTTCAGCAGGTGCATCAGCCACTCGAGCGCGTTCCGAAATCTATGTTCGCTGTCCCTCTTTTGCCATGAAATCGCCCCACATGCAGTTGACCTTTTGCAGTAAACTAACCGCTCACGTCTCACGCTGAAGTGACCTAACAGCTCTCTCTCTCTCTCTGTCTCTCACAGCGGCGGCAGCTGAGCCGCGTGTGGTCTCTGCGGCAGCAGCTAGTTGCCCAAAGCGCTGCAGCGACTCACGGCTGGTGCTTCACGATCAGCCTGGGTACCATCAAGAACTACGTTGACACGCTGTACACGAAGCTCGTCTGGGTCTCCGGATACGACTACACGAGCCTGCAGGAGGTGCGTGTTTGTTCGAGGGCGGCGCCTCTCGCTAGCACATATCTCTAGAAGAAGCGCGAACTGGAAAAGTGAGGGACAGTTCATGATTCCAACAACGCCAAAATCCAAAACAAACCGAAGTAGCAGGTACGACAAGGCAAAGTATTTTAACGTTTTGATTAAAGAGAACCGTTCGTATAATCACCAGGATACTTCACCGCGAAAGCATTACATCGGCATAAAAAGCAATGGCGGGAAATTCATAACCGCGTGTCTTCACTTTAAAAGAGGGCAAAAGACGCTCGAGTCTCGCAGACCTTATCACTCCTTGGGACGTGCAATGTTTCCTTCATTTATTGTGGTCGAATTAGAGCGTTGGTACTGTAATTAAATTCTTTGAATTTCAGGCTGACACGTGCAGCTACGAAAATACTCCCCCAGATGCGGGTGTGGCTGTCTTCAGATTGTTTTGACGCTAGCGCAGGCGCTAATTAACACTTCCAGTATGTCTTATGCGAATATTTCAGACTGATATCTATAAGGAAAATAGATGTCGTTGGCAACGACTGACTCTTCTCTTTGCCTTAATTTTTCGTGTTAAGTATGAACCATTCAGCAGATCAGATTTTTCAAGTAGTAAATGTACTTGATATTTTTAGGTATAGCGCATCTGGTCACACTGAATATTTCGTAATATATGTTCGTCGTCGTCATTATAGCGCTTTCAACAAAGAGATAGGACAGCAGGAACATTGCTTAGGAACATTGTTGCTACAGCCCCGTTTCTCCTTGCTTAAAAGGACGAGAAATACCAATATCCTACAATGTCAACATTTCACTCTCCAAATTTCTGCAATAACTTGACAGCTTTTTACGGCAGTTGACGTTTTTCTCGGCAGAAAACGACATCGAAGCCCTCAGTAGAGAAAGCATCTGTGGGATGCACTATTTCAAAACACTTCCAAACATAACCTTGGTACAAGCGTATCTCTGAATAGGTGCTTGAGATCTTGTGCAATTTTACAGAAGCGTGCGCGGCTTCAAGGAAGATACTATCGACGCTTATTATCAATTCCGCCGTGAATATTTGCAGCAGAACTTGCATCTTTGTGGATTGAGTAGCCAGAAGGGTCTGCAAGTTCTTGTAATGACAAGCTTGGTTAAATGAGTGAAAAATCGGCTTCCGCACGGCAACATGGCATGCAAATTCCATCAGAGTAGTAAATGTATATATATAGTCACTATCACTATGTCGTTTCAATAAATCAAAACATTACAATCTTGGGCATTACGGGCCAAATACAAGGTATGATTATGAGGCACGCAGTGGTTGGGCACTCCGGATTAATTTTGACCACCTGGGATTCTTTAACGCGAGTGTAATGCGCGGTACACGAGCGTTCTTAAATTTCATCTCCATCGAGATGCGGCTGCCGCACAGCCGGCATTTGATCCTGCGCTCTCGGGCTTCGCAGCGCCACAACCACTACACGCCATTGCGGTGGGTGCGATAAAGTTCCATGTTGCGGCCAAACAATCAACGGCATTCTTGCCCATAGACACGCTTGAGGTAATGTTCACATGCAGGCGTTACTCTTAAGAATACTTTGATGGATTTTTCTTTTTGTGGCTTGGCAACAGTAGATGAGAAGGTGCCTTGAGTGTTATCATGTAGCTGTCAATAGTAATATTGTCACGTGGCGGTGACGTTGAAGAACACAGTAGCAATACTGGCAATACTGTGAAAGACAAAACTAACTTTTATTGGGCGAATTTGTGCCCTCAAAAACAGGCTACACTCAAAGAACGGCGACAGCGGCGAACGCAATCGGCGGTCGTCGAAAATCTGATCAGCTGGTCAAACGCGCCGGCTTTTATACATCTGTTGTCGAATGTTTCAGAGTAATCGCTGGGAGCCATTTGCCTTCCACAAAGTTCAACATTATTCGCGTCGCGCACAAATGCAATCAGATTACAGAAGGTTCAGTCACAGACAGCGGATGGAACCATCGATAACATTCCAGAAACTTCCTATACATGCAGGCGCGTTCTGAAACTGCGTGATAACATTTGTTAAGCGGTGAAACGTGGTCTCCCGAGAAAGATAAACATGTACCCGTGTCTATATGCTCTGATGGCAATTTTGAAATGGCGAAATTTAACAGTCATGATTTGCGACAAACAAACCGAGCGTTTCAGAGGCCGATGCAGGTTGGTTTCAGTACTTACTAACGATGCGACTTTAGCAGTGACGTTTTGAAATGACTATCGCGGTCTCTTGAATCTTCATAAATATTTGCTGCGTGAGCAATACTAAAAGGTGCTGGCGAAAGGCAATCTTTAGATTAATTCTACCGTTCTACTTCCTGATTATGAACCCGCCGTCGTTGCTCAGTGGCTATGGTGTCAGGCTGCCGAGCACGAGGTCGCGGGATCGAATCCCGGCCACGGCGGCCGCATTTCGATGGGGGCGAAAACACCCGTGTACTTAGATTTAGGTGCACGTTAAAGAGCCAGGTGGCCGAAATTTCCGGAGTCCTCCACTACGGCGTGCCTCATAATCAGAAAGTGGTTCTGGCACGTAAAACCTCATAATTAGATTTTTTTTTCTGATTATGAGGCACATTGAGTTGAAGACTACGGAGCAGTATTGACCCCTTCGAATTCTTTACGTGCAATCAAAAGACGGTACTCGAGCGTTTTGCATTCAGCTCTCCTCGGAATGGGGCCACTGCGGCCGGGTGTGAGCCCGCGAGCTCAAGCGCAGTGCCATAGCCAAGAAACTACCGCGGTGGGCTAAACGTAATATTTTCCAACAGAGCACTCGGCCTACAGTTGCGCAGTTGCTCGTGTCATGAAAGTCGACCGGTGCGCTTCGCTTATTTCTCCTGCCCATAGTTTTCACCAAGCGGCATTAAATTTCCAGAACTTGCACCTATATATACTTTGAGCGTGACTCCCTAGAATGTTCATTAGCACGTGCAGTAAGTAGCAACACCGCTTATGTCAGTGTTTGCTCTGTGGTAGCGACAACATGGCGCTTGGAGTGATGCTGGCAGTTTAGCTTTACGAGATCGTGGTACCACCTGTTATGGGTGGGGGAAAGGGGCGCTAGGGCGACACCGAGTTTTCGCCCATGTAGCACGTGGTCCATGATCCCGTTCACAAGGGGTAATATCAAGTGGAATTATAATCTGATGTGCGATTTCCACATTATGCATACAAAATCGACCTTTTACTGATTTGTTATTTAGCATATAATCATCTCCAATGAGCATTTGGGGGAGTGGGTTAGAAAGGATACGACAAAAATACAGGAAATAGAGAAGTAAAGAACGAGCCAAATTCTTATTTTGCCGTGTTAGCTAAGGCGTTCTAGAACATCTGATTGTGTTTCGTGTGTTGCAACACCACGTACCCAGGCACAAGAGGGTTGAATCCTCCCCCGTCTAACCGTGCGCGGCTTAACCATGTCCCGGGAAGAGGGGATCCTGAGGGTTGAACCAATGCTGAGTACTTGGACCTTGATAACCCCTTGGCGCAGTGAACATGTATTCCTTAATTTACACGCATGCGCCCACCATCTCCTGTCCCAGTACGAAGATTGATATGCCTATAAGAGTACTGGCAGGCTGCTGGAGCTTTTTTGGATGTGCCTGTGGCAATTTGAGCCCTTTATCATCATCGTCAGCCTGGTTAAGCCCACTGCAGGGCAAAGGCCTCTCCCATACTTCTCCAACTACCCCGGTCATGTACAAACTGGGGCCATGTCGTCCCTGCAAACTTCTTAATCTCATCCGCCCACCTAACTTTCTGCCGCCCCCTGCTACGCTTCCCTTCCCTTGGAATCCAGTCCGCAACCCTTAATGACCATCAGTTATCTTCCCTCCTCATTACGTGTCCTGCCCATGCCCCCCCATTTCATTTTCTTGATTTCAACTAAGATGTCATTAACTCGCGTTTGTTCCCTCACCCAATCTGCTCTTTTCTTATCCCTTTACGTTACAGCCATCATTGTTCTTTCCATAGCTCGTTGCGTCGTCCTCAATTTAATTGAACCCTTTTCGTAAGCCTCCAGGTATCTGCCCCGTAGGTGAGTACTGGTAAGACACAGCTATTATACACTTTTATCTTGAGGGATAATGGCAACCTGCTGTTCATGATCTGAGAATGCCTGCCAAACGCACCCCAGCCCATTCTTATTCTTCTGATTATTTCCGTCTTGTGATCCGGATCCGCCGTCACTACCTGCCCTAAGTAGATGTATTCCCTTACCACTTCCAGTGCTTCGCTATCTATTCTATATTGCTGTTCTCTTCCGAGACTGTTAAACATTACTTTAGTTTTCTGCAGATGAATTTTTAGACCCACTCTTCTGCTTTGCCTCTCCAGGTCAGTGAGCATGCATTGCAATTGGTCCCCTGAGTTACTAAGCAAGGCAATGTAATCAGCGAATCGCAAGTTACTAAGGTATTCTCCATTAACTTTTATCCCCAATTCTTCCCAATCCAGGTCTCTGAATACCTCCTGTAAACACGCTGTGAGTTCGTAAACACACTGGAGAGATCGTATCTCCCTGCCTGACGCCTTTATTTATTGGGCGTCAGGCCCTTAAGAGCCCTAAAAGAAATGCATTCCTTTTTTCGAACTGTCCCATTTTGCGGGTGTTTTCGCCGCCCCTAGGGAGTCAAATCGGACGTCGACTGTATATGGTCCGTGGGGCGAACGCGCGAGGGAAGGATGACGAGAACAGGAAGGACCGACGGTTTGAGGAATTAGTTGGAAGGGAAGTGTGCCGCCGCTTCTTTCAATGCGCTTGAGCTCAGAAAACAGTGTTGGCTGACGCCGAGATGCAGGTGTCCTTCATCCAAGCCAAAATAAACTCTTTCAAGCAGTGAAACGCAACACTGAGGCATTGTGCGCGGGCTGAGAGTATGTCAGGACAGTTGAAGTTGACACACCAGCTGTTGGAAGAGAATCTCACTTGTGACAATGTTCGGCCCTCAAACCAATGAACTTGCTATCAGTTGATAGATATATCTCATATTCAAAAATATGTTGCTTCTGTATGCCTCTCTTTTTATTCGTGTTTGAAAATGTTTGCAACTCTATTTGCAATGGGCTTCACCATTTTTTCCAAAGCTATGTGATTCGCTGTGCATTTTACTAACCCCTCCCTTTTGTTTTCTTTTTGAATAAAATAGACATATCTCCTTATATTCAAACTGGATTAAGTATTCCTTTATTTTGAACATGCTTACTAGGGCGACAGCATTGGGCCACATTGTGTCAGGCCGTCATGACATAAAACAAAGGTCTGTGTCACTCACGGAACTTGGCAAAGGCACTAATGGAAAACCTCGAAAACTCCGGGAATTTAGAAATGTCAACTGGGTGAAACCCTGATGTAATGATGTAAAAAATGTAATGGCCATGTATATATATCTATCTATCTATATATATATATATATATATATATATATATATATATATATATATATATATATATATATATATATATATATATATAGCCGCCTCTGTATTACGAGAGCGATGCGCCATTACATTTTTTTTGCTTGCTTAGGGAGCATGAGCCATTGCTGCGGTAAATAGTTTTTGTTTACGCAAAATTCACGGCAGCTTAGCCATAAACAACTTCGCTGTAATACCTCACGAAAATAAGAAATTATCATGAAATTTTAGCCTTAAAAATTATAAAAAAAGTTTAATACTGAAAATTTTATTCTGACCCGGTAATATGTTGGTTATCTCAAAATTTATGCGCTGTCGCTCTCATACACTCTGATTGCTTCTCACCCCTTACCACAGCCCACCCTCTCACTGCCCTCTTCCTCATGAACTTTTCCTGGACTTCGTTCGCAGGTGTGTGCCTTGTTGCGGGAAAACAAGGCCCAGATGAATAACGAAAGCGTGTCCCGGTTCGTGAAGACCGACTACGTGTTCTATACGTTCGACGACAGAGACACCATTGCGCAGAAGGTATACGCAATATGGCGCCGTTTTGCTGACGCGTTCCTCGGACAGCCGGCAGGGCACGCGCAACATGAGAGAGGAAACTGTTGTGTGGATGAAGTCTCACGCGCACTCAAAGCTGAAAGTCAGCGTCAGATATACTTACGAGAGCATTAATGCGACAAAGCAAGAATTTAGGAGTCGGCTCTAGTTCGTGCAGGTGTGTGCGTGCGTGTGTGTGTGTGTGTGTGTGCGCGCGTGCAGGTGTGGTGGTTTCAGAATACGTATGTGTCGCGCACATGTGTATAGTAAACTCTAAGTATGCCGTAAATTTTTCATGAACCAGTGCAACATGTGTATGTACATCGCTTTTTGACTTAACACAAGTGCTTGCTAGTAAACCACCATTTTTACGACGTGTCAGTGAAGGCGTTTCATTTGTGTCCCATTTCTTAAATTCTTTTCATCTTAGTGTATTTCCTGGGGAACAGTAACGTTAGAAAAATTGCAACGTTCTTAGAATAATTTAAGGTTGTTATTCATGAAAAATTTCTTCGTCACATGGATTGAAAAGATTTGAGACATTACGAATATCTGTGCCTGATCACTTATTTGAGTTCAACTGCAGGATCTGACAAGAAGTAAAAACACTTTGTATACTACATACGGAACTCCTGCCAACACTGTGCGATAAAATATATATTTGCTATCCTCGACGAGTTGCAGGAGGACTCTTCACAAAATTACACGGGAACATTGCTTGGACATATGAAATTTCGAGGCCCGGTTGACGAGTATGGCTGTGTTGCAATGCTCTCCATAGACGCGTAAATAGACAAGTGTCATTTTAAGGCGCGTTGTAATTTTGAGAAGGCGACAAGAAATAGAGTTTCGCGAAGACAGAACTGAAGTGAAAAAAAAATGCGATCCAGGCTGCCGTTTTGTCCAAACAAGATAGCGGCTTAACAGAAGACTTGGGAGCTTAACAGCATGATTGCCTGCTCACAGGAAAACTTAGTCACTGTTTCCTATGCTTATAGTAAGTTACGTTTTCTTCTCATAGGCTCGGACAAGCAGTTAAAGTAAAGCGAGAATACGTGCTTGTTCTGGTTTTCTTTTTGTCAGCGCGAGGTGGCGTCATGTCGAAGAGAGTTCTTACCGACGATTTCAGAAGCGTTTTACTACTGGGACTCGGAGCTACCTTTCTAGCTTTGAACGTACTCTGTATCCAATGCGAGGAAGAATTGCAACAGACTCTAAAGTTTCCTGTTCATGGCGGAGCCGGATTGAGCCTTCATGGTAAAGAATGCAGCAGATGCAACGTGCCCTGTTGGACTTCATGTCCAGCGAAGCTTACGAGGCAGTGTTCACGCGGGCCTTCTCGCTCAAGGATGCCCCGAACGAGGAGTTGGGCAATGCAATGCACCTTGAACGCAACCTGTGCGTTATAGGGGTTGGAAGAGGCAAGCTGGTATTCTGCGCCATTTATCCGGGCTGCCGGACCTGCCCTTGGAGGCGCATATGCGACAGTCCGCGCGGTTGCCAGACTGCGCAAGGCATGCGCCACATGAGGCCAGCTCCTTCAGTGACTCTCTCTCGTCTCACCGCAGCTTTACACGTCGCGGCCTCCTCGACCGCTTCAAACGACCGTCATGCGCAGGCCGATCACCCTCCCTTTATTTACCACTGTGTACGAGCTCATCCTTTCCTTATCACCTCTGGTTTTGTAGATGAGGTTCATCTTGATTTCATGCCATGCAACAGGAATTCTTTTTATTTTATTGACTTGCTCCATGACATTAGTCAGTAGTGCCTTGGTCTTTGGACCGAGGTTTTTCGATTAGCTGTATTTGTATTTCATCGGGTCCTGCTGGCGTATTATCAGGGACATTTTCTTGTGCTTTTTTCCAGTACACGTTTCTATGCTAAAGTTTGACCTCTTTGTTGATCTCTCCGCCTCTCTGTTGTTGCTGGGTCTCTTTGGGTGTGAACCACGATTTCTGTTGTGCCGCAGTTATCCCTAGTAACGTCTCTGATGTAACGCAGCGCAGCGTTTCCTTCGAAAATGTTACAGTGTTCATCCCTTACAGCCATTTACAAATTTTTAGTTGGAGCTGCGAATGCTCTTACATGGTTCTAGGATCTTTTTGGTGTGCCCCTGTCTCTTTTGCGAATATAATGCACCCATGTTCACTTGTGCATTTAACTTTCCCTTGAACAAACTCACTGGCAAGCGTTTTCTTTTCTAGATATTTGTTCCATATAGGGAGCAGCTCTTCTTCGTATAATCCCAACTTTTCGGTTTCTCTGTGATCCCTAGACGCCTGCTTACGCTCATGTATAGCTTGCATTATTTCCTTGTTCCACCACTTATATGATTTTTTCTGTCCAATACAGAGTTCCCAGAATGTTGTAAGAAACGCCTCCATTTTCTTATCTGCCTTTCTTGCGGTCACTGTTATTTGTTTTCGTTGATTTTTAGAAATTCTGATGCTATTATTTCGTGTTTTGCGTAAATATAGCTCCAAAAATTTATGTTCAAACGTTTATGCTCGCTAGCCAGGTTCTCTTTTCTATGTTCATCTGTCATTCGGTCTAGTCGTCCGTACTTCGTTTCTGAGACTAAGGAATAATCGATACATGACTGCCTATGTCCGCATTGCTACGTTATTTGTCCATGACACTTATTCTCCCTGTTAACTATTATAAGGTTCTGTTCATCGCGCAGATCCAGCAGTAGAGAACCCTTGTAATCAGTCTATCCGTTTAAATCCTACATGTGCTCATTCATATCTCCCACTGATATCACCTGGCCCAATTTCTTCGAGTAATTAATATCGCTTCTAATACAGTTAAGCATTTCTTTATATTTAACTTCGCTATCACTACCTGTCCGTAGGTAGGCTACTCCAAGATATGTCTTTTGCCTTTTCACGTGCCGATAATCCATAGATGCTACTTACAAGTCTATTTTCCCATTTGCCACCTGATACCCTGCCTAATTATCATGCCTACACGTCCGCCTTTCCTAGACCCAGTCATTCTGTGGCGCCCCTCACATAAAAAAATTGTCAATACCAGGTTGCTGCTCCAAATCATGCAGGTGCGTTTCGGGCAAGGCGTACAGGCTATTTGCTTCGTCATTCAGCAGCGTTCGCATTTCCACCCATTTCTTTTCTGCTTGTGATCACCCTGCATGTTTATGCAACAAATTTTACTTTCTCTCCACTTTCTGCGTTGTTTCCTAACTCCTTGTGATCTAGTTCTGCCTTTCGTTGGTGTGTCGGTACATTCAATACCTAATCTTTCTTCGTGATTGCATGGGGCCCGCCTAAACAAGCTAATGTCCGTGCCGCGAATCGACGTCCAACGGCTGTTGCTACTCTAGCGCTAAAATGTATCCCGCGCACAAAAGCACCTTCGTGGCGTGCTCGTTGCACTTCTCGGTTAATGTCAATGCCCTAAAAGTCATTGCCTTAGCGTAAAAAGCTTCCTGTTTACTGCACGCAGTGCCCTTTCCAATTGCGTAGCCTTGCCTTTCAACCTCAGGCGCAGTGTACGCTGCGGTTTGCACGTCCTTTGAAACATTCCGCAGGTCGGTAACCCCTTTGGCTATTTGCTTCGCGATCCGTGTCCCATGTCCTTGCAGTACGTCAATCACTCCGCTCATTTTCACCAATAGGTGCCTCTCCTACAATGTGTCCCACATGTGTTGCTTGGCTTTCGCTATCGCTTTCTTAATCTGTTTCCCGGAAAGCGCGCTTATCTGGACTCACTTGCCCGCACCTACCCTATCTATTACCACCCGTTCTGCTTTTCGCATGTTTTAAACACCAGCAAAAAGAACTCGACGCTTTTCCTCCTCCTCGCCGCCAAAGCTGCATCTGGGGCCGTGGTGCCCCTCCGCTCTGTCTCGTCCTCACCCTTCGCCTTGAAGTCTTAGAAGGCCGGCATGTCAGTGGTAGCCCATTCGTGACCATCACTGGCGTGTGCGCCACTGCTTTCCAGTGTGGTGGTTTGAGCTTCCTTACCTGCTCTCGCTTCCTTGCCAGCCCCGTTCGCCGTGCTCACATCGAAGCGTTCACCATTGCTTTTCGGAATGGCGGCCCTCAGCTTCATTACCTCTACCACCTTCCTCTGCTTATGTTCGCCCTTGAGTTCCTTTTCTATCTTTCCAACCGGCCTAGCTAGCGTATCCTTCTCCTGCTCTAGATGGTCTAGTCGCGACCCTAATACACATATACTACAGATAAAAAATGCCCTGGTGGCTTCGCGCGCTGACTCAAACCGCATTACTTCTAAGTCATAGGAACGCTCGCGCTCAGAACAACGCATGCGTGGGTTCCTCCTAGTTGCGACCATCGTCTTGTACTAACAAGGCCTAGCACAAAAGTAAATATACTTGTAGAAAAGAAATACAATTATTGGTTACCTGCTTACATCTAACCAAAGGGGCCAAGAAACTGAAGAGAATGAAAAATACACATAGATTGCTCGGTTAACGAAATACTTCAAATACTGAAATGAGTGAAAAATAAACTTAAGAAACTGGCAGTTTGCCCGAAAGCCGCATCATCTATTGCGACAGCAAATTGGTAGATAGCTATACGAAGGAAGGATCGCAGTTTTATCGGCTGTATAAACTTGTAGAGGTTCGCTTAATAACTGACTTAACGAGCACGGTGTCACGTGCGCGCAGGTCAACATGAACACGTCTCGCTTGATGACAGCGGAAGCTCGCTGTGAAAACGCAGTAGTGAGGAATCGCGACCGCAGCTACGGGCGAATTGACCTTCGTGCATCTCTCGTTTCAGCGCGAACGAAACCTCGAAAGCTCAGTGCATACGAAGCTACCGGCACTGCACACACACTGCGAACATCTCAGATTGCTTTGAAGATGAGGCTCGCGCGGGCGCGCACTTTGGTCACGTCCCAGATCACTTTCCAAAATACCGCTTCGCACGGCTGCGCTGTAAGCAGCCGCCGTTTCCCTCCCCTTCAGCCTCCCCTTCCCTCGCCTCACTCCCCTGCTTCGCGCGCCACAGGTGAGGGCGCGCTTCCGGCCTGCCTTCCTTGCTCTCACACACGAGATTGAGCCGTGTTCGCCGGTCCACTCTCGCGCGCTTTCACTCGCGCATGCAGCATACGGCGCCCAGCTCATATTTTATCGCTCTTGGACTTTATTCAGAACCTCACGGCGACGCCGACGGCAGAAATACGCCTGGAGTGTCCGCATAATTGCTATCTTCATAGAAAACACATCGTTTTGGTGCGCTGGCCCTGCTACTTGACATGAAAACTGTTTACAGCGCAAACACATGCAACCACAAAGTATAAGGGACAGGACACAAGCGCTGACTGTCAACTTACTTTTATTAACGGAAGACGGGTGCCTTATATAAGGGGAAAGGCAGAAGTGAAGGGGGAAGGGAGTGATACAATCGGGGAAAATGACGATGCGCATCGATGAACGAACGTGCCAGCAGTCAACGCATTCAGACGCGAAGAAACAAGAAAACGAAAAAAGTAGACAAACACTAACAAAAGGCGAGTGATACTAAGATACAATGAAATCAGTAAGCAGCCGCTTCCAAAAAATGAAGCTCTGCCGCAAAAAGCGATACAGAAGGGGTGCTTACGCACTTGCTGCCATATGTGTGTATGTAGAACGCTTCCAAACTGACGCGCGCCGTCGCGTCGGCACTTTTGCCGAGAATCTTCGTCTCTCCCAAACGAGCCTCGCATCCTGTGCATCCAATTACATGCGCGACCAAATGTGCGTACTTGTCCTTTAAGTTGCTTAATTTTCGGGCATGTTCCCCCAAGCGTTCATTAATGCAGCGGCCGGTTTGGCCGACATAAGCCTTTCCACACTTCAAGGGAATGGCGTAGACCACTCCTGTGGCACACTTGATGAACGGCTTCTCATGTTTTAGCTGGCAACCTCTTTTTTAGAGTTGCAGATGCGTGGGCATAACTGTGCCAGCTTGTTGGGTGCCGAAAAAACAACGGAAACACCATGCCTGTTGGCTACCTTCTTAAGACTGTGCGAAGTCTTGTGCAGGTACGGCACAACCAAAGGCTTGTCGGTCTTCCGACGGTCATCTTTTACTCGTGTTCCCAGTTTTGGCTTCTGAAAGAGGGTCTCAGCCACCGCAATCAAAACCGAATGGGGGAACCCGGCCGCCACAAGTCGGCTGGCCTGATTCTCAAAACTTGTCTGCATCAGGTGCGGGCACGATTTCTGAAGAGACGATTCCAAACAGTGCGACGCTATAGCTCTTTTTACAGTTTTGGAATGCACTGAATCATATGGCAGCAAGTCCTCTTTTGCGCGAGGGAAGTAGCCCCAGCAAACGTGCTCTTCATCAAAGGTTAGTCTCAGGTCTAAAAACTGTAAGGCGTTTGCGTCAGGTAGTTCGTGGGTAAAATTTAGCCCAAGTGCATGCTTGTCAAATGCGTTTAAAACTTCACCTACTGTAGAGAGGTAAGTGAAGGCCGTCTGCTTCTTTAAAAGCACTAAAAAGTCATCTACGTATCTAAAAACCTTGAAAACGAACCCCCCCAAAAAAAGACCTATCAAAAAAATCTATCTACCTTTGCTAGAAAAATATCGCAAAGAATTGGAGCCACGCAGGACCCAATGCAGATACCGTTGCGCTGCAAAAAAGGCAGGTTGTCATAAACAATACAAGTAGATTTCAGGTAAAACTGCAATAACGATATAAAATTATCTACTGACAAGCCTGTTGAATTCCGGAATGACACTTCGCCGTTTGCTTCTACGCATTCTCTAACAGCCAACAAAATCTGACCTTGAGGCACAGAATAAAACAAGTCTTGTACATCTACGGAAAAGCCAAAGCCAATGTTGTCTGTGCTCTCAAGAAACAGCGCGACATCCGTAGATTTCTTTGTTAAGAACGGATCATCCAAAGCAAGCGTTTTGAGATGCTTTTGCAGAAACCGACTAACGTTTATTTGCCACGAACCTTCTTCAATAACGATAGTCTGGAATGGAATATCTGGTTTGTGGGTCTTGGCTGTAAAAAATGCGTTTAGGCTACTACCTCTGCTATTAGCAATATCCCTCGCAAGTTTGTCAAGATTTAATTCCCTGCAGAAGTTAGAATTCAGCGCATTCCAAAACTGTAAAAAGAGCTATAGCGTCACACTGTTTGGAATCGTCTCTTCAGAAATCGTGCCCGCACCTGATGCAGACAAGTTTTGAGAGTCAGGCCAGCCGACTTGTGGCGGCGGGGTTCCCCCATTCGGTTTTGATTGCGGTGGCTGAGACCCTCTTTCAGAAGCTAAAACTGGGAACACGAGTAAAAGATGACCGTCGGAAGACCGACAAGCCTTTGGTTGTGCCGTACCTGCACAAGACATCGCACAGTCTTAAGAAGGTAGCCAACAGGCATGGTGTTTCCGTTGTTTTTTCGGCACCACAACAAGCTGGCACAGTTATGCCCACGCATCTGCAACTCTAAAAAAAGAGGTTGCCAGCTAAAACATGAGAAGCCGTTCATCAAGTGTGCCACAGGAGTGGTCTACGCCATTCCCTTGAAGTGTGGAAATATGTCGGCCAAACCGGCCGCTGCATTAATGAACGCTTGGGGGGACTTGCCCGAAATTTAAGCAACTTAAAGGACAAGTACGCACATTTGGTCGCGCATGTAATTGGATGCACAGGATGCGAGGCTCGTTTGGGAGAGACGAAGATTCTTGGCAAAAGTGCCGACGCGACGGCGCGCGTCAGTTTGGAAGCCTTCTACATACACAAATATGGCAGCAAGTGCGTAAGCACCCCTTCTGTATCGCTTTTTGCGGCAGAGCTTCATTTTTTGGAAGCGGCTGCTTACTGATTTCATTGTATCTTAGTATCCCTCGCCTTTTGTTATTGTTTGTCTACTTTTTTCGTTTTCTTGTTTCTTCGCGTCTGAATGCGTTGACTGCTGGCACGTTCGTTCATAGATGCGCATCGTCATTTTCCCCGATTGTATCACTCCCTTCCCCCTTCACTTCTGCCTTTCCCCTTATATAAGGCACCCGTCTTCTGTTAATAAAAGTTCGTTGACAGTCAGCGCTTGTGTCCTGTCCCTTATACTTTGTGGTTGCATGTGTTTGCGCTGTAAACAGTTTTCATGTCAAGTATGCACCAACTCGCCCAGAAAGAAGTTTTAATGAAGTACCTTTCTTGTTCAGTGGGCCCTTCCTTCTGTGTTCTTCCCTCTTCTTGCATCACTGGCCTTTTACTGACCCACATCGTGAACGCTACATGCCGGGCAAGACGCTACGCCTTCTGTATCCGCAAGGGCCTCGTCCCAGATGAAGTAAGTGCTCTCTTTGGCCCTGTAAAACCGTCGTGGGGACACGTTAAAAGACTGTGCAGATTAATGCGGTCAGAACTGTGGCGGCAAGTTCGTCTGTTTCAAGATTGGCTTCGATTGCTTTGCTACGTTGACCACCCCGGATGGCTCGCCGCAAGAAAGCTAGCGTCACTGATGAAAACAGCTGCTCAACTCACGGAGTACCATTGGAGGTGCCTTCTGAACCTGTTGCTGTCTTGTCTAGGCATCAGGGACACTACACAAGGGAGTAAAAGAAGTGTAACCGTCCTTGGAAATGTTTCCCTGCCTGAGAATGTAACACGTCTCCTGCAGAAGGGCCCAAAATATGGTTTGGAGCCTCGTGTCTCAGCCCATGAGCTGATTGCAACGAACAGGAAATTGGCCATGAAAGCGAGAAATGAAGAGGACCGGGACCGCTGCCTTCTTGAGGGTGTAGACTGTCTGCGAAAGTGCTCACCAAACGTTCTTGACGCGCAGAATCATAGAAATGTGTTAAATGGTGTGGTTTCTTTGTTTAAAAGAAAGAACCTTATGCTTGTTCAAGCAGACAAAGAGACAGGGTTTGTTGTTCTACCAAAGGGAATGTTCAATGAAAAAGCGCAAGTGGCAATCAATAAGAATTTTGAGCCCATTAAGAAGAGTGCCGTTAGGGTCAAGACCAAGTTTATTAACTTCTGCAAGAATTAAATCTTGACAAACTTGAGAGGGATATTGCTAATAGCAGAGGTATTAGCCTAAACGAATTTTTACAGCCATGACCCACAAACCAGATATTCCATTCCCGACTATCGTTAGTGAAGAAGGTTCGTGGCAAATAAACGTTAGTCTGTTTCTGCAAAAGCATCTCAAAACGCTTGCTTTGGATGATCCGTTCTTAACAAAGAAATCTACGGATGTCACGCTGTTTCTTGAAGCACAGACAACATTGGCTTTGGCTTTTCCGTAGATGTACAAGACTTGTTTTATTCTGTGCCTCAAGATCAGCTTTTGTTGGCTGTTAGAGAATGCGTAGAAGCAAACGGCGAAGTGTCATTCCGGAATTCAACAGGCTTGTCAGTAGATAATTTTATATCGTTATTGCAGTTTTACCTGAAATCAACTTTTATTGTTTATGACAACCTGCCTTTTTTGCAGCGCAACGGTATCTGCATTGGGTCCTGCGTGGCTCCGATTCCTTGCGATATTTTTTTAGCAAAGGTAGATAGATTTTTAGATAGGTCTTTTTTGGGGGGGTTCGTTTTAAAGGTTTTTAGATACGTAGATCACTTTTTAGTGCTTTTAAAAAAGCAGACGGCCTTCACTTACCTCTCTACAGTAGGTGAAGTTTTAAACGCATTTGACAAGCATGCACTTGGGCTAAATTTTACCCACGAACTACCTGACGCAAACGCCTTACAGTTCTTAGACCTGAGACTAACCTTTGATGAAGAGCACGTTTGCTGGGGCTACTTCCCTCGCGCAAAAAAGGACTTGCTGCCATATGATTCAGCGCATTCCAAAACTGTAAAAAGAGCTATAGCGTCGCACTGTTTGGAATCGTCTCTTCAGAAATCGTGCCCCGCACCTGATGCAGACAAGTTTTGAGGATCAGGCCAGCCGACTTGTGGCGGCGGGGTTCCGCCATTCGGTTTTGATTGCGGTGGCTGAGACCCTCTTTCAGAAGCCAAAACTGGGAACACGAGTAAAAGATGACCGTCGGAAGACCGACAAGCCTTTGGTTGTGCCGTACCTGCACAAGACTTCGCACAGTCTTAAGAAGGTAGCCAACAGGCATGGTGTTTCCGTTGTTTTTTCGGCACCCAACAAGCTGGCACAGTTATGCCCACGCATTTGCAACTCTAAAAAAAGAGATTGCCAGCTAAAACATGAGAAGCCGTTCATCAAGTGTGCCACAGGAGTGGTCTACGCCATTCCCTTGAAGCGTGGAAAGGCTTATGTCGGCCAAACCGGCCGCTGCATTAATGAACGCTTGGGGGAACATGCCCGAAAATTAAGCAACTTAAAGGACAAGTACGCACATTTGGTCGCGCATGTAATTGGATGCACAGGATGCGAGGCTCGTTTGGGAGAGACGAAGATTCTCGGCAAAAGTGCCGACGCGACGGCGCGCGTCAGTTTGGAAGCCTTCTACATACACAAATATGGCAGCAAGTGCGTAAGCACCCCTTCTGTATCGCTTTTTGCGGCAGAGCTTCATTTTTTGGAAGCGGCTGCTTACTGATTTCATTGTATCTTAGTATCCCTCGCCTTTTGTTAGTGTTTGTCTACTTTTTCGTTTTCTTGTTTCTTCGCGTCTGAATGCGTTGACTGCTGGCACGTTCGTTCATCGATGCCCATCGTCATTTTCCCCGATTTTATCACCCCCTTCCCCCTTCACTTCTGCCTTTCCCCTTATATAAGGCACCCGTCTTCCGTTAATAAAAGTTAGTTGACAGTCAGCGCTTGTCCTGTCCCTTATACTTTGTGGTTGCATGTGTTTGCGCTGTAAACAGTTTTCATGTCAAGTATGCACCAACTCGCCCAGAAAGAAGTTTTAATGGCCCTGCTACGCTGAGAAAGCACTTCGCACGTCTGTTGCCTTTGGCGTCACTCTCTCGGTTGAAACCAAAGGGAAGAATGTGACGCTAGACGTCCGCAAGAGCGCGCATCTAGCGCCTTGCAAGAGGCCGTGAAAGCAACACTTACCGTGACGGCGCAGCCAAGACCTAAAGAGTGGCACGATTTTATCGACCACTTCGCAAAAAGAACAAAAACAAAAAAGCACTCGTGTGATGGCGTCCAGAAAGGGCTACGTGAGCTTATTTTCACTTTATAGCCAAGCTGTTAGCCTCTAGTTAGTCGGAATTTTTGTTGGCTCACCCAAAAAAATAGCAGCTGAAAAAGGAGTTTTGTGTTCGAACTTCTGCGTAACAATATTATGCTTTCTCGTACATTCGAACTACAATCCGATGTTATCATGTCTGTTGGTTGTGCGTAAGTCATACTTTACAAATTGATTGACGGATTTTATTTTGACAAATTCAATTAGTTCAATAACGAGCTTGCGTTAGCCGTAGGCACTACAAAAATGAGGATGTATGCTTTGTTTACGGTGCCGTCATGTAGACGGAACGTAGACCTTACGAAGTACGTTCCAGAGCTCAAAATCCGAATGTATTTGCTTGAATTTCAATCGAAGTACTCTTGCTCTGAATTCTAAAAAGACGCATCGAAGTCACATGTTGGCGTATCTTATGCGGCTGTTGGTCCTTCTTTCTGTGAATCTGAACGCCCAAACAAATATCTTTACTGTAGAAGCCTATGCAGTATTGTGTGCGGTGAAACGCATAAAGTAATTAAAACTAGAAAAGGCAGTAATATTCCCAGACTCGTTGAGTGTTAGAAAAACGGTAATAATGTTACAAAAGCACAAAAATCTTGATTTCATTAAGCTTTACTCACTCTTGTGCGTTTATTCATAAGGTATACACGTGACAATATGCTGGGTTTCCGGGCATAGAGGAATCAATGGTAATATGCTTGCCGATGAAATCGCCAAATCAATAGCATCACAAGATGTTATTCTTACCGTTGCTGCCCCTGCCACAGATCTGATGTCTTTCCTACGACAGCAACTGTGAAGCCACTGGAAACGCTTGTGGGACCCTGAAGGGAACAATAAGCTTCACGTGATTTAGCCGCAGTGAGATTTCTGCCCTCTGCAACGAAAATATGGCAAAATATCTCCTATTCTGGCGACTCACGATAGGTCCCACAAATGCTACTAAATTTTCTGAAGGCTTGTAATCAACCACCAACCTGCGGTAGATGTGGAGAGAGGCTGACCGTCCGCGACGTTCTCCTGAAGACACGTTCTCCGTGTCCAGAAGCTGAAAGAAATACTTTCCTCTAGTATACCCTGAACATATTCCCCTCCATCCAGTAATGTTTCTTGGTGCGGAACCATTTTGTTACCCGAAAGTTGTTCTTTGATTTTTTTATGATGTTGTATTGCGTGTTATTAGTTCAAGAAATTCGGTGCACATCCTCTCGACCGAGGATTTTGCTGCGATGATATATTGTACTGCACATGCCTCCAGCCCCTTGTGTTTCAAGGGTTCTGTTAAGCTGAAAGGTTTTCCAGAAAAAATGGGTGAACATCTGTACATAATGGTTTTCAACCCTCCGAATTTGAATATCGTATCGAAATTGAGCGAAAGAAAGCGCAAATATATTTTATTTCAACGAAAAGTGCAGCAGCGGACACGCCCAGCTCGCGCGTCTCGTTTCCGCCTGTGATTGGTCGGGCGCCTCGTGACGTCAACACTAGTGTTCGTCCACAGAAAAGCTCCTCTCTATGGGGGTGCACAATACCTGGGACGAAATAGCGGAGGCTGTCAGAATTTCGCAGCTTGAAAGATTAAGCCGAACGACCACGGGCAGAGCTATCCTCGAAATGGTAGGCCTGCAAAGAGATAGGGGACTACGAGGCAAGACAAACATCCCGCTGGACTGCCGAGAAAATATAATCATTCCCCCCCTTCCTCGTAACATGCATCCCATATTCAACACGGAGAGGAGGGAAAAGAGAGCAGAAGCACTAATCAAACGCTTTGATTCAATGGACAGCAAGTCGGTTGCGTACGTGGACGCGGCAAGTGGCAAGTCGGGTGCGGCGGTTGCCTCGGTGCTCGACGGCCGAGGTGCCCCCGTATCGGCCGCCACCATTAGAAGCCGCAATTTGGAAACGGCTGAACAAGTTGCGATAGCGCTTGCTTGCGTGGGAACGGAAGCAAATTTCATAATTAGCGATAGCAAAACGGCCATCTGGAATTTTGGAAAGGGGCAGGATCTCGCCGGAAGCGGCAAGGGTTCTGGCCAGTAGACGGCTGAACAGAAAAATTAGCCTAATTTGGACCCCTGCACACACGTCCGTTCCTGGCAACGAGGCGGCCCACGAGTTAGCCCGAGCTCTCTACTTCCGGGTGGCTGTGGAACCGCCCGACTGCCGGAACATGGACGAGCGTCTGCAAAATTATACGGAGATTGTCGAAAATTATCGGCTACGCAGGAGACTGGTGCCACCACCGGATAAAAGTCTAAACAATAGAGAGGCAGTCGCATGGCGGCGCCTGCAAGCTGGGAACTTCGTAAACCCGGTCTGGGCATACCATGTTATGCATGATAGAGAAACCGATGAGTGCAAACACTGTGGGGCGAGAGGGACCCTCGATCACATAATCTGGGAATGCGCTAGCTCACCAGGGGCTAAAGCAAACATAAATTGTAGAGAGGCCTGGGAAGCCCTGCTGCGGAGCGAGGACCCTACTCCACAGCAACACGCCATCCGCCTGGCGGAAGAAGCCGCGAAGAGTCAAGACCTCTTTGCTTGCTTCTAATCGCGGAGGTTCCGGCCCCCGTCCCCAAGGCCTGTGTGCCGGGGACGGGGAGTAGGGGCCTCCTTATCCGGCGGTACAATAAAGTTGCTATCATCATCATCATCATCATCGTCCGAACCGACCGCTGCCGCTACACATGAAGCGCGGTGCCAGGTAGTTTGGTGCTGTTTTTCTGAGACGGTAATGGAAAACTTAGAGAGGCTGCGTTTTTCTGAGGAGTTCGGCGTTACACCCTACATGTACGAGCCGATTGCGAAGAGGCGGCCTCTCGAAGAAGCAAACGATGCTGGTGCGAGCAGTGCTTTCGACGCGAACGAAAGCGAAGTCTTGGGATCTCCTCGTGTTGGAACTGCTCTTTGGTGAGTATGTTTTTTGCAAAGCGATCTAGTGATCTCGCCGATCTTTCGCCGATCTAGTGAGCTCGTTTCCGGTCAAACAACTGTAGTGTTGTGTTCCTGCATGCCTCCTCGTGGAACGTAAGCGGGGATGCGATCGTCGGCATTTGTGCGCTGTCCAAAGCTGTCGGCAATCTACAAAGACGGTTTAAACGCGTGAAAAGCTTCCCGGTTCATGCAGTACGTGTAGTGACCTTCATCTGTGCGCCATCCGCACGCGTAACCGAAGTCGTAATGGCGGCGGATTCCGTCGGCTACGTGAGACGGTCGGTTTCTCGCTGTGCGCGAGAGAAGGGGGGAACGTAGCGTCCTGGCGTGCGCCGGCTTTCCAGCACATGCAAACTCTACATTTGCACTGCGTTATGGTAGCTGCATGCAGGCTGTTTTACAACACACGTGCAAATAGAAAATTCGCGGCGCTTTGCGACGAAACCTGCGTCAAGGGCGGGAGATAAACATGCACCTTCCTTTCAGCGTGCTAACACGAAGGAGCTCGCAGTAAATCAAAATCCAGGTTTGGGCGAGTTCGTGTATTCATAAGGCCTTCCAACACCAGTTATCATAAGACAGTCCGCACTCTTGCCGTCTTTGTTTTCGTTGCTCCGATCTTTTCGCGCTGCGTTTAGAAAACCTGCTAGTGGCAAGTAGTCCTCTCTCATTCTGTGGCCATATACAGCAACTGCGCAGGCCGAATTGCAGGGCTGGCCGTATACGTCGGGTTCTCACCTCAAGGTTCCATCTTTTCGCGAAAACTAGCCTTGACAGCGGGGACGAGCTCCTTGTGTACGCGAACACTGACGGCACTGCGCCGGGCCTTAGACGAGCCGACTTGACTGGCAAACCCAACGCACGTTTTAATGATAAATTCTGGTGATAATCTTCGTCACGGAAGTGGTTGGAGCACAGCACTGTTGTTCTTGAGGGTTTGAAATTCTTTCGCTTCACAGCAGCCTTCCACTTCGTTAAAAGCTTCTTGTCTTGTGGGAAGTAATGGAAGACAACATCGTCGCGGCCGCTGGTGTTCGTGCAACCGTAGGCTGCACAGAAAGCCGGCATGATCGGCCCACCACTTCAGTTGATGCTGCGCACTTTGACTACTACTCTACATACATGCAGACGCACCAACAAAGGAATGCAGGGTCGATCGAAGCAGATTACGATGGCACGCACGCAGAAATAAGCGCGGTCAGGCACGGTCACGGAGGCTGCGAAGGAACGGATGATGATGATGATGACGATGATGATGATGATGATAGCAACATTATTGTACCGCCGGGTAAGGAGGCCCCTACTCCCCGTCCCCGGCCCACAGTCCTTGGGGACGGGGGCCGGAACCTCCGCGATTAGAAGCAAGCAAAGAGGCCTTGACTCTTCGCGGCTTCTTCCGCCAGGCGGATGCCGTGTTGCTGTGGAGTAGGATCCTCGCTCCGCAGCAGGGCTTCCCAGGCCTCTCTACAATTTATGTTTGCTTTAGCGCCTGGTGAGCTAGCGCATTCCCAGATTATGTGATCGAGGGTCCCTCTCGCCCCACAGTGTTTGCACTCATCGTTTTCTCTATCATGCATAACATGGTATGCCCAGACCGGGTTTACAAAGTTCCCAGCTTGCAGGCGCCGCCATGCGACTGCCTCTCTGTTGTTTAGACTTTTATCCGGTGGTGGCACCGGTCTCCTGCGTAGCCGATAATTTTCGACAATCTCCGTATAATTTTGCAGACGCTCGTCCATGTTCCGGCAGTCGGGCGGTTCCACAGCCACCCGGAAGTAGAAAGCTCGGGCTAACTCGTGGGCCGCCTCGTTGCCAGGAACGGACGTGTGTGCAGGGGTCCATATTAGGTTAATTTTTCTGTTCAGCCATCTACTGGCCAGAACCCTTGCCGCTTCCGACGAGATCCTACCCTTTCCAAAATTCCAGATGGCCGTTTTGCTATCGCTAATTATGAAATTTGCTTCCGTTCCCACGCAAGCGAGCGCTATCGCAACTTGTTCAGCCGTTTCCAAATTGCGGCTTCTAATGGTGGCGGCCGATACGGGGGCACCTCGGCCGTCGAGCACCGAGGCAACCGCCGCACCCGACTTGCCACTTGCCGCGTCCACGTACGCAACCGACTTGCTGTCCATTGAATCAAAGCGTTTGATTAGTGCTTCTGCTCTCTTTTCCCTCCTCTCCGTGTTGAATATGGGATGCATGTTACGAGGGAGGGGGGGAATGATTATATTTTCTCGGCAGTCCAGCGGGATGTTTGTCTTGCCTCGCAGTCCCCTATCTGTTTACAGGCCTACCATTTCGAGGATAGCTCTGCGCGTGGTCGTTCGGCTTAATCTTTCGAGCTGCGAAATTCTGACAGCCTCCGCTATTTCGTCCCAGGTATTGTGCACTCCCATAGAGAGGAGCTTCCCCGTGGAGGTGGTAATTGGTAAGCCTAAGGCCCTTTTTATGCACCGTCGAATGAGCGAGTCGAGTTTCCTCCTCTCCTCCGACCTGATGTTTAAGAAAAGCGTGGCATAGCAGACGCGGCTTATTACGTATCCTTGGGTTAGCTTAAGCAAGCTTCTTTCCCTCAGGCCTCGCCTTTCAGCGCGACGCTTCTAAATATGCCAAGTGCTTGTGTAGCAAATCCCTCTAGATTTTTGATTGTCCCATCATTATATCCGTTTTCCTGTATGAAAAGTCCTAAGATTCTGATTTGGTTTACCCTTGGGACTGGTTTCCCCTCTACTTTAATGTCAAAGTCCCAGCTACGCTTGCACCGGAGCGACTTTGGGTTGTAGACGAATAACTCCGATTTTTGCGGAGAGCCTGAGAGACCCCTACTGGCCGCATAGTCCACGACAGTGTCCGCCGCCGCCTGCAGGCGCTCCTCGATGCTCGCATCGCTCCCTTGGTTGGCCCAGAGGGTGATGTCATCCGCATAAATACTGAAATTTAGCCCCTGTATGTTTCTCAGAGCTTCGGGGAGGCCCCTCATCGCCACGTTGAAGAGGAACGGGGAAAGAACCGAGCCCTGCGGCGTGCCCCTGCTTCCTAATTTCAGTGTAGGAGATTCAATATCTTGGAACTTCAAGCAGGCAGTTCTGTCTGACAAAAAGTCCTTAACATAGTCGAATGTTCGCGCGCCTACACCGATTTCTTGGGGACCGTGGAGTATCGCTTCGTGTTTAACATTATCAAAAGCCTTTGTCAAGTCCAGGCCGAGGATTACCTTGGCGTCTCTAGAACGTGAGTCGATTATGTCATGTTTTAGTCGGAGCATCACGTCCTGCGTGCACAAGCCCGGTCGGAAGCCGATGATCTCGTGCGGCCACAGGTCGTTCTGCTCCATAAAGTGCGTCAGTCTGGTCTGGACTACACGCTCCATCAATAACCCCATGCATGAGGTTAGAGAAATGGGTCTTAGATTTTCTAGTTTAGGCGGTTTGCCCGGCTTTGGAATTAGGATCACATATCGGGACGAAAAAAGGAACGGAACATTAGTGTTGACGTCACAACACCGCGGTTTGCGGTCTCCGCTCGCATCGTCAGCGTCAGCAGCAGCGCGCGGCATTCGACGGGAGGCGGAGCTACAGCGCAATTTTAACCGACGATTACGTCGCTCCAAATTGAAAAAAAAACTCCGAATTTTACCTACATGGTTTTTAAGGTTCCCGCATCCGTATATGAGCGTCTTATTGAATTCGACAGACTCTCCAGCTTCCCTTTAACCTAGTATTGGCGAGTGTTGCCTACAGGCAACATGTCAGAAAATTTTTTTTCTTGAGGAGCGTCAGTATTGAGTACGAAGTTCCTGGGTAAATGTCTTACGCCAACGATGAACGACAGGCAGCAAGCTGTATTTTTGTTTTTAGAGCAGGAACACTGCACGAGGAAGAAGATTCGCACTCGACTCACTCTCTCTTGAAAGCAAGGTCAGAGGAGGCACGCCGATGCAAGATATCCAGAGCAGTGGTGTCACGCATGTGATGTAAGGCAAAGGAAATGTATACTTATGGTGCAAATATCATGAGTGCTGTCTCTAGGAATTGGAAACGAAGCCTTTAGTGTCTTGGGGCGAAGCCCACTTCCTGTTTTATTGCCTGGGGTTTTCCTCCTACTGCCAAAAAAGTTTCGGCAAAAATCTTTTCTTTTTTTGCTTATGCTTATTCTTGATATGTTTTTCGCATTTAGATAAAAATTCACCGTAACCTTAAATTGTTAGGATAGTAGTGCTTCTCTGACATACTTTAATAGATCATGTCATCCTTCCACTATGTTTCTTTTGTGCTCTTATACTTCATTAATCGTTGCCACTGTCTTGCTGCATATACATTTTACGCACTTTAAAGCGACTGCTTTCCAAGGCCTCGTTACGGCCACGTCATGTGTAACTCTCGTAATTCATCGCTACATTAACTCATTTAGCAATAGCCTGCCGCTCTTGGGCATGCTTGCTCTTTGCACCACAAAACACCATATTTTATTTTATTTATTTATTTACATATAGTGCCATCTTGCGTAGCAAGATATTGCAGGAGTGAGTGCATACGTATGTCAATCAATTGAAGAATACATTTGAGTGGCAAAACGAAAACAAACAATAGAAAAAAAATATCAGGAATAGCTAGTTCATTAATGAACATGATTAGGTAATATGTGGGCAAATACATCACTTGGTAACTCGCGCAAGGACCCCTCAAGGCCATTACAAATCACAATTGTATGCGGAAGAAAGAAAACTTAAAACAATCAATCGTTGCATTCAAAGAAACAATGTTAAGATTGTGGTGAAGAGCAAGACGAAGAAGGCGCTCTTGTGTCGGCTGTGCGCATGTTCAGCGTTCATCTACTGCCAGTGCTACTAGACTGTGCCTAGTAGATGAGTAGGCTGTATGGACGAGAGCCCTCGTGTACTATGGACACAATGCTCCCATACCGACCCGATGCTTCCGAATGCACGCCTGTGTCTGAAGCCGCCAAATACGCCGAGGACTGTAGGCAGCTCGCGCGAACCCTTACGACCGCTGCTCAAGGTCGTCAAAAGCTGCGGCGTGACAGTGACGCGCTTACACCAGTTTTCCCGACTGGTTCCCTTGTTTGGTTGTGGGTCCCGCCTCACAGCCCTGGCCTTTCGACCAAACTCCTTGCATGCTATGATGGCCCCTACCGCGTCATAGACCGTACCTCCGCTGTCACCTATGTTGTCGAACCTGTGACACCTTCACCCGACCATAGGCATCGCGGGCGTGACACGGTTCATGTCAACCGACTTAAGCCGTACTATGACCCCCTCATCCTACCTACGCCGTAAGTCGCCAGGATGGCTCCTCTTCTCTCCCGGGGGCAATTGTGGTGAAGAGCAAGACGAAGAAGGCGCTCTTGTGTCGGCTGTGCGCATGTTCAGCGTTCATCTCCTGCCAGTGCTACTAGACTGTGCCTAGTGCCTCGTAATAAATCATCTTATTACAAGATGATGACTTCTTTTGGTGGGCCGAGAAGAAGGGTTAGTGAAAACAATAGGTGCATTGGCATAAGTTTTCCCATGAACAATTTTATCTAGCAGAACAACACGGTCACAAGTACGTCTATGGGCCAGTGGCTTTAGTAGTAGCTTACTCGCATATGTGATGTCGGTGAGAAATGGCGGTCATAACGATTATATATAAACCTTATGGCCTTTATCTGAATAGACTCAAGCATGTCTATGTCATTGGAATGATGTGGCGACCACACTGCCGACGCGTATTCAAGTAGAGGCCTTATTAGTGATCTGTATGCAGTTAATTTACATTCTTTAGTTGCATCTCGTAAGTTTCTTTTAAGAAAACCCAGTTTTCTCAACGCCTTGTTGGTTATACAGTTAATGTGAGCATGCCATATTAGATCAGGGGAGAAAGTAACACCAATGTATTTGAACGTGTGGACGCTTGCAAGCTTGTGCGCTTCATTAAAATATGTAAATTGTAATGGTTGTTTTTTATTCGAAAAAGTGATTGATACGGTTTTCTTTAAATTAAGTGACATTTGCCATGTTCTGCTCCATTCGCAAAAACGGGTGAAGACTTCATTCAGCTCCAACTGATCATGATTACTACTTATAGTAGAATAAAGGACGCAGTCATCAGCATATAGTCTTATTTTGACAGAAGTGCCCGCGGTTACTTCAACGACATCATTTACATAGACTACAAACAGCAAATGACCCGAGACCCTGTGGACCCTGTGGTACACCGGATGTAACATTGAGACGAGATGAGTGAACATGTTAAATGCAACAAACTGGGTTCTTGTGCTTAGGTAGTCCTGTATCCAACCTAGTAATTTATAATCATGAATTATTGCCCTGAGTTTAATCAGAAGCTTTTTATGGCACACTGTGTGAAAAGCTTTACTGTAATCAATAAAAATGGCATCAAGTTGTCCTCTAAGGTTAAGTGTGGATGCAATATCATGGGAGAATTCCAGAAGTTATGTTATCGTGGAGAATCCGGAACGGAAGCCATGTTGAGCATGCGAAAGAACAATATGTTCAGATAAGTACTCAATGATATATTTATGAATAATGTGTTCCAATAGTTTGCAAGATGTTGATATTAAAAAAAATAGGTCTGTAGTTAGATATTTCCTGCTTATTACCATCTTTGTGAATGGGAACAACCTTAGCACATTTCCAGAGTATTGGAACAGTGGATGATTCTACAGATTTCGAAAAAATTAGGTACCGAGAGCTCCATTCAGAATACCGCCGTAAAAACATATCTGATATATTATCTGGCCCAGTACTTTTCATAGTGTCGATATTGAGTATAAGATTATGTACACCAGCTGAAGTGATTACCATACTAGGAAAAGGTGATGACTAAAGAGTAGTGCAAAACGTGGGGGTGCGTCCATCATAACAGGTGAACACTGATTTAAAGTAATTATTAAAGGCTTAAGTAATGCTAAGATTACCTGAGCATGGTTGATTAGCAATTATGAATGAAGGAGAGCTCTGACTTGGTGGACTGATGGTTCGCAGAACTTTGATGGTTTGTTTTTAATAAAGTATGACAAGGTGCTATTAAAATAGAAACTTTTCACATTTGACATAGCAGATTTTAAGTTGTTTTTAAGTGTGGTCAATACTGAAGCTTTCATTGGATTGTTTGCATAGGGTTGTTTGCGCAGACGCCTGATGCGACGAATTAGGTGTATAATTTCACGTGTGTACCAAGGGTGCTTGGGATTGCGCTTTATACATTTGGTTGGAATGTAATCAGTTATACATTGATATACAATTGAGCAAAAACGGTTCACTAACACGTTAATAGAGGAATGGTTCACGCAACTCGAAAACTCATCAAAAGAGCATGCGAGTAACTCAGTTATGGAGTTGTCGTCAGCCAGTTCAAAGTTCAATACTGTCTGATCTGAAGGGCGCTCAGGCATAGTTGCTAAATTCAAATAAACAATGACCCCCTTATGGTCCGAGAGGCCTTCAACGATAGTACAATCGTAACCATTTTGTTTAAGTTGCTCATTTATGAAAACAAGATCTAAAATTGAGCTTTCTCGGGTTGCGGAATTCACAATTTGCGTCAGATCGAAAGAAATAGACATGTTAATCAAGTAATCACAAATGGCTTTGTGACGGCCACTAGCAGATAGCGTTGGCCAATCTATGCCAGGGGTGTTAAAATCACCAGCAAGTAACTTTTTACAACAGTTAAGTTTATGTTTGCTTATATAATCGGTAAGATCGGAAAAGACACTGAGATCCGTGTCAGGGGGTCGATAAACAGCTCCTACAGCCAAAGTGAATCCACAAAGCCTTATTTTGCACCATATTGATTCGCAGTTAGGAACGTCAGGCAATGCTGTAAACTCAATGTCTTGGTTTACAAAGAGTGCCACACCGCCACCGCGCCGGTCACTTCTATCTTTCCTGAGGACGCTGTAACCTGGTGGTAAAATTTCAGAATCTAAGATGTGTTCACCAAGCCACGTTTCAGTCACGCAAATCACAGAAGGATGATAAAATGCAACGAGGTGATGAAAGTATTGAATTTTGTTAAGAAGACTGCGGGCATTAACGTTTACCAGCGAGAAATTAGCATCGGAATGCAGTCAAGTTTCATGTACTGCAGAGGTTTGCTTTTTGGTCTTAATCATTGAATCACCTGATTCATTCAGCAGATAGCGTACATTGTCTATCGTACATTCGTCGTACATTGTAAGGAATCATATTGCAGACGTACGGTAGATGCATTTTTCCTTTGATTTACAGAAAGTCTCCAAAGAGCTTTGCGTATCTTTCGAACCCGTTCAGAGAAGTCCTCATTTATATGTATATCTGTACTTTTAGGCTTTCGGGCATTCTTTAATATTGCAATCTTTGACCTGTAGTCCAAAATTTTAATATAGCAGGACGTGGCTTATCACCTCTACGCACCCCAAGCCTGTGCCAACGTTCAATGTCTGCACACTGGACACAAAGTTTATCAGATATCAAGTTTGTGAACGCATCAAGTAGTTGCCCGGAGGGCTCAGAATGGGGTTCAGGTAATCCATAGACAACAAGGTTATTTCTGCGGGACCTGTTTTCAAGATCGTCAGACTGACTTTCCAGCTTCAATACGACGTTTGTAAGATGACCGACAGTCTTTTCAAGTTCTTGAACTCGCGGAATCACTTTCGCGACTGGCAGTACTGACATCTCAAGCTTATTTAGCCCTTCTTCAATGGAAGCAAACTTGGCTGCACAAGAAGATATTTCGGAACGAATTTTTTCCTGCCCTGCGAGCAATTGCAATAGCGTTCCTTGTAACTTATCGGGACCAGGATTGGTCTCGACGTCACCAGATAACATCAACAAGATTCTGTGGACAGAAAAAAACATAAAACGCTCTCATCAGTGGGCCATGCAGCAGCACTACACATCGATCATCGCTTCTACAACAAGGAAAATTGTACTTCGGGCATACCTGAAAGACAGTGCGGACAAGTATGAACGAAGTGCTCATCGTGCCGCTGCAAGACCCACTGAAGAGCACAGCGTCCGTCCTCGGCTTTATAGCGCAGTGTAAACGACCAGGTGACGCTGTGGTAGTACTCCATGCGCAGAAGGGCTCGCCAAAGGTCAAGCCACGCAGGTCCCGTGCTTCAATCCAACGATGATGCGATGGTTGTATCACATCCTCCGATATGGCGGTCCCGAGTAACGTTTCGAAGGATGGGCCAAAGGGATCATGCGCAGAGGTAGCACATTCCTGAAGACATCTGGATTTGGTGCAAGCGGCAATCTGAAAGACAATGCAGACAAGTTTGGACCAAGTGCTCATCGTGCCGCTGCAAGACCCACTCATCAGCAGCATCAGCATCAGCAGTAGCCGCAGCCATGGTCAGCAAGAGAGGTGCAGGGGGATTTGCACAGAAAGGTTCGTTTTGTATGGGAAGGCCGAAAATGTAATGAAGTGGTGGAAATTAACCAAGAGCTCAAGCAAGGGTTTCCTGTCTCCATTGTTGTCCACGCTTTATGTTAAGGGCGAAGAAATAGGACTTGAAAACAGTAAATTAGATTTAGCTTTATCTTACATGCGTAGTGGACAAATGGTCCAACAGAAGGTCCCCGAAGTGATGTACACGGTCGACATAGTGCTACTAGCTGACAATGCAAGAGGTTGTAGATATATGTAGCAACGCAGCGACAAATCTAGGCCTTAAGTTCAGCACGGGGAAATCGGGACGTGATTTTTAATGAAGAGACGAATAATTATGTGGCTGAAGCGTATACAGCTGCCTTTAATACGCCAGTTCTTCATGACTGACAGAAAAATTCGTGTTGCGCGTGCAGATGTCTCGAGCACTGGGCGAGTTCCCAGAACTATGCGTAGCTGCCTACGACGTGGAAATGGATGACCTGGACGGATACTGCGATGCCCAGGGCGCCAAAGTCGGCGCCCCCTTGCTCGAGCTGCTGCACGCAGTGGCATTCAGGCACCCACCCTGACGGCAACATTTTGGTGTTTGCGTTCGCCGCCATCTATGACGATGATTTTTATAATAGATTTTGATCCCACATAAACATGTGACCCGATATCAGTATACGCGGCTGTGATATGAAAAAAAAAAGAAAACTGGAAGCCACCCAGAAAACATTCTCGATGCTTGTTCATGCAAGTGAAGCCCTTATAGTTTTGGAGAACGCGAATTGAAGCACGATGCGTAATATGTACAACGTGCAGATCTTCGTTCTCACAGAAGCGAAGTAGTTCACCACTTCGCATCATGACGCATAAATGGCGGTGCGCAAATTAGAACTGCAGAAAATTCACCGACGATTACGATACTCCTTAACGCGAAATTTGAGCGCAGCTCTGTACGCGTTTCATTTCGTGTGTTAATATTTTCTATTATGATTATATAGGTACACGGTTTATATTAGGAAGACAACGCTGTGAGTAGCGTGCTTTGTTTCCAGACAGACGACGCCCGCTACGCCGGCGCCATATCGTACACATCGTCGCCGCACAGCCCATCTTGTGCTGCACTACACTTCTCCCTAACGCAGTGTTTTGGGCGTGTTGGTAGGACGTTATGAGACTTATAGCGCATGAAAGGACGAGGACACAGAAATACGTCGTGCAGGCAGGCGCTGACTTACAACAGTGTTTATTTCGAGTCAGGCACGTACCCAGGGTGTTTTTTTCGGTGGAGGGAGCCAACCCAAGGTCGCTTTTCTATGCAAAGTAGGGTGTACCTTTACTAGTATAAATGTGAATAATGCCGTCATACGCCATAAAGACGCGTAAAACTGCAAAACATAAATGACATAAGGTTTATCTCACAGGTGCGCCCGTGAGATACCCACCTCTCTTTTGCTTGGCAAAAAAAACAAAAAAACAAACATCAAATGGACACGCCGGGAAGAAGCGCAGGAAGAACACTGACAAGAACAAGTAGACAAGCGAAAGGGTAAAATTAAGATTTCTAGTAGCGTTTTCTCGATTTGCTCTACAAGAATGATAGAGAAATACATATTTGCAGAACAATCGCAGGGGGTTCTTTTGGATCCCTCGTTTACTGTTCTACCTAGCTAAGTGCCACAATGGACTCATATTGTTATTTGGGAAGTTGCGTAACGATGCGTGGCCGCCAGTCCCATACAAGCGCGTAGAACGCAGAGCGCTGCGTTTCTAGATGTACTGCGCCCACCGCAGAAAGTTAGAAAAACAACCACATGAGCACAGCAGAGAAGCGGCTACGTCAGGCGGCTTGACTGATAACTGCAGTATAAGCGTAATTCAAAACACACGGAATTGTTCTCCACATCCGGCAGCGTTTTCTCTACTTCCGTTTTAAATAAATATATGTTGATCCATAAATATTTTCAGAAGCAAAGGTTAAACTCGTTAATTTTCGCATTTCCTTCCAGTTTAGCTGTTGCCTTGGCTCTCTCCCTTAGTAGATCGCTTAACTTCTCAACTCCTTGCGGCTCTTCTTTCCAGTTGCCAATTTTGTACTAAATGTGCTGTACAACTAGACAAAGACTAGACGAGATAACGGGTGACAATCATATGGCTTATGGGTTTAAGGGTTTTTACAGGGTTTGATGATGTACGTTTTTCGCATCATTTTATTTTCCCCCTTATATCAACCATATCGCTGGTATGTGGTTCTGAGGATCTGCCAGCGTCTCGACGAGCCGCCACTCGCGGAAATAATGAAGCAAAAGGAAAAGTTAAACGCAACTGGCGTTTTCTCCGGCTGCAACTCATTCCACAAGCATACAGACCAGCTGACTACGAACCCAATCCCTTTCCTGGCCCGATGAGCCATGCGCATGACCGTTGCACTAGATGCTGGCAACTAAACACGTCCAGAGTTCAACGTGCGGGCACCTAATCAATGAGAAAACTGGCCTTTACAGCCAAGGAGATGCCCATAGGTACCGCACCCAAAAATCGTGCAAAAAGCAGTAAAATGTTGACCGGCCGCGTGTTAGGAATGTTTGTGAGGAGTTGAGCCGCAGGCAGAGAGAGGGGGGTATGCTGCTGAATTTAAGGAGGTGGGGGGCGGGCCCCCCGGCCCCCCCTCTGGGTACGGGCCTGTTTCGTGTAAGAGAACCACATATATAGGCAACATCAGGAATCGTCGCAGGTGCGCAGTTCGCAAGACTCGCCCATCTTTACACAGACAGGGTAATTCTAACTGGACGCTTGCACGCAAAAAGCAGTGAATGAGGCCGCCCGTACGAATTCCGACGACTACATGTCGTCTTTATGACGACCTGATGTGGTGGCGCTTGCGGAGCTCGGCAGTTCGTACGCTCTTGCCTCATGCTCACAGAATGCGAGAGGGGAAGGTTCTGGGGCTACCACATTTTCTAGTTGTGTGACATTAGGCTGTGTCATCGCCCTCCGGCCATGAAGTTAATTGGAAGCATGTGTGTTTCTAGGAAAAGAACCGACGGCTGCACCATAACTTAGCAGAAAAGGTAAGTTTGTTGCTAAATAAGCAAAATGTTGGCAGCTACGGCTTCAAATGTAGTCAAGATGTTTCACAAAACTTTAGGAGAGGTGAGCGACGACGATACTAATGGGAGCAATAGGCTTAGCTGAAAGAGCGACATTTCTGCTTCAAACGGTTCTTACCGGACGTGATGACCGAGGGATCGGTGAGCGCATGCTAAAATATGGGGAGATCACGCAGCATTATAGATTGGCTCGTAGACTGGTATCCCCACCAGACCCGAAATTAAACAACAGACAAGCAGTCTCGTGGAGACGACTACAAACTTATACGTATGCGCACCCGGTTATGGCGAACCACATGTTCCCCGAGGCCAGGAGCGATAGGCGTAATCTTTGTGGGGCAAGAGGGACCCTCGACCACATAATATGGGAATGTCCGTACTCTTCCGGGGAACGCACAGAATAGGTAGTAGAGACATCTGGGAGACCCTGCTGCGCAGCTCGGACTCTGAGCTCCAGCTCCGGCTCGTCCAACTGGCTGAAGAGGCTGCTGGGACCCGGGACCTCCCAGCCTGCATCTGAGGCGGCGACACCCGCCCCCTGACCTACATGTCGGGGGGGTGGGCAGATCACCTTATCCGTTGGAAAATAAAGTTTATTCTATCTATCTATCTATCTATCTATCTATCTATCTATCTATCTATCTATCTATCTATCTATCTATCTATCTATCTATCTATCTATCTATCTATCTATCTATCTATCTATCTATCTATCTATCTATCTATCTATCTATCTATCTATCTATCTATCTATCTATCTATCTATCTATCTATCTATCTATCTATCTATCTATCTATCTATCTATCTATCTATCTATCTATCTATCTATCTATCTATCTATCTATCTATCTACAGGCCGTGATGGCTAAGTGGTTATCATTGTTCTACTAAGTTGAATAGGGCGCAAGCCGTTTCGCTTAGGCTTCTGCAGACCAGTACGTATCTGTGTCTGTCCGTTCTCCACGAGGCTTACCCGGACGTGTATAGCGACGACGCCTGCCCCTCCTGCGGGCAGACCTCCACTCTAGCGCACATGCTGTGGGAGTGTGGGTCGACATACCCCAAGTTCATCAAGGAGGAGTGGGACTCGCTTCTGCTTAGCCCCGCTCTAGAAAAGCAAATCCTGGCTGTCCGGCGTGCCCGCGACCGGGCCGGTGGGCTAGACCTGCCGGTCCCGACGTGGGACTAGCCGGGTGCGCGACGAGTTCACGTCCTCGCCGGACCTACAATAAAAGTTTCTTCACTCACTCACTCACTCACTCACTCACTCACTCACTCACTCACTCACTCACTCACTCACTCACTCACTCACTCACTCACTCACTCACTCACTCACTCACTCACTCACTCACTCACTCACTCAGTCACTCACTCACTCACTCACTCACGGGTTCTGTTACCTTCTGTGGCAGCCGAATTTAAATGAGGTCGGAATGCGAAGGCATGATATATCTAGGTTTAGGTGCACGTTGAAGAAGACCAAGATGTCTCCATAGCCCTCCTATTTATTGATTCTCCACGTTGAACCTCATAATAAGATTCAAACAATACCGGACTACATCGAATGCACGAAAAACAAACTATACATACTATTTTGCAGCCTAAAACTTCAAGATACCTCCGCTATCATTCAAAACTACTAAAGCTTTAGTCCCAGCTAGGTTCTTGCAAATAAGATAGAACAATTATTCCAGCATTCCGTATTTTCATGTAGCCAAATTCCCCATGCAGCTTTGCTTGCACTCCTCAGGACGGTAAATTTTAAGCCTAAGTCTTAGCTGAAAACAACAGCAGAGATATCCTCTAACAAAGCTCTGCGTATGGAAGACGACCCGTGCCCTATAACCGTTCTACTTACCGCAGCGCCATTACTGCGTCATGATGCGGAGAAGTGGTGAGCTACGCTCGTCCGGCACGTCTACTACGATGGCCCACAGTAAGCGCGCCATAGCGGAACCTGAGCGATGACCGAGCTGTCGGCTTTCGCCGTGAGGCAGGGTCTGCGTGAAGAGCGGCGTAATGCAGTAGGCGGCAGTTTTCCGGTATGCTTTGAACAAGACAGTTTTGCATGACATTAGTAAATGCAGTTCTCCTTTTTCTCCAGACAACTATGAAAAGCTTTGTACCTCGACGTGTATTTTCGGTGGATTCACGTGATTGGATTCGCAGGTGGCTGACTTGCACGATGCAGCTGAAGGTTGACTTCAATACATGTCAAGTCGTGCCTTTTTTTCTCGTCCCAATATTTGCCTCGACGCCAGTTTGGCCACAAGGAAGCTGCATGGACCATAGCAGACGTTAGGGTGCCGTACTTTATGTACTTGCAATGACAGGGCGCTCAGAACTCGCATTCATGTTTGCAGCGCGGATTTAACGAACACTTACTGAGAAGGAAACAATTAGACTAGAGTAATCCAGTGTACTTGTTTCCTTCTGTGTAAGTATTTTTCAAATCCGCGCTGCAAACGTGAATGCGAGACAGAGCAACCAACTATAGCATGCCTCACGGGTTCTGTGAGGAGTGCTATAGTGGGTTCTGGGAGAATGAGCAAAAGAGAATTGAAACATCTGTAACGCTCCCCCAAAATATGCAAATTTATAGCTTGTCTCTTCCTGATTCTCCTTTTTCTTCAATCTTCCCCATGGAGCACCTAATTTATTTTTCTAGATTGTCGTGAAGCATCACTGCTGTAGTGGGATGCCTTCATATTGAGCGGCTGGTGAATTGCAACAAATAAATTCTTTTTTTACACGACATGTTCTATTGTAAGCGGTTTCAACATGCCAAGTATGCCTCTATGGGTCTTCTTGAACTGAAGGGGAGCGTCACGTAGTGCAAACTTAAAAATTGGAGATGTCAAGTAGGTGTCTTCGGTTTCCCTGTACTAACTCGTACTATTGATGCATTTATTCAGGGTACGCAAAACGTCTGGCAGAGTGCTAAAATATCTAATTGTTTGCAGACACTTATTCCAGAATACCCAGACACTTTCCACATTGATTACTAGTTTTCCGCAGGCTTTGTGGAGCGCTTCTGCCACTGGGCTCTTCGCACATGGTGACTTTCGTGTATTGATTCTCTACGAACTTTCCCTTCCCTTACCTTCGCAATCTGATCTTTGCATAGTGTAGGTACTAGCATAAACAACAAAACTGTATGGTATAAACACGACAAAGAAAGATAATTTGCTCTTAGCGCAAAAAAAAAACGCCATGATAGTGCCAATAATATGTTTGAAACTCAGTGCGTCCCCCTGTTGAGAGTTTGTTTATCTTAGGAGGCAACATGTTTTAAATGCTTTTTAAGCCTTATTACTTCATTAAAAATAATACCAAGGTTAATAAATATAGACAATTTTTCAGAATCCGAATATGTTTATGCTTAAGCTCAACTGATTTGATAGACGGACATTGTTTTTTGGAGCAAGGGCCGGGGATGATGATGATGATGTATGGGGTTTTATGGCGCAAGGGCCAAGTATGGCCAAAGAGCGCCATGTCTGTGGTAATGAGTTTGCTGTGTAATTATGACTACTGTGAAATTGGTGTGACGTGGCTGTAAAGGGGCCTTAAAATATACGCTTTAAAGTGCGTAAAATCTGTATAATAATATTATGGCGATGACGTATAACTTTTACTATGAACATTTAGATGCATATAAAAAGAATGATACGATAGGTAAAATATATCAGATTATAAGAAATGTTAGAGCACTACTACCTCCTTAGAGCCGTTGAAGCACGAGGGCCTGGAGGCATGTGCTATTCAAAACAATTATCGCAGCGGCATCCTCTGGAGCGAGGATGCTCTACGAATTTAATGGGCTTATAACGTGTAGAACTACAACCTTTAAGAAGTCGAGGACTGCCTTGGTGTTAAAAAGCGGTTCCTTACCAAGAAACATAGCCGGGTGTAGAGGGATGTAATTACGGTATGCAAGCGGAAAATGTTTCTTTCTTTCAGGTTCGGCTTTCCGACACTCCAAGAGGACATGGAGGACGGTCAGCCTCTCACCGCATCTACCACATGTTGGAGGTTCACTTCCAGTAAGTAGAAAATGATGGGTCCCAAATGTGTGTCCTATTCTGAGGCGACAAAATAGGACATCTGTTCGCCGAGATTTTGTTGGGGAGGGCCAAAAACCTAACTGGGGCTTCATAACGTGCAGTTTGTTATTTGTTTGCGCGTCCCACGTGCACTGCCAGTGATTTCGCAGTTTATTTCGTAAGAAAGGCCTCAGATCTGTGACAGGCACATTAGCGGTAGGGTTAACAGCTTGCGATGTGATTGACGTGGCCATCTCGTTCGCGAGAACGTTACCTTCGATTCCCCTATGGCCAGGGACCCAGCATATTACGATATTCTGGTTAGATGAGTACGCTTTACATAATACCGAATACAGTTCATTGAATACGGGATTTTTATGTTTGTAGAGTGACATTAAGGCCTTCACGACGCTTAGAGAGTCTGTTTAGATCACTGCTTTTGAAAGTTTTGATCTTCTTATATGCTTCACAGCAGAGAGTAATGCGTAGGCCTCGGCCGTAAAGATGCTTGTTTCCGGATGCAGTACATCGGATTCCGAGAAGGATGGGCCGACGGCTGCATAGGATACCCCGGCATTTGACTTCGAAGCGTCTGTGTAGAACCCTGCGCAGGAGTGTTTGTACTGAAGTTCTAGGAAATGCATTCTGATTTCGGCCTCAGGAGCGTGCTTTGTAACTTTTATAAAGGATATGTCACATTGTATCACCTGCAACTCCCAAGGAGGTAAGAGCTTGATTATGTCCATTAAGCGATGTTCGAGGAGTGGGACATGCATTTCATTGCTAAGCTCCTTCACACGCAGCGAAAAAGGCTGTCTTATGGAAGGACGACTGCTGAAAAGTGTAGAGCACGTCATATCGGTAACGGTATCAAAACATGGATGTTCTGGATTAGAGCGTACTTTAAGGAAATATGTAACGCTGATGTATGATCTCTGTACGTGGAGAGACCATTCATTGGATTCGGCATATAAGCTTTCAATCGGGCTTGTTCTGAAAGCGCCCGTGGCTAAGCGGATGCCTAGATGGTGAACAGCGTCTAGCATCTTTAGCGCGCTCGGGGCGGCAGAGTTATATACCACGGCACCATAATCTAATCGTGACCGGATGAGGCTCTTATAGAGATTCATTAGGCACTTCCTGTCACTAGCCCACGTAGTCTGGGATAGAAGTTTCATTAGGTTCATTGTTTTCAGACACTTTTCTTTAAGACGTTTAATGTGTGGGACGAATGTGAGTCTATTGTCAAGTATAACACCTAGAAATTTGTGCTCTTTGTTTACAGGTATCTGTTCACACAGTTCTAAGCAAGCATACGGAACCAGGCCTCTTTTTCTTGTAAACAAAACACAAGAACTCTTTTGAGGATTGATTTTAAATCCATTTTTCTCTGCCCACCCTGACACCTTGTTCAAACCATGCTGTACCTGTCTCTCGCACACTGCGAGGTTACAGGATTTGAAACCTATTTGAATGTCGTCCACATAGACGGAATACAAAATGGCCGGTGGTAAGGAAGCACGAAGCGTTGTCATCTTAACGATAAAGAGTGTGCAACTGAGCACGCCACCCTGGGGTACACCAGTTTCTTGTGTAAAAGGACGTGACAGCACATTGCCAACTTTTACCTGAAAGGTGCGATTTGACAAGTAGCTTTTTATTACGTTTTGCATACTACCATGAATGCCCATTTCCGATAAGTCTCGCAAGATCCCGTATCGCCACGCTGTGTCATACGCCTTTTCCATATCGAGAAATATCCATAAGAAGAACTGTTTATGTATAAATGCGTCCCGGATATTTCCTTCAATACGTACAAGATGATCGGTTGTTGAGAGCTCTTCTCGGAAACCACACTGATAGGGATCAAGCATTTTGTTCTGTTCAAGGAAATGGATGTGTCGCCGATTTATCATTTTTTCAAATACCTTACACATGCAACTTGTGAGGGCTATCGAGCGGTAGCTTGCCACTGAGGAAGGATCTTTGCCTTGTTTTAAAACAGAGACCACAATGGCTTCTTTCCATGTGGTCGGAAGGTACCCTGCGTCCCAGATAGTGTTGAAAAATGTAAGTAGTGTAACTTGCGTGTCATTGTGTAAGTTTTTCAGCATTTCATACATGATTCTGTCAGATCCCGGTGCAGAGCTCTTGCATGCGCTCAAGGCAGCTCTCAACTCTGCAATACTAAAGGAGCGGTTGAACGGTTCATTCTGCCGACACTTTCTTATGAGTGGCTTGGATTCTTCTATTTGTTCATAATTGAGAAAAGGCTTCGAATAATTGTTGGAACTTGACACGCTCTGAAAGCTCTCCCCAAGTGAGTCTGCTTGTTCAAGCAGGGTATCGCCTTGTGTGTTTACCAGGGGGAGTGAATAAGTTTGTCGTCCTTTTATCCTGTTAACCCTGTTCCAGACTTTCCCCTCCTCTGTATAAGAGGTGATACCCGATAAAAACTTCTGCCAACTCTCTCTTCTGGCCTGTCGGCGCGTTCTCCTGCCTTCGGATTTTGCTTTTTTAAAATTAATAAGATTCTCCGCAGTGGGAGAGGCGCGTAGCAACCCCCCCGCTTTGTTTTGTTTCTTACGGGCGGTCCTACATTCGTCGTTCCACCACGGGACGCGCCGTTTGCATGCGAAACCACTTACTTCAGATATGCATTTAGTTGCGGCATCTATAATGAAGGCTGTAAAATACCGCACAGTAGCATCAATTCCTAAAGAGGACATGTCATTCCATGAGATCCTGGTGAGGATTCGGAATTTCTTCCAGTCGGCTGTATCGATTTTTCACCTAGGACCCTGTGGTAGACATTCGTTTTCTTTATATGTTCTTAGTAGTATAGGGAAGTGGTCGCTCCCGTAAGGATTGTCGTTAACTTCCCATTCAAGTTCAGACAGTAGTGACGGGGAGACTAGGCTAAGATCTATTGTAGAAAATGTTCTGTTTGCAAGAGAATAGTATGTCGCTTCCTTCTTATTCAGAAGACATGCACCAGTTGAGAAAAGGAACTGTTCAACAAGACGTTCTCGCGTATCTATACGAGGGTCGCCCCACAGTTAGTTGTGTGCATTGAAGTCGCCAAGAACAACATATTAAGGTTCTGACAATACATCTATAAAGGACTGAAATTCATGTTTAGTTCATTTGTAATGTGGGGGTATATAAAGCGAGCAAATAGTCATGAGTTTGTTTAGCAGAACAACTCGCACCGCCACTGCTTCAAGGGGCGTTCGTAGCTGTAAAGGTTGACATGCTATACTTTTATGAGTGACAATCGCGACACCACCCGATGATGCGACGGCATCATCGCGATCTTTGCGAAACGTAACATACGTACGGAGAAAGTTTGTGTGTTTGGATTTTAAGAGTGTTTCCGGTAAACACAGCACTTTTGGATTATGTTTGTGGATGAGTTCTTGCAAATCATCAAGGTTTCTAAGGAGACCTCTGATGTTCCATTGAATAATTTGTGTATCCATATTTAATGTAAATACCCGCCGTGGTTGCTCAGTGGCTATGGTGTTAGGCTGCTGAGCACGAGGTCGCGGGATTGAATCCCGGCCACGGCGGCCGCATTTCGATGGGGGCGAAATGCGAAAACACCCGTGTACTTAGATTTAGGTGCACGTTAAAGAACCCCAGGTGGTCGAAATTTCCGGAGCCCTCCACTACGGAGTGCCTCATAATCAGAAAGTGGTTTTGGCACGTAAAACCCCACAATTGAATTGAATATTTAATGTAAGTAAGTGCTGCGTGTACGGAAAGGGAGGTGATGCCTTAGGTTACAGAGCCCTTTCGAGGCCCTGTAACGGGGGTTCTGCCCTTTCTGGAGCGTTCGAGGGAGCCTCGCCGCTCCTTAGGCGCTTGGTGCGCCTTGAGAATAGGTGTAGTGTCCATTGCCTCTTGTGAGGCGCCGGACACGTGCTCTTGCGAGCGAGATGTTTCCCCAGAGAGTCCCGCCTTGGAGGGCAGGACCCCTGCGCCCACCTGCCCGGAGGTCGATGGGGCTCCCTGAGGGATTTGGCTGCGCCGGCTGTTGCCAGCGCTGGAAGGGGCCGGGGAGGTTGGGGCAGTCTCGGCGGCGCCCACCTTCGGGGTTGGTAGTCCCTTCTGTTCGGTTGGTGGAGCAGCGCTAGCTGCGACCACCGTGGGGGCAGATGGCGTGACTGCCGACTCACTATTTGTGGGTCGGACAGTCGCCGGAGGCCGTTGTGACGCTGCCTCCTGACTCGCCACTTCGGCAAAGCTTTTCTTTGGCAGGTATGCTACCCGCCTGCGTGCCTCTTTGAACGTTATATTTTCCTTAACTTTGATTGTGACTATTTCTTTTTCTTTTTTCTTTGATGGACAGGACCGCGAGTACGCGGCGTGTTCCCCATCACAGTTCACGCAGTGTGGAGCATTCTCGCAATTGTCAGATGGGTGTTCTTGGGCACTACATTTTGGGCAAGTCTGGCGGCCTCGGCAGTTCTGTGAACTGTGGCCAAATCTTTGACCCTTAAAGCATCGGAGAGGATGGGGAATGTACAGTCTGACTCGGATCTTTATGTAGCCAGCCTCAATGGTCTCAGGTAGCATACTTGATGCAAAAGTTAGAATTAAGTGCTTTGGCTCAATCTCCTTGCCATCGCGCCTGATCTTTATTCTCTTGGCATTGGTGACATTTTGATCGCTCCAGCCATCCAGTAGTTCGGCTTCAGTCAGTTCCATGACATCGGCATCGGAAACGACTCCGCGGGTGGTGTTCATTGTGCGGTATGGTGTGACCGTCACTGGAAGACTCCCTAAAGATACAAAATTAGATAATTTCTCGTACTGTGTCTTATCACGCAGTTCTAACAGGAGGTCGCCACTTGCCAACTTAGAGACTTTGTAACCTGGGCCAAAAGCTTCACTAAGTGTCTTCGCAACAAGAAAAGGTGAGATCATTCTGGCTGCTTTTTCTTTCTTCTCGGAATGTACAACATGAAATCTTGGGAAATTGTCATTATTTCGGCCAAAAAACTTGAAAACTTCTTCGGTGCGCCCTCGTTTATGAGGGCGATCAGGAAGTGTTGGAAAAGAACTTGCCATGGATATACGTGAAAATTCGGCAGCGCCGCCAGCCACCCACCATGGAGCCCAACAAGGGGACGCTGCAGGACCGTGAAAAGACGGCCTGCATGCGCCAGCTGTACGACACTAGTATAAACAAATCTGTTATAACCAAGGTTGGCTATCCCACACAAGGTTAACCCTTGCCGCCGAGGAGAATGAAGTAAATGGAAGAGAGGAGAAGACAGGAAAGGTCAAAAAGTAAGAGATAAAGACGAAGATTGGAGAAAAGGACAGGAAAAGGCGACTGCCGATTTCCCCCGGGTGGGTCAGTCCGGGGGTGCCATCTACGTGAAGCAGAGGCCAAAGAGGTGTGTTGCCTCCGCCGGGGGGCCTTAAAGGTCCGAACACCCAGCATCGGCTCAACCTCCAGGATCCCCCTTTCCCCGGACACGGCTAAACCGCACATGGTTACACGCGGGAGGGTCCAACCCTTGTGGGCTCGGGTACGTGGTGTCGCAACACACCAAACGCCTGCTTACCCAGACGCCCCTGCGGGGAAGGGCCGGGGATGGCCAAAGAGCGTCATGATACTTGGTGATGAATCGCAATGTGCTGTTCTTCAGTGAGACGAGTTGCAAATGGTGGGGGCCAGATGGCTGTACATCGGCTGAAAAGTATTGACACGTGTACTTGTTTATCTTTCTCCGCTGACCGATTTTCAACGGCTAACAAATTTTAAACGTTATCCGTCAGCGCAAGAAGCGCCTGCTTGATTTAGAAGGGGTACAGGAATTTTAACATGGTTTTTCTCCGTTTAATATGGCCTCTCCGAACCTTGTATAATCAGATTGCGTGTGCCACACAACTTCTGTAGTAGTTTCAGAAAAAAAGAAAAGGATTTGTGGAGCCGCAATATATATATGGGAACGGATTACCAGTGAAGCTGTTTAGGCTGCATACATGGGCTGCATGCGTTATGAAATCATACATTATTTTCATACGGCACCACACTACGCTGACACGAGCGCAGCTACGGTCACTGCACCTCCCGTGCATACGCCACAGCCGCTGCTGCAACCGCACCGGTGCTAGTCCCCCAAACAAAGCACATGAAGGCCAACGCCAACTTGGTACCCTAAATGCACTTACTATATATATATATATATATATATATATATATATATATATATATATATATATATATATATATATATATATATATATATATATATATGAGGTTCTACGGGCCTAAATCACGATCTGATTATGAGGCACGCACAACACTAGCCTAACTAATTGCGCCCCACAGAGTAACGCAGTATGAAAGGCTGATATTCCCGTTTGACGTATTTGCTGGAAGTCCCAAGGCTTGCTTATACGCCCTTCTAATAATGCATTCTATCTTGGCGTTCTCCGCAGCGTAGAGCTTGAGGTAAGGGACCACATATACAAGTACGACTGATTACGAATGTTTCTATTAATCAGATGAGATTGTGCTCTTTCATGCCATAGTGTCTGTTGAATATCCACTTTACTAGTCTGACTGTCTGATATTAGAGTTGGACGAGGAGACGCATCTTAGATGACATCGGAATAACCTACGAAGCACAGTACGGAGTGCGGAGAGGCGTCCCAAAGAAAATAAGGGAACATCTATGAATACCCCCAATCCCCAGAAACATGCGCCCGGAGTTTCACCAAGATCGAAGAAACGCAAGAGCGAGAACTCTCCACAAAAGATTCCGTAGTGCATAGGACGTGGTCTATGTAGACGCGGCGGAGTACGCAAATAGACAGAGTATGTCGATAGTTGTTACGAGTCTAGAGTGTGACTGCAGAGTTAGTGGCACGGTAAAAATAGGGAGAGCGGAGGTGGCGGAGGATGGTGCCTAGTACTGACAATAACCCCCATGGAAGCTAACATCGTAGTAAGCGACTCCACGACAGCCATCAAGAACTATGCAAAAGGGAGAATCTCGCCGGAAGGGCTGAAAATTTTAAGTAACTTTCGTGAAGATCACGACAATCACATTATACGGGTACCCGCACACTCCTCCCTTCCCGGGAACGAAATAGCGCACGATCTGGTGCGAGAACTGACGGGCCGAGCTGGTGGCACGCAACAAATACTGGGAACGGAGAGAGACCGGATGACCAGCTTTAACGAGATCACCAAACACTATAAATTGGGAAGGGCCCATTTCCCCCCGGCACACTCCTCGCTGAGTAGACGGCAAGCGACAGCATAGCGGCTACGTATCCGTTACATATCAGATACATATCTGAACCCGGTGGCCTACCACCACTACTACCCGGATCTTTACACGTATAGATGTAGATTCTGTCAAGAAAGGGCGGACCTACAACATATGGTTTGCACTTGTCCTCGGACACCCACACAGAATAAAATAAACAAGACCAGAGAGCAGTGGGAGACCGCGTTGCTCAGCTGTGCACAGGAACCAACTCAAGGCAATCAACCAGGCCGAAGATGCCGCCAGGGCCCAAGGGCTCGAGGCCGTCATCTAGGTAGAGAGGCCTAGGTCTCAAATCTGGTGTGAATAAATAAAGTTTATTCCCCCTCCTCCTTTACCTGAGAGTTTACTGACCTTGAAAATGGTGCCTATTGATAACTAGTCTACTGAAAATGCATATCCAAATGATAAGACGTATAAGCTTTTGAATAGAATGAAGCGATTTTGCATCAAATCTGGGAGATGAGTATTTGCACACGCAGATTTGTTGACAGAGAAGAAAAATACACAGAACTTTAGCCATAAACAGCTTCGCTGTAATAACACCTACCAGTTGTGTTCGAGGCTGCCCGATAGTCTTAAGGGCAATAACTGGTTCTGATAATATATATCTATCTTGTTTGAGAAGAGAAAATGTGCTTTTTTGAAGGTTTCTTTAAAAACTGTTTTCATCCGCCCACTTTGACATATTATTAGGCCTAGCTGTAGCTGTCCCTCGCAGATGCTGCGCTTGCGCGACCTGGAACATATCTGTACACCGTCCACATAGGCTGAGCGAAAGAGTGTGCGAGGTATGACAATATGTGAGGAATTCATCTTTACAATTCAGAGCGTACAGCTCAGCACAACACCCTGTGGTACGAATCTCTCCTGTGTGAATGGTCGAGGTTGCACATTGCGAACTCCGACGCGAAACGCCCTGTCCGACAGGCAACTCTCAATATTGCTCGGTAGGTGGCCACGAATACCCACTCCAGAAAGGTGCCGAAGGAGACCAAATTGCCACGTAATTTCATACGCCTTCTTCATATAAAGCTATACGGATAAGCTAAGCTGTTTGTGAATAAAGGCTTACCGGATGTACACTTCCCCGCGAAGAAGCTAGTCGGTCTTCTTTCTGCAGTCCCTGAAATCGCACTGGAATGGGTCTAATTTTCTGTTCGTTTCAAGGTAATGTAGCTGGTGCCAGTTTACCAACTTCTCAACAAGTTTCATAGCCCACTCGTCAACGCTATATGCCTATAACTATTGGGCAAAGAAAGGTCCTTACACTGTTTCAGAATGGGAATTATAATGGTCAAGCAGAGGGAATAAGGCTGGACGTATAACATTGTAGAGAAAAAGAAAGGTATCTTGTGTTTCAGAGGGTAACTGGTTTACATTTCATATATTACGCGATCAGAACCTGTGGCAAATTTGTTGCAGCAGTTCAGTGATGCTTGAAGCTCTGATATGCAAAACGGTCGAATGTAGTATCTCGTATTTTGCATTTTTTCGTTCTAATGGCTGTAATTCTATTCGTGTTTTGTATATTTGGAATGTTTCAGAGTTGTGCTACGAGCTAGATATGTGTTGAAAATGTGTGCTCAGAAAGTTCGCCCGGTCTCCCATGCTGTCTCCTTGAGTAAGCGTAGCGAGTAAGGCTGTCTAACTTTTATTCTATTCACTCTATTCCAGACCTTCGTCTCATCTGTGCAAAAGTTAATTCCCCATTTATACTTTTGCCGACTCTCTCTTCTAGCTTGTCGGCGCGTCCTCCTTCCCTGGGATCTCACATGCTTAACATTAACCAGATTATTTGCTGTTGGAGAATCGCGAAGCATCCCGAAAGCTTCGTTCTGCTTCTTACGCACGTTACGACAACCTTTGTTCCACCATACAACGCGCCGTTTTCTGTACAATTCGCTTGTTTCAGGAATGCATTTGGACGCGGCATCAATCAGAAAAGCTGTAAAGTACTTTACCGCCAGATCTACTCTTAGAGCACACTTGACAGCCGTAGATGTATAAGTAAGGTTTCGAACTGTTTCCAGTCCGCCGAATCAGCTTTCCGCAAAGGAAACTGCAGGACATTCATTCCACTTTGGTGTGCAGTCAGCTATAGGGAAGTTGTTGCTCCCGTAAGAATTTTTAATAACGTTCTATTTAACATGAGATAAAAGGGTCTGAGATGCAATGCTATGATGCATAGAGGAATACGTTTTGTTTGCAAGACTATAATATGTAGGTTCCTTCCTATTCAAAAGACATCTACCAAAAGAAAAAAAAAAGAAACTTGAATAACACGTCCTCGCGCGTAGCAGCGGGGAGAAGGAGCAGATTTTAATGAAGAGAAAGGAGGAGAGGTTGGCCTGAAAAGAGTGTCTCTAGCCTGTGTAAGGGGAAGTGGGAGATACAGGGAGACGTAGGTGGCAGGTGATTATGATATGGTATGATGAGCTGCTATATACACATTGTCCAATACGCGAATGTGCGCTTTAGACACATTACAGGCAAGAGTAATCTTGTACACACAAAACGGTATTGCACAAGCACTTTGAAATTGTCTTCACGTCTCAAAAGACATGTTTTCACAGGTCCTAGAGACGACCGTCTAAGGCAGTCTCACGTAGAAAGTTTGAGAGTGGTATTGTGGTGCGTTGGACATGGTCAGTTTATCTCCGCGTGCCTAAAATCTTTTCTTCCGAAAAGGGGCGGGAGTTCATACAGTCAAACCTAAATTTAAGTGTTCTTCGCTCGGCTGCATATTGAGGGCGTACGCAAAGTATCTGATCTGTTGTCTTGGGAGTGTGGCAGGCGCAAGAGTCAGGGTCCCGTTCTTGTGCAATCTTGTTAAGGTATCGGAGAGCATAGGCCACACCAAGCCATATCGATGGATGGATGTTTTCTGGCTTCATCGCAGCTGAAGTGGAAGCCGGAATCGCAAAACAGCGTCAAGTATTTCGAGGCGCTTTTGCCGATGTTTGGGGTCGTCCCATTGTAACACCATAGAGGTTTTGATGGAATTTATGAAGCAAAGCATTGATGTTCATATGGGGAGAAATTAAGTTTGATAATCTTCCTGTCTGTGTGTGCCATTTCTTCCGACCCGTGAGCCAGCTAATTTCTAGCTATTCCACTATGGCTGGGAATCCAGTGCAGCATGGCGATATGCCTGGATTGAGACGCCTCAACAAGCACAGTCATGACGTGGTAAACCGGAGGACTATATGCGTTTGTGTGATTCATTGAATTGCTTATGAGTTGCAGCGCCGGTTTGGAGTCACAGAACACTGTCCATTTATGGAAGCTTTATTGAAACATGCAGCGGATTCCTTCTCGAACGGCGGTCAACTGAGCTGCTGTGGACGGTGTTCTGTGTCTTATCTTGAACTATTACGTAATCCCCATTCCAGGTACTCTGTGCGCTGCCGCGGAAGAGGTCTGTGTTGCAGAGCAGTCTCCAAAATAATTTCGGTATGTCCGTGCATGTAAGCATTGTAGGATAATGCGAAATGTTTGAGCCCAGCAAGCGGTATTTTCGACTTCGTTATTTCGGAGATTGCGAGTCTCGCCGACGCCTTTGCACCCGTCCAGACTAGAACTTCCGCTATATCATGCGGTGCGAAGTCCGACGGCAGTAGATCTTGTTGCGACAACACGGCTTCTGAGTTGGCGGCGTCAGGCCGCATGCTTGTGACGTTTGTCAGTGGATGATTCCTGTTCCTAGTCCTTAGCCTTATATGCACTCACACTGGCTCATGTTGCAGATAAACTCGAGCTCTGCACGCGCGTGCCTCTGCAATAGAGCCCCATGAAGAAGCACGTCGTGGTAGCCCTAGACAAATTCTTAGTGCGCCAGCCTGAGCACATTTAAGTGCGCACACCGGAGAAGTACAAATGGAACAAACTACAAGCGCACTGTAGTGGAGAAAAAAAAATGCCTGGTAGAGCTGTAGGAGAGATGATTTGGATGGCCTCCATGATTTTCAAGACATATGTCGAATGACTTGAGCTACGCTCTCGAGCATTTTTCTTAGGACAGAAATGTGCTTCGACCAAGATAAGTAACGGTCGATGGTGACTCCGAGAAACTTGTAGTAGGTTACCAAAGGTGTAATCTTCCCATTAATCATAACGGGGTAGCAGGCCATTGACTTCCTCGTCACTGCCATGGCTACACTCTGTCACTGAGAGCTGTAGTCCACGAATATTTAGGTATGCCGACAGTATCGACACTGCACGCTGTAGCTTCGTTTGTGCTTGCACACCCGTTAAGCTCGTGGTCTATATGATGATGTCATCTGCGTACACAGAGAATGAGACTGCGCCTACGAGTTCTTTGACGAGTCCAGCTAGAACAACATTAAGTAAGGTTGGGCTCAGTACACCTCCTTGAGGCATCCCACGAAACACGGGCTGGTTCCTTGTATCAACGTCTACAGTTTTCATAAATATCGTCCTCTCTTTGAGATAGCTGGCTGTGCACTGATGCAGACGGGCACCAATTGTATATTATTCAAGGTCATTTCAACTTGCATCATCTGGATGATAGCCAAAGCTCGGGAGGGACGTAGTTGGTGTGGAGAAGATGGTACGGCTCGTACAACATGCCATATCGTGGACAATGCTTTTCTTGCGCCCAAGATAGTGCAAAAGGACCTCCAACTTTGTCTGCCGAGCTTGTCTAAGTGTCTTTGAATTTTCTTTTGCACTCTACGTGACGTCCTCAAATCTGGTATCAATTCAGTTCGCCTGTATTTCCTCTCGGTGCGAAGTCAGACTGCCCGTAGGTCTTCATATAGAACGTCAACACATGTTCTGAAATTTGATATGACCATGCGTGTTGTTGCGTGCATTGTTGCTGTAATGTGCTCTTCAATCTCTTTCGGAAAATTATGGAGCTGCAAAACTCTTCCAGTTTGCTTTCAAAAAGCATCCCTGCCAGTACGTCGCGCACGAGAATTTGAGAGTCTGGTACGCCATCCTGAACTCTACAGAAGTAGGTAGCTGATCACTGCCGTACGTTTCATCATCTGTACACCAGGCAGCAGAAGACGAAAGGCATCGTGAAGCGATAGCTAAATGGATACAGCTGGTGTCTGTTTTGCCATGGAAATATTGTGACGGGGATATGACTAGGCCAAATAAATGGGACATGTATTTATGTAATATATACAGAGAGAAGCCGAGATGCTGGAACAACAACCACATGAGGGCATCTTCGATTCTCGTCTTCATCCCTTGCTTGCGCCTCCTACAATGTACGGGGACGGCTTGTAACGTATGACCCCTGCGAGTGGAAATGCCGTTTCGACGCTTATGGAAGGGAAGGGTTGTTGTCGGATAAGTAGGGCTTCAAACGGGCGGCGTGCAAGACATCACTTGGTGGTACGAACGATGACGCGCTACCATCCAACGGAGCGAACTCGTATGTGACTTCACTGAGCTCGTGGGGAACTGACCAGAGTAGCGAAACAGAAGTTTTGAAGACAAGCCTTCGCGGCGGGACGGCGTCCAAAGAAGGACAAAAGAGCCTGGAAGAGAGGTGAACGGATTTGTAGTGACTGTGATAGCGGGCCTTTTGGGGTATCTGCGAGACAGAGACGAACCCTTGCAATCTAACGAGCTGTTTGAGCCCGCGCAGCAGCATCGCGGACGCACTCTGTAGGAACGTAGCTTTCTGATGGCAGGAGCGCCTCAAAGGGCAGCATTGGATGACGGCCAAACAACAGGTAGAAAGGAGAAAATCCGGCGTTGTGGCGGTAGGAGTTGTACGCGAATGTCACAAAAGGCGGAGTGCTGTCCCAATTACGATGTACGTTTCCAAATTTTCCAAATACTTTGGAAACAAAGTTTCCAAATTAAGAACAGAGACCGACGAAGCTCCGGACATCTTTCGCTGAACGTGGTACTGGCAAATTTTTCACGACACAAATTCTGTCGGGACGAGGCTGTACGCCACGACGGCCAAAATAATTTCACGACGGCCAAAACTGAATTTTGATGAGTTTAGCTGTATGCCTTCTCGCCAGAAAACAACAAAAAAACTGACGACAGGACTGTAAGGTGGCTACCAAATGTCGGAGAAAAAAAAAACGATGATGTCTAGATAACAGAGACACGTGGACCATTTGTAGCCGCGATGGAGAAAGTCTATCATCCTTTCAAACGTTGCTAGGACATCACACAAACCAAATGGCATCACCCTGAATTGAAAAAGTCCATCCTGTGCAACGAATTTGGTCTTTTGAGGTCATCTACAGGAATCTGCCAGTATCTTGACCGTAGGTCGATGGTGTAGAAGTAGGTAGACCTATATAAACAGTCGAGACCAGCATCGATTCTAGACAAAGGGTTAACGTTCTTTCGCGTGACTTTGTTCAAATAACGGTCGTCCAGGCAAAAACGCCATCCACCTTCCTTCTTCTTTACTACCATGACTGGGGGTGCCCAGGGACTGCAAGAAGTTTAGATGACGTCTTTCGCGAGCACTGTTTCGAATTACTTGCCGTTCAGCGTGGGACACACGATAAGGACGTTGCCTGATGTGCCTGGCGTCTCCAATACGGATACGGTGAGTGACGACAGATGTCCGGCCACAGATGTCACAGATGTCGGGATGCGACACCAACGTGTGCCTGATATCGGCAGCCCGTGTTGAGAGGCGGTCAGCTGCAATCGTCTTGGTAATATGAGAACCGGCTGTACGGCTTCAGGTGCGGAATGCAGCGGGGAGCGAAGGATCGCCGGCAACTAATGCAGAAACGGCATAATCATCGATAGAAGAGATGTTGGCCAGAGGCATTCCATTTTGGGAGAGGCTGCGTGCACCAGCTCAAGTTCAATATGGGAAAGCACGCACGGTTATTAGAAACGGTGAGAATGGTATGGGGAAGGGCGACAATTGTGGCCAATAGAATGACAACAATGTGAGTCGGGACGTAATCGCCATCGGTAATTGAAGGGAGAGATATTAGGTTCACATACCTAATGGACTGAGATTCCAGACGGATGTAATCCACGGCACACAAATGCGGTTGACGAGTGGTTGGAGCGTCATAGTAGGCAGGTAAATCAAGTTGAAGCAATGCGGTCGCAAAATCAGTAAAGGTGGAGTGAGCAGGTAGAAAGTTCATGCCTACGATGAGTTGACAGGAGCAATTCTCGAGCACAGCAAGTAAGGCAGTCGTAGAGCAGCCGGCAATACTTATTCGGGCGGAGCACATACAAAAGATGGAAAGCGTTTACCCGTCGCGAATCTGGTGAAGGTAACGTGGGTGGTGGGAAGACCTTAAGTCGACAGCTAAGCTCCGAATGCATTACCGATATACGTTCCCCCACGTCAAAGAGAGCAGCGGCAAGTGTACCATTCTCCTTAACGTCAATTAAGTTCCATCTAGTCGGCAGTATGGTCAGAGGATTTGACGGGCGAGTACTCAAGGCATCTTCACTTTCGGGAGATAGATCTCGTCTAGTTTTCCGGAGGCAGGCGTCCAGTTGGTGATGGAGAGCGCCGGCATTCTGGGGAGCAGGATGATGGGCGATGCGACAACGGAGAACTGGACTGGTGATCACATGAAGATTGTGAATGATGGTATAACATGGTCGGAGCGTCATCACCGTTGGCCTGAGGGGACCTTCGGTAAGCGTTGGAGCGGCCAGGATCGGTTTCAGGACGATGTTTAGGAGTATAGGGTGGACGGGGCCAAGAGTACCGGTCATTGCAATAACGGGCGACGTGACCAATCCGAAGGTAATTGAAGCGAATGGGCCGGTCGTCAGCAGTCCTCCACTCGGCCGGATTGCCGCGACGTAGCCTCTGGCCTTGGCCATAGGGCTCTGGGAAACGGTAACTTGGGTGGGAGGGAGATACGGGGCACACATAGTACAGGCCAGCACTGTATATCTCCTGACAAAAGATGGCTTGGACAAGTGGAGTCATGGTAGCGCTGGGCTCATGGGCACGGGGGCACGGGGAAGCAGCAGACAGCCTCAAGTTCACGCTGTATGGTCTTCGTCACGTGTTCTGCGGTTAGCCGCAGCTGTGACACAGGTACATCTTCGCACGACGATGTTGCTGCCGTACGTCAGCAACATCGTTGCTGACGTACGGCAGCAACATCGTCAGGGCCAATACAACATCGTCGAGGGCCAATACGTCAACTTTTGGCGTTTTCAAGATGCTTTAACTCATCAATGATAGGATCCACTGTGTCGCAGTTCTTGCACATTAGCAGATTGAACGCATAATCTGCTATTCCTTTTCTGACGTGTCCCACTTCCTCAAATTTGGCCACACCATTAAGCACTTTGCGGCTAAGGGCGAGCACATCATGTAAGACAGGTAGGATTCCGTCGATGTTCGTGCACGTGATGCTAGCTCCTTGTTCACTGCGATCTTCCGACCAAGAGACTTCCCAAGCAGAGCCCGTATCCTCCTTGGTCCCAATTTCCTCTTCATGATTCTCGAACCAGACCCTCACTGTTCATTGAAGATAAAATAGGATGTTGGCCAACATCATCGTATCATCTCATCGTTTGTTCTTACTTGCACGCTGGTAGATCAACTACTCTTCAATGTCGACATCATCAGTTCCACAAAACGTGCCTGGGCCTCTTGGCTGAGCAACGACAACTGTTGACGCTGCTACTATTGCAGCAGGAACCGTCTCTTCTGTCATTGTGTGAAGAGCCAGATGTCGGCCGTTGCGGAGATCCGTTGTATCGAGTTGGTATCCCACAGCTCCACCAAAAATGTGACGGTGATAAGACTAGCGAAAACAAAAGGGAAAATGTATTTAGGTAATATATACAGAGAGAAGCCGAGATGGCGGAACAACAACCGCATGAGCGCTTCCTCGATCCTTGTCTTCATCTCCTTGCTTGCGCCTTCTACGATGCACGCGAATGGCTTGTTAATATATGTTGCTGAGCCGTCGTTCAGGATGTCAAGACCATTGCTGTTTGTAAAGCGGAGAAGTTGTCTTTCTCGAATTTTTATGAGCCTGCCACCCCAAAGATGGTGGTGCGCGTTGAAGACACCTACGATAACATGAGGTCCTTGGCATGAACAAGTTTCAGGTGGCCAGCGTCAAATCCTCCCCTGGGAGGAAGATAGCCTATAATGGCCGCGATTGTGTGGCGTTTTAACTTAAGCCTTATAGAAATGTACGCGTTGCTGTCGTGCACTGAAACTTGGTTTAGCGAATACGTGAGGCTACATCGCATGCTTAGTAAAACATTGCTTGGATTTACACTCGTCTCAGGCGCAATTAGTTCGTATATGTTGATGTCATATTCGGCTCGCATATCACAATAACATCAAAATCAATGCTTGAGCACCCTCCATTTAAAATCTTCGAGGGGGCCTCGTAGGCTTCGTGCATTCCACTGAAATGTTACGGAACGGCTGATCCTCTCCTACAATGATAACATTGAAATTGATGGTGCCATGGCTTTTGCTAGCTTTATATAGTAGCAAGCACCGGTTGTATTGCGTACAGAATTTTCACCACTGCCTTGGAAACGAGCTTCTGCACTCCTATAAGCAGCATTCACAGGGAACGAATGAACTGAACTGAACTTCGAACTTTTTATTGTATTTATACGACGTAGTCGTACAGATGCCAGGGGCACAGCCAAAAAGCCACAAATTCGGCTTAACGGGGTCTTCGTCCTTTAGTCTGTGTAGATTATTGTGTAAGCATGCCTTGACTTCCCCATCGGACGACGTCGGTCCGCGCTCACGCTGCCGTTGAGGATTCTGCACTCCGAGATGGCAGGAAAGGCCATATAGTAGTGTCCTTGCTGTTCAGACGAGTAGTCGTGCCTAGAGGTGCCCTGGCGAATGAATGAGGAAAAACAGGAGCTCACGACGACTTTTCACGGAGTACAGGTTGTACTGTTGCCGATATTAACCTTCTACTGCGATTACGTGAGTGCCTCCGGTGGCGGTTTATATTGGTAACCGCTTCCCTGCGTGTAGATTGATCTCGAACCATTTTTCTTGGCACGGACATTTCAGCTTTTAATTTTGGACAATCCTTCGACGTTGCCTCGTGCGGCCCATCTCAGTTAGGGCACTTCAAGTCAGACCCATCATACGTCGATTTATCATGATGAACACTACAGCGGGGACATGTCTTGTTAGCGCACACAGCACTCACGTGCCCAATTTTCTGACATTTACGACATTGTAATGGCCTAGCGACGTATGGATGGACAGGATATCTCACATATCCCACTTTCACATGTGATAGTAAGTTGTGTCCCTCAAAAATGAGCTTTATGCACCTAGACCGTCCAAAGCGGTGTATGTCTGTGATATGGACAGTTGAGGAGATTAGCGTTGTTAGATAGCCATTATCAATATCTACATCCACATCACACATCACACCAGTGGTGGTGCTGCCTTCGTGAGGGATGAATGAGCGTAGAAGTATATTTCCTAGCTGAGTTACTGCTTTCAAAGTGTCGAGGATGGTTCGTGTACACACATCGAGAGTAGGTATGCTTATTCTGAAATTAATACGGACCTCTCCGATTTACCCTCGAGCCAGCCTCTTGAGACAGTGAGAGTTTGACTATTGAGGGAACTGAGGTTGCCTGTAGGAGCGATGGGAATGTAGACGATTGTATATGCTTGCCATGAGGCTGCTTATTGTAGTTAAGCTCACTCAATCTTGAAATCCGGCGAACTTTTTTCTTACATGGGCCGTTTGCGGCCTTGGTATATCCACCATCGGATTCCATGTCGTCCACGTCAGAGCAGCTCGATGACCCTGGCAGAGTCATGTTTAGACAGTCGGGCGCCGCAGGCCGACTTGCAGCTTGCAGGCCAGCCTCCAACCTTGGCGGCAGACAGGGCGGGACGTCCGTCATTGCTTTTGGTAGCACCCGACACGCAGGCGTCGGCACGTGCAAATTGAAATGAAAAAGCAGAGAGAAGCACGAACAGCAGCCGATGAAGAACTCATCTTCTTCCTAGTCGACCAAGGGTTCCTGTGAAGCGAAAGTCACTACATAGGTTGCTGTGTGCCATTAAATCTGCGAGAAGCAGATAAGGTTCCGGTAATTGATCTACTGATGAATGGAATTCATGTTTATGGAGCTGATAATGTGATAGCGTGTACAAAGCGCAGATGGTAATAAGTTTACTAAGAAGTATGGCACGAACGGCCACTGCCTCAAGGAGCGTAGCAATGGTAAATGTTGAAACTCTTTACATTTCTCGAGTATAATGGCTACACACCACCAGATGATGCGACAGCATCATCGCGATCTTGATGGAAAATATATCATACTGACAAAGTTTTGTATGTTTAGATTCTAAGGGAGTTTCCGCCACACGCAGCGTTTGGAGTGAGTTCGTGTAGAAGTTCTTGAACATCATCAAGGTTTCTGAGAAAACCTCTGACATTCCATTGTATAACTTGCGTGTCCATATTGAAGATAAACTGGTGTTGTAAGAAGTGTTGCTTTAGGTTAAAGAGGCGTTTCTGGCCCAGTAATTCAGCGTATTTTTAGAGCGGTCTTACGCCGTTCCCTTCCCGAGGTGCTGGCAGCGCCACCTTGTTTGAAGTAGTGTCCATAGCCTCTTGCGAAGCGCTGGACAGTCGCTCTAGCGAGCGATGTGTAGGTTGTGTAGGCTTCGCCTCGAGAGACGAAGCCTTTCATCTCACCAGCCCCGAGGTTACATCCTCCGTAACCTCTGAGCTGCGATGGCCGCTGCCAGCGCTAGTAGAGGCATCTGTTGTGGCCCATTTCAGGGAGGGCAGGGTAGCCTCCATTGTTCCCACCGTGGTGGCGGGTGGCGGTCACCTGAGTACGCTGCACATGACTTGGGCAGCCGCCGGGGGCGGTTGCGGTGCTGCCCCTAACGCACCACTTCGGCGGAAGTTGTTCTCAGTCCAAATGATGGTGAGAGACGCTGATGTGTCTCTCTAAAAGTTATATTCTCGTTAACCTTTGTAGATGTCACATGCATGTGTTTAGGCGATGCAACTATGTGAATACAAGTACACACAAAGATTTGGCCGCCCTTCCACTAACTTGAAGAGGGGTGCAAGCGAAGCTCGGGATCCGCGTCTTTTCGTTGTCGTAACGCCTCGGCTTCGCGCTCACTCACGTCGAGGTCCGCATGTCGACGACGAACCCTTTCTCGAGCGAGTGCCCGGTGGAGTTCATCGAACGCCCCTTGTTCTTCGCGCGAACGCACGACGCCCGGCCCGCTACCGCGGCCTTTTCTTCAACGCAGCCTGCTCTTCGGCAGAACGAACCAAAGGCGGCCTCCCTATCTGACTGCTTGGCTTGAACTGGCGGGAAACGGCGGGCACGAGGCGAGCGAACACGCGATTACACCCTATCCCGCCTGTGATGGCTCGGGCCTTGCGCGGCGTCTACTTCTTTACGTATATAAAGCCCCGCTTTAAAAGCCGTGTATTATAAACCGACAGCGGCTGAATTAGTTTGCGTATTGGTCTCCCAACTTCGAAGTTGGTGGCTCGAATCCGCAGCCCGACAAGCAATTTTTATTTTCGCTTGCCTTGGGTTTTTAGAGCGCAGCTCTTTGGCGCCCGTCCCTGCGTTTCGCGGCACCATTGCGCCTCGCCGTTGTCCCTCGCCCTAACTAGCTCCGTAACTGGGGCCAGCTCACTGCTCTAGCTGCGCGCGCTCCTGGTGCCATCTCTCGCCCGCGGCACGAGCCTCGTTCTCTTCGCTCCTCCTCCAGTGCCACCCCTGAGCGGCGGCAATCAGAGCGCTGGCTCGGTGGTGGCTTATCTAGACGATATGCTGCTGTCCAAGCCGAAACGCATAGCCGCCGTTCGCCTCTGCATGTGCACCCCCCCCCCTTCTTCCGTGGAGGTGACCACGCGAGAGTGCGCGGTGTTCTCCGGCTGCCGAAGCGCCGGCTTGGTATCAGCGGATCACGGTGCACGCTTCTCAAGCAGCGTCAGCGGCGTCCATCAGTCGCTCCCATCTCTTCGCCACACAACGTTCCTATGTGCTTACGCGCTGCCTCCCGCGACCTCCCGGTAAGCGAGGCACTTGTGCCAAGCTGCGCTCCGTCTGCGGCGGCTGGTGAGAAATGTTGCGCACGAGAGGGATTATCTGAGACTCACAGGCGTTTTATAGTATAATGTAATCTGTCTGCCTATGTAAACAGTTTATGCTCAGCCAGTTCTTGCCGAACCGTGAGCGAGGCAACCGGTGGAAGTCCTTCGTCTGTTGCTGCTGCTAAACGAGCTGCCAGAGCAGAGGCCCAGCACCGCCGCCGCCAAAATGCTGAGGTGCGCTGCGCCGAACCAGGCATTGGTGCAGCAAGTGCGGCATATATACATCTATTTCTCCGACCGCAAAGCTTCCTTCGTGACAATCAAGCACTGGGAGTGGAGTGTTTCTTGAAGAAGGAATACGGTGCGAGAAATAAAAAGTCTGTAACTGTACATGCATGTCTTGCTCGAATGCTTGGCCTCAATGTATCGAAAAGCCAAACAAGCTGAAGAGCTGCGCTCAAATTTCGCATTAGGAAGTAACGTAATCGTCGGCAATTTCTGCACGCCAACACCAACACCGACGATGACACGAGTGCGGCAATAGAAGCTTCACTTGAATAAACACAGTTCTACAACAAGGACTTGTATCAGAAATTTGGCGCGGCCAGAAGAGGCAGCGATCTCTGCCGCTTCACCACGAGTCAGTCCAATACTTCTTCCAAGGTCACGGACACTACGCGTGCTCGGCGTGAGCTCAGGGAAAGACGGACGGCGTCGGTGGTAGCTCTGTCTCATCTTTCGGTGCGTTGCCTCGTTGTTGCTGTTACCTCGGCCCCCGGCTAGTGAAGAAGCCCGATAAACATCGGGAGTCTGAACGATACAGAAGAACGCCCTGTGGCCGTAGCCGCCGAATGCGTCGGAGAATGCAACGAAGTAACGGCAACAGAGCTGGGAGGGATGGCGTTGTCTGGACTTGTATGGGGCAGCGGGTGTTCGATGATGGCTTGCTTTAGGCGATCAAGAGACACGGAATCGTGGCGACCGTGCAAATCAAGCGTATAGAACTTGTCATTGTGCTTGATAATGCGATAAGGACCACCGTGTTTGCGCCTCAAAGCCTTGCAGATTGCGTCGTGACGGACAAACACATGTGCCGCCGTCTCCAAGTCAGGAAGGATGTAGGGGGTATCAGCATTGTGGGCGAGGATGCGGGGAACAAAGACTGCGCAGAGCAGAGGTCAACTGCACCACATACATGGACGGGTCAGGGCAAGGCGACGTGGATGTAGGGTTGAACATGTCGGTTTGCGCCCTGAATGATGCCCCCACTGTCCGGTGGAAGTGTTCGACCATGCCTGTTGCGATAGGGTGGTATGCTGTGGCGTGATTCTGCGAACTTCCCACCAAGGCACACTTTTTGAAAAGCGAAGACTCGAGCTGTCGGCCTCGATTGGTGGTGATGGTAGATGGAACGCCGAAACGTGACACCCACCCCGAAAGGAAAGCTTTGGCGATGGTTTCACCTTTGATGTTGGGAATGGGAAACGCCTCTGGCCATCGAGTAAAGCAGTCAATGGACGCCAAGAGGTAGGTGTTTTTATCTGATGGAGACCACGGTCCTAGAATGTTAACATGCACCTTGTCAAAACGCTCCGAAAGTGGTGAGAAGGAACTGTACTGAGACTAGGTATGAAAAAAAATTATGAGGTTTTACGTGCCAAAACCACTTTCTGATTATGAGGCATGCCTTAGTGAAGGACTCTGGAAATTTTAACCACTTGGCGTTCTTTAACAAGCACCTAAATCTAAGTAGACAGGTGTTTTCGCATTTCGACCTTATCGGAAAGCGGCCGCCGTGGCCGGGATTACATCCTGCCGCTTCGTGCTCGGCAGCCCAACACCATAGGCACTGAGCAAACACGGCGGTTGAGACAAGGTATGACGATGGAGCTTGGATTGCTGGCAATCCAAACAACTGCAATGTCACGGATGTCCTCTTGTTGATGCCCGGCCAGACAAAACGTCGGGTGATAAGGTGTTGCATGGCTCGGATGCCAGGATGGGAGAGGCCGTGCAGAGAGTTGGAAACAGCGCGACGGAAATCACTGGGAACAAGAGGTCTACTATTGCCGTTAGATGTGTCTGAAGCATGGGAATAGTGGAGAACGAAAGGGTAAGTTCACAAACCTTGAGCATTCCAGGGGCTAGGCGAAACTAAGGGATCTCTGCGTCTTGTACTTGTGCTTGTGCTGCAGCCATGGCGGTGAAATCGACAGTTGTTGGCCATGCGGCGCAAGATATGGGCAGTGTTAGCCGAGAGATCGCATCGGTGGCAGTGCTCGCAGGTCCCTGTACGTGCCGGATATCAGTTGTGAATTCCGCAATATAAGCGACGTGACTACTTTGACGGGGTGAAAACTCGCTACTGGCACATTTGATGGCAAACGTCAACAGCTTGTGGTCCGTGGCGATGAAGAAACTTCGAGCTTCAAGGAAATGCCTGAAGTGACGCACAGCCATGTAGGCAGCTAGGTGTTCCCGGCCGAAAATGCTGTAATTGCTTTCGGTACAGGAGAGCTTGCGTGAAAAGAACGCTAGCGGTTGCCACGATCTGTCAGCGCATTGTCGCAAGGCGGCTCCAACTACCACGCCATGAGACAAAGCGCAGCCTTATGTATTGGGTGAACCGTAAAAATTTTCTCCGGCAGCACACACGCGCTCTTATCCCACCGTGTGTCTGCTCCCTCCCCCTTCACCTTACTAGGGCGGAGGAAGTTGTGCTTAGGAGGCTTCGGGCCGGGGTGGTACTTACACCGGCTGTTATCTCAAGGTGGAACTGGTCGCATTTACCACTGGGTGCTACGTGTCCATACTGCTCCGTTTCTGTGATGGAAGCAGATACATACCACCTAATATGGACATGTACTGGTTTAAAATCGGAACGCTCGCGTGTCTTACTGCAAGCCGGCCTCCGCTACAGTGTGACAACCAGCTATGACAGCTGGATACATGACAACAGATTCCACAAAACACTGCTTCAATTCATACACAACACAGGCCTCACAGCACAGATATAATACACATATATGCACCAAGAATTATGCCTTAAGGGCAAGTCTTTATCGCAATAAAAAAAAGAAAGCTGAAGTCTGCGAGCTGTCTCATAATAGTCTCGAAAGAGCTGGACGCATTCTCAGACCGTGTAAAGGGAGTAGAGCTCCTCTTGTTTCTCTCAAATAGACACTGCCTTATCTTCCGCGCTTCCTTTTCACCGGCATGTGGATGCGGTCGATGGTGTGCCCATGGACAGCCCTGTAATTCCTGTTCATGAGAGCCCTGGCATCCCCCTTGCCTTGGCCGATGGCCTCCCACGTGCTTCGCTTCTGGCTGATGTCATCGTCGTTCTACCAATCACCACTAAGCTGCCGTCACCGACATCTACACCGGATGATATAAAGGTCTTCGCAACGGCACCTTCCTTCAGTGGGCAGTACAGCAGCGACGCCGAAATGTTGCTAAAACGCTGCCTGTTTTTCACGCAGGTATATTATATTCAAGGTGCCTATAGCTACCGTTCTGATGACCGCTTTTTGCTGCTGCTGTTCTGGCCGAACAGTGTTGCTACTTGCTGCTTTCACATTTTGCACTGTTACGATAGCCTTTTCTTGAGTGGGGACGTTGAACTTAACCCTGGACCTGGAGGGGTGCCTTCAGCAAGTACATCAAAGTTAAGCGAGGCTAATAACACTACTACAAGTAGCAGTCAGTGCTCCACTAGTTCCCCTCCAGACACGGCTAATCTTCTCGCGCAATTGTTGGCTGGTCAAAAACAAACTGCACGTGACATTGCCGATATCAAGGAATCTTAATTCCCGCTTCGAAGCCCTTGAAACACGTGTAACTTCGCTCGAATCTTCTACAGGAGCTGTTGACTGTAGTGCAATGTATGACAAGCTTAACTCCGAAATTGTCTTACTTAGGGAATCTATAACTAAACTCACAATTCAAAATCTGATGAGTTAGAAAACCGTTCACGCCGGGACAATATCAGACCTTTCAGACCTTCATCAGACCTCTCAGACCTTCAAGCCAAAATTGACGACTTGGAAAATCGTTCCCGAAGGTCAAACGTAATATTCTATGGAATTGACGACGGGGAACAATTTGAAACTAGGGAATCGTCTGAACGCCTTGTACGTGACTTCTGTATGAACCGACTTGACTTTTCGATTTCGTCACTAGCCAGGGCTCACCGCATAGGCCGCTTCTCCTTACATAAAAAGCGCCTCATCATCGCTAAACTTTTTAGTGACAAAGAAGTCGAAACCATTCTGAGCGAAGGCTTCAAACAAAAAATACGCCCCTTAGTGTCGCACGGGACTATTCTGAGGCTGTGCGGGACAAATGCAGGAAGTTATGGCAGTTTTCGAAAACACTAAGGAGGGAAGGTGATCGTGTGGGCCTTATTTTTGACAGGCTGTGCCTAAATAACAACACTTGTATTTGGGACACAAGCTCCAATTGCGCGGTGTGTGTACCACGCACCGACGCGTGCTCAGCACTCGCCCCACCGACGTGACGTGCCCCTTCGAAGCGTCAAGCACATGTAACGACCCCATCTCGTTCAGACGGAAAGGTCTGTTTCTTCTACACTAATATCAGAAGTGTTCTTTCTAAAAGTGTTGAACTATCTTCAATTGTCGACTCAAGTTCGCCTTCCATCATCGCACTAACAGAAACGTGGCTGAACGATACTGTTTCCGATAGTAATATTCTTGTTAGTCAAGTTGATTTGAACTTTTTTCGCTGCGATAGAAAGGATCCAAGAGGCGGGGGTGTGCTTATTGGAATTCCAAAAATTTGATTGCTATACCTATCCTTGTTAACTAATTTCTCGAAAGCGTATTTGTGTCCCTGAATCTTGGTTCCACTGATTTCATTGTTGGTGTTTTTTATCGCCCCCCGGACATGAATGCGACCTTCGAAAGTGAATTTTATCGCGTTGTTGTTGAAATATGCGGGCGGTTTCCAAATGAGGTTCTTATGATCTTCGGAGACTTCAACTATCCCCATTTTCAATGGTCTACACTATCTGTTTCAGCCAACCATACTAAGGCACAGGAATTTCTTGATTCTTGCCTTGATTTTTCCTTGTGCCAGCTTATCGAAAAACCTACACGTTGCTAGAGCACATGCGCAAACATTCTTGAGCTAATTTTAACTTCTCGACCTGACCTGTTTATTGACATGGCCCATCTCGATGGTCTTTTTGATCATGACATAATTACTGGAAGCTTAATTTGTTCACTTAACAACAAGAGAGTTGCTGGAAAGTGTATAAGTTGTTATAGGCGAGCAAATTTTGATGCAATATGTATCGAATTATACCATTTCACGGAGCATTTTTTAGATGCCCACTTGTCATGTTCCATTGAAGATAACTGGAACCTTCTTAAAAATATTCTTTCAAACTTAATTGACTAATACATTCCAGTTATGACCATCAAAACAAGCAACATTTCTCCATGGTTCAATCAGCAATTACGTCGACTTAATAATAAAAAGAAACGACTTTTCAGAATGGCAGACAAAAACAGATTCTCGGCTTCGTGGTGTCGCTATAGAAAGTGTGACAAGAAATAGCAACAGCTTTTAAAAACTACTCGTCGTCGCTTTTTCAGTCATGATTTGTCATCTTTGCTAATGAACAACCCTCGGCGCTTTTGGCGCACAATAAATCCCAGCAGCCGCCCCGATGCAACCCTTGCTAATACCGTTGGTTCTGTTACTGAATCCGAATGTGCTAAGTTATTAAATGTTTCATTCTCAACAGTTTTTACTCTTGACGATATTACTACATGCCCTAACATTGATGTTGTTTCCGGTATTAATATGACTGAAATAATAATTGACCAAGCTGGTATTTTTTCTCTACTTGGAAAATTAAAAAACTTCGTGTGCATCTGATCATAATGGCTTCAACAACAAAATATTTAAACATATTTCTCCTGGTATCTATCGTTGCTTGGCAGCCATCTTCTCTGTATCAATATCGTCAGGCACCATTCCTCAGGACTGGCTAATAGCAAAAGTAGTGCCCATATTTAAATCAGGGGATCGCTCGTCCCCACTTAACTACGGACCTATATCTTTAACTAGTACCATCTGTAAACTCTTGGAACACATTATCCACTCAGAAGTAATTACATATTTAGGGGAACACAATATCATCTTCAAATACCAGCACGGTTTTCGCAAGGGCTTCTCATGCGAAACACAACTTGCAGGATTTACTCAAGGATTTACACTCATCATTGGACGCCGGCATCCAAATTGACGCCATATTCCTTGACTTTTCAAAAGCGTTCAATCGAGTTCCTCACTACCTGCTCTTACTAAAACTTAGACAACTTAATATTCACCCACTTGTTCTGGCATGGGTGCAAGCCTTCTTCTGTAATAGACAACAGTTCACGTCGGTCAATAACTTTGACTCTCCTTTCGTCCCAGTCTCATCCGGTGTTCCTCAAGGAAGTGTGCTCGGTCCATTGCTTTTCCTAATTTATATAAATGACTTACCCTCCTCCGTCAAATCTAGAATTAGGCTATTCGCTGACGATTGTGTTATTTACCGCAACATCTCCTCTGAAGCTAACCGTCAATCTCTGCAATCTGACCTTGACTCCTTAACTTCGTGGTGCACAACGTGGCTAATGACACTAAATTCTTCAAAAACTAACTTGATGTCTTTCACTAAAAAAGCTTCTCGCATTCCAACGTCTTGCTAAATAATGCTTCAGTGGAACTTATGGCCACGTACAAATATCTTGGAGTTAACTTTGTCTGACCTGTCCTGGCATTACCATATTAACGTCACCCATGCTTCAGTAAACCGCTCACTTGGGTTTCTTAAAAGTAACTTGAAACACACCCCATCGCATTACGTAAACTGGCTTAAATCACTTTAATCCACCCTAAGATAGAATATGCCTCAGCCATTTGGGATCCCGATCAAGACTACACTATTAAAAGCATCGAAGCTCTGCAGAACCGTGCTGTGCGTTTTATTTTTTTGGATTACTCACGTCACATCAGCGTCACTTCATTGAATAATCGTGCTGAACTGCATGTGTTATCATGTCGCCGCAAAATCGCTCGCTTATCACTTCTTCATAAGCTGAACTATGATGCATCACTTCGCGAGGACTTCTTTAGGCCACCCTCTGCCATCTATCCCCGCCGCGATCATCCTTTTAAAATCGAACGCTTCACGTGTCGCACACTAACTTATGCCAGATCGTTCATACCGCGCACCATAACCGAGTGGAATAGCTTGCCATCACACATCGCAACCGTCACCGACATAAATGAATTCCAGAAACTTCGAAGCATTAATGAAAGTGCGTAAACCTTTCTTGTGTCATGTCCCCCCCCCCCCCATTATTTCCCCACTACGAATGACGTTAAAAGGTGTTCTTGTCCTCTCTGTAACATGCATATTTGTATTGTTATTGTTTCTATTTTTATTGCGGTGTTTTGCCTTTTCCTTTTAAGTTCACGTGGTTTATTGTTTTCTGATTTGTTATATGTTAATGGTCTGAGTGCTCTCTATGACCTAGATTGCCCTCCATTTTTGGTGTGTTTGTGATTCGTATTCTCTTTTTGTACACTTCTGATTATTATTACTACTACAATAATCTTATTGGGCTTGTATTATTATCTTTTGTGATTATTGTTTATCAGTTCCCGCTTTTTTAACTTACTACTGACTTATTACATCTGTATGCGTTACTGCACCCCCTCCCTATGTAATACCCTCCTGCGAGAGGGCCTTTAGGGATATTTTGAATAGAAAAATAAAAAAGTGGATGAATCGGGGAATGTAAAGGCGATAAAAATTGCCGACGATTACGCCACTTCCTAATGCGAAATTGGAGAGCAGCTCTTCAGGTGGTTTGGCTTTTCGATATATTGAGGCAAAGAATTCGAGCAGGAGATGCATGTACAGTTACAGACAACTTTTTATTCTTCACACATATTCCTTCTTGACGAAACACACGACTTCCAGTTCTTGATTGTCATGAAGAAAGCTTTGTGGTTGGAGAAATAGATGGATATGCGCTCGACTTGCTGCACCAATCCCTTGTTCGGCGTAACGCACCTCTGGATTCTCATGACTCAGAAAGAACTGGCTGAGAATAAACTATTTATATAGGCACATGGATTATATTTTAATATAAACCGTCTGCGAGCCTCGGATAATCCGTCTCATGCGGTTTCGCACCCGACCGCCGCAAACGGAGCATAGCTTGGCGCAACTGCCTCGTTCACCAGTAGGTCGCGGGAGACAGAACGTTGCGCGGCGAAGAGATGGCAGCGACTCACTGGCGCCGCTGACGCTGCTTGCGAGTCAACAAAAATTGGCTTTGTGTTTCCGCTTGGGAAGCGCGCACCGTGATCCGCTGATACCGAGCCGGCGCTTCGGCAAGCGGAGAATACAGCGCGCTCTCGCGCGGTCACCGCGACAGAAAAGGAGGGGGGAAGGGATACACGCAGTGGCGAACGGCAGCGGCTATGCGTTTCGCCTTGGGCACATCATCGAGGTCAGCCGACACCGAGCTGGCGCTCTGATTGCCGCCGGAGGACCGAAGAGAGCAAAGCTCGTGCCGATGGCGAGCGATAGCGCCAGGAGCGCGCGCAGGTAGAGCAGCGCTTGGCCCCATCTACGAAGCTGGTTATGGCGAGGGACAACGGCGAGGCACGACGGCGACGGAATACGCGGGAACGGGTGCCGAAGAGCTGCGCTCTAAAAGCGAAGACTGCTTGAGACGCTGCGGGGTTGGAGGAGGCTTGTGTGGGGTCACCGGTGGATTCCATCACACTGTAGCCACCGAATAGTCGCATAGCTTCGAAAATACGTGATCACCAATATTGTAGATGCCACGTGCATGTGTTTATGAGATGCAATTACATATATCCTAGTAAACACAAATACGCGCAGATCTACGACAGGAACTTGCGGCGAGAAGAGGCAGCGACTTCCGACGATACACGACGACTAAGTCCAGCATTTCTTCCAAGGTCGAAACTTGCCGAGTCGCCGTCACAGACGCTGCCTGTAGTAACGGGCAGTGCGCGTTCGGGGTGACCACAGAGAAACGCTTGCTGTGCGTTGCCTCGTTAGTGCTGCTGTGAATGCGCCGCATGATTACCGCTGACAGTGGTACCTAACGGTACCGAGCTTTGCAATCACCTCGACCTTCTCTCTCTTCTCTTTTTTTCTTTCGTGTTTACGTCCCCCTCCCATTCCCCAAGGCGCTGAGTCGTGCTCCCCAAGGGGCTGCAGGAAATAGCGCCTCTGCCTCTTCACAATCTCACTCTCTCTCTCTCTCTCCCTCTCTGCTAGACCTTCATAGCAATTATTTAGTTTTTATTTTTCCAAGTTACACAAAGTCTGGATTAGGTTGCGTGCCCACCATCGCAGTTCACAGAGTTGGGCGCGCCGTTGCAGTCATCTCCTGCTTGGTCATGAGCGCCACTCTACGCACATGGGAGTTTACCACGGCAGCTTTGAGAGCGGTGATCAAATTTCTTGCCCTTCACGCAGCGTCGAGGATTTGGTATGTAAGGCCTGACCCGAATTCTAACATCTCTTGTCTCAACACATTCAGGCAGTACGCTCTATGCAAAAAGCAGAATTAAGTAAGTGCTTGTTTGCAATTTTCTTGTTGCGCATTATTTTGATTCGCTGAACATTTGTACACTTTGGTCTCGCCATCCGGTCAACAGTTCTGCCTCACTAAGATCTATGAGGTCCTCGTCAGAAATGACGCTTTGGCCGGAGTTCATTGAACGATGCGGGCTTACACTTATGGGGAAGTCCCCAAAATTCACCAGGTTCGTTAGTTTGTCTTACTGAGTCTTGTTTCGGACTTCAAGAACGCGACAGCCACTTACTAGCTTTGTTGCTTTGTAGCCTTCTCGTATTGCTTCGATGAGAGAATTGGCCACTAGGAAAGGGAATGTTTGTCGGTCTTGTCCGGTGTCTCGCTGACTACTAAGTAAACGCGTGGGAAATGTTCCTTTTGTCTTCAAGAAAACTTGAATAATTCATCGGCGACGATCAGGAAAGGCGGGGAAAGAACTACGTATAAAATTCTTGTCTTTTTCGCAGAAACGCTAGTCACCCACGATGGAGGGCAACGAGGAAACGCCGCAGGTGTAAAAAATTCGCAGTTTCGCCCTCAAGGTGAAGCATCGATTGCGATAGCAAATTGGTAGAAAGCTATACCAAGTAAGGATAGTAGTTTTGCCGGCCGTATAAACTTGTAAACATAGCCATACTAACTAAATGAACAAACACGTCGCCACGCGCTAAAAAGAAACATGAACACATCTCACACAGTGACCCCGGAAACTTGCTGTCAAAACGCTGGACCAAGGAAGTGTGGCCGCAGCAGCGAGAAAATTGACCTTTGTACTCCGTCTCGCATAAACGCGAACTCAGCCGCGAAAACGCAGTTCGAAGCCGAACCCTGCCCTTGTCTCAGATGGCTATCAAGATACAGCGACCCCAAGTAGAATGCGCTCCCCTCCTTCCCTACCCTTCCCCCAGAAATGCGCGGGACAGAGGACGGCGCGTTTCCTCCCCGCTTCCGTCGTTTGCGTGCGCGGAATTGAGCCGCGATGCCCCAGTTCACCCTCGCAAGCTTTCGCTATAAATTTATGAGTTATGATAAATTTTATGAGTTCACGTGATTTCGTTTTCGTCGGCGTGGCGCCGACGGCAGCAATGTGCCTTCAGAATTTGTCCGATGTGCACACGCTGCACTTGGGCACCAGGGCGTGTAATGACAGCACATATAAAATGGTGTTAAAATGAACGTGCGTTGGAATGCAAAAGGCTGCAACGTTGGGTTAGTTCCTTCCTTTCAGAAAGCGGCGTAACAGTGCAAGAAACGTGAATGAGGACTCACTCCAACAGCGCACTGCAAGGCAAGCATGATTGTGATTGGTGAGCTCGTGCTGCTTGGAAGAAGCTATCATATCGACGGTAAGAAGACCGCCACGTTCGCCTTTCTTTGTGTTTTCTTTTGTTTGTCTAGTCCTTTAAAGCGTGCAACTTATCCACTAACTTGGAGCAAATTTCGCCCGTCCACCAGGTACTAGCTTTGCAGCGGAGACTAGAACTTCAAGTCTTCAAAACTTCAAATGCTCGTCATGAGAAATGTGGATGGGAGTGTGTTGGCACTGCGTGTAGCTAGTGGCAAGCAAACATTAGACAGCGCTTGCTCAGCGTCACCTGAGGCCCGCTCTGCCAGCTTTTCACGCACCGAAACACTGGAGTGAAATTCGTTGATCTCGCATTTCTACACGCGGGCCTCGAAGAGGTGCGACTAGTGTGCAATCAGCGTGGCTGTAAAGCTGCTAGAAACCTGAGTGGGTGAACTGCCATGCTCAGCCAAAGTTATGCGTCTTTCGACCCCTACCTAACTTTTTCACGCGCGTCTTCCTAATGGCTGTCCCTAGTGACGCGGTAATCGATCACAGTGAGTGTAGATGAGGCCACTCACTAGGCAGCATCGTACAACGGTTTTCTAGGCAGCATCGTACAACGATGAACAATTCATGGGGATATCTCGCATGCTAACATTCTTCCAATAATTTCATGTGCCTGGAAGAGCCCTCACAGCTAAGGAACCATGGCACATGTCGTTACTTATAAAGCAGCAGGGTGGATTACCTGGTGTTGTGCTCCCTGATTGCGATGCTGTGAGAGAAAGAGAGAAGTTTAATCATACGAAATGCAGAGAAGTTGGCCTGAGGTATATTCCTCTATCCAGCTACTCGGCGTTAGGGGAAGGGGAATAGCGAAAGAAAGAGGGAAGAAAGAGGCGTACGATGGGTGACGATGACGAGAGAAGGAGGACGTAAAACATATGGCAAGCAATTCGGCATGCTCAAAGCCTACAGTCCGGACCCGTGCTTTATAAAAAAATGCAGTAACGCCTGGATGGCCTTGAAACTCGATTGAGCGTCTGGCCGCGGGCCTAAAATAACGTCCTCCGGCAACGGTGAGCTGTCGAGACGCGTAAGATCACTGTTTGAATTTTGACGCTCGTCCACGTACTTAGGGCAGTCGCAGAGTACATGACCTGTAGTCTCATTCACATTGCACAACTCACGCGTTGGAGACACAGTGTCGCATGAGGTGCACCTATCCGCGCGTAAACGCTACCCCAGCCTTAGTCTGTGCAGAGGACTGGCACAGCTGCGTTGAATTTTCGGTGGTAGCCTAAATTTCATGGTAGGGTCCAATCTCTGGAGTCGTCTGTGGCGATTATTCCGATTGTCCCAGTGCTTTTCTGTTGATTTTCGGGGACACTTGAAAGGTGGCAGTTAGCGTCCGCTCTTGAAAAAGGAATTGAAAGCAGTGACTGTGGTTCTTCGAGTGCTTTCTTCGCTTCTGCACCGGCCAGTTCGTTGCCGTGTATACCACAGTGACTGGGAATCCACTTAAATGTTACGTTGTGGCCGTTTTCTTGCGCTAAAGCGTAGTGTTCGGCAGTTTGAAGAGCCAACACTCTGTAAGCGCTTTCTTTCAACACCGCTCTATGTAGGTGCAGAGCCGATTTTGCGTCACTTAAGATGTCCATCCTTGAGGAGGCTGTCGTGAAATATATTCAACAGCCTCTCTGATTGCCACTAGCTCCGTAGATGTTGTAGTTGTCTTGTTACACAGACGAAACCATCGAATAACTTGATGCGTAGGCACGACGAAAGCCGCACCAGAAGCATACGACGAGACCGTTCGGTCTGTATACGCATTCACCGAGGAGTCATATTCTTTCGACATATATTCAAGTGTTCAAAGTCTGAGGCCCACTGCAGGTAGTCGCGGTTTTTTAGAAATTCCGGGAATAGATAGACGTACCCGTATTTTGGACATTACCCATGGAGGCATACGTGCAAGGTCAGCAGGGGCAAAGTATGATTGCATGGCAGATTCTTAGCATTTAATGGCTCTTGAAAACGTTGAGTCCGGCCGTATGTCGGGAAGTGTCGATAAGGGGTGGCGTCCATGATGGTACAGCAGTCGCAGGAATACTCGAAGAGGTTCGCATCGTAGACAGACAGGTAAAGCGTTGACGCGAGCCTCCTCAATTGTTCCATAGGTAGAGGTGCAACGTGGAACACCGAGACATATTTTCAGCAGCTGTGCCTGGGCGCTTTCCAGCCTACGCAAACATGACCAGCTCATACTTGATAAAACTTGCAGGCTATACCGAATGTAGCCGACGCAAAGAGCCTGGTACAGCCGGAGTAGCGAATGCTCAGATGGACCCCACTTCATACAGGCCAGAAAGCGAAAAATTTGAGCAAGCCCAGTTAATTGTTTCTTTAACATTACCACATGCTTCGACCACGAAAAACCGCGGTAAATAACAACGCCGAGGTATCTGTGGTGGGTCACATAAGGGATGACATTGCCATTGATCATAATTGGTTACCAACACATAAGCTTCCGTGTGAACGCTATCACAGCGCACTTATCTGGCGCCAGTTGCAGTCCTTGGCACTGCAGGTACTGAGACGTTAAAGAAACAGCTGCCTGCAATCTTGCACGAATTTGCGGTCGCGGGACTGCGGACGCCCATATGCATATGTCTTCTGCGTAGGTACTGATGCATACTGTATCAGGAAGTATTTCCGCAAGGCCAATTAGAGCAACATTGAAAAGAGTCGGGCTGAGCACTCCTCCTTGAGGCACTCCCAGGACCACAACGTGTCTTCTCGTTTCGCCATCATTCGTGGACAGGAAGACTGTGCGACCATCTAGGTAATTTTCAATCCACATGTAGAGACGGCCGCCGATGCCCAAATTACTGAGGGCATCAAGAATGTCTTCGTGCAGTACATTGTCATAGGCTCCTTTTATGTCTAAGAAAACTGCTCCTACAAGTCGGTGTCGCCTTTTTTAGTGTTAGATCGTGGACACGAGAAAAATGAACATCTATGGCAGACCATCCACGTCTAAATCCAGTCATCATTTCAGGATAAAGCTCATTCTTTTCCCTGAACCATTCTAATCTAGTGAGCACCATCCGTTCCATCACCTAAAGGCCGGTCCACACGACAAACCAAGTCTGCGGGCCGATCGTTGACATGATGCGACGTCACGGCCTGCCGCGGTCCGGTCCGGCGCAGAGCACATCCACACGGCGGACCGCCATAGCAAACGGCTGGGCAGACCAACCAGCTACACTCTCGGCCAGAGTGTTATCATTGTTATCATTCCGGCTCGAGTCCCACAAAGCCGGGAACTGCTCAACGAGGGATACAAAATAAAAAATTTGGCTGGAGCTTAGCTAAGGTTAAGCCTGGATATCTCTAAGCGAAAAGGTTCGGTGATGCTTATGGCTTAGCTTACGGTTATGCTTTATGATTTAGCCTATGGTTATGCTTACGGTTTAGCTTATGGTTAGGCTTTATGATTTAGCCTATGCGTATGCTTATGGTTTAGGTTATGGATATGTTTACGGTTTAGCTTATGGCTATGCTTTATGATTTATAGCCTATGGTTATGCTTACGGCTTCACTTATGGATATGCTTTGGTTAGCTTATGGTTATGCTATACGTGTGCCTTGTGTAGTTATGCAAAGTACTTATCAATGATATATACCATAAGTTATGCAGGATTATTAAACTTCTTTATCCATCTTTGTTGGGCACATTGTCTTGCGATTTCTCTACAGCCATAAACACAGCTCTCTGTATCGGTAGTATCACTCTCTTCTCCTTCCATGTTGAATACGCACGCCTATTCTCTGGCAAGCGGGTATATAGTAGGCCTCCGTGATAAACACGCGCTTGCGGCGAACGTCAAACGATGACGCATAGCACGCGGCAGTGGCCATGTGCGCCGACTCCGAACACGCTTACGGAGGCAATTCCGACATACGCCGGCTCGCGCGAAGCGTGGTGTTGACTAGCGTAGTGAAGCTTTTCGCTTGAAAACCTCCTCGTCACTCCAAGAGTACACGGTGCTTAAAAAATATATCTGCTGCCCGCACGTGTAGGCGGAACGGTGGACATAAAACGACTGGCTTGACTGGTTTTTGCTGAGCCGAAAACTATTGGATTTGGCTGAGGACACTCTGCTGCCGGACAACATTCGTTGGCTACGCCAAAATCGCTGCGGTTTGCATGTGGTCCGCCTCCAAAACGGCGGTACGCACGAAGTGGTGACGTCCTATCACGTGATGCGCGGACCGCGGTCCAAAATAGCAGTTTGGTCCGTCGTGTGGATCGGCCTTTACCGACAAAGCTAGCTAAAGCTACTGGCCGGTAAGATGACATTTCATAATGTCATCTTTAGGAGGGCCACCAAACGGCTGGTTTTCCACTGCTTCGGGACTGTAATGGATGACGACGTGGCGTTATAGTACGACAGCAGGACTTTCCAACCTCCCACACCAAGGTGGCCTATGTACAGCAGTATATGAAATACCGTCAGGTCCAGATGCAGATCGTCTCGAAGCACCAAGTGAAACTTCCCATTCCGGCAACGTGAATTGAAGGTCAAGACGAGCATCTTTAAGAGGCGGCACGGGTCTATACAATGTTGGACATGTTGAAATATCGGTACGGATGACTCTCTTACAGAAGTATTCGGCAACCTGCACTTCCGTGAGAGATTGGTGAAGTGCTAGAGCACGGAAATGATGTTCTTGCTGAGGAGGGGCACGAAGGCTTCGTGCTATCTGCTAGATCCTAGAAAGTGGCTTTCGAGGATCCGGAGACGAACAGAAGGTCCTCCACCGTTGTTTTCCCATTTTTTGAAAGTGACGACGTATTTTTCGTTGAGATCGTCGACATAAGACAAGGTCTAAGGACCACTGAGTTCGCCTAACCTTCCTTTCCGCTCTACGACGGATCGCGTGGAGCCGTTCTTATTCAATATCAATCGCCGTTCAGGATCTAGGTGCACTGATAAACTTAATTGTCTTTTGCACTGAAAATACAATAATGTGTTCTATATCAGATGGTGAAGTGATGTCTCCGCAAAATTCTTCGACACATGTACAGAATGTGGACCAATCAGTGCAGCGTACAACAGATGCAGTTGATTGCACAAACCCCTTCATCTGCACATATGTTGTGTTACGTTTCGCCTACAACGCGCGGTATAGCCGGCGCGGATGCAACGGACGCCGGGGCGTCGTTCAAAGCGGCGGACATTTTGGCCCGTTCAGTGCCGCCGATACGCCTCCTTGCCAAGCGCGTCCAGGCATGTTTCAATGCCACGTGTTTTCAAGTGTGCGTGTGTGTGTGTGTGCATGTTGGTGCCCACGCTTGTCAAAGCGCGGCAGCCGGGAAGAGGAGCTCCCCAAGTGTGAAGCGAGGAGGTCTGAACGGCGCCGGCCCGGCGGATGCGTCACTACAGTCGTCCCAACGTGTCTCTCAGCCTGTGCGTGCCGCGCATCACGTGCGCCTCTGACGAGGCGTTCCTTCTTTCCCTCGACTCCGAGAGTATAAGAGCAGCTGCTCCCGGACGCCGAGAGAGGCTCCGATTTCTTCAGTTGAGCTACGTGCTCTCCCGTCTCTCCACTTCGGTCGACCTGACCGCCCGCTATTTTGCGATGCTAGAATAAACAAGTTGTTCTATTACCAGTCGACTCATGCTTTGCCGGGACCTTCGGATGCTTCCAGTTGTGCCCCAGGCCGCCAGGCCAACGCTACCCTTGGGGCTTGCGACCCAGGCGCAACAACGGGTGTCAGCGCTGAGATTCCAACAACTGTCTGCCAGCGGTGAGATCGCGACAACGGAGGCTAGCAGCGAAGATATGCAGTTGACTGTATGCTGAGCAGCACAACGACCATCCGGGAGCAGTGCAACGAGCCCTGTGTGATGGCTGGTTGCCTGCAGCGGAACGACTGCGCTGAATTCTTGGCTGCGAGGTTTGGTGAGTGCGGGACTTTCTTCTTCTGAGTTTTGCCAGGCTTTTGTTAGTGTCAGAAACAGCTGGTAATTGTGGTTGTCGTTGCTGCCGGGTTAGTTTGCGGCAAGACAATAGCAGGCAGTAGAGAAAGCAGCATTCAGAGCAGCCATGGATTTGAAGTCGTTGCGCAAACCGATATTGCTTTAGCTTGCAAGAGAGTTGGGTCTGGAGGTCTCAGACAAACTCAGAAAACCAGAACTGCTAAGGGCTATTCTTGAGCTAGAAGCTGAGGATGGGCGAGCTGTCGGAATGCCCTGAGACCATTGAGGACAGGGCAAAAAGACATGAGCGCGAACTTAAAGAGCAAAAAGAGAGACAGGAGCGCGAACTTAGAGAGCAAAAAGAGAGACAGGAGCGCGAACTTAGAGAGCAAAAAGAGAAACAGGAGCGCGAACTTAAAGAGCAGAAAGAAAAAGAAGAGCGCGAACACGCTTTGGAAATGAAGCGTCTCGAGGTAGAGATGGAACGCGCTCGTAATGGAAGTCAGGCACACGGTGCAGGAGAACGAGTATCGTTCAAAATGACTGACCTGATGCGGCCGTTTAAGCTTGGAGAGGACATTGGTTTGTTCCTGGTTAACTTTGAGCGAACGTGCGAGAAGCAGGGGTTCTCTCGGGAAACGTGGCCACAGCGCTTGCTCACTTTGTTACCCGGCGAGGCGGCCGACGTAGTCGCTCGCTTGAAGAGAGAGGAGGCAGAGGATTTCGACAAAGTGAAATCGAGTCTGCTAAAAAAGTACAGGCTGTCAGCGGAGGCGTTCCGCCGGAAGTTTCGGGAAAATGAGAAAGGCAGAAGTGAGTCTTATACAAAGTTTGCCTACAGGCTAATGTCAAACATGCAGGAGTGGCTCAAAGAAGAGAAAGCGTTTGGTGACCACGAGAAAGTTCTGCAGTGTTTCGGGCTGGAACAGTTTTATAGTCGGTTACATGAGAACGTGCGGTACTGGGTCTTGGATAGGCCAGACGTTGGTACGGTGGCTAAAGCCGCCGAGCTAGCCGAGGAGTTTGTGACGCGTCGGGCTCGCGGAGCTAAGGACGATCAAAAGGGTGAATTTGGCTCCAAGTTTGAGAGGCCAAAGTTCACACCCATGAGAGCAAGAGGGGACACACGTAGTGCGGATGCGAGTGAAAGCAGTCCGACCAAACGTAAGGAGACGGTGGCAGCCGAAGCCGAACGCAGAAAGCGGTTCGAGACGAGGCAAGCGCGCGTGTGTTATACGTGCCAGAAGCCGGGTCACTTTTCGGCGCAGTGTCCGACCGAACGTAAGGAGACGGCGGCAGCCGAAGCCGAACGCAGAAAGCGGTTCGAGACGAGGCAAGCGCGCGTGTGTTATACGTGCCAGAAGCCAGGTCACTTTTCGGCGCAGTGTCCGGAAACAAAAACAAAAGTCGTGTTTTTGTCATTATGCAGCACTGACGAGAACATGAAGCTTCTCGAGCCTTACATGCGAGACCTCCTCGTGAACGGGAAAGAGTGCCGAGTGCTTCGCGATTCCGCAGCTACGATGGATGTAGTTCACCCCTCTTACGTAGAACCCGATATGTTGACGGGCGAGTGCGCATGGATCAAGCAAGCCGTGGAAGCTCATAGCGTGTGTCTGCCCGTAGCAAAATTGCTTATTGAAGGACCTTTCGGAGCACTTGAGACGGAGGCCGCAGTGTCATCTATGCTGCCCCCACAGTACCCATACCTATTTTCGAACAGGTCCGATCACCTCCTGCGCGAGAAGGGGCTTTTGTTTGGTGAGGCTAGCGTTCAGGCCTTAACCAAATCGAAGGTTCGGGAGCTCGCTGCAAAGGCGGTAGTTGCGGGGCCGACGTTGTCGAACAATGAGAAAGGGTCAGAGGCGCAGCAAGCTGATATTCAGAGCACGCCCGAACTGAATAAAATTGAGCCTGTAGCGTTGAAGGCACCAGATACTGGAGAGGAAATGCCCGACACGGGAAAGTTAGAAGAGCTATCTGCAGATTTGCTCTTCGCGCCTACGTCAGACGGACTTAATAGGTTGCTAAAAGTCAGCCGGTCGGCTTTGATAGCCGAGCAAAAAAAAAGATGGCAGCATAGAAAACATACGCTGCATTGTCAAGGAAGGTATCGCCAAGAAAAATGCTCGCTTTGTGAAAAGAGGTGGGGTCCTGTACCGGAAGTATCTAGCCCGCAGGGGAGTGGAGTTCGATCAGCTGATCGTGGCTCAGTGCTACCGTCAGGATCTGTTGCGCTTGTCGCATGGGGGTTCGTGGTCCGGACACCTAGGAGTTCAGAAAACTAAGGACCGTCTCTTGCAAGAGTACTATTGGCCAGGGTGTTTTCGGGACGCAGACCACTTTGTGAGGACATGTGACACCTGTCAGCGGGTGGGCAAACCAGGGGACAAATCGAGGGCGCCGTTGAAGTTGGTACCTATTATTACGGAGCATTTTAGACGGCTCGTTATTGATACAGTGGGACCTCTGCCGGTAACAGCCACGGGGTACAGACACATTTTGACTGTGATCTGCCCAGCGACAAAGTTCCCTGAAGCAGTGCCGCTTAAAGAACTCAGCTCAGTTGAGATAGTCAATGCACTACTGTCCATATTTGCGCGAGTTGGTTTTCCTGCGGAAATCCAATCAGATCAGGGCACAGTGTTTACTAGCGCTTTGACGACAACTTTTCTCGAAAGGTGTGGGGTAAAGCTGTTGCACAGCTCAGTGTACCACCCACAGTCGAATTACGTTGAGAAGCTCCACTCCGTCATGAAGCGCGTGTTGAGAGCATTGTGTTTTGAACAACAAACTGACTGGGAGCTGTGTCTGGCTGGGGTGATGTTTGCATTAAGGACCGCGCCGCATGCGGCTACGGGGTTTTCGCCAGCTGAGCTAGTGTATGGTCGCTCGCTGCGATCTCCGCTTCGCATGCTTCGAGACGGATCACTGCCCTCTCCAATGGCTGCAGAACATCTCTTCCACAAATGGCCGCCTCCTGCGGTGGAGCCTCGCTTTGCAACTATATTCCTTTGAGGTGCGTTACAAAAAGGGGAGTCTCAACGGTAACGCCGATGGCTTAAGTCGAAGCCCCTAACGTAGGAATCAGCCTCAGAGTTGTTTGTTACTGATGTTTTGCTTCCTGGGGCAGGATTTTTAACATATTGCTTTTGTTTAGTGTTTCAAAGTGATGACGTACTTTCTATTGCAATTTGCCAGTTTGTGGACGCGTTCTGAGTGCTGCTAGACTACTGTAAGGAACTAGGCAGTGGTATAAAAGGGGAAAGAGCCTGGCAGGACTTAGTGAGTGTTCTTTCGTGCTTGCTGGCTGAGCGGTTGAGTTTCGGCGTAGTTCTAACGCTTGCCATGAACGAGAACAAAAATTTCAACTCTCCCGAAGTCACTTTGCAGTGTCCTGTGTGAACCTGAACGAGAGAACGAGGCCTTCTCTGTGCGCTGCGCTCAAGAAACGCCGAAGGACGCCCGACTTCGGTTATGAGCATCATCGAGCGACATCCCTCCGGACAGCGGATGCAGTCCCCTGACCATCGGTATCTCCTTCCCCCGGCGGGGCGGTCTGTTACGTTTCGCCTACAACGCGCGGTATAGCCGGCGCGGATGCAACGGACGCCGGGGCTTCGTTCAAAGCGGCGGACATTTTGGCCCGTTCAGCGCCGCCGATACGCCTCCCCGCCAAGCGCGTCCAGGCATGTTTCAATGCCACGTATCTTCAAGTGTGCGTGTGTGTGTGTGTGCATGTTGGTGCCCACGCTTGTCAAAGCGCGGCAGCCGGGGAGAGGAGCTCTCCAAGTGTGAAGCGAGGAGGTGTGAGCGGCGCCGGCCCGGCGGATGCGTCACTACACTCGTCCCAACGTGTCTCTCAGCCTGTCCGTGCCGCGCATCACGTGCGCCTCTGACGAGGCGTTCCTTCTTCCCCTCGACTCCGAGAGTATAAGAGCAGCTGCTCCCGGACGACAAGAGAGGCTCCGATTTCTTCAGTTGAGTTACGTGCTCTCCCGTCTCTCCACTTCGGTCGACCTGACCGCCCGCTCTTTTGCGATGCTAGAATAAACAAGTTGTTCTATTACCAGTCAACTCATGCTTTGCCGGGACCTTCGGATGCTTCCAGTTGCGCTCCAGGCCGCCAGGCCAACGCTACCCTTGGGGCTTGCGACCCAGGTGCAACAACGGGTGTCAGCGCTGAGATTCCAACAGTTGGTATATGATCGCGCCCAAACGTTTCTCTATCGAAGCTCCAGCTGACGGAGGGCAGGAGGCTCTGAGATGCAATAGTGAGGTCTAGGCAACTTCCGTAGGTAGTGCCGCGGATGTAAGTTGGAGACCCATCGTTGATGATAGTCAGACCTTCAATGTCTACGAAGTCCATGAAGTTCGTATCCCGACAGTTCATTGCGGCACTTCCCCAGTAAGGATGATGAGCATTGAAGTCTCCAATAACAACATGAGGGCTTGGGGAACCTTGTAACACAGTCGATAGGCATCAGAGGTCAAGTCTGTCTAGGAGGTATGTAGGCGCCAATGATCAAAACACGTCTAGTTTATGTTTTAATGTCACACACATATTCATTGCTGTCATGTGGAGTGATCGTGTGCCGAACAAACGTCATGTTATTGGGTATACACATTAACACTTTGCTTTTGTGTCCATCTTCACGTGACCAGAGCTTAAGGAATCCGGAGAGGCGAAATTTCGACGTGAGATTTGGATCGCATGTCACGATCACTGGGAAGCAGTACTTACAAACCCGTTGCCTAAAGTCAGATATGCGGCCGCATAGACCTTGAGAATTCCATTGCATTATAGCAGGATGATGCATCTTCTGTTCCAATGTCCAATCTTTTAGCGTGAGAGCTATGATTGCCACCCTTATATTAGAGCTGCTGCTCCATATCATGTAACGCCTTCACGACAGATAGTGCAGTTGGCGTTCCCAACCCGGAGAGCACTATACGCATAGTGCTTACTAGCTGTTTAAGCATGTCTATCACCTTTTCATTTCCAAGCCTTTCATTACCCTCCCGGCTCTTGGGGCGCGCCAACTGAGTATCTCCACCTGAAGCCCTCTGTGGTAGCGAAGTCCGCTATACAGCCGAAGAGCTTGAACGCAAGTTGGATGACGCTTCATTCCTGGACGCACGCGGAGGTACTGGGGGAGGCGCATCTTGCGTGTGGTGGTCTTGCTCTCTCTGTGGCACGTTTAGCATCGAACTACTCAAAGGGAATGCCTCTTTCCCCCGGGATTTGCTCTGGGAGCGGCGACGCCTTTGCCGCAACCGGCGCCCTTTCTTGCGGACAGAATCGGCAGGCGCCTTGTGCGTGGAGTTCTCTCTTACCATTTTTCTCAGAATTTGTCTCTCCTTGGATGTCTCTTCATCGGCTCAGGAGCAATTTGCACATTTCATGGCGTCAGTCTCACAGGAGTCTACCTGATGAGCACAACCACATAACTGGCTCGACGTAGGATTCTAACACAGAGCACTCATGCGGCCCAATTTGAAATACTTGTGATACCGTAACGGTCGTGGCACATATGGACGCACTGAGTGCCTCAAATAACCCACTTTGATCGATGCTGGCAAAGAGTCTGACTCGAAGAACAACTTGATGCACCGGGAGCGGCTGAATCGGTGGCTGTCGATGATTCGCACTGTCGACGATAGAAGAGATCGCAGGTCTTCATCCTTGATGTCAATGTCCACATCCGATACAACACCTGTGTAGGTATCGTTGCCGTACGCTAGGAATGAGCGAATTGGGATGTTGCCAACCATTTGAATCGCTTTCGAAGCCTCCAATACTGCCTGGGAACTCACGTCCACCTTCAGAATGTTCTTCCGAGCAATAATGCGGATCGCTCTCACATGACCTGAGGCTATTCGATGGAAGTATTTGGTCAGCGATTGTCTGTTCAACGAATTCAAATTAGTCCCTGCCGTAGTTGGGGTGTAGCCCACGGAGAAGACGCATTCATCACATCTGCTTTTATTAGTAGAATCACTGCCTGCTGACGTCGGATGAAGCTTGCGCTTCACGTGGCGCGATTGGACTACCATGTAATCACTGTCCGATTCCATCTCTGCCGCTGTTGAGAGCTGTCAGATGAATCGGGAAGCATAAAGTCGGTGATCTCGCGGTTTCCGCCGAGGGGGGCTACCGCCGAGGGGCTCTCATTGTCAGGAGGGCGCAGAGGTCCTCCGTCCCCCATTACGGAGGACGACGTCTTCGGGGAAGAACCAGCGACCCTGTAATGTGTACCACGGTCCTTTGGATGTGGGGGGCCGTGGCGCACCTTGAGCAGACACGACGGAAGTCTTTTGGTGGTGCAACTCGTGGGCTTCTGTGGATCATTGGCTAGACGGTTATGCAAATGATCCTGTGGGTAGCTGGCTATCTAGCCTCATTTGGCGTTCGGGAAAGTGTTACAGGATGGCGCAACGTGTTTATGTAAGACGAGCAGCTCGGTTTAATGAGTATGTGTGCACCAACAGTTGCAAGGCGGTGGCAGAAGGAGAGCTTCTGGATGGTGACGATGACAGTGACTTGAAGACAACTACAGTGACATTGAAACATGACGACGACGGCACAACTTATTCTACACCGAAGAAGAAATGTCTGTTTCCTTACAACCTGGGCGATTCCGGAAGGTAGTGTACTGGGTAAAGCGAGGCGATCATGAAAGAGGGATAAAATGTCATATAGCGTCTCCAACACTTGCTGCAGAAGGCTTGGAGATTGGTAAAGTTGCCATTCACGTGTTGCATGCGTGGGTCTGTGGCATAATTACCAGTTTATCAGGTTATTATGCAGGGAGATCCTGTTGAGCAGCGTTTGTAGTTCGGCTAGGTTGTTAATAGGCACAGAAGAGCAGAAGGAATTAGACGCCGACTATTAGAAGGAAGAAGAATGCCCATCTAAACATATTCAACAAAACATTGAGTTCACAACGCATTGTTTGCCTTCTTGGTGCTTTCTTCGTTTTTATCAGATTTCTGCGCTGTTCGCATGTAAAATGAATAATCCTCGTTCGAACCAGGGGATTGGACAGATGCCACTTTCTGCAAGCGTTCTTTGCGCTTACCAGCTGCTTTGCGATGGATGCATTCATGTCTCGCCTCGCCTGGGGCTTACTCAGTAGAAAAAGAAGTACCACGTAATGCCTACCGGCCATTTCTATCACGTATCAACAACACAGACGGAATGAAATGAACAGCGGAAAAAGTGAAACCAGTCTGAAGAACCTCTTTGCCCACAGCAGGACGAACTCTTCTACCATAGAACAATCACAGTTCTCTTGAAATAGCCAACTCTATATTACGCATGTAAATTGTCTTATTTGATTACAGAACGTAGTCCTCTACCGTCCTTTACTGCACATTCATGCTCTTTCGCAGTCACGGACGGCATTCCTTCTCTCGTGGTAGCATTCTAGCTCTGTATGCTGCGATGATTTGTTTCTCTTCATGCATGGATCTATCCCGACACTTTAAAAGACACGCGGGTGAAGCAATAATCGGCATGCCTAAGGAAGGTTAGATCCGCCAGCAGATCCTGCTCCAAGTTCTCCCTTAACGTGATGCGAGTTCTGTAACTCTAAAACTCTATTAGACAACCGGTTGTCTGTTGCAAGCATTATTGTCGTTGTTGTCACCTCAAAACATGGCTCATACTCGTTACAAGGATTGACCACATGGGAGTTAATGAAAAGTATACAGAACAAAAGACTCAAGACAAAAGGAAAGGAGAATTGCATGGCTTCAGCTGCCCCCCGTTTCGTCTTCTTAATCTCAACTGGAATATTGCCTATTCCCCTTTGCTGTATAACCGCACCGCTCCCTCCTTGTCTCTCAACAATGGGCCTAACTTTTCGTAGCATCATTCGCTACGTCACACTAGCATCTGCTTAACTGCTATGCATGTTATCGCATAGAAGACGATAATACTTCTCTTGCGAAGAAGTTCAGCATACGTGCGCTAAATTAGTAGGCCCGACTAGAGGACTTTTCTTATGAACGGTTTTTGCATCGAAGCAGTATGTGGCTAGGGTTCCGTGTGTTTTTCATGTCCGTGTGTCAAGAATAAAATGGGTGAGCAAGGGCCGATCCTGGAAATCGTGTAATAATAGGCTGACCCACGGCGGAGGTGAAGCAGGTTTCAAGCACTGTACCCTTAATCATAAAGATAGCATTATTTATAATAAATAAAATTGAATAAATAAATAAAAATGAACTGTTACAAGTCAATGGGTAAACTGGAATCATTTGTGAACAGCACATGGACCCACGGGCAGGAGGCATTGCCATATACGTAAAGGAGAAAATGTATGTACAACCATACACGCTTGACTGGCAAGAGGACAATGTCACTGACTTTGGGGATATCTGTGTCGTACAAACGAAAAATGGAATGGTGTTGTCCACTGTGTAAATATCTCCAGGCACACCAAAGTGTGATATCGAGAAGTTGATTACTACGCACTTTTCATGGGTTAGCAGTGAGGACATTACCCTTCTGATCAGCGTTGGATACTTCAATGCGGACACTTCAATGCCAGAGGAGAAATGGTTCGCTCAGTTTGTGCTAGAAGAGTTTAGTTTGAAGTTCGACACCAGTCCAAGCCCATCAACTACTCAACAACGCTCGTGATAGATTGAACTTTGGCGAAGATTCTATGTCTACAACAAAACCAATCAGCGTATATCACAGTAAGCACAAAGCTATCGCCACTACCATTACCAAATAATGAAAATAAATACATATACCCTAGTATAACCCTGTGTTATGTGCTAAAGCTATACTGGTCATCCGCCTTCACAGAGTGGGATGGCTCTTACATTTTCTTTCAGTGAATGTTACCTTTTACTTACAGGAAGAAGACACGCTGGTCACGACTGCCTAGAACACTATACCTAGAATACTATTTTTATATGCCGCAGGCATAAATGACTATGAAAAAGAATTCTTGAAATTTTGTTTGGTAAGCTAAGGCTAAACTTAACCTCAGAAATATACTAACTTTTGGTGCCTCACTACTCGGTTTTGCCACAGGGACGTCTTTGACCCATTTGTGGCTTTATTGAATGAACAAAACTGATAAGGTTTTAAATTCCTACTTTTATAAATTCTCTTAGTGATATTTGTGTGTTAAATCCTAGAATTATTTTTATAAATTGTTTTGTTTAGGAAAATCGCTATTCATTTTTTTATTGCTCCATTATGCAACACTTGCTGTTTTTTGAAATGTTATGGAAAAGTTCAGGTGTCCAATTATTGACCAGTACCCCGACGTGGGTATGAGCCAATATATAGGGTCAGCATCATCATCACCAGCTGGTAAGTAGCCAGACTGGAGTGCGTCCACAAGTGAAGGAACAAACAAGCAAGCAAGCGTTCCTGGCCGGCGCGTGGTTAGCCAGCCGGGCTCCCGTCGCTCCTAGCTTTCCTTGGCTTGCACTCTGGACCAGGTTAGTTAAGTATCGTGTAGTTTTTCGTTCGTTTTGTTGATTACTGTGTTTACTTCGTTCTTTCATTTTAGGCTGAAGCAGTCCTTTTTCTTTATTTTGCTACATTTGAGAACGCATTCATGTCCAGGAATTCTCCTGAACAGGGGAGTTCCCCTTCTCTTCAAAATGAACTTCCTCTAGACATCTTTCTCTGCAGTGGTATCAGAAGTATTCTCGTCGCGCTGGTGCCATTGGGTGGGTACTGTAAGATTGAACAACAGTTTGCGTTGAAGCGTCACTTGCTCACTGCTGCCATCGCGATTCCTCCGGCCAGCGTTGGCACAGCATGTGTCCGCGGGGATCGAGTGTGAAATGTTTATGCTTGCCTGTGCGATCTGACACCATGCTAGTTAATTTAGTTAGTAAGCGAAAGCCCTGTATTGAATACGATCTACGATGCGGACAGTTTAGGCGTCTATAGGTGCACCGAAGGCCGATACGTCGCGTGCGCTATATCCCCCATACGCTTGCGCGTCAGCCGCGTTCAAGTGAAACGTCACTGTAAATTTTGTTTATTAATTGAAGACAATGTCTCTCTAAGCGACTTTACCACCAATTTTTGTTGGTAATATTCTTTACGTGCTAGAAAATAAGTTGCAGCAAGAACCAGGCGCGGACTTCGCCGTAACGTCCAGGGTGGCGCAACATGTCCAGAGGAAAGCGGTAGAGAGGAGCAGTACATGCCTCATACATGACGAATTTCGGTGGTGACATTGTGTTGTGTCGGTACTTTCCTTCATTGCTAATCACACTAACGTCGACAGTATTTCTGAGATGGTTTCTGCACGATTTTTTTTATTGAAATTATGTAGGGACACAGTGATGTCATGTGGGGCCACGAGGTACTCCTCTGCTACCACATGCAATCAGGAGAAGAACACCCTGATAAGAAAAAAAATTACTGACACAAAGAAGGGCGTGTTCATTGGAAGAAATGGCAAGTCGCGACACACACGGCGCAAGTGTAAAAAGCCATGTTTGCAAATCAGAAAACAAGCCCGATAAACCGAATTTCAAACCAGAAAAAAAAATATAGATACCATTGCAATACACCCTACACAACAACACAATACGTAGGCTGAAAAATCACTTGACAATAACACATTTGTAGAAGCCTGGGCCTTCTGTAGCCACAGATGAAGCAAACCTTGATGCACATGTTTGTATAATAGGTGCTAAAGAAAATATTTGAATGAAATACCTTCAATTGGATTGAAAGATAATTTTTTGAGAATATTCCTCTTTAAAAATTTCGCCAATGAGCGCACTGCACTTACTTGTGATTGTTGGCTACACACCAAGATTATTTTCCCTTTGCAACAGTGGGCCTCTTCGATTTTCAGAGTTCTGGCAGCCCGCGGGCAGCTAGATGGCAGTCAGCTAGTTCTGGTCCTGATAGGAAGTCACGTGGGCTGGGATCCCAAGAGAACCCAAACCTGCCCGAAGTTTGAAAAATCGAGCGCCGGGACAGCTGGCCGAATGTAAACATGTTACCAGTACGGCAGCGCCCGGCGAGGCCGGTGCGCGCTCGGCGTAGTCGGCCCATTTAAGCGTTGCCGGCTTGAAAATATATTGTTGCATTCAGGGATACGACCACTTTCGCACGATTTTGCGCGACTCGGCGCAGGCCGCGCACTGGGCCAACCTCACCTTGCGCAGCGCGACAGATGGCCTCCGACGCGGCGGTGACAAGACGCGAAATCGCGCGTAAGTGATTGTATACTGGAAAGCGATAGCTCGAGGATCCCTGCTCGCAGCGATCATGTCGCTTACCGGCGACATTCATGACCTAGCGTTTTTTTATCGCTTCACAACGCATGACAAAGCAGAATATCGGGTACGTCACATACGCATAAAGTTTCGTGCCGACCTGCTTGGGCTTCGATTTCAGAAAGTTTGCTGTGGGTGATGGTGCTTCTCATTTTGACCCTAAGGATCTGGGGACGTGGCTGGCCCATGAAAATGCACGCCTCCTGTGACCAGCGAAACGTTTCACACAAAAAACAACATTGGTCGCGGTCATGAGAGCAATAAGCCAATGTACGTGTGTCTAACGTACGTGTGCCTATTAGTCAATCAGTGCATTCTTAGATCAACGGCCTGCACCTCGAATGCATATCGGTTTCGAGCTGCCACCCAAGCATACGACGGGGAGACGGAGCGAACACGGGCTTGCTGCAAAGTCTTCGCGAACTACAGAAAACGGACATATACACATACGCGAGATATGCAAAAAAGGAACGCCACCAGAGAAAGACGAACCCAGTATGTACCGCAATGCGTGAATAAGCGTCTACAACTTGCGTGGAACACGATGTAGATAACATGCACGCATGAGAGCGCGGCGCGCTGATCACCGCCGCGAAGAAGCCTTCAGGGGACACACACACATACACCCACAAAAGCTTCAAACGGTTCACCAATGCTCGTATCGCACCGCTTCGCAATGCGGAACGGAGTGTTAGCATCTAAAAAAGATAAAGCTAGAAGTAAGGAAATCGGAAGATGATCGTAGACATTTGGCTGAGCGAGGTAAATTTAAGTCCTCAAGCGCCCGCGTTGCAATCCATGAAGTCCCCGCAAAGCTGGCGGCGAGCGCCCATCTCCTCTTTTAGTCGTCTGCTAGCCAGAGAACTTCGAGAGAGCAGCCAGACCAAAATCGTCCTGGTAGGTTCTGGCGCCACGCGGTTGGCCAGAAACGTCCAGCCCGAGCAAAATGAATGCACGGCGGAAGTGCGTGGCGCAGTGGGCGGAGCAACCCGAGGAAAACGGAAGACGCCCTGGCAGCCCGTGGGTAGCCGTAAGTGCAAAATCGAAGAATCCCAGTGCTTGCGTGTCATGTATTTGTAGCCCTGTTGACAGTTTGGGGTGGCAAGCATAATATTTTCTACAACGTACAATGCGTTCTGCACTTGCATCAACTTCGCCGCAGCAACAAATTGGCTCAATTGGCTCACGGCCAATAATGGCTCACAGCGACTATTGGCTCTTCCTATCCTGTATAAGAACAACTCTGTACAGGCGCAGCCAAGTGAGGATCTTTGTATGACTGCTTCTGCAGCGTGGCAGACCTTAATCGGTATGTTGAACTTCATAATGGTATCTGTCCTGAAGAACTCTCAATACTGAGCTCCAATAATAGACCAAGTCTCCCTCGTGGCCCGAGTGAATATTTTGTTAACAGTGCGTCGTGCTTCCCTATAAGGCAAAGAAAATAGCAATCTCACCTCTTTTAGGTGTCCTACATTCTAAAGCACACAAAGCATGATTTCTGGCAATACAACGCTGACCAAGATCTCAATAAACAGTAGAATGCTGTATCATGATGTTTTGCTTTTGATATATTGTAAGCTTATTGTGTCTCATATGACGGATGATTTGCTTTGCGAAATCTCTTGTCATTTAGGGAAAGTATTGGTGCCTTAAATACATAAATGCAATAGCCAAGTGGATTATGTATATTCTAGTTGATGAAGTAGTGTGAAACAATTTGAATACGCCAGCTGCTTGCTTGTTAGAAGCTCGTATCAAAAACGCTGCAGTGTTAATTATGACAACGATACGATCCATCGCTATATAGCACTATAGTGAGCTCTTGCCGCGAAGCAAAATAGGTGATAATGTTAGATATCTGGATTCTAATGACTCACATTTTGGAGTCACGCGATTCGTGATATTGTAGTAAACAAACGCCTAAGGAATTTGGATAAGTCAAGAAAGACTCGAGGTAGCTAGTAATCAATACTGCTACACTAGAATGACGTTGCTATACTGTTCTATATATATTTTTTCACTTTCGCTCCTCCTCGATCCGCCCTTAAGCGCTTGGGAAACTGGATCGTTGGCGTGTTAAGTGGATATACGAAAATAGTGACTGCATGTCTCAACAAGCCTCACTGCGTGAAAAGAGGGCTAACGAGACTCATCAATAACCAGTGAACTGGTGGATTTTCGGGGAATACATAGATATTGTTACGGAACGAGCGATGCATGGATGAATGCGAGGCTTCGCACAGCGATGAAGGCGACGATGAGGACCCTTGCACGGGGGCCGGATCAGACACCTTCCCTTGCCTTAGCTTTCTTTGTAAATATTCCGTAAATATATCTTTCACCTACGCCTCGCCCCGCACACACATTGTTCGTGGTGCGGGATACGTCACGCCTCGTAACGGAACTCCGCAGCGGCTGTCATTTTGGACATCAGTCTGCAATGGCGGAAGACACAGGGCCTGCATCAGCGCCGGCCACTTACACGGTCGTGCTGGTGCAACCCCGGGATCGTGGCACGTTCTGCGGCTCCATTGAATTGGACGTTGAAGACTGGCTGGTGGAGTACGAACGCGTGAGTGCTAACATCCGATGGGACCGTACCCTGATGTTGGCAAATATTATATTCTACCTCAAAGGCACTGCGAAAGTTTGGATCGATAAACACGAGGCTGGAATTGAGAAGGGGGGCACCCGCGATGAAAAGCTACGAGTCTAGTTTGGGAAGCCCTTTAGTCGGAACATCGCCGCGAAGAATATGCTCGTGTCACGCGCGCAGCCGTGTACAGAATCTTACGTCTCGTACACAGAAGACAGTGTTACTGCCATGCCGCAGGGCCGAAGCCGAGATGCCGGATGACAAAGTTGGGCACATCTTGAAAGGGATCGACGACGACGCCTTCAACCTTCTAATGAGCAAACATTTCTCTGCAGTAAAAGTTATTTTAAAGGAGTGCCGGCGCTTTGAGCAGGCTGGAAGCCGACACATTGGCCACGGTTTCCCGGCTTCCCAACACGGCGGTAACGTTCTCTTGCGATGATCAAACAGCAGCACATCCGTCAGTTCCACCAGATTAGCTAACACAGATTGTACGCCGCAAACTTGAGGCCGTGACCCTTGCCCCAGTTCACGCCGGTGACTAAAGCTCATTTACGACTCCATTTGTGTAAGCCATTTTTCCGGCAGGAACTCGCCAACATCGGCATTCAGTCTATGTGCACCGCGGCCAGCTCAACTCAAAATTCATGGCGCCCGCCTTCATGCTACCAAGAGCAGCGATTCCCTACGCGATATCGTGACGCTGCTGCATGGAGAACCCCTGACGATTGAACGATATGTTTTACTTTTCACCGTATCGGCCACGTAGCCCGTTAATGCGCCACCCGCTGGTCCTCGCGGCCTCCTACGCCGTCTGTTCCTTACCGCCGTCCGGACAGCAACCGCTTCCCAACTTCAACCCAGTCGTATTTCCCGAAAGCCGATGCTCCCACAAAGACAAACAGTCGCTACAAGTTGACGTGTGGTCACCAATCACGCTCGCCTCCAAGCCGTCGCCCGTCGTCTCATTGACTGCAGACTCGCCGCCCGTCGTCGCCCTGTAGCCCTGCACGTGCCTACCATAAAAACTAAGCAGGAAGCGATTGGAGGTGACGCTACATTGACGAATCTTACCACAAATCCTCTTCTGAAGCTGCTGACGAGACTAAGCCGGCTAGACGATGATTTTGATGCCATCACTATTTCTGCGCTCATCGACAATGGAGTACACATCTCGGTAATTAATGAAGATCTTCGTCATCGCCCGCGTAAAGTGTGCTCACGCCTGCCGCCGCCCGCATCCCCCGCGTCGCTGATGGAGGGACTCCTGCCGTTCTTGGGTTGTGCACCACCTGCGTCTACATTGCTCGTCATCCCACTTCAGTCCAATTTGCCATGTTTCAGAAGTACACCCATGACCTAACCCGCGGGTTAGATTTTCGTCCAGTCATTCTGCCCTTATTCATTGTGCGACCGGTGCTTTGCAGCTTGAGCTACCCCATCTTCCCGATTTTGCACCAGACATACCACCACGCTTATGCTCTTCCCATCACGTTCATTTGTCGCCTCAAGCTACTACATACGTTACTTCCACGTCTTCCCACGATATTCCCAAGGGCGACCACGTCTTGTCACTGATTCTCGACGTTCTGTTAGCCCACGATGTCGCCTTTGCTCACATCATTGTTTCCATTGCTGGCAACACAGTGGTTTTTCCCTTTCTCTACGTCAACCTGTTGCATAAGGTTACACCGCAAGGCATGTCGCTGGCGACCATTTCTGCGCTTGATCCCTGCAAGATTGCTGCTTTGGATGCAGACGTTTCACCGCCTTTTTGCTCCACCAACTTCGCTGGTTCGTCTCTTGACGACATTAATAAAATTATCGCTCCCGATCTGACAAAGTCACAAGCTCAAGATATCTACCGAGTTATCGCGTCCTACCGCGACAACTTTGATTTTGAAGGTCCCTCTCTAGGCCAAACATCTGTCGTGACTCACCGAATCACCACTGGTGATGCCAACCCTATGCGCCGGCATCCCTATTGTGCATCCAGTCATGAACGTCAAGTTATCCAGCACGAGGTCGACAAAATCATTACAAAAGACGGCATCGAACCTTCGTATAGCCCGTGGGCCTCCCTTATCGTTCTCGTGAAAAATACGAACGGCAGCTGGCGTTTCTGTATTCATTATCGGTGTTTGAACAAAGTAACCCATAAACATGTTTACCTTTTGACTCGCATCGATGACGCCTTCGACTGCATTCTTGGAGCCCAATACTTTTCCTCCATCGACCTTCGGTCCGGCTATTGACAGATTTCAGTAGACCCTATGAACCGCGAAAAAACTGTATTTACTACGCCAGATGGCATGTCGCAATTCAAGGTCATGCCATTCGGTCTGTGTAATGCCCCAGCAACATTGGAACGTATGATGAACTCTTTGATGCGGGGATATGAGTGGTCCGTCTGTCTATGCTAATTAGGCAATGTCATTGTCTAGTCACCAACGTTTGACAACCACGCACCCATTTATCGGTCGCTTTTGCCGTCTTCCGTCGAGCCAATCTTCAGATGAACTCTGTCAAGTGCCGTTTCTGGCGATGCCAAATAACTATGCTTGGCCGCCTTGCAAGTGCTGCTGGTGTTCAAGGAGACCCAGATAAGGTGCAAGCAGTGCAACAGTTTCCCTTGCCGTGCTCAGCCAAAGACGTCCGGCATTTCGCAAGATTATGTTTCTACTTTCGTCGCTTTGTCCGGAACTTCGCCGACATCACCCGCGCTCTTGCTGAACGCTTGAATAAGCACTTCCATTCGAGTGGGAACCCGAACGAGCAGCGTCGGTTTCTGCCCTCATCCGTCTACTCACTACACCACCAATACTGACCCATTTCGATGCCTCGTCGCCTACAGAACTTCGCGTCGATGCCAGTGGTCATGGAATTAGGCTATCCTGGGCCAAAACAGCAAGCCAAGGAACGCGTCATCACCCAAACCAGTCGCCTTCTTCCATCGTCCGAACGGAACTTTTGCATTACTAGACGCGACTGCCTGGCGTTAGTGTGCGCTGTGGCCAAATTTAGACCTTACTTCGTTGGCCAAACTGTTTCGATGATTACCGACCATCATGTCTTCTGGTGGTTCTCGTCGCTTACGGATCCATATGGACGTCTTGTTTGCTGGGCACTACGCCTTCATAAATACTCCTTCGTAATGCACTATAAGTCTGGACGATTGCACCGAGACGCAGATTGCTTGTCATGCCACCCTGTAGGCGCTCCCGACCTCAATGTCCCTGACTTAGACGCCTGCGTACTGTCCATCCTCGCTTCGCATGATATGCCCACCGAACAGCGACGAGTGCTTCTTTACGTCTCATCATCGACCGTCTAGTCTCTCCCTCACCAGACCATTCTGTTCGCCTGCTTGGGCTACACGACAATGTTCTGGATCGTCGTAATCTGAGCTCAATTGGCCCAGAGCTTCTGCTTGTTCTACCGCGCCATCTACGCTCCAGCATTCTTCACCAGCTTCACGGCGCACCAACTGCCGGTTCCCTTGGTCCGCATCCGGCGTCGGTTTCTCTGGCCTGGCATGTACCGCTCTGTGCTCCGTTACGTCGCTGCTTGTGAACGTTTCTAACGTCGCAAATGCCCCTCAAAGCTGCCTGCAGGTCAGCGAAAACCTAGGCATCTCCCTGCAGAGCCATTCTTCCCCATCGGCCTTGACATTCTATACCTTTTTCCTACGTTCATATTGAGAAATAAATGGGTTGCGGTCACGAGAGACTACACCACGCATTGTATAATCACCAGGGCATTGCCGACAAGCTGTTCTACAGACGTCACTGACTTTCTTCCTTACGACACGTAATCATACGTCGTGGAGCCCCTGGGAAGCTCTTTACCGATTGCGGGAGGTACTTTCTCGCAAGAGTAGTGTATGGCATCCTTCGTGCCGGCTCCACTGAATATAAGCTCACCACCGCTTATCATCCACGGACGAACGGATTGACCAAAAGTCTGAACCGAACGATAACTGAGTTTCTGGCCATGTATGTTTCACCCGATGACCGTAATTTGGACATCGCGTTACCATTTATTAACTTTGCCCATCATTCGCCACGGCATGACACCGCTGGATGTGCACCGTTTTGTTTGCTGTTTGGCCGACATCCTGCATTGCCATTCGAGACTCTCGTTCCGTCGGCTCCTCACTCGCCTACTGAATAAGCCAGTGACGTCGCTGCTCGAGCTTGTGCAGAGCGTCAACTTGCCAACGATCGACTCTGTGCTTTGCAAGAATCGCAAAAGTCCCGTTACGACAGCCGACAAAGAAGTGTGCACTTCACGCCTGGCTCTGTGGTATTCCTATGGTCGCCATGCCGCCGCGCTGGCCTGTCAGAGAAGCTCCTCTCACGTTACACCGGGCCGTAAAAGGTGCTGCGTCAACTCGATGACGTCAATTGCGATATTGTATCCCTGGGCTTTGCTTCTTATACTTGATCGCTAGTAACTGATATTGTTCACGTTTCCCGGCTGAAGCTACATTGCTGTTCTAGCTCCTCGCTTTCATAGCAAGCGCCAGGAGGGCGCTTCCGTCGCCGGAGGATGACGTTACGGAGCGATTGTGATATGGATGAACGTGAGGCTTGGCAGAGCGATGAAGACGAAGAGGACGCTTACACATGGGTAGGATTAGACCACTTCTTTTGTCCTAGCTTTCTTTATAAATATTTTGTAAATATAACCATTGCCTACATCTTACCTCTGTCACAATATATTGGAGTGCTTTTGGGCAAGAATCGTTTCTTATGATCTGCGAGGATGGTGGGGTGGAGCAGAGCGTGCCACCTTTTGCCTGATTAGTGCACTATGTACACGTGTCAATGATAATGTGCTTTCATAATTACTGTGAACCCAGACTGGCTTTCCCAGAATTTCTTTGATGTTAATTCACATAGACCTTCTTATGTCTCACTTTTATTTGCTCGCTGTGGCCTTAGGCGCAGTGCGCGCGTAGTGGCATGGGACGTTCGGACTGCCAATATTCAAGCTGAATCAATTCCGTAGATAGCTCTGTTCATTCATGTCTTACATCGCGAAAGCACAAGAGCTCTTGTAATAATTGTTCTCGTCCCCAGCGAATTAGCTGGCCGTAAGAACCAGCGCAAGGATGTTCTGGGCTGGCGCGGCAGCGGTGGCGTCGCGTTCGCTTTTCCTGCAACGGCTCTGGCGACACTGGCCAATCACTTCGCTCGAGATCATCTTCGTGACGCTGTGCTTCTTCACCATGCTGGACGCTGATGCTCCGGAGCCAAGGTGATCGCTTTGTGATTCGACATACTTGGGATAACTTGCAATAAAGCATTTACTTATTTTTATTTGTCTTTAATTTCGCAGTCTCAGCGTAAGAAGGAATTACAATGACGAGTAGAGTTGCAAAATATTATTCACAACATTTTTGAAGGTGGCTGCATCAACGATTGTTAGCATTAGAAGGAAGTCCTCCCATGACTTCTGGGGAACGGTAGCACTATCAATAAGGGCACTAACGCTTATTTTTATCGAAAGTGTTCCTAGTCATTGATGATCAAAATAAGCGTTAGCGCGAGATGCGGCAACACTCTCTTTGAAGTGATTACGACAAGGAGAGCAAATGTAGTTTGTTTTAAGCAGAAGTTGATCATTCAAAGTTGAATTAATATGACAGAGCTTGTAGAACAGGTACAGCTGTGAACACTTATGGAGCATTGATAAAACAGAGCAGTGAACATTAGCCTCCATTGAAGGAATATTGACAGTAGAGCGACGACGACACTGACGAAGCGGGGAGGTCTGTTTTGCACTGTTTCAAGAGTGTTAATAAGTGACGTTAGTGGAATGTGGTAAATAGAAGACGCGTACACTCATTTAGATTAGGTATCCATTATAGTCGGATAAGTATTTGGTTTTTAGAATAGAATGGACACTTCATGTGCTTACCTTCCACGAGGGAAAGGACCCCAGACGAAATGGGACAAATACTGCAGCTTGAGGAAATACGTTAGAGCGTACGACGAAAGCACACATCACGTCACTATTTTAAGATATTGCGCTATATGGTAAAACATTTATTAAAGATACGGATGTGCCCAACATGCATCTCAGAAATAAATACAGAAACTCGAAAGTTGCCTAGGAGCTCCTAAGTTAGAAATAATGTGCAGACATTTCCAGTAAGCGAAACCTGTACTGGAAGCATTACTACGCAATGAAGTATATAGTTGAAATAATCATACCAGACATGCACCCTTGCGGAGGCAGTTCCTACAGGCTGCTATCGTCCTTACATTTATTGAAGAGACACGAATTGACTACGGTATGTTAAGCTGGCATGGTAACTTATGCTTCAGTAACGGGATTTTTACCCCGATGGTATTGTTGGTAAGACGGATAAAGGTCTTTGTGACATCATAATATTTCCATAATATTTCCAATAATAAACCAATTTCTAAAGAACCAAGAACTCAACGTAGGGAGTCTTGAGAGCTTTTTCTAAAACAGAAACAAACAGCGGCCTCAAAATTCCATTATACTTTGTGATCTGTGGCGTCACATTCACTACCGACGCTGCGGTTTGTGCACGAAATTCATCAAGGGAAACTTAGCGCTTCATGTTATTTTCTTAACAACTAGCAACCCCCTCCCCCCCCCCCCCCCCACACACACAGTGACTGCATGTTCACTGTGAAAAATACTTGAAAACAAAGCAGAGGTCTTCGACAGACACTGGACTAAACACCAGGGCCGATCTCGAAGCCCCATCATCCGAAAGCGCCAGCCCCCACGAGCGAAGAATGCGAGCAACTTGCACGTGACGCACGCACCAGACGTTTCAATTTTTCAAACGTCCGCCACGTGCATCACGTGGAAGTGGCTCGCGTTCTTCAATCATGGGGGCCAGCGCTTCGAGACGCAGTATTAGACTGCACTTCCTTCGTGATGGACCATGTCTTTAAGCCAGATAACGATACGACGAAAGGGGTTGAGGCCTGCCTATAATGATACAGCAATAAAAGCGCCCCACCGCTCTCCGCAGAATTCAACTTTACTTTCGCACTCCAGGTTTCGAAAGCTGTAGGAGATGAAAGCGCGATGCACAGTTTTGTCCAAGTGGCTTCCCGGAGATGAAGACCATGGGATTGTCTATAGTTCAGCAAGGGAAATGGTTTTCGGTTATCGGTCGGCATATCTTTGGTTCCATTGTGAATTTTCTTTTCATAGTCAATGCAAAGCTACACACTAGAATCAAACGTTGGGACAGTCCTCTTTCTATGTTCTTAAGAGGGAAATATGACAATGCTGCAAAAAACGAGGACAGGAAACAAGATCCCGCTACTGGAGCTCAGTTTTTCAGCTCTGAAATTATCTGCTCTTTTGGGGCTATGTCTCAAATAGCCCAGCAGCACATTAGTCTATTCAAAATCAGCAGGCTTATTAAGTTCATTGAAACGTTACGAGGTAGAATGTATTGATTCCTGCACCAGCCAATACCATCCAAGGCACAGTCATTGTTTAGGCAGGCCAGTATGTGTATTTTTTGCATGTGGCTGCGTTGTCATAGCCACTTGAAATAATAGGTCTCTGTCCGACTTGCGGAGGATGGAGTCCACCAGCTTGCCGCTGGGCCACACCTTGGTGCCTGGCGTAGTGTACGCCCCTCGCACAGAGTACACCGAGGAGCTGGTGAGGAGAGCGTTCGCATCCATCGACGACCCGTACGTAAAGCTGAGGAAGAACGCTCCGGAGAGAGGAAGACGCCAAAGCAAAGGTCGGCATCGCGTATTCTGTATATGCTATAATGCGTGATTCGAACATTGTCGCATGTCAAACAAGAGCTAAGAGGCGTGTTACGTTAAGCAGTGACCACCGTGCACTTGCCTGAATTCGGCTTATGGCGCCAAAGTGGTCATCAACAAGGTTATCAGTTAATTATATTACAGCATGCTAGGTTATCTTCGCGGAAATTTTTCGTCTGCTCGTACATCATTAAAACTTATCTTATACAAAACGCTTGTTAAAAGTAAAATGGGATACGCATCATCCATCTGGGACCCGCACCTCAAAACCCTTATTAAATCACTTCAACTAATCCAAAACAACGCCGCGCGATTCATTTTTAGAAATTATAGCCGCACATCAAGCGTAACTGCCATGAAAAACTCGTTGCTACTTGCTCCTCTCTCAACCCGACGTAAGTGCTTGCGCCTTGCTTTATTTCATAAACTATAATTCCACAATTCCTACCTGCGCGATAATCTAATATGATCTCCTACCTACGTTTCCTCCCGCATTGATCATAGCCACAAGGTAGGAATAATTCAGTGCCACATCAGAACCTGCCACGAACCATTTATTCCTAGGACCTCTCAGGAATCGAACCACCTTCCTGGCGAAGTTGTCGCAATCAAGGACAAGTCAAAGTTTCGTTCGGCCTTATCAGACATCATCATTCCCAGATGCAATTAGCTAATCAATTTTGCTGTAATAACTAACCACCATTTGCTGCCTTTGTCATTTACTTATGTGTGTGTTTCTTACCCACTCCCCTCTGTAATACTTCAGGTCCTAAGGGTACAATATAAAAAAAAAGTAGGAGAAAGTCTTGATAAGGAACCAGCACGGTTCAAGATTTGAAAAACAACAACAAAAAATTATAGATTAAAACTAGCATGCAAAGACTAGATCAGAGGCAGTGAAGGCCGTTGGGCAAGCGCTAGAATTAAAGGAACGACGGAAGTCCATCGTGCGCACTAATTCCGCCACAGCGGATGCTTTAGACGTGTTAGAGAAAAATATAGCGGTAATATTTTAGTGAAGCCAAGAGCAGCCTTCATTTGAAACAATAAATAGAAAGCTGTGGAAAATTTCTGCTCACATGATAGTAGTGAAATGGAAAGTCGCGCGGTTGTTGTTGCCGAATGAGTATGCAGCCTAAGAGGGGATATACAAACGCAGAGGGAATGTCATGATGGAGAACATAACCGGCACTACTAGAGAAGCCAGATTTACAGAAGTGACGCACTTCGCGAAACTGTGAGTAGAAAAGGAAGCATAAAAGTAGTAGGAGCATAAATGTTTTGATGTTTACTAATCAGAGAGAAATGAATAAATTATTGAATACAATCAATGAACGCAATGTATATTTGAATAATGAACACGGGAAAGTTCGAGGCAACAAGAAATCGCCAAGATTTGATCAATGGGTTTCGTGTCTTAAAGCAATACTGAGGCTCCTTACGGAGACTGTAATAGACGGCTGTGAAATAGGTGTTGACCACCTGTGGTTGTTTTACGAACAATCAAACTCAGTACACGAGTGTTTCTGCATTCCCTCTAGTTGAAATGTGGCCGCCGTAACCGACATTCGAACATGCAACGCCGTGCTCAGCATTGTTTGTGCTCAAAAGTAAGCAGGAAATCTGTGCACTAGGGGAAGCAATACGTAGTCAATGGGCGCACGTACGATATCTACACGATTAAAAAAAACACGCAAAATAAACTTATTTCAACCTGAATGTTACGAATGAGCAGTTTACAGATTAGAAGTACAGTTCCGGTGAAGCCCGTGCTTAGGCGACGTTTGCATCGACACAAAGCAAATTTTTTATTATACCAAAGGAGCGTATAAGAGCTCCTAAAAAATGGCGTCAGAAGTCCAGCAACAAAATGCATTTCTTCTACACCGAAACAAGAAGACCAGCCGCCGCGAAGGCCCAGTGGATTTGTCGCGCGGCTGTTGAGCCTGAACTCGTGGATGTGCTTTTCGGGCACAGGCGGCTGCTTTTTGAGGAAGGCGAAGGGTTAAAACGTGGTACATAATAAAGAACATCTGGTGGCGGACATTATTTAGGAGCCCTCCACAATTGCATTGTTCATGTTTGCTTGTTTTGTGCTGCTAATACTCTGACAAATACGAGGCGATCACTATTAGTGTGCGACCTACTGTCTTATCAATGTAATAAATAGCAATACGTGCGTTTCTGCATCAGCTTGTCGAACAATCTGCGAATAAACTTCTTGATTTACTTGCACCATGAGTACGAGGGCGAATCAAGAAGTTTTTTCCCATATATTTCTTTTGCCAAATTATGGCTTAAATGCGAAGTCAACATATCCATTCCCTGCGGTAGACCTTTCTTGGACTGACGCGGCCTTATCTGGCGCTAGCTCGACGGCACGGCGCTGCTGTCAGTTGTTCAAGATGGCGGATGTGCTTCACACGTCTATGGCGTACGAGCAACGAAGTGGTATTCGTTCTCTATGGAGCAAGGCACGAACGCGCATCGACATCCACAGGGAAATGTAGCGCACGTATGGGCAAAGGTGTCTCGTTTTGAGAAGTGTGAGGTGGCGGTGGACAGCGACTCACGCGCAGCGTTGAAGCTCGGACAGTAGTCCGATGGTGGTTCCAGTCAGCCGGACGAATTCTACCACAAGGGCATCTCAAATTTAGTCCAGCGATGGGACAAATGCCTGAGCCGGTGTGGGGACTATGAGTAAACATATAGTGTAAGGTTCGTGGAATAGTACGTGTATTTGTAATTACCTGTATGTACCTTATTTCGGCTAAAAAGATAGGGGCAAATGCTTTCTGATTCGCCCTGTTATATTGTATCTGTCTTGTTGCACTTCGGTCGCGACACTTATTTTTCTTTCTTTTTTGCATATGCTTTGGAACGCTCTCGCAATGACAGTTTCTACTTTTACCCCTCGTTCTATGTTCATCTTGTAATACGTGGTCTCTCCAATTAGTGAAGAATATAGTGCCAGCCTTATAGGTTGAGAAAACGATGATTCCACCTCTTACATTTTAGAGACGCGAGCAACGAACAAATCTGGCGAGAAGCCCAAGGCGGCCATTCATCCGGACAGCTTCTACGCCGCCAAGTGGGACCGAGGGGCAGTTCTCGAAGCGTGCAAGGCCGCTTCAGCTCAGGGGTCACAGCGGCCCTGCGTCGTGTTCGACGAGTGGCCGGGAGAAGGGGCGCGCCTCGCCTACAGCCTGCTCCTGTTCGTGCCCGACATCGCGTTCATGCCCGAGACGTTTCGGCTCGGTCGCTCCCCACTGATGAGGCAGATGTTCCTCGACAAGAAGGCGATCGGTGTGTGAAAGACGTAAAGTTGGTTCGAAGATTACCTTACAGATATTATCCAGTGATTTCGGAAAGATGCTAGAGTTATTTCGTGGTGGCTATCCCGCACAGCATTTGTCGTTGTCCAGTATCGATGAGCTTTCGACTTCTTGCTTTCAGCAATTCTGGATTGTAGCACTTTGTTTTGCTTATGATGCATATTGTCACGTAGTAGTGGCGGGGAATAACGCAGCAGCAAAACTGTCAATAGCTTCTTTTTATTGGACTTATTTCATTGCCCACAAAAGCAAGTTACAACCAAAGCACAGAGATATCGGCGAACACAGTCGGCGATCTTGGAAAATGTAATCTGCGGGTCAAGCGCGTCGGCTTTTGTACAAGAGTCATCGAAGGTTACAGAGTAATCGTTGGTGCCCGCGTGTCCTGCACGAAGTACTACAGAATTCTCGTCGTTCATGCAATTAGAATACACAAGCTTCCCTGACCGCACAAAACAGAACCATCGATAACACCCGTGAAACGTCCGATACATGCAGGCGCGTCTTCCGGCGAGCGATAACGTTTAACGTTCGTTAGCCGGTGGAAAGCGGTCAAAGGTCAAACATAAACAAGTCCACATCTCAATATATAGCATCTTTCACGACTGCCTGCGCCAAGCTGCTAAAGCCATGACACACTGTATACAACGCCATTTCAATTGTGTGGAGGATGAAATAAATAAATTTAAATGGTCTCGCCGATCTCTCCACGCGCTACGGGGGAAGGGAGGCTGCGAAAGTTCATAAGTACGCACATAAAGAATCTCCGGCTTCCATTGTTCACTGTAATGGTCATCCCGACTAAACGATGCCACCAGGCGCCCTATGTCCCCACGAATTCAGAAATCCGTGTTTGGTGTCGCAGAGATGGAAGTGAAGAACAACTAATTCTTGCTGACGCCTAAATTAAGGTCACTGGTCATCAGGTGTGGCGCACTAATGGGCCACACCGTTCGGAAGCGTCGCAGAATGATAATTGTGATTGCTGCCCGCAGTGCACTTGGTAGCAGGAAGACAGCGCTAGCTACGCTGTCGCCGGCTGTACTTACCGCTGACTCGTGCCCGATGACGGACGCTTCGCCCAATTTGTCAAGTTCGCCTGAAGGCTTGCGTCTTCAATTGTCGATAGTTATATGCCTACCTTTGCCCATTATATATGCCTTTCCACCCGTTGACCTGTCGCATGACGACTTTTCTAATGTAGCGCTGAGCTGCGTGTCTGGGATGCGAACATTTTGTTTTGGTATTTTTCGGGCCGGTATCTATGATAGAAAAGTGTACGCAGAATAAATCAAGCAAGCTTTCTTTTTGAATTTTAATAGACGATCAAGCAATCGAAAGACATTTTGTACGCCCATTGTGCATTCATACAGAACTTACCGTTTACGCTGCCTGTCTCTGAATATAACGTAGTGTACAACATGTTTGCAAACTTCTTCACAAGAAAAGGCAATTTCTTTTTAACGCGTCAGCATGATTTCGATACTTCACGCACTCTCGAAGGGCTACCTATGTATCTATCTATATATGCTTGTATGTACCTGTGTATCTGTGTATGCTTGTAGCTAACCGCTTCCCTGCCTCATATGCCACTGGGTAGTCATTGGTTTAATAGGTAGCGCATCGAGCTGCTGTGCTGAAGTAACAGGGTTCGAAACCAAAGACCAACTTGCACTACTATGTGGCAATGTGTACATAGGTGTCGCTCTTCGGCGATCCTCTTTCACACCAGCACGGGTCACTGTAGACGCGGCACTAGGTAGGTAAGACTGATCGAAGAAACTTTTTTACGCCAACGTGAAGTACTAGGCATGTGCCACTCAGCCTGTGCTGCTCTTCAATGAACCTCGTTGATGCCAACTTGGGTCACTGTCTATGTGCCAGTACGCGTGTGCCGCTCTTCAATGAACGTCTTCGACGCCAACTTAGGGGCTAAGTATGTGTCACTGAAAATTCGCCGCTCTAAATGGCGAAAGCAATCCCTTCAGTTTACCCTATGCTGAGCTCACTCAAACCACTACACGAGGGTCTTTCAAGGAAAGCAATTCTACAGTTTAGCAGGCCGCACCAAAAGTGCACTGGGTATATGCGGCTTTTCAATGAGCTTCTTGCACGCCAACGCTTTAGCGAGCTGCACCGTGATGCATTGGATATGTGCCGCTCCTAGGTGAGCATCTCGCCAAGTTGAGTCACTGAGTATGTGCCACTGAGTGTGCCGCAACTGAGCGGACAACTCTCATTGTTGGAAGGCGCTGGCGCTCCACGATTATTGCCTCTGAGTGCCTAGGCACTGCCACCCGCAGTGTCGGCAGCGTCTTTAGATGAGTCGGTGCGTCCAAAAAGAAGGCCAGGTTGTCGCATGACGCCTTTCTCAGCGTTCGCACGCATCGGAGCGCCATGCATTTCGGAGATCATGCGCAGACTTCGCGGCGGCGGCACTAGACGGGGCCGGGCGTCCTTGGGAAGGCGCGAAGGAAGAGTCCCGCTGCAGAACACGCCTCATGCATGACTCGCTTTGACCATGGCAATGCGTTGGGCCGCTATGTTGATTCAACTTTAACGCATTACCGTCGACAGTCATCGTTAGGGGGGTTGAAAACACCCATGTGTTTTTCAGGCCCGCCTCCTCCCCAGCCCCCGCCAGAAAAAAAAAAGCAGCAGGTGTTCTTTTAACTGATTAAACTCCAGACGTGCTGCTCGAATCACTTCACTTCCGGGCTTTCTCACTGTGCTTTTTGGACTCTAAACTGCAATATTCCGTAAATCTGCCTGAAGCCTCACAACCTAGCGTTTAAAGAATATCGACTTACAGCTGACGTCATTGTCACTGTTCTGATGTATTTCAGATGCGGCTTTCCAGTTTCAGCAGGCATTGGACACGGCACACATAAATCTTCAAAGAAACATGACCACTGATGTGCCTGTGAGTACTATCGTGTGCTTCTCGTTATTATTATTGGCACAAGGATGAAGTACGAGGTTCTGAGTCTGTGTTCATGCATTACGTGCACCTGCACGAGGCTGTAATATATTACGTAAACGCCATTAGATGAGACGTCGAGAGACGGAAAACTCCTTCACGCCTGATCCGATGAGAGAATGCACTCAAGCCAATCCGTGATTATATAAATATTCAACAATGACGTAAAAAATAAGCTTCAGTGCGTGTTTTCAAGAGATTAATAACCAGCACTAATAAACCAGCACTAACACATCATTGCTGTTGCTACGCATCTGCAATGTTATCGCCGTCGGAATTCGAACCACATATGCTACTAATTTTTCCTATTTCGCCCATTCGCCTTTCTGCGTAAGTTTCTCGTTACTCGTAAAACTACCTTGTTTTACGGGGCCTGCCTTTTATTGCCGCTTCGCTTAAAATGAGTTGAAAGCGGAGGTGGAAACGGGCACACCTTTAGCGGGACGCAATAAGAAATACTCTCTATCAATTCTCATCGCAAAAATTCGCACTCGTTTTAATATTCCAAGCATGTAACAGCTCGTCAAAAAATGCGCTTGTTAAGAATAGGGCAAGTTTTCTTTAAACCATACATAACTGAAAAAAATTGCCGGTGGCAAATAACGTAATTGTAGTCCTTGAGCCGGTTTACTCGAAGTGGCGGACATCCCACTCGCACAAACCATCAAAATGCATATTCGAATAATTTATAAAACTTACTAATTCACTTTTAAGCTACCCGCTTGAAGCCACATTTTCTAATTTATGATTTCAATCAATCAACCAATCAATCAATCGGCACTCCATCAATATAAACAAATAAATAAATAAATCAGTCAGTCAATCAAAAGGAGCTTTTATTTCTCCATGGGAAATATGGGAGCGACGGAAAAAAAAAAGCCGCTAAGTGCATCCTGAAACAACTGCGGTCCCCTACAAAGTCTAGCAGCAAGTGAGCCGCGGTACACTTCTAAATAATATGTGTATAGGAAGCAATTAAACATACTCATTGTAAAATACGCTCTCACAAACGAGAGACAAATAACCTATAGATATTTAAAGAGCAGAACGGGTTTTAGCTTGTCCTACAACGTGGAAATATCTGGAAAAAGTAAGGGTGAGTACAAATACAAATATCTGAAAGAAAATACAAATCTGAAATAAGGAGTGTAACCGGTGAGTTTGCAAGGTATATCAACTTGGAACGAATTCTAAGGATTGCATGGGCTTCGAGATATGCAGATATGCGGCGCGACAGTTTGTGTAAAAAGGCACTATTGTTACACTTTTTCACCAAACCTTCGTTTTATGCGTTGAAGCACAAATGTAAATGGGACACCCATACAATCTGTTACGCAATTTCGGAATGAATATCTAAAAACTAGTGTCAACTTAGTAATTCGTTCTAAGTGAATACGCCTTGCAAACACACCGGCGGCCATTCGCAATGTTGCATACGTGTCTTAAGGCAATTATTAAGAGGTTAATTAGTAAATGTTTTTGTTATTTGATGATGCATTCGGATTTCTCGTGTAAGGAATGTCCGCCACTTGGAGTAACCCAGCTCAAGGAAAATGATTACGGTAACTGCCATAGGGGGCTTTGAAAAATCTGTACGGTTTAAAAAAAAAGAAAACAAGGCAATTTCAATCTAGAAATGCGGCATAAAAATTGGTGGTTATGTTAAGCATTTGCAATCACAGCACGCTGCATTGAGCATTTATCTTGTGTTGCCCTATATGTACAATCAATATTTTTTTTTATTGTGCAGAATGCGGAATGTGATATTTCAAGGGAAACTAAGGGGAAATCTGCTAGCCATAAAGGCTATGACGTCGTTCTCTCGTCATATGACGAGAGAACGACGTATGTGGGAAACCGTAGTGACACCACCTGTTATAGACTATGGTGCATCTCATGTGACGTGAGCACCGGGTCTTTTAAAGAGAGGGACGCAGCGGGAGGTCACGTGGCAATTTTGTCATCTTGTCCGTTTGGCATGGACGCGTCAAACTTAGAAACATCAGTGGCAACTTCGGTGGCAACCTTATACGGATGAAATTCATATTATTATAGTCAATATGTTAGACTCAATTCATTAGCACAAAGAAAACGACGGTAGACTTCTAGACGGATAATCTATAAGTCTATCTGTACCTTTTGTTATCCTTTAGTGTTGTTTCAAACAAAAATACGCGAGACATTAGAAGTCCTCCAGGTGATATTAAAGGGCCCCTCACCGGGTCTGGACATTTCGAGCTGACAAGCGCAGAGCATACATTGCGCGATATCAATCGTCTCAGCAAACTATTACTTGGCTACGCACCGTGGAAAGGTCTGAAATTTGAAGTCGAACGCCGTTTCCCTCTTCACTCGCGGCCGCCGTGCTCCAAGCCGGACGGTGACGAAATCGTGCTCCTTCGCCTGCTGCTGCGTAATCCCGGGTAGCGTACCGTGCTGCTGCCGAGAAGTAGCGGCGCCTGCCTATCGAAGCTCGACCGACATTACTTATTGGGTAGCGTGGCGTTGTCGGCGGGCTGCAGGCATCCGGTAGATCATGGCGACCAAGCAGGGGCGAGACGATTTGCTAGTGCGAAACTTGCACTGTTTATTCAAAGGTAGTTGAAAGAAAATAAGAAGAGCATGAAGTATGAAGTATGAAGTCTCACAAAGTACATTTCGGAGCCCCTTAAATAGCTCTCTACAAGTGTGGGCGGGTTCTTGCTTCCGTCGATGACACGTGACAGGCACGGAGAGAGGGCCCCTCCTCCTGCAATACCGAGCACGGGTAGGAGAAGTCGATCCCCTTTTCGACGAATCCGGGGAGAAGGTCGGGTGAATGACCTCTCCGGCGCCGTGGGGTCCTGCCAAGAGAAGGTGGAGGGGATGAGGTAGCACACACGATACCACGACCAAGAGAAGGTGAAGGGGATGAGGTAGCACACACGATGTCACGACCAGGAGAAGGTGAAGGGGATGAGGTCGCCCGTGGGCACCGGCTCAGAGGGTAGGGCGAATGACCTGTCGCCACGTGGTGTCAGACGCCAACCCTAACACTGCGTAATCGTGTCCGCAGTGTGAAGTCGCTCATGGTGACACGTAACTTCGAGAATTATTCAAGACAACATGTGTTATCTGTGCGATCTGTTGCATGAATTGACGAATTGAAGTTTAGAGAAATAATAAAACACACAAACCGAAGCAAGAAAGATGTACTTCCGCTTCGTCTGCTTGTTCCCAACGTCGTGCAGTCACGTGCGCAGGTACCGAAACTATTCCATTTTTTACCGCGTTGCAGCGCGTGAATATGCAGTGTGAACCGCTTGTTCTGCCTTAGTATTCGTGTAGCACTGAATTGTACCGCCAGTCATGTTTCCTTGTGCACAGCGCGCAAAATCGTGCGCTGTGCGAACGAGACAACAGCTCGCGCGCGGCGCCGTCAGCGGAAGTGCGTAGCGGCGAAAAAAAAGAGAAGAGAAGAAAAATGAAGGAGGAGCCTCCGACGTATGCGTCACGCGATCCTCGAGGTCCGGTGTGGGAGAACGCAGGAAAGGAATTTCGCTTGCGAAGCCAAGATGGGGCGAGTGGAGAGAGCGTCTTGCTTGGCAGTGGAGCCCGCCTGCTCAAATCATGGGTTCGCGGCACTGAAATATTTCTACCTCGGCTATTAATGAGCCGATTTGAAACATTTTTGCGGCAGAACGCTCCCTAGAGAACACGTAATACCTTCCAGCGTATAACCAAAATTTCCTACGGGGCCTATTGAGGGTCCCTTTAAGCGAAAAATAAGATGAATCTATGGATAACATTTCACGGATATGTGGGAATTCAGGAGACGCTTTTTTTGACATCACTTCTAGTAAAAAGACGACATATTGCTGACACACCGCATTCTTTCTGTGTTGGCGAAGTAGATGCCTTCCGGATTTCCATAATGTTAGAGCAAATCAGCTCGGCCGAGAACCATCACATTGCAAGGGCTGCAAAAACAAATTGCAAAAAGAAATTGTAAACAGGCAAAACAGACGATCATTCAGAAATCGGCGAAAATTCATATACTTTTGGCTCGATTACTGTCGTTATCGTTATGTCAAAGCTATATGCATATTTTATCGAGTGTCTCTCGCAGAAATAAGGTTTTGATAGTAATTGCGTACTCATAGAAGTATTCGAATGTTATTTATAAAAGCAGTCGCATTTTGTTCCCTGAATCTTCGTTTTTCACGCGGATGCCCAAGCTCATGTCGGGATTCCACAGTTGTTGACGAGACTGGCTAGGGTATATGAAATATACATTCTACTTGAGTCGAAAGGCAGAAAAAAGCTGCAGAGGCGCTTTTACCGTCGCTGTGTACAGATGTATCTGTGAATATTTGAAGATAATGGGGAGATGTGCGACTGAGCTAACTGAAATATTGCGGAAACAGGCATATCAGACTTTATGTGTATGTCAGGGATTATGAGGTAAATGGGGAATACGTGTACAATGATATCTTTCATAGGCGGAGGTGTAACTGAAGCAGCATTTTCAGAAATTCCAGCAATGTTCACAAATTATGTGACCATTTTTGTATGCGAGAAAACGGACGGCGAACAAGACGATCAAGGAGCGATTAACCATTCGATATCCGGTGCAGACGCTCAATATGATATACAGCTCTCTGGTCTACTTGTAGCCCCAGGGGTAGCTGATACGCTTCAGTGAGTAATACAACATATTGCGCCTCACGAGGCAATGCAATGCATTAGTCGAAAGGCAATGCGATGATCTCGTTACAGTTGGACCATTAGGTGGTATGTTCATGACTGGTAAGGCAAACATCATGTCTGACAGTACAGATGACTGGTACACCTGCAGCGCCGTTGTTTGGTCGCAGCAAGCTCCTCTAACAATCAAGGCAGCCACATACTTAACGAGGGATTGAGATTTGCGTCGAAAAATTGAACGGCAGGACACCAAGAGATACGATCATCCACAATTAAGCCCAAATAAGTCTTGTCGCACCCATCCTTTCTAGGTACAGAGCGTTGTTTAGGGTTTGATTGTTTAGGGCTGTTTGTTTAGGCTATATATGCTACTGCAGCCGACTTAGGAGGTGATATGTGCAAACCAACTTCACCCAAGTACTGCGAGTAATGGACCTGTAACATAAATAACCCGAATCGTGTAGTATAAGTGACTTACATCTAGCGAAAAACGCTCAGTCCCACTTCTCTCTTTTCCTTCCAGCTGTACCACGTGTTTGCTCGACAGCTCCCCGATCCTGTGCCCATCTCAGACGGAACAAGATACCGGAACATGTTCTACGTAATCCTCACCTTGGCGTTCGCTGCCCCTTTCGTGCGACTCATTCACGAGATTTCCAGTGAACTGGCGACAGGCCTCAAGGTGAGATGTTTGGTTAAAAGCAGTTTAGTTAAAGTCAATGTGTATTGGTTGTCGAGGTAATCGAGAAATATGTGGAGTACAATCGATCTCGCTATATGGCTTTCATAGATTATGAAAAGGCATTTGGTTCAGCAGAGATACCAGCAATCATAGAGGCATTGCGTAATTAAGGAGTACAGGAGGCATAGGAAGAGCAGGAGGAGCCAACAGGAATAACCGATATTCTAATAGACATTAAGAGGAAAAAATGGAGGATAGCCGGCGGGCTATTAAAGAGACAGAACGGGTGCCAAAAGAAGGGAAGCGCAGTCAGTGACCGCAGAAAAGTAAGTGGGGTGGTGAAATTAGGAAGATTTCAGATGTAAATTGGAATCCGCTAGCGCGAGACAGGGGTCATCGGAGGTCGCAGGGAGAGGCCTTCGTCCTGGCAGTGGACACCAAAAATTGGAGGACGCTTAAGCTTCGCCTTCAAGAGTGAAACGCGATAGCGCTATCGCACCCCGTTCGCACCGTCCACTAATTCGGTCGGCATGCTCTTGAGTCACGCAATGACGAAACGTGCGCTGAGCAAGTGGAACGAACCAAAGAACTCGGTGTCTCGGAGGGAGAAACACGCCATGGAAGGCGGACGCGATCTTGGGGCTGACGCCTCGGTGGGATCGTCCTCTATCTCGCTTGGGAGCACCACGCAGACGCATGGCTCCTCGCCAGCTGCACGGCACATATGGCAGGGGACGCATTCCCATCAGACGCGCTACGGCGCAGCGATCACGTCAGAGACGTCCCGCATCGGACGCTACACCTAGGAATCGTGCGAATCGCGCGATTCCTAGGTGTAGCGAATAATACTAACTTTTATTTCTGCCTCAAGAAGTACAGACAGCACAGACAAAGCTGTCATAAACAGCTTGACTGAGCCGCAGCACCTAAATACAAAGAGTAGCAGCGACAGGCAATCCAAAGCCACTCATCGCACAGAAGCCGGCTTCATGTTTACATGAAAAATAATATAATAGCAAAAATATGAGAAGATCAAAGTAAATCTTCATCGCGCTTATGTTTGCAAGGTCGAGTTACTTCAGCAGAGGTATGATTACACATATTTGAGACTATCATCAAATATTACGCCTTAAATAACAGCATGAATGACAAAAATAATGAAAACAAAATAAATTAGAACAAAGTAAACATCGAAGATGAAGGTTACCTAACGATTCCTCGGTGGTACAATCTTATACATATGATTTAAACATGGAAGGAATTTCCCGTTGGATACAGGCAAGCAAATTGAAATTAGCCGATTGGTACGCATAGAGAAAGGAATGAAGTGTATGTTCAAGGCACTCTTTCGCCGTATTGATGCGTGCTGTTGACACTAACCAGTTTTCGGGGTGTCTGAAAGGGTCTCATTATTTTCTTGCAAGTTTGCGAGATGCCGAATATGATTTATGCTATCTTTATTAAAATTAATGTTCATTTATTATATTTATTATATATATATTATTATTATTATTATATTTATTATTATATATAATTCATTTATATATTATTTTATTATATATATATAATTTTTAATATAAAGCAAATCCCAAAAAAGAATATTGGTTATGATTGCCAAAGACACCGTTAGCTTCTTTGAAACCAGCTGCGATTCAGTAAAGTGGCATTTTATATAAACTACCTCAAGGACGAAGCAAGAAGAAGTGCGTCCCATATGCGAGCAGAGAATAGCTTTGAAAGACAGTGACTTCGCCATGAAACCCTACCACGTGACCCACGCGACCTCCAATACACAGCCTCGGGAATCGGCCCAGTTTTACAGTGAGAAAAAGGGAACGAGCAGACGAGCTGCACCTCTGGAACGAAGACAAAGAAGGCCTCGCTTGAAGAAAGCAGCGATGCACTTTAAGGCGTGTTTCCATTAAGATATTTGGGCACCATTTCCTTTTTCTTTCAAATTCCGTACAGAGAAAAGAAAGCCGCTGGCTGGAATTCTTGCAGAGGTACTGCACGTGGCCACATAAGCAGATTTGTGAAGTGTGTACAGTGTGCATGGTGTGTCCGTCTATTAACGTTCGCAATCAGTGATTAGCCAACAGCCCACTGATTGAAGGAGTGAAGTGTTTCAAGGAAGCCAAAGCTGGGTTAAACGCTTTGATAAAAAGGACAAAGCTGTCACTGAAGCCTTTCTGCACACATCTTGTAGAATAGCACAGAGCTGCGGAAGTTTTCCTTATCTCTAACAGATTGTGCCGTCAATGTCATGGATCTGAAGAATTGAAGAATTATAGAACAAACGTTCTATAACGTTTGTTCTAAAGTTCTCTGAGAATAATTCAGTCTTAGCGCCGAAGAGGCAAGCAGATGTTGAGATTCATGGATACAATACTTCTGCGCAAAGACAAGGGACAAACAAAAGTGCACAACACGAGCACTGTGTCACAACTGTATCTTTTATGGAGATATACGTATAAGATTTATACATACAAAAAGGAAAAAAAAAGGAAGCAAAACAAGGACCGCAGAAGAACCCAAAATCAAACCACTGCGCAGCATCCGTGGGGAAAAAAGAAAAACAGGCGTGGCGCACTCTCGACACGCACTGCCAGTTTAAAACGACTTATCAATGCAGCAGTATTCCGTGTCATGCAAGTTTAGCGATTTCTGGCTGGTACGTGCGTATTCGTAGTTCCTAATGAAAAAAGTCTCGGCGTGTTCACGCGTTGTCCGGTCCAGGCTTTTATAGAAAATCGAGCAGCTGGGGAACTCCCGTTTGCATTAGCATTTGTTGCGATGCGAAGCCACAGGTAAAGTAGAATAGTTTATTAATCACCCTTCATCTCGTCTCAATGCATCGACCGGTTTGTCCTATGTAAACGTTTTTGCATAATAGGGGCAATTCGTAAAGAACGTCTACCGCACAGGAAACAACTTGCTCGGCGCGACGGACAGCACACGGCCATCTATTCCCGGCCCTATTCTACGCACTGTTGTCAGTTGACGAACAAATGTTTTGTAGCCTATGGCTTGAGAACAACAGCAGGTTAGCTCTTTAACTCGCGCAACGTTCTTAAGCCTTTGTTCCAATTTGTGTACCTACGGAATGAGCGCGAAGCGTTTATTTTTTTATCCTTTCTTTTATCGTTAGGCAACATGTTATTCAGTTCTTTTTACTTTCTTTTAGCAGCTTCTCCCACACAGGAGTAATAACACCGTCAGGAAATCCAACCTCTTTTAAGCGCGTTAACTGTGCAGAAAGACCCTGTCGTATGCGGTAAGCGCAAGATTTCTGGAGCGAAGACATAAGGCACGAAAAGGGGATACATGCATTTGATATTTTCGAATGGCTGTCATTGAAAGGAAGAGAAGACGGATTTCACCACTGGCTGCCACTGCATGCGCGAACTGAAGCCCCGTCCTTCCACGCCTGAAGTTCTGCAAAACCACTTTGCTGCCTTTAAAAAAAAATTAGGGCTTCTTATCGCTATCAAGTAACCATCCACATATCTGAATATGCGCTGTGTTAGACCATTGAGATTCTCTTCTAGTTTGCGGTTAATTTCTGCCAAAAAATGTCACTTAAAGCTGGTGCTTCTCTCGACCCAACGCACATTCCGGCTCTCGGTATATAATCGCCTCATCTCAATAAATGAAGAAAAGGATAGAGGAATATAAATAAAAGGCTAATAAGTGAAGGAAAGCATCTGCCGAGATGCCACATTTGCTTACAAACTCCATTTCCTCGTTTTCCTCGGCGCTCCACCTTTCTACCGTATTTAGCAATGCTGCCTGTGAAATGGAATAATAAAGATCAACGACATCAGCGCTAAACGTGACATAACTGTCAATGCCGTGATTCATAAACTACTCTACAATTGCTTCTGAATTTGTAACACGGAAAGGTTCGTTAACTTTCAGAGCATCCAGGTTCTCTTGCAGGCATCTTGACAATACAAACTGCCGAGTGACGTTTTCTGAAACAATACCGCGAAGCGGTCTGTCTACATCGTGTGCCTTAATGGTAAAAAAAAATAAGTTTCAGGCGTTTGGTCTTTCCTACTGTTCGGGGCATAGTATGTAAATTTAGGTTCTCGATAAATGATTTGGCCCCATTTTTTACCTTGCTTAAGGTAGTGGTCACCTTCTTAATATTCTTATCTAGGGCAACGCTGGCCTTATCTTGAAACACAGCTTCGCATACCACCACAAAAACACCTTCTTTGTCGGCTGTCAGGACACAAAACCCTTCTCGGCAAATGAACGCTCAATTGTACCCAACCGGCCAGCATATGTCCCGCCACCCACAGTCTTAGACACTACGTCTACGCACTCCAACACGCGCCTGGAACGTTCATCCTCCTTAGCTCGTGTCGACACCTTCCTTGCGGTCGCTATCTTCTCAAACGGGTTGAGTGACGGTTGGAAGCAGAATTTGGGACCTAACTGACGGAGTCCCGGATGGTTTACCGGAATAGATACAGACGCAAGGTTCATAAGATTTCCTCTGGATGGGATGGCCTTTTCCCTTACCGACAGATGAGGCCGCACACTGTTCCACAACAAGTGCAAATACTGTTCACTTGTCTTGCACCATTCATAGAAGAAATGTTGCCAGCTCCTGTTTATTCCTCGAGCCAGTCCTTGTATAACCACGCTCGACGCCATCACCCAGAGCGCAAGATTCGGCACATCCTTCTTCCGTGACCTACTGATGGGGCAACCCAACCGAAAATGGTCAGCACCTCCGCCGGACAAGTGCCTTGAAGAATGTGCCAAGAGGATATTTTTACTTTCCAAACAGATACTCCTTGTAGCGTAGCCAATGTAGATGGGTCATGAAATTCTTTGTTAAGACAGAAAGATTCTCGTTGTACTTGAAATGTGGTGAGTCAGGACTGCTGATTGGGCTAGTTGGATTGTTGGATTCATAGATACGATACCTCAGTGCAAGGGCAAGGGACAAAGGTCCCTTGTCTTTTGCCCCTTGTCTTTGCGCTGAAGTATCGTATCCATAAATCCAATATTCCAACTAGCCCAATTAGCAGTCTTGAGATACTGAGATATTTACAGAAGCGTGCAACATGGCAGCAGAGTGTTGTTTACCGTCTGTTTTATGTGTTTACCTTAAGCGCTGCCAAGGAAGCGCTTCTGTCAATATTGCTGGTTTGGTTGATAACTACCAAACACAGCAGTTACTATTTTTTTAATAGACACGGTATCATTGGTTTCCCTATACAGTCGCCCCAAATGACCGCGCCTGAAGGAAGGAAGGAAGAAAAACTTTATTTGGTCCTGCAAGTAGTGATAATTAATCACTAACCGGGCCGCTCCCACGTCGGGACCGGAGGGCCAAGCCTCACGGCCACGTCGTGAGCCTGCTGGACAGCCCAGAGGCTCTGGTGCCGGGTTTCCGATGACCGCGCCTGAAAGCTGCGCTTTTAAGTTCCTCACAACACGACTTGTTTGCCGTCACTGCTCGTGCGTTCACGTTGTACACTGCTATTCCTCAACGCGATCGTCGAAGATGCCTGCTTCTCGGCAGAACATTGTTGATTTCACAGCTCTGTGCAGGTTTTTTTTTAACGTTGAACAAAGCAGACTTTGGCGTTTCAGATGTCGCATCCACGACTCTAATATTGCAGGTTACTTGCATAAGCAACACTAAAATTTTCCATTATATTGTTATAGCCATATAGTGGCGCTACTCAGCCTGTACAAATAAGCATCTGCGTAGAAATGCTAACTTTGCAGTGGCAGTTGTTCCTCCTTCTACCATGTATACTTACGTTTGTGCACTATGAACTTATGTGTTGCCGCGCCAAACAACCGCAAGTTTTTAGCAAATTTTCGTCCCTTCATAGTGTGGCGCCATTCTTGTTGATTATTCTTTGATCCCAATACCGCTTTAAAGCGTGTAAGCACCTACTTGGCCACTCTCCGCGCGTACGGCGGAAAGAGAGCGAGACCTGTTTGATAAAATGCAGAGAATGAAGCCGCCTACGTATTACTATGCGAAATGAAGTGCATCGAGAAAAAAAGCAACGTCAATCTTTACATCATACTTTATGATCCTTTGAAGACATTGTTTTATTCGTTAAGTTTTTGGCACTTATACATTACCACTGCTGCGCTTGTGTCACCTATTAATGCAGTGGGAATAAGGAATGGCTACACTTTTTCGCGCCCTCCTCCTTCTACCGACGTTCTAGTGTAACATCTTAGGTGTCGCCACAACTTAGGTTCTAAACCTCTGTAATGACGCAGCTGCATTTCATTTATTGTTATATTGTCATATTGGCAGGTCTTTGTGCTTCAGATGAGCCAACTATGTAAGTAGAAATTAGGTTCCGTGGTTCATTCTTTATTGGCAGGGAAGTGAATGTGCTCACTGGCTCTAATTTTGGATCAATAGACTGCGCTTTGTAACCTCGTTCAGTGGGGCATGGATTGTCGGCCGTCTGAGCGATAAAATGCGCTCACCGTGAATACCGGCCGAATGTGCGTTGCCACCGTCGGCTCCAAGTCGTCGCAATGTGTGTAAGCAGGTCATGTCAGGATGTTCGGCTCGCAGATTAAGAAAACGAGTCGAAATGCAGAGCGACCGCTGTGCACGCGCGACACCAGGAACCAGGAGAAGGCACCCGGGGAAACTACGGCCTCAAGATCAATCTCGAGGTTATAGAGCTCTTGCAGAACAGTGACAGTGTACATTAGTCGCGTTTGACGCTGTAGAGCAGGTGCTCACGGCAGGCGACGACCCAGTGGAGATTGCGGCTCTTTTTGCTAAAAGGACTTGTTTAAAGACTGCAAACATTTACGACGACAATGTAGAACACGTACGATCAAATAATATTTTTTTATTCCACTCATGCGTCCAGGAACGTGCGCGCCCGCCATGCTGTATGTGAAATTGGGCCCGTCTTTGGTGGTGACATTGTTGTGAGGCCGCCAATGAGGTCTATGCGTTGTATTGAAGTAGTAACACCACGCTTGTGCGCTTAGATGCGATTTGTCGCCGAGCATCCAGACCATGAAGGCGGCCAATGTCTTTTTCTCCCTCGTTTTCCAGGAGAATCAAATCGCTGCGGGTTTGACCCTGGGCGCCTTTTGGACGGGCCACTTCGCGTCGGCTCTGACGGTGGTTCTCGTCGAAAGCGTGTGCGCAGTCTGCGTGGTGGTGAACGCGAAAGCGGGCGCCACCCAGAGTCCCTACTTGGACCCCTCGGATGCCGGCCTGCTGCTGGGGGCGTTCCTCGCGTTCTCCGTCTCGCACACCCTCCTCGCCTTTGTGGTGGCAGCTGCCGTGCCACGAGGTACTTGCCGCCTGCGCCCTTTCTCCAAACTCATTTGAGAAACGCCCACCTTTAATACAGCGGAGTGCGAGTTTAATTTCAGTCCCAGCCTAGCGTCGGATCGAAGGCGGAAGCATAATTCTTTAGTGTACATTGACTCCATAAAATAGGGCATGAAAGAAGAACGAGCTCGTTCTTCAAGTTGAATTTCATGGAATAAACTGCATAGGTGCAATTACCTATTTATTTCAATTACAGAAAGGTATTACAGAAGGTATTAGAGAAACTCCAGGGATATCGGGATATCGCCCTATTGTGAAAAACCAAATAATGCCACACAGACAAAAATTGGGTCAGCCATGGGTTAACCATGGGTCAGCTATGGGCCAGCCGAGGCATTGGGTCAGCCATGCGAAACGCCTGCGCTTCAATCATTGTTTTTGCGGCTAAATGCATGACCTCCTTATCAAAGTTTGCATCATACCTTCTTTGAGGAATTTGCCAAAGCACTGCACTAGGTTTTTCTTTTTTATTCCGGTACCGCACTAATCTGCTGCCAGATAATGAAACAGGATGTCACCTCTGCCATATCCGCAAATTACTGATGAAATATGACCTGCAAAAAAATTCCTTGGGAGACTTGGAAGATGGCGTTGCATGCCCTAACGGGAGGCGGTCGCACTAGCAGCGGATTAGTTTCAAGCGCAGCGCCGCTTGAGCAGTGAGTAGGGAGGTTTAGAAAAGGGGCGTTGCCCCATCGTGCGACCGCTTTACGTTCGCGTTCTACCCCGCCGGGAAGGTGCTTTAGAATCAGGTTTCCGGCTTGCGTTAGCGTCACGCGATTCCAGCCCCCTTCCTTCACGTCGAAGGAAAATGAAAACAATGCCAGAGATTTAAAAAAGTCGTAAAATAATGTAATCCGTAATATTTTACAGGTTGCAAAGTATACCTGAGAGTAATTACTTTCAATGAGGATGCGTTGATGAGTTTTTGAGATGTCCGCGGTGAAGTTGAGACGAGGGAAAGCAGGTTTGTGGCACCCACGCCACTTTTGAAATTTTGAGTTAGGGGCATACGAACACCGAAACCGAAAGATACTGTTTGAGCTCGGCGCATGCGCTGTGGCGATACGCAAATCCTAACCAAGTAAGACTGGCATCTGAGCGAATTGTATTAACTGCTCCTTCTCAGCGACTATATGATAAGGCAATGGTTCAGGTAGTTTATAGCCAGGGGGATGCGACGTGCACGATGAAGACCGTACTACAGCCGTCACTCGTTACGACGGAACGGATGGAAAGTGTGAGTCAAGCAATCGAAAGATAAATACATTGATGATTTGGGATATAAAAGCTTGCCTCCCAGTTTCCGGACATAGCTGCTCCCTTTTACAAGATTAAGGTACTATTTCCGGTTGGGCTACCTTTTGTGTAGGAATGCCGCTGGCCATTCAAAGGTGACATCGTAGATTCTGTCGCTCACGGCAGATTACTATGACGCCGGTAGACAGAAGTTGGTTCTATGCTAAGGCAAATTTAAAAAAAAAAATTCTGAAGAAAAGGACCCTATGCAGCGCTCCATCTGAAAATACATTAAATTGTTTTTACAGTCCAGGCATCACTTAAAATTCGATTGAAACTTATTTTGTAGATTTGCCTGAACGCAGGCATAGTACGTACACCCGTGAGCAAAAGTATACGGACCACAGTGCCGCCGAATATACAGAATTTCTTCGTAATTAACTTGCATAAACGGAAAATGAGGAGTGTACGAGAAAATTTTTAATACCAACTTTGGAATGCACTCTTTAACTTAAAGTTGCATTCACAATTAGAGGAGCACTTGCGTTTTAACGCACAATCGCTGTGCCGTATAATTTTGTTCACGGGTGTACGTAAATGCATCAAACACGTATATTGAGTTCATCGTGCATAAGCTTTAGAATAATTATGTAATAACGCAATGCAATTAATGTAACAACAATAAATAAATACACATCAGTACATTTCATCCACGAACCGTGTAGTAGATCTGCTTGATCAACAAGGCTTGCTTTTTGTCTGATAAAGTTTTGAAGAAAAGACAATTACGACTACTTCTCCTGAGGCAGCTTTGAACCGTCAATCAGTATTCGCTTTAATTACTCCAAGCTTTATGACACGTTTACCAGAGTTTGGCACATGGAAAAGGTTTTAACATCCGGACATTTTAATTTTGCCAAGGAGTAGCGAGACAGACATTTCTTTGTAAGCCACTGACCTCGTACTTTACCGGTTCTGTTTGCCTCTCTCAGCGCTGTGGTCAGAAACGATCGGCTTCCTCGTCTTCGCTATTCTGCCAGCCTGGGAGGGGCTCGACTTCCTGTTCGACTCGCTTGGGTCGTACCTTCGTACCGGCAGGTCGTCCAAACTGCGCCTCTGTTTCTATCCGAACCTTGGAATCACTATGGCCGTGAGAATTATCGCTGTGTTCCGGGATTTCGGCGGTAAGAAAGAATGAATATAGTACTGGGCGTGTGGATAATCCGCGCTTTCATCAGATCAGCGCGAATTGAAACGAACGATAACAAATGAAGTGACAGGGTTGAGGGAGGTGGCTTATAAGAAAGTATTGAAACAAATGGCGGCACTGTAAGATCAGCACTTCATCATTGCGGCTTCATTTATCTGCATTTGTGTAGTGGCAAATATTTTATGTATGTGCACAATTATCACCGTGTACTATATTTACATTTAAGGTAACAATACCCGGGGTGATCATTTTTAAGTCTTACGGAATTAAAAGAAATTGCCTATGACAACTATCATAATTCTTGTCCGAGCTGTGTCATTCGAAATGGCGTACAGTAATAGCACGAGAAATTGAAAAGCAAATTAGACTAATCAACAAAAATTCGCCAATTAACTTAATTATTTAGCTTACGGCACATATTGCAATTTACTACTTGTAGCCGTTGAGTTTGAAAGACGTATGCACTGGAAGTAAACTTCCACGAATGCAACAGTTGCGAGATATTAATTTCCAATGTGTGGGATGAAATACACAGGCTTTCCAGTTACAATTCTGCTTCAATGCATGAAAGAGCGTTTTGTTGAAAATGTAAGTGGGACAACATTGCATGTTTACGGTGCACTGATGGCGCATATATCCAAACTGGTGTCATTTTGGAAATTAATTAGAAGTGGAAACGCCTTGCAATTTCACCGGCTACAACTCGTATATTTCCATATGTTCCGTCTGTAGGGAACAATATTATCGATACTTGGAGAATCAGAGTGCGCCGCTCATGCAAGAAGATGGTTGAGAAGCTAGAGGCTTTCACGCTGTTCCCAGCCTTTGTCGGTTCGCTGACTACGGCAATGTCTGTTTTACAAAAGCAGTAGATTCCAAACGCCCCCTTTATATCTGGTGGAGGTGCTGAGTTCTCTTGGGTGCTCCTTCCCTTCGACGCGCCGAACCTTCAAGACATGCCGGTCGGCTTCGCCACGTCGCCAGTCACTTTCACCAATGCTGCGACGCCCTCAGCCTGACCCTGAGGAAGACTAGAAGCCGCAGTTCCGGGGGCAAGAACTGCACAGCTTTCGAACTCTTCAATACCTCTTTTGTACCCTTCCAATGTTGTCACCTTCTGCGTCGAAGGTGTGCCTGTTCTAGCCCTTGTTGACGCGGGAGCCGCAGTGTCTGTAATGACTGAAAAACTTTGCCGTGAACTCCGAAAAGTAACGACTCCGCTTTCTCACTTTACATTGAGCACTGCGAGATCACAACGAATCCGACCTTCCGCGGCGTGCACAGGATGCGTCGTTATTCAAGATATTTTGTACACTGTCGAGTTTGTTGGGCTTTCGCAATGCTCCCGCGATGTAATACTGGGCTGGGACTTACTTTCCGCTCACCATGCTGTCACCGACTTTGCTCGCGTAGAAGTCGAGTTTTGGCCGTTGTGTGACCTCGCTTTCGTCAACTCGCCTCCTCTGCCTGCAAAAGTGTTTGTTGCCACTCACTCTGCGATACGCCTTTTCTCATCCACTCCAGTGTATCTTTCTGGTGACGTCCCTACATGCTCAACCGTCCTTTTTACTCCTACTGAAATCGCAGACCGTCGCAAGTGTTCTCTGGTTCCCTTCGCCGTACTGGCGATTGACGATACATTTAGTGTCATCTACGTTTCCAATTCGTTTCCCTGCCCTTCCATTTTACTGCGGGGCCAGTGGCTTGGCAGTGTTGACGAACTTGACCCCTGTTCTACATACGTCATTCCTGACTTACCGTCTTCTCTTCAGATTGGCGCCTTCGATGCTTCTGTTATATCCTCTCCACCATCCTATACTGATACCCTTTCTCGATGAGTCGGCGCCCACCTTACGCAGCAGCAACGTGCACAGCTCATCTCGTTACTTGAACGCTTTCGCGCCAGCTTCGATTATTTACAACCTTCTCTGGGCCCTATTACAACCGCAGCTCACCACATCGACACCTGTCTCCAAGCTCCTTTACGTCAGCGCCCATATCGTGTCTCGGTCTCTGAGCACCACATCATCGCAGAACAAGTTGATGACACGCGTGGCGTCATACAGCCCTTATATAGCAAATGGGCCTTATCGGTTGTTCTCGTGAAGATAAAGGATGGTTCAATGAGGATCCACGTTGACTACCACCGGCTGAACGGCATCACGCGCAAGGACATCAAGTCCAAGGATGCAGAAATCCACTGCCTTGCATAGATGAGGCTTACAAGGAGCCGAATTCTTTTCTTCATTAGACCTGCGCTCCGGCTACTGGCAAGTCTCGATGGCTGAGGCAGACCACCATAAAACAGGCTTTGTTACTCGCGATGGCTTATACGATTTCAATGTGATGCTATTCGGGCTCGCCTGCCACTTTTGAGCGCAAGATAGATAACGTCCTCCACGGCCTCAAGTGGCAGACGTACCTATGTTACCTGGGCGACATTTTGATATTTTCACATGATTTCAAGAGGCACCTCAAACGCCTAGAAGCTGTCCTCACTTGCCTCAGTTCCGCTGGCCTACAACTACATTTAACGAAGTATTGCTTTGATGCTCGGAAGCTGTTGTTCGTGGCCATGTCGTCTCCCGAGATGGCGTCCTTCGGATCCAACAAAACTGCGGGCCGTTTCCGAGTTCCATCAACCAACCACAATGAACGAACTTGGCAGCTTCCCTGGCCTTTGTCCATATTTTCATCGTTTCATTCGTAACTTTGTCCCCATCACAGGATCAACGATTGAGCTTCTCCGCAGCAGCCACGACATTTGGGCATCGTCAGCCGCATTCGACGATGCATTCGCCACGATGCGCAACGTTCTTACGTCACCTTTGATCCTGCGATATTTCGACCCATTCGCCCCGACCGAAATCCACACCGACGCTATCGGGGTTGGCCTTGGCACTGTGCTTGTTCAGCGTAAACCTGGATTTTACGAGTACGTCATTGCTTACGCCCACCGTGCACTCACTAAAGCCGAAGCCGACTATTCGGTTATGGAAAAAGAGTGCCTCACCATCATATGGGCCATAGCAAAATTTCACTCTTACCTTTCGGCCGCCCGTTGGACGTCGTTACCGCTCATCATGCGTTATGTTGGCTTTCCTCTTTCAAAGATTCATCTGGTCCACTCCCCCGTTAGGCATTACGGCTCCAGGAGTACGACATTCGCATCATTTGCCGATCGGGACACGAACATTCTGTTGCGGAAGCTCTGTCCCGCTCACCTCTCCCACCTGGTGTTGTTGACCCGTCTGTGTCTCCCTACGACGTGTCTTCTAAGCCATCACCGACATGCTTCAGGAGCAAAGAAAGGACCCTTGGCTTGCTTCCCTTATCGGCTTATTGGTTCAACCCACGCTGCGTCCTGTCTCCCGGGAAATGCGCCGCCAAGCACCCCACTTCATCCTTCGCGACGGCTTGCTATACCGTCGCAACTATCTTCCCGGAGGACGCAAGTGGCTCTTGGTAATTCTCCGCCATGTGAGCTCTGACATACGGGCCACCTTCCACGCTGACCCACAGCGCGCACGTGCCAGAGTATTGAAAACTTACACCCGCCTTCGGCTGCGCTACTATTGGCGCGGAATGTACCGCTTCGTTCGCCGCTACATCCGTTTTCGTCTCGCTTGTCAGCGCCGCGAGAAGCCTCCCTGCCGTTCAACCACTCCTCTACAGCCTTTGCCTTCTCCTGCGCGCCCTTTTGACCGCGTCGGCTTCGACTTGTACAGACATCTTCTGGTCAGTACTGCTGGCAACCGCTGGGTAATCGTTCCCATCGACCATCTCACGGGATACGCAGAGACTTCGCCGTTGCCATCTGCATCGGCAAGTGACGTTGCCCTCTTCATTTTTGAACACATCATTCTACGGCATGGTGCACAACGTGGACTGCTTAGCGACCGAGGACGTGTGTTTCTGTGGGACGTTGTCAAAGCGGTTCTGAAGCAATGCCGCGTTGTTCACCGAACTACCGCTGCCTACCATCTTCACACGAAAGGATTGATAGAGAGATTTAAATATTTAATCGATCATTGCGCGTTATTCTGGCAACGTACGTCGTTTCCGACCACTCAAATCGGGACCGTGTCCTTCCCTTTGTGACGTATGCCCATAATACCTTTACGCAGACCTTCACTGCATTCTTTCCATACTTCTTGCTTTACGGACACGAGCCCTCGTGCAGGCTAGGCGCCATCCTTGCTACCACCCTGACCTGAGTGAGTCGACGGCAGTCTCTCAAGCGGCTAAATACGCTGAAGAGTGTCGTCAGATTGCTCGCTCCCTCACCCCAGCTGACCAGTGACGCCAGAAACACCATTACGCTGTCTCGGGGGCTCCAATGTGTTATACCCACGACTCATTTGTACGGCTCTAGATCCCGTCAACCAGCCTCCGTCGGTCGACGAAACTTGCTTCGAAGTACCATAGCCCTTACCGTGTTGCCAAGCAAACTTCACCGGTTAATTGCGTCATCGAGCCGCTTGAGCCGTCTTCAGATCAACGACGCCGAGGGTGCGAGATCGTGTATATAAACCCGCTAAAGCCGTACTATGAGCCTGCTGTCATGCTCTGTCCCTAAGTCGCCAGGATGGTCTTTTTTCGGAGGGGAAGTGAATGTAGTGAAGAATATTATCGATACTTGCAGAAGCAGAGTGCGCCCCTCATCCAAGAAGACGATGACGGGTGAGTAGCTCGAGGTTTTTGCTCTGTTTCCTTCCTTTGTCGGTTCACTGACTACGACAGTGTCTGTTTTATCAAAGGAGTAGATGCCAAACGTCTCCATTATACGTCAAGTACTGAATCAGCAAGTTAATTAGTGAATTATCATTATTCGCTTGAATACGTGTTTCGAGTTCTCGTGCAAATAATATCCGCGTCTCTTAATAATCTGGCTCAAGGACTAGAATTATCTGAAGAAGGCGTTTTTTAAAAATCCCTTAGAACTTAAGAATGATAACCCCGTATAAGTTATTCTTTTGTCTTTCATCTACTTGTATAACATCGCCTAACAGTTCACGTGTTCTTCATTTTCCTTGCGTATTGTTTATATTGAGGGACCCTGTAGTTGGGGTTGGGTATATTTGTCAACCGAAGCCACAGTTTGCCACTACGTGGAGCTTCTGGTGAGATTTCTATTTTGCCTTTGCAATTGTAAATAGATTTGTAGGTGAATTTGGGAGTATCTTGTTCTCTGTACTTGCGTAATATTAAAAATTTTTCGGGTGTGTAAAATCGTTCACCATGTATTATGTTTACATATAAGGTAACAATATACTAGCTAAGTCACAAAAACTACATTTCTGTTTAACGATCAGAAAAAAATTTATAGATATATGTTTACTTCAATGAGAGCGTTTATCGTTGAGCTTGAAAATGCAAGCCAGAGATTTTACAACATATTTCAGCGAGCAGTCTAGCATATTTTTAATATGCTTACTCGATGAACGGCCCTCTACTTAAAAAAAAAAACTTTCCAAAAGACAAAATGCGGAGCGCTGGCATAATTTGACAAACTAGTGTTGATGTGCTTCCGGGGCTGCTTGTGTAGATTAATGCAAACATTATTTATTTTATACCGCGTGGTTCACTGTTCCAGTGTAAGTTCCAAGTTTGTACCCACAGGCTAGAGACGCTGGGCCTCAAGCATTACGGGACTGCAACGAGCTAAGCCGCCCTTCGTACACCAATGGTGTGTCCTTGAAGATATTCGCTGGTACAGCTGCGAGGACGCACTTCATGATGATGATGACTGACTGCCAAATGCAGTTGCGCCGGACACCGCAAAGTAGCCGCATATTCCAGAAAGTTCATACGCTAAAAGCGTCCGTGACGGCCAATACTGACGTAGGGCATATTAATAGCGAAGGCGATGAGGCAATGAAAAACAGCACTTACGAACTAAAAGCTTCGTGAATTTGGCCCCGAACTCCTAGCAGATGACGAAGGAAAACCTTACATTTTGTATTCCACTCACCTAGTGAACTGGTTGCTTCCAATGACTGGGCATCACTGAGAGTGCGGAACTCTGTGGAACTTCGAGATCAGCAGCGAATATACCACACAAATGTTCATTCACTGTGTAGCGCATATTAGTTGGGAAATCAATTTAGGTATCGCTATAAACGTCTACGAAACGCTCTTCACCGTTAGGAATGAGTCGTAATTTGATGATGTCCCTAAGTGGCCAGCCCAGCAGCTATAAGTTTTGGTGCGCTGCTAAACACACGAGTTAGTTGCGATCAACCATATGGTCCTACCATTTCACGAGTTCGGTGACTGCTACTTTCTTTCCAGGAAAGGGGGACTGGAACATTGTTGGTAAAAAAGCTTTGAACCTCGACAACGTGACACTTCTCGAGATATGGCTTGCAATGCTGGCCGCAAATGTCCTGATGATATTCCTCATCTGGTACCTGCCACACGTGCTGCCTTGGGCAAATGCTTGTCCAGAACACCCGCTTTTCTTTATTTCGGTGAGGAATCGCTTACAAAGCGTTTGATAAATGTTCTTCGGTGTGCCGAAAGTGCTCTTGACGCTTTAAAAGAATCAAGCTTCCGCGGCTACTCACTTCCATTTGTGGGTTTTATGACGTAGTATTACGCTTAAAAAATCCGTAATGCATGCCTAGCACTGACCACTGCACCATAATTACTGTCACACGTTTCGGTCAATATTTGTGCCTCTCATTTGTAACCTTTAACATTTCTCCACATAATTTATGCAATAATTTCTACAACCCTTCTGTTTTTCGGCGTTGTTTTATGCTTGTTTGTTTATTTTTCCGAAATGGGAACGCCACTAGCCCATATCAACCCAACATCTCGTCACTGAGCGAGACCAGACACTCTCCTTCTGAGGTCACCAAAATCCTAAAAATTCACCGCAAGGTTCGCCTCAGTGCTATGAAGCATGGTAAATTTAAGGACTTACCCCGCACTGGTCGTCGTGTCTCTGTAGCCCCTGCAGCCTCATTCTGCAGCCTCATTCGCTGCCCTGTTCACAGTTACACTTCTGTGAGCAGTTTTGGACTTTCAAGCTGGACGATGCCCCTGGACATAAACTGAAGCGCAAATCGAAACTACAGTAGCGGTGTCGCGCTTTCACACCGGGCTTTATTGCCATTGAAAATTGACCGGCAAAGTACCCTGACTAAAACCTAATGCACTTCTGTGTCGGGGCTATTCTCGAAGAGAAGGCCTGCGCCCAACAACACCCCAGCGTGGTAGCCTTAAAGGCATGATGGAGCGAGCATGGAGGAACCTTTACCTGGAGATACCTCGAGGGCTGCGGTTGAAGCGTACCCGGAAAGTTTAAAGGCTTTGATCAATGCGTTGTAAATTCACTATCAAATTATTTCCTAATATTTTTTGCTCTCAGCAATAGTATCAGGAATAAGCCTTGCGATAGTATTTATGGCCTACATTTTATAGGTGGCTAAGCCTGCTGCTTCAGGAGGCGGTTGAAAGGTGTTTAAAAGCGCATATTATAAGACTGAATGGTCATGTATTGTATTTGACATCTTTATACTGTCGTGAAGAAAGAATAGACACCTTTTCACACGAACATTCCTAGAGCGTATATCGTATAACATGTCCTGACTGTAGATTTTACTCCTACACGGTGAAAGTCAGTGGCCATCGTCCTCTGAGGCTATGCGGTAGCCTTAAGATGTATTCACACGTTTGAAGGGCTCTCTAGCGCAGCCTACACTCTCGGGTTCATCACCGTCACAAGAATTGATAACATGGTGAGAATGGGACTCAAAACTTTCTTTCCCCTTTTTTGAAATATTTATGTAATAGGCTGCGACAGTATAGTATTTAGAAGAGCTATGAAATGGGCTAGTTCGTGTTTATAAATTTTTCTTGCGCTAAGTACTTTAAGAGGCAAGGGGGACGAAACGGACACTGGAAATGAAGCGTTCACGAAGTGACTTGAGACAGCGCAAACAACCAGTTGGTTTATTGTCACTTTATTGTAAGTTATTTATTGCGTCTTTCAGTACATAGCGCAAGAAAAATTAAAGGTATGGTAGTCCATTACGCTTTCTGTTAAGGTAAACAAACAGTAAATTACATTTTTATTCATGCATTCTTGAATGAAACCTCAATCAGATCCACTGAAGCTCCGCCTAATCAGACCACCTGTGATATCTTCCGGAGGACAATGGAGTACTTACCACCCTGAACCATTAATTCCTTCTTCACCCTTTAATGGTCGCAACAATACGTTAACACGACCTCGCATGAAGCACGATAACATGACAGCTGAGCGCCGCCAAATATTGCATGTGTTGGCGAATGTTTGTGTCACCTCTAGCCTTTGTCGTTGTGTTAATGTCACCGAGCAAAGGTAAATAGGAAATTTTTAAGGATTCAAGAAGACGCTTGAGCAGAACGATGGCGAAAACAGCATCTGTCAGTTTTTCTACCCTATTTTGAGCGCAGCTACTCGTGCAGTCGCTGAAATGCAACAAAAGTACAATTACACTCAGCAATAGTCGTTAAATGTATTGATGAATGTGTATCTGGCTTCCAGTATTTCATGAAAAAGAAATATCCCTTCGACAGCTATCATTTTGTTTTGTACATGGCGTTCATAGCTGATGCCACTGCGCTTCTGGTTACGCCACTGCGGTCACAAAAAAGTATAAACGAAAATTATGTTTTCTTTCGTTAAAGCCGAGCTACTGGACCTCATTGAGGGTTTTAAGCGTCGCCGAAAACAAAGCTGAAAAGCCACATGCCGTTCGTTTTGAGCCGGAGCCCTCACACCTGCAACGCATCATACGTGCTAAAGGCATCACCCAGGTGATCTTTCCTGAAAATTCTTATTTTTTATTCGGAACGCGACGTACGCCAGTTGTTGATTAACGTAAGCAAATATAGTGGTTATACTGTCTTGATAGTGTCTACAGGTCGATAGTGTCGACAGAAATGGTTGCTGACTACAGTGCTTGCTTCATCATACAGAATACTAAACGAGTTGTATAAAAAGCAACACTGAGTACCAGAAATCTGTGGAGATTGTGTGAGTAAGAAGAATAGGAGGAATTGATGGGCTGCATGACGTAGCAACAATCTAGCAATGCCTATTGATTCCCGTAAGCGTGACCGCCACAACCAGTTATCGTGAACGGGTATATGGAACGGACGAAGCTGAGCTAATTTCTTGACTCATCACTCTTCGCTGTGTGAAAAATCATGCCGATTTACAGTGATGAATTCAAAAGTTTGAACTCGCAAAAAAATAATTTGGTGAATAGAAAGAAAAAAAAGGTGGACGCTTAATCTTCGCGTTTTAGAGGGGAAGGCGATAACATTGGAAGATTCCCGAGCGCTCCTCACGCTTCCCGGCAACTGCAGCTTATGTAACCGCAATCTTTACTGGGGAACGCTAGCGGCGAACGGTATGCACACAGTCAAGCTTACTGGTACAAACGCGGCCTCTTGCGTGAACCGATCCCGAAGGTTCTGCACAGTCGTACCAAAAAGTTACATCATTGTAAGGTTTCTGTTATTGTTTCGCTCTTTTAATATTTAAGTCTGAGGAGACTGAACGTAAAAAGAATGCGCTGTCGCTGTTTTCTTTCATGACACTCATGTCATTCATTACATTTATTTGTGGACTGTCACTCTCAAAATTTCGAGGGATTACTTTTCCAAGAATGTAGGACATGGCATGAGTGACTTTAGTGATAAAATGATGTGGCAATATAACCCGTGCACATATACCGCATGTCCTATAGCAAGGCATTGAAGGCACGGTATATACATATACCTAAATACATACGGAAATTTTCGCTCACGGACAACTCCGGTGCCGCCGACGCCTAATTTTCTTCTACACAGCGCCCTTAACCCTCTCGCATTAAAAGGTGCTTCAAGTAACGTGCTACGTGTCTTTTGGCACGCGCCTATTCGGCAAGAGAGCAGCAGCCATGACCGGGAGAGCCCTGATTAGTTCGCCACAAGAGCTTAGCTTTAAAATAGCCAGATCTCCTAATCATAAATGAGAACTCTGCACTCAAACCTACACTTCGTATGAACTGAGGTACATATGAATAATTTTTTCAAGTGTGACAACATTTGGACGTTATTCGCGCGATTGGTGAGATAAGGTATTTCTACACTATTTTGTTGTGGACATATCTGCTCAAGCACGGTGCAGCTCTGTACCACTGCATGCTGTGTTTTCGCTACTACTAGCAATTTCGAGATGTGCCCGGGCCCTACGATATCATTCATGGCAGTTTTACAGACACTCCACATTCTGTGTATTTGGTGCCTATAAATGGACCCCGCAACGCTTTTTCACCATGACATACAAATAACACTATGCGCGATACGATGCTTTCCAGAACAGCCGAGTCAAATATTGCTCACTTCCATGCAGCGGGAAACGTGCCTCTGTAACGATCGGTCATGATTTCCTATGGCTTCGTCAGACGCCCGCAGCCTCAACTACACACACTGACGCAATAGCGCCATTTTACGACAATCGCTTGGACGTGCGAAAACGTCACCGTCAATAATAACATCATGTATGGAAACAAAAGTGTCTGCTATGGTAAATATGCTCATAATAATCTACTTAAACAATTTGCACTTGAATCACGCGGGCGATGCAATGAATGTCATAGCAACATGCTAGAATATTACACGAAGTGAAAGACTCTTAACTCTAGTGGCAGTATGAACTATGTAAACGTAAGCTGACTAAGTGAGAACGAGCTGTTGTGCTAGGGGTCTTTTGTTTGAATCGTGCCATCGGACAATTTTATCTATGTTTGGCTAATTGATTTATTAGCAACGAACGCAGGCTAATGGGCAGCAGCCACAAGTGTTCGGCCTATTGACAGCAACCACGAGCTCATGCCGGTGGTAGTGCTGCTGAGGCGCAGGCTACTTTTTTTCGTTACAGCCGCCCTCCGCAGAAAAATGCGCCATCCTGGCAGCTGAAGGCGAAGAGGCTACTATTAGGTCGTAGTGCGGCTTAATGCGAGAGACGTGGACAACCTGATGGCCGTAATGGCGTAGGTTCACGATGGCGTGAGGGGCTCAACGATGTAATTAACGAAAGGCGTTTGCTCCAGAATGCTCGGCAGGTTGACGGGATTGCTGGTGCCACTGGTCCTCAGTGGAAAAAGAGCGGGCAAGCTGACGGCTTTCCTCGGCATCGAACGTATTAGATGGTTCTCCTCCATATAGGAGAAAGTAAGGGGAAAATCCAGTAGTTGCATGAGCCACAGTATTGTACGAATACGTCACGAAAGGGAGAACTTGGTCCCAATTTGAAAGATTAGAGGCGACCTGCTTCGAGAGCATATCGCCAAGAATATGGTTGAAGCGCTCAGTCATGCCGTTAGTTTGCGGATGGTACGCTGTACTGGTGCGGTGGACAATTCGGCATTCGTCGAGTAGTGCCTTCAAAGTGTCGGAAAGAAAGGCGCGGCCTCTATCACTCAGAAGTTCGCAAGGGGCGCCGTGGCGCAGAACGAAATGTCGTAACAGAAACGATGCAGCGTCGCGGGCGGTGGCAGTCGGCAGAGCGGCTGTTTCAGCATAGCGGGTCAAGTGATCCACTGCAACAATAATCCAGAGGTTTCCTACTGGAGAGGATGGTAGCGGTCCGTATATGTCAATACCAACACGATCAAAAGTTCGACTAGGGCAGGGAAAGGGTTGTGACGGGTAGACTTGCCCGGGAGGTAAATTTCGTCATGAGCATAGGAGCGAATGAACTTTCTAACGTAGCTATACATGCCGTGCTAATAAAATCGGAGGCGTAGTCGAGCGTAGGTCTTGAAGAGGCCGGCATGCGCGCACGGTGGGTCTGCCTGGAAAGCGTCGCAGATAGAGTCACGGAGAGGGCGGGGTATCACAAGAAGCCACCTGCGACCGTCAGAAAGGTAGTTACGATGATAAAGAAGGCCGTCACGAATTCAGAAGCTGGTAGCCTGGCGACGAAGAGCGCGAGATAGTGAAGAGGTGGATAGATCAAAATAATGCGGATGAGAGCGCTGATCCAGGGATCCTTGCGCTGCTCCGACGGCAAGTAGCGCAGTGCATGAGATGTAAGTGTGCACTCAAGGGCGGATAAGCAAGCGCTGTCAGCGGAGACCGGTGAGCGAGAAAGGGCGTCAGCGTCCGTGTGTTTGCGGCCAGAACGGTAGAGAACGCGGATGTCGTACTCCTGCAGCTTATGGTCCCAGTGAGCAAGTCAGCCAGATAGGTCCTTAAGGGTGGTCAGCCAACAAAGGGGGTGGTGCATGGTCAGTGACAACATCGAAAGGGTGAGCATACAAATAAGGACGAAATTTCCCAAGGGCCCAAATAATGGCTAAACACTCTTTTTCTGTAACTGAGTAATTAGCCTCGGCGTTTGTCAGAGTTCGGCTCGCGTAGGCGACGACATGTTCATCGAACCCGGCTTTTCGTTGCGCAAGTACGGCGCCGAGTCCTACGCCGCTGGCATCGGTGTGCAACTTGGTGGGCGCTGTGGGATCTAAGTGGCGGAGTATAGGTGGCGAGGTTAGCAGGCGGCGTAATTTCGTGAAGGCGTCATCGCAGGCGGGCGACCAAGCGGAAAGTTCTTTGTCGCCACACAGAAGGGCTGTCAGGGGTGCACTTATGGAAACGAAAGTTCGAATGAAACGTCGGAAATACGAGCATAAACAAAGGAAACTTTGAAGCTCCTTTAATTTCTTTGGTTGTAGAAAGTCGGCGACAGCGTGGAGCTTGGCTGGATCCGGAAAGATGCCGTCTCGCAATTCAGCATGGTAAAGCATGGTGAGCTTTCGGGCGCCGAAACGACATTTTTTTTAAGTTGAGTAGAAGTCGTGCGTCAGTGAGGCATTTCAGAACGTGCTCGAGATGGCTGGGATGTGTTCAGAAATCAGCGGAAAAGACAACTACGTCATCTAGGTAACGTAGACATGTGTTGTATTTGAGGCCGCGTAAAATATTATCCAGTCGCGGTTCCTCAGGACCATTAGTAAAGTCCATTATCTGTCTGTCTATCCTCTCAAAGGTGGCTAGAGCGTTACATAGGCTGAAGGGCATTGCGATTAATTCGTGTTCTCTTTCAGGTGTTACACGTTGGGTGCCCAAGCCTAATATAATGTCATTGGAACACGAAGGCAGCACGATGAATTCGGCGGTATACAGTAGTCCTTGAATGAAGACTCGAGCAGTACAGGCAGCGAAAGACGTAATATTTTGAGCGTTCCTGGTTCGGAGGCAGAGAGCCGGCAAAACCTTTCGTAGTATGCAACAGAGTTCGGCGGAGATTATGAATACGCCGTCTCTTGTATCTACAAGTGACAGGACGGCGATTCCTTCGACAGACACTTCACTTACATTGACTGGAGAGGGACGAATAAATAGGCATTGCGACGTGATCGCAGTTCGTGCCTCGGGAACTGTGGTCATCAGATTTCCTGGTCCGTGGACACGGTACGGCGCCGCATCGGAGAAAGCAAGCGACCACGTGGAGATAGTGAGCGGCGGGTAGACGCGGGTGAGCGATTACGCGGAAAGGAAGGGGTAGGAAGGCTGCAAGGCGAAGAGGAAAACTGATCAGGGAAAGGTGGGGCTCGCGGGATGTTCGGAAAATGAAGCATGCAACGACAACAATGGCGCGCCACGTGTACAGCATCACCATAAGCAAAAGATATCGGACGGTCATCGGAGGTGCGCCACTGGTGGGGGTAAGGTCCGAGAGGTGGTTGAAAATGCTGTCGGTCTGGTGGCGGCTTAGAAGGAAAATCCTGTCTGCCTGGAAGCGGCATGATGGCGGCAACAATGTCGGTGGTCGATGTATAGGGGGCGGCTAGAGCGTTTGTGGACGAGATCGGAAAACTGCTTCAGCGTACGTGAGAGGTGCAGTGACAGATGTCTGTTCACGAGCTGTAGGAACGACTTGAGACACTTGCTCTTGAATGAAGACGGGGATCATAAGTGGCAAAGTGGGTGGTGGTTCCGGTAGACAAGGCATCAAAGAAAGCTGGCGAGCGACCTCTGCGCGAACGAACACCTGAATTTTTCGGAACAGAATAGCATAGTTGTCGCCGACTCCAAGGCTTGACAGAGAGTTGGCTGACGTAGTGGGACGTCGGGTGTGAAGCTGTTGCCTGCGCAACTCGATCACTTCGGTGACAGTGCGAGGACTCTTCGATAATAACATTTGGAACGCGTCGTCCTCAATACCCTTCATTATACGTTTCATCTCTCTTTCTCTGACATCGACGCGTTCACCCGTTTGCAAAGGTCAACAATGTCGTCAATATGGCTCGTGAAATTCTGCAATCTCTTGGGATCGTGTACGCAAACGTTCTTCTGCACGAAGCTTTGGTACTGCTGGTCGACCGAAAAGTTTGGTAAAGTTGGTCTTGAAGACCATCCACAATGTCAGGTCGCCTTCATGGTTTAGAAACCATAGTTTCGTAGCATCCGTAAGATAGAATGCGACGTTTGTCAATTTGGTAACATCGTCACACTGGTTATCGGCACTCATTCGCTCATAAGAGGGGTCCAATCTTCAACGTCTTTGCCATCGGTGGCGGAGAGGATAGGGGGATCTCGCTGACGCGCGGCACCGGCACACACCGTGGTGGGCGGCACCGTTGGACGAGTTGGAGGAGTGAAGGCGTTGTCGGGCATGATGGGGGGTAGAGTGCGACTCCGAAGTCCCAGGGTAGTCGAAACTCAGCGCCTCTACCACTTGCTAAGAGATTTATTAGCAACGGACGCAGATCAACTGGCAGCAGTCACATGTGTTCTGCCAAGGACAGCAACCACGAGCTCATGCCGGTGGCGATGCTGCTGAGGCGTAGGCTACTATTCTTCGTTACAGTGTATTAATAAAAGCCAACGTCTTTCTCAGCGAATTTAACACCACTTTTCCGTGTCGGGTATATTTCAAATCTCTTTCGTGCGCCGATCCCGGAGGTTGTGCACAGCCGCTCCACTGAAGTTTGATCATATTAAGGTTTGAGCTCACTTATCGGTTTGCACTTTAATTACAGTCTAAGGCGGTTTAAGATGAAAGGAATGTGCTGTCGGTGTTTTCTTTCATGCCATTTATTTGTGGGCTGCCATTCTAAAAATTCTGAGGAATAATGTGAAGAATTCAAAACCTGGTATGAGCCACTTTAGCGACCGAATGGTTTCGCAATCAAACCCGTATATGCCGCGTGTAATATAGCAGGGCGTGTCATATAGAATACATATGCCTAAAGAAACCGACGTCGTTCTTTGCGAATTTACCACCACATTTCCGTATCGGGTAGGTTTCAAACCTGCTTCGTGCGCCGAACCCGGAGGTTTTGCGCAGCCGCGCCAATGAAATTACATCATTTTAAGATTTGAGCTCAGCTATTTTTGCGGACTTTTAACATTACAGTACGAGAAGGTTTCAGAAGAGAGGCGTGTGTCGTCGGTGTTTTATTTCATTACATTTGTTTGTGGGCTGTCATTCTCGATATGCTGAGGAATAAAATCAGTAATGTAAGTCCTGGCATGAGTAACTTTAAGGATTGAATGATGTGGCAATAAAACCTGTATATACCGCGTGTAATACACTCTTAAACAAATGTACATTCTTTGCCAAAGGTCGCACGTTGCCGCGCAACAATAATCGTCATCTGTCTGGCTTGCGTTTGCTTTCTTGAAACCCTGCGCTCGATACATTTCTGTCGAGAGTGCTCTGTCATGCTGATAACGCGCTTGCCTTTCGTGATTTGTAAGTGGCTGGCTCACAGCGTTAAAAGAAGGAAATGAGGGCGAAAGAGATGACGATTATTGTTGTGTGCCAAGATACGCCCCAAACGGTCTAATTTTGCTTAAGACTAGTGTATAGCAGGACGTGGCATATAGCACACATATGACTAAAAAATCCAACGTCTTCATTTGCGAATTTTCGCCGCATTTCCGTATCGGGTAGGTTTCAAACCTCTCTGCAGGAGTATATTTATAAAACAGCGTCTATTGATGTCAAATTTCGATAAAGTTTTGTTAAAACATGTTTCGGAGCCCCTTCAAGATTGAAGGCATTATGTCCTGCCTCGGTGGCTGAAGAGATTAAGGTTCATCGCCTGCATTGTCTATCCCACATATTTGTCGAATAATTGGGTTGGTTTAAATGTTGTCATTTCAATCCACGGTTGTGCAAGTTCCGTTGTGGCTTACATTCTATCTACGTTCTGCAATTCAGTTAGACGCATTTCCCGCAGTGCTTCGCTCCTTCCGCTTCCTTGCGTGACGCGGGTTCCGTGCTTTGGTATACTTGCTTTTAAATTCGACATAAAGTTAATATTCTTTTTGTTTTACCTGCTGCAATCCTGACCTAATTATGAGCCATGCGGTACTGCGGGGCTCCTGAATTATTTCGACAACATGGGGTTCTTTATCTCCCACTTAAATCTAAGCAAGCGAGTATTTTGCCCTGTTGTCCTCATCTTGGCGTTCTTTGGCCATAACTGGCCCTTCCAGAACAAAACACCATATATCATCATCATTTTCATTTTCCCTTTATTATTATCGTCATAATCATAATCATCACCAACGCCAGTGTTTTTTTTTTCATATTTCCCCCATCGAAGTCTGGTTGCGGTGGCCATGATTGAACCCGTGACCTCAAGCTCAGCAGCTCAACGCCATGGACACTAAGCTACCGCGTCGGATAAAATTATACATCCCGCTCCAAGAATAGAGCATATTGCGTTATCATTGCAAGGGCAATGAGTGGCCCCCTCCTGGATGCAGCGCATAGGGATTTGGGATGACGCTAGAATTACAGCACGGGTATGCAGCATCACTACACGAGCTGATCCATATATCAGTAGAGACACTCGATTCATAAACGACGAGTACGGTTAACTTCATGCAACCAGATCAAGTGAACAGTGCATGTAGGAGCTCAATCAGTCAGGGCATGAAATTTCAGCACGCTGTCTCTGTAGACCAGCTTGCATTGTGACTCGCTATCGCATTCTCATGGAGGCGAAAAAGCAAACGATTACTCAAGTACCGCATTCTCGGTGTGCGTCAAAAAACAATAAAGGCACCATCAGCCAATGAGCTGCGACTGAAGTGCTTTCGTCATCGCATTGTTCATCATGACGCTTGCACTGATTCCTTTGAATTATTTATTGTTATGACAACGTTGATTCCTTCAGTAGCCCTTCCTTGATGACGCACTTAAAGTTCACTCCGAGAAACAACGTGTCAGGCGAAGGGGTCTTTGCTGTTGCCGCGTTCACCTCTAGTATACGCGATGGGCAGCTTATACTGGACGAGTAAAGATAAAAAAAAGCCAGGAAAAATTTTGGTGACTATGGCATGCGCTATTATGATATTTCCTAGTTAATGTTCAGCGTGGGTTTGGTATTCATGTTTATTTCTGCTCTAACATATCGGCGACGTTTGACTTTAACGCTGGTCCTAGTAATGCACAATCAGGAACCGCTTTGGGACGAGCGTTGCTTTTGTATCACAGCGATCTCATTGTAATTTTTTTGCCTCTGTGCAGAAGATTCACGGCAAAACCGTGCTCAACGCCGTAGACCTCAGCTTGTATGCCCCTCAGGTCACAGTGGTGGCCGGCCCATCTGGCGCCGGAAAAACGGCACTTCTCAAAATCCTCGCAGGTAATGTTTGCCCTAATATTTATACATATCGTTCGAGCTGCCATTTTCAAAAAAAAGTATAGGGATCTTGTATTATTAGACTTGCACTTTGTGGGCGTACACTCGCTGTCCCTACCGTCATGTCTTATTTCTGTCAGGGCAGCGTTGAAATTCTGTCGCCAATGTCCGACACATACAATGCTTGCGTTCTCCGTTTCGAAACCAGCAAAAATGCCATCAGTGAACGCAGCAAATACTTATTCAATGAAGTTAGCAGCCAGAAGTGCTGAAGGTGTCTGCGAAAACAACAGTGATCCATGCACGTACATTGTGTTCCTGCTAACCTTAGCATTGTTTTAAATATAATCTGGTACGTTAAAGAATTACCCGATAAAAAGCATATTGTTGGGCACTACAGAGCAAATCACACGATCTATTGCGTTCTTCCTAATTGCAAAATGAGTCCACAATAATTAATCAACTCCCGCACTCTTAAATTTAAAGAAGAAATTTCTTATTCTTTGGACACCATAAAGAACTTTACATACGACACTGACTAGCTGTAAACTTTCTTAGCCTTCTCTATAGCTGAGTAGCATCTTATCTACCGCAGACGTTACGTAGTAGATGAGCGTTTCGGGTGGAGGGTTCACGTTTCACGTCCTCCGTGACGCCTGCGGTAGATATGTTTTACTTCCCGTGCCATAGACGTGAGTGGTGACGCTGGCTACCACTGTCAGAGTTACTTTTAGTAGACATAAATAAATACTGCAGAGTGTGTATGGGGAAATGGCGCCGCGGTAGCTCAATATCTAAGAGCATCGCACACGTAATGCGAAGACGTAGATTCCTACCCCACCTGCGGCCAGTTGTTTTTCCATTCGTTTATCAATTCTTTAATTCAATAAGGAACTACGCATAATTTCCCCTATGCTATCCTTGGTGTCATAGTTTGCTTCTTATGGAATGAGTAATAAAAATTGGGCCCCTACGTTCTTTTCTTCTCATCATATATATATATATATATATATATATATATATATATATATATTATAAAGGTGTTTATTATCCACCAGCCGTTGGGCCGACCGTCAGCGCAGGGCCCGGACTCACAGCACGAGCGGCGTTCCCCGAGAACAGCGCTTGAGAGGATGGCCCACTATTGTGTTCCTCTTCGCTACAATTACCCCGGGAACGAAAAGGGAGCTGTCGGGCGACCCAACAGCTCCTCACTATGAGTGGATGATAGTATGGTTTGAGGCGTTCGACGTTGACAATGCCCCGTTCACGACAGCGCATGTCCGAACGCGGTTCAATGGGTTCGATCACGTAGTTAACGGTGGATGCGCGCTCAACCATGCGGTATGGCCCTTCATACTTGGGTAGTAGTAGTTTTGAAGAGAGCCCAGGTGCAGCGGAAGAAGCTGAAAGCCACACAAGCGCTCCAGGAAGGAAGGTGGGCGCAGAGGTTGTGTCACCGCGAGTGCTCCTCTGATGATCTTGGTAATTGGAGGTACAAGCCCGTGCGAGATCGCAGAACTCTCCAGCGTGTCTTGCCGTGGCAGAAGTGGCCGCACATTCAGATGTACGCAGCCGGTAAGGTAGAATTGTGTCGATGGTGTGCGACAGGGACCTACCGTAAAGTAAGAAAAAGTGTGAACAGCCGGTGGTGCTCTGAGTAGCAGTGCTGTACCCGTAGGTTCCGAAGGGCAGAATGACGTCCCAATTTGTATGGTCGGAGGCAAGGCACACTGCAAGCATGTTGCTGAGCGTACGGTTGAAGCGTTCTGTAAGACCACTGGTTTGAGGATGGTACGCCGTAGTTGCGCGATGAACAACGTGGAACTCTTTAAGAATGGCTTCTTCAAATACTTCGGATAGGACACGTCCGCAAACACTGAGCAGTTCCTCAAGTGATCCATGACGCAGGATGAATCAATCATGCCGGAAGGAGGTTACATTGGGCGCTGTAGCTGCCGGGAGGGCGGCAGTTGGCCAACTGCCTCAATGGCCCAGCTGTTTGTAGCCGATGTCAGGGACGTGCCCTAACATCGCTGGGTAGGGTAAGGTAAAGGTTTTAGACCCGCTGGTGAGAGGAGCCTTGGTGGTTTTCGGCGCTGACAATCGGAGCAAGAGCGAACGAACTTCTGAAAGTAGTAGCTGTACATGCCTCACCAGTAGACCGATGTCGAAGGCGCTGATAGGTTTTGAAAACTCCCAGTTGTGCAAACTGCGGATGGACGTGGAAAACTGCGCATATGTCGGACCGGAGACTGCGAGGTATTACTAATAATCATTGGTGCCCGTCCGGGGTTATAATTACGTTGGTTAATCAGGTTGTCACGAATGGCGAAATGGTGAGCTTGGCGACGCAGCGTGCGATTGATTTGTGGTGCTGATGAACCAGAAAGAAAGTCTCTAGGATAAGTAATCCAACGGTCTTTGCGCTGCTCAGATGCAATGATGGTAAGGTCGACCGAAGTAACGGTAAAGTGGGAGAATGCACGCATTGTCGTCAAGCAAGGGAGAGCGCGTGAGGGCGTCGGCGTCAGAATGTTGACTTCTGTTGCAGTGCCGCACGTGGATATCGTAGTCCTGCAGGCGAAGCGCCCATCGCGCAAGAAGGCCTGAGGGATCTTTCAAGAACGACGAGCCAACATAGTAAGTGCACATCAAATGGACGGCCATAGAAAAAAAGGCCTGAACTTGGTGAGAGCCCAAATGATGGCCAGGCATTCTTTTCCTCTCGAAGTGTAATTGGTCTGAGCTTTCGTAAGCGTACGACTTGCATAAGCCACGACATGTTCACTAAACCCCTGTTTGCGTGGGCAAGAACAGTGCCGAGGGCAACACCACTGGCATCTGTGTGCACCTCGGTTGGGGCCGTCGGGTCATAATGGCGCAAAATTCAAGTAGACGTACGTTAACAAACGACGAAGCTTTGTGAAGTGCTCGTCGCACTCGGACGACCACGAAGAGAGGGGCCCGTTGCTTCTAAATCGCTTCTGTGATGTTATTGGGTGCCGGATCACTTCAGAAAAAGGGAGAAGCAGCACGTGGAAGCACAAACACACATCAGACGTACTGACGCACATAACACAGAAAATGGCACACACACGTGGCAGTTCCCCATAATACCTCATAGACGACATTCAGCTATATTTATGTATCGGTGAAATATAATTGGCCTACAGTTCAGGCGGAAGCGCGTGTCGCCGTGTCTGAGACCTCGTGGAACCGATGTCGGTCAGCGGGGTCGGACAACCGGGTCGGACCGCCTCGCGGGGCTCAGGTGGCCCTGCGCAACAGTCGATATACGGGAGCCTCCACGTGCCCGGTTTCCCTCCGGCGGGGTTTGCGCTCGGGAGCCCACGGCGGCAGTCACCGGGTCACGTCCACAGCTGGCGGGGTAGCCCTGTGGCCGCTCACCCGAACACTCGATCACCCCGGTTCAGGACCGCCAGCCCTCCTGGACCAGTTGCCCAGCGGAAGAGCGGGACGAGGTAACCTCTCAGCGGGCAACAGCGTTGACTCGGGTATGGCGTAGTGGTGCGGGCGGCGATTGCTCCTATGGGCCAGACGCCCAGCGAGGAAGCTCTTTACCGTCGAACGCCGAACCTCGCGCACTGCTCACGCCACAGGGCCACGGGCCACACTTTCGCGCGCCACGCTTTTTGAGGCGCCACTGTCGACGCTCCCAAATTGGTGTCGATGATGATGATGGCTCTCTCGCGGGTATTTGCAAAGAGTCGCTGTCGTCTTCGCCACCGCACGGCGCACTGTCTTCATATGTTTATGCTTCGCACTCCAGCGTACCACATATTATCACAGCTTCCTCAGGAGCGATATGAGGCGGCGAAATCGCGAATGAAGCGTATGAAGTAGGAACTGCGCAATCTTTTGACCGACGTTGGCATAGGCAATGCGGCGACGCCCCAAAGTTTCGTTGGATCGGAGTGAATTCCATCTTTGGATACGAGGTAACCTAGAATTAGCTGCCGAGAAGCAAATTGGCACTTCTTGAGGTTTAGTTGTAGCCCTGCGTTTATTAAACACGTTAAAACAGACCGGAGCCGTCGAAAGTACGTGGTGAAGTCAGGAGAAAGACCAAGAACGCTGTCAAGATAGCACAAGCACGTGTGCCACTTCAAGCCGCGCAGAACTGTGTCCATCAAGCATGTCATCGACTTGTTGGTTGAATCTTAGAACGACAGAAAGCTGAGCTAGTTGGTAAGGATTCATTATGCAAAATAAAAGTGAGGCGTGCAGACAGGACACAAGAGTAGAGAAGTGGACAACACGAACGCCGACTATCAACTGAAGGGAGCACTGAGGCGAAAAAAAAAGAAGACAGAAAACTCATCTGCGCATGCTCAGGAATGGTAACACCACATGTCAATCGGGTACACGTGCCGGTCTACGTGAGTGATAACTGTTAAGGCACTTAATCTCTTCCTTATGTAAAATAATCGAAGGCTGACTCACGCACGCACCTCCACCATTATAGATATGCCATGCCTCTACCATAATACGCGTATCTTCATTCTTATGCCTGTACAATATCGCGCATTCATCTAACTCTGGCGTGCAGTTACAATCTCGGCAATGTAGCGAAAGATTAGAAGGCGATCCACCGGTTAACGACCTTTTATGTTCCATTAGCCTCTGATTGATACATCGTCCCATTTGCCCTACGTAGCCCACAGCTAAGGGGAATTTTATACACCACACTCATACGATAGTCAGTAAAACTGTTGTTCTTATTGTGCTTTACTGGACAAATATCTGTTCGTTTTTTGCCGTTTACCCGCTCCTTCTTATTCCGTACGGCAGCGCACATCTTACCTAGCTTATTGGGAGCAGTGAAAGCAACATCAACATCATATCTACTAGCGACTTTTTTATGCGACACTGAATGAATATACTGAATAGCCACTACTCATTTTTTTTTGCTATTACTGCTTTCTGTAATCACGTCCGTCCCTCTCGAAACCGACTTCTTTAGGCGCTCAGCCACAGTGGCCACCGCTACACTAGTACACTAGGATAACCTGCTTCTAATAGGCGCCGGACCTGCGCATTAAAACTGGCGCTCATTTTGTGCATGCAGGATCTGGTGAGGGAAGACTTAAGGCACGACATGGCAATTCCATTTTTTACTATTTTAGATTGCTTGGATTGAAAGTTCAGCAACGGCTTCGAAGATCTTGGGGAGTACTGTCAACAAACATGATTTTGTTCGAAGATCAAGGAAATGTCAAGAAACTGAATTACGCATCGCTGAGGAAATTCCTTGCTAAACTTTAATCCTCCCCCATAAAGTTTAAATTGCTAACTTACTGAGGTAGCAGCGGAATCGAATTCTTCTCTATTGCAGAAAAATAAGGTAATCAGCAACGTAACGAAATATCTTGATAACGCTATCACCTTAGGCTTTCTCTAAGCAGTTAAAAAAAAATTAAATTATGGGGTTTTAGTGCCAAAACCACTTTCTGATTATGAGGCACGCCGTAGTGGAGGACTCCGGAAATTTCGACCACCTGGGGTTATTTAACGTGCACCTAAATCTAAGTACACCGGTGTTTTCGCATTTCGCCGCCCCATCGAAATGCGGCCGCCGTGGCCGGGATTCGATCCAGCGACCTCGTGCTCAGCAGCCCAACACCATGGCCATTGAGAAACCGCGGCGGGTCTCTAAGCAGTTGTCAACCTTACTCAGGTAAATTTTGCTAAGAATAGGGGCAACCTTTGAGCCAATACAAATGCCTGATTTCTGCAGAAAAACGCCATCTCTCTACCCAATCAGCGTCGACTTCAAGTACATTGAAAGAATTTCTAGAAAAGCGCCCGTGGAAACACCGCATCTGTCAATAAAAGCCGACTCTTGCACTTGTTCTTTAATGCACTCATTTTCAGAATTTAGCAACCCGTCATACGGCAAGGAATAATACAGGTCTTCGATATCCATACTAAAAGCTGTACAATTACCAGGATTTTCCTCTCTCAAATACTGAACTAGTGCCTGAGAATTTCGTAGGCAAAAGGGGTCTGAAAAAACTAGTGAAGCTAGGCAGTTCTGTAGGTAACTAGCGACACAGACCTGCCACGTCCCTTTCTCTAACACTATAGCATGAAAAGGAATTTCTTGTTTATGGGTCTTGGCCGAGAAAAATAGTTCTAAGGTGAGGGATTTAGCTTTCTTGACATTACAGACAAGCCTATCAAGATTATGCCTTGACAAGAGGTCAACTGCACGTTGCTTAATTACCGAAGGCTTGAGTTTTACTGGCTGCAAATTCTTTTCTATGGCTGAAATCGCTTTTTCTGAAAACATGTCATCTGGCATAATTACGAAATAACCTTCCTTGTCAGATATTACAGGTCTAAGTTTATGCTCAACAACGTAATCAACTAACGGTCAGACAGGGTCAGCGTCTTAAAATGAGAATTTGATTGTTTAATGCTAGCAATGCAATCCGAAATACAGCGTGAGCGTTCTTCTTCCGGGACGAACCTGGTTATGCAGCGCGGTATGCTTAAAACGTCAACGGGTTTTACGTTAGGCTTAAAACAGTGCTTAGGACCTAAAGCAAGGGTTCTTCTATGGTTATCACTTACGATGGCGTCTCCAAGAACCAGTACGTTATTTGACGGTGAATTATTAGAAAAGTGTTACATTGTTGAAGCTCCGGAAGTTTCATCCTCCACAGGAAGTCCACATGTTGCACGGCTAACTTATTCCAATCGGCGTAGGGGCGGTTCCAATGGCGACCGTCTCCCAGGGCTGCGCAACGGACCCTTAGGCACTCCTGGTAGAATCTAACTTGGCGCCATGATTCAGCGGAAAGAATAGCTCCAATCCTCCTGGCATGCCCAGTTGATGGTTGAAGAAGCTGTGGCCAGTTCTACGTAGGGCAAACGGGACGGTGTATCAATCAGAGGCTAATGGAACATAAAAGGTCGTTAACCGGTGGATCACCTTCTAATCTTTCGTTACATTGCCGAGATTGTAACTGCACGCCAGAGTTAGATGAATGCGCGATAGTGTACAGGCATAAGAATGAAGATACGAGTCTTATGGTAGAGGCATGGCATATCTATAATGGTGGAAGTGCGTGCGTGAGTCAGCCTTCGATTATTTTACATAAGGAAGAGATTAAGTGTCTTAACAGTCACCTCTCACGTAGACCGGCACGTGTACCCGATTGACACGTAGTGTTACCATTCCTGAGCATGCGCAGATGAGTTTTGTGTCTTCTTTCTTTTTTCCCCTCATTGCTCCCTTCAGTTGACAGTCGGCGTTCGCGTTGTCCACTTCTCTACTCTTGTGTTATGCCTGCACGCCTCACTTCTATTTTGCATAATGAATTGTTGGTTGATTACACGACGTTACGTATTTATTTGTTTTTTATTTCAGGCAACCAGCATACATAGTTGCCTAGGGAACCGGCGTGAAGGCACAGAAAGCCTGACAGAGCGCTGATGACCCGCTTACACACATATGAATAACCAGTCATAGCTCAATGCGAACATAGGCGGGAAAATGATACACATCGTGATTTTTTAAGTAACTCAGGCCATTACACCCAACGCATGTATGTTAAGATGATTTGCACACGAAAACAAACAAAAGAACCTTATACACAGCTATAGCTAAAAAGAAAGAAAGACAGACAAATGCAACATATGCAAGATACATAAGATAAAAAAAAAGAAATTGAAAGTGTTGTAAAGTTAACTTTGGATTTTTGAAAAGTACACATGCATCTTATTTTTAAAGATATGAATGGAAGAGCTTTCTTCAATTAATGTCATTATGGTGGGGTGTTCGTTAATGAAGTCAGGAATTTGGCATGTTAATTTTTGTGTGCCGCAATTAGCACCAATCGTATCTTGCAAATGATGTGCCGTAAATTGTGGCTGTGATCTCTCTCTAGAAATTTCTTCAAAAAGTTTCGTTAGATTTAACTTTGTGGTATATAACCATAGGCAGTTTCTTATATCGGATGTTATTAATTATTAGCAGTCCGTGCTTCATGAAAACTGGGACTGTATGTGATTGGAAGTCACTAGTGTCGAGGAAGAACTTGGCAAATGGCCAAGTAAACAGTGGGATTACAGTGATCTTCTAAGTGCAGTAACGACAGAAATGTTCGTTGCAAATGAAAAAAGGAAACCGAAAAGCTGGTGTAACAGGGAGATACGAAAAGCGATCGCTGAACGACAGAAAGCACCCTGAGAGCACATGCAGGCAAAGAAGGTGCAGTAGCCACAGGAAGTGATGGGAAGTGATGGCCTTTTTGTAGAGCTTCTACTCCGGTAGATGGCGAACGCAGTAGCCATCTACCGTTCAGTAGCGTAGTTCGAAGAGTGCACATGCCGTGGATACAGCAGCAGCCTAACAGTGCTGCCCAGTGGATCGTGCAGATTAGATTCGCCACCTGGACGGAGCAACACAAGGATCAGTACTTGCACACAGCCACAACCACTGCTGCCCAAAAAGGAGCTGGTGTTCACGAATTTCAACTGGATGAAAGCCGAAGTGAAAATTCATAAGCGCGCAGCCACAGGGCTAGATGAGGTTCCCGTTAGGCTGATTAGTGAACCAGGACCAAAAAGTAAGGAAGCTCTCGTGAAAGCAGTGGAAAAAACTTTAAAAGGTAGGCGAATACCAGACAGTTGTCGACAAAGTAGTATGAACCTAATTTATTAAGGTAAGGGGCAGAAAGGTAAAATTCAATTGTATAGACCGTTGACCGGCCATTACATCGATAGAGATTATACAGGCTAGCAAAGCAGGCAATCAAATTAAAGCTGCAAAAATGCGCAGATAATAATGGCATTTTGGGAGAAGTTCAGGATGGCTTCAGAATAGGTAGGCGTTGGGATGATGACATATTTTTTCTTACTATGTGTATTCAAATATATAGAGTACAAAGCAGAACGCTATACATGACCTTTTTAGACATTACATGAGCGTATGACAAAGTAGAGCGCAACATTTTGTGGGATATTCTGGAAGGGGAAGGCTTAGGTGACGGTCGTCTACAGCTTTTGAGATAGATTTACCTGTAAAATACCGTTTGCGTTGAATGGGAAGGGGTGAGGAGCGGTGAGAAATCGCCACTGCTGTTTATAATGTACGTGGTGAGGATGGGGAGGGCGCTGGAAGGAAGTTTTATCGGATTTAAATATCTCATACATACTGCGGGTACAGTAGTAGAGCAACAGCTGCCAGGTTACTTTTATGCGGATGACATTGTGTTGCTAGCTAACGAGCATTGTGATTTGCAACGTCTGGCTAATATCTGTGGATAGGAAGTCGATAATTTATGTTTTAACTTAGTGTTAGAAAATCAGATGTTATGGTATTCAATGAAAACAGAGAACAGATAGTAGCAATACAGGACCAGGAAATACCTCGAGTAAACGAATATATATACCTTGATATATGGATAAACAAAGGCAATAGATATATACGGAAACACTGGTAAAAACAATAACAGTAAACGGGAAGAGAAATGCAGCTACAATAGGTACGAGGTGCTCCGGGGTAGGTGGAAAGATTTAATGGTTCCAGCACTTACTTATGGAAATGCGGTGGTTTGCTTGAAATCAGGGGTACACTCAGGACTCGATGGGAACCAAAGGTCAGTGGGTCACCACGCATTGGGCGCTCATGGGAAGACTACAAATGAAGCTGTGCAGCGTGATATGGGCTGGACTAGTTTTGAAGTAAGAGACGCTCACAGAATAATTGATCATGAAGAACGACTGAGGAATATGGAAGAATGTAAATGAACTGGGAGAGTGTTCAGGTATCTGTACAGAGAAAACAGTGACTCACAGTGAAGGAAAGGAACTAGGAAGCTTACCAGCAAGTATGCAGACTGTAGGGTGAGCAACACAGCAACAAAGAACGTGAAGCGGAAAATCAGAGAGGCTGAAATAATCTCATGGGTGGCGGCAAACGAAAGACACTGCCATGAGTAACTACTTAAGAGGAAAAAAAACGAACTCACGAAAGAAACAATTCATGGTAACTCAAAGCGAAGCTCATTACTTTTCGAAGCAATATCGGGATGCTTTATCACAAGCACCTATAAAGCGAGGTATAAGAAGAAAGACGAAGCATGTGCTTGCTGCGGTAAAGCTAGGGGAACGATGGAGCATGTTTCATTAGAATATGAAAACATCTGTCCAACGGTCGATTTAGGAACCACTGGCCTCCTTGAGGCCCTTGGGTTCAGAGAACGTAGGGGAAAAGTAAACATGCCGGCAATAGGGATTAGTAAGCGGCGATTGGAAGATTGGTGGAAGATAAGTAGGGAAACGACAAAAAACGGAGACGTACAAAAGCAAAGTTCTAACTAGGGGGTCAGGAAATTTGGTTGTAGGAGTTCATCGTGTTTTCTTCCTATTTCTTTTTTAACGTAGGTATGACATTAGGCAGTATAATAGGAAGAGTTTAGTGGCGCAACCCACCGCCCCGTTTCAAAGGGGACGCTCATAACGTCCGTCCCTCCGTCCATTCATTCATTCATTCATTCATTCAGAATTTAGGCGACATAGCCAACGGGGGAGCACAATATTGTTAGGGGAACGAAGATTTGAGAAGTGGAGACTATTTACAACTTATATTAACAAAGAATAACTGACGCTGGCCAGTTCACTCGAAAGCTCGAGAGCCAGAGAGCGTTCGTCGCGTTTGTCGCGGCGCCCGCGTGCATCGTCCACAAGAAACACGCAACATGCATGCGTCATTATCCCCGGCGGCAGAAGCATTGTCCCGGTGCCTCTAAATATCGGTGAATTTATTAGGAGAGTAATGTGGTTGGAGGCGTGCGAGATGCACAACGTCATTAGAATTCGGGGCAGATGAGGCACTGGTGCCAACTGGGGCGATTTCGTACGTAACTGGGGTCACGGCACGTAGCAGTCGGTATGGGCCTGTGCACCGAGACAGGAGTTGTTCTGACAGAGCAAGGTGCCGAGTCTGGGACCAGAGGAGTACCAGAGGTCCGGGCAAAAAGTGGACGTCTCTGTGTTGGCGATCGTACAAACGCGGTTGCTTCTCTTGGAAGGTCAGGTGGCGAGCGCGGGCAATTTCGCGTGCTTGGGCTGCCCTGGTGATGGCGTCAATTGCATGCTCGGTGGTCTCTGCTGCGGCGGATGGAAGGGATCCGTCCAATGGCAATGTTGTTTCTTGGCCGCACAACAGAAAGAACGGGGAATAACCGGCAGTGTCGTGACACGAAGAATTATATGCAAAGGTGACATAGGGTAGGGCAAGGTCTTAATCAGTATGGTCGGACGAGACATACTTTGCAAGCATGTCTGTTAGGGTGTAATTCAGACGCTCCGTGAGACCATTAATCTGGGGATGTTAAGACGTAGTCAGCTTGTGCTTGGTTGAGCAGGACTGCACGATGTCGGCGATGAGTTTGGAAAGAAATGTCCGAACACGGTCAGTGAGCAATTGGTTTGGAGCACCATGCTGCAGAATCACGTTGTGCAAAAGAGAATTGGCGACATTTGTGGCACACCCTGTTGGAAGCGCTCTAGTGATGGCGTAGCGTGTGGCGTAATCTATCGCCACAGGGACCCACTTGTTGCGAGACCTAGATAGAGGGAAAGGGCCAAGTAAGTCCAAGCGAACGCGAAAGAACGGCTCCGAAGGAATGTCGAGCGGTTGAAGGTACCCGGCAGGGAGCGTCGACGGTGTTTTTCGGCGCTGGCATTTATAACACGCCGCAGCATATTTCCGGACGGAGCAGGCTGGCCAAAAGAAGCGTCGGGGAAACCGGTCTTCGGTGCTGGAGACGCCAAGGTGACCTGCCGTTGGTAAATCGTGAAGTTGTTGGAGAACAGCTGACTGGATGTGCTTGGGAATGACGAGCAGTAGGGCTGGACCATCAGGGCGTACATTGCGGTGGTATAGTGCAACATCCCGGATAACAAATAGGTGAACGGACGAACCATAAGACGAAGATTCCAAGCCATCAATGATGGCGCGCAAGGTGGCATCACGGCGTTGCTCGTCGGCAACGTGTAGCAGGTGAGAAACGGAGAAAACTCAAGCGTCGGCATCGGGATCAGAGTCGGCGGGTGGTTCGTCCACTGGATAGCGTGATAAACACTCTGCGTCTTGATGTAATCGGCCCGACTTATACATTACTGCATAGGAATATTCTTGCAGCTGCAAAGGCCAGCGAGCAAGCCGGCCGGTAGGATCCTTGAGTGTGGAAAGCCAGCAGAGCGCGTGGTGGTCCCTGATTACAGAGAAGTGCGTGCCAAACAAGAACGGCCGGAATTTAGAAACCGTCCAGACGATATTCAGGCATTCGCGATCTGTAATCGAATAGTTGCGCTCCGCTTCTGTGAGGAGGCGGCTAGCGCAGGCGATAACACGATCTTGACCTCGTTGGCGCTGGGCTAAGACTGCTCCGATACCGTGACCACTGGCATCGGTGCGCACCCTTGTAGGAGAGGACAGGTCAAAGCGGGCCAGTATAGGTGGCGTGGTGAGAATGTTGGTGAGGTGGGCAAACGCTGCAGTTTGAGCGGGGCCCCACGTAAACGGCACGTCCTTCTTCAGAAGACCAGCAAGTAGCCAGGAAATCGCTCCGATGTCTTTAACGAAGCGTCAGAAGTAGGAGCGGAGTCCTAAAAAACTTCGGACGTCTTTGACAGACTGAGGTGCAGGAAAAGACGTGACAGCAGGAACTTTCTACGGGTCTGCTTGAATACCAGAAGCGTCGATGAGGTGGCCCAGCACTGTAATCTGCCGAAGACCGAAGTGAAACGTCGATGAATTTAGTTGTAGCCCAGCCTCGCGGAAAACTTGATGAACAGCTGATAAGCGCTCAAGGTGTGTGTCAAATGTAGGCGAAAATACGAGAACGTCGTCTAAGTAGCAGAGCCATGTTGACCATTTGAACCCTTGAAGCAAAGAGTCCATCATACGTCCGGACGTTGCTGGGCGTTGCATGGACCGAATGATATAACTTTGAATTGATATAGACCATCAGGGGTGACCAACGGGGTCTTCTCTTGGTCCTTTTCATCGTCAGAAATTTGCCAATAAGCAGGCCGAAGGTCTCTTGATGAAAAGTAGTTGGCACCGTGGAGATGATGTAGGGCGTCGTCAATGCGAGGCAAGGGGCAACGTCTTTCTTCGTAATGTGGTTTAGATTACGATAATCTGCGTAGAGACGCCACGTGCCATCTTTCTGTTTAACAAGCACCACGGGTGATGCCCAAGGGCTCGACGAATGTTCAACTATGCCTTTGGCTAGCATTTTGTTCACTTCATCTTGAATAACCTTGCGCTATGAAACAGAAACTCGATATGGCCGGCGATGAATAGGACGGGCATCACCAGTATTTATGTGATGTATAAAAATTGAAGTGTAGCCCAATTGGCAATTGTTGAAGTCGAATATATCGTGGTAAGAAACCAAAATGCGATACAGAGCTGCTGATTGTTCAGACAATAGGTACACAGTAATTACGGGACGAAATGTTACGTCAGGGCACATAGCATCCTGTGGACATGGCGGAGCATCTGAGCAGAGGTCTACTGGAAACGTCGTGACGTGGTCATCTCCTATAGCACGCATCATTGCAACCGATATGGCTTGGGGTAGAAACTTTGTAAGGTCAAAATTGACGACGGGGAGGCATGACCGGTTATCGGCAACGGTGACGACGGGTGGGGCACAGTGATATTGCGCATCAAAAGGACGCCAGGAACAAGTGTGGCGACGTAATCACCATCGGGCACAGGAAAAGGTGATAGCAAATCGACGAAAGTCGAGGCTTTAGGCAGCAAGGCGAAAGCGGTAGTACTAAAGTTGTTCGGCACTTCGGCATGAATATACTAGAGTAGAGGAAGTTCGAGGCAAATGGTACCGACAGAGCAGTCCATCAAAGCTGAATGCACCGTAAGAAAGTCGCGTCCGAGGACTAGGTCATGGGGACAATTGGTCAGCACTGGAAAAAGAACAGTAACGTGGTGGTCGGCGATACTTATACGGGAAGTACACATTCCAAGGATGGCAACAACGCTGCCATCAGCCACGCGTACGGCTCGTGTAGTAGCAGGCATCAGACCCTTCCGCAGTCGACGACGGAGTTTTCAACTTATTGCGGACAGCTGGGCTCCAGTATCTATTAACGTCGTCAAAGCGATACCGTCGACGTGAATATCAAGTTCTGGTTCGTTGGGAGCGGTAATGGAGGATTTCGACACGACGAAGATAACGCCGTACTACCCCCAGACGCTGCATGGTCTAGTTTACCGTCCAGTAGGGTCCATAATTGGTATGCGACGAATAGCGGCGTGGCTGGGGCGACGGGAACCGACGGCGCTGAGGTGACGGCGAGCGAGCAGGACGACTGTCATCGACGGACACGTCTGAGGTAGGAGGCATACGGCGAGGCGAATAAGAGCGTGGGTCGGCATTTGGGCGAGGAGACGGGGAAAAGCAGCTCGAATACGGCGATATCCAGGAAGTGCAGCAATGGTGAGCGACGTGGCCAATGCGGAGGAAACGGAAGCAAATGGGCTTGTCGTCCGGAGATCTCCACTCGGAAGGGTTGCGGTATCTGGGAGGGGAATACAGATACCTGTGAGGCGTAGCTGTCGGCACCGGTCGGGCGTCAGGTCGGGAGACAGTGCAGGCAGCAGGAAAATCTAGGTTTGCAAATTCTTGCTGCACAACCACCTGAATGAGAGAGATCGCTGGGGCTGGTTGGGCAATGGTGGGGTCAAGTGGACGTGGATGGAGCGGCCCAGGACTGGTAGCTTCGAGCTCGCGGCGAACAACACGTGTGACGTGTTCATTTAAGGGTGGTAAAGCGGTAAGGTCAGCGAAAGACGACGTCACAGCCGTGTTAGGGAGCCGGGAGAAGTGTGGAATGATGCGGCGGCTTTTGGCGAGCTCAAAGCGGCGGTATTCGTTGATAATGACGTAGATGGTGCACTCGTCGTTGAAGACCAAATTGAACGCGTCATCCGGGATCCGTTTGAACACGTGGCCGACTTTGTCAACCTCGGCCATTTTCTCTTCGACTTTCCGGCAAATAGCGAGCACGTCTTGTATGTACGAGACACACGATTCAGTAGAAGTCTGAACTCGGGTAGCAAGCTCTTTTCTAGCAGTCAGTTGCCGACCGGTGGGATTTCCAAAGACGTCGCTGAGCTTCTTTTTGAAAGCATCCCAGCTAGAGAACTCGGCCTTGTGTGTCCAGAACCAGACACAAGGAATTCCGCCCAAGTAGATATGGACATTCGCTAGGATAATGGTAGGATCCCAGCGGTTGTTTCAGCTAACACTCTCATACAGGCTGAGGCAGTCCTCAACGTCGACATTATGTTGTCCGGAGGATATTCCAGGATCACGGGAATTGGTAACCGCAACGTATGTTGTTGTCGCGGTCGCAGGAGTAGAAGCAGACGGGGTGTCGTCACCGAGAGCGTTGACAGAAAGCAGAACGGTACGGCCACTGCGGAGCTCCGTGGCGAGGATCGTGAACGCCACCCTCCACCAAAATGTTAAGCGAACGAAGAAGTAAGAACTGGTGACTATTTACAACATATATTTTCAAAGGATAACTGCAGCGCTTGCCAGTTCAGCCGACATCTCGAGACCCAGAGAGCGTTCGTCGTCTTCGTCGGGGCGCCCGCGTGCATCGTCCACAAGAAACACGCGATATGCATTTATCGATATTGACGGCTGGACTGGCTTGTCACGGGCCGTGCGGCGCAAAGCGGCTGTACACGATTACAAAAACATGCGACGTGACCGGCGTAGCCGCACCCAAAGCATATTGGCCGGTTGTCGGGAGAACGCCACCGGCTCGCCGGGGCAGGTCCCATCCATGTCACAGGATACGTTGTGCGGGACGGCTGCTTACATGACTGTACGGCGGGCGGCAGTCGGGGCTTACGCACCAAGTCGGCAGAACGGAGAGGCATACTTGAAGAGAGGGGCAGGGTCCTCGCGACGCCTTCAACGTAGCTGGGTGGCCGAGTAGCAAGGTCATGTTGGCTCTGGTCTTGCGAGACCTCGGCGATTTCCTCCTCGATCACGCGACGGAGCGGAGGCATAAAATTTGATACAGGCTGTTGGAGATGTAGAAGCTGATCGAAGGCTATGAAGGAAAGCTGGCATGCAACTTCCTCCCAAACGAACGCTTTCATTTCAGCAAGCAACGCTGACTGGTCGGAGATGGTAGCCAAACCCACGATGAGGACGTCGCGCGGGGAAGGTCAACGTGTGAACGAGCGCTGCCTGCGTTGCTCCTCGTAGCTTTCACATGGAGTGACGATGCCGGTCACAGACTGAGGTTTATTTGCAAGAAGCATGTTGAAAGCATTGTCCTCTATACCTTTCATGATATGTCGGATTTTTTCGGACTCCGACATCGTCGAACTGACTATCTTACACAAGTACATCTTCAGTGTAGCTGATAAATAATTCCCCCGGCTGCTGTGCACGTTCTCGTTAACGCGATTCCGCTGGCAGCTTGCGCACAGAAGGGCGGCCAAACGCAGCCACTAAAGAGGTCTTGAACTAGGACCACGTGGGAAAATCGGTCTCATGATTGTTGTACCAGAGACTGGCGGGTGTGGCAACTCCCGCGAGATCCAAGAGCACGTTTCTCGCTTTGGCGCAATCGTCCTATTTGTTGTGGGTGTTTACCGTGCCATATGTGGTCAGTCCCTCCGTGACGTCGGCGTCGACCGCGCTGCTGAAAATGGCAGGGTCCCTGTAGCGGGGCACACCAGAGCAGACGACTGACTGAGGAGGCGCTTGCTGGGTTGGAGTAGGAAGCGTTTGGTGGGATGCGTCTTCAGGGATCGTTGAACGTAGGGTACGGGATCGAAGTTCCAGGGCTGGCGCTGTAGGCCGAAGCAACTTCCATCACTTTCAAAGGTGTTTAACAGTCACCAGCGGTTGGGCCGACCGTAACCGGGGGACACGGACTCGCAGCACGAGTGGCGTTCCTAGAAAACAGCGCTGGAGAGGATGGCCCCCTATACTATTCCTCTTTAATGCTACAATAGAGTGTATATATATATATATATATATATATATATATATATAAATTGTCGCGTATACCCTGCTGAAGTATACAAGCTGCATGAAGATACAGGCGGTTGCCCTTTACGAAAACGTAAGCGGCGACGCGCGATGCCGAGACGAACCTCGTTCTCCTCTTTTTCAGTCCCTTGCTGCGCCACACCATGCGGCATTACCCCCTCTTCAAAAAAACAACAACAAGAAAGAAAGCATATATAGGCTTGACCTGAGAGCGCGGCGATGGTCTAGGACGAACACATAGGCTATAGTCACAATCACTGTGGTGTGTGATAGTCACAAGGCACTCATGGACCAGGAACAATAAAAACTAACCGAGGCGGCTGAAAACGTTGAATATTAGGGGCTATAGTAAAGTTTCAACCGCACAACGTGCACAATCTCATATTGCGGTTGTCGACGTCGGGGAGGCTGGCTTGCGTCAGGAAGGACTTCGTAATTCACGTCACTAATTCGCTTCAACACTCTAAGGTCCGAAGTAGCGACTCAAAAGATTCTCGGATAGTCCTTTTCGGCCCACGGGAGTCCAGACCAAAAGTTGATCACCAGGTTGGAACTCGACATGTCGATGGCGAAGATTGTAACAGTGCGCATCAATGCTCTGTTGTTGCATTATGTGCACTCGGGCAAGCTGACGGGCTTCTTCCGCGCGTTGCACGAAAAGTTCGGCATCTTGGGCGAGGTCGAGATTATCGATGTGGCACGACAGCACTGCTTCTAACATAGTTTGCACTTCGCGGCCGTAAACGAGGTAAAACGGCGTGAAGCGTGTTGTTTCTTGCGTAGCAGTGTTATAGGCAAACGTTACGTAAGGGAGTATCTCGTCCCACGTCTTGTGCTATATACGTATACGCACATAGACAGCATGTCAGTCATCGTTTTTTTCAGTCGTTCGGCGAAGCCGTTTGTCTGCGGATGATAGGCAGTGTCCTTCGATGGGTCGTGCAGCTGAGTTTAAAAACGTATTCAATGAGCTGTGCTGTAAAGGCTTTGCCTCGGTCTGTGATGACGTGCGATGGGGCACCATGCCGTAGGACGATGCTCTGTATGAAAAACAGGGCAACCTCGGAAGCTGTGCCTCGAGGCAGAGCCTTTGTCTCAGCACACCGCGTTAAATAGACCGTGGCGACGATTATCCACCTGTTGCCAGAAGATTACAGTGGAAACGGGCCCAGAAGATCCATGCTGACCTGGTCGAAAGGTTTGCCAGGTGGGTCAATCGGGTTCGGCAATCCCACAGGCTTCACAGCTGGCGACTTTCGGCGCTGGCATTCACGGCAGGCTTGGAAGTACCACTTAACACACTCGGCAAGTATCGGCCAGTAGTAGGATTTGCGCACTCTGTGAAGCATTCGCATAAAACCCAAGTGGCCTGACGGAGGCTCGTCATGACAGGCGAACAAAACTTCGGCACGGAGGTCTGCTGGAACGACCAAAAGGTAGGTCTTGTTGGTGGCAGCGGAGTTCTTGTACAAGACGCCATGTCGTAAACAAAAAGACGACAATCCTCGAGCGATATGCCGTGGTATTGACGGGTTTCGTCCTCCCAGATGTTCGATATATATATATATATATATATATATATATATATATACACGCGCATAAGATATATGTTGTAAGGAAGATAACGGACATGAGCACCGAGTCAGCATCATCGGCAGCATCAAGCGCGCAGCAGAGGCTCGAGCTCGGGGACTGTGCTCGGTGCATCCTAGAACCGGTGATCGCTACGAACTTCAATAAATCTCCTTTATAAGTGATGGAGCCGTGCGAGGTGACGTTCCACTCTACCATCCTGGAACTCCGTTCTCGGACGCTACCCTCTGCCATGCCGGACGCAGACCAGCAGACACTTCCATCGCCACCCGTTTCTTGCGCTGGCACCGTTCGCCAGCGGGAGCCTCCCATCTTCAGCTGAACCGCTGACAACGACGTTGAAGAGTGCCTGTTGTCCTACGAACGGGTGAGCATTCACAACAAATGGAATGACTCGGACAAGCTGGCTTACGTATCATTCTACCTCGCGGGCGTGGCCAGTCTCTGGTTCAGAAATCATGAGAGAAATATCCTAATGTGGTCGGCGTTCGAGACGTCGATTACACAACTATTTGACCGACCCGCTTACAGGAAACTCCGAGCCGAGCAGCGTTTGCGTACACGCGCACAGGACACGGGTGAGACATTCCCTAGCTATATAGAAGACGTTCTCGATTTGTGCAGGCGCGTGAACGCTGCCATGACGGAAGCGGAAAAGATCAAGCACGTCATGACGGAAATCAATGATGACGCGTTCCAGTTGCTTCTGGCCAAGTACCCGCGCACTGTTGGCGACGTTATCAGCTTGTGCCAGAGCTATGGTGTATTACGTAAGCAGCGAGCTCTGACAAGGCGACATCCCACACCAAATGCGGCTTCACTCTGTAGCCTGACCACCGGCCCCGAACTAGCCTCGCTGATAGCCCAAACCAAGGATTTCGTCCGCGAAGAATTCGCACGACAGCTGTCTCCGGTGTCCGTCACTCAGGAGTCTGCCAGCGCTTTGCCGTCTCATCTCCATAACGTGATCCATGAAGAGGTCGCGGAAGCGCTGCCGGCTGTTCACAAGCAGGATGTCGTGACTACACCAGTCCCTTATGCTACGGTTGCTGCAATGATCCCTCGCAGTGTGCCCGTGCGTCGCATCCAGCAGCCTGTGAACCGCCCTCCAACTCCCGTCCGCTGGACACTGCTGCCGTCGCTAACCTGTGGCGCACGCCGGATAATCGCCCGATATGCTTCGCATGTAGGTGTCCCGGTCATGTCGCAAGGTTCTGCTGCCGCCGATCGCAGGCGTTCAATGACGATCGACGAGCGCCCTATGTGCTGCCTGATCCAAATGCGCCTTACGGACCCTTCGACCCATAACCAGCTCACTCCCAGACTGATCGCCGTCCTCGCTTCGAACGCCTTCGGTCACCCTCCCCACGTCGCCGATCGCTTTCCCCTATGCGTCGACAACCCGTCTCTAACGAATTGGGAAACTAGACGTCGCAGTTCCCGAGGCAAGAACTGCGCAACTGTCGACATGCCGAAGCCCTCCTCCTTCACATGCCAATGTCATTGACGTGTTTATGGAAGATGTAGCTACAGTCGCCCTCGTCGATACCGGTGTCGCTATTTCAGTTATGGATGCCAGGTTTTGCCGTTCGCTTCGTAAAGTGACAACGTCTGTGTCTGGATTGTCGCTTCGAACGGCGAGTGCTCAACACATTCGCCTTACCGCTGCTTGTACTGACCGTGTGACCATACAGGACGTTTTATACACGATTGAGTTCACAGTTCTTTCATCGTGCTCCCATGCCTTATTTTAGGATGGGATTTACTCTCAAACCACACTGCCATCATCAAGTGCGCTCTGGCTGAGATTGAAATTTTCCAACTAGGTGACCTGGCCTCGGTCGATGCTCGTCCTGTCGCTAAAGTTGTCGTGAAAAAAGACACCTGCATTCCCCCGTGGTCTTCAGCATTCGTAGCAGTCTTCTGTAGTACCATATCCAACGGGACGGTCTTGAAGCCCTTTCATCACTTTGTTACCCGAAAAGCGCTTCCTTTGCCCTTTGCAGCTCTTGAACTTGCCGCCGGTGTCAGCACGATGCCCATTTACAATCATCTTTCATCGCCGCTATCACTGCTCCGCCGCGAATGTCTTGGTTACGTCGAGTAGGTCGATTCAACACGAATTGACTCCGTCATCGGCGAAGTGCCTTCTACTGCCGTCCACCAACTGAGTGCCCTCTCCGTACCCGACTCTACATGAACTGGTGTGTTTAGCCCATTCATCGCAGAAGATCTGACGCATTCGCAGCGATCTCAACTTCTCGCAATCCTTCAGCACTTCCGCCGTTCTTTCGACATTGTACAAACATCTATTCGCCGTGCATCGACGGTCGAGCATTACATCAGCATTGGCTCTCACTCACCGCTGCGACAAAGACCATATCGCGTGTCCTCTACGGAACGTCGTGTCATTGCAGACCAGGTTGATGACATGCTCCGTCGACTCGTCATTCAGCCTTCGCAGATCCCATGGGCCTCTCCCGTGGTCCTCGTCACAAAGAAAGCCGGTTCCATCCGCTTCTGTGTTGATTTTCGACGGTTGAACAAGATCACGGTGAAGGACGTCGACCCATTTCCACGTATCGATGATGCTCTGGACTGTTTCCAGGGAGCCGAGTTCTTTTCTTCGCTGGATTTGCGGTCAGGCTACGGGCAGGTTCCAATGGCAGAGGCCGATCGCCCGAAAACTGCCTTTGTTACACCAGACGGCTTGTATGAGTTCAACGTCATGCCTTTCGGACTTTGCAACGCACCTGCTACTTTTGAAAGAATGATGGATAATGTTCTGCGTGGCCTCAAATGGAAAATCTGTCTTTGCTATCTTGACGACATTGTGGTGTTTGCCCCTGATTTCGCAACGCACCTGCTCCGCCTCCAGCACGTACTCACTTGCTTGACCAACGCCAGGTTGCAACTTAACTTGCATGAAGTGTCGATTTGCTGTTCGTCAGCTCACAATCTTAGGCCCTGTCTTGTCAAAGGAGGGCATTCGCCCGGGTACCGAGAAGCTACGTGCTGTTACTGCTTCCCAGAACCTACCACTATGAAAGAGGTACGCAGTTTCATCCGCCTCTACTCTTACCTCCGGCGATTCATTCGAAGCTTTGCGTCAATTATATCGCCTCTCACGCAGCTCCTTCGTGGCGCTAGATATCTCTAATCATAGTCTCCAGAGTGTGATGACGCCTTCACAACCTTGCGCCGTCTTCTGACGACGCCACCCATTCTTCGATATTTTCACCCTCAAGTGCCAACCGAAATCCATACCGATGCAAGCAGTGTAGGCCTTGGCGCTGTGTTGGCACAGCGTCAACCTGGTCATACAGAATACGTCGTCACATACGCGAGTCGCACGTTAACAAGGCGGAGACGAATTACAACGTTGCAGAAAATGAGTGTTTGGCCAATGTGTGGGCGCTTAGCAAGTTACGCCCATATTTACGCCCGCTTGGCAGTTACGCCCATACGGCGGATCTTTTGACGTAGTGACCGACTACCATGCACTATGTTGGCTGTCGACGCTCAAAGACCCATCGGGCCGCCTTTCCAGCTGGGCATTGCGAATCCAAGAATATGACATCCGCGTGGTTTACCGTTCCGGGCGAAAGCACTCCGACGCTGACGCGCTATCCCGATCGCCACTTCACCCGAAGGCCAGTCACGACTCCTCCTGCGAGTGCACATTATCCTCTCTGGACGTTGACACTATCGCTGCTGCACAGCGTAATAACCCCTGGAGTGCTCTGCTCGACCTTTTCTCGGATACGTCGAAAGTTCCAGCACCACGTACGCTTCGGCACCAAGTTCCTCATTTTGCGATTAGAGGCCGGCTACTATATCGACGCAACTATGCGCCAGAGGGACGCACTTGGTTACTCGTCATTCCGAGAATCTTACGATCAGAGCTCTGCTCCTCGTTCCACGTCGACCCTCATTGTGGCCACGCGGGAGCCTTCAAGAACTATGAAAGTTAAACCTGTGCTATGTTAAATGCAAACACAAGTGTTCGTTCAACCAGGCACAAAGAAATGTGGACTGTACCCACCCGTAGAACTTCTTATGATGAACAATCTTTGTCGTATTCTGAACCTATTAAACCGTGGAGATTTTGATCCTTTGTGTAATCAAAATTTTCATTAAACGTTTCGCCCAGTCTATTTATTTTCAGGAATCCTTTTGAATTTTTCCCCTCTTCTTGTCGATCGCTGTTTTTCATGTTCATGCCTTTTCAAGCCTATGCAATTGGGTTGTGTTGTTCTTGCGCTTTGCTACAAAACTTTTTTTGTTGCTCGATGTTATCTAACCGTCATCCTGCTGTTTTGCCAACTGTAAAGGGATCAGGATCTCGTCAAGCTGCTCAAGCTTTTACTCCCGTACTCCTCCTATTCCAAGGGAAATAAAGTTGATTGATTGATTGATTGAGTTCGACACCGGTATTATTGGTGGGAAATGTACAATTTCGTTCGAAAGTCGTCCGCTCTTGTCATGAGTGCCAACGCCGCAAAGCGCCGCCGCACAACTTCGCCGGTGAACTGCAGCCTTTACAATGCCCATCCCGACACTTTATTCGCGTGGGCATAGATCTCTAAGGGCCACTTCCGTTGACTCCTACCGTCAACAAATGGATAATCGTTGGGGTATACCACTTAACCCGTTATGCGGAGACTGCTGTTCTACAGCGCAGGAGGTCGCCAATTTCATACTTCGCCGTTTTCTCCTTCGTCATGGAGGTCCACGTGAACTTTTAAGCGGCAGAGGCCGTGCCTTCTTATATGAAGTCATCGAACAACTGCTTGCTGAATGCGGTATTATTCATCGTAAATGCACTGTTTATCACCCGCAGACCAACGGTACCACGGAACGCTTTAATCGAACTCTTGGTGACATGCTCGCCATGTATGTCTCACCGGATCACTCTAATTGGGACCTAGTTCTTCAATTTGTCACCTACGCCTACAACAGCGCGACGCAGGCGAATACCGGATTCTCACCCTTTTACGTTCTTTATGGCCGTCATCCTTCGCACACAATCGACACCATTCTGCCCTACCGACTGGACCCATCCGAATACCTGTCGATCTCGGAAGCCGCCAGACGCACCGAAGAATGTCGCCAGCTGGCCCTGCGATTCACCTCGGACGACCAGAAACATCAAAAAGCCGTTCACGATGCCCAGAACTCGACACCCACTTTTCTCCCGGGCGCTCTCGTCTGGTTGTTAGTGCCACACCGCACGCCTGGGCTCGCTTCAAAACTCCTTCCGAAGTACGACGGGCCATACCGTGTTCTCGAGAGAACGTCACCCGTTAATTACCTGGTTGAGCCGCTAACGCCGCCGTCCGACATGCGACGTCGTAACCGCGAAGTCGTTCATGTTCAGCGTCTCAAGCCGTATCACAATTCTACCGTCCTTCCTAAAAACTAAGTCGCCAGGATGGCTCCTTTATTTCCGCGGGACCATTATATAACGAGCGTGCGCACAGGGTCAGCAGCATCGGCAGCATCAAGCGCACAGCAGAGGCTCGAGCTAGGGGACTGTGCTCGGTGCATCCTAGAACCGGCGCTCGCTACGGACTTCAATAAATCTCCTTTATATTATATAGATATATATATATCACGAAAGAAATAATACTCACAGTAAAGTTTCGTTCGTTCTCTGTCCTCGCTTCACCGCTGGAACTTGAAGCTTCTCGGACGATGATCGGCAGTTGTTGATCAAACGCAGGCAGGAAGCGATGAGATCAGATGTACAAGAAATATTTATAGGTAAACTTTTCTATATACATGGCAGGTAAAACAAATACATTACAAACTTGAACAATTGAGAAACAAAGTCTCACTCTTCGACTGTCTCAATGACTGTTAGAGCCCAGACTCGTTTTAACGCACATAGTACGGAGGCTCACTGATCTATCAGCAATCCTGATTTCAGCCAAGTCTAACGTACATGGTACGGAGCCTCACTGATCTATCAGTAATCCTGATTTCAGCCAAGTTTGAGGGACAGCATGTCGTCCCGATTTTTATAGCCCAATTACACAAAGAAAAAAAAGGCGGAAGGGCCGTTGGCCCGTCCCACAGGTTCAGTTGCCAATCAGAGTCAACCGTTTGTTAAGCCACAACCCACAGGGATGGGCTTACTCTTCAAAATAAACATATTGGAAAACAAAGCTCTTTTCCTTCTTCCCTAAAACTCCGATGCCCTCTCAGCTCTTCGTAGTTAGTGACGGGCTCAGCAAAACACGCCAGGCCCGAACAAGTTATCGCTAGACCGCCTCAAATCCCAAGGGCGTCTCTGGGCCGCAACTGTCTCGGAAGCAGGGGCAGGCATCGATACCACGTAGTGCGGCCGTACTCAAAGTTTGTCCGCGTGGGAGACTGATGGCCCTCCTTGTCCTTCAAACTTATTGTCTACAAGACAAAGTTCTCCGAGTGCGTGTTTCCAAGACGCCGTCGTCCGAATGCACTCTTTACGTGTGCACCGCATTCCTACAGCGTTCACTGTAAGCTGGCCTTCGACACCACACAGGCAGTCGCACCCAACAACAAGGCTGGCGATTGCGTTCTGGACGCGTAGAAGATTAGGTCCATGCTTACTGCATGCGGCACGGGGTCAAAGTTGCTAAGCCCTTCTTGACCTCGGCGGCGCCTCCAATTAGTCAGGCACTCGGGAGCCACACCCACAATACCTTGTACAGCGGTCCCTTTCAAGGCTGGTCTGTGTGGACTCGTGTGACCGTCGGCGGACTGCCAACACCGTGCGCACAATGCCGACTTCCCGGAATCGGTACTCGCCCTCCTGGCACCTGCCGCGACGCGTCACCCAACACCGCGCGGTGCCTGTGACCCCACATAACACAGCAACTGTCGCCCGGCTGACATGGAGGGAAGTGAACCCCCTCTCTATACACAAAGCACGTGGCCGATTCGTGACACTTAAGAACACGAACAATCAGAGCGACCTTACACTCACACGTTTAAGAAGAACAAAAATACTATCAATTTACTAACGTTTCGGCCGGTCGCCTGGCCTTCATCGGACTGAACGAGACTACAGAAGACGTTCGTTCCCAAAGTGTGAGAAAGGGAAAATACATGTGGAAGGTACATATAGCTCCAAACAAAGCTGTGGCGAAAAGAAAACAACTAAAATACGTTTTTTCTCTTTCGAAACAGTGGAATAACGCATAGACAGAACACAACACATTGAGGGCTGCGAAGAGTCACGGAATTGGAAGCTTTGTCATCACCATCGAATATGCGAAAAAAAAAAATAGGGCAGAGTGCCTTATTTCTACGTTGGCGGAAGGCAAAAAACACCTGGGTGGCACGAGTGATCGTCATTGTTGAAGCCCAGAGAAGTCGCTCTACACAGATTTGGCGTATGTAGGGGGCATGCGACACAATAGCGGCTCCAGAGCAAAATAAGAGGATATGAGGACGTGTCAGCACGAACCGTGAAAAGATGCGTGGTGGTTAAATTAGTAGACATTTCATTTCGACTACAACAATATCATTGTGTTCAGAATGCAAAAAGGTGACTTTCCCGGTGATTTCATTAAAAGGACGCTAAAGGCATATATTAAGTCAACGTGGTCTGTTAAAATGCCATTTCAGAAATTTCACTGCGTTCGTTTCTTGCGAAGAAAATACTTCTTTAAAGTGCCCTAACCAGGCCCCATAGCAAATTTTGGTTATACGCTGGAAGCTGTTGAGTGTCCTCTAGGGAGCATTCTGCCGCAAAAAATTTTCATATCGGCTCATTAATAGCAGAGATAGAAATATTTGAGTGCCGCGAACCCATGATTTCAGAAGACGCGCTCCACTGCCAAACAAGACGCTCTCTCCACTCGCCCCCTCTAGCCTTCCCTGCATTCTCCAATGCTTGACCTCGAGGACTGCGTGATAGATACGCCATGGGCCCCGCCTTCATTCTTTTCTCCTCGCTTTTTTTTTCAGCACTCCGCATTCCTGATGGTGGCGTAGCGCGCAAGCTGTTATCGTTTCGCGCAGCACCCGATTTTCCGCGCTGTGCGCAAGGAAACATAGCGATATAATTCAGTACTACACGAATACTTAGGCTGAACAAGCAGATCGCAGAGCATGATCGCGGCGCTAGAACACGGTAGAAACTGGCATAGTTTCGGTACCTGCTCACGTCACCGCACGACGGCGGGAAAAAGCAGACGAAGCGGAAGTATTTCTCTCTTGCTTCCGTTTGTGTGTTTTATTATTTCTCTAAACTTCACTTCGTCAATTCAAGCAACCGATCGCACAGATAAGAGACGTCTCGAATAATTCTCGAAATAACGCGTCACCGCGAGCGACCTCACACTTCGGGCGCCAATACGTAGGCGCAGGCACACGAGTACGTCATGCTCCGGCTTGGAGCGCGACGGCCGCGAGGAGAAGGAAAAATGGCGTTCGGTTAAAATTTCTGATCTTACCGCGGCGCGTAGCGTTGTAATACTTTACAGACACGATTGTTGTCGCTCAATGTATGCTCTGCGCTTGTCAGCTCAAAATGGCCAGTCCTGGTGGAGGGCCGCTTAAGGTAAAAATCGCGTCTCGAAAGTGCGCACAAGGTTAGCGCAATTCAAATCGCCCGCTCCCGAGCGGGAGAGTGGTGGCGTTGCATACGCTATGTCCGCCCTTTACAGCCGTCTGTGAGGAAGAGGGCGCCCGTTAGAGGGCGCTACAGTTTTTTGTGCTAAACGCAAGCGCGCGGTCATGTAGAAACCGAGCCAAGACAGAGCGTTGGAACCACCGCTGCAGCTGCTTTTGCTCGAGTTGCCTGGACCGCTCAGGCAAAGCGCGCCATAGGCGTGGAGATTTCTGCTACTTGCATTTTGTGGGAGTGTCGCGCGCCGACAAAACAAGCGCACCACTGGGCGACAATGAAACTACACAAACGTGAAGGCGCGGGTGATGCAGAGCCGAGCGAGAACGCAACCTTTCGCCCACCCGCCTCGTTGTCAAGGGTAGCGCCAATGAGTTATTTTTCTAAACATCGAATAGAACTGGATAAGTATCATCTTCTTCCGTCTTATAATCAAATGCAATTATGTTTTTATAACGAGAAGTTCAGTACTAGCGCCAGAAATAAAATGAATGCCTTCGTCATCGGGCTAGTACTTGAATGTTCTTGGTGAGTGACAAATCGTGTCCTGCATTTGCGTCATTTTCTCGATTACTAAAACATTGTCTGCGATAATAGTGACGCTTTAGGCGGGTCCTCGAGCACCGATCTATAACTTTAGTTTGACTTAATAGTTGCCTTTGGGGTCCTTTTAACACCCAAGGTGGCAATACTAAACATGTAAATAGGGCTGGACTCAATTGTTTCTCGCTCATGGCGTGAGCGAAAGCCTGATTCCAATACTGTCACCTTAAGTCATTAAAATGATGACCAGGAAAATTGACATGTTTGGACACAGGAAGTTTCAAAAGAGTTACTGCATGTCATGTGTGGTTATTAGATATAATAATATTTGGGGTTTTACGTGCCAAAACCACTTTCTGATTGTGAGGCACGCCGTAGTGAACTCGGGAAATTTTGACCACCTGGGGTTCTTTAACGTGCACCTAAATCTAAGCACACGGGTGTTTTCGCATTTCGCCCCCCTTTGAAATGCGGCCGCCGTGGCCGGGATTCGATCCCGCGACCTCGTGCTCAGCAGCCCAACACCATAGCCACTGAGCAACCACGGCGGTTGGTTATTAGATCGTACCCTGAAAGGTGTCTTTTCTGTCAAATATACTGTTGATTACAGGTAGTGCATTCAAGAAGGTACACCACATTGGCGGTGTCACATGTAAAGTTTCGTTTAATTTCGACAGAGAAGTTGGATGCGGTGCTGGTTGCTTTCTGTGCAGTTACAATGGGAGGACAGACCTGGGAAGGTATTTTGCTGCACGGCATACAGCTTGTGCCACGGCTAAGATTTAGGGATTACTTGGTCAAAATATCGCGTAAATTTTTATTTTTGCTATACACGACAGGTAGAGATTCCACAAGTATGCACTTACGACGATCCCTTTGAGCGAGGTGTTTGTGTTGGTTTCAAAATATTGCTGAAAGCTTTGACACCGGCGCAGATTTGGTAAGGATTATATTCGTATATTGTTGACTGTTGAATAAAGGGAAAATCAGACATCCACCCGCTCGTAGCAATTGCAACAAAGGAAACCCATACGGGTTCCTCGAAAGAGAAGCCTCGTAGTTGAAGGAAAATTCGTCCTGGTCCGGGACTCGAACCCGGGACCACCACCTTTCCGGGGCAGCCGCTCTACCATCTGAGCTAACCAGGCGGCTAGCAGATGGCAGGGCGAAGTCGAATTTGTCGACAACACGAAGCAAAGGCAAGTGTTTGACGTAGTAGTTCTGCGGAAACCCGCAAGGTGGAGAGAAGTAATGAATAAAGGGAAAATCAGACATCCACCCGTTCGTAGCAATTGCTACAAAGGAAACCAATACGGATTCCTCGAAATAGAAGCTGTATGGATTTCCTTTGTAGCAATTGCTACGAACGGGTGGACGTCTGATTTTCCCTTTATTCATTACTTCTCTCAACCTTGCGGGTTTCCGCAGAACTACTACGTCATTGTTTACTATTAGATGATTTAGCTTTAAGTATATCGGGCCGGTTGAGCTTGTCATTGAGAGTTACAACATTATATAGTTATATGCTCCGGGTATTTCTGCTTAAGGAAGACGTCTTTCATTTTCCCACAATTAGCACTGAAACCTTCTGTGTTCGAACTTATACGCTTAAAGCGGTGTGCTTCGCTGTACCGAATGCTCGTATTACAGTGCCTGACATGACTGCCATAAAAATGTATTTGTACTGTAAATGTATGTGTTTAATATATGTATATGTGTTGTAAAAATACTGGTTTATGTTTCTTAATCTGCCCCCGGACAGTGAGACGGTCACATCCAGAAAATAACCGTTGTCCTGCAAGTAAAAGTGATAGAAGGAAATAGTGGGGTGAGCATAATTGAAGTCATTTAAAAATTTTAAGAAATCTGTTTGGCCATGAGGCTGAATCATGAAGGTGTCATCAATGAAACGCTTGTAGTAAAGCGGCTTTTTAACCTATTTTTTTAACCTAACATATTTTTAACCTAACACCTAACCTAACTTTTTAACCTAACATATTTTTAACCTATCGCTGTCAACTGGAATTTTTCCTAGAAAAATGCAACACGCGAAAGTTACAGTCCTATTTAAATCCGGTGACAAAAATAAGCTGTCAAATTACAGGCCAGTATCAGTACTGCCTGTCCTATCCAAGGGACTAGAAAAAGTTATTTGTAAAAGACTAAAGTCATTTTGTGATAAACATTCCATGATATCAAATAAACAATTTGGGTTCCGTGTGGGAATGTCAACTGAATTGGCTCTGCTAACCCAAAAAGAGTTCATTTTAAATGGTTTTGAACATAAAGAACTAACGCTAGGAATTTTCGTAGACTACTCGAAAGCATTTGATAGGCTAAATCATCAGACTTTGCTTACTAAACTAGAACATTATGGGTTTCGGGGCATTTCTCTCAAACTATTACAATCCTATCTTAATCACAGAAAACAACTAGTTTCGATTTCATCAGAAGATTCACGTCTCCAGGAAATTACACAGGGCGTTCCCCAAGGAAGTATACTAGGGCCAGTATTGTTTAATATATATGTTAACGACATTGTCAACATTTCTAATGACGCTAACTTCATCATTTATGCAGACGACACCAGCCTATTCTTTCAGTCTCGCAATATCAGCGATCTCTCGTTGTTGGCAAATACCACGCTAGAACATTTGGCCGAATGGAGCAAGGTTAACGCTCTCAAATTAAATACAAGAAAAACAAAAGCTGTTATTTTTGCACCTCCACAAAAACATCTGAGTGAAGACATACTGTTGCAGGTTGGCTCTGATATAATTGAAGTTGTTCCTAACGTTAAAACTTTGGGTGTTATATTTAATCAAAAACTAACGTGGAATGAACATGTGGAACTTATTGCATCCCGTTTAGCCAAAGCTTGCGGCGTGCTTTGTAGACTCCGTGAGACGATACCATCTAAAGTTAAGCTGATCCTTTATAACGCACTATTCTCATCTCATTTAATGTATTGCCACCTTGTGTGGGGTACCACGTCAAAAGAAAATATCAATAAATTATTACTACTCCAAAAAAAGGCTGTTCGTCATATTGCAAACGCGCCATTCGACGCACATACATCTGAATTATTTTCAAAGTATAATATCATTTGTCTAGTAAGTTTATATAACGTTAACCTTGCCCTAAAATACCAGAGCTACTTTAAGTATAATAACGAAGCGTTCTTGCGGTTGTGCAACCTAATAGAACCAATAGGTATATCGTATAACATTAGGGAAAGAAAGAGATGGCAGCTACCACTTTCCCGTACTAATTATGGATCAAATCGGCTATCCAGTCGCGTCCCATCCTTATTAAGTAAACTTCATGAAAACGGTATAGAGATAACTGACACTACTAGGAAAACATTACGAGACTTCCTAATTCAAACTGAGTAATTATTTTTTTAACGTTACTTTGGCTAGGGGAAGTCACTACTTGGCTCCTTTAAATTAGGTAGTTTTTCATTTTGATGGCATTTTCGCATATAAGATGTAACCTGCAAGAAATTTACGCACATCTTCATTTGCTATCTATGTTTCTGCATGTCAAGAAAACGTTCTATGATGAATTTTACAGCAGTTGAAAATAAATATGTATTTCTGTTATATAGTGTATATTCATATATGTCATTTGTACTGTATCATCTTGTATCACTGATTGTACATTTAGCCTCACAAGTTTTTCACTTATACATTTGTGCATTGCACACACTAAAGTGTACAAACATTATTCTGTCCCCGTTGTCATAGATAGGGGCAAGAACCTTGTCAAGCTGCAAAAAAGCAGCTTTTAGTTCTTGTCCTAGTGTTCATTTTTTGTAAATGAATGAATGCTAAATAAAGATTGATTGATTGATTGATTGATTGAAGCTGCGAGACGCGAGAACTTCTTCTTCTAGTATAGCCAGCAAAATATTCGAGTAATTAGTGCCAATTCTCGTTCCCATTGACGTTCCGCTTACTTGCACGTAATGGACCCTATTAAATTGTAAATTGTTTATTTCCTGAACCAGCTTAAGAAGTGTCTGTAGCGTACAGCAGTCAACAGGCTTATCGGCTGACAAGTCTTCATATGCTGATACTACCGCCCTAATACCATTAACAAGACGGGCATTCCGTAGAGCTAAGCACATCACTTTAATCGTATATGTTCGAACGCAGAATATTTGTGTGTTAATTGAGCGTAAATGAAAGACGTCGTTCTTAAGCTGAAATACTCGGCGCTTATAATTGACGTTGCTATAATTCGAGCTGGCAAGCTCAACCGTGCCGACACGCTTAAAGCTAAACCACCTAACAGTGAACAACCCACGAATCTAATCCTTACCCTCCCTGCGTCGGTGCCGAAATTTCCAGCTGTTCTTAGAAAGCACCATAATATCCTTGCTCAAAATGATCCCCTTAAGCGCACATTTATGGAACCACTCCGTGCCGTGTAGAGAAAAACTAGAAATTTACGCGATACTTTCATCAAGTCAACCCTAAATCCTAGCCGTGGCACAGAACGTATGCGTTCCAACAAAATGCGTTCCCAGATCCGCCCTCACATCATAACTTCACAGAGAGCAAGCAGCACCACGTCCAACTTCTCTCTCCAGATTAGGGCAAACTTCACGCGTGACATCGCCAACGTGGTCTACCTTCTTGGATGTAGTACGTGTAATCAACGGTACCTTGGTCAGACAGAGACACCTTGCAGGATCAGCTGACATGCAAAAACTATTTTGAATCTTCCCGTATCCAAACATGTCAACCTTCCTAGTCACTCTTTCAATGTCTTAAAGCGACAATATTGGAATCAGGCTTTCGCTCACACCATGGCCGGGAAATTCGCGAGTCTTACGTTATTGATAAGTTTAATACCACCGCCTTGGGTTTTACTGAAAGCAGCGAAACTCACCTGTTTTCGTTCTGTTTGAACAATGTTGTTATAGTTGCAATAAAATTCCTCGTAATTTAAGCACATCATATGTTTTTTTGCTTATTGATGACAAGCCATCAAATGATCTTCATTTTACTCTGTTTGGAGTCGCAAATATGTTGCATGCCCCCTTCGCACGTCAAGTCTGTGGTAGAGTGGCTTCCCAGGACTCAACGATGACGATCCCCCAAAACTGGGGGAAACGCTGCTTTAGGCGTGGCTCATAGCTGCCATCCACTAGTTTCTCCCCATTTCCGAGGTCGCACGTTGCCTTCTCAGCGGAGAGTACCCGCTCCCGCCATACATACAAATCGTGTGGACTCCGGAACATGATTCCTTACGCGACAATCAGTGGGCACACGCCTTCGCCCGAGCACATGCACGCCGGCAGCTGCGAGAGGGATACGCCGAGCAGTCCCATCAGAAACAATACCTTCACCTACACGCACATCCATTGCTATCACCTTTCATGAAGAACACTGCTACTGCCTCATAATGCTCTCACGCGAGAGGAAGCCGTAGTATGGCGGAAACCTTAAACACCTGTCCACACTTGAGTCTTTACTACGCCATAGACCCTGCGCTGCGACCATTGCGCAAGGCTTTACTATGTGGTATGGGCTTGTACAAGCCCACCACAGCAAACACTCATAACACACCACACCACATGGCAATGGGTGGCAGGGCTGCCCAACTCCGACGCGATGGACCAGGTCAACCTGGTTACCCGCACGAGAAGGGCAGCGAAGACCGCTGGACCCCTGGGCTGAAGGGGCCACCCGCTGGAGAGTGGAGGTGCTCGCGTGCTTTTTTGCATAAAGTTTATTCTCTCTCTCTCCTCCTTCCGCCACCGTATAAATAACGCAATTTTTTTTCGCTTCTTCGAGGGTGAGAATAACGCTCCCTCGTCCATGACTCATTGCAGCCATCCATGTGTTGTGATATGTCCATAAGTTATGCCCCGTTACTGAAAAAAAAGAACCTTTTGTTATTTATATTTAGAGCGCAACCCTTAGGCGCCCGTTTCTGCGGCGAGCGCCGGCGTAACAGCGCGAACGAGCACGGGGAAAGATGAAAGCGAACAGGGAGCGCTGTGGGGGATGAAAGACGCTAGGAAAGCGCAGGAGAAGGGTGCCGCGGATCCTTCAGGAGGAAATCAGAGGAGGACACTATCGCAAAAGGGTGAGACGAAAAAGCGTCAGTTTCGCCCGAAAGGCGAAGCACCGATTACCATAGCAAATGAATAGATAGCTGTACGAAGTAACGATAGTAGTTTTACCCGCGGTATAAACTTTAAACATTCGCTTACTACGTATATCAAGAAATATATAATGTGTAAGCGCAACTGAGCGAGGACGTATAAAGAAAAGAAACAGGTACACAGAGACAGTGCTGTCTTGGTGTGTCTCTTTTCATTATACGTCCTCATTCAGTCACGCTTACACACCATATCATGGATTCAAGCCGTAGCCCCCCTACGAACTAGCTCCTCAACGTGCGTCAACTAAATTAACATGCATGGTGTCACGCGTGCAAAGCGTATCGTGGTTATCACAAAACGTAGAGTAACTCCCGTGATATTGGGTGGATCGGCTTCAGAGCAGGCTGAAACGATGCAGAATCACGTCCCAGATATCCTAACTAAAATTCATCCAAATATATCCATAATTAACGGGATGAGCCCCGGAAAGGGGCGCAGCGGAAACAGCTGCGTCCGCGAACCTCAACGACCCAAGCGTATCCCCTCGTGAGGGTCGTGAGGGTAACAACTGAATTGAGCTCCCCTTGCTGAAAATTTGGCTCTGCCGACATGTCTTGTTCGAACACAGTCGATCACTTCAAGGCTCCGTGTTTCCGTGAACTTCTGGCTCGTTTAAATGTATATAGAATACGATTTCTCTGTGTGTTGCTGCCATATATATAGTCATCCATTAAACAAACTAGATAACGTTTTCTTGTTGTTACATATGCAGCTAAAATAAATCAACCCACTGGAAATTTTATTTTTCAGTGAGAACACTGAATGATAATTTTGGGCTAAAAACTTGCAAGCAGCTTGACAGTGGCCCGAAATACCTGGCATGGCATTATTAAAGAGAAAATAAGACATCCACGCAACCGTAGCATCTGCTACAAAGACTGGCATGGCAGTACCACAAAACTATTTACACAACCCAAATTATGTAAGCACTAAAACAGTATCCCTACATACATAAAGCACATTGAACACGGTCACACATCACTATGACCAGGAATTGTAACATTAAAAACATCTCAGCTAGCTAAAGTATGAACGAAACTGCGGGCATTCACCCACCTGTGTCCGTATATCGATTTACAGTACGTGGAACGTTTCACGCAAAGAGTGGTGCCTGTAATTATTGCTTACTGCCGTTATATTGTCTATTAATTACTTCATCTACTTAGATTTGTATCTCATTATTTATTATTACTGGAATTGTACCAATTGAGCTGTTGTTGCTTGCTAAATGAACTTTTGTGTTAACCATGAACAGGAGGTCCCAATTCAGTTTTAACTATGGCACCTCCTTCTGTATACTTCTATCTGTATATTATTTTTATGTAATAATAAAATTGATTGATTGATTGATTGAAAAGTGTAGTATTGTCCTTCCTAATAAATGAATGAAAAGGTAATAAGCACATAGCGAGAGAATAATGAAATTTGAGCATGCTTCATAGCAAAACAAGCAAATAATTGAAAGAGGAAACGCCTAAGTGTGCGGGCGCGACAAGACGGATCTGTACTTAATGTGATTAGATTAAAAGAAGCGGGCTTGTGGCTAACAATATTGGTCTTTCATGTGGACAGGCATAATTTTTTGTTGCCCGTGTACCTCAACATGTCTCATTTTGAATCAAGCTGATCGCTAATCAATATGTTCCTTAGTTGTCATATTGTACTGGTTCTAACTATCCTTCAACCAGATATCAAATAAGAAACATTGAAAGCCAGACCGTGTATTTGCTCATTAGTGTAAGGTTGAATTCAAGTGAGTCCTAGTTTGATTTTTTCACAGGTTTGTTGAGACCAACGCGAGGTCGGGTTGAGATTAGCCACGTGGTTTCTTCCGAGGACGGCGACCGGAATGTGAGAAGTGCGATGTGCCCCCAGAGCAATGTTCTATTCAGTGACCTGACAGTGTGGGAGCACCTGGCGTACTTCGCTCTGGTAAGTGGGCGTGTCGCTTCCTTGCAGTGTCCTATGTTCTTTATACAGAAATGAGGCGCACCGTAACCCAGGCAGCATGGAACGTCGGGCCGATATGGTTATTATAATGGCATCTCATGGTCTAATGACGACCCCATGCTACCAGTGGCACTATTGGTCGTTATATTACAACGGTGCAGTAATGGCCCATCGTTAACATGAATGAGCCACTTTTAATGCTTCCATGCAGCGCAGCTGGCAATAGTGGGTCATTTTATCCGCCTGGAAATTTCCATAGCAAATCACGAGGAAAAAATATATTTTTCTAACATTTTTATACACGTAAAACACTTTTCTTTAGTTGAGAATGAACGTTTACTAGTTATTTCGGGCAGATTAGGACGAGATTTGACGGCACGTGATGCTGAGTTCAGATGATGCCGCGTACTCCAAGGCGCAGCTTCGATTGAAACTTCACTGGTGACAGAAGTGCGGGACCCGCCGTAGTTGCTCAGTGGCTATGGTGTTTGGCTGCTGAGCACGAGGTTGCGGGATCGAATCCCGGCTACGGCGGCCGCATTTCGATGGGGGCGAAATGCGAAAACACCCGTGTACTTCGATTTAGGCGCATGTTAAAGAACCCCAGGTGGCCGAAATTTCCGGAGTCCTCCACTACGGCGTGCCTTATAATCAGAAAGTGGTTTTGGCACGTAAAACCCCATAATCTAATCTAACAGAAGTGCTGTCATGATGAGGTTTCTCAGAATAATATATATTGACACTTATACTTGTTTACCTTTGTCAGGTGACCGCGTTTCACCGCTTAACAAATGTTATCGCACAGCGCAGGACGCGCCTGCATGTACCCGGCGTTTCTGGAATGTTATCCATGGTTCCATCCGATGTCTGTCACCGAAGCTTGTGTAATCTGATTGCATGTATGTGCGGCGCAAATAGTGTAGAACTTGGTGGAAGACACGCGGGTCCCAGTGATTATTCTTTAACATTCGACGACTGATGGAACAATCGACGCGCTTGACCCACTGATCAGATTTTCGACAATCGCCGACTATGTTCACCGCCTTCGTTGAGCATTGAGTGCAGCCTGTTTTTTCTGGGCACAGGTTCGCCCAATAAAGTTAGTTTCGCCATTCACAGTTCTGTTGGTGTCCTCAACCGTCACTATCACGTAACACCTGGTGAAGGTGCTGGTTCGTTCATGTACCGCGGAAGCCCCCGACAAGCCGTGATCCAAGCCCGGACCGCAAAGACAAAACCTACGTCATCCCGGATCATCCAGCAAGTCGCCGACTGGAACAGCTACCCCTGGAACACGGACTTTTACCTGAGACGACCAAGAAGATCGTGGCCAACACAACCCCGATGACTACCGCAGCGTCCCCCATTATCGTGCAAGAAACTCAGGATCCACCGACATTCCATGGTGCAGCGACTGAAGACCCGGAATCCTGGCTGGAGATCTACGAACGAATCGCGACTTTCCATAACTGGGACTCCGACGACAAGCTGCGGCATGAGAAGACGCCGCCAGAACGTGGTTTGAGAACCGGGAGTCGACCTTGTCAACATGGGACCTGTTCCGTAGCGGCTTCCTGCACACCTTTACGAGCGTTGTGCGCAAGGGCCGAAGCTATGCTGGATGCCCAAGTACAGCTACCTAACGAGAACATTGCCATCTTTGCGGAAGAAATGAGCCGCGTGTTCCGTCAAGCCGACCCGGATATGCCCGAGGAGAAGCAAGTCCGCCTACTCATGCGTGGTGCGAGGGAAGAACTAATCGGCGCAACGATACAAAGCCCACCGAATGCCGTACGTAGAAGAGTTTCTTCGCGAGGCTATCAGCCTCGAGAATACACTCGAAATGCGCTCTACAAACTAAGCCGGAGTTCAATTACTGGCCGTCGACTATCTGCGCGAGGCTATCATAGCGGTCGTACGGGAAGAGCTGCGGAAGTTGTACCCGAGGTCACAGCCTCAAGTGGCCTCAATCACCAAAATCGTCAAAGAAGAGGTTCAGCGATCCCTTGGAGTTCCTGAGGCGCAACCACAATCACCGCAGCCCCAGCCGGAAGCGATGACCTACGCCGCTCTCGCCCGCCATCAACCACCCCCCCACAATTCGTCGTCCACCGCCGCCGCCGCCAGCACACCTACCCGTCGCGCAGCTAAGATACTCGAGGAAGACGGACATTTAGCGCGCGTCTGACGACAGCCCGCTCTGTTAACACTGTGGAGAAGTGGGTCACATTTATCACCGATGCCCATGCCGGGAGATAGGACTGCGAGGGTTCGCCGTTAATGCGCCGCGACCACAGCATGGCGAACGACCTCGCGGCGCGGTATCGCCGGCTACCTCGCCACCACTCAGTGGAGCCCTCGACGACCGTCCCATTCGCAATCACCAGGCCGCTACTTATCGCCGCAGCGCCGGCCATACACTGGCCCAGCCCGGTGCAGGTTTGCGAACCCATATCCGGAAAACTAAAAGCAGCAACCGATGGAGGTGCGGATGCCGTTCGTCGAACTGACGAAGATCCCACGAAGACTCCGAAGAGACTACCTCGACGACATAACAACGACACGCCGCCGACACGATGAAGTCTGAAAGCAAAGAATACGCCGAGGAAAAGCCACCTGACGACGCCATGTACCAGCCGCAGGCCATCTCGAAGCAGCCGTGATCCGACGCCAAGAGCTAACTGTAACGCTTGACAAAGAACCACCGAGCTCGACGTGCTTCTCGACAGCCACGTAGTCACCGCCTTAGTAGACACAGGAGCCGATTGGCAGCAGCGAGGGCAGCGAAAGTTCGTTCCTTACACGCCTGTTTTCGGTTATTGCAGTTGATGGCGCGCTGGCAAAATCAACGTATCTTCACGTGATCTACTGACTGCACCGCCACGATTGCTGACTGCACCACACGTATCGAGAGGAAAATCGACGCATCGACACGTGCCGAGGCACGAACACTGCCTGACGAAGCAGGGACACTACCGACGCAAGGCACCGCCAGGGGAACCTTCCTATAAAACCTGCTGCATTGGAGCCCTGAACCTCACTTGGCAGCAGCAAGGGCAGCGAAAGTTCGTTCCTTACACGCCTGTTTTCGGTTATTGCAGTTGACGGCGCGCTGGCAAAATCGACGTATCTTCACGTGATCTACTGACTGCACCGCCACGATTGCTGACTGCACCACACGTATCGAGAGGCAAATCGACGCATCGACACGTGCCGAGGCACGAACACTGCCTGACGAAGCAGGGACACTACCGACGCAAGGCACCGCCAAGGGAACCTTCCTATAAAACCTGCTGCATTGGAGCCCTGAACCTCACTTGGCAGCAGCGAGGGCAGCGAAAGTTCGTTCCTTACACGCCTGTTTTCGGTTATTGCAGGTTAGCAATCATTTTCTTACTACACAAGTATAATTCAATTGCTGCCTCTCTGCTGCCAAAGTGATAATTTGGTGTTGTGAATATGAGCGAATTAGCAAAGTTTCGAGAAGAGATGAGAAAAGAAATGCTTGAATTCAAATCTGCAATTGAGAGAGAACTACGGAAGGAAATAAGAGACCTAAAAAACAGTATGAGCTTTTTGAATGATGATGTCGAAAAATTAAAGACAGGAAACGTTGATCTTGAGAGGGACAACAAGTCTCTAAGGAGCATCAATGAAAAGCTAACAACTGAGTGCGAAGCTTTGAGGAAACAAATGTCTCAACAGGATCAGAGGATCACTGCCTCAGAACAATATTCTCGCAAATGTAATCTTGAAATTAAGGGAATACCCAAACTTGCTAATGAGGACCTTCCTAGTACCCTTCATGGGATTGGCGCACTGTTAAATGTTCCCATCTCGAAAGATGATGTTGAAAAGTGTCACCGTGTACCTGCAAAAAATTCCACTTCAAACCCGAACATAGTAGTCCAATTCAAGAGTCGCTCCAAACGCGATTCGGTGCTTCAAAAAGCAAAGAAAACGCGCATTTCGACAAAGGATCTTGGCCACTCCTCTAACACGCCTGTGTTCATCAATGAACACTTATGCCCAGTTTTAAAGCAACTTCTTGGCATGGCAATAGCTAAAAAGAAAACAGCAAACTGGAAGTTTGTGTGGACAAATGATGGGCGCATTCTTGCACGGAAAGATGAAAACTCGCGTGTTCTGCACATTCGTGAAGCATGTGACATTGAAAAGATTGCTTAGAATCGCTGTGCGCTGTTGTGGTGCATCTTTTCATCTGCTTTTCTTAACACCCTTTCTTTTACTTTTGACATCATAATGATTACGGAAACTTGGTATACTCTAGAAGACCAGGTTTACAGGCACGATAACTATAACACTTACTTCCTCAACCGTACGAATAAAAAAGGGGGTGGACTTGCTGTTTTAGTAAAGAACGACATAGAATTAATTCCGACATTGAATGCTTAACTCTAACGTCACGAAATTACGTTTACTCTGTCATATACAGACCACCTGATTCATCTGTAAATAATTTCACCAGTGTTCTTGAACAATTATTCAATTACGTAAACGACAACAATTTAAGACTAATTCTTGGTGGCGACATCAACATCAACGTACTAGAGTCTTCTCCCCTCGTAACTGAGTTTGTGGCTATGGTTGTGTCAAATGGTTACGCGATAGTAACAGAGACCCCCACACGTATCACACCAAATTCAGCAACTTTAATTGATGTTTTTATTACCAACATAAACAAAGATAACGTGGAGTCAGGTGTATTGTACTGCGATATAAGCGACCACCTAGCACTTTATTTTATGACAGACAGTACTACCAAAAAGCCGACGGAGTTACCGACTAGAACAGTTGAAGACATCACGCCTCTTACCTTGGCTGCTTTTAGCACAAGTCTTTCCCAAACAGATTGGAGTACAGTCTACCTTTCATTAACTGCAGATTCAGCCTACGAGACATTCATAGCTATCCTTAAACAAGTTTATTTGAAGCATTTCAAAGAAAAGGTTGTAAAAGAATGCCGTAAGAATCGAAAACCATGGATAAATTATGAATGTTTAAAAATGATCAAAAGGAAAACGAAACTCTTTAGTAGGTTTTTAAGAACTAGAGACATATCAGACCTTAAAATATTTAAAGAATTCCGAAATAAAGTAAATGCGTTTATTAGGAAAGAAAAAAGAAATTATTTAAGTCAACAATTCGATCCAAACTTCTGCAATGGGAGCGCAAACATCTGGAGGAAGCTTAATACGTTACTTCACAGGACTCCTATTTGCCCAGGAATTACGGAAATAGAAATAGATGGCCGCATTGTTAAAGATCTAGAGTTTGCTGAAAAATTTAACCACTTTCTCATAAACGTTGGACAGCCAAAGCAACAATTACAGCCAACGGTAAATCGTGCACAGACTACAGAAACGAACAGCATCTTTTTCGCACCAACTGACGATCAAGAAATAGTGTTAACGTTCTCTACACTAAAGAACACCAGCGCACGTGACATAGACGGTTTTCAGATATCTCCGATCAAGCATGTAATCCATATTATAGCTCCTGTGCTCACTCACATTTATAACCTGTCTTTATTGACGGGCTGTTTTCCAAAACAAATGCAAACGTCTGTTGTCACTGTGCTACATAAAAAAGGAGACAAAAATGACCTTGGGAACTACCGACCCATCTCCATATTACCGATATTTTCAAAAGGCTTTGAAAAAATTATTTTTAAAAGAGTTATAAACTTTTGCACCAAATTTCACATAATAACAAAATCGCAATACGGTTTCATGAAGGGCAGGTCGACTGAGACTGCTTTACTAGCCCAAAAAGAAATAATTCTAAAATCTTTTGAAGATAGGCAACTCTGCATTGGAATCTTTATAGATTTTTCCAAGGCCTTTGATCGTCTCTGTCACTACACTTTAATTGAAAAACTAGAAATGTATGGTATTCGTGGCATCCCACTTTCACTCTTGAAATCATATCTTAAGTGCCGATCGCGATGTGTAAAAATTAACAATTACTGCTCTTCTCTTCAGCCGATAATCACTGGGGTACCACAAGGTAGCATTTTAGGGCCGCTGCTTTTTAACCTATACATCAACGACATTGTAAAAATTAATCACAAACCTAAATATATAATCTATGCCGATGACACTAGCATTTTCTTCACCGGTAATGATATGAGTGCATTGACTTCCCTTATCAACACTACATTAGAGAACCTGTATGCGTGGAGTGAGCAGAATTCATTAGTCATTAGCGCATCAAAAACAAAAGCAGTTATTTTTCACTCGCGGATGCAGCTTACTTCTCCACGCGATGCCTTACGCTTAGGTAGCGCGACGATTGAAATTGTAGAGACGGTTAAAACTTTAGGAGTGTTTTTTAATTGTATAATGTCATGGGAACCACAAATTAATAAACTAATAACTAATATTTCCAAATGTGTAGGTATACTTGCACGACTGCGTTCCTTGCTTCCAGTTTCCGTTAAGATAACACTTTATAACAGCTTGTTTTTATCGCATGTCAGTTATTGTTTTTTGGTATGGGGAAGTACAACAACAACGAACATTAACAGACTATACAAACTACAGAAAAAAGCGATTAGGCACATTGCTAATGTTGACTACTATGCACATACGGGTGAATTATTTAAGCGGTTTAACATTATCCCAATTCATCAGCTTTACGAGTATTACCTAGCAATAAGATATAAAAAATCCGTGCTCAATAGCAATCAAGCTTTTTTGGATATTTTTCAACTTGAACCGTACACTATCCCATACCCTACTCGTCACCAACAACACTGGATCATTCCATTGTGCAGAACACACTTTGGCCGACAAATGCTCCGCTTCACTGTTCCTGTTTTATTAAACAAATTAATTAAAGAAAAGATAATAATTGAAGAATGTGGCATACGTGTTATTAGGGAAGCCCTTTTATCGTGAAATCAATGCAATATTGTTTATCACTAACTAAACTTTCAGTGTATATTGGAATTTGTCTTCATGTATTATACTGTATAATTTAACCGTAAAGGAATCTGTATATCTATATTTTCAGTTCATGATGAATCTATGTGTATTACGAGCTGTAAATATTAACCCCTTCTTGCTATGAACGAATTTTGTTCGTCTGTCCTCAATGCATTCCATGTATCAGGGAGGCTCGGGTTCCCCTCAAGTGACTGATGTCACTTTTATCCCGAGCCTGCCCTCATCCTTGAGATGAAAATAAAAATGATTTGATTTGATTTGATTACTCCGTCATTAGCGGAACCATTGCCGCCAATTTGAAGAAAGTTAAGACAGCATGGAAGGCCCTCAAATTCGGACCTCTGTAGGACACCTTATCACGCCAACTGGAATCTGCACGGCAAGAATTGCAGTTCATGACGGGACTTAGCCTGCCGCCTTTGTTATCCTTCAACAGTGTTCATGAGACAACATTATTGGTATGGACTTCCTGAACCAAGTCGGCGCAATCATGGACCTGAAGTCGAAGTCGATAACGCTGTCGGAAGATCGAGCGATACTGATGGAGAGCTCTCGTAGTCACCATGCCTTGAGCGTGCTCGAAGATCAAGACTGCATGCCGCGACGCTCCAGCATTCTCATTTCCATCGGCACCAAAACACCTGCCGACGTAGAAGGCGTCATCGAAGGTGACCAACGTCTACTGCTAGACCGTGAAATTTGCGTGGCAAGAGGGATCGCTAGACTGCACGGACGAAAAACGGAAGTGTTGCTGACAAACTTGACCCAGGAGTTCAAGCAAATTAACAAGGGCACGACGATCGCGTACATAAAGTAAATTTTGGAAACCAGCAATGCATTTGTCCTCTCAGATTTTGCCGCATCTACCCCGACGACCATAATTCGTGACGCAGACTTCGACATAAATCCAAATCTCCCTATGATTAAGCAGCAACAGCTCAGAAGCCTGCTCCGACAATACAAACACTGCTTTTCGACGTCATCGAGGAATCGACAAACACCAGTCGCAAAGCATCGTATATTCACCGAAGTGTGCGCTCGACCACTCCGCCAGAGCCCTTACCGAGTTTCGACGCGAGAACGTGAAGCTATCAGAGAACAAGTCGACGAAATGCTGCACGAAGACATCATCCAGCCTTCAAAAAGCCCGTGGGCATCTCCTGTAGTCTTGGTGAAGAAAAAGGACGGAACCCTACGTATCTGCGTCGATTATCGTCGACTGAACAAGGTTACGAGAAAGGACGTATACCCCCCCCCCCTTCCACGGATAGACGATGCGTTGGATCGGCTCTGCAACGCTAAATAATCATCGATGGACATCAAGTCTGGCTACTGGCAAATAGAAGTCGACGAGAGAGATCGCGAAAAGACCGCCTTCATAACACCAGATGGCCTCTACGAGTTTAAGGTCATGTCATTCGGACTGTGCTCGGCGCCTGCAAAGTTTCGGCGCGTCATGGACATGGTGTTAGCAGGATTGATGTGGTAGACCTGTCTTGTTTATTTGCATGACGTCGTCGTCCTCGCCATGAAGTCATCAGGGCTCACTCTGAAGCCCGAAGAGTGCCGCTTCGCTTACGATGAGCTTCTGTTCCTAGGCCACGTCATCAGCAAGTCTGGAGTCCGCCCCAACTCGCAGAAGACTGCTGCCTTCGCAAAGTTCTCACAGCCCATCGACAAGAAGGCAGTGCGTCGATTCCTTGGCACGTGTGCCTACTACAGGCGCTTTGTCAAGCAGTTTTCACGCATCACTATGCCGCTGACACATCTAAGGAAATGTGATCTCGAGTTCAAGTGTAAGACGGCGCAAGCCGACGCATTTCAAGAACTCGAACGACGCATGCAGTCGCCCCTAGTACTTGCACACTTCGACGAGGACGCCAATACCGAAATCCACACTGACGCCAGTAACCTAGGCCTCGGGGCCGTCCTAGCCCAAAGGAAAGACGGACTTGAACGCGTGATAGCTTACGCTAGCTGGCCGTTGTCAAAAGCGGAAGGCAATTCTACAACTGAAAAGGAATACCTTGCCATCATTTTGGCTAAAGCCAAATTTCGCCCCCACCTAATAGCAGGCCATTCAAAGTCGTCAGCAACCATCATGCATTGCGTTGGCTAGTGAACTTAAAGGAGCCTTCAGGGCAGCTGGCGCGGTGGAGCCTAATACTGCAAGAATGCGATATCACTGTAACCTACAAGTGCGGACGAAAGCACTCTGATGCCGATTGCCTATCACGTGTCCCCATTGATTCGCCGCGGCAAAATGACGTGGATTACGACGCCTTCCTTGGAATATTAAGCGCGATAGACTTCGCTGAACAGCAAAGAGCAGACCCGTAGCTGAAAAACCTCGTCGAGTACTTGGAAGGGCACACTGATGTTGTCCCTAGGGCATTTAAGCGCGGATAGTCTTCGTTCTCGCTTCAAAAAAACTTACTCGTAAAGAAGAACTTCTCACCAGTTCTCGCCAACTTCCTTCTTGTTGTTCTTTCAGCGCTGCGTCCAGAAGTACTGCACGCCCTACATGACTATCCGACCGCTGAACATCTCGGATTCTGCCGGACACTATCGAGGATACATGAAATGTATTATTGACCGCGCCTGACCGGCGTCGTCGCCGATTACGTCAGGACAAGCCGAGACTGTCAGCGACGCAAGACACCACCGTGATGGCCAGCGGGATTGCTACAGCCAATATAGCCTCCTTGCCGACCACTTCAACAGATCGGTATGAACTTGTTGGGACCGTTTACGACGTCAACAACCGGAAATAAGTGGACCGTCGTAGCGACGGACTACCTAACCCGCTTACCTACCTCACCCAAACGAAAGCTCCGCCGAAAGGTAGCGCAGCCGAAGTGGCGAAATTCTTTGTCGGGGACATCCTGATGTGACATGGCGCCCAAAAAGTCCATCGCCGACAGATGAACGGCTTTTACAGCGGAGCTCACCCAAGCCATTGTGCAGTACAGCCAGACAAGCCACAGGACGACAACTACCTACCACCCACACACCAATAGCCTTATGGAGCGCCTGAATAAGACCCTCGTCGACATACTTGCAATGTAAGTCGACGTCGAACACAAGACCTGGGATGCCGTTCTGCTGTACGTAAGCTTCGCTTACAACACGGCGGTGCAAGGAACACAGGTCACGCCGTTCAAGCTGGTTTACGGCAGGAACTCGACGACGACGCTCGGCGCCATGCTGCTGCACGTCACTGACGAGGAGAATCTTGACATCGCTACCTATATCCAGCGCGCCGAAAAAGCCCGACAGCTCGCCCGCCTACGGATCAAGAACCAGCAGCATACCGACAGCCGACACTACAAGCTCCGACGACGCTACGTCGAGTACAAGCCGGGTGACTGTGTTTGGGTTTGGACCCCGATACGCCGACGATGACTCAGTGAGAAACTATTGCGACGCTATTTCGGACTCTACAAGGTCATCCGACGTATTGGCGCGCAGGACTATGAGATCGTGCCAGACAGCATTTCGCATTCACAGCGGCGCCACGTGGTCCACGTGGTGGTCCAAGTGGTCCACGTGGTGCCTCTTAAACCCTTTTACGCATGCTGACGAATTTCCTTATTTTGTTTTTTCCTTGCTACGGGTGTTTTTGTTTATTACTTTCGTTTGTTGCAGAATCGGGTTGATGCTTTTTAAGGGGCAGGTATTGACACGTGTACTTGTTTATCTTTATCGGGCGACCGCGTTTCACCGCCTAACAAATGTTATCGCACAGCGCAGGAGGCGCCTGCATGTAGCTGACGTTTCTGGTATGTTATCCAAGGTTCCATCCGATGTCTGTCACCGAACCTTGTGTAATCTGATCGCATGTACGCACGACGCGAATAGTGTAGAGCTTTGTGTAAGACTTGCAGCTCCCAGTCACGCGGGACACGCTCCAAGACACGCGGCTCTCTGGAAAATTTGACGACTGCTCTATGAAAGCCGACGCGCTTCATCCGCTGATCAGGTTTTCGACGATCGCCGACTGTGTTCGCCGCCTTCGTTGAGCATTGAGTGTAGCATGTTTCTTCTGGGCACAGGTTCGCCAAATAAAGTTAGTTTCACTATTCAGAGGTTTGTTGCTGTGTTCTCAAACGTCACTACCACGTGACAATAAGACAGGTTGCACGGGTACAAGCATCGATATAGCAGAGCGGAGAGATGAAAACGAAGGCTGGCTTAATCTAAAGAATATTATGAGGGAGAGCCTTGCGGTGATCCACACAATAATGTATGAAATCCCCTGAAGGTCTGTTTTTGGGCCAATGCTGTTCGTAATGTATATAAATGAAATAGCTAATATTGCAACTAAAAGTTGCCTTGTGCAACCGCGGCACTTATGCACTCATCGCATGTTTATTCAATATGACTATCTGAGAGCAGGCAAAAGTGATTAATTCTGCCTAATGCAACATATTATTCGCAACAGGTTGCTTGTTTCTAACTCTATTGTACTTAAAAAAAGATACGTTTCACGTTCGAAAAAAATTACGGCACTACGTATATACCAATTACTGTTGACGGTGTGGCGGCCTCGCGGGCACACAGCAGCAGCCACACGCACTTTCCCCCTTTGACTCGATAAAATATTATTGCGGAGTGTGAGGGAAAGGAAAGTGGTGCGAGGGTGCGCAACCGAGCCGTAGAGGCTGAACGAACACAGAAATAGTCTGTTGTTGCTTGATCTTCAGGGACGCATCACTCGCTTCTTTCTGCTGATTTCCAGCCGCGCTCGCGTCCCGCACTACACTGGTGAACCGGACGAGGAGCAAGTGCTGTGGACACACCTCAAGGCACCGAAATTCCAACTCTCTGGCGTCGACGTCAAACTGCCTCCGTTTTGGACGGCGGACCCTGCATTGTGGTTCATTCAGGTAGAATCACAATTTGCTGCACGGCATATCACAGCAGATTCCCCGAAATACCATTATGTGGAGAGCAGTCTGCCCCCATCAACCACTAGCGAAATTCAAGGCGCTGCTACATTTCCCACCAGCAGACAACATTTACGAGGCGTTGAAGGCAACACTCATTCACAGGATCACGCCCCCCGAAAGCCAACGGCTACAACAGCTTCTCCACGAAGCCAACCTTGGCGACAGGATGCCAAGGCAGCTGCTGCGTCATATGCAGCAATTATAGGACAGCAAAGTGGATAGTCTTGAGAGGCTGCTCCTCCGAGAAATATTTCTACAGAAAATCCCCCCGAACGTCAGAATGGTCATGACTGCCTCAAATGAGAACGATCTATCCAAGCTGGCCGAGTTAGCCGACGAGGTCATGGCGGTAGTTCTCACATCTGTCGCGGCCGTCACAAGCGAACCGTCTCCACATGAGCAGCTTCAACAGATGAACGAAATTTCGCGTCTCGTGGATACCATGGTCGCGCTCCATACCGCGTCACGGTCAACCAGTCGGAGTGCTCCGCAGTCGCCTATGAAACGCCAAAAACTATGTTGGTACCATCGCAAATTCGGCAACGCTGCACGCAAATGCGTACCACCCTGTTATCCCTCGGGAAACGCCCCGGGCAGGTGATGAGGGCGACCAGCGTTTCTGCCATGCAAGAGCGTCGCTCATCAGTCTTTTTCCTAACCGACCGCAACAGCGGTTTCCGCTTCCTCGTCGACACAGGCGCCGAAGTGAGCGTACTTCGAGCATCGCCCGGGGACCGAAAGCACCTACGGACCGAAAGCGCCCGAACACATCGCCTTTGCAAGCAGTCAACAAGACGGCCATAGCCACGTATGGAAACGGCTCCCTACCGTCAGTCTGGGCCTGAAGAGAACGCTACGATGGATTTACATAGTAGCCGACGTGAAATTCGCCATTCTCGGGGCGGATTTTCTGCGCCACTTCTGACTGTTAGTCGACTTGCGTAACCGGAGGTAACAGGACCCTGTGTCACAAAGCGATGTAAAGGCAAGCCTTCAAGACATGCGCCGCTCAACCCTACGCTGATCAAGCCAGCAAGCTCTGTTCGTTTCACTTCCATACTGAGCGAATTTTCTGACTTGACACACCAGCGCCAATTGGGATCCCCAGTAAAGCACGACGTGTTTCACCACATTACTGCTACTGGACCACCGGTTCATGCTCGACCACGTCGATTGTCGCCTGAGAAACTGGTGGTGGCATGACAGGAATTCGACCATATGTTGGAGTTGGGTATCATCCAACCTGCTTCCAGTCCTTGGAGATCTTCCCTTCACATGGTTCCTAAGTGATCATCGGGTGACTGGCGTTCTTGCGGGGACTATCGAGCGCTGAACAGTGTCACAACGCCCGACAGGTACCCCGTGCCACATATTCGCGACATACTGGCAGGTCTGCATGGGGCCGAACTTTTTTCAAAAATTGATCTCGTGTGGGCATACCACCAACTACCTGTGTCACTGGAAGACGTCCCCAAGACTGCTATCACTACACCCTTTGGTCTATTCGAATTCCGGCGCACGCCATTCGGCCTTCGCAACGCGGGTCAAAGGTTCCAAAGGTTTATCGACGGTGTTCTACGGGGCCCCAATTTTGGTCACGCCTTCCTCGACGACTTGCTTATCGCGAGTACCACTCCACAAGAACATGAAGAGCACCTGCGGATTGTTTTTCGGCGCCTATCTGAGCACGGCGTTGTCGTCAATGCGGCCAAGAGTGAACTCGGCGTGCCTGAGTTATCATTTCTGGGCCACATTATTTCGACCTCGGGAGTGCGGCCACACCCACCTAAAGTGCAGGCCATACAAAATTTTCCACTGCCAACCACGAAGCGCCAACTGCGTGAATTTCTCGGATTGCTAAACTTCTACCACCGCTTTGTGCCTAAATGCGCCCATATCACGCAACCGCTTCACGGACTGCTCAAGGCAAAGCAAGGATCTTCGAATGACTTGCCTTGGTGCGAAGAAGCGAAAAGGGCTTTCAACCAAAGCAAGCAGGCCTTGGCAAAGGCGGCTCTCCTGGCATACCCACTGCCAGGAATTCCCCAGTATTTAATGGTCGATGCCTCAGACATAGTCAACGCGCCGTGGTGCAACAGCTGAGTGACGGCACCCATGGCACCCAACTGCATTATTCTAAAGGAAGCTGACACCTACTGAGCGCCACTACAGCACCTTCGGGCGCGAACTGCTGGCCGTCTACTCTAGTATACGCAAATTCCGGCATTTCTTGAAAGGTGTCGAATTCTTCATTTTAACTGACCATAAGCCGCTGACCTATGCTCTCCGCTCTGTGCGTTTGGACGGTGGCACACACACGGCCCGTGAACTTCGGAAACTGGCATACATCTCCGAGTTCACGACATACATCCGCCACGTAAAAGAAAGCGACAACGTCGTTGCCAACGCCCTGTCGTGGAGCGCTATCAATGTCTAGCAGGATGCGTTGTTGGGCACGTTGGTTCATTGTATTTGAAAAAATTGGATGCGCTTTGTAGACGATCACAAGGAAGAAGACGGGACAGGCGCCTGTCCTGTCTTCGTCCATGTGATCGTCTACAAAACGCATCAAATTTTTCCAAATGCTATAAACGTCGTCAACGCTCCAGACGAAGTTAACTTCGACGCGCTGGTGGCAGCCCAAAAAGAAGACGAAGAGTTAAAAAGCCTCCTAACTACAAGATGGCCCTCAAGCTACAGTGGACGCAGATTCCGTGATCAGGCGACCAGATTTGCTGCTATACCTCCACGGGCAACCCACGCCCCTTAGTGCCTGCCAATCTACGTCGCCGCATTTTCCTCTCTGTTCACAAGCTATCGCATCCTCGAATTGAAGCTACGCAAAGGTCTCTCACACCAAGGTTCATCTGGCGAGATATCAACCGAGACGTGCGTTTCTGGGTAAGAGGATGCATACCGTGTCAGCGTGCCGAAATTCATCGACATACGGTGACCCCGTTGGCAACGTTCGCGCCTCCAGACGCACGTTTCGACCACGTACACCTCGACATTGTCGGACCTCTGCCGCCTTGCCAAGAGAATGCCCATTTACTGATCTGCATTGACAGATTCATGCGCTGGGCAGAAGTCATACCAACGGATATCACGGATGACACGGTTGCCCGCGCCTTCTTGCACCACTGGGTTGCTCGTTTCGGTGCACCATTAAAATAACAACGGACCGTGGAAGGCAGTTCGAATCATCACTTTTCGCCTGCATTACGCGTTTCATTGGTGCTTCTCGCATCAGAACAACCGCCTACCACCCGATTAGTAACGGCATGGTGGAGCGTTTCCACCGCCAGCTCAAGTCTGCACTCGCCGCAACAGAAGAGCGCACTGGATGAAGGCACTACCACTCATCCTCTTGGGAATCCGGACAGCTGTCAAGACAGACATCGGCTGCAGCACGGCCGAACTGGTCTACGGAACGACATTGCGCCTTCCAGGAGAATTCTTCACGGGCAGCCCGCAAGACGGTTGTACAGCCACCGCAGCCTACGCACTTAGGCTACGAGACATAATGGAAAATCTTCGGACCCCGCCACCACGATGGGCAGCGCCACGCGTGGTGTACAGCCGCGGCCACATCTGTGTAGAGCGCGCGAGCAGACGGCCTTGCTCTGCGGGGCGACACCGTGCGGCAGTTGCGGGATCGAACGCAATGGGCCCAGGAGCATGCGCGGCCTAATATACATGCAGAACTGCATTGCACGAGCGGCAAAGTTGAAACGGGCAGCTGTTTAACCGAATATGTACGCTTCCTCAGGGCGCTCTCGGTATCGCCATGCCAAAAGATTATACGCGTTTCAGCTGATAACACGCGCCCGACTCTCACAACAAACTATGCGTGCTTTCTGGCCGTTCCGATTTCGCGGCGATACGAAAAGATGATAACGCCAACAACAGCGTAAAAAGAAAATCGAGGCGTTAATTTTTCGACGCCGTCTTCTTACTGCCCTTGGCGCTTTTAGATAATGCGTTATTTTGTATTCTGGCTCAACATTATTAATTACAGGACGTGGCGTGTTCAGCCATTGCCGAAGAAGAGAAGCCTCAGCGTACGGACAGCGTTTCGACAAAGGGTCTTGTGGTTAAAACTTTGCCTCCTTCCTGATGTTCCCCTTGTTAGGCCGCTGCAGACTACTTCAAATCCCTGTCTTTCTGTGGCTCGCTTGTCGTTCTTTTGAGAAAACATCATTATGCTCAATACCATAGCCATTAGAGCAGCAATGACCGCTTCGTCCGATCATTAGGTTACACGACGACTTCCACTTTTTAAAAATAAACATGGAAACACTAAAGAACAACTTATATTTATGCGAAAATATGCAACGAGAAAGGGCGGGTGTATTCTAATAAAAGATGGGTCCACCACGATTCTGTTTCACAGTTTCGATCCTCTTGGGAAGCGAGTCGTACAGCTGATTCACGAGGTCTGGCAGCTGTCGGAGACGGTCCCACTCCTCTTTAATAGCTAACCAAAGCGCGTCAGGGGTGGCTGCGGCTAGGCCTGCTTTTTTGGCTAGATTTGATTTCATCATTCCCCACACATTTTCTATGATATTTAAATCGGGGCTTCTCGCAGCCCATTTTAGCTTGTCACACCCAAACCATCCAGCGTCTTCTGCACTGCCTTTGATGTGTGCATGGGTGCGTTGTCCTGTTGTAGCCAGTAAAGTTCATCTGGGAAGGGGCCATCGAGAACATACGGAATAAGCACTGCCTCCAAAACGTCCATGTACGTTTCAGAGGTCATCTTCCCTGAAAATCGATGCAATGGTCCCAAACCTGTGTGGCTGACCGCGCCCCACACGTGAACAGCGGTGCGCCCGCTTGAGCGAGTACCCAAGACATAGCACTCCTCGTGCCTGCAGGAGATGTGTCATCGACATATGAATTAAACTAACAGCTATTGCGTTGACATCTTTTGGTAAACAAGCGTGGACCACGTTACAAAAAAAAAAACGAAATGAAAGTGCTTGATGTCAATTAAAGCTTCGCTGAGTAAGGCTAACTCCGAAACCACGCAGGAAGAAAAAAAAGTTTTAGTTGCAATGCTGAAGTTAAATATTTTCATATTACATGTCGTAACTGCTTAGAAGCTTGAGACTACACAAAAGGTGTTTTCCTTTTCAAGCAACGCTGTTCCTGAAAGAAGTAGGGAACTACCCAGCGCTCACCGCCAGTAACAACAGTATAGGAATACGTGACATACCGGCACTTGCGCGGACGCCGCACCCGCTGGTCCCAACGGGTGCAGAACGAGGCCTCATCCGTGAGCACAACCGCGCGCCAGTTGTTCAGGCACCAAGGCTCCACCGCAGACACAAATTCAAGTCTCTCATTGCGGTGTCTTTCATCCAGCATCACTTTTTGTGTTGACACTCTGCTTCTTACACCGGCTTCGTGAAGCCGTCTCTTGATTGTCCTAAGGCTGATGTTTCCGAGCCCAACTTCGTCCCTTATTTCTCTGGCGCTGAGGTAAGGATCGGTCAGAGCTGCTGCCACGATTAAGCGGCCCTCATCTTCTGATGCCACCCGCTGTCGACTTGCACGAGGATCATCAGTAATTCGTCCTTCATAATAAGCAGCTTGAAGGACCCTGTTAACTGTGCGCATAGGGCGCTGGGTAGCTGCGCATATCGCTCTTTGGGACATTGTGCGCCCCATAATAGCAATTGCGTGTCGCTCATCCGCTGTGAGTCGGGGAGCCATTGCGAAGAAATTCTGCAAAAAGGTTTGACTTCTATGTCTAATATAGGCAGCACGCGTGCGATGTTGTCATTTCATTGGCCGATAACATTATTTGGGATTGGTGAAAACATAGTTTTTCATATCAAGTGCCCTGACAGTATCGCACACGGTATCACTCACGTGCGCAATTCCCTTGTCATCGCGCGTAGTAAGATGGCGCCCTCGGGTAATGCTCACAACCGGTAAAACACGTGCGCTTACCAACATAATTTCTGGTTTAAAGCAGCGTGCGCCGACCTGCATGTCTATTAGGTCGCGCATGCTCCTGGGCACAGTGCGTCAAATCCCGCAACTTCCGCACGGTGTCGCCCCGCAGAGCAAGCAAGGCCGTCTGCTCGCGCGCTCTACACAGACGTGGCCGCGGCTGTACGTACCACCAGAACTCGCTTCGTGCACACACGTGTTTGTGCGCCACGACGCAGTTCATCGGCCACTCCAACCACCGTATAAGGGGCCATTCCGAGTGCTGCGTGGAGGTGAGAAGCAGTTCACTATCGACGTGCGCGGTCGTCACGAAGTGGTATCAGTCGATCGTCTAAAGCCAGTGCACATTGAAGAAGCAGACACCGCTTCACATACGCCGTCATCTTCTCTGACGCCACCCCTCCAAGGCTCTACTCGTCCAACCATGCCAAGTCACAAGGACACGCAGTGGACGAGTCTCCAGGGCGCCCCGTCGTATGGACTTGTGAACAATTTAAATCGTCCTATGAACGTTCGCTAACTCACTAGGAGGGAAAGTGATGTGGCGGAAGTGATGTCGCACAGCAGCAGCCAGACACCCTTCCCCCTTTGTCTCGATAAAATATTGTCGCGGAGTGTGCGGGAAAGGAAAGTGGTGCGAGGGTGTGCAACCGAGCTGTAGAGGCTGAACGAACACAAAAATAAAGTCAGTTGTTGCTTGTTCTTCAGGGACGCATCACTAGCTTCTTTCTGCTGATTTCCAGCCGCGCTCGCGTCCGCACTACAACGGTAATGCGATTAGTACTGGAGCAATGTAACTACACACCGTATTGCTGAAGTCACTTTATTTATGCGTAAGCATTTTAAGAATACTTCCATCGGAAATCCATCCGTCCGTCTGCCTGTAAGGGGTGACACGATCACCTCTATAGGTATAAATGGGATCCCATGCGGGTACAGCATACGATCAGACGCATTTGCATGCGTCATAGGCGTATGTGTGCAAGATAAGCGATTGGAAAGAATGCTTGCGCGCTATCTGACGAGTCTCGCTAGGGAGTTTCTGCAGTGATTTTTAACATCTGCAGTGGTCATTATGAGACTTCCGTTACGTCGGCTATATGCGACATGCATCGGTATCGTGGCACTTTGCTATCACACTCGCTCCGTAAGGTCGCTATGAGCATGGCGGCATTAAAACGATTTGATGACGCCGACGCAGTAACGACGATGGAGTGACGAAGGAATTACGTCGATGGAAGGACAAAGACGGTATGGTGACGCATAGCGCCAATGAGATGACAATTAATAAATGATTGTGATGGCACAACGACGACAGCGTGAGGACGACATGAGAGCAATGGGACGACGACGAGTGCAGGACGGCGATGGCGTGAAAATGACGATATGACAACCAAACGACAAAGTTGGAATGAGGACTTGGGTATGACCGCATATGCGTGATAGCGACTATCTGACGACGGTGGCTTGACAGATGCGCATAATCACGATTGAATAAAGGTAGCATTATTAGGATAGAATGACGAAGAATGAATGACCTCGATGGATTGACGAAGGCGGTATGACGACATTGGAATGAGGTTACTGAAGTGATGATGATATTAAAACGACAGCGTGAAGACAACCTCTTGACGATAATGGTATGGCGACGACTTCGCGTGATGATGGCGACAATGATCGCGTGATGTTAACGGCTTGACGGGAGTCGGCTGCCGAAGTTAGAATGACGACGTGGGAATAATCATGGCGGCGATGGTATGACACCATGCATCACGACGATTGTATGCCGACAACTCAGTGACGTGGATGGCGTAACGATGGTCAGAGGACAAAGGAATGGAGTATATATAGGGCGACAATGGCGTGACGACTACTGTATCACGAAGCCTGTCTGACGACAATGGCGTGAAGACGACGGCACGACGAGAGTCAGTTGACGAAGCTGGAGTGACGACGATGGCACGAGCACGATGGCATAACGATGACGATAGGAAGACGACAGATGCGTGATAGTGTCACATTGTAGTGATGCTAAAGAACACATCACCTAAACTGTGAATTACGAAACTATCTTTGTATTGGGCGAACCTGTGCGCACAAAAGCAAGTGACACTCAAGCACAACGATTGCGGCGAACAGAGTCGGTGATTGTCGAAGTCAAGGCGGGTCAAGCGGGTCGGCTTTTATATGTGATTCGTCGAAGGTACCAGTGTAATCAGTAGTACCAACATGCTTTTAAGAAAGTACTACACAATTGGCGTCGCAGATAGAATCTGATTACGCAAGGGACGGTGACAAGTTAGAAGAAATAGAAGCAGCTATAGCATTCGAGAATCTTCAGATACACAAAGGCGCCTCTTGCGTTGAGCGATAACATTTAACATTTGTTAGCCGGTGAAACGCGATCACCGGGAGAAGACAAACAAGTGCGGATTCTCTATCACTTCACTTTATCTATGGAACTGAGCTTAAAAAGCATGGTTATATTGACTTCAACAACAATTTGAACTGTTTTCATTGAAACCTGGAATCAGTCAGAAACAAATATTCAGAACCTGGGCGTTTTTTTCGTGATGTACGTTTTCCCTTTCATGTTGTCATGTTTGCGGAAACTTGGCTTCGTAAGCGAACGGACGTCCTTTGCTTGCCAGTGCAAAATTGTCACTGCCCAAACCACAATGGTAAGGAGGAGGTGGCGTGTGAATTTTAAAGCATAAAGAAATTTTTTGTGGAATCTTTTCAACAATTGCATGTCTCACGCCATTCTACGAAGCGATTACCCTAAAATGTCATTTATTTCTTTATTGTGTTTGTTACCGCCCACCGGGCGGTAGCGTTTGGCACCTAATTTATTTTTTGGATGCACTTCTGCAATTTGTGGACAACCATAAGTGTATCGCGATCATAGAAGGGGACTTGAACATTAATCTATGTGCTACTAGTGCTATGAAGCTTGAATTTGAGACATTATTAAACATTCACTTATGCCAAAACGTAAATGTACTTACAAGGGTAACAGAAAACACATTTGCTGTATTCCATCTTTTCGTAACCCGTTTTTTCATAGGTATGTTTGTGTATGCGCACATTAAACCTTAGTAGCTGGCAGTCCGTGCTCGTCCTCTGTTCCGTCCATGTCCGCGTTTCCTTTGCGCTGTTTTTCATTTCAGGGAGGCGGCGCGAAGAGGTAGCCGCCGTAGCCGCTGTTTATTTAGGCCGGTCAGCAATGGTGCAGTGGGGTCTCGATAGTGGCCGACACTGCGGCCGGTGAGGTCGAGCGCGCGAGCTTGTTCTTTTCTCGCGCCACCTGCACGTGAGCCCTCTTCTTCACCGGCTTTGGATGCGACAGTCACAGGCCACAGGGCACCCCTCCTAGTACGAAGCGCGATTGAAATAAAGTCCAATGGTAAAGCCCGATGCTAAAGTTCAGGTTAAGGGTGCAGATGGCGTCGTCTTTGGTAGCGTCGCGTTGACGCAGTTCGGGAGAGATCTACCAGGCAGCACATGCAACGTAGGTTGTGAACGACGCGCAGCTACGGTGATACCGTATATTGCGAAATCGTGACCTGCCGCATGTTCTCGTGGATGCCCTGGCCCGTGGAAGTCGGATCTCCAAAAATAGACCGTATGGCAGCTCGGGACTTGCGTAGAGGTAGCGCTAGTGCTGGTCACTAATCTTGTTGACGTAGAGGTGGTTCTCGAGCTGAAGAAACCAGTTAGTAGAGGTGTTCCTGCAAAATTTCGGTAGGTATTGCATCCGCGGAAAGTGGCAGTATAGAACATAGGAAGGCTCGCCTGCCGCTGCTTGCGGAGAAATCTCAAATGCCGATAGTACCAAGGTGGTTGTGGTCGCTGAAGGCATAGCGTAGGTTGTGCTTGTGCAGTCGCCGTGCCTGTGAGAGTGAAATGTTCGTCTAGCGCAGTCGGTGGCAGAGCCTCATTATCGGTGATGAGTGAGGCGACCCCGAACGGAAAGCGGACAGCCTGCGGGAACCTCCAAGGAAGGGGAGCGACGGGCCGTAGAATAGCCGAAAGAGCATGAGTTTGAGTTTGCTAAACGTTACATGGGGGGGGGGGGGGGGTTACATATAGAGAAAGGCATACAGAAAGAGGTCCCTTAGTCTGAACATTGCAATGGAACCTCTTGTTAAAATATGGGTAAAGAATATAAAATAACAAAAGCAATTGCGAATTGAAGGTGTGCAATACAACCAAACGGAATCAATTGCGTACTACAAGAAAACAATAAATACAAAAACAATAGTTACGGCGGTAATCAGACGAGGACGAAGTGAGACGCCAAAGACACATAAGGGTGGGAATTTCCAACTGTTTATTCACTAGAACCCACGGAAATTTATACAAGAAGCCTAAGAGAAAAGTAATCACAGTAGAGATAGGCTGGGGAGATAGGAACTAGCACTGCTCGTAGGTCAGGGATCTGCACCGAATTATCATGGCAGGTACATGTGAGTACGCGTCCATTACAGGCGTAATCCAAGCATCCAACGAAATGTGGCTGCTGCACGTTCTAATCTTAGCGGCGATTTCAGGCTTACAGACTACAGATTCACTTCGTCCTCGTCTACTAAGCGTCATAACCTTTGTTTTTGAGTCATTACCGACTAGCTCACAAACAAGCTCTGTTAAAAGTATACAAATACGGGAAGTTGGCAAGAATAGGAAGTAATGAACAGAACTAATCAAAACTGAATAATATATGCAAATGAGCGAGTAAATGAGCAAAGGCATAACAAAGTGTCACATATGCAATCAATAGAAATTGAACACTAATAAATCACATGGCATGAAGTAATTTATGAACATCAATAAGAATACACGAAATTCACTGGAGAGGAGAAAGAAGTAACGACAGCGATCGTCATATAAATCGACTGGTCATAAAGAGGCGAACTGAATGTTTGAAAATAATTAATGAGGACGACGTCTTAGCCTCCGACTGTAGATTATTCCACACTTTGATCGCAGCGAAGCTCACGGTATTTTGTCCATTATCAGTGCGAGCCCTAGGCAGTAAAATATTATTGTTCTGGGAAAAACGTGTATTATTAGAGCTAGTCGTAAATTTCTTCCCTATTTCATTCAACCCAATGTTACGAAGAGGAAGCCCGATGCACAAATGTATTTACAACTATTTACACGAGGAAAAGTTTCATGGCAAAAAGCTAATCGCGCCGGCTGGTACAAAGGTCGCAGCTCCAGGACGCAGTCTATGAGTTCCTCTTCATCTCCCTGTTGCACGCACAGTCCGGTCCAAATGCAGCGTAACAATATTAAGGAAGACTTGAATTATGCACGATGCGGTAGGCCATAATGGAGAAATTAAAGAAAATAATATTAGAAATAGGAGGGATATTTAATAAGGAAAATAGTGGAGCAGAACTATCGTGATATGTGCTGTTGGTTATAATACGAAGTGACCGTTTTTGAATATGTTATAGCGGGCATGAGCAAGTTTTAAATGTTAGGTCTCAAGACCCGATACAATAGGTCATACGACTATGATTGAACGCAAAATAGTGAGAAGTTAGAGTAGGGAGTGCGAAATATTGACGAGCATTGAGAACACTTATGCCATCGGCGCTTTGCCTTTCTATTTGATTAAACTGCACATTAAAGTTTAAAAAAAAGTAAAGTTCGACACCAAGAAACGTCCATCAATTAGATGGGAATATTGCATAGTTATTGACATACACAGGGAGAAAGTTATACCTTTCTATTAGACCTAGAACTGAAAATAAGAATATTTGTCTAAGGTGGAAAATAACATGCTCATTTTATGGCACGAAATAGTAACACTCTGCAGATCACTGTTTAGTTGGGAAGTTAAGGCTGGAATGGAGTCATTTGAAGTGGAATTGGTGTCATCAGCGTAGAGTAAGGATTCCGGGTGTAGTGACAAAAGATTTGATAGGTCATTATTGTCGATGAGGAATAGAACAGGGCCTAATATAGAGCTTTAGGAGATCCCTGTGTTGATTGTCTTGGTGTGTCATAAAGCACGCCTGAAATAGATACACTCTGAGTACGATTAAGTAAGTAGTTAGAAATTAGTTCTCGCGGAGGGACAGTTATAGCATAAGAAGAGAGTTTGTACGAAAGAATATAATGATTGATCGATTCAAAAGGTTAATTGAAGTCAGTGAAGACTGATCCACGGAACTTGCCTCGTCAGTTGTGTATCTGATGTTTTCAGCGAGGGCCGCGAACGCGAGAATAATGAACGCCCCTGACAAAATCCAAACAGTAGCTTGAATTTGTTAACGTTGTTTGCAAGACGTTTGAAAAATAGCCTTTCAACAAGCTTATTAAAAATGAATAATATAGATGAGCCTATAATTAATGATGAGTGATACATTCCCTTTCTTATAAATAGGTATTCTCTTGCTTTTCTTTAGTTCAGAAGAAAAATAAAGTGCTTAAAGAATAAATTGACAATATGAGCAAAGATAGGAGCGATGACATCAACAGTGTCCTTTATTTGCCTAGCTGCTATGTACTGCGGGTATGTACTGTGAAGATCGTACTGCGAACCTCAGTGGGGGTGGTTGGGAAAAGATAAAAAGATTCTAAAGGAACGACGGCTGTCACTAGAGTAAGAGTGCCCGAACTGTGTTGTGAGGCTAGAAAAATATCGGTTGAAGGCATTCGAAATGGTATCAGAAATGCGAAAGGTGTTTCCATTATGGCAGATTTCAGTGATACCAGTTATATAGCTAGTTTTATTTAAAGATGTATTAAGACTACACCACTGCTTTCCTGTATTCTTACCGGCTTGAATTATTACTTGTTCATAATAATGCAGTTTCGTTTTTACTAATAGTAGGGTGAACATATTGCTATATTTTTGCATCGCTCTTCTAAAGACAAAATAAAAGGCTTTTTCTTCGGTTTTCTTTACAGTTTGCCTTTTTTCGTGAATAGAAAGACCTGGAGTTAGACGTGGGTTTATAGGAGATGAATGTTTCCTTTGGCACAAAACATTAGCGCTTGAAGAAGTTATAGCATGGAATATGAGCGAAAAAAATTCACTGTAGGCAGCCTCAGGGTCGATGCAGGCAATGACGTTAGACCAGTTTATTGCATATATTGAATCAGCAAACTTTTTTTTTTGTCAAAGACCGATTTGAAGAACCAAGCATTCAAACGAATGGCTATGCGTTGAAAACGAAGCGCTACGGTGAAGTGGTCAGTTATATCAGTACGAATGATAAAAGCCTCAGGAGGAGTAAGTAAATTTGTGAAAGCACAATAAATTAGAGTACCAGAAATGTTGACAGTACAGAGAGTTAGTTGGTTCGAGAGCGAATCAAGACCAAATCCAAGAAGAATATTTTCTTAAAGATTGCCTACATTTACAAGAATATCAACATTGTAATAATCCACAAAAAAGGGAGACGTTAAAGAATTGAAAAATTTTCGGCCCATTGGCTTATGCCCAGTGTTATATAAAACATTCACCAAGGTAATTTGCAATAGAATAAGGGCAACATTGGAGTTCATCCAACTAAGGGAAGAGGCTGGCTTCAGGAAGGGATACTTGCTAAAAACCATCGTTCTGCGGTAGTTGAAGGGACCCTGAAACGATTTTGACGATTTTCTACAAATGTACTGAGTCGTTAGAGTCGGTCCTTTTCATCAATAACTGATACATCTAAGTGCTCCGCGCAAAGCGTGTAATTTATTATAAGTTTTTAAATGTGCACATCACTGCCGATCGCAACACACTGCTCGGGGGAATTTTAAGCCGCCCCTACCCATATGACGGAAATCCCCCATATGACGTTAGTGGGGCGAGCTATCCGATTGGCTGACCAGAACGCGCGATCGATAATTTTTCCAACTTTATGGTAAACAAATGATGCTCTTATATGTTGGAATGTTAGTCAATTTGTTTTTATAAAAAGAAACTAACGTAATGACAATGCAGAAGAACAATTTTTCAGTGCACTTAAGCACTTCCAGCACACAGCAAGTGTCGTCTGCTTGTGTTATAACATGCTCCGTCTTGACGATAGCTCCGCCGTCAGTGTCGGTCTGTCTTTTAGTGAGCACTATGATTCGACTTTGTTGCGTTGTGGACTGCAAACGTAGCGACTGGCAATATGTCAAGCTGCGACATCTTGTCCCTCTGCAAGCCAGTACTCGAGGTGACTGGCTGCAGCGCATCGGACTGCCACTATCCGATCGGCACCAGGATTTGAGCGAGTGCGTTCGTAACTTTACACCGGAAGATTACAAATGCAATAGCGTTTCGCGAGTCCGGTATTAGGGCAAACGCAAGCGCAAGGGGACAGGGCCTGGCCGTGCCCCCTTGCGTGTCGTTTCAGGGGATGAACAGAAGCGCAAATGTGAACGGTTTGCACTGTGCAGCCACCTGGTGGCACAGCGCTCAACCACACACAGTATCAGTAACAAAATGTATTCTTCTTTGCTGCTGGTGTAAATATTTCGCAGGGCTGTAATCGTTAACACGTTGTTCTTGTAAAGGTTTAAAATGTTTTACAGTTGGTTAGAGCCGTATTAGCTCTTTCTTTGGCTGGTTAAGCTCTGCGCCAACGGGTGGCTGGACCGTGGATACCGATCAGGCAGCTCACGTACGTCTACGCTAAAGTTCCTTCATCAGCTTGAGTTTATGCCTCCACCGTTCCGTCGAAACGTTCAGCTAGTGTGTGGTTACCGGAATACCAGACACGTTCGGCGCTGCGACAGAATGCTCGCAACGCACGCTGCTTCGATAGCTCTCGCTTGGGGTCGACGTCCGAGCGGCCAGCGGAGCGGTTTCGCGCGGGCGGGGGCGGGCTCCAAAACAAACGGAAGTTGACGATGTGACATCGCATCGTGACGCAGAACCAGTGAAGGCGGAGCTTCGCCCCGATCGCTCGGCGAACAAGTTGAGGAGGAAAAGCATGGCTAGGCAGGAGGGTAACTTGTAATCGCTTGTAGCTCCATTATTACGTAACTCTTCACCTAAATTGTGGTGCAAATGTTCTATTTAAGGTGCACCCTACGCATCTACAAAATTTGTCCGAACCGTTTCAGGGGCCCTTTAATGTGCGAGATGCAAAAACCACTCTGAATAATTCTTTTCTGTACTTTTGCTGAAGGACTGCTCCCAACCAAACTTCGCATGCATCAACTGTTACAACGATAGGTAGATGCGGGTGAAACAAGCGCGCCACAGGGCGCGAAGCAAGTACTTCCTTAATAGATTAGAAACTGTATTCATATCCTGATCCCTTACAAAAGCTTGTCCTTACCGTAAAAGTTTCCTTAATGATTCCACCATGCGAGCATATTGCGGGATAAATCTTGCATAATATCCCGTGAGGCTCAGAAATGAATGCAGTGTCTTCTTGCCATTTGGCAGTGGAGCCTCAACAATTGCATTGATTTTGTTATCCATGGGCGAAATGCCGCTTGTAGAAATTTTATGTCCTAGGAAGGTTTGTTCTGGGACACTGAAGACACACTTAAGGTTCAACTGCATGCCAGCCTGACTTATTTGAGAAAGGACAAGTTGCAAGTTTCTACCGTGGTCACATTGAGTGTCACCCCAAACAAGAACATCAAGATAACATATATAATGTACCGGGACAGCCTTTTACGACAGATGACATGGTCTGATGAAAAGCGAATGCCGAAGATGCCAAACCGAAACACACTCGCTTAAAGCGGGAGAGGCCATCATTAGTAATAAAAGTAGTAAGCTCACGGCTTTTCTCGGATAGATGAACCTTATAAAATGCGCATTGTAAATCACTGAAGAGAGTGACATCAGCAAGTCGATGCAACGCTTTATCAGCTCTCGGTACGGAAAAGCGTTGACCGCGGTCGCCTTGTCGGGTTCCCGGAGAATGACGCAAAGTCGAATGGAATTGTCCTTTTTCTGAACCATATGGAGTGGAGAAATTCACTCGGACGCTAAGACGCGTTCAATGATATCAGCTATTTCCAGTCGATGCCGGTCAGCTGAAACTTGCTCACGGAGTACGAGAGGTAGAGGACGAAGTTTTGCAGAGACTGGTTGCACAGAACCTTCTAGGCGAACTTCATGGATGAAGCTTTTTAAAAGTCCCACTCGTCCTGAGAACAGCTGACAGAATTGCGCTGGAGCATTTTGCAGTAGAGACGATGACTTGACACCTGGGTCAGCCAGAATTGCTGACGCTTGGTGACAAATGAGTGAAGATCCTCTAATATCGATGTGCAGGGCTTCAATGACGTCTAGGATCAGAAGTACCCTGGCCAACGACGTGGTTCGTACCTACTACAGACGTATTGTGGTACTTCACTACCACAAAGAAAAGTCCGAAGGCATTATTTCTTGCTGATATTAATTCTTGAGTCGGAGACTCGAACCGGACAGAGGAAAAACATTGAAATGCTCTTCGTACGGGGCGTTTTCCATCAAGGAGACCACAGCTCTCTTATCGACGAACCCCTTGAGCAAAGTAATTCCAATGACGACTTCGGCGTAAATTATTGCTGTGTTGGGCTGCTGAGCACGAGGTCGCGGGATCGAATCCCGGCCACGGCGGCCGCATTTCGATGGGGGCGAAATGCGAAAACACCCGTGTGCTTAGATTTAGGTGCACGTTAAAGAACCCCAGGTGGTCAAAATTTCCGGAGTCCTCCACTACGGCGTGCCTCATAATCAGAAAGTGGTTTTGGCACGTAAAACACCAAATATTATTATTATTATTATTATTATTATTATTAAATTATTGCCAGACGAGAATTCGGTGCTTGTATTGTTAGCAGAGAAGAGACTATACTTGCTGATTCTGTTTCAGCAGAAGTAGAAACGAAGTGAGCTCGTGCAGGAGAAGCTTGATGCGGTTGGGTTCCGTGAACGGCAAGCTGTAGCGTACTGTCCCTGTTTCTTGCACGCGCGGAGGTAACGCGCTTGTTCAGAATGCCTGGATTGGATGCTGTGTGCTCAGTTGAGCCACACCGGTAAGAATGTACTGTGGCGTCTTTGCGAAATTCTTACCGGGCTCCTTGTCAGCCGGCTTCGCCAGATCGCGGCTTCCCGCCATGTTGCCGGGAACCATATTGAACCCGTTGGGTCGACGAAGAAGGTTGGCGAGGACCGCCATATTGACCACCCGGATTAGGAAGGCGACGGTTAGCGACGCGATCTTGCCGCTTCAAGGAAACGCGTTGCACGGGAAAACCGTTGAAAACCAAATGTTCTTTGTGAATTTACTCGACGCTCCTTCCAATTTCTTCGGCCTTTCGCGTATTCTTCTAGGCGTCGCGACGTCTGGAGGATCTGGTCTCGCAGCTGCCAACCGAGGTAGCCCGGTAACGAACTCTTAGAAACTCTCTCCTGGCTGCTGTCTGCGATCCCCTAAGATAATGCCGTGTACCAGGCAGTTGGAAGCATCTTCATAATGCTTGCCAAAGATGCACAAGATGTGTTGAAAAGATATAGTTGCTGGGTCCGCTTGCGACGCGAGGTTGTAAAACGAACCCATCCCCTTTAAGCCTAAGTTGGCTAGTAGAAGAGCCTTCTTTCTGTCCTCCAGTAACGCCTAGCCTTCGCTCGCCACAAGGAACGTTTGAAAAGATCGTTTCCACGTCAGCCAACGTACTGTAGGAGTACTGTTCGAAGCAAGGAATGGTGGCGGATGAGATGCGAACGCGATGCTGGGAGCGCTAAAAAAACAGGCAAAAAAAGTTGCCGTCGGCGAATGAGGAATAGTAGCAGAAGACAAAGCTTTTTCTATGCTGTAAGCAGAGTAGAAGTAGCAGCAGAAGCAATTAGTAGCAGGAGATTTGTTTACCTCGTCGCCAGAATGTTGTAGTGCCTTGACGGTGTGGCCGGACGCGCAACCTACGGAATGAGGCCTAACGTCCGGGGTGCAAAGCATCGCAGAAAGAAAGAGACGACTTCTTCCGATAGGGACCAGCAAATAGTGCGTTTATTTCTACAAGGGGAAAAGGTACACTACGGGGACTACTTACAAGATTGGGCGCGGCGTGGCGCTAGTGGCGTGGCACTACTTCGAAAGCAAAAGGGAAGATATTAGACTCGGCTAGGTCGCTCTGGTCAGTGTTGACGCTGTAGATGTCTTCACGACTAGGGCTTGCAGGGCTTCACGGCTTGCATAGAGTTGGCGATACCCCCCCCCCCCCTCAAAAAAAAAAGAACACCTCAAACACATCTCAGGTTGTAGACACGGGGATGAACCAGAAAGTGGCATAACTGCGAGTGACGTAATCTAACTTTTGAAAATGTACACTGATGAAAAACGCCTGCTGGAAAAACGTAAATAAGTATGCGTGTGAATATATAAAATGAACTTATAATCAAGACAGCTTTTACTTTCCGTAAACACCTGAATGGACTCCTGGGCTGAAAGGTGCAATCAGCAGCTTGAGACAGACGAAGAAGCCTTGGCTCGTAACAACAGCCAGAAAAGTGTTGCATCTGAAATAATTACCTCATAAAGTGCACATTCATAAACAAATGAGCACAATACTTTATCAGATTAATTTGCACAATAATTAACAAAGTAACCTTAGAAAAGTAATGAATGCATGACTGATTCACTAGTTGAAAAAAAGACTTTATGGTTACATGCAAAATACACTGGTTACGAAATAAAATTATGTGCAATTATAACATACAAATATAGTATACTGAAGCTGCTGAAAAATTACGTCTAACGCCGGAGGCAAAATGCAAAGGTTTCTAAAGAAGTGCGTCAAACGGGGGGGGGGGGGGAGGCATACACTTGGACTATGTCAACTTAGAGTGTGCCAAAATGAAATGTAAATGAAAAATTATTTTAAAACGAAGTAAATATTTAAGGATGCAAGAACAAATCACATTTCATAAGCGTATAGCTGACTTTATTAGTTTGCCTATTGTTTTAACTTCATCAAAGCTTGTGCTTGCCTGCGCATTCCGTTGGGATGCTTGGATCTGTTTTTTTAAATGTTTGAAGATACTACACCTTAATAAACAAAAACTTGACAGCCTAGATCGAACATCTAATTATTGTTCTATTTTGTCAGGTAGGCTGAAGGAATCTGCATTCAAATGCTTGAGCCAAAAAAATCAGCTGTATTTAACAGCGAATAAATACTGAATGCTTCGACCATCCCATGGATATTTCGCTCCACATTCGTGACACGTGCGACATCTGAAGAAGCGCGGACTTATATTCTACCTTTTCAAGAAACACTATGAATAAAGCAATGGCAAGTGAGAGGTCGCGCATGCAGTTCCCGACCACGGTGGCCGCATTTTGATGGGAGCACATGGGCAAAACGCCCACGTGCTTAGATTTAGGTGGACGTAAAGATCACAAGGTCGCCATAATTAAACCGGTGTCCCCGAGAACGGCATGCCTGATATTGATATCGTGGTTTAGACACTTAAAACACCAGAAATATTTATTTTTAACCTAAAGTGCAAACAGAATTCACCTTTTCTAAAAGTGTACCAGCCATACACACTTGATTCTGTATGAGAACGGCGGAAAAACCTGCAGCAAACTATGTCTGAGCTTCGCATGTGAACAGTGATGATAAATATGACTTCCACGACTGCAACTGGTGACCCCAGAGGTTAAGTATCGACAGCTGGGCTAGTTGGTTGCGATGAGCATTATGAAACATCGTTCCAGCGCACAATTGAACACGGAAGGGAAGAGAGAGACAACACGAACGCCGGACTTCAACTGAACTTGAAGTCCGGCGTTCATGTCTTTCTCTTCTCAAGTTGAAGTCCAGCGTTCGTGTTGTCTTTCTCTTCTCGTCCGTGTTCAATTGTGCGCTGGAACGATGTTTCATAATGACCGCTGAGGCCCTGAATTGCTCAAGTCGACGGCAAGCTAAGTTTTATATCCTTAGGTAACCAAGCTTTACAGTCCTACGTAAATGCAATAAAAGAAGTTTTAGATCAGCGCCTCGTGAGTGTTTTTGTGAGTTTTTCTCTCCTGCTCATTAATGAATCTCTTTCAGATGAAACAACTCTTGTAAAATGAAGGAAATGGCAAAGTGTGACCATATTACAGACAGGTAACCAGGATGGAAAGAGAACACCGAAACGTTGTTTTTCTTGCATGTCCTTCCCAACCATAGCCGGGAGGGTTGTTCAAGAAATGTATTGTTTATGAAGGACCGGACAAGTGGGCAAGTTCGCATGCGCTCACGGCTGCGACAGCGTGACATGAGGACAACTAGAACGAGGAGGCGTCACAAGGCGCCGACTATTCACGGAAGTTTATTCCAGGGCATATTGAAGATTACGTACTGCTCGTTACTTACCAATAAGCTTCAATTGATAGTCAGTTACTTGTGGCATACTCTCCTTCCTCTTTGTCTTTTATCTCGCTGGTGCATCCACAATGACCTTTATGCAGCCGCGCTCCAGTGTAGCTTCGTTTTGTACGTTCTACTTGCAGATGCAAGGAGGATCCCTTGTCACCCTTCGGGAACGCATCCAGGACTGCTTGGTCAGCATGGACCTGCTCGACAAATCTGCAAGCTTCCCTGCCGCTCTCGCACCAGGCTTGAAACGCCGTCTCTGCGTTGCCATTGCACTTGTGACAGAGGCGCACGTAATTAGATCTCATATGACGTCTCATCCCCAGTATTCTGATACAGAAAGACGGCTACCGAATTGTCTTGAGGGTGAATAATTGCATTTAGGATCATCTGAAGCGCTGTTTTGCGCTATCCGACGTTGATAATACTTGGCAGTTCGTGGTTAGCAACGTGTAAAATTATACCCCTGTGTTTTAGAATCAATTAAGCTTGTTATGGTTAAATGCTTTTGCTCATACATAAATCAAAGGAGTACATTTTCAGGAAGAGAAACAAACATAAGAACTGTCGGAGGGCCTCCTATCAGAATTAGATAAAGCAAATAATCAGTAAGCACAGGCAAAGAATGAACTAGCGTTACAAAACAGTACATGTTAAAATTACATAGGCAAGAACATCAACTATAACGTAGATATTTGAAGACGCTGATAATTAAGCCAATTAGGCGAAAAATGAAAGTATGTTTTCAAAGAACGTACTAAATCTGCTTAACAGCAACATTTTTTAATGGATCTGTAGATGGATTTAGAAGAAAATAGCAATTAAAAAGGTTGTTTGTTTCCCTTAATCTGCAGTGACGTTCGGCATAAGAAATTTAAATAAGGAAACATGCATATTTGCATTTTTATTAGTACATCGATGAACACAAAAAGTGTCAATGGCTAAATGAATGAGGGTGACTTTAAACAATGAAACCGCCAAAATAAATTTATTTATGAAAACGACAGTTAGCCAACCCAGTTGAAGGAACAGGGGCTCTGATGAAAGATGTGCTGTAGAAAAGCTTATTGTTAGTGCCTATATCAAGATACTCATTGGGCGAGATATATTTATATACTGTGTACTTTCCCAAGGAGTAATACATACGTAATGTGCGTATGAACGAATCTGCAGGGAAGTGAGAAAACTGTAGTAGTGCTGAAAACTAAATGAACTTTAATTAGGGTGGTTATGCCGAAACGAGATTCGTAATAACAGTCAACGTGAGCGAACAAATTTACATTCGAATCTACAATGGCTCCTAAGAACCTTACACAAACTACTTGCTTAATTTAAGCGTTACTTAGCAGTAACCGTAAATAAGGTGTCACATCCTCGCAAAACATTGAAATCTCTAAATTGAGACTCAGCTAGGAATACACGTTTTACTTTATCTAATAGGTAAGTGGCATTTCTGGCTGATACTACAGTCTTCGTATCGTGGGCGTGAAGAAAATACTTTGTTTTATTTATTATTTGGGGAGATGGATTACGTGAAAAAAAGAGCGCACCAAAAATGGATCCCTGTTGCACATGTTTGGAAGCCATTTTAGGCAAGAAATGCTTTTAGCTCCCATTATCAGTGACCCTTAAGGGACCTTCAGCCAAAAGCCAGAGCCATAATCCGGCCACACCGAGGAGCACATCCGCACATTGTTGGGAGAAGAAAACGAAAAGAAGCTCACCCGGGCTACCAGTCAGAACTAAAGAAAAATGGGGTCTCAGGCCCCCAGATTTTTGTACAGGACCGCATTACATACGCTAGTTACTGCCAAAGAAGTTGCAAAAGATATAGCTTTCGAGTTCATCGTGTGTTTACTCACAATGTCACTCAAGCTGTAGCTTCTAGTACGCTGAAGTTTAATTTGTCGTTTCCAATAGCGACGTTCAAAAGGCAGATACAGGGCACCATACACATTGTCGTCTTTGGTGCTGCAACAAGGTTGCCCGTGCTCTTTTCAACGTCAGCGGTCCGTGAGTTCCGCAGCGCGGGTTTCGTGCCGGCTCGAAAGGTGGTGCCACGCTGCCTGACTAAGCCGGCAGCATCCGGAGGGCCGCGCATGGCTGTTTGGCAGAGACGAAGCTTACAATGAGGTTCAGTTCAGTACCGGTTCGTGTGCACTATGGTGGTGTGTGACGCTTCTAACATGCACTATACCCATTATGAGATTGTGGCTAGTGTCACCTCCAACCAATCTACTTTGCCGGTAGCAATTTCATGCTTACATCCACTCTCGGTTACGGAAGGGCCATATATATCTTATTGGAAATGACGTCATCAATGACAACAATTTGATATCCACCAGAAAGGCGGTTCCTAAATGTTCTAAAAGTAGGCAAGTAATGGCATACCTGGCCAGCTTAGGAAAAAATAAATATTAGGCAAGGGTGCACTAGGCAGAACCCGAAAAGAGGTAGTAGAGGCAACGAAAGGTCGCCTCTAAAAAGGCTCTCATCAACGTTGTTACGTTATGAAATCTTACTTGTGGACAAGTATTTATTATCCATTGTATTTCAAGCACAAAACATAACACGTTTTCTGTTTCTTTACCTTTGTCGACAGATCTTGTTTCTTGACGAGCCGATGACAGGCTTGGACACAGACACCCGAAGGAACATCTGGAACGTCATCGCGAGCGCCTCCCGCAGGCTCACCGTTGTCCTTTCTTCCCACGAAATGACCGAGGCGGACTGTCTTGCTGACCGAATAATTTTACTCTCGCACGGAGAAGTTATTTGTGATGGTACTCCGGCATACTTGAAGAACGCGTGCAGTAAGTTTTTAAGACGTATTGAACCGCCAGACTTTACTAAGGGTGGGAAAAAAATGCAGTTTCACACAGCAATACCATCTTCAGCAAGCCCTAGCCATGACAAATACGTTAATGATGACGGTCGCTCTAAGTTTTGTGGTCATCACAATGCCCAATTCTGCAACCAGACAAGCAGGAACTATAAATTAATCGGGCTTCCAGTCCTGCCTGTGTAACGATAGTAAAATATCTTGGCTACATAGGAACCATTATCCAGGCAACCAGGCAGCGTGTACAGGAAAGAATAAGTGGCACAAGTGGTGAACAGAGTTTTGCTTGTCCGAAATAGCCTACCAAGTTCTGTCAAGTATTCCAATACAAAGATCGAGCTTACGGAATTAGGTAAACATGGGTTTAGGAGGAGTAAGCTCGAATGAGTGCAATATCTATAAACTGTACTATCTATAAACCCACAGGAGTCGAAAGGTCTTTATTAAAGACGGCTGTCGTTCCCGCTCGCGGATCTTCCTGGTGACACGCTGCATTTTAGCCGAGAGAGCGATCGCTCTTCAAGGAAAAAATGCGCATTTCGGGTCTTACATTCACAATTAAGCGTACAACTCGTTGTTGGATATTGGGCGACAAGGTTTAGCGCTTCAAAATATTAACTATAATCGGAATGTAAGCCTTCATAACGTAAAGCTGGATTAGTTGGATAAGTCGCTGGCTCACTCTACTGCACGCTGAGCGGTTAGTGCAGCGTCCGTCAGTAATGCCATCAGCGTAGGAATGGAACGCAGGAGTTGACCTCTAGAAAGTCTAGTGCGCCTTTGTGCTAAGGACCACCTTGAATTCATGTACTAAAATTAGCATGCCGGCCACACTGCTAAGGCCACAGCGTCTGAGCAAGTGCTCCCAGATATAGGGCCGTGTGTCATGGGTAGGTTCAGTACAGTTCAGTTTGTTGCCTTAAAAGCCCCCCGTAGAGGCATTACATAAGGGGTGCGTTTTTGTAAAACAGCGAAGAAAACATTGCGACAGATGATCATTTGACAAAATGGTCTGTTATATGTTCTATGAACGAACATGGACAAGTGGTAGTAGCGATGTTGGCGGGAAGGCCTTCCTAGTCTGGTGGTGGTTCGGAAGAAAAAGGAGGCAGCGAAGCCGATTCTCCGAGCCCGTGGGCGCGCTACCTGAAGTGGATGGTTGGTGCAATGAGATATGTGTGCTGCTGCTGTGGTGTAAAGCTTTTGATTAAGAGAAGAAACGAAGAACTTGTAGTACAGGGAAAAACTGGAAATGGCACGTCGACATGAAAGCATTGATAAGCCGGATTCCAATTTCAGAGATTAAACGCTGATGTCATAGGAGTATGAGGTATGAATGAATCTATCAGCGTGAGTTTAAACCGATTCTAATGCGTTGTTGAGATATGCTCGATGTGTGTGCCAGATGGCTTACTCGTATTCTAGTTTCGGCCTAACAAGAGACTTATAAGCTATGTAGCAATTTTACAGCTGGCGGGTCGTTCCGTAGATTCCGTTTTCCGTAGATTCCGTAGACAGGCAGTAGACAGTAGGTGGCACGCATTGGTGCCTTCTGCAAGGGTCGCACAGTCGGATCACGTGCTCAATAAAGCCATTCATCTTTCGTGTGAGCGGCGTATTCCTTTAGTTTAGATATATTGCTAAACAGCAGGATCTTAAGCAGCGTAACTCCGGACACACGAAACTGTGGCAGAGCAGCGCTCTGCCTTTTGGCTCTTTTCTGTGTCAAGCGTCGCGGTGCTCAATATCCGGATGTGGAACTTTCAAGTAGCATCAAGGGGTTAGGTATACCCCCCCCCCCCCCCCCAAGCCAGGTCCGTCCTCACAAGAACTTCCTCGAACCTTGTAACAGCGAGAGTGAGGGAAATGGCCTACGGGAATATAGCAATTAACATCTGTGTCACATCGGAGGGACTTCTTAAGGGCTATGAGGTTTGAAATTCAGTACGGCGCAAGAGGTATTTGCGCCATCTATAGGAGACCTGTTTGCGCGTCCAAATAGTGGCGGATGCTATAGGTCTTGCTTTTATGCAGTAGAGACAGATGCGTATGTCAAAGCCTATTAAATGGAAAAATTTCCAGGTATGCTCTCTATACTCGCGCCAGAATCATTAGTTTAGAAGGATCATTACGACAAAGAAAAAGGGGAGAGAGCCAATCCTCTAAGGGGATTTTTGCACCCGCTTAGAATAGAAATGGTACTCCTGCTTGTGGGATTCTCGTATAGAGGGTGTTTCAGCGAACAGTTTCCAAATTTTTTAATGGTTCCCTGTGGCAGATAGCTCAATTTTAGTTTATGCGTTGGTCTACTCGAACCGGCGGACACTACGTGCACAAAAAACGGAAATGCAAAATCGACTAATTAACAAAAATTCATTAATTACATTTTAGCTAATCATCTTACCACCCACATTGCACTTTAAAAATTCAAGCAGTACACTTCGCAAGGCGGATCCACTTAGAACGAATTCCCGGGACGACACCAGTTTCGAGTTAACAATTCCGGAACTTTGCGGAGAAATGCATTGGCGTTCCAGTGACTAGCGTGCTCCGGTGCAAGAAACGACGTTTTTTTAAACAAATTAAGTGGAACGCAATGCATTTCTTCGTAAAGTTCGGGAATTTATATCTACAAACTGGTGTCACCTTGAAAATTCGTTCCAGCTGGATCTGCTTTGCGAACTCCACGGCTAGAATTTGTAATGCAAAAGGAAAGTTGGGCGAGTTGGTACGGTAACAAGATCGATTGTAGCGCGAAATGACACAGAGACTAGAAGCAAATTGCAATATGTGCCATAATGTAATTACTTAACAACTTAATTAGTGAATGTTTAGTAGTTGATCGTGCAGCTGATTTTATTGTTCAAGTATTGTCCGCCGCTTCGAGTGGACCAGCTCATGAATTAGAATTGTGTTATCTGCCACAGGCAACCTTTAAAAACACCCTGTGTGTGTATATATATATATATATATATATATATATATATATATATATATATATATATATATATATATTGATTTTATTGTTCAAGTATTGTCCGTCCGCCGCTTCGAGTGGACCAGCTCATGAATTAGAATTGTGTTATCTGCCACAGGCAACTTTTAAAAACACCCTGTGTGTGTATATATATATATATATATATATATACATACGCACTCCGCAAAGTTCGCAAATTGTTAACTCGAGACTGGTGTCGTCCCGGGAATTCGTCCTCAGTGGACCGCCTTGCGAAGTGCAGTGCTTGAGTTGTTAAATTGCAATGTGGGTCGTAATATAATTAGCTAAAATGTAATTAATGACTTATATATATATATATATATATATATATATATATATATATATATATATATATATATATATATATATATAATTGAGGCTCAGGCAAGCACGCTGGCAGTACGACGTACGTTGAGTTAGCAGGGTATCTTTCACTGACGTTTCGACTGGTAGCCTTTGTCAAAGTCTCTGACAAAGGCTGGTCCACCAGCCGAGACGTCATTCAACTATACTGTGCTAATTCAACGTACGTCGTACTGTTTTTCTTCATTGTATATATATATATATATATATATATATATATATATATATATATATATATATATATATATATATGTTGTACGAGGCGGTGCAGGAGCGAACAATGATCAGAGGACTGACGAAGGTGACGATCACCGATAGTCGTGCGCACGGGCTCTTCTTGGCCGCCTGTCTACTGCCCGTTGTATATATCCTGTAAATATATTGTCAATCGTCTTTCCTACCCGTGACACTTAAGTGGAGAATGCGGGTTTTTCAAGTTTCAGGATGGATATACGCAGCGGACGCTCTATGGCGGCATCTACAATGCCGCCATGGAGCACAATGCCTCGAGCAGGTCACCAACCGTGCCTCAACCATGCGTCGCCAACCGCCCCGTCGTCTTCGTACAACCGCGTGACCCAGGTAGCTTTTCCGGCTCTGACAACGCCAACGTCGAAGATTGACTTCAACTGTAAGAATGGGTGAGCGCTAGCAATAACTGAGAACCTACTCTGGTCTAGCGAACATAATGTTTTACCTGGCGGGCACGGCACAAGTGGGGTTTCTGAACCACGAAAAGGAACTTACGAGATGGGAGGTATGTAAGAAAAGCCCATTAGATGCCGTCGTGCTGCGGAGAAAGAACTTGCATGCCGAGTTCAGACTTGCACCGAATCCTATGCGACGTACATCTAGGCCATGCTCGCGCTTTGTCGCAACGAAGATGACACGATGCCGGAAACGCAAAAGGTTGCACATATCCTCAAATGTCTCGCGGATGATACGTTTACACTTCTGGTTTTTAAGAATTCAACCACAGTGCAAGACGCCATCAATGAATGCCAACGCTATAAAGAAGCAAAATGTCACCGCGTTACTCCAAATACCACACGTCTTCTGAACACGGATGCGACGTCCACCTGCGAGCACCTCCGTCTTCCACCGTTCCGCCAGTTCCTACTGCATCCCACAATATTGTCACGTGGTAGTGACGCTGAAGAAAGCAGCAATACGGTGGAATACAAACTAGCTTTTATGGGCGAACCTGTGCCCACAAAAACAGGCTAGACTTATAGCACAACGATAGCGGCGAACACGGTCGGCGATCATCGGTAATCTGATCAGCTGGTCAAGCGCGTCGGCTTTTATAGAGCAGTCGTCGAATGTTCCAGACTAATCATTCGGACCCGCGTGCCTTCCACAAAGTTCTACACCATTCGCGTCATGTGATGAAATCAGATAACATAAGGTTCGGCGACAACAGACAACGGATAGAAGCATCGATAACTTTCCAGAAACTTCGGATACATGCAGGCGCGTCCCACGCTGTGCGATTACATTTGTTAGGCGGCGAAACGTGGTTGCCCGATAAAGATAAGTACACGTGTCAATATCGTGCGCATCATCCACCGCGAGGTTGAAGCTGCCTCCCCAGTAACCCTTCAAGTACGTAACCCCGACGAATCTGATGGAACCATTTCCCTTATCCAAACCGTTGTGCGTCAATAACTAGCAAACGCAGGATTACAGACGCTTTGGCTGCTTAACGCTCCTGACCTACCAACCGCCCGCCGCACCTGAGTTATACAGACGCCCAACCGTTCGTCTTCGTTGTAACGATTCCGCAGAATGGCGCAATTCGTATGACAGGCCCATCTGCTTCTGTTGTGGACGCGTTGGACACATTTCCCGCCATTGTCGCAGCGCTTGGAACTCGCAGCCTTGGCCGAGCTATCGAAACATCCGACGTCGAGGTGGTATCTCCTAAGTGCCGGTACACAATTACGACGACAGCCCATCGCCATCATCGCCAGCACGATGAAACCACTCCCCTTCGCCATCCCGACACCTGCCCCGCTCACCTCTGCGTCGTCGCTCTCCTTCTCCCGCATAATCCCGCCGCTCATCGGAAAACTGACAGGCACAGCTCTGAGAGGTGAGCCTGCCACGACGACCGGACCCGAAATTCATCTGCTCACGCTACGTGGACATCACAATCTCATCAACGTAGACGTGGACGGTACACCTGTCATCGTACTCATTGACGCTGGCACCCACATATCGGTCATGAGCTCAGACCTCCTTATACGTCTGAATAAATTTCTTGGCCCTGCTCCGATCGCTGTGGTTCGCGTTGCCGATGGTGCGACTCCTGCTGTTGCTGGGTTGTGTACCGCCCGTGTCACTGTCGCCGGACGCCACACTTCGGGTTTCTTTTACGTCTAGGATCGCTGCCATCAGCAATAATCTTAGGACTTGGCTTTCTCTCGGCAAATCCGGCTATTACTGAGTGTTCTGCAGGAGTTATCAAGCTTGCCTTACCTCATGCTGTTGAGCCTCCAGATCATGCGCCGAGTCGGCTGTCTTCCGCTGATTACATTCGTGCGCCACATCTAGCCATGACGTAGATCGACGTCTCTCCTGATCCCCCTCTGGACGATGGCGATTGCATCGTATCGCCTAACGCTACCGTCTTCTGTTCGCAGACTGCCATGTTCCCGCACTCGGTCATCAGTATAAAGGGTAATACCGCATGTCTCCCTATTGTGAATTTTGCACTATGCCCTCAAGTGATACCTCAGGGTAATCTCTATTTCAGCCCTAGCTCCAGCCTCCGACTACCATTTTCCCTCTGAACTGAGCCTGCTGCAGCGCCTCCTTCTGCTATCAATTCGAACACCACGATGTTAGATAACATAATGAAGATTATCGCCACTGAACTTCCGACCAAACACGTACACGCGCTTCCGTGCCTGCTCATTTCGTACCAGGACATTTTTTAACTCAGTTACTGACCACTGGCACAAACGATAGTTGTTAAGTATCGGATTCACACCCGCGATGCGATACCCATAGACCGACGTCCGTATCATTTCTCTTCTGCTGAACGCCAAGTTATACAAAAGGAAGTTGACAAAATGCTTGCCCGTGATATGATCGAACCTTCTTATAGACCACGGGCATCGCCTGTCGTGCTCGTTAGAAAGTAGGGCAACAGCTGGCGCTTCTGTATCGAAACCGGAATCTTAACCAAGTAACAAGAAAAGATGTGTACTCGTTACCTCGGATATATGAAGCCCTTGACTGTCTTAGTGGTTCCGAGTATTTTTCTTCGATGGACCTTCCTTACGGGTATTCGCAGATTGCAGTTCGCGACATGGATCCTGAAAAGATGGCGTTTATTACACCTGATGGGCTCTATCAGTTTAAGGTGATGCCATTCGGGCTACGCAATGCTCCCGCCGCATTCGAACGTATGATGGACGCCCCACTTCACAGCTTAAAGTTGTCAATCTGGATGTGCTACCTCGACGATGTCATTCCCTTTTCACGGACTTTTGACACACACTTCGAGTGCCTCTCGGCATTTGTTCAGTGTTCCGCAAGGCAAGACGTCAGCTTAATTAGAGGAAATGTCACTTCGGCCGCCGGCAACTTACGGTGCTCGGACACCTCGTCGACTCTTCCGGTGTTCGTCCCGATCCGGAGAAAGTTCGCGCGGTCAAGGATTTCCCTGTGTCCGCCTGCGCAACCGACGCTTGCAACTTGTAGGCTTCTGCTCCTAATTCCGCAGATTCGAGCGAAATTTTACGAACACCGCACGCACTCTAAAGGCACTGCTTAAGAAAGACGCGACTTTTGTCTGGGATCCCGACCAAGCTAGTGCATGTGCTGAGCTGACGATGGGACTCACGTCACTACGGATTCTCGGCCAATTTGACGTGTTCGCCCCGACGAATATTCGCACCGACGCCAGCGGCCGCGGTATCAGCACTGTTTTGGCACAAAGACAGCATGGTTCCGACCGTGCCATTGCCTACGTTAGCCGTCTCTGTAACCAGCCGAACGCAATTACTGGATTACCGAATGTCAATGCCTCGCCCTCGTTTGCGTAGTAGGTAAGTTTCGCCCCTACCTCTAAGGCGGCCTTTCACAGTTATCACTGATCACTACGCCCTATGCTGGGTTTCGTCTTTAATAGATCCAGCTGCACGTCCCGGTCGTTGGGCTCGACGGCTCCAAGAGTACTCTTACACAGTGGTGTACAAGACAGGCCGACTCCATGATGATGCTGATTGCTTGTCACGTTAGCCAGTAGACTCATCAGACCAGCCTGAGACAGGCGAGTCAACTTGCCTCCTCGCGCTTACCGCGTTTGGTGACATCGCCGATGAACAACCACGCGATCCTTACGTGAGAGACATGATTCTCAGCCTGACGAACCTGTCAACTTCAGCTTCTTCGGGTATGTTTATGCTGCAAGGTGGTATACTGTACACTTACAACATGCGCACTGATGGCCCTGAACTACTCCTGGTCGTTTAGAATCATATGCGTGAGACTGTGCTCGCACAGTTGCATGATGTCCCAACCGCTGGTCATCGGGGAGTCTCAGAGACAATTGACCTTGTTCGGCGTAGTTTCTTCTGGCCCGATATTTACCGTTTCGTTTGCCGTTACGTCGACTCCTGTAAATCCTGTCAGCAACGCAACAAAACCACCAACTATAACATCTGGCCGTATTCAGCCCATTCAAACAGCAACTTCGCCATTCTTTCGAATTGGTCTTAATCCCCTTAGCCCTTCTCCTCTATCGCTTAGTGAGAAGAAGTGGGTAGCAGTTCCTGCGGACTACACCACCCAGTAAGCGATCACGGGGGCTCTCCCTACCAGTTGCGCGACCCACGTTACTGACTTCCTTCTCGACGCAGTGATACTTCACCACAGCGCTCCCCAACAACTCGTCACCGACCGGGGCCGCTACTGTCTCACACAGGTTGTCAAGGACATCTTGCACATCTGCGCTACAAACCACAAGTTTACAATGGCGTATCACCTTCAGACCAACGGCTTTACAGAGCGACTGTATAGAACTTTCATAGAAATGCCAGCTATGTATGTCTCCACCGTGACTGGGATGCTGCTCTGCCATTTGTCACATTCGCCTACGTCTCGTCATTATTCTGCTGGTTTCTTTTCACTTTTTCTCTTATATGGACGAAACCCTATACTACCGTTTGACATAATCCTCCCAGCCATTCTCGATACAACGTCAGAATATGCCCGAGATGCCATATCTCGAGCGACCGAGGCAAACGAGATTGCACGCCTGCGTCTGACCACTTTCCAAGAAAAGCAGCGACGCATATATGACGCTCGTCACCGCTATGCCCACTTTAACCCGGGTGACACCGTGCTTCTTTGGAAACCAGCACGTCGAGTTGGTCTTTGTGAGAGGCTGATTTCACCCTACTCAAGCCCATACCGTGTCTCGCGTCAAGTGACAGACGTGACCTACGAGTTACAACCTCTTGGTAGCTACACATCGAGATCCTCCTCTGATATCGTTCCAGTCGCTCGACTAAAGCGATATTATTCAAACCTACCAAGCATCGGTAGAGCCCCTTCGCAGCCAGGGGTCATGTCACGAGGCGCTGCAGGAGCGAACGATGATGAGAGGACTGACGATCGCCGGTAGTCGTGGGCACGGGTTCCATCTTGTATGCCTGTCTCCTGCCCGTTGTATATATCTTGTAAATATATTGTCAAGCGCCTTTCCTCCCCGAAACTATATATATATATATATATATATATAGTAGGCAAAGAGGAATTCTTCAGGCTACCTTTCAAACGTAAAGAACTTGAGTGGTGCTACAAGGTAAACCAAACAAGTATTTAATTTAAACAGCTTCGATCGGTCCACCGATCGAAACTGTTGAAATTGAATACTTGTTCTGTTTACCTTGTGGCACCACTCCAGTTCTATATATATATATATATATATATATATATATATATATATATATATATATATATATATATATATATATATATATATATATATATATCAGGCACGTACCCAGGAGGGGAGGCGCCCCCCCCCCACCCTAAGTTATTCGGCATACGCTCTCCCCCCACCTACCCGCCGACGCCACCACTCCTGACATACATTCCTAAAGCACCGCCAAATCAATTTCAGACTTGACAGCTATTAGGCGGTCAACCATTTGTTGCTTTTTTTCAGTCCTTTTGGATGGCGGTAGTCATCTGCCTCTCCTTGGTCGTGAAGACCAATTTCCAGATCGACTCCGTGGCTGCGCGATTAACTCGAGATGTGTTCAGTTGTCACCATCTTCCAACGGTCACGCGCATCGCTGTTGATGCGTGAGTTCAACCTTCTAACGACCCAGCGATCAGGAAGGGGATTCAGTTCGTCGTGAGTTGGTCTGTGTACTCGCGGAACGAACTACGGCCGCAGACAACGCCAGTTGCGTTTAAGTTTTCCTTTTGCTTCATTATTTCCTCGAGTGACCGCTCACCGTGACGTTGGCAGATCCTCGGAAACATAGACCCACGATATAGTTCTGATAAGGCGGTCAATAAAATCAGGCGAAACAGCGTCCATCATCAGATCCTGTAATAACCATTAAACTCATAAGCAACATGACTTGCACCCGTTACGTCCTCTGATTTTTCTCCTAATTATACAGCACTTTTCGTGCAAAACTGGAAACTAGAATAAATAGTCCCAAGGAGTTGAGACATTAAGCGATCTACTAAGGAGGGGAGCAGAGGTACTAGCCAAACAGGAATGAAAAGCGAAAATTAACAAATTTAACCGTTGTTTGCTAACATATTTATGGATGAATTTTTTATTTAACAACATGTAGAGAAAACGCCGCCGGAAGTGGAGAATACTTCCGTGTGCTTTTAATGACCCTTCTACAGTTATCAGTCGAGCCGCCTGACGCAGCCACTACTCTGCTGTGCTTAGGCGGGTATTTTTCTAACTTTCTGCTGTGGGCGCAGTACGCCTAGAAACGCAGCGCCCTGCACTCTACGCGGTAGTATGGGACTCACGGCCACGCATCATTACGCAACTTCCAAAATAGCAATACCAGTCGGTTTGGCACTTAACTTGGTAGAGCAGTAAACGAGGGATGCAAAAAGACCTGGGATTCTTCCGCAAATATATATTTCTCTATAATTATTTCAGGGCTAATTCAAAAAACGCTACTAGAAATCATTATTTTACATTTTCGCTTGTTTGCTTGTTCTTGTCACTGTTCTTCCTGCGCTTCCTTCATGCGCGAGTCCATTTGATGTGGTTCCTTGTTTGTCAAGTAAAGGAGAGGTGTATCTCACCGGTGTACCTCTGAGAGAGACCTTAGTTCATTTCTGTTTTCCGGGTTTACGTGTGTTTATGGCCAATTGTGGGCACATATTTCCCATTTGTACTAGTAGAGGTAGCCCCCCCCCCCCTCATTTGGGTCGAAAAGTTACTTCTGGTTGGCTCCCCCGGAAGATATATCTATATATCTATATATCTATATATATATATATATATATATATATTGTCGCAGCACTGCGCGACTGAGGCAGAGAAAGAAGAAGTAGAGTGTGCGCGCGTGATCGCGGGGTAGTCTGCGCTGGCTGGGCCTGGCCTGTAGCTTCCATCTCGGACCACGTTTCACCCTGTAAATAAACATCATTCGTAACATCTCTGGTGGACGTGCGGGGTAAATCTTGGACGATCCTGGACGACCTATCTCTACCAACTGTCCGACGGAGTAGGCGCTTGGCCGGTTTACGACCACAAGCAGCGGACATGGCCGATTCCGGAGAAGGCAATGACGACCCCACCTGTGGCGGACGAGACAGCAATCACGGAGGTCAGGCTGGCTACTGGACACCGCTGCGAGAGCCACCCACCTTTTCGGGGAACGCGAACGAAGACGTCGACGACTACCTTAAACACTACAACAGAGTGAGTCGCCGCAACCACTGGAGCACTACGAAGCAGCTCAATAACGTGTTTTTTTTTTCTCGCTGGAACCGCGCTCCTCCGGTTTGAAAACCACGAGAGCGTTCTGACTAGCTGGGATAATTTTGTAGAAGAATTCACCAAGTGTTTCGGGGACCCGATCTCTAAGAAAAAGAAGGCTGAGCAGACGCTTTCCCGACGAGCTCAATTACCTGGCGAAACGTGTACAACGTACGTAGAGGCTGTTCTGAAATTATGCGGAATCGTCAGCGCTACCATGACAGACGAAGACAAAGTAGGAAATCTGCTTAAAGGAATCGCTGAAGATGTTTATGATTTTCTTATATCGAAGGAAGACCTTAGTACTCCGTCTGATCTGAAGAAACACTGCCGGGCGTTTGAAGCGCTGAAAATGAGAAGGATTGGGCCAAAGTTTGGACACTTGGGCAATGTTACTACTATTGCAAGTGTGTCCGTCCCAACCCACGACGACATCTCCTCGGTGATTCGGCAAGTGGTTAAAGAAGAGCTTCAACGCCTTAAAGTTGTTGACGACGCTCATGTGTGCCATCAGTGTGCATTTGATCATCGTTCTCGTGTGCCACCGTCCACCTGGGCACCTCAGAGTTTCCGAGAACCTCGCAGGACCTATGCTGATCGTACGGAGAAGAGCAACTTGCCACCGCAACCGACAAGTCTGGGACTCCGACAAAATGCACCACAACGATTTGTTCCGCGGGCTCTTCCCTCCTACAACCAGCCTGAGAGTGCGTTTCCACCCACACCACCCATGTCACCGGTGTCGCCTGCGACAAGCAGCGACTCCCGCATTTCCTACAGCTGCGATGTGCCTGGACACATTGCTAGGTATTGCAACCGCCGCCAGCAGCGTGCTCATCGGTTTAATTCCTACACAACCCGCGTGCCCGCTGACGAGCCCTGGCCGTATCCCAGTTCCTTCCAGCGGCTGCAGCAGGGACGCGCGAACCGCAGTGACTCCCCCGTTTCCGATCGCAGCCTCAAACCACCACCGACACGACAACGACGCTCTCCATCACCTCGTCGTCGCTTGTTATCACCGCCGCCGCTGGGAAACTAGCTGGTGCGACCGACGGGGGTGAGGCAGCAATGTATTCATCTTCATCAAGACCCCCTTGCGTAAAATTGTTTAAAAACAAAGTGTGCGTTGTAGTTGACAATGTGAGTGCTTTTGCTTTAGTTGACAGCGGGGCGGCAGTTTCTGTCATGGCCCTGTCCTTCAAAAATCGTCGTGGACAAAAAGTTATGTTTTCTTGGGATCGGAACGCTACCTTTCGTGGATTTAGGGGGAAATGTTACGCCCACTTGGGGTCTGTTCTGTTTCAGTTACGATAGGGGACCAGACATTTCGAAGTGAACTTACTGTGCTTGAACGTACAACGCATGACATTATTTTAGGAATTGATTTCTTGCGTGAGTGGGGGCAACTTTGGATTGTGGAAGTGGCACGATTTCTATTCGCCGCGACGCGCGAACTTCAATGACAGATAGCACCAGTGATGCCGCCGACGTTCTCTCCGTGTCACAAGATGTGTGTTTGCCACCTCAGACTGCAATATTTGTACCTGTGAATACTTCTCGCCCTCGTACAGGTTCTTGTTGTGGTTCAGCCGAGCCCGATTACAACAATGCGCTCAAGAAAAATGCGATAGTCCCTCACTCTTTCGTTGTCACCACTGATGGTGGTACTCGTTTGTGGACAGTGAACGTTTCAACCCAATCATAACATTGCCGCTAGGACTTAAACTGTTAAGTTTTGATGAACAAGCCATTGTCAGCGTCGGAACGGTGGAAATGTCAACTGCCGAAAAAAAATCCAACCCCGATTCCAACCATGATAGTTCTGCTGACTTTAAGCGCATGATTAACAAGTCGCTGTCTTCTAGTGTGAAGTGTCTGCTGGAAGCTATGCTCGCTCGCTACGCCACACTGATTTTTCTCAAGGCCAACGAGCGTCCCATACACCACCGGCGTCTCGTATGCAACACCGCATCCATACAGGGCAAGCAACGCCAATTCGTCAGAAGCCCTACCGCCTTTTACCTTCAGAGAGAAAAGTCATCGCCGAGAAGGTCGAAGAAATGTTACAGAAAGGAGTGAAAATCGGAAATAATCGAGCTCAAACAATAAAGTCGTCGGAACAACTTGGAATTAAGAAATGTTCCAGTGTCGGCAGACGAATCGCTGCCAGACATGATGCAAAACATAGCGACTTGCTTGAAAATGGAACTTCGTACCGAAGATATCGATGTAGTGCATCGAGTTCCGACCAAAAACAAGGCTCAACAGAATATTTTGGTAAGGTTTACATCCATTGCAGTCCGAGACAAAATGATAAAGAGTGCCAAGAAAGAGAGATTGTCCAAATCAGCCCTTGGCTTCCAAAACAATGAGCCCATATTCATTAATGAAGACCTCTGCCAAGAGAATAAGATTCTTCTCGCAAAAGCTCGCCAAGCGAGAAGAGAGAAAAATTGGAAGTATGTATGGGTATCGCAGGCCAAAATTCTAATGCGGAAAACCGAGAATTCTCGTGTCTTGCACATCATTTCTGAAGACAACCTGAAAAAGGTAGTTTAGAGCCTCTAGTGCTAAGCCTTGTTTGCCACACCAATCATGGCGTTCTCAATCCGTGATGTTGAAGAGGAATTCCACAAAACCCAGGGTATATCGATACTTCACTGTAACATTCGAAGTTTTCGAAGAAACAAAGATACATTGTGTTCCTTTTTGGCACAGCATAATTTTATCTTTGATGTAATTGGCTTAACGGAAACTTGGTTAAAAGAAGGTGAGCACATCTCCATTCCGGGATACAGTCTTGTAAGCAATCCCTGGAATGCTGTATCGCGCGGTGGTGGAGTGGCTCTACTAATCAAGCAGACGGTACCCTTTAGGATAATCACCGATAATGAGATTAGTAACAGTTCGGTTGAATCTCTCTTTCTTCTTTTATATTCACGCTAAGTTGTTGGTACAAAATACCGGCCACCAAACTCGAGTCTGCCCGTTTTTTTATCAATCGTTGGAATCTATCCTTTCCACCCTAAGCAGTAAGAGCTATGGTACCATCACTATTGTTGGCGACTTTAACATTGATATCAGCAAAGACACGAATTGTGAATACACGCACCTACTGGAGTCATACAACTTTAAGAATACAATCCAAGAACCTACTAGGTTGCCACCAAGTGCATCTACTACTATAGACCATGTATTGTGTAACAGTGATAACATACATTCTGGCGTATACGATACGAGTCTGACTGACCACTGCCCCATTTTTGTGTTATTACACAGCGCAAATAATACCATTGCAAAAAAGACTATCTTGGCAAATCGCAGGATTAATTACAAAATACTGCGGCAAAGAATTAAAGAAAATGAATTTCAAGATGAATTTAGCAGTGACGCTCATATCGAATGCGCAAACTTTACAAATGCATTAGCCCACATGATATCTCAGTGTACCACATATAAACAAAACAAATACGAGGATTCTTTGTGCCCGTGGATGAATAACACCGTACTTACAGCAATAATAGAAAGGACTGGTGGTACCAAAAATGGGAAAAAAACATAGAGATAACACCTATTATTTGCAAAATTATCGAATATCTCGCAACCACGTAGTAGCTGTTATCCGGAGGCGGAAAAAAGAATACAACGCATTCTTAATAAAACAAGCACAAGGCAATACCAAAAAAATGTAGGAAATTATAAAAGCAGTAATTGATAAACCGAATAAAAAAACCAATCACTCCTGAACATGTCGATGCCAAGTGCGCCGACACTTTTAATGCGTATTTTACTAGCATTGACCCAAAGCTAGCGGAGCGTATTCCAGCTACTGAAAGCAATGTCGATTGCCCCATCATCCATGCATGTTTTTCCTTGGGTCAAGTGGACGAGCATACCATAACCTCAATAATATCAGGCATGCCTTGCTACAAAGCTACTGGCCACGATAGCATTACCGTAAAACCATTGAAGGACAATATGGATATTTTTGTGCCAGTACTCACTAAAATAATTAATAACTGTATAAACCGAGGCACATACCCTGACATATTAAAGATAGCAAGAGTTTCTCCTATATATAAAAATGGTGACGTCAATGACCCTGGAAACTATCGGCCTATCTCTGTGCTTAGCATAATAAATACTGTATTTGAAAAGCTCATCGCGGCTCAACTGAAGCACTACCTAAACGAAAACAAGCTTCTAACAGATTCCCAACATGGATTTAGAGCCAATCGATCAACGTCATCAGCAGTGTTAGAACTAACCCAGAGCATATACACAGCTCTACACAAAGACGAGATTGCCGTAGGATTATTTTTAGATTTAAAGAAAGCATTTGACACGGTCTGTCATTCCATACTTCTAAAGAAATTACGAACTTATGGTTTTAGCGAAATTACAATGGACCTCTTTTCAAGCTATCTAGATGGTCGAAAACAATATGTAAAATGTGGCTCCTTTGTTTCCCAGTATACTACTATAGTCACAGGAGTTCCGCAAGGATCAGTTTTGGGGCCCATACTGTTCTCGCTATATGTAAACGACCTCCCAACAATACTAAAGTCATCAAAATGTATCATGTACGCTGACGATACCACGCTATTATTTTCGGGTAAATCTCCTGGAATATTGCAGAACACTATAAACAACGAGTTATCCAACATATCAACTTGGTTTGCTAGTAATAAATTAACATTTAACAGAGATAAGACAAAATACATAGTATTCAACTCCCGATATTCCAGGGTTGACACAATTGGCATGCAAATTCACCTTCTAGGTGGAACAATAGAACAGCTCGATCACATCAAATATTTAGGGGTATTATTGGACTGCAACTTGAACTGGAGACCACATATATCTAGTATATGCGCGAAATTAGCTTCGGCTTGCTATTTATTAATAAAATGCAGGGAATATCCTGACGTTAGCGTACTTAAAGTTGTTTACTTTTTCATATTTCACTGTCACATCACATACTGTTCTGAATGATGGTCTAGCACATATAAAACATACATAGATCCCGTCTTTCGGTTACAGAAAAGGGCCTTGTGCATTATGACATACATAAGCCCACATGATAATACTGACATGCTTTCTGTCGTCTCGGAATATTACCATTATCTCTGGCATGCGAAATGAAAGTTGCCATTTTGATTAACAATATTTTACGTGGGAATCACTCATTATCACCAAGCCTGTTTATTACACCTAATCGCAATACAAGGGGTGCAACAAATATAAATTTTAACCTACCAATCACTCGTAACACGTATGGCCAACGACTACTTGAGTTTCATGGTGCTAAAATTTGGAATACAGTACCTCTTGAGGTAAAAATGGCCAACAATTTCGTGTCTGGTGTTAAAAAGCTATACCTATCAAAAAGTACGTGATTTTTCGTCATTCTGGTTCTCCAGCTGTTTCATACTGTGCAAGATTATTCCTCGTGGATCTATTCAGAAAGCCTAAACACTTCAACAGAGACCCTTGCAAATATGCCACTTCTACGTATAATATGCTATCTCAGTTTTTTCATTGTGTATGTGCATGTATTCTCCTGACAGTTCTGTTTTATTACCATTGATTGATATGCAGTTTTTCTTTTTTAATGGTTTTAATTGTATGTATGCACCTAATTGTATTAGGTTGTATCATTAAAAAACTAGATATGCGCATGACATTGTAGCTGCTACTACATATATGACTATGGACCTACACTAGCCTTTGGCTACAGGTCCAACAGTTCCTTTGTACAAATTATTATCAATGAAAAATAAACTGAATTGAATTGAAAAAATTGAATACAGGAATCATGTAGCCCTTGAGTTGCTCCTGTGATCCTAGTGAAGAAAAAAGACAACTCATGGAGATTCTGTGTGGACTATCGCAGCCTAAACACCGTCACAAAGAAAGACGTGTACCCCCTACCACGAATAGATGATGCCGTCGACTGCCTCCACTCCGCGTCGTATTTCTCTCCTGTTGATTTACGGTCAAGATATTGGCAAATTCCCATGCACCCCTCCGACAAGGAGAAGACAGCCTTCGTGACACCTGACGGTCTCTTTGAGTTCACGTTATGCCCTTCGGCTTATGCAACGCTCCAGCGACATTCGAGCGATTTATGGATACCGTGCTCCGCGGACTCAAATGGGAAATTTGCATGTGATATTAGACGACGTCATTATCTATGGCCGGACATTTCACGAGCACAATCAGCGCCTGTCGATCGTTTTTGACTGTATCCAGCAAGCTGGCTTATTTTAAACTCGAAGAAATATCATTTCGGTGAGCATCAAGCCCTCGTACTAGGCTTTCTGGTCGACAAAGACGGCACACGACCAGACCCTGAAAAGATAGCAGCGGTTCGCGACTTCCAACAGCAACAAATGGTGAAAGATCTGCGAAGCTTTTTGGGCCTTTGCTCATATTTCCGACGCTTTATCAAGAATTTCGCTCAGCTTGCCTCTCCCCTCCCGTCTCTCCTTCACAAAGACACCCCGTACTTGTGGACTGCTGACTGCGAGTCGGCGTTTAAACAGCTGAAATTTTTGTTGACTTCTGGACCGGTACTGCGGCATCTTGATCCGGAGGCGTCAACTGAGCTGCACACCGACGCCAGCGGTGCGGGTGTTGGCGCTGTGCTTGTTCAGCTCTGCGATGGCCGTGAGCATGTCATTGCCTACGCTAGTCGGACACTTACAAAAGCGGAAACAAACTACACCGTTACTGAATTCGAGTGCCTAGCAGTCGTATTCGCCATTCAGATGTTCCGTCCGTATCTACATGGCCGCGCATTCACGATAGTGACTGACCATCATTCACTCTGTTGGCTGGTTGGGCTGCGTGACCCGTCCGGTCGGTTGGCCCGCTGGGCTTTGCGCCTTCAAGAGTACAGCTTTTCCGTTAACTACAAGAGCGGACGCTGTCATGCGGATGCTGATTGCCTATCCCGTCTCCCTTCGCCGCACACTAAAGCTGGGGATGATGACTTCGATGACTACCTAGTTTCCACCGCTTCCGACTTTCCAGACCTGCGTACCTTCGAGAGCGAGCAACGTTGCGACCCTACGTTGAAATCCCTACGGGCCGCTGCACGTGAGCCAGCAGGAACAATACCGTTTACGTTTCGTAATGGTTTGCTGTACAAAAAAATTACTCGGCTGATGGTACCCAATTGCTTCTAGTTGTGCCCGAAAACCTGCACCCTGCTGTCCTTCGTTCCATGCATGACGATATCACGTCCGGGCACCTTGGCTTTGCACGCACACTACACCGACTTAGACAAAGATTTTTCTGGCCCAAGCTCTGGAAAACAACGAAGCAGTATGTCGCCAGCTGTACTGTTTGCCAGCGCCACAAGGAAACAACGACGGCCCCAGCAGGCTATTTACAACCAGTTAGGCCACCGACGTTACCCTTTGGAAAAGTCGGCATCGACTTGCTTGGCACGCTCCCAAAGACGTCAGCTGGCTACCGCTGGATTATAGTATGAGTAGATTATCTTACTCGCTACCTGGAAACGGCGGCACTTCGATCTGCCACTACAGTAGATGTCTCGTCATACTTGTTGCACCACGTCATACTCCGTTACGGCGCTCCCCGGGTTATCATCAGTGACCGTGGACGGAAATTCACCACCGACGTCGTTGAAGGACTTTTACGGCTTTGTGCTTCTGCATATCGTCATTCCACTCCTCACCACCCGCAAACCAATGGCCTCACGGAGCGGACGAATCGAACTCTTACCAACATGTTATCAATGTATGTCGCTGCTGACCACAAGAATTGGGACGCCGTCTTACCTTTTGTAACGTACGCGTACAATAGTGCCAAGCACGAAGTTACTGGATATGCGCCGTTCCTCTTGCTGTACGCACGCGCTCCCCAGAGCTTTCTGGACACTATTCTACCTTTATCGTGCCAAGAAGATCCTTCCATCGCCCAAATTCTGTGTCGTGCTGAGGAAGCACGTCGACTGGCGCATCTTAGGACGTTGTCCTCACAAGGCAACAGCAAGATTCGCTATGAGGAGCGGCATATCCCCGTCAGCTTTACTCCCGGTGATTATGTTTGGTTGTGCACACCTGTTCGCAAAAAGGGATTGTACCGCAAGTTTCTCGTCACTTACACCGGACCATTCGTTATACTCAGCCGCTTGAGTGATGCCAACTATGTCGTCGCCAAAGTGACGGCAAGTAATCGGCGTTCACGTGCGACGCAAGTTGTTCACGTGGCCAGACTCAAGCAGTACCATCACAGGTCCCTTTAACTCGCTCAGCCAGCTTCGTCTGCCCCCGTGGAGAATGTCGCAGCACTGCGCGACTGAGGCAGAGAAAGAAGACGTAGAGTGTGCGCGCGTGATCTCGGGGTACTCTGCGGCGGCCGGGCCTGGCCTGTAGCTTCCATCTCGGACCTCGTTTCACCCTGTAAATAAACATATAATTCGTAAGAATATATATATATATATATATATATATATATATATATATATATATATATATATATATATATATATACATATGCAGAAAAGACGAACTTTTTCTACGTAAGACGTGTTTACTTAACGTTTACGGCTGGTGGACCAGCCTTTGTCAGAGTACAGTACCCTGACGCTGATCCATCTGCACACGCTACACGCCTAGCTCTACAGAGTTCCTTTGATTTATAATTATCTGAAAACCATGCAATAGCAGCAATTATCGACACATGAGCGTAATTATTACCATGCAATACATTTCAGTTGACATTATTAAGTTAAATCAAGCGACCAAAAGGCTTTTCAAAGCTGAAGCGGCGAAGTCCCTACAGATCCGTGAAGTTCCCCTCTAGTGTTTCCACTCGGAATAATGCCCCGTACCAACGTCACGTGTACACACTAGCGCCAGACTTGGTGTTTAGTTATTTTAGTGGCAAACACCATGCGGCAAGCGGACGTGTCTGTGGTCGGGGTTCGCAGCTTATATTGCATGTGTGTTTTTCGCTCTCATTGTTGGTTATTTTATTGTTTGCAATGAACAACTTATTACTTGAGAGAAAATGTTTCCCGTGTACAACGATACATACTTGAAGAAAAGAAAGAAAGAAAAAATGGCTGTGGCTTAGCTAAGGTTAAGCTCAGGATGCGAAGCATACTAGCCTTTATTTTAGTTGTTGAACCACTGTTTAGCCTGGTGAACTGCTGTTGCTTGGCTATATTTCGTTCGGCTAGACGAAGAAACAACTCATGCAGGCGAGCGCACGAGCTGAGACCCGGCTATGTAGCTACGCGGCCGCAAGCGAGCGCACGAGTTGAGCCTCCGCTTTTGCAGCTGTTATGACGTCATATGGTAGCTACGCGGCCGCGCGCGGCGCAGCAAGGAAGAGCGTGGTTGTGCGGCTAGCATGCTTCGCATAAAACTCAAGGCAGCATAGTCTAGATTGCAGTGCAGGATAACTTACCCTGTTCGGCTGCCAGTCAGAGACCACCGTTTGTAGCAGGCGCTAAGCAAACCTTCAGACTTTTCATGTGAACGCGGGCAGAGCGCGCGGATGGTAGCCATATAAGCGCTTAGGCGATTGAAAATTCAGTGTGTTCTTTTCATGTCGTTTCGCTTCCGTTTTACACAAGCACTGCAAATATCGCTTTCATGTTTACACACACACACACACACACACACACACACACACACACACACACACACACACACACACACACACACACACACACACACACACACACACACACACACACACACACACACACACACACACACACACACACACACACACACACACACACACACACACGCACACACACACACACACACACACACACACACACACACACACACGCACACGGACGCGCGCTATGCGTGTACTTGAAACGCAGAGGACTGCTACACACTGGTGTGTAACGCAAACACTTCAAAAGATAACACTAACTGTGAGTGAAACTAGAGTAGGGGGTCTGCCAATCTCTGTGAAATAATTTCAAGTAGTTGCAGTACTGCAAAACGTGCTAAACACAATATTGAAGACAAGCTACGCACTCCCTATGACGTGACACCAAGAAATCTTACACAATACAGAAGCTTAGTACGATGTAATACCGCGTTCCTACTTTTTCCAACCGTTTCAAGGACTGAGTGCCTTCCGTAGTTTTATGAGTAAGCTTCCAGATTACATATTCTCACAGGAAGAGCGCTAAGCGGATTGCAGGCTCTTCTACTACATTGTACCTAAGCTATATTGTCAGCAACTGCACCACTGTAGAAAACGCGCAAATGTATTTCTTTAAGTAATGCGACTCAATAACTTGTGTACAGAAGGCCCACTTGTGACGCAGGTACAAATCGTACCATGTTCGGTATTCTTAATCCTTGTAAACCTTTTCTGCTATCATTTTTGCAGAAGCAGGCTTTAAGCTTCGCATTGGCGTGAACCCTAGCCAGTTTCCGTTCGAGAGGCTGCTGAAGGCTGTGCGACATTCGGCTCCCGAATCTTTCGCCGAACACTGTGAGGGCGATGAGATGACGATTTCGCTCGAGACTCGTCAGCACCAAGACATGCTTGCTGTCATCAAGGCTCTGGAGGCCAAAGCGTACGAGCTACAAATCAAGAGCGTCGCTGTGTCTGTGGCCACTATGAAGGATCTCTACGTGAGGTTTGTGTGACCCGCATTTTGAGCTAATAATTCATTTATGCGTAAGAAACCCTACCTTCCTTTCATCTCAACGCATTCAGTCGTGAACGTTCTTTCCAACATGAACGGCGCCAAGAAAAATGTCGGAAAGCCCCACTCTAGTGACTACCTTAAAATAATCAGTGTACACTTCAGTCAAAAGCCCGCAATACGCATGTAGACACTAGCTAAATGAAGGAGTCACCACACCAACCAAAAAGATTTAATTTAGAAGCATTTTGATTTAAAAACGCTTTTATATACTTTCGATCACTGTCCCCACCCCTTCATTTCATTATGTATGATGCCCACGAGACGGGTTGCCCTCGCGCACTCGACTTCGCCCGTATGTGGACAATATCAGCACGAGACCTCACGTGCGCGGCCGTAGGACATTCGTAGCAGCATTGGGAGGCTTGAGGACATTCAGTTAAAGACCATGTATGGACATTTTTTGTAAAATTCATAATAATGTTCGTAGTAGCTGAAATAACAGCAACAAGGAGTCTTTGCAGGCCCCCCTCCCGCTTTCTTTTTAACATGCTCAGCGTACTTTCGGATATTAACAACGACCTGCTCTTCCGTAAGCTGTGTCTTTAGTAAGAATGAATACATATAGTCGCCGACATCAATTTTTGATGTTTTCTGTATTGCACGGAACAAATAAAATTCAAACTGCTAATATTTTATAGCTGACGCATTAAAATTTCTTGTTCATAATCTAGGCTAAGCTGTAGGTGGTCTGTAGGTTAAGCTTGGTTGCCTCCATCCGTTATGAACTATAACGTTATAATGTTTCTTGTAGAGTGAATACAAATATATTTAGATTGAAATGGTGCATAAGGTAGGTATACACTAACTAGAATTGAAGCTTATTTTCATGAACTCACAACAGATAGCGAACATGTAGATAGCACACATTAAGAAAGCCAAATCACAATTCAGTTGGTACGTCTGGTGCCGCTTTGTACATTTCGTATAATATGTTGCTCAACCTAGACATAGGCGTCGTCAGCTAATACGACGCGCTGCAAACTCGTGATGCTTTTGTGTTTGGTGCGCACATCTTTCAGATGGCAACGAGCGGGATCGACAACCGAATGCTACAATCTGCGAAATACAAAAGTTATTGCGAAATACAAAAGCAATGTGATTATGACGGGGGATTTCAACCTACCAGGCTTGGACTGGAGGAGTTTAGCTTACGGGAGCTATGCATCTGGTGATGTAATTATGGACACCATGTTAGCTTTAAACCTCAACCAAATTGTGTGTGACTGTACCCGTAAAAATGCTGTGTTAGATTTGTTCTTTGCCAGTGAATTGTTCTCTAATGGTGAGCTCAGAGTTGAGCCTGGTGTTTCTGATCACTATTTGCTTTTTTTTTCTTGTCGTACTAATTGCGTTGATAGTACTCGAAATTTGTCTGTTGCGTACATCCATGATTTTGACCGCGCTGACGACGCTTCTATTATTGATTATTTGGATGATGTACTGCTGCGTCCTAGTGAGGGCGATGTACACAGCTTATGGGAACGCCTCAAGGAAGGCATATTATTTTGTATCACAAATTTTGTACCTCAACGGAGAGTGAGAAATAAGCGTCGAAACCCTTGGGTGAGTCGTGATATTATTCATCTGAAGCGGAGACTTCAACGTCTTAGGCGACATCATTCTACATCTCCTCAGTATTTGCAGAAATTAAAACATGAATTAGCACAGAAACTGTCCACTTCGAAATCCCATTATTTTAGAATTACTCTTCCTTCATTCATAAAAACAGATCCCTGCAAGTTTTGGAATTACCTTGGCCATCAAAAAGGGGCCATAAAAGAAATTAAAAGTGATGATGTGAGCCTCGTTACTAACGGGAAGGAAATAGCTCAGCTCTTCAATGGATACTTTCAAACTTTTTTTGGGGGCCTTTCAGATATAGTTTTTGATGCACCGAAACGATCCATCGATCCCAGCGAGGTTCCTCTCATTACCACAGAAGGGGTTTTGTCGTTGCTTCGTAAAATAAATATTCGGAAAGGTCATGGTCTTGACGGCATTCCAAATGCTCTTTTAAAGCGTTATGCCGACCAGATCTCGGAGCATCTTGCTAAAAGTTTCGCTTTATCTCTGCAAACCAGTGAGTTGCCTAAGGATTGGAGGAAGGCTCGTGTTGTACCGATCTATAAAAAAGGGGATAAGCTACTCGTGTCTAATTACCGACCGGTATCAATTATTTCTACATCCTGCACACTCCTAGAGCACCATCGTGGCCCGCTTTATAAATGACTTCTTAAAGGAAAAGGACATCCTATCACCTTTTCTGCATGGTTTCAAGAAGGGCATGTCAACCACTACTCAACTGATTACGACGGTTCATGACTTTCTCAGCGTACTGGATAACTCGGGACAGATCGATGTTCTTTTTCTGGATATGGCGAAAGTTTTTCACAAGGTACCGCATTCAAAGCTTCTTTATAAATTGCAGCTGATTGGTCTTCCGCTGTATCTTGTAGAATGGGTCAGAGCATACTTAAGTGGTAGAACGCAGTCTGTTGATGTGAATGGCACCCTTTCTGAATCGCTTGCTGTTACTTCCGGTGTTCCGCAAGGTAGTGTGTTAGGACCTTTGCTGTTTTTAATATATATAAATGATTTAGTAAATGAAATTCCGCGGTCAGTGTCAGTAAAATTGTTCGCAGATGACTGAGTTGTATATAAAGAAATAACATCAATAGAAGACCATAAATTGCTCCAAGAATCTTTGCTTAAAATATGTCACTGGTGTGAAGAATGGAATATGGATTTAAACATTGATAAAAGTGTACTTCTCCGAGTTACGCGAAAAAGAAATATTAGCTGTTACCAATATTGCCTCCACAACAGTCACATTAGCGAGGTCTCAGAATATAAATACCTAGGAATAACTCTCAACAACCGATTAACCTGGGGCACTCATATTTTTGAGATCTGTTCAACTGCATTCTCGAAGCTCTATTTCTTGAGACGAAAATTAAAACATACTCCTAGCCATATTAAGCTCTTGGCTTATAAAACTTTCATCAGGTCCAAACTTGAATACTCCTCCGTAATTTGGGACCCCCCCACTAAGAAAGACATCTATCAATTAGAGCTCGTGCAGAGGAAGGCAGTACGTTTCGTTTTTCATAAATACAGAAGGTGAGACTCCCCAACACAACTTATGAAGGACAATAATATCCCGTTGCTTAGTACACGTAGAAAACTGAACCGCATTTCTTTCCTTCATAAAATTTTGGCAGGAAAGCTTAGCATTGTTCCCCCCTCATTGCTCAGGCATTCCACTACTTGAAGGACCCGACATTATAGCGAACACTCATTACAGCCTATATTTGCTAAAACAAACTCATTCAAGCGCAGTTTTTTCCCTCAAGCAATAGCTAATTGGAACGCGCTTCCTGGATCGATTTTTCGCTCTCCTGACGTGGAACAGGCCCTTCCAACTTTGTTTCTTCAGTAGAAAGTAAGCAATTTCAATGTTCATTGTTTCAGTTTATGCTCTGTCACGTTTTTTTATTCTCTTGTATGTTACATGCAACGTAATCTTTTTTCTTTTTTTTTTGCATTTGCGTGCTGTTATGATTTGTGTTTTCATGCCCCTCCTGCTTGGGCCAATCTGGCCTGCAGTATTGTGAAAATAAAAATAAAAGTGGTATAAAGTCACGTATATCCATGAGTACAGGGAAGCCCAAAATAATCTATTGGAGCAGTCAGGCGTGCCTTTGAAGGCCTTGGTATGATCAACAGGGAAGAAGATTATTTCGCAGAAAGGACCTGTAGTCGGTTCTCCACACACACACACACACACACAAACACACACACGCAGACACACGCACACACACACACACACACCCATATATATATATATATATATATATATATATATATATATATATATATATATATATATATATATATATATATATATATATATATATATATATGTGTGTGTGTGTGTGTGTATATATCATGACACGCGTAATGCGAAGACGTAGGACCACTCCCTGCTTTCGGGAAGTTGTTTTTTCAGCCACTTTCACTTTCATTAATTTACGGTTTGTTTAACTCATTTAGTAAGCACAAGTAATTTTCCCTATGATGTCCTTGGTGTCACTGTTGGCTTATTATTATATATATATTGTAAAGAACCGCTTTATTCCAGCTTAGCTCGTGCTACTACCGCGAGGATCAAGCTGTCCTGCTGGTGATGATATATACAGATGAAGAAGATGTACAATGGATGATGATAGGTGGAGATGATGAAGTTGAAAGTCAGGCATGTTTTGCGCTCACAATAATTTCCTCGCTCGCACTAAGCGGCCGCCTGGGCGCGCGGAACTATTATGAAATACGTCGAGTATATGGTTTTATGTGAGAGACACGCACTATCTCTGCCCCATGGCAACGGTAATCAGACAGCGTTCTAAGGGGCGAGACGCGGTAATTTACAGGCGATGTTTGCTCAGTGACCATGTAAGGTCCAATAAAACGCGTGAAAAATTTTTCGCATAAGCCGGGAACGCGCACAGGAGTCCAAAGAAAAACTTCGTCGCCAGGAGAAAAAGTCACAGCACGGTGCGCCGAGTCGTAACAGGATTTGCGAGCGTCCTGGGACATGCCGCTGTGAAGGTGGGCGAAGCGCCGGCAGTCCGCGAGGCGAGACAGAAGCAGTTCCGAGAAAGGAGCTGCTGTGGGTACAGGAGTCGAAAGGAACGATACATGAAGAACGAAACTTGGTGATCGGCCATAGGCGAGGAAAAAGGTGAAAAGCCGATGGTACGTAGCATTGCCATGTTATAGGCGAATGTCACGTACGTCAAGATTGCATCCCAGTTCGTGTGGTCGAGGCGGATATACAGGCGCCGACAAAATTGGTATACTCCACGCAGTCCACGCAGCGGGAGCTGGAGGCACGGCAAACTGCATCGCAGCACCATCTACAGGCAGCATCTGGGATCACGTCTGCGGATAATAAAGGGCACCCATTGGCTGTCTCGATCCCAGATGCCGCCTGTACATGGCGTCGCGATGCAGTGCGCCGCTGCTCCGGCTCCCGCTGCGTGGAATGCGTGGAGTATACCACTTTTGTCGGCGCCTGTACATCGCAATCATGTCTCAGAGGGTACGATGAAAATGCTCCGTCAAGCCACTGGTCTGCGAATCGCAAGTGGAAGTCGTCTTGTGAATTGTGTTAGACGCGCGTAGAATTTGGGTTAGGATAGAAGACTCTGCGGCGGTCGCTAAGGAGAACGCGCGGAGCGCTATGGCGTAAGAAAATGTTGTGTAGAAAGAAATCGGTGACTTCAGCAGCAGCCTCGGATGGTAGAGATGCTGTCTTCGCGTAGCGTGTTAGATGGTCTACGGCCGTTACAATCCAACGATTGCCATGTGAGGTCGTGGGAAGAGGACCATACAAGTCTATTCCAACTACTTGGATAGGCGAAGCAGAACAAGGCAGAGGTTGTAAAGATCCAGAAGGAGCTGTTGTTGGCCGTTTGCGGCTTTGACAGCGAAAGGAGGGTGCAACGTACTTCGCAACGGCTGAAGACAGGCCAGGCCAGAAGCAGCGACTTTGTATTCTGTCGTAAGTCTTGTGGTAGCCTAAATGACCGGTCGTCGGATGATCGTGAAACGCTTCGTGCACCTCACGTTGCAGAGAACGTGGTATGACCAGGGCCCATCTGTTGCCACCGACGTGATAAATGTAGCCATGTAAAGCCCCATTGCGCAGCTAGAATTGATTAAGTTGTTGATGAAGTCGGGCGTTCAGAGGTGACGAAGAACCTTCCATGCATTGGAGAATAGTTCGGCAGTATGGGTCGATACGTTGGTGGGAAACAAGGACAGATGGTCTGTCGTGTCTTAGCCAGTCGAGGGGTGCGATGAGTAAAGCCGATGACGATGACTCTGGACGCAAGCTTGTATGGACAGGCAATGGAAAATCGTCATGACTCGGCAGAGGGCATATGATATCATCGGGACCCTCCACCCGAGGGGACCGATGATATAACTAATAAAAATCGGGCTCCTCGGTAACCCCCCTTCTTCCCGTTTATTACATAACGAGGGTCTCGAATCCGACAACATTGATGCCTTCAGGTAGCATGTGTGGGTTTATTGACCGGTTGCCTTTTCCCAAAAAGATCACGTTCTCGCGACGCCAGCGGCAAGAAGGACGTGCCACGTCCGCCGCCAAGGTCTGTGAGCGGTGGCGCTGGCTAACACTCCCAGGATTCTACTAGGACACATAAATACCCAAGAAAGTGGATGGCGAAACGGCGCCGCGGTAGCTCAATTAGTAGAGCATCGCACGCGAAATGCAAAGTTTGTGGGTTCGGTTACAACCTGCGGCAAGTTGTTTTTTCTTCCACTTTAATTTTGACTAATTTATTATCGTTTCTTTATTTCATTGAATAAGCACAAGTAATTTCCCCTATGTTGTCTTTGGTGGCAGTATTTCTTTGCTTCTTATGATAAGACGAATAAAAATCGGGCCCCTCGGTTAACCGCCTTTGTTCACACACACACACACACACACACACACACACACACACACATATATATATATATATATATATATATATATATATATATATATATAGAGAGAGAGAGAGAGATAAGCACTTTTAATGAGGGCCTTGCCCCGGCGGGAACGCCAGTAAATCCTGTTACTCTTCCTACGTGCTTCTATTCTTTGAGCTATGTCCGCGCCAGATCCTGTGATTCTATGCTCGACTGATATATATATATATATATATATATATATATATATATATATATATATATATATATGTATATATATATGTATATATATATGTATATATATATGTATATATATATGTATATATATATATATATGTATATATATATATATGTATATATATATATATGTGTGTGTGTGTGTGTGTGTGCGTGTGTTAAGTTTTCGTTAAGCTTAAATTTCAGTTTGTGTGTAACTTAACACTAAGATATACTTGCTAAACTCAAGTGCGTCAAGCATCCTTGCGCCAAGTTTACACAGACACACAAATGAAAACATTCATGTCAGCTAAACTGGCAATATACTCCTGCTGCAGCCGTTTCATGAGGCCAGTTAGAGAAATATTACAGTAATACAGGTAAAAAAAGCTATCGGTTTTCAGTGACGGAACACGAAACTGCAATAATGCCAGTATCACGCGACAATCAGTCGTAGCGCCACCTGTCCCAATAACTTGAAATTACACGCGAGTGTCCTGTGACGGAAACGAAGCATACTTATGTCAAGTGACAGGCTTGAGTAAATAGTTACAGTATCGGCATCAGCGAACATACCTGTCGTAGAAAGTGCGGCCGAATCGACACTGGAAGGCTTGTATTTGATGGATACTAATAGAATTTCATACAATAGAACACATGTCTTGCAGCGTTCAGCGCACCGACACTATTTTCGAAGTTTGCATAATAAGCCTAAGTTCCTCGCGGCATGACTGACAATAGAGGATAAATGAAGACGAATGTCCAGATTTGTCATTATTCGAAAGACTAGCGCAAAATAGCAGGGACACAGACAGAGAAGACGACAGGCCGAGCGCTAAACATCAATTGAGGTTTTTACTGCGAGCGAAGGTACATATATACATTTCGGTGGTGCATGTGCACACAGGATTAAAACATAAAGCATTCATGTTTTATGGTCTGCACCATAAAACATGAATGCAAGTTTGTAACCTGCATTGTTGGGGTCGTATGCCGCATACCTCCTCTCTTGCGGTAGATGCTACGTGGGGCAGACTGGCCGCTGCCTAAATGAACGGCTACGAGGGCACCGAACGCTGGTAGATTCATTCGCGGGGGGGCGGCCATTTGGCCATGCATTGTAAGCGATGCGGGTGCGTGCCTGCGTTTGATACCACGTGTGTGCTTGGTAGGGGAGGCACAAGGTTTGGGCGCGAGACCTGTGAGGCATATCACATTGACAGGGAAGGTGATAACTGTGTCAGCACGGCTTCACTTGCCTTGCCCAAAAAAGAAAAAAAATGTAATTACAGAACAGTCTGCCACATTTTGATTAGAATGTGCCCTTACTGTTTTAACCCTGCGTGCGCATGCACCGCCGAAATGTATATATGCACCTTCGCTCGCAGTAAAAACCTCAGTTGATGTTTAGCGCTCGTCCTGTCGTCTTCTCTGTATGTGTCCCTGCTATTTTGCCCTAGTCTTTTGAATAATGATGACACACCAACTAGCCCAACTTTCCACCTTGGTCCAGATTTGAATCCACGTCAACCCAAATGTCGCGAGCATCAAGTACATGACGTATACTATCACCTGTTGAAGTGCAATAAAAATTCGTCTGCACACGCCTATGTATTATATGTGCGTTTTTCATGCAATCCCTTAATTACTTCCGCCACATCGCAATATGTTCGAATACAGAGTAACCTTGATTGACATAGCAAATATATGGACCATCGAGCCGAATTTTCGCCATCGCTGTCAGCGTCGCCGTGATGTTGCATATAAATTTCTAGAGCGATATCTTCGTCGCCGCGCGTCGTGTGCTGCATGTGCGAGCGAAAGCACGCGAGGAAAGCCGACGACCGCGTCTGAATCTGGCGCACGCGAAGGCAGAAAGCTGAGAGCAAACGCGCTGTCCTTCGTCGCCCGAAAAGCCGTAGAGGGATGGGAGGGAGGGAGGGGGCGGTGTTGTGCTCCGGCAGCATCTGGACATGTCGCGACCGGGCGCCAGGGAAACTGAGGATCGCGGCCCCTTCTCGCGCCCGATATATGGGGGAAAGCGGCGAGGCCTCGAAGGATGGAGGGGCGTGGGGGTGGACATCGAAACCGCCAACAAGTGCCACTTTGAACGGCTGCGCGCGGTCGCGAGTGCCATATCTTGAAAGGGATCTGCAGAGGAGTTATACCTCTGTGCGCACTGCGTTCTCGCCGCTCTTGCGTTGAAGCGACAGGCCGCACGAAGGTCACTTCACTCGCTGCAGCTGCCGCCCTTGCTTACACCGTCGTTTTCACAGCGTGCCCGCCTTCACTGAGTGTGATGTGTTCATGTTTGCTTGAGCGTGCTGATACCATGCTTGTTATATCACTTAGTAAGCGAATGTTTCCGGGTTTATATTGCCGATAAAGCTACTCTGCTTACTTCACATAGCTGCTTACTAATTTGCTATCCCAGTCGATGCTTCGCCTTTTGGACGAAACAGGCTTTTTTAAACAATGTTCGACGATAAAGAAATTTGAATTTGCCTAAATTGCACGTATAATTTTGGGCACTGCCGCTTTTAATACAGCGGTTTGCCTTTCAGGATTACTGAACGTTGGATGCCGGACAACAAATATAGTTACCTGCCAAGCGGTACGTATTTTGCATTTTTCAAAGCAAATGCTCTTTCTGCAGTAGTTCATAATCAGTCTCATATGCATTTGCAGCTGTCGCCCAAACAGTGCTCCTAAACACCTGGGTCCCTACTCAGAGAAAGGCCTTACGCTAGAAAGTTTTGTGAGAGAAAATTTCCGCGAGTCGTGATGCTAGACAAATAGTTATAGAAGGCTGATGGTCAATGGCAAAGAGCGCTTGCGTACAATGACCTATAGTGAATTCGGATTTTCTTCAAAAAAATGCCAGCAGACGGAAGCGATCATGAACCGCACTGGTAAGCATTAACTATGAGAGGGATAGAAGCACAGGCCACTTGGTGCAGCATTTTAGAGCACAGCTCTTAGGTGCGGGTTCCTGCGTTGGGCGTCGGCGTGCCTCGTCCTTCCTCGTCGTTAACCGAGCAAACGAACACAGCGAGCGATGAAAGAGCGAACACGGAGCGCAGCGGTGGATGAAAGACGGCGAGAGTAAAGAGGGCACGAGGAGGAAAGCGGAGGAGGAGGGTGCAGCAGAAGCATAAGGAAGGAAATGGAAGAAGCCATCTTTAAGCACCACCAGAGGGCGCTCACGTCCACAGCAGTGGCGTATACTCTTTGAGATTTTGTGGCGAATGGACGTGCCTTTCGGGGCTCCGTGGTGGCAACGAAATCAAAAGTTTTTGTGCATGCCTTGAGCTTGCTTCTGTTTTTGATTTCTAGATTTTTTAGCTTTTAAATAGCAATTGCGTGGCTTTCTTTTTCTTTCTTTTTTGTTTTGTCTCGTATTTCGTGTGCGCGGATGTGTTTCGTGTTTCGGATCTGTTTCGTTTTGCAGAATGGTTAGAACATCCATTCACGCCACGTGCTTCAACACGTGCTGCCGGTGGGACGTTGAGTGTTTGTAGTTTTTAAATGTTAGCTTGGAGGTGGCAAGCCTAATAACTATTAATGGTTTTATTGTGCGTGTTTTGCTAGGAAAGTGAGAGCGTGGCCGCGTGGTTGAGCGCTTGCGAGAGCGTCATACCTTGGGTCTGCGTGGCATTGATTGCTTTTGAAACAGTGGTGAGAATTTCTTTGCGACATCTTGAGGATTTGGATCCTGTGCTTATCGGTTATTGTTAAAGGCACGTGCTCTGCAATAATATAGTATTATAGTATATTATAGTATTATAGTATTTTAAAAAGCCGTGCAGTACATGGCAAGAAAGCCGGGAAAGCAACCAGTGTGCGGGGGGTCCCTCAAGGCAGATGAGGGGACGGATGAGAATGGAGAGGGAATCGAGTCAACCGGCACACACTGTGATGTCGATACTAGGCTGCAGAAAATGGAGACTTTCCAAGAAGAGCTGGTCAAACAGGTGGAAGAGCTCAAAAACGAGCGAAGTAGGGGGCGTGATGCATGGAAGGTAGTTGAAAAAAGACTTGAAGCAGCCGAGGAAAAGCTGAACAGGGCCGCCATTGTGAATGAGAATATGCGTGACAATACAACTCAGTTCCCCGACGTGACAGGAGAGGGAGTGCTAGCAAAGTACGTGGATTGCGTGCAACGTGGTGAAGGGTTAGCTGGAAAGAGCGGCACCTACCTTGAGGCCGCCACACGGAAAAAGGAGGAGCACAGGGGACAATGCCCCTTGTCGAGTCCGAATCACACGGAAAAGGACAAAGGGAAGCAGGGAGAGGTAGGAGAGAGTGAAAGAGCGATTATCGCCGGCGACTCAAACCTGGCTAGGAGCTCAGAAGCAATTGTGGAGAGGGTGAAAGGCGACAGAAGAGTGGCGGCAGGGACATTTCCAGGGCGGACACTGGGTTATGTTATGTAGCGAGCAAAAGAAAAGCTCGCGGAAAATGCCCACGTGCGCAACCTTGTCATAGTGGCAGGTGGGCTAAACGGCGTCCTAAACAGGAAAGGGACAGGACCAGCCCAGCGCTTGGCGAAGGGGGTGAACGACTTGCGCGAGCTATCCCCTCAGGTGCAGATCGCGGTGCCCACGGTGCCGGAGGTGCCTGTACGTGACAGTCACGTACAAAGAGCCGTAGCGGCTGCTAATGAGGCGACATGGAAAATGAGCCGAGAGAAAGGCTTCAAGGTTGTCGAAGTAAACAGGGAAGTGAGAAGGTGTGGTGGTTTTAAACGAGACGGGTTCTACTTCAATTACAGGCTGGCACGAGAAGTGGCGTCCCGTTTCTTATGGATCCCAATCCATAAGAAAGGGGACGCCAAAGACTTGAAAAACTATTGACCGATCAGCTTACTGTCCGTTGCCTACAAAGTGTTTACTAAGGTAGTGGGAAATGGAATCGGGAACACCTTAGACTTCTGTTAACCAAAGGACCAGGCAGGACTCCGTAAAGGCTACTCAACAATAGACCATACTCACACTATCAATCAGGTGATAGAGAAATGTGCGGAATATAACCAACCCTTATATATAGCTTTCATTGATTACGAGAAAGCGTTTGATTCGGTCGAAACTTCAGCAGTCAAGGAGGCGTTACGGAATCAGGGTGAAGAAGAGCCGTATGTAAAAATACTCAAAGATATCTATAGCGGCTCCACAGGAACCATAGTCCTCCATTAAGAAAGCAACAAAATCCCAATAAAGGCTTCCGGCAGGGAGACACGATCTCTTCAATGCTATTCACAGCGTGTTTACAGGAGGTATTCAGAGACCTGGATTGGGAAGAACTGGAGGTAAGAGTTAATGGAGGATACCTTGGTAAGTTACGATTCGCTGATATTGCCTTGCTTATTAACCCAGGGGACCAATTGCAATGCATGCTTACTGACCTGGAGAGGCAACGCAGAAGGGTGGGTCTTAAAACTAATGTGCAGAAAACTAAAGTAAAATTTAACAGTCTCGGAAGGGAACAGCATTTCAGGATAAGTAGCGAGGCACTGAGAGTGGTAAGGGAATACATCTACTTAGGGAGGTAGTGACCGCGGATCCGAATAATGAGATTGAAATAATCAGGAGAATAAGAATGGGCTGGGGTGCGTTTGGCAGGCATGCTCAGATCATGAACAACAGCTTACCATTGTCCCTCAAGAGATAAGTGCATCACAGCTGTGTCTTACCAGTACTCACGTATTGGGCAGAAACCTGGAGGCTTACGAAAAGGGTACTACTTAAATTGAGGATGACGCAACTAGCTATGGAAAGAAGAATGATGGGTGTAACGTTAAGGGATAAGAAAAGATCAGATTGCGTGAGGGAACAAACGCGAGTTAATTACATCTTAGATAAAATAAAGAAAAAGAAATTGGCATTGGGCAGGACATGTAATGAGGAGGGAAGATAACCGATGGTCATTAAGGGTGACGGACTGGATTCCAAGGAAAGAGAAGCGTAGCCGGGGGCGACAGAAAGTTAGGTGGGCGGATGAGATTGAGAGGTTTGCAGGGACAACATGGCCACAATTTGTACATGACCGGGGTAGTAGGAGAAGTGTGGGAGAGGCCTTTGCCCTGCAGTGGGCGTAACCAGGCTGATGATGACGAGAAGTGGCGTGGCGAATTGGTGGTCGCGCTGTTGTTTTTTAGGGGGCCCACGGGCGCTCAGGAGGCCAGACTAGGTATTAATAAAGAAGGCCCCCTAAGGAAACCTCAGAAGAGCATCGCCGTCGATAACAGAAAAAGGATGAAAGCAAGAAGGAGATCTCGCCATGCAACAGGCTACATAAGCATGCAAGGTGGCAGAAGACAAGAGCAATGGGCAGAGATTAAGGAGCAGTTAAATAAAGAACAAATAGGGGCGTATGCGGTTACAGAAATGCACCTTAAAGACTCGGAAGAGCCGCCAGTGATTGAGAATTATGTTGGGGATGGGTGCAACGGAACTAAGTCGGAAAGAAAGGGAGCGGGAGGCGGAATGCTCATCCATCAGGGAGCGAAATGGAAAGAGTAAATTCGAAATGTCCAGAGCATCTTTGGTTATCAGGTACCATGAGTTGGAAAAGCTTGGCTAGGCGTTACGTATTTGGGGACCGGAAATAATTACAGAGAGCAGAATAAAGAGTTAATGGGATGCATAAACGCTGATATTAAGGGTTTCCGGAATGGTGCTGAAATTATCCTATTAACTTATATGAACGCCCACATACAGAATTTAGATAGCTATACTGACAACAACGGGAAGTGAATGCTAGATTTTTGTGGGCAACATAACCTCGTTATCCTGAATACAGGGCCTAAGTGTGACGGCAGATCACGTCGCAAGTGAGGAACTGGCAAACAACCATTGATTACTGTCTGATGACAGAAAGAATTCATGATAGTTGAGAGAAATGGTGATTGATGAGGAAGGGTATAGCAGCATAGGGAGTGACCATAAACGCATCATCTTGAAAATGGGATATGTAGTTGGGAAAGAAAGGAAGGAGTGCAAAATGGCCAGTCGAAATTTGAACGCTGAACAAATAACAAATATTGTCACTAGAATCGAGAAAGAACTTGGCAAATGGCCAAATAAAGAGTGCAAATATAGTGAGCTTCTACGTGTAATAACGGAAGAAATACGGAAAGAGAAACAACATGTTCGTTGGAAAGGAAACCTAAAAGCTGGTCGAAACAGGGAGATACGAGAAGCGATCGTCAAACGACAGAAAACATTTCGAGAGCACAGGCAGACGAAGAAGGCGCAGTTGCCGCAGGATGACGTAACCAGTAGATGGGAAATATACCGGGAGAACAAGTCTATGGTTAAAATGAGAAAATGAACGTTGGTTGTCAGAATTACGTGAGAAAAAGAAGGCCGCACCTAAGATATTTTGGTGGCGGCAATGCAAAAAAAAAAAAAAAATCGGCCATGAGTAACTGCTTAAGAGGAAAAAACGAAATCAAGAAAGAAACAATTAATGATAATTCAAACGGGAGCTCATTACTTTTCGAAGCGAGATCGGGAGGCCTTAGAAGACACACCTATAAAGCGAGATATAGGAAGGAAGAAGAAACATGTGCTTGCTGCGGTAAAACTAGGGAAACTATGGAGCACGTTTTATTAGAATGTGAAGACGTCTACGCTGCGGTCGATTCAGGCACCACTGGCCTCCTTGAAGCCCTTGGGTTCAGCGACAGCAGTGGAAAAGTAAACCTGTCCGCAGTAGGGATTAGTAAGAGGCGATTGGAGGATTGGTGGAAGAAAAGTAGGGAAACGACAAAAAACGGAGACGTACAAAATTACAGTTTGCAATAGGGGATCAGAAAATTTGGTTTTGAGAGTTCATGGTGTTTTTCTTGTTTTTTTATTGCTTAACCAAGGTAGGACATTAGGCAATAATATAACAGCAAGCGCTTGGTGGCGCAACCCACCGCCCCGTTCCAAAGGGGACGCTCATAACATCCATCCATCCATACCATGGTGGCACCGGCCTCGCGGGGCAAAGAAAAATAAAACAACCGGAAAGCTCGCCTTCGTGCATAGCGTCAAGCGCAATGTTTTCTCGGTAAACATTACGGTTGCAGCAGCTGCAGTTGCCGGGAAGCGGCAACTGTGTGGTCGGTCTATATATAGCGCCACGCGTCGCGGCTCCTCCAGTCAGTGTGGTGATTGGTGCGTTGCCTGAATAGATCGCGAAATGAAAACTTGTGTAGAGGTGAGCCCAATTTTCACATTAAGGAGTATCGTAATCGCAGGTGAATTTGTTAAGCATAAAATCTTACTAACAGACAGAACATAGTACTAGTCGAAGGAACATGAGCACCAACTTATAACTAACAGTACGCTAAAAAGCCATTGATTTGTCAAACAATCGCGCAAGCGTACACCAAGGAAGAAGTTTGTTTTCTTCCATGCAGTCATCAGTCCTCTTTTTTGGCGCTAGTATGTTTCATTAAATAGCAGAAATACCTGAAAAATAACTTGGCTAATTGGCGGACAATTGTCATGATCTTTTCGTTCAAATTCAAGCGCTCTTGCTCTCTATAATTGTGGAAATGCTATAGTATGCAGAATAGTAAAAAAAAAAAAACTTTACGTTGTTACGCAAATAAGAAAGCTGTGTTGCTTCGGGAGGTACTGCAAGAAAGCATTGAAAGGAAAAGCACCTGCGGAGGTTTTCTTAAAGACAATTAGTAGCAGAACGGTTAGCTACTGTGGCGGGTTAAATGACAAATACTCCTTCAGGGTTACCAAAAGTACAGCCGAGCGCGTCGTAACACTGCATTTGCATTCTGTAATGGATCAGGTCACCCGTGCTTTCCTGGTCCGTAGTATTCAGTAGTGCACACAGCTATGCGTGCATTTACGCGTGGTAAGCGTTCAATAAATATAATGCTCCTTAGGGGCACGGAAGCATTGGCCACACAAACTGCTCTATGAATAAAGGCTCTTGTCTGCAGCGCCGTTGGATCTGTACACAAAGCTGAGGAGTCTATTTTGTCTAAGCACTGACGCACTAATGAAAGTTCGTTCACTCAGTAAAGAAATACGGCGGCAGCACGTAGGCCATATGCAAAGTTCTATGCGGTACACTTTCTCCAGTTATTACCAGGATAATAAAGTCACTCTTACCGTTTACCTCCTCGAAGCGGAGCCGCCATGAAAAGGAGAAACGGGGCTACTGCCAATGAAATGCGTGAGAAACACCATTCAGTGGTTCCATATCAAAGTAACGCCAGTTAGAAATGTCATGCTTTCTTCGCTTCTAAATATGTGGAGCCCCAGTTGCTGCTAATAATAACGACTAGCTGAAGTTTTCAAGTGAAGGAGGCAACAGGGAAGCGTGCTGCGGTCGGCGCCTTCCATCCTGTGCAAGCTAGAGTAGTTGAACCAGGCTTATTTGCTGGACACTGGAGTAACCCTCGGAGATCGTACCTATAGCAGAGAAGAACTGTCAATGAAGAGTCACAACCGCAAGTCCCCATGACGTCCCTCTTTTTCCTATCGCACTGATCTACTGTATCAGTCGCCTATTGGAGAAGCAACAGGCATCGATACGAATTCGCTGCATCATGCAATCTTCGGAGTGCTTCTGATCCTTTGTGTTTCTTATGTGTCGAAATTATTTAGGACTCTAATCGAAATGACCTTTCGTCAATGATTTCTGTCGCAACAGGTTTTTCTTTAGAACTATATCTCTAAGGCTAACAACCCCGATCCAGCTTGTTTCAATTAAAAAGAGGTATACCTTGGGAGTTCTAAAAAAGTTCGTAGAATATTGCGTAATAATGCGCTTTAAAACCATTATATGTCGCATGTGTGAAGGTTCCGGGTCCAAAAAAAAAAAAACAACGACGTGCACCGTATGAGTTATTTTTCAGAAATGCGCACGACATTCAGTATTTTTGTGAAAGAAAAAGGGGCTCAAATAGAACTCACGTGCAATTGAGGTTGGCCAGAAGGGTGCGTCCAGGAACAAGCTTGGTCTATGAACTGTAGACGAGATATTAGGTAGCAGTTGAAATGCCATGATTGTTGAGGCAGTGTGTAATACGTTGTGACGAGATTTCAGGGAACGCTAAAGTTGTCGAACGTACAGTCAAATGCAAAATCTTAAGGACCACTGTTGCCGCTAAATTTCTTTTTTATTCTCAGCCAGGGCATAAAGGCTGCAATCAAGGGGACTACCCACGTGTACCTGCTTGACCAGCAGCACGCTCTTAATTTCGTTTTTCTTCTCAGCCAGGGCATAAAGGCCGCAATCAAGGGGACTACACACGTGTACCTGCTTGACCAGCAGCACGCTCTTACATAATTTGACGTTGCACGACTGTGGTAGAAGAAATTAATATATTTTTTTGCATATGCCGTGGTCTCTAGACGTTTGCACTCAATTGTACATGTTCAATATGTGGTACACGCCACAGATCTTGGTGGCTCAATTATAATCGCTGTATCTTTGCGAAAACTGCGTGATCTATGATTCTTCTATGTTGCGTGAGTTGAAAAAAAATTACCGACGATTACGTTACTTCCTAATGCGAAATTTGAGCGCAGCAAATAAGCTGTTTCACCTTTTCGATAGATTGAGGCAAAGAAATCGAGCAACACATGTATGCGCTATCACAGAATTTTTTTTTTTATATTTCCCGTACTCCTGGATCATCTCGACGGCGGCGACGGTAAGCTTCTGCTTCGGCGGCACGCACCTCTGGATTCTGACGGCGACGGCGCTGGGCCTCTGCTCTGGCAGCTCGTTTAGCAGCAGCAGCAGCAGCAGCAGACGGAGGACTTCCATCGGTCGTCTCGCTCATGGCTCAGAAAGAACTGGCAGATAATTTCGCAGTGGCGAACGGCAGCGGCAATTTCGGCTCGGGCGGTGCACATATACAGATCCGCCGCCACCGATCTGGCTCTCTGATTGCCACCGCACAGGGCGAACGGCAGCGGCAATTTCGGCTCGGGCAGTGCACATATACAGATCCGCCGCCACCGATCTGGCTCTCTGATTGCCACCGCACAGGGGTTGCATTGGAGGAGGAGCGAAGAAAGGAATTAAGTTCGAGCCGGCGCTTTGACAACCGGAGACTCGCAGGAAGAGGGGGGAGGGGGGCGGCGTGTACACCCAGCGGCAAACGATGGGGGCAGAAGCGCGCGCAGCAAGCGGACAACACGATAAAGGGAGGAGGGAAGAGATAGCAGCGACTGACTGATGCCGCTGACGCCGATACAGGGGGGGGGGGACCCTTTCCTCCTCTTTCTGCATGGCGGCGACGGTGTTCTATGCAGTCACGTTATCTTGACTCTCTAGCGCCGTCAGCGGCATCCAGCGGTATCAGTCGGTCGCTGCTAGCGCTGGGGGGATGAAAGGGGGGCGGAGCTGGTTACGAGGCCGATGACGACGCGAAACCCAGGAACGGACGCCAAAGAGCTGCGCTCTAAAAAATGTAGTACTCCTATCGCGGATTTTTTTGATAAGGTAGTGAAAGACAAAAAAAAAGCCCTCTGTGACGAAGCATCCAACATTAGTTTTTGAGCTGGCTAGCACAAAACAATGAGGAATCGTCTGGAACAGCGCTTTACTGTTACTCGCAGATGACGACGTCAAGGCCGCATGCACACCTGTTATCAAGAGACCGCATGGCGTGATTCGACTCTATGCGCTTCTGGCCAAGCGCTTCTTTTGGCTGTCACGGTCTTACTTCGTCATCGTTGCGGGCTGGTTTTTACCGGTGTTCATATTTTCCTTTGCCATCTATGTCACGTCCACCAAACTCTTCACGGCAAGAGGCCAAATGCGCTCGAAGTGAGTTTATTTAATCCTCATTATGCGTCTGCATATGTGGACAAAGTTTCGCGTTGTGAATTGCAAGAACGCATCACGCATCACAAAAGCGACGGAATACTAGGAGAACTTGTCTATTGTGTTCAAATATTTGGGGATTTATGAGCTGAAACCGCACCAAGTTTTAGATAAGCGGCATGTTCAAGCTACAGCACTGTAGCCTCGCGCCCACTGTCCCTTTTCCTCCTTTTGAAATATAAAGATTCCTTTATACATTCATCTCTGAATATGCGGCGGCTCTACGTAGTGAGAAATCCATGCACATTTTGACCATTGGGGATCATTTAACGTGCACAAAGTGTATAGTAGACGGGTTCTTTACTATGTCACCTCCATCAAAATGCGGCCGCCGGGGCCGGCTATTGACCCTGGGATCTCGTGTTTAGCAGTGTAATGCTATAGCCACTACGCCACGATGGTAGGTGTATTGAGTACAAATACTTTCTACAGACATAGCGCCATACCAAAGTTAGACACCTCGTAACGAAAGCCCGACCCACGGGCCTTATTTACTAAAGGTTATTTCTGAAACAAAAATTTCTTAGGATTTGTCGCACTATGATGCGCCTTTCTAACCATTATCGACTTGCTACGAGCACACTCCGCGTATGCACCATGACGCTAAGTGGAAGCTAAGAAGCATAGCAACCCGATATCATAATAAGTTTATTGCAAAGCATTCTTCTCGGAATCCAGCCAGCTTTTGGTGTGTGTCTCGCTGTTCTTATGGTCTGATCCCTGACATAGCGCAGTCTAAAAATATGCCACTGGGGCCATTCGGTATGTGAAAGCGGTGCCATTCAGTGCGTGTCACTGGGCAGGTGTCACTGTAATCAGTGGGTGTGCGTCCGTGGAGCCATTGTTTATGTATCACTGGGTATGTTCTCTTTTGGCCACTACTTTTTACTGGGTTTGTTTTACTGGGTATGTGCCACTGTGGGCCGCTGAGTATGTGAGACTAGGTATGCACTGCTTTTTAACAAACCTCTTTGACGGCCACGGGCATGTGGAACTTGATGTGTGCGACTGGAGCCGGTTTGATGTGCCGCTAGGTGTGGGCACGCCCACAAATGTGCGCGGTCCACTGGGATGTGTCATCGGCTGTGTGCCACTGGGTTCACTCTGTATGGGCCACTGTGTACATACAGAGTGGACCCAGTGGCGTACCGCAATTCAATCAACCTATTTCACGCCAACTTGGGCAACGGAGTGTGTGCCACTGGGCGTGTTGCACTAGGTATGTACCATTGAGTCCACTGGGTATGTGCCTCTGCGTAAGTGGCCTTGTTCAAACGAAGCTCTTTGATGCCCATAGCCATGCACAACTGGGGACTATGTACCCCTGGGTCAGAAGAAGAAGAAGCGCCGAGCAGTGCAGACGTGGAAGCATGGGCTTCGTTTTTTTCCACGCTCCGCTGGCGAATTTCGAGAGTACAACGAAAACAAGCATGTCACTGGATCCGCGAAGCGACTGCGAATTAACTGATATCAAAATTGGTGGTGGGGCTTGCATTTTCACAGTTTTACGGGACCTTTTCTGCTCCTACACGCCGAGTTAAGCTTAGTGGAGCTAAGCTTAGTAAGGTGTAGGGCCTTTCTTGGGCCTAGTAAGCAAACCTGCCAGCAGACATGGCGGATACAAACATGGAAGATGAAGGTTGTGATAGAAATGAAAGAAACAATGCTGAGGACGACTTCGGTTGGCCAGTGGTGGCTGGCCGAAGATCACGAACTACCAGAAAGGCTGTGGATGAGGAGACCACATCGGCTATATAATCAACGAGAGCATGGCCTCAAGGGAACCGCTGTCGGTGGAATCGTTAAGAATTGGGTAATCAAAGCTTCGAGGATGCCTCAACTGCCTTAGGAGCATAGTAAGATCATTATACGACCTCGTGGAGGATTTAATTTGAACAAAGTTAGCACCACCGCGATTGGTATCGCAGTAATCTAGGCGTCAGGCTTAACGGAAGAGGAGGCCCGGAAAGGTGTTGTCTACCAAAACTTCGCTCAAAATATCATGGTAGACAGCACCCCTAAGCCCGAACATGCGGCGAAGCACGTTAGGATCAAGTTCTTCAAGATATTGGAAGCGGAATACGAGGTAAATGCATACGAAGCAGCACCACACACCACGTACAAAGGTGTCATCCCAAGAGTGAACATTAGATACTCGCAAGGTATGATAAGAAATATCGTGTATTACTTGAACCCGCTTGCGCTGGCTGCCAAGCGCATGAAGACGTCGGGATCGGTCATTGTACTTTTCGATGCACTCAAAGTGCCCAATTTTGACAGATATGGATCCACACTAGTGAGATGCTACCTTTAGAGGAAGGAATTGGACGTCTGCTTCACCTGCGGAAGTGTCGGGCACCGTTCTGAGGTGTGTCTATCATTGTTCAGTGCAGGGGATGTAGAACTCACAACCCAGGAGATAAACATGTATGTTTACCTAAGTGTAAATTTTGTGAAGGCGATCACTCTACCGGTGACAAATTTTGCAAGCGAAGTTTTCAAATCCCTTACGTCGTGCGACTTCGTCGAAGAGCGCACAACAGGGCTCGGTCTTCAGCAAGAGCGCCGTCGGAGGCGCAGCAGCCGGCACCCAACCATCGCCCCGAGGACAGAGAACACACACGCTCCAGGAGTCGTACCAGATTCAGGCGTCGTTCACTATCCAGGGAGAGAAGCCGCTCCAAGTTAAGGGAAGAGCAGGTGCGCTTCGTGCGAAGGGGCTCAACACCTGGCAAGAAGAAAACGCCGGGAACCACCTGGGCTGACAAAGTGAAAGGTACTGTGAGGCTTGCTGGGTGAGTCTCAGTGGCTGTGGCTGGTGACGATGATGCCAGAATAGAGCAAATAATTAAAGAAGTAACTTCTTTAAACAAAGCTAATGAACAATAGATCAGGAAAGTAGTAGAACTTCGTAAAAAAGAGCAGTCGAGGCCTGCTACAATAGAGATAGATAGACCTGTAAGCAAAAGCAGCGATCCAGGGAAATCCTGCTCCCCTGCCCCTAAACAGAGGGCGGTGAGCTCCGAGGATGATTCAGTCTTCTCAGCCCTCAGTGAAATAAAAGAGGCCATTAAAGCGATAAGACAGACAGTGAGAACGATTTACTTGAGAGTGGAGAAATTGTGGAAATGGAAGTTAGCCGCCGAGAAAAGACTGGAAGATTGAGGCGCGAGGGGATGAAGATGATAAGTATCTGCCATCGGAGGGGGATAGTGTCAAATCAATTCCCAGAATGTCGAGAGCCATCACAAAGAGGAAAATAGCGGGTAATAGAAAGGCATCCTCAACTAGTAACAATGTACAGTAATCATTGATTTAACGCGTGGCAATGGAATTCTCGTGGGTTCAAACACAAGAAAGCAGCACTGCGACGGGTGATCCAGTCACTGAGGTCAGGCCGAAGGGAATTATGCTGTAGGAAACCTTAGCGGACGAAATTATGCTTACTGGGTACAAAGCGACATGTAGAGACAATGTAATGGGGAGAGGGTCGGCTACGTTCATCTGCAAAAAAGTTGCTATATATTCAGCATGATATTCATCTTAGACATGACAGGTTTGAATTTATTTTAGTTGATACAATACTTAAAAGGAACAGAGGCAAGGCGCAAAACTTTTTCTGCTTGAATATTTACAGCAGTCCTAACGACATGAGACAGCTGTTTAGAGCACTCCTCAAAAAGGTGCTTTCGGTTGCAAAAAACTCCCCGCTCATTATTGGAGGGGACTTCACTGTGGCCTATCACACATGAAGATACACTTCGAACACAAAGAAGGGAAAGGAGCTATCAAGTTTCGCCATGGATCTGGGATTATGCTTGATTACCGATCTAGCGTATCGCACCATTGTGGTACGTCCGCAAGCAGAGACTCCACAACAGATCTCACTTTTGTAGACCACTCAAGAGGAGCTAACTACGAAAACTCAAACACAGATCTCGGCAGGGATCATTAAATCATACACATAACCATAGATATAGAGAGACAAGAAACTAGAATTTTCAAATTGACTGATTGGGATCAGTTCAGAAAATCAGGGCGAACAGAAGGAAAGTGGGGCCTTTAGATGCCAAGAAGTAGCCCTTTCAGACATGGGTCAATCAGCTCAGAGAGGACGTCGAAAAGGCCACTAAAGAAATCAGGACAGAGCAAAATATTGAGGCTATGGATAGCAGGCTGGCGCATCTAATTGAGGCCAAACAGGCTATAGCACAGAGATGGAAAACAAAGACTTAGCAGAAGGCTAGGAAAAAATTGTGCAATTAAACAGAAAAATAGATGAACACTCGAAGACCCTCGTGAAGCAACAGTGGGATGAGATTTGTAACTCGGCTGATGACAGACTCAAATATAGAAGTAGCTGGAACCTCCTCAAGTACTTGCTCAACGAGAATAAAGCAATGTCAAGCAAGAGAACAGCAACAGCTAAGTTGGTTCATCAGGAAAGCCAAGATAAAACACAGGGAGAAATCGTGAATATACTCGCAGCCAAATATCTCCCACTTAAACAACCAAACGAAGGAGACGAGAGCCTCGAATACATGGGAGGCATATGTGAAGAAATTGACCGTGTCTTCATTGAGAGTGAAGTCAGGGGGGGCTCTTCACAGTCTTAATGGTAGATCGGCGGCTCGACCTGACGGAATAACTAAGAATATATTAAGAAATCTAAATGATGAATCAATCTGTTATCTAACTGAACACTTCAATGAATGCTGGAGAAAAGGGGTATACTCAGAGGAATGGAGGGTGGCCAATACGATCCTCCGATACAACTTAATCGGCGTTCGTCCCGGGCTGTGAACTCAGGATGTTATGCTACTGATAAACACCAACTTATACAGGCCAGTCCAGCGCATAGTAAAGCTCTTTTGGGATTGGATGTGGAAAAAGCATTTGACCATGTAAAGCATAAGGTAATACTTGACGTTCTCTCGGAGATGGGGTTAGCTAAGAGACATTTTAACGCAATTAAGAACTTTAGTAGAAATAGAACTGCAGAATTCATGCGGGGAGAGCTTAAACAAGATGCTAAGAATTTGGGAAATAGAGGAACTCTACAAAGGGCTGTGCTCTCTACCATGCTATTCAATTTAGCAATGTGCAAGGTTGGAAGTAATTTGGAGAAAATTTTGGGTAAACATTATGCGCTATACGCCGATGACCTAACCATATGGAGTGCCAAGGGTAATGTAGGACAGACCGAGACCAGATTACAGGAAACTTCATATGTTGTAGAAACACACTGAAAGACGTGGTTGAAATGCTCGGCAGCCAAAGCGGATATCTTGGTCATTAAAGATCGCAGAAAAGGTCGTAAACCAAGAGGTTACATTCCGGAAGATGTGCCAAGAGTGTGCTCATGCACTCATGAAGGATCCGCAGTCAGGCTAGTTGAAAAAAATTAAGGTTCTTGGGTATCGCATAGACGGAAACAATGTTAACTATAGAACAATATAACATATCCCGAATGAAACAGATGAAGTCATTAGGTTACACAGGGGAATTACGAATAGACACAGAGGCTCACGGAAACAGAGCGCTTTGAAGCTAATACACGCCTTCGCTCTCTGTCACTTCACTTATGTGGCTGGATTATTCAAATGGAAGCAGGCAGACCTTAACAAACTTCATGTGATGCTCAGGAAGCTTGTTAAAGTAGCCTTAGGAATACCGAGTAACGCAGCAACCGACAAACTTGAGTCTCATCATCATGATCATCATCAGCATTATCATCAGCACCATCAGCCTGGCTACGCCCACTGCAGGCCAAAGGCCTCTCTCATACCACCACAACTACCCCGGTCATGTGCTAATTGTGCTAAACTCATGAGTCTAGGGGTGCAGAACACAATGGAAGAAATCGCGGCGGCCCAACAGCTGGCACAATACCATATATTGACAAAAGCACAAGCTGGAAGGAACATATTAGAGGCAATATGTGTAGAACTGAATAGATCAAGAAGACCAATAGAGGCTGAAGTAGAATTAAGAACTGAAGTGAGGAATAAGACAACTATCAACCCTCTCCCCAGAAACATGCATCCACAATTATCAAAAGGAGAGAGGAAAGAGCTAAAAGACTCTTGCAGAAAATAGAGCAGCACAACCAACTTGTAGCTATAGTTGATGCTGCCTTGGTGAAAGGTAAAGAAGCATACAAGACCATTGTATCGAGTTGTCAAGGGAAGGTGAGAGACGCTATCACTATTTTTACCAAGGACCACATGATAGCGGAACAAACCGCAATTGTTCTAGCCATGAGGAGTAAGAAGTTAACCTGCATTTACAGTGATTTAAAAGCCGTTATGAAGGGTTTTGATGAAGGCTTCGTAGCTGGAGTTGCAGCTGAACTTTTTGAAAACATTGGAATTATGAGAACTGAAATCCGATGGTTTCCTGCGCATATTGGGAAAGTGCACCAGACTCGGGTAAACCTCAATGAGGTTGCTCATGACCTGGCATGAGGACTTGGTAACTGTGGCAGTCACAACCTAGCCGTTCATCATCAAGCAGGGGAATATAGAGATGATTTAATAGCTTAAAATGACATTACCAAACTATACTATCTAGGAGGCAGGCAATTCCCATTGGCACATTCAAAACTGAACAGGGCTCAGGAAGTCTCACTGCTGCGCTTATTGGGAACAGGTACACCATCCCACGGCGTACCAAACTCAAAATATATCCAGAGAGGGAGATTAACATGGACTGTAACGATTCTAATGGCATCATTGAAATAAGACATATGCTGGCGGGGTGTCTCGAGACTCTACCCAACCTCGTGGAAGAATGGACGCAGTTGAAAAAACGGATTCAAAGCCCATTGTTTCAAGACCAACGCACGCACTGAGGCCACTTGGTACGAGCCGCTAGTTGTATGTCACTGGGTATGTGCCACTGCGTACGTTCTGCTACTCAAATGAATCCCTTCAATGCCAGCAGCCATGCACAACTGGGTCTGTGCCAGTGGGGCTACGTGGCATGTGCCGCTAGTTATGTGCCACTGGATATGTGGCACTGCATACGTGCCGCTCTTCAATTGAATCTGGCATTTCGGAAAGTCAAGCAGTGCGTTCTTAACAGTTATATCACTCTTTGACGGCGTTACATCAGGCTGAGTTTCAAGAGGTAAGGTAGTCCTTTAAAACAAGTCTCACAATCTTCTTGTTTATTGAAGGTAGGAACGGTACCTTTAGTGAAGGGGTCATCAGCCGTAAACCAGGTGGCACTTGGAACGCTCCATAGAACATCAGGTGTGGTGAAGTCTTCCAGTGGCCCGACATGTTGTTCGTCATATGCTTTCGAGCCTTCGATGGTGGTCCGTCTCTCGTTGAACGTGATTTTGTTCTTCTCCACAGATTCTTGCTTTCGACTGTGCCAATAAAATTATTTGACTAGGGTACTTCAGGTAGAACCTATTTATTACTACATTCTTACTGCTAACCTCGTCGTCTTCTTCTCTCCCTCATTACCCCGCTGGCGATGTAGATCGCCACAACTGATATTCGCTTTTACCTTTGTACGAGCCATGCATCACTAGCATGTCACTGATCTTTTATAAAAACACGTACATGCTTGTCTTCAATATGTTTTTTTTCCTAAGCGAGGCTTGTGCCAAAGTCTTGTACTCACAAGATGGCAGAACATTCAAGAAGGTCTCCAAGGACATCAAAAGCGTGTGGGCAGCGATGATGAGAGAAGAAATACAAGCGCACCTTTCGAACAAGAATATCCAATAGAAGTTTATTCTAGAACAAGACCCCTGGCGGGGACGATTCTGGGTATGGCTGATTCAATAATTCAATACTGCGTTGAAAGAGTGCTCAGACAAAATTTTTGAACCTCTGAAGAGTTGCCCCGAACACTTATGTTAGTGTAAGTAATGATTAATTCCCGACCACTGCGTCAGAGTAATTTTTTACAGTCTAACCCGCTTACCACAATATATTGCCTGATAGCAAAAAACCCACCATTCTCTCACCGAAAAATACCCATTTAGACTGCGAAGTAAAGTGAGAACCAACTGCACTTTGACGTAGGGGGAAATATTATGAACTGCTACCCGAAAAAAATCACCAACGATTACGATACTCCCTAACACGAAATTTGAGCGCATACCAATATGTGTTTTCATTTGCGATTTATTGGATAGCACGGACAACCTGTCTCGTGCGTCATGTTGCAAACGAAGCGAAGTGTGGCGCGACTGCCTGATAATCTAGAGATCGTAAGAGGCAGCGCGTGGGTGATGCATGGGCGCTATACAAAGCAGCAGCCGCAGACAGATCTCCTCGAAGACGCGCACTACTCTGGCGCCATCTCGTAGCCATCGTCACCGCACTACGCTTTTGTTCTCACACTTTCACCATACTCTCCTATTCCGCTTTCCGCCGCTTGCCTCCGCTTTCCTCTTCGTGTCTTTTATCCGCCGCGGAGTTCCGCGTTCACTCTTTCATCCTTCGCTGTGCTCGTTCACTCGTTTACGCCGACGCTCGCCGCAGGAACGGGCGCCTAAGAGGTGCGCCTTAAAACTTTGGACAAGTTATCGCCGTGAATACTTGCAAGAACGTCGTTCGGCCTACCTAATGAAAAAGACCACGATTGTCGCCATCTAGATCGGGAACTTACACTTCATTAACGAAGAAACATACCGACACAACAGTGGAAGATGGATAAAGTCGTCGAGCTTCTCTGGGATCGACGGAAAGGTCCCTTCATACGATGTGTACGTTCACCTTGCGGAGCCGTCTTACGACGGCCTACCCAGTTTCTCTACCACATAGAGACTCTTGTTGCAGACACGAACGAGAACAGAAGTCCCTGAGGCCACCGGCGTGGTTCAGTACTATCGGGCCGGAAACCTGTTGAAAATCCTATTCATAGACCAAAAGAGGAAGGAATCATGTGGAAAGAGCAGCGCTGATGGAACATAGCCTTCCGGCACGAGCTTCCTCTGGGTTTTTCGACGCTTCGAACTATGAATATTCGGCTCCATCTCTAACCGCTTCGCTTCATGTTCTTCAACGTCGGCATTTGCAACTAGGTGTACGAAACAGGGGCCAGATTTGTTCCAGTGATTGTGTGCCATTGGGTGTGCTCTACTGGGTATGTGCCCCAGGTATGTGACCCAGTGGCACTGGGTATGTGCCCCTGCGTATGTCCCCTTCATCAATAAACCACTTTGAATTTGGGCGTGGGAGAAGTTGGCCACTTCGTATGTGCTACTATGTATGTACCACTGGGCGTGTTCTACTGGTTATGTCCCATCAGCTGTGTGCCACTGGATCCACTGGCTATGTTCCACTGTGTAGGTGCCACCGTTCAGTGAACCGCTTCGATGCCAACTTGAGCAGTTGTAACTGGGTGTGTGCCACTGGGCGTGTTCCACTGGGTATGTGCCATCGGCTCTGTGCCACTGGGTCCAATCAGCATGTGCCACTGTGTATGTACTGCTCTTAAATGAACCACTTTGACGCCAACATGAGCATTTGCAAGTAGGTGTGTGCAAACTGGGGCCAATTAGTATGTGCCACTAGGTCTGTGCCACTGGGCGCGCTCTACAGGGTGGGTGCCACCGGCTGTGTGCCACTGCGTACGTGTACCCTTCAATCTCGGGGGGGGGGGGGGTGAGGTTGCGGTGGAAACCTCAACACTTAAAGACGCGTAGCATGTCATTTGAGCGGAGGGAGGTACAGCTGACCGGCGATGCCCCGGCGGGACAAGAAGCTCTCGTCCAGCAAGTACCTCGAGCTGCCATGGCCAGTGGAGTCCTGGAATGAGGACACCACCCACATGACCTAAAGAGCAACGACCTCGATGGTCCAAATAAATGGTTTCTCTCTCTCTCTTTCTGTCAGTTTGATGACAAGTTGGGTCACTGTGTATGTGTCAATAGGTGTGCGCCGCTCTTCAATGAAGGCCTTTGATGGTAACTTGGGTAACTAGGCACGGTCCACTGGGAATTTAATGTATCCGACGATGACAGGAAAAACAAACACGTCACATGGTGTCTTCAAAGACAGCAACCTCAGGCTTTGGCAGGCTGCGCCACAAATGCACCGGGTTTTTGCTGCATTTTAATAAACGTCTTGCAAGCTAACGGCTTATCGAGCTGCGCCATGAATGCTCTGGGTATTTGCTGCTCTTTAAGGAACCTCTCGTCAACTTTGGTCACTGGGCATGTGCCGCTTGGTGTGCGGCCAGCGAGGGAACAATTCCCTTTTTCCTCGTTTTTAAAGCGAAGCTTTCTTTGTCTCTTCTCCCAACTTTCCACGCGCTGTTGTCATGGTCTTGCCGCGTGTGCTGCTGGGTTTCTCGCAACACCACCAGATGGCGCTTGCCTCCTGGTTACAGGCGGGTACCGAAATAGAGCAGCAGCTCCCAGGTTTATTTTATGCGGAAGACTTTTTCTTGCTAGCTAACAAGCAAAGTGATTTGCAACGTCTGGCTAATATCTGTGCGCAGGAAGGCAACAATTTAGGCTTGAAATTCAGTGTTAGAAAATCAGGTGACATGGTATTCAATGAAAACAGTGAACAGACAGTGGAGATACAGGGCCAGAAAATACGTCGGGTAACAATATAAATACCTTGCTATGTGTATAAACGAAGGCAATAGATAGATGGAAACACAGGAAAAAACAATAACAGTGAAGGGGAAGAGGAATGCAGCCATAATGAAGCACAGAGCGCTATGGGGATACAATAGGTACGAGGTCCTCCGAGGTAAGTGGAAAGGTGTAATGGTTCCAGAACTTACTTTTGCAAATGCAGTTGTTTGCTTTAAATCAGGGGTACAATCAGGACTCGATGAGAACCAAAGGTCAGTGAGTCGCCTCACATTGGGTGCTCACGGGAAGACTACAACTGAAGCTGTGCAGGATGATATGGGCTGGACTAGTTTTGAAATGAGGGATGCTCGCAGTAAAATTGAGTATGAAGTATGAAGAAAGTAAATGGGCTGGGAGAGTGTTCACGTATCTGTACAGGAAAAACATTGATTCACAGTGGAGGAAAAGAACTAGGAAGCTTACCAAGCAAGTGTGTGGCCTGTAGGGTGGGCAACAGACCAACAAAGAAGGTCAAGCGGAAAGTCAGAAAAGCTGAAATAATCTCATGGGTGGCGGTAATGGAAAAGAAACCTGCCATGAGTAACTACTTAAGAGGAAAAAACAAAATCAGGAAAGAAACAATTTATGATAACTCAAAGGGACGCTCATTACTTTTCCACGCGACATCGGGATTCCGTAGAACACGCACCTATAAAGCGAGATATAAGAACGAAGAAGAAGCTTGTGCTTGCTGTGGTAAAGCTAGGGAAACTGTGGAGCATGTTTAATACAACGTTAAGATGTCTACCCAGCGCTCGATTTAGGCACTACTCGGCTCCTTGAAGCCCTTGAATTCAGCGGGAGCAGTGGAAAAATAAACATGTCCGTAATAGAAATTAGTAAGAAGCGATTGGAGGATTGGTGGATGAAGAGTAGGGAAACGAGAAAAAACGGAGACGTACAAAAGCGCAGTTCGCAATAGGGATCAGAAAATTCGGGTGTGGTAGTTCATAGCGTTTTCCTTTTTCCTTTTTTATTGTTTACCTAGGTACGACAATAGGCAGTATAGTAGCAAGAGCTTGGTGACGCAACCCACCGCCCCGCTCCAAAGGGGACGCTCATAACATCCATCTATCCAATTGTCGAGAATACTACTGGGTTTCTTGCAACACTACCAGATGACGCTCGCCTCTGCGCATCCCGGCCGGCGCCGCTGCGGCAGTGTTTCACAGTTTGTACGTATGACACGTGCTGTGCTTGCTTTCCTATGGGACAGAAATACACGTCTTGGCCTGTGCAAGTCGCGTACCTGGCTGTGGTAATCTAAACGTTACAACCGTCCATAGCCTGAAGAGTGCGCTTCAAGCTGGCGACCCCACAGTGTGCTGGTCGCGTGTGTAGAAGGAGCACGTAAACACGAGGCAGCAAGATGGCTCCGAAACATTCACTCAGCGTCGAGGACATCAGGCCCGGAAGAAGCGTCGCGCAGAACAGTAGTATCTTCGCTACACAGCGAAATGTGCTGCAGACCGCGAATGCATGTTTACAATGTATACAGAGATTTATATTGTCACGTACGGGTTTGTTCTGCTGTGCACAAAATGACGTTGGCGGGTGAAAAGGAGATTGAAGGGTCTGTGTTGCCCTGGCCACTGAGTTCCACTCTTTTAAATGTGTATTGTAAATACATATATTTTCTCCCCGTAATATTTTGGTTGACGTGCAAGGTAATCTCGGCACAAGCCGACCCTGGATGTTAGCAGCGGGCGTCACTTCGGTTCCGCTGATATGGCTACTGCCGCTGCCTCCACCGCTAACCCAGCTACGTCACCCGGGAATCTTCATCGGCACTTGCAAGGCCGACGTCGAAGACTGGCTGACGTCGTGTGAGCGCGTCGGTAAGCACAAGTGGGATACCCCACATTTGCTGGCCAACGTGATAATTTACTTAGGAGGAACCGCGAAAGTATGGTTAGAGACGTGCGAAGCCGACATTAGAAGCTGGGACTCCTACAAAGAAAAGCTACGCGATCTTTTTGGGAGACCTGTGGGACGTCAAATGGAGGCCAAGCAAAAGTTAGTGTCTCGTGCCCAGACATCAACCGAATCGTACGTCGCGTATATTCAAGACGTTCTGGCTCTCTGCCGTAAAGAGGACACGGACATGCTGGAGGCCGATATGGTCAGACGCATGCTGAAGGGCATCGCGTTCAACCTCCTGCTTTGCAGGAACTGCTCAGCTGTCGAGTCCATCATTAAGGAATGCCCGAATTTTGAGCAAGCGAAGAGCAAACGCATCGTACAACACTTCGACCGACTTCCGAATGCGGCTGCCACTTCCTCCGGCAACGACAAGCTTAGCACAGGTCATCCGTCCCGAACTTGAGGATATGGCTCCAAGTTCTCACTGTCCCCATACGCATGACAACATGACCATCTCGCTCATTCAAGCTGTTGTCCGCCAAGAAATTGCAAACATAGACATCCAGTCTACCCTCCACCCATGTCTCACCCCTACCGCTCCTGTCATTGCCTCTGCTGCCCCTCAACAGTAATTCCCGAATTGATATCGGAACCTCTCTGAGTGGCGAACGCCGGATGACAGGCCAATTTGCTTTGCTTGCTCCCGGGTCGGTTACGTCTCCCGCCACTGCCGTAGTAGCCGCTGGTACTCCTCACCTCCACCATATGCTGATCGCCGCTTCGAACGAGACCCTCGGCCTCTGTGGCCCCTCTCTGAACCATACCATGCCGGCCTTCTCTATCGGGTAAACACCACTAGCCGCTCGCCCTCGCTGCAACGCCGTCAATCCCGTCCACCTACACCTCGACGTCCCTCGGCCCCATCCTACGCGGGCGGCTTCTCGGGAAACTGAACAATGCAGCCCCCGGTGGTGAGGCTGCATTGACGACTCTGGTTTCAACCTCTGCTGACCCCTGCTGCTCGACCGAACCTTGTTGATTTTTTCCTTGATGATGTCCCCATTCAAGCGCTCATCGATAATGTTGCTCAGGTGTCGGTTATGCGATCGGATCTTCATAGCCGTCTCGGTAAAGTCTTGACACCTGCCCAGTCTCCTGCTGTCTGAGTAGCTAATGGCAGTACAACCGTGATGGGAATGTGCGCCACCAATGTTACCATTGCCCGCCATCCAGTGTTAGTCCTGTTCACTGTACTTGCCGAGTGTCCACACGAATATATTCTTAAACGTGACTTTCTAACTGCCCATTCAGCACTTATTGACTGTGCAAACGGCACCCTTCGCTTTGAATTGGCCCATTACTTTTCCGACCCGACCGACGACCACAAGTCTCGCCTTAGTTCTACTAAATTTGTTCGGCTACAACTTGATGCTGCGACTTACGTCCTCATGTCGCCTTCTCCACCACTTCGAGATGGTCTTTACGTGGTGTCCCCACTTTGCGACGTCCTCCTGGCACGTAAAACAGCACTATCAAGTTCAATTGTAAGTCTTGCCAACAATCGAGCGTGGCTTCCTCTTGTGAACTTTGGTTCGTCTCTGCAAGTGCTTCCTGCGGGTGTATCTCTCGCTTTGCTATGCCCTTTGCAAGACTGTGGAGTAGCTGCTCTTACGCCCGAACCACGATTCGACACTGCTGCAGCTTCTGCCCCTCCTACTTCACGCAACGACAAGTTCACGCCAATGATCGCTACTGATCTTCAACCTGCTTATGCCGACCCCCTACGCCTCATTCTGATGTCCTATGAAGGCATCTTTGATTTGGGCAATCGTCCGCTAGGTCGAACCCGTGCCGTCACCCATCCAATCCACACTGTTGACGCTCTTCCTATACACCGGAGGCCTTATGATACAACTAAACCCTCGGAGGCATTGTGAGCAATGACGCTCAACAACGCCTCAAGCAAACACATGTGTTCTCCGGATTACGCCTCAAGGTAATGTGTAACATAAGCTCACCACTCTCGTATTGGACTAAACGCTTAAGAAATTACACATTCGCCGCCAACATCACCGCTACTTATTATCAATCAAACAAACAGCATACAATGCTCCGCTAACATCGATTCCCGGAGTGCGTGGGATCCGTATATTTTTGTTTCGTCTGGACCACTGATTGGTCTTGACGCGTATGCAGGTCTTCCTTGCTTGAATGCGATTAAAATTTCACTGGAGCTTCTCGGCTGACGTTCTGATAATTAACACGTGGAGGGATGTTTCCGCGATGCGCGACGTTCTTCACAGCTGGAACCCCGCAGCGACAGTGACTACCATGACTGCTACGTGTGCGAAGACGATGGCACAGGCTGGTAGGGTCACCATAGCTGTGCGAAAATTCACTCCAGAAAGCAAAGATGTCTAACCCGACGTCTTAGAATGCAGCTGCCTCTTTCCACCACTCTATGCAATTAGAAAGCGACTACGCATAGAAACATTTCGCCACCTGGTGTTCCAATTATGACGCGAAAGGACAGCATACAGTTAAGGTGAGTAGAGATTTTTTTGAAATCGTATTAGAACTAAGCAAATGAGCATATTTGTAAGTAATTATTGACTACAGCGAAGTATCGCGCGTGGTGATCATATTGCCTCGTAGCCTGCATTCAAGTACCACACAGATCGCTTTGGACACAGCAAGCTTTGCAACAAAGCAAAACACCGCCAGCGTCCATCAAGACACGCGGTGTGCGCCTGCCTGGCAGCTTGCGCGCGCACTAGCTCCCACCGAGGACCTGCTCTACCAATGGAAAACGACCGCGTGTGATTCCACCGCGAGAGACCGCAAGCGGAATTCGAGGACAGTGGCTCGCGGCAGAGGACGTTTTTGGTCTGCCTTACAGGGCGCCCATCGCGAGGCCAAATAACTACGTACCAACAGCCCTCAATGCGGCCCGTATAGTTGACACAAGGCCCCGGGAAAGTGACGTGTGGCGTAACGCTGACTGTAAGCCTCTGTGTTTTCACTGCGGAGAGGCTCGTCATCTGTACCGATTATGCCCGTATCGTCAAGCTGATCTTAGAGGATTCCCTATGGATGCACCATGCCCCCAAAACGGTGAAAGACCATCCGTTATCGAAGACTACTTATGTGCGCGTCAAAGTTTCAGCGCACCTCGCCATCACCACCCGCGGTCACATACCCTATGCGTTACCGATCGCCAAGCCCACGTTCCTCTTCAAGCACACTTAGGCATCGTTCGCCTAGCCCAAAGCAGAAAAACTGAAGCGAGCGACTTGTGGAGGCGAGACTTCTAACAATCAGGCATACGAAGATCCTCCACCGTGGCACCAGGGTGGCATCGACGATTGGTTCCAGGTAAAGAAGTGCAGCAATGAGAAAATAGCATCAGTGTTGCCTTTGCTTACTGATGGGTACGAGATGAACGCGTTAATTGATACGAGAGCGCATTATTCGGTGATAAGCTATGAAGTGGCGACGAAGCTAAAAAAGGTTTTCATTGAGTGGAATGGACCTCAGATACGCACAGCAGGTGGTCACCTCATTATGCCTCTCGGCAGGTGCACCGCAAGAGTTCAGACGCAAGGATTTACACACGTTGTTGACTTCTTGCTTTTTTCAAAATGCTCTAACGGTGTTATACTTGGAATAAATTTTCTGAAGCCTAACGGCGCCGTTATCAACTTGCAGAAGTCAAGCGTGTCATTCTCGACTGAACAAGCAATAACTTGGGAGGAATCAGAACCATGTATCACTCCACTGTGAGTCGTTGATGACGATGTAACTGTACCGACACGCTAGCAGTGTAGTAGTTCTCGTCAAAAAAGACACATTCAGCGACTACCAAGCTATAGCAGATAGCAACACGAAACATTTCTTGAACAGGAACGTGTGTGTGGCGCGAGGACTCGTTCACCACCGTAAAGGGTGCGTGGATATCCTTCTCACGAATTTAGGAAACGAGTTTCGATACATCGCGAAGGGAACAGCTATCGCTTTCTTCGATGAAGTCTCTGAAACGACAGAATTAGGCAGCCTAGAGCTAGCACCTACGGCTGTGCCGACTAGCCGCGACGTCCGCGAGGTAATTACCGTCAACCCAAACCTTTTAGTGCTTCAAAAGCAACAGTTACACAGCATGATACAGGATTGTGCTGAGGGTTTCTCTAGTTCTTCAAAAGTGCGGCGCACGACTATTGGAAAACACAGGATTATAACACAGGAGACAACCAGGCCGGTATGCCAGCATATCCTTATCGAGTCTTGCCGAAGGACAGAAAGATTATCAATAACCAAGTACGCGAAATGCTCGATGACGATGTCATTCAGCCTCCCAAGAATCCGTGGGCTTCCGTGTTTGTTAAGTAAAAAGACAACACACTGCGGTTCTGTGTACACTACCGTAAATTGAACAATGTGACTAAGCGGCATGTGTACCCCCTCCCACGCATCGATGACACGTTAGATCGACTAAGGTGTGCAAAATTTTTCTCCTCCCTCGATCTGAAAAGGGAATATTGGAAAATTGGAGTAGGTGAGAGAGACCGCGGGAAGACAGCATTTGTCACCCCGGATGGACACTATGCATTTAAAGCTCCCCCATTTGGTCTCTGTTCTGCGCCGGCAACGTTTAAGCACATGATGGATACCGTACTTTCCAGTTTAAAATGACAATCTTGCCTAGTACATCTGGATGATGTGGTCATCTTTTCCACAACGTTCAAGCAACACATCAAGCGCAAAACATTGCAACACATTTCCTCTACCACATGTAAGTGTTAGAGGCAATCCGTTTGGCGAACCTAACGATTAAACTGGAGAAGTGGCAGTTCGCATTTGAAGAACTTCGATTCCTTGGATATGTGATCAGCGCTCAAGATGTTCGTCCAGATCCCGAAAAGACAGCGGCCGTCGCAAAGTTCTTGACGCCCACAGACAAAGTCAGTACGACGCTTTTTGGGTCTGTGCGATTACTATAGACGATTTGCAAAAAAATTTTTCAAAAGCTGCAGAGCCTCTAACGAAAGTTACAAGACAAGATGTAGCCTTCGTGTGGCAAAGCGAACAGAGTGCGTTTGAGGAGTTAAGAAAACGCCCGCAAGTGCCTCCAATCCTTACTCGTTTTGACGAGACAGCTGACAGAGAAGTACACACGGACGCTAGTAATTTTGGTGTCGGTGCCATCCTGGTCCAGTGGCACCGACTCCAAAATCTGAAGAAAAGGCCTGCGCTGTGAGGCCCGGACTGTGCTGGCCGGGCCTCATCGAAAGCAGAGACCAACTGTACAGCAACCGAAAAAGAATGTCTTGCCGTGATCTGGGCCATAGGTAAATTTCGTCGGGATTTATATGGCAGACCATTGAAAGCAGTCAGCGATTACCATCCCCTTTGCTGGCTGGCGAGCCTCAAGGACACATCTGGAAGACTAGCAAGATGGAGTCTCTGATTGCAAGAGTATGACGTTGCGGTCGTATACAGACCTGGAAGAAATCACACCGATGCTGACTGCCTGTCACGCGCACCAGTAGACGCAGCACTAACAGAGAAAGGCGACTTTCCGGATCCAGGCATTGTCGAAACAACTCAAATCGCGGAACGTCAACGTGCCGACGAAGAATTACTACCACTTAGTAAACACCTCGATAGATTGAACATCCAAGTACTCCGTATGTTTTCCAGAGGCCTGTCAGCGTTCTGCCTCAGAGGAAATGTCCTATACAAAAGAAACTTCAAGCCAAACCGCGAAAAGCTTTTGCTTGTAGTGCCTACAACTATGCGCCAAGAAATTTTACAAGCATGTCACGATGAACCCACATCAGGACATTTGGGCATGAGTCGAACATACGCCAGAACTAGTTTAAATTATTATTGGTACAAATTGTTAGCTTCAGTGCAACGTTATGTGTAGATTTGCCGCGAAAGTCAAAGACGAAAATCGCCGTCTGTGAAACCAGCAAGCCTTCTACTGCCTACAGATCTGCGAAAAGCACCATTTCAACAAGTTGGAATGGACCTTCTTGGACCCTTCCTCACATCTTCACTTGAGAAAAAGTGGATCGCGGTGGCTACAGATTACTTAACCAGATACGCTGAAACAGACTCCCTGTACCAAGGAACGGCGGATGAAGTTGCCAAATTCTTCGTAAACGACGTAGTCCTTCGGCATGGCGTTCGAACTGTCGTCAGTACTGATCACGGAACAGCCTTCACAGCGCAACTTATGCAATGCTTGATGAAGATTATTCATACGGGCCATAGGAAAACTACCACCTCTCATCCTCAACGCAATGGTCTAACTGAACGCCTGAATAGAACTCTCGTGGATATGATCTCTATGTACGTCGATGTTGAGCATAAGATGTGGGATGAAATTTTACCCTACGTCACCTTTGCCTATAACACAGCCGTACAAGAGACAACCAGAGTCACATCATTCAAGCTTGTATGCGGCCGTGCAGTTACCACAACGTTGGGCGCTGTACTGCTGATAGAGGACGATGGTTACCCTCCGGATTTAGATGAGTTCCTACAATGAGCCGAGGAAGCCCGCCAGTTGGCAAGATACGGGAAACGTCGCCGACAACGCATAGACGCAAGGCACGACAAACAGCAACATCGCGACACGGTATATGAACCGGATAACAAAGTGTGGATATGGACTCCCGTATGAAGGCGTGGTCTGTCCAAAAAACTTCTTTGTCGATATTTTGGTTTCTGAATAGTAGTTTGCCGACTTATTGATCTTGCATATGAAATCAAGTCTGCTGGACACGAGCGTTCAAGGCAGCGCAACCCCATAGAGCGCGTACAGGTTGTGCGCATGAAACCTTATGATAGATAAATAGAAGGAGCACCCAGCAAGACATTTGTGATGCAAATTATCTAATCTGAAACACCTACACTGTACGATGTTTTCTTACGCATCGGGACAATGCGCATTAGGAGAGGGGATAGTGCCACGTAGCCTACATTCAAGTACTACACAGGTCGCTGTGGACACCGCAAGCGTTGCAACAAAGCGAAACACCACCAGGGTCCATCAAGACACGCGCAGTGCGCCTGACTGCCAGCATGCGTGCGGACGAGCTCCCACCGAGGTGCTACTCAACCAATGGGAAACGACTACGTGTGTTTTTTTTTTACCTAGAAAGGCCGCGAGCGGCGTTCGAGGGCAGTGGCTCGTGGCAGAAGGCGTTTTTGCTCTGCCTTCGCTGCGCAGGCGACAGAGTGGTCTTCTTTAGCTCTGGGCACAAGTTCGCTCATTAATAAATAGTATATATTTATAAACCTGTGTTGACTAAAACCGCTACAATGTAATTGATATACCAACAAAACAAACGACGGGAATGCTCTAGAATGCAAGAAATGCTCAAGGGTGTTCTATTCGGCCTATTGCGGCATGGGCCCGTTGTCTGACTATTAGACCATAGGGCCTCTGTGCTGTCGGTCCGCTGTTCAAATCGTGCCGTGGGGCCATTTTATCTAATAAACATTAAACGAAATGTCACGCTAACCAGTGGTTGCAGAGGCACATTTTGGATCACATTATCAGGCTGCACTATCTCCATGATCAGCCCACGATAAGAGCCTCGAAATATACCTGATTCGGAAAAGTGATGGTAACTCGCTAGGGAAGACTTTTTTTAAAGTAATGGTCACTAAAGGCTGGTCTCTTTTGTTTCTTTTTGTGTTTTCATTTGCGGCGCGCAGGTCCATCGACTTACGCTTCTCGAATCAATTCCCCGAAGCGAATGTTTTCCTTCAAGCCAATTCGAGCGACTTGACAAATCACTTCCTTTCGCTGTTGAGGCAGCAAGGCGCCACAGTGGTCCCCATGAAGAATGCCTACCTCAAACTGCGCACCATGGCTGAAGAACACTACGACCAGTACAGCACGACGATTGCCTTCGGCGGCGTCTTCAGTGGCAGCGAGTAGGCCATGCATTGCAGCGCTACAACTTCCAACTTGCCAGTGGAAGCGGATATTTACAATACGTCTCAGAAGGGCCCGTGTAGTCTCTCTCTGCGCCTTTTATTTCTTTCGCGGTTGTTTTCTTCTGAAGGAATTTTCGTTTACTGTGTGGTTTCATCCGATGAGCGCATTTAGAATGCAAAGATAAAAGTAACACCAGCAGACAGAGGCCACAAGATAGCGCCTGAGGTTATATAGGAAGGCGGTGGGTGCCAAGTCTCCAGGACACCCAACACTTGGCGGGGCGATCCTCGCTGGAACCAGTGATTTGCGTAAGCTAGGCTCACGGTGGTCCCACTGTGCCATGGGTGGTCTTTTCTTTCAAGATCGGCTGTCCACGGAGTCCCATCTCATGCACCCCTGGCACGCGAACGCTTCGGCCAGCCCCCTACCCACAGAACAGTCTGGGTTCCAACATTTGCGACCCCGTTGACAGTTTGGCATCCTGGAAGCACCGCCGAATACTATACTAAATAATGAGAAGCTGTTTACACATACGTCTTGCGCAAATTCTCTCCCTTGCGGCCTCTGCTGAGGTGTCTCTGTGCTGTTCATCTTTTAATTGCGCATGTAAATGATCTAATAGGATCAAGTCAGACCGTAGACATGAATTCCTTCCAGCACAAAGAAGCGCGAAAGAAAGAACAGGCGCTTGCAGAGAGCAGAAGAGAGGAGCCCGTTTGGAAAGTAGCGTAACGACCTGCTTCCACTTGCTGTAAAAGGCTAGCACTAATGACGTCAAAGAAATTGTGATGGAAATAAAGCGGTTACATTATAAAAAGGGAGACACTTTGGTGAAGGAAACTAAACCATCATTCACTGCCTATTTTCACCACAGCAAGGAGTAAACTACTACTGATAATTTAGCGTTTTATCGTGGAATAATGGACAACTATCTGCTACCACTGTTAAGTTATCGAGCAATGAGGTAGTTAATTATGCAATACGGTTCTTCAGATCATGCGGCATGTAGTATGGAGTCACGCCATTTTTGAAAGGCGTTGATGGTGTTGAAACTTAGACGTATGGGGCCAATATTCATAGATTATTGAGCTGCCGTAGCTGCAAAACGTGCTAGGTGGTGTGTAGAGGAGCCGAAAGTGCGCGGCCATCTGGAGATGCGCAGTAATATTCTTATTGCGCCATTGGCCTTAGTAATTTCGCCGCGAAATCCTTTTCTTTTTCGTATTTATAGATAATGTGTATCCGTGTTTTCTTCCAATATGTTAAATAGAGGTACACCGACTATTCAAAAGCCTCATGGCGCCATCATCGTGCGTTTATAGAAGAGAAACGCCTTAAGCAAGCAGCAAGAACACAATACTCGCTTTACGTGAGTGCGAAATTGCTATAGTTTGCGAATAGGATGGCAAACAGCACACACGATGAAAAAAAGGAAATAGCAGCCCATGTCTTAAATTTTCCTGCCTTTTGCTGTAGCCTGAGCTGTTCTCCATAATAATCTCACCTATCGCACGCATTGCAGCGCTCAGAGAAATAACGTCCGGAGTGCGCTTATGAGCAATCGAGCGCTCGCTTAATTACAGGATTGAATTGTGGTACAGTCCGTACAGCCCCGTCAGCAAAGCCGTGGGCCTCAACTTGATCACCACGGCGCTGAACCAGGTCTACTCCGGAGACAATTCTGGCCATATTGTTACTACGCTGAGCGTCTACAACAAAAGCAGGTCTCACGAGTCCTGGCCTTCAACAGTTGTGCCAGAGCTGGCACGCAATTGGATTTTCTGGAGCCTGCTACCGGTTGTGGCATTCGGATTCCTAACAGCAGTATTCGTGCTGCAGCCATCGTCCGAGAGGCTGAGTGGAGTGAAGGCCCTGCTCTCCCTGTCAGGCACTGCTCTACCACTGGACGTCTTTGCCAACTTGCTGTTCGACCTGCTTTTCTACGTTGTCCCCACGGGTACATGCATCGGACTGTATGCCTGGTTCTTCCGGCCGAACAAATTTACAACAGGTATGCATAGCTCACAATCAGCGCGGCACCACCCATAGGCTGTAGACATGCTCACATGAGGAACGATCTAAGCAGTTTTTTTGACCGGATGCGAGGTTGCCATGTACGGAAATATATCCTTCTACTCTCTTTCCCAATGCTCACAGCCATACGACGGCACGGAAGATGCAATTTAGGCAATGTAATTCCCATAGTGTTATCTGTATTAATCTGTAGCAAAGCGGTAGGCTATAGTTTTCACCAGAAATGTTTAAAATGTGTTTTACTCGACTATTAGTAGATGTGTTCAGTGAAGCAGCTGCGCAGTTCCTGAACAAATAATCCGACATGGATTACTGGGGGGGGGGGGTCTCAGTGAGGACGAAGGGGGCGGATGTTAATCTTGCCAATACCCGATGCCCCTCTATAATTCTAGTTGCTCATACGTTGCTCATACATTGCTCAAATCTAGTTGCTCGTACGTTGTCCTACATTCTTGACAATGTTATTTCTTGGAATTTTGGTAGTGACAACCCACAAACAAATGTCATGAAACAAGACACCGGCAGCGCATGCCTTTTATGTTAAATCTTCTCAGACTTAAATATTGGAAGTACGAAACAATAACAGAAACCTTAAATGATGTCATATTTTTGGCGCGACTGTGCGGTAACTCCGAGATGGGCGAACGCAAGAGGCCACGTCTCTACCAGAAAGCTCGCCTTCGTGCATAGCGTACGCCACCAGCGTTTCCTGGTAAGCATTACTTTTACATAAGCTGCAGTTGCACGGAAGCATGAGAAGCTGTCAGGAATTTTTGAATGCTTTCGCGTTCCACTCTTAAAGCTAAAGCGTCCTCCAAGTTTTCTTTCACCATGTGTCACTTCTAACGTTGCCAACCGAAATATTTTCAGGCTGTTTCTACATAAGAATTACACTAACGCATGTTCCCTGGCAGGAGCAAGATCGCCAGAGATTTCATATTTTGAGAAAAATGAGGCCGTTATTTTTGGGACGCATACCGAAAGTTAGAACTGTGTAGATTGCTGATGTGTTTAGAAAATAATTACTAACTACTCGGTCTCTCCCCATTTTTATGCGTTAGATAAGGCATTTGGTTGCTCTTGTTTCTTTTGTGAATTATATACGTGGCACGGGTGTTTATATTTTATTCAAATAGGAAGCATGCTCTGTGTGGCAAGCGACGTTTCATCTGTGTGGGTTCATTACAGCCTTTCTACAAAGTCACTTATGAAAGCGTTCCAGGGCGTCTCATACCGTGTTCAGAATGTTTCCCAGACTCCTAATACATCTGCACGAAGTACGAGCTGCAAATTCGTTGCAAAATTTTCACGCTTCTTTTTTAAATGGAAGAGTTGCAAATTGTTACTGAGCTCTTGCGTTCCCTATTTCCATACAACATACGAGGCTCCTAAATTGTTTCTCTGATACTTTTCGTGAATTATAACCACGTTCATACTTAGGGAAAACTAGGGGAAAGTTATGGGTAATGTGGTACGCAAACTTGTTAATAGTTGGGTGAGGTGTGCATTTTTTAATATATTATGTATGAAAATTGTGCAAAGTGGTATTAGTGTGTTCTGCGTGCGACGTAAAACCTGTACTGCTGCCCTGGCATAGAATTACAACGACAACCGAGGTGAAATTTTGCGAACATAAGCGGAACGCTACGGCAAGATTGTGTGCGACGTCAAATATCTGTTGATAAAATACAACTATCGAAAAAAATATGTTCTTAAATAAATAATCGAAAAGGTCACGCGGCCGTTATCATCTACGTTTCCCGAATTCCGGAAAGAGCTCCGCGTTTTGGAAACTTTATAATTGTTAGAAACCAACGCATTTTAAATGCAGAGTGTGACGAAGTTTTCTCGTTTCTGGTTTATTTACAAGCGTGACAAGTAATTATTGAACTCCTGCTTCATTTTATTTTGATGCTTCATGTACTGAGTTCGCCTGGTGGCCTCAATAAATAAACTAGGCAGCATCTTTGTTCGTTGAGAGTAAAGGCAAAGTAATTAATTGTATAGATAGGAAAGTTAAGTATATGTGGGTAATTGGGTAATTCGGGCTTTGGCAATACATTACTTATGCAAGCACTGTAGAGCGTTATGAGTGAGTCTGGCGAGAGCTGCAGAATGTGGCCCTCTGTCCTGGCGTTGCTACAAATTTCACTGAGATCATATTTAGTGAAATTGGGCACAACGCTATAAACGCGAAGTAAAATGCATGTTGATCAATCGCTCACTTTTTTCGAAATTCCTAAACAAGTTCTCGAAGGCGTTACATGCGGGCAAGATTTGAAACACAGCAGTAATATACGGGCAGCCTTATAAAGCATGCGATATAATTACAGGAAACTGAAACTCTTATTTCAACTGCGTGGAAGAAACAGCTTCGCTGGAAATTGGGTTGTAATTCTGCAAGGCCTCGCACATCTGCGGTCGTTCTTTCTTGTGATTATTAGAGGTATCTTATGTTGGCTTCACGTTTTGTGTATAACTTCGACAGTACTAGAGAGCTTTAGTTTAGTGGACGCAAGCTAGCGTACGCAAGAACTACGGGCGACTGTGAAACAACCACTGCAATTTATTGCCCATGCGCACCTACCCTTAATAAGACGACCCGGTTTCAAATCCAAGAGCCTCCTTCCTCCTTCTGTGCTGAGCTCCTTGCTGTCCGAGAAGCTTTGTGCTCTGTGGCCGCCTTTCCCATGGTCCCCACGGCCCGCATCCTCATCCGCACTGATGCCCTCCAGGCAACGCGGCTTCTGCGACGCGTCAGTCGCAGCCCTGACATATGCCAACAGATCCATTTTCTGGCGGCACGCATCCCGCAGCCAATATCTGTTGAGTGGATCCCACGCAAGCTTCTAAGCTTCCAAAGCCGTGCGGATTCTGCGACCCGTCTAGCGACCTCTCCATCGTCACTGCCTCAACTCTTTCACCTAGATGATGCCACTCTACTTTTAACAAGAAAGGAGCACCTCCGGCGCGGAAGAGCACGGAGCAGACACGTCTCTCACATCGGCTCCGTTTTTTTCGATGTTCCGCTGGCCAATTTTTCGAGGTACGACGATTTCGAGCACGTCATCAGATTCGTGAAGTTACCCAAACTCGACTGATACGAAGTTTCGAGGTGGGAACCAATTTTTGACAATTTTCTTGGACTTTCTCTGTTCATCCCGCTACGTGCGGAGCTAACCCTAGCGAGGAGCAGGGCCCATTAGGCCTTGCCGGCCTACGTGCCAGGCGGACATGGCAGACTCCCGTATGGAAGAGGACAACAGCGAGGAAGATTTCGGTTGGCAAGTGGCTACCGGACGACGATACCGTGCTGGAAAGAAGAGCAGCAACGCGGCGAACGCGACGCCAAGTACCTCGCAAGCGTCCGGCGGAGACGCCGCTACCGGCGGCAGCAAGGGACCCGCCACGAAGACCAGCTAGATCAAGTATCATATAGTCAAGGCCTCAAGGATGCCCCAACTGCCCGAGGAGCATCGGAAGATTATAATCAGGCCACGAGGAGGACTAAATTTGAGCAAAGTAAGTACCACCGCTATTGCAATTGCAGTGATCGAGGCTTCAGGCCTAACGGCAGAGCAAGCAAGTGAAGACATGGTGTGCCCCAACTTCACACAAAATATCGTGGCGGTGAGCACGTCTGAACCAGACCATGCAGCAAGGTACGTGAGAATCAAGTCCTTCAAAATCGTGGAAACGGAGTACGAGTTGAATGCGTACGAGACGGCCCCGCACGCCACGTGCAAAGGGGTGATTAGACAAGTCGACATCAGGGACTCCCAGTCCACTATCACAAGAAATATCGTGCATAAGCGCAACGCGCTCGCTTTGGCCGCCAAGCGCATCAAGACGTCGGGCTCAGTCATGGTCCTCTTCGACGGACTGAGAGTGCCAAATTTCGTGCGCTACGGGCCGACCTTGGTGAGATGTTATCTCTACAGGAAACAATTTGATGTGTGCTTTACTTCTGGTACGGTAGAACACCGCTCAGACGTGCGCCCCACGCTGGACTCTTCAGTGTAGAGGGTGTGGAGCTCCCAACCCACGAGCGGACCACGTTTGCACGCCCAAGTGCAAGTTCTGTGGAGGAGACCATCCCACCGGAGACAAGACGTGCAAGAAGAGATTTAAAACACCCTATGTGGTACGAGCTCGCCGAAGGAAACGCGCCCGGTCACGATCGGCCACGAGGGAGAGAAGCCGCTCTAAGTCGGGAGGAGCGCAGGTGCAAAGGGAACGCGCCCGCTAACGATCGGTCGCGAGGGAGGGAAGGCGCTCCAAGTCGGGAGTAGCGCAGGCGGGCTTCGAAGATGGAACACCTGGTGCCAAGCCTACAGTTGGGACCGCCTGGGCGGCTAAAGTCAAAGGTACGGTGAGAATCGTCGGTGGCGCCACTACGCCGGCGGTGAGTGAAAGCAATGATGCCAGAATAGAAGAATTTATTAGGGAAATAAGCTCTTTACGTAAAGCTAATGAAGAGCTCACCAAACAGGTAGCAGAACTGAAAAAGAAGGCACAGCCGAGGCCTGTCAGCGTAGCAGTAGCCAGACCAGTAAGTCGGAGCAACGAACCAAGCGAGGGAGATAACTCCCCCGCCCCGAAAAAAAGAGCAGTAAGCCCCGAAACTGACTCGGTTTTCTCAGTCCTCAGCGAGCTGAAAGAGGTAATCAAAGAAATTAGAGAGACGACGGAAAGGGCTAACTTTAAAGTGTATAAACTATGGAAATGGAGGTTAACGGCCGAACAGCGATTGAAGAAACTCGAAACGAGATGCAACGACGACGAATTCTTGCCGTCAGAATCAGAAAGTGTAAAATCGCTCTCCGGAACGTCAGGGGGCGCTCCAAAGAGATCGATCGCGGGTAACAGCAAAATTAACCCATTCAGTAATCATGGATAGGGCCCACAGTTTTAGTGTGTGGCAGTGGAATTGTCGCGGATTCAACAACAAAAAGGCATCGCTGCTCCAATTAATTAGATCGATGGAGGTCAAAGCAAAATTAATTATGCTGCAGGACTTTAGCGGACGAAGTAAAGCTAACCGGGATCAAATCGGTATGTAGAGATAAAGATTTCGGGAGGGGACTGGCCACCCTAGTTGACAAAAAGCTACCCTTTATCGAACACGATATCCATCTCGGATTGAGTACAATCGAGTATATCCTAATGGAAGTCGTACTCAAAAGGCACAAGGGCAGGGCGCAGAGTATCTTCTGCCTAAACATTTATAGCAGTCCCACCTACAAGAAACAAAGCTTTAGGGCACTTTTCAACAAGGCACTCGCAGTCGCAAAGAGCTCCCCGCTCATCATCGGAGAGGACTTTAATGCACCCTACCAAGCGTGGGGATACGCTTGGAATACAAAGAAGGTGAGGAGTTGTGGAACCTTGCCACGGACCTGGGACTGTGCCTGATCACTGATCCGGCTTTCCCCACCCGCTGTGGCACGTCCACGTGCAGGGACTCTACACCCGACCTAACTTTTGTCAACAACTCGAAACAAGCTAGTTGGGAAAACTCGGGCACCGATCTAGGCAGCGACTACTATATCATACACATAGGTATAGGTATGCCGAAACATGAGACTAGAACCTTTCGGTGCATGGACTGGGACCTTTTTAGGAAAGTTAGAGCGAACAGACTACAATCGGAACCTACAGAAGTGGGCAGACTGTCCTTCCAGACCAGGATCAACCAGCTCGAAGAGGACCTCAGGGAGGCCGCTAAAGAAATTAAGACCGAAGAAAGCATAGAGAGCATAGACAGTAGGCCCGCGCCTCTGATTGAGGCCAAACAATCAATCCTTCAAAGATGGAAAACGCAGAGAGTGAACCGAAAACTAAGGAAAATGATAGCGTTGCTAAACAGGCAGATCGAGGAGCATTCTCGAGCGCTCGTAAAACAGCAGCGGGACGAAGTTTGCCACTTGGCAGACGGCAAAATAAAACATGGAGGCAGTTGGAACATCGTCAAACATCTATTGAACGAGAGCGGCACTAAGTCAAACAAGAGAACCGCAATTGCAAACCTGGTACATCAAGTCAGCCAGTACACGACTCAGGAGGTAGTCATGAGACAGCTCGCGGACAAATATCTCCCGCTCAAACAACCCGGCGATAGTGACGAACGCGTGGAGTATATGGGAGGACCGTGCGAGGAAATGGACCGCGATTTCACCGAGGGTGAGGTACGGGCCGCCCTCCATGGTCTCTCTAGTAGATCTGCAGCCGGACCCGACGGTATTACCAATAAACTCTTAATGAATCTAGACGATGAGTCCATCACTTTCTTGACGGATCATTTCACCGAGTTGTGGAGAAAGAGAGACTATCCGGAGGAATGGAAGATGGCCAACACCATGCTCATACCAAAACCGCGTAAACCGCTCCATCTGGATAACCTACGTCCAATCTAGCTTACATCGTGCATAGGTAAAGCTATGGAACACGTTATTCTTAACATACTCACTAGATAGTCAAAATGACATACTCCCGTATAACGTGATCGGTTTCCGCCTCGGACTATCGACTCAGGACGCCATGCTCCTGATCAAACACCAGCTCATACACGTTATCCCGGTGCACGCGAGAGCGATTCTGGGACTAGACGCCGAAAAAGCTTTTGATCGCATAGAGCACAAGGCCATCCTCGAGGTCCTGTCCACACTGGGGTTGGGCGAGAGGCTATACAGCGTAGTCAAGGCGTTTCTGGGCGGTAGGCAAGCGAGCCTCACGCTAGGAGAACTAAAATCGAAGGTGATGAACCTGCGAAACAGGGGCACCCCGCCAGGGGCCGTACTTTCGTCCATGTTATTTAATCTAGCAATGACCAGAGTCGCGAGGAAACTGGAGAGTATAAAAGGTATACACTTTGCAATATACGCCGATGACATAACGATATATGGAGCGCCAACGGTAACGTAGGTCAAACGGAGACCAGACTGCAGGAGAGCATACACGCCGTGGAAAGCACGCTAGGCGAGATGGGACTCAACTGTTCGGCGGCAAAGTCGGAGCTTTTGGTCCTAAAACATCGGCGCAGGGGTCGAAGACCCAGGGGCTACGTACCCGGGGAGGAACCCAAGATTATCTTATGCTGTCACGACGGATCCGCGATCAAGCAGGTGAAAAAAATTGGAGTTTTAGGCTTCCACATAGCAGCGGGAGGTACCAACCTCAACGCCATTCAACACAATTCAAACAAGACGGACCAAGCCATCAGGTTACTAAGGAGAATCAGCAACAGACACAGAGGCCTGGGTGAGGACAGCGCTCTTAGGGTAGTGCACGCCTTCGCTCTGTGTCACTTCACCTACGTGGCAGGTCTATTTAAATGGTCGCAGGCCGAGCTGAACAAGCTAAACACTATGATCAGAAAGTTAGGGAAAGCTACCCTAGGTATACCCATCAGCACCTCGAACGTGAAGCTCATGAACCTAGGCGTGCACAATACGATAGAAGAGATGGGGGAAGCGCAACAGATGGCGCAGCAGGAAAGACTGACGAAAACGCGAGCGGGCAGGCTTATACTCAAAGCGATAGGGGCAGACCCCAATAGACCGATGAACCCGCAGGAATCCGAGGTAGAATTGAGTGCGAACCTTAGAGACGCGATCAGAACCGCCCCCCCTCCAGAGAAATATGCACCCGGAACACAATGTTAGCAGGAGAAAGCGAGAGCGAAAGCTTTGTTGAAAAAAATTGAACAGCTAGGACAAGAGGCGGCCCTTGTAGACGCTGCCTGGGTCAAAGGCAAAGAGTCCTACACCGCCGTGGTGGTCGACAGCCGGGGTGAGGTACGGGACGCCGTCACCATCTTCACTAAGGATTCCACGGTGGCGGAGCAAGCCGCGATTGCTCTAACCATCAGGAACCGTAAATGGTCTTTCATCTATAGCGATTCCAAAGCAGCAATTAAGAGCTTTGACAAAGGCCATGTAGCTGGGAATGCGGCTAAAATTATTGACAAGGACGAAGCTATGAAAACTGAAATCCGATGGTTTCCTGCACACATGGGACAAGTGGACGAGACTCGGCCCAACCTCAACGAGGTTACGAACGACCTGGCACGAGGACTTGCTTGCCGTGCCGGTGAGAACCGAACCGACGCCCACTACCATTCCGGGGAGCCTAAAGATCACTTACTAACTTACAACGACATCACTAAATATTACTACTTGTCGCGTAGGCAATTTCCACTGCCCCACGTAAGATTGAACAGGGCTCAGGCAGTCACGCTACCTTTACTGCAAACCGGGACGTACCCCCCTCCGTATTTAATAAATAAAATTCACCCCGAAAGAGAAATTAGGAAAGAATGTAACGTGTGCGATGGCATCATTGACGTCAGACACATGCTGGCGGGCTGTCCCGCGACTCTCGCCGACCCCGAAGAAAAATGGCTTTACTGGCACAAGTTGATATCAAGCTCTTCTTATCAAGATCAACTACGGGCTGTCCAGAGGGTCCACGATGACGCCATAAGGGTCGGCCTGGCGGTGCCGACGTGGACGCGGCTCGCCTCGGTCTGAAAAGACCGGGCTTCAGGACACTAATAAAGTTTTGTGAATGAATGAATGGACCTCCGGCGCCGCACACGTGCTCTCATACCTCCGTGTGCAGTAAACCTCCCCCGCGGTCTTACCCGTGCAGAGGAGGTTGCGCTTCGGAGGATCCGGGTCGGGGTTGCCCTCACTCCTGCCGTGACTAGGAAGTGGCCGCACTTTCGCCTGTTATATCCTCGTCGTGAGTGTCCACTCTGCAAGTCGCGAAATGCTGAAGCCGACATCCACCACCTGCTGTGGGTTTGCCCTGCACTGAAACCGACGAGGCTCCGGCACCTCTCAGCAGCGGGACTTTCGCCGCATAATCCGAGCAATTACACTGCTTGGACGCAAGGACCGCACTATCGATCCCTCTTGCACTTCACTAGGTCGGCGAATCTTGTTTCATTCATTTAATCATCCTTATTCACCCCCATCCCATACCCCTGTATGCCCGGAGGCAATTACCGTCGCATTAAAAAAAAAACTAGGGGCGATGGTACTGCGCATGCGCAGACGCGTACGTCTGGGTCTGCGCATGCGCAGCACTGTCGCCTCTATTTCTTGCGTACGCAAGCCGCTTGCGTCCACTAAACTGAAACTCTCTACTATTGTCTTTACTAGCGATGAATTTGTGCTGTGGACTTAAACACCAAGTACTCTCCTTTGTTTATTAAAACTGTTTGTAGCGAATGTGTGTTTTTATATGCGCAGTACTGCTGCTACTATCGGGGTAAGGGCCCTCTGCCAGGCACCCATTGCCTTTTGTCCCTGAGTATTCTTAAAATTTTATATAATTTTAATCAATAATTTTTGTCAGCCACGGATTACCATGTGTAATGGATAATCAGCTTTATGCATATATATATATATATATATATATATATATATATATATATATATATATATATATATATGAACGAATAGGAAAGGGGTGAATCGAGGGGCCCGATTTTTATTAGACAAATCATATGAAGCCAACAAACACTGACACCAAGGACAACATGGCAAATGTTACTTGTGCTTAATAAATGAACTAAAGAAACGCTAAATTAATGGAAATTAAAGTTGATGAAAAACAACTTGCCGCAGGTGGGAACCGAACCCAGAACTTTCGCATATATATATATATATATATATATATATATATATATATATATATATATATATATATATATATAGAGAGAGAGAGAGAGAGAGAGAGAGAGAGAGCATGGTTTTCTGTTTTTCGCCCCTGCTCCCTCGAAAAATAGTTGGTACGCCACTGTACTTGAATTTTAAGCTGCCCTCGCATAACGCGCGATGCAAAACCTGGTTTCTGCCATACTTTTTTTACGTTGCTGGCAGGCTCCCGGAGGCGCTCATTAAGGTAACGCCCGGTCTGTCCCATCTAGGATAGGCCGCAACTTAGAAGGATCTCATAGACCACGTACGTTCCTCGTTCATAACTTCGAGGACATCCGAGTTGGGCAAGAAGTAATAAAGATATTTTCGTTCGATTGAGAAGGTCAGCATTCTGGCTAGTGCAACGGCGTTTAAACAGTCTGATACATCTTCTGGACTCCAGAGTAAGGAAGGCTCGCCCACCTTTAGTACGCCGATGAATTTCTGCAGGTAGCTAGTTAATGATTTCTGCCAAGTATATCGATCAGACACAGTCACTCTGAACGGGCTTCCGTCTTTTTGTCTTGTTTCCGAGAAATAGGTCTCCAGGGTATTTCCACCTTTATTGCTGATCCCTGCAACAATCATTGTCAGGTGCGCCTACCGACACAGCTGCACCGCTCCTTTTATCGCTTTAGAGAAAGCGTGCTTTCTACCCCGTGAATCTTGGCAAGAAGCCAACCAGGTAAGCCATTCTGCAAGGAGTCCAGTTGCCACCTCCAGAATCCAAAATTTATCGACGAATCAGTCTATTACAACAGGCGACTTCCATCAGGAAGGCACAGCTGAAGCTTCTTGTGTCCTGCGTAGAGGGTGGCTGTGTCGTTATGCTCTCCATATTTTGCAACCCCAAGGCCCGATGCCGCCATGGAAGCCAGCATTCACGAAGCAGAAGACACATTCCCAAGTAGGGCCATAAAAGGAGCGTTCAAGGTTTATGAGTAGGCGGGCTTGACAAGGCTTCTTGCAAGGATCAGAAAGAAGGATGGAAAAAATATGGAGGCCTTCTCTGCAAAGACGCACACAGAGAGATGCGCGTTCACAGTGTAGGAACAGAAGGCCCATAATGTATCGCCATTTATGAAGCAGATGACTACGTTGATGTCGCGGCTACCACTGATGAACCTATATGCCTGATGGCGCCCGTCTAGTCTGTTCTCCTTCCACCGCGGGGCTCTATGAGTAGTGTCCAGTACATGACTCACCCCCCCCCCTAGCGATGAAGGCACTGCCGTTGAGCGGTTTAAGGTGTGGAGATGGCACTGCCAGAGTCTAGATGAGCTGCCTTCACGCGGTCCATGAAAATTGTCTCTTCGCGTCCGCTGAGAAGAAGTGTGAAAAACTTGCCGTCACGCTTGACGACTTTGAAGAGAAGGTCGTAGGGAGGATGTAAAGGAGCGCGAGTAGCGTCGTGACGGATAAATACATGACTGCTTTGAAATAAAGATGGGCTCACGTAAACATTGCTGTGGTCGTTACGAAGCCGCGGTGCTATAAGCGTGGCGATTGTAATACAGAGGCGGTCGGTGTAAGACTCTAGGTCAGCAGCTGACGGTTTTGAGGTGAAGAACTCACCAGGTACGCGAAGTGGCGGGCCCAAAACGAGTTCTGCTGAGAAACACTCTGCATCTGCTTTCAGATCTGTGCGAAGACCTAGTAGAACCAAAGGCAGGCGCTCTGTCCATGGAATCATGGAGTCATGGGAACGAAGTGCTGCCTTTAGTTGACGATGGAAGTGTTCTACCATGCCATGGATCTTGGGTGATAAGGTATCGTTCATATGTGCATTACACCCAGAAGACGAAAGAGAGCTTGAAACAGGGATGAGTCAAATTTTCTTCCTCTGTCTGTCATTGTAGTATGTGATACGCCATAACGAGAAATCTAGGTATTTAAGAAGGTCAGGGCTACGGACTCTGCAGTAATGTGAGAGAGTGGCATTGCTTCAGGCCACCGTGGGAAGTGGTCGATGGAAGTATGCCTCGTTGGTTCTAGGACGGTGGTAGCGGACCAACGATATCGATGTGAACGAGGCCGAAACAGATGTCTAGGGGTAGAAAATGACCAGGCGCGCTCATGGTGTATCAACTTACCTTGGCGCGCTGGCATTGTATGCATGCCTGAGTCCAGCAACGAACGTCAGCGTACATACGCTGCCACAGATGGTAGGAAGTGACCAGACGTTGTGTGGCACGTGCTCCAGGGAAAACGCGGGGATGTACTCCAGCACGTTCTCCAGGGTGCGATGAGGAGAGTAGTGCGTGACAAACTTGCTGCCGAAATTGTTGCGGAACATACGGCCGAGGATGACCCGTAGACATGTCGCATATCACTGTGATATGCAGCCAGGCAGTAAGATATCTTCGAAGCACAGAGAATCGTTAGCAGTCCGGGTGTTTGAAGTTGACGCTCTTTGCATTGAGCGGTAGCGAGGCGGGCGAAGTCAATGCCGGAACGATTTACTTGGCTTGCATTTATTTGAATACGCGACAGAGCGTCAGCGACGGGATTATCGGCACCACTGATATGAAAAATATCAGTGTGAAGTCGGAGATATATGCAAGCTGGCAAATTTCGCGGGGAGTGCGGGAATAACTGTTCGAGTAATAGCATAAATAAGCAGTTTGTGGACGGTAAGAATAACTATCTAACGCCCTTCAACATTGTGACGGAAAGGGCGGACTGCCAGGTAGATTCCTAGCAATGCGCGACCCAAAGTGCTGTAGCGGGTTTCTTGCAGTGTCAGCTTCCATGAAAAGGAAGATATGCGCTGCCATGTCTTGCGAAGCAGCTCTTGAAACTCGGCTCCAACAACTACGTCAGAGGCATCCACCATACGGACATTGGAGCGTCTGGTTGCGGGTGTGCCAGTAAAGTAGTGGTAGCAATGGCGTTCTTGGCAGAGAGAAAAGCAGATCCAGGAGTATTAGTCAATGAGATAGGCGTGCTAGATCGTGGTGTGCCAGAGAGTAGAATGTGCAGAGGCTGCAAACTTGAAGCACAACAAGGAATGGAACAACGGTAGTAATTGATGAGGCCCAGATATTCCCGTAATTGCTTGGTGGAAGACGGACGTGGGAAATCTTTAATGGCTTGGACACGGAACGGTACGGGTTCGATGCCATGCTCATCTACTCGATGGCCCAGGAAATAGAGAGAAGCAACGCCAAACTCACTCTTCGAGATGTTTACATCCAGGCTATATTGACGCACGTGTTCAAACACCTTATGTTGGCGAGATTCGTGTTACACAACAGAGCGACTGACTACAAGAATGTCGTCCAAATAGACGAAGCAACAAGTCAGGCCACGGAGTACTTGATTGACGAACCGCCGAAATGTTTAAGCGGCGTTACGGAGGCCGAATCCGTTACGGAGGCACTTATTCAAACATGCCAAGAGGGGCAATGATTGCGGTTTTAGGAATGTCGGAAGACTTGAGCGGAACCTGATGGTCGGCTTTTGCTAGATCTACCTTGCTAAGTATGCAGCAACCATTAATCCGTGCGATGAAATCGTGGGTGTGAGGTATAGGGTACCTATCGATGATCGTCACTTTCTTTAAGGCGTGGTAATCGCCACACAGTCGACAATCACCCGTCTTCTTGTGCGCCATGCGTGAAGCAGATGACCAAGGGCTAGCGGAAGGTCGAACGAAGCCCAACTCGAGCATGTGCTCGAATTCTTCGTTTGCAATTTTCTGACGGTCTGGTGCTAAGCGGCGAGGTCGTGCGTATACTGGTGGTCCTTTAGTCACAATGTGGTGCCTGACGTTGTGCACTATTGGACGATCTGCCGAGGGTGGTTCGAACAGCTCTAGAAATTCTGTCGGGATGGTGGACCACGGTTTCGGTACTTGCGTGTGGGCTTGTACGAGACACAAAAGTGGCGCAGACGTGGTGATTTCTTGTACGGACAGGTTCGTTGAGCAGTGAAGAAGGCGGCAGTTGCGAAGGTCGACGAGATCGTTAAACTTCCACAGAAAACAAGCGCCGATTATCAGCCCGCGGACGTCAGCGACAGCATACGGTAGCATATGCCGTTTTCTTCCTATCTAGCTGTCTTTTTTTTATGACAAACAAGGGCTCAAGGTGGTCCCGGCAAAAATTATTTGTTTGAAGCTCTAACAGTGTGTTTTACACACAGTTTGAGATTATTAGTTTGCTTATTTCCAGCTTTACTAAGGTATTAGATAGAGTAATTCATAAACTTCTCGTATGGAAATTGGTTTTCTACTAGGCCCTATAACTTAGATTATAAATGATCGAAGTGGTCTGCGTGGATGCATGAAAGAAGACGAAGTGGGCTATGAGAGAAATGAGGACAAAGAAGTTAGAATAAAATGGCGGACGACGCGCCCGTCTCACTGATATTGTGTCTTTTATACTGCCGTTCTATTTAGAAACGCCACAATAATATTTCATCTCTCTGTCCTAAGGCTGCGTATTTTTTTGCAAGTACCAGCTTGAATTTGTCTGCCTTTGCCTTTACGGCCTCTAGGTTGACCTGTTTCTTCTTCACCAATTTTACTCTTTCTCTCTTAATATTGAAGTGAATCCCAGCCCTCACTAACCTATAATAACTGCACTTTAACTTGCCTATCACTTCTACATCCTGCACTATGCTGGAGCCGGCAGTAAGTATGAATTCAACTTCATTTCTTGTCTCCCCATAAGGCTTTTCCATGTCCAACTTCTCTTGCTACGCTTCCTGAAGAAGGTGTTCGTTATTCGCAGCTTGTCTCTTTCCATGAATTCTACCAGCATCTCTCTTCTAATGTTCCTATAATCGAGGCCATCGTTTTCGATTGCTTGTTTACCAGCTTGCTTTTCCCCCAATTTCGCATTGAAGTCGTCATTAGAGAGATAATATTAGAAATGAAGATTACATAGAGGTAACGAACGAAAGCGTAACTAGGCTGGCTTCAGAGACAGCAATGGAAGTGGGAGGCAAGACACCAAGTCAACCAGTAGGCAAGTTCTCCCAAGTAACAATGGACCTAATAAAGAAGTGACAACGATGGAAAGTATCCAACTCGAGAGATAAAATAGAATTCGGCGAACTGTTAAAACTGATCAACAAGGCAAAAATAAGGGATATTCGAAATTATAACGTGAGAAATACTGAAGAAGCATTAAAATTGGACGCAGCCTGAAATCAATGAGAAGAAAACTTGGCATAAGACAAACGAAGATGTTTGCGCCGAACGAAAATCAGGGTAATGTTATCAGCAGTCTCGAAAGTGTAGTAAAAGCAGCGCAAGAATTTTATACTGACCTGTACACTACCCTGAGGAGTCAGGAAACCTCCATTCGAAACAGCAATTAACAGTATACAGAAACTCCTTTTATATCTAGCGATGAGGGCAGAAGGGCCTTGCGAGACATGAAACGAAGAAGGACGGCAAGAGAAGATGGAATAACTGTCAATTTATTCAAAGATCGAGGAGACATAATACATGGAAAACTGGCCGCTCTCTATATGAAGTGTCTATTGACAGCAAGGGTCCCAGAAAACTGGGAGAATGGAAGAGTTGTACTTATCCACAAAAAGGGAGACGTTAAGGACTTGAAAAATTTTAGGCCCATTAGCTTACGCCCAGTGTTATATAACATATTCACCGAGGTAATTTGCTATAGAATGAGGGGAACACTGGACTTCAGCCAACCAAGGGAAGAGGTTGGCTTCAGGAAGGGATACTGTACAATGAATCACATCCATGTATTGGATCAGGTAATTGAGAAATCTGCACAGTACAATGTGCCTCTCTATATGGCTTTCGTAGATTACGAAAAGGCATTTGATTCAGTAGAGATACCAGCAGTCATAGAGACATTGCGTAATCAAGGAGATTCTACAGAGATTCTACAGCTACCTTAATTATGCACACGAAAAGTAGGAAGATACCTATAAAGAAAGGCGTCAGACAAGGAGACACAATCTCTCCGATGCTTTTCACTGGGTGCTTGGAAGAAGTAGTCAAGCTATTAAACTGGGAAGGCTTAGGAGTAAGGATCTACGGCTAATATCTGAGCAAATTTCGGCCTGCCGATGACATTGTTCTATTCAGCAATAGTGCAGAGGAGTTACAACAATGATTCAGCGCCTTAACAGAGAGCGTACAAGAGTCGGGTTAAAGATTGATATGCACAAGACAAAGATAATGATGAATACCCGAGCAAGGGAACAAGACTTCAAGATCGCCAGTCAGCCTCAAGAGTCTGTGCAGGAGTACGTATACCTTGGTCAATTAATCACAGGGGACCGCGGTCATGAGAACGAAATTCATAGAAGAATAAAAATGGGTTGGATCGCATACGGCAGACATTGTGGGCTCCTGACTGGAAGCTTACCATTATCATTGAAAAGGAGGGTATTCAATCAATGCATTTTACCGGTGCTGAAAGTAACGAATGAGGTTTTGTAATTCAAGGTCTTCATGTGGCTGCTGAGCAAAGTCGACATGAGTGACGATACAAAGAAAGGACTCGTCATTGTTGGTGTCTTTTGACATCGTGCCTACAGCTACTCGTGTCAGGCAGTCAGTGTCGGAATGGCTTCATCCTGTTTTGTATACATATGTAACGAAACTTCCTGCAGCCTTAAGCTCCCACGGCAAGGAGTCTATAAGGTTCACAAGCCAACATATGGCCTTCTAGTCGGCGACAATGTTGACGGGCCTCCTGCGAAGATGGGGGTGAAATATTGACGCCGCCCATATTATGGCAAGGCATCCTTTTTTACATTTAGAATAATTTGTCTTCGCTTTCGATAAACACCGGCTGCCATAAGCAATGGCACCTTCTTGGCCGTTATTCTTCCGCACGAGTACTGCGCCGAGACCGATACCACTTCCATCGGTGTGAATTAATGTTTCGGCAGCGTCGTCAAAATGGACGAGGGTTGGCGGCGACTACAGTTGGCGCTGAAGTTTCTTAAACACCTCAATTGGCGCTCTTTCACTTGTGAAGTCGGTGTTATTCTTCGTTAGACGTATGAGCGGCTCGGGGATTCGAGAATTCTGGTACGAAGTGCCGACAGTAGACGCGCAGTCCGAAGAACGTCCGCAAACCTTTCTTATCAGTTGGTGGCGAAATGTTTTGAATCACAGCTGTTTTGTCAAGGTCGGGGTGAACGCTTTTACTGTCTACTAGTGACCAAGGAACTTAACTTCTTAACATGCGAACCGGCATTTTTGCAGGTATTAATGCCAGACCGCAAGCCTAGGTTGCATTTAAACCATGTAGTGTGTTCATTAAAGTTTAGGGAAAAACAACGAAACCGTGCCGGATACCCGAAGCAGGTGCACCATTTCAGACGTGCCCAGGGTGTGCATACCTTTTGGAATGTGGGCGGGTGCATTGCACAGGCCAAATGGCATCACTTTGAACTCGTAGAGCCCGTCCGGCGTTAAAGAAGCAGTCATGTCCCGATCTCTTTCGTACATTTAAGTTTGCCAGCATTCGCATTTCAAGTCCATCGAAGAAAAATGCTTCGCGTAGAAAAGACAGTCCAGCGTGACATCGATTTGGGGCAACGGTTTTCACTGCTGTAGGGTCACTTCTGAATATGTTTCATCGAGTGCGACAACGTAAATGAAGCACACAATTTTTTCCAAAGAAGCCACGCAGGTTTCTTTGTTAAGCCGTTATTTGTGTCCTCTACAGTTTATTAAGCACGACGTAAATTTCTCCTTTCTGGAGTCTGCCGATGCTCCGCGCTATCGTGACACCCCAGTCAAAAAGCAAGCATTGTTTGCTTTCGATAACATCCTCAATATTGCTACGGCACAATATGTGCGATCACGAAAGGCGAGCAGTTTGAAGACGACGACGACGATTGGAAGCCAGCGCGGGCTGTTGCTCTTGGCCAAGCGAAGCGTATTGCCTTGTAAATATACTTGTAAATAGCTTTTCGTCGGTGTCTTCCTACGTAACATATCTGGTGGAGGTGGACGTTCCTTGTACCTCGTCACGGAGCTTCGCAGTGGACGGTACGTCGAGCCTTCCTTCATGGCTCCCGGCGACGACAACCCGACTCCGCCGGCTCCGACACCTGCTGCCACTTCGACGACCTACATCACTCTCCCCGCTCCCCGTGATCCTGGCGTATTCTCAGGCAAAGATGGGGAAGACGTCGATGACTGGATCAGCCTGTATGAACACGTCAGCCGCAATAACCGGTGGGACCCTACTATTATGCTCGCCAACGTAGTCTTTTACCTCGGTGGCACACCTAGAGTTTGGTGTCGCACGCACGAAGATGAGCTCACCAGTTGGGATTCACTTAAGACACAGCTTCGAGACTTGTTCGGCAACCCCTACGGTCACCAACTTGCCGCGCAGAAGGCGCTTTCCGGCCGTGTGCAGACGTCAACAGAGCCCTATGTCACGTACATTCAGGACGTCTTGGCTCTGTGCCGCAAGGTTGACACCCACATGACTGAGTCAGACAAGGTTTCCCACATCCTCAAAGGCATTGCCGATGACGCCTTCAACTTGCTCGTTTGCAACAACGTAGCGACGGTGGATGCTGTTATAAAAGAGTGCCGCCGCCTGGAACTCGCCAAAAGCCGACGTATTGACCAGAAGTTTGCCCGTCTGCCCAACACCCCAGCGACATCTTCCTGTGCCGACGCTCCTCGTCCCAACAACACTGCCGATGTTACTAGGATCGTCCGGCGTGAGATCGAGGCCGCCTATCCGGCTGCCTTCGACTCCAGTCCCACCAACACATCTGCAGTCACGGTCTCACTGATCCAGGCAGTTGTCCGCCAGGAGTTCGAAAACATGGGTCTTCACACCATCTGCTCGGCCCATCGCCCTGATACCCGCCCGGCTTCTTCCATTCCGCCCCGTCCCGCATCTTCTTACCCACCACGTTTCCGCAACCCATCTGAGTGGCACACTGCTGACGACGAGCCCATTTGTTTCTACTGCCATCGAATCGGGCACATTTCTTGGCACTGTCGCAGTCGCTGGAGTTCCCCGATCCGGTCTACTTATACTGCCTACTCTCGCTCCCCAGGTGGCCCTTCTCGTCCCTATGCCGCACGCTCCGATAATGCCGCCACTGATTCTCCTGCAACGAACCGCCCCTATTCTCGTTCGCCTTCGCCCCAACGACGACAATTTCGCTCTCCCCAGCCCCGTCGCTCCTATTCGCCGACTCCTTTCGGACGCCGCTCCCAGCCGGAAAACTAGACGATGCAGCGCCTCTAAGTGACGCTGCATTGCGCCCTACGCCGCCAAATCCTCTACTGACGTTGCCCACTCATCTGAACCTTCTTGACGTGCAAGTCGACGGTGTTTCAGTCTCTGCACTCATAGACACTGGGGCGCATTTGTCCGTAATGAGCGCTGACCTTCGTAACTGGCTCAAGAAAATTATCACGCCCGCCACGACGCCTGTTGTCCGTGTCGCCGATGGCGCAACAGCCCCCGTAATTTGTATGTGTACCGCCCGCGTCTCCTTCGCCGATCGCTCAACAATCGTGCTATTCACAGTCATCGCCCACTGTCCCCAGGACATCATCCTCGGCTTAGACTTCCTCTCCGCACATTCTGCTCTCATCGATTGTTCCGCCAGTACTCTCCGCCTTGACCTGCCTGTTCTGTATCCTGCTGAACCACACCCCAGTCGCCTCAGTTCCGCCGACTTCGTTCGCTTGCCACCTTCGGCACTGACCTACGTTGACCTTCCTCACCAGTCCCCGACGGTCACTACATCGCGACTCCTATGCAACACGTCCTCCTTACAATCGGGAACACAGTACCTCATACAGTTTTATCTATTACGGCGAATTGCGTCTGCCTGCCAGTGGTCAACTTTGGCTTGACGACACAAGTGCTGCCACGTGGGATGTCTTTGGCCCACCTTTGCTCATTCGATGATCACTCAGTAGCATCCATTGCAGTAGACGACACTTCATCCGATACTCCTCTACCATCGCAGTCGGCAAATTGTACCATCGCTGACTTACAGAAAATGATTGCCCCCGACTTGCCGTCCGAGAACGCTCGTGAACTCTACCGCGTTCTGTTTTCCTACCACGATATTTTAACGCGATAACGTTAAGGAGCTCGTGTCGCAGAAAAGCCGGTGTTCCTCGGCGTCGGTGTCGGCGTCGCCGTCCGTGGCGTTGACCGTGAGCGATAAATCACGGCAGGCACTTCATACATAAAAAGCAACTTCCAAGATGGGCTGGGTGGGAATCGAACCAGGGTCTCCGGAGTGTGAGACGGAGACGTTACCACTGAGCCACGAGTTCGATGCTTCAAAGCGGCACAAAAGCGCCTCTAGTGAACGCGGTGTTGCCTTAGAAACGAGCTGTTTCTAAGGCTCAGGCGTGCGTCGCTTGCTCAGGCGCACATTTCGTTGTCGCGCCGAACGCTGCGTTGCTCGACGCTCACCGCGTCCGGTGCGAGGCGCGTAGTCACTGCGCTGTAGCCCATTGCCTTACACGCCTTGGCGGGTCGACGGGAACGCTGTCGTGTTCCACTCTTGAAGGCGAAGCTTAAGCGTCCTAAAATTTTTGACTTTAACGATCGTCCTTTGGCCCAAACTACAGCTGTCATACATCGCATTAATACCGGCGATGCCCCTCCTATTCATCGCCGCCCGTATCGAGTGTCACCAGCTGAGCGTCAAGTTATTCACGCAGAAGTTCGCAAAATGCTTGCCAAGAACATTATTGAACCATCATATAGTCCATGGGCGTCACCTGTAGTACTGGTCAAAAAGAAGGATGGGTCATGGCGCTTTTGCGTGGATTATCGGCACCTTAATAGGGTTACCAAAAAGGACGTGCATCCCCTACCTCGGATTGATGACGCCCTTGACTGCCTCCACGGTGCTCGCTATTTCTCCTCTATTGACCTTCGCTCCGGCTACTGGCAGATTGCTGTAGACGAACTCGACCGCGAGAAGACTGCTTTTGTCACACCCGACGGTCTTTATCTATTCAAAGTGATGCCGTTCGGTCTATGTAACGCCCCTGCCACTTTTGAACGCATGACAGACTCCCTTCTTCACAGATTCAAATGGTCCACGTGCCTGTGCTACCTGGACGACGTTATCGTATCCTCCCCAACGTTCGCTACGCACCTCGAGCGCCTCTCAGCAGTCCTGGACGTTTTTCGTCGAGCCGGTCTGCAACTCAACGCATCCAAGTGCCAATTCGGCCGTCACCAGATTACCGTCCTTGGACATCTCGTTGACGCGAACGGAGTGCAACCGGACCCAGGCAAGATCCATGCTGTTGAGCACTTCCCTGTTCCGAAGTGTGTCAAGGATGTGCGCAGCTTCCTCGGCATTTGTTCGTACTTCCGCCGTTTCGTGAGGAATTTCGCCGCCATAGCATGACCACTAACCGAGCTTTTGAAAAAAGACGCACCTTTCCAGTGGGGCGATAACGAGGCCTCTGCATTCTCACATCTAATGGACATTCTCACAACGCCTCCCGTTCTGGCCCATTTCGATCCTTCTGCGCCTATCGAAGTCCGTACTGATGCCAGCGGTCACGGAATTAGCGCGGTACTGGCACAACGCCAGCGTGGCCACGACCTGGTTATCGCTTACGCCAGCAGGCTCCTCTCACCCGCGGAGCGCAACTATTCCATCACTGAGCGTGAGTGTCTGGCCCTAGTTTGGGCGGTTGCGAAATTCCGCCCATACTTATATGGCCGATCCTTTTCCGTTGTCAGAGACCATCACGCGCTTTGCTGGTTATGCTCACTGAAAGATCCTACAGGAAGACTTGGTCGCTGGGCCTTACGCCTCCACGAATATTCGTATACTGTCACCTATAAATCTGGCCGACTACACAAGGACGCTGACTGCCTGTCTCGCTACCCGGTCGAGAAGCCTGACGACGCCGACAGTAGTAGCGCCAACGGCATTTTCTCTCTGTCTGCCTTCGCTAACATCGCCGATGAGCAGTACCGAGACCTATCGCTGCGAGCACTTATCGAGCGTCTGCGCTCTACACCTACCGACGCATCCGTTCGCCGATATGTCCTCCAGGGCGGCATTCTGTATCGAAGGAATTTCCTCCCTGACGGCTCTGACCTTCTTCTTGTCGTGCCGAAACAGCTACGACAGACTGTGCTCTTTGAGATGCATGACGCACCCACTGCAGGACATCTTGGGGTAACCCGCACGTACGACCGCGTCCGCCGCCGCTTCTATTGGCCTGGTCTCGCTCGCTCCGTTCGACGCTATGTTGCTGCCTGTGATCCCTGCCAGCGTCGGAAAACACCTCAGGTGCTACCTGCCGGTCATCTCCAGCCTATCACCGTCCCCGTGGAACCGTTATTTCATGTTGGATTAGACCTGCTCGGTCACTTTCCCTCGTCATCCTCTGGGAACAAATGGGTAGCCGTCGCGACTGATTACGCCACCCGATACGCTATCACTCGGACTCTCCCTACCAGTTGCGCCACTGACGACGCGGACTTTCTCTTGCGTGACATTATCTTGCTTCATGGCGCCCCGCGACAGCTGCTTACTGACCGTGGTCGAAACTTTCTGTCGAAAGTTATCGCTGACATTGTGCGTTCCTGCTCCATTCAACACAAACTGACTACCTCATACCATCCTCAAACCAATGGCCTGACAGAGCGGTTAACCGTACGCTTACCGATATGCTGGCCAAGTACGTTTCCAAGGACCACCACGACTGGGACATTGCCCTTCCTTACGTAACATTTGCGTACAATTCTTCCCGGCACGACACCGCTGGATTTTCTCCCTTTTATCTACTGTACGGTCGCGAACCTACCTTGCCCTTAGACACGGCACTTCCTCCTGCTGCGGTCTCAACAAGCGAGTATGCGCGCGACGCCATCGCCCTCGCCGACCATGCACGCCAGCTTGCCCGTGCTCGACTGACGGCCTCACAAACCACTCAGCAGTGCCAGTACAACGCCCGCCATCGTGACGTACAGTTTTCGCCTGGTGCGCTCGTGCTCCTGTGGTCGCCCACTCGTCACGTCGGACTTTCAGAGAAGCTCCTTTCGCGATACACAGGGCCCTACCGCGTGCTGCGCCGGGTGACGCCTGTGACTTACGAAATTGCTCCTGTGGGTTCAACCTCGTCCTCTCCTCTGGCATCTAGTGATGTCGTACACGTCAGTAGGCTCAAGGCCTACTACACTGCTTCCGAGTCCCATCTTTAGTTGCTCCGGGACGGCGCTTTTGCCGCCGGGGGTAGTGCTACGGCACAATATGTGCGATCACGAAAGGCGAGCAGTGTGAAGACGACGACGACGATTAGAAGCTAGCGCGGGCTGTAGCCTCTTGGCCAAGCGAAGCGTATTGCTTTGTAAATATACTTGTAAATAGCTTTTCGTCGGTGTCTTCCTACGTAACAATATCGCCCGCATGCTCAGCGCTCAGGGAAACGACAATGCTTACATAGGGTAGCGGATTTCTAAGGTCGACGACAATATTTAGTGAGACAGTGTGTGCGGCGTTTACGTGTGTCGGTAGGGCATGGTCAGCAGAAAATGCTATAAAGTTCGTCCTTAGGTCGATCACTGCGCCGTTCTCTGTTAAGAAGTCCATCCCAAGAATGACGTCGGGCAGCACTGTTTGAGAGCAACGAACGTCACCAGGTACCTATGGGCACGCTCTGTAATTATTGACGTGCGCCTTCCGATCGGAGTGATAATGTGACCACCAGCCATGCGGATCCGTGGCCGTTACCAGTTGGTTGGCACTTTCTTCAGCTTAACGTTGACCGAAGGAATAGTCTGCTCCCGTGTCCACTAGCCCTGTAATTTCATGGCCCTCGACGAGACCTTGCACATCCGATGCTGGCAATGCGGCCTTACTGTTCCGTCTTATACAGTTGCAGGTGCGTTGTAATGTAGAGTCTGTGCTGCGGCGTAACGACTCGGACGTACCTTGCGACATAGACTCGTGCTTGGGCGTCATCTTGTTTTGGCTGCGGTGTGTCATGGAGTCGGAGTGACATGGTGTCGTCTAATTGATATCGAGGTGCTGTGCCGTCGCTATTGGTTCAGCTGTGTGTGTCTTCGTTCCTTCTTTGGTTGGCATTGCTTCACGTCTTTGCAGTCGAATTTAATCGGCATGTATGGTCACCGGGTCGTCGATGCTTCGCTGAAATAGAAATTTTTGACTTATTCAACGTTCAGCTACCGCAACTCCTACGGCTACCACTCTCAATTTCCACTTCGGGGGTTCGAAAACCTCCCGCGGGTGGCTGTGCTGTTGGCAATGGGGTGAGTTAAATTGTCGACGGGACTGTAAGCGTGAGGAGCGAGGCGCTCCGCTCTCCGTCTTAGCCATGTACCACTGGGTTTCTTGAGGACGCTGTCCAGGATCCATACAGAGAAAATCTGCGCAGTCCGAGGTCTCGGAAATGGCACTGTCGGTAAACGTGGCCGGCTTGGCCTAATGAAAGCAGAGGGGGCGGTGATCCGCAGTTTTCCAGACGTCGCTCATCCTTGCATTGCTGCTCCTTGCTCGGGAACGACTAGTTGAAAGTGGCCGAGCACGACGGCCAGTTGCTTCGAATCTGCAGCTGGACGGCGCCTTGCAAAAGGGTGTTAGGCTGAATGTGCGCCACTCTGAACTTGGGACGCACGGGAGACCGTGAGCAGCCGCGGTGTCAGTCGTAACTTGAGACTGCGTGACTACCAATGCCGCCTGTAGCTACCCCAAATGCTTCCTGTGTCCAGTGGAAAGTTTCATGTCGCTTTTAGGTCACTTTTCCGTCGCTCATTAGAAGCCCATCTTATTTTATTCTGGCGTGTTGGGGTCCGTGCTGCGGTACAACTGCGTCATTTCTTAAGCGAAACCAGCCACGCTTCCATTAGGTTACTGCCTTCCTGACTGCAACATCAGCGCTGCTCGTTCCTTACATAGGGCGCTTGCGAAGGCCTGCAGATGCGTGGCCTTGAATGCGGCCCACGTGGTAAATGATGAATCTCGGTTCACATACCAAGTTTTCGCAAAGTCATGAAGTGAGAAGACATGACGCAGATTGGCCTCGGTGTCCCAGTTGCCAAAGGCAGCTACTCGCTCGCACTATTCAAGCCAATCTTCCGCATCTTCGTATGACGTCGCATGGAATCGGAAGGGCTCATGTGGTGGCTGCAAGATGACCGGAGCCGCGTTCGGAGCATGATTCATTGTAGTGAACGTCTCCTGCTTGCCTCAGGCGTCGTCGTAAGGAGGCCGTATTCCGGATGCAGGTTTTGTTGGCGTCCTCCGCTCCGGTGCACTCTACGGGGTTTTTTCACAGCGGGCTGCCGTGATAGGATACCAGGGGTGTCCTCAACAAGGACGCTGTGCCCAGCAGCTCCACCAAAATGTCACGTGTAACGCGACAGTGCTTCTGCAGTGACATCAGTACAGAGTCCTTGAAACACGTTTTCTTACGGCGAGCTTGTGCCCGGTTAGGAAACTAGTGTGGCGGTGTGTCGAGCAGCCACTGTCGAGCATCTGTGCGGGAATAACCCGCGTTCCGACACTTAAGCGAGTATTTATACACATGCGCGGTCAATCAAAAACATTCGACGCGAGCGCACTAATGCAACGTTACGAACAAGAATCTCATAAGGATGAGCAACGTGCCGGTACAGCATAGAGACAAAACACGATAACTTTGTTAAAGGGACCCTCGACAAAGACAAGTAACACTACGCGGCTGTATGATCGGCCCTGCGGTTACATTTAGCGTGCTGCGACGGCGAACGGGAAGGCTGTCGCAGTCTCATCTCAGTGGCTGCGATGCAGTCGACAACCTCATGTGGTCGTTCGCATTGCATCGGGCGCGGTGCGTTCACGGCGAAGCCTCGTAGTCCCGTCTCGCGGTATGCGTACCGGTGGTACACGTGACCCGCTTCTACGAAGTGAAAGCACAGCGGGCGGTGGTCGGGGGCATTCCACATGTGTGTGTTCCTCGGGGTGCGGCGTGGGCGGACAGGTGGGCGGGCTGAAGACGGCGGCTTCCTGCCTCATTGCTGCAGGGCCTGACGTGGGCGCGGAGTGGGTATGTGCTGGCAGGTGGCAGCGGCGTAGCTTATCGCTTCTGGCTGAGGCTGTGGTAGTTCAGTTACTTCTAGTGACTGCTGGATCTCCTTGCGTACGATGTCAGCAATTGAAGGCACTCAAGGATGCGACGAAGAGAACTTGTTAAGCACATGTCCTTGTTAAGATTCATGATTGCATTGCGCTTAATGTTATCCTGATGGAAGAGCTAATGGACAAACAAGAAGGAACAAAACGTGGACGCACATCGTTATTTTATAGGATAAGCACTTCCCGCAGAACCGTTCTGACGGACTCACACGAGTCGCCTGTACCCAGTGATTGAACTTCGGAGCAGTATGTCATAAACATGTGGCGGTTCTACTGCTTGTTAAGCGTTTCAGTTAGTGTCTTCTCGATGTTAGTGGCTTCAGAAAAAAAAACTCTTGGCTGACCTTTGGTGCATTCACCATCATTTCGTCGAAAAGTCCTTGCTTCACATAACGCATGAATAGGCGAACTTTCTTCTATTCGGACATTTCCTGGACGGCGTGGCGGAAAATATGAGTCATATCTTCTGTAAAGATGGAAACGTTCCCATTGGATACCTGCACTCGGGCTTCCAATATAATTTCGGCCCTCTCTTTTCGGCGAACGCTCAAGTAGGCCATAAGGAAGTGGGTGCGGAACTAGTCCCACATTGTAAGTGTGGAATCCCGGCTCTCGAACCAAGAGCTCATGACGTCTTCCAAGGAAAATTATAGAAGGCGCAGCTTTACCTGAGAGGTCGTGTTGTTGGAGGCTCAGAACCTTTCGAAAGTCTCGAGCACGGTTTCCGTGTCGTCCAACAACGCTCCACGAAATTAACTAGCTGGGCTGTTTCAGTACGATGGCTGCAAGTGATGGTGCGTCAGTTTTCCTGGCTGCTTACTTGGCCTTCGTTTCTCCAGACTCTAACTCGGGTAAAAGTCCGTGCAACTGGGACAGGTCTTGTAGCTCGCGGCTAGCTCGATAGCCAGAATTCAGGAGCGACGCTGGCGTCGTCTTTAGGGTTTGTAAAATGTTTGCAAATAGACCACTAAATACCACGATAGCGAATTAAAAAGTCTTATCTCTTATCTTTCATTAGCCAAAGTAAGGCAGGTACATGTAATTACATATATACGAACTCTTCTACGTACTTTACAGTCTTTTTACACATAGTCCCCATACCGGTCCATACCTTTGTCTCATGGCAGCACAAAATTTAACATGCCCCTGAGGTAGAACTCGTCCGGCTGACTGTGGAATCACCGTCGGACTGCTGTCTCGGCTTCATCGTTGCACGTGAATCACTGTCCTGCGAAGAACTTCAGGGGACCAAAAACTTGAAAATCACTAGAGGTGAAGTCCGGATTGTATAGTGGGTGGTCCAGACTCTACCAGTGAAATGAACGGTGCAGGTTGGTGGTTCTGATTGCCAGGTGTGGCCTCGCATTGTTGTGGAGGATAACCGTGTTGTCCACATCGAGAATCCCTCGGCCTTTTCGCCTGATGGCAACCAGCAGACGGGATAGTGTGGCAAAATAACTGTCGCGACTGATGGTTGCACCTTGTGGCATGAAACACAGCAGTAGCCATCCTCGGCGATCCCAGAAGACCGTTAACATCACTTTCCCAGCATAAGGCACTGAACGGTATTTTTTTGTCACAGACGAACCAGGATATTGCCACACCATGCTCCGCTACTTCGACACCGGCGCAAAATGCAGTATCCACGTTTCATCGCCAGTAAAAACGCGATCCGGTTAAATTTCACCCTCGCCGGCATACCGTTGCAGATTATTCAGTGAAGCAATCAATCGCTTGCCTTCCATCATGTCATCTAACTGCTTAGGCACCCATCGACATGACACCTTCCGGTAGCCTACAGACCCGTGAACGATGTCGTAAACACTCCCATGCGAAATGCCAAGCTCCCTGGAAATGTCGTTGAGGTGCAGACGCCGATATGCTTTCACCATTGCATCCACACGGGAAATGTCAACAGTCAGCGACGCACGCGGCCTTCCCACCCGAAGGCTCACTGTCATGCAAGACTTCGCGGCCTCTTGCGAACTCACAACACCACCACCTCACACTACTAAAAGCGAGACACCTTCCCACTTACGTGCGCTGCATTTCCCTGTGAATTTGGATGGGTGTTCGTCCCTTGCTGCATAGAAAACGAATCACACTTCATTGCTCGTATACCATAGACGTGTGACGCACAACCGCTGTCTCCAACAACTGACAGCAGCACCGTGCACAGGAGAGACCGGCAGATAAGGCGGGGCCCGTCCAAGAAAGGTCCACCGCTGGGAATACATACGTTGACTTCGCATTTACAGCCGTAATTTGGCTAAAAAATAGGGGCAATTATTTTCTAATTCGGCCTCGTACAATTTTATTTAATCTTTCTATTGTACACTTACAGAAATCATTATTGGCAGCAATAGAGAAACTGGAACACAACTTAAGTTTCTAGTATACTTGTTGCGTATTCTGTTTCTTCAGAGGTCTTGGCTCTCATCGTGGCCTGCTTCGCTCCGGCTGCCATTCTGTGTTCGTACTCTATCGCGGAACTGTCCAACACACTGCAGTCCGCTTATGCCGTCGGCGTAGGACTGTTCGTTGTAGGAGGTAAGTACGCTAGCATGCTTCCTCAACTAGGACTGATAGTACATTCGATTAGTGTGCACCGCTCCGTCCAATTCAGCTTGCAGCAAAGCTGAGCCTTGTATAGATGCGTACATTAAGCTGCTCTGAATACAATCAGAGTAGCCACGCCACCAGAATTCTTCCGGGTCTTGGTCGCGCGCCAAGCTCAAAGGTTACAGCAACTCCTGGCACTCTGAGCAGGACCGCAGTGCCCTGAATGAGACAACTGAATATGTTCCAAGCTTTCGATTCTGGCTAAGCCATTGCAAAGCGCATTGCCGGAACGAGGGCTCGAAAGCGATCACTTGGAGGCAGCATTAACTTGGTCACACTATTGTTTTACACAGCAAATAAATTTTGTGCAAGTTTAATTATATAAGGCCACTTTCTTTTTAGGTTAGGAGACAAAGGCGATACTTTCATCAACTTCGAAGGAATCGGGGACTATCTCAAAGAATTTTATAGGGAATGTTGTACCTACATTATAAAGGCTGCTTGCTTTGAAGGTTATTAGGAATAGTGCCGATCATATCGCAAGAATAAGAACAGCGTTACCTGGACAAGAGCACAACAAAGACTGCCTCAGTTGTGGCCGCAACGGCTTTGGAGCCATGGCGCACCAACAAAGTCAAAGCAACAGCATTCAGGACAGTTTTTACCGCTCAGAGTATGTGTCCTTCCGCCACGTGCAGTTCTCAGCGCTAGAAGGACACCTTTAGGCGTTATGTGTACGGGAAGATAGAGCATCAAAAAACAGCATCGATGAAAACAATGATAAAGAAAACTAGCCAGATACATCTTCAAACACTTTCTTTTTGGAGCTGTGATGCAAGTTTCTATAACATTTTTTCTGGTGTTTAAATGAGACGAGTTGAGAGGTGAATGGATAGCTGCATGCTCTAGGCGTCAATATGTGATCACGTGGCTATTTTACTTCTTTCATTGCTTTGCTCATAACGCTTTATATCAAGTATATTTTTCGGAATGTTGGCTAAGTGGTTTTCAAGTATGCTAGTTATGAAATATTAACGTTACTGTAGAATATTTTAGCACCTACTCTACTCTGTGTAAACATGAAAAACAACTCACTGATGGATGTAAAATTGTGCATCTGTTCTTCGTCTGCAAGCAGTTTGTGATTCTGAAGATGCTAGAAATGGTGCCGAAATGAAATTTCAGAGCAACAAAATTAACTGCTGCAGGAAGGGTATCAGCAGATTTTGCAGGATCAGGAAAGGAAGCCGAGCCAAGCCATGTCAGTGACTGCTGCATGCGCAATGCGCTCCGCATTTGAATAGACCCTTATCTGGCTCCAGCGACTGCACTGTTTTCACTTCAGAAGACATCTACCTCGCTATCGCGTCAATGGTTCAAAATTGTTGTGAACACTGGTCAGCGTTGGGCCACTCGGTGGTCACTCGGATCACCGCTACCGGCGCGGTTAAGCCTAACAGACGCCATGAACGCCGATTCTCCACACTCTATAGCCGCCGGGACAGACGGTATGGAAGTGGACGCTGTACTGGAGAGCTAATTTCCCACATCAGCAAAAACAACAAAAGCACCCGCCGAGAAGAACGTGACCGCCTATTAGCCCATGGAACTTGTTTGAGGGGATTCTCGCGAAAAGAAGGGTCTCAGAACGAAGGAGGACTGCGACGAAGAGACGCGCACTTCGCGACCACTGAGCCGGTGATTTCGAACTAGCAGGCGGAATGGCCACCGGACGCAGCCCCCAAAAGCCCCATCTTGCTCATCAAGAGAGGCACACATCAGCAAGGAGGATACTCACACTTCGCCCCACTGAATGACACTCGGCGCTCCCGCTTCACGTGGTGGAAAGTGCGCTCGCTGCCCTATCGCTCACGGGACGCTTGACGCCGCGCCTCGCGTGGAAACGTGAGCGTTTCAGCAACAGGATCCAGATTCATATCTATAAGAAAAGCAGGCTTCATACATTCTGAATGGATGAAAAAGATAGTCTGGTCGGGACAACCATCAATGACCGTAACCGTTCACCGCGCCCCTAGCGCGAGCATGTGCCGCCTCGTCATCCACTGCACGGCACCCGAGGAGACTGAAGAGAGTCTACGGCGCTCGATCTATTCGGGACAATGGAACGTGGTGGCGGTGCGCCGCATGTGAAATAACGGCACAATGGTAGTCACCGTGGACACACAGTTAATGCATCAGCGCATAAAGTACAACGGACAGTTGTTGCCGACCCACCCATGCGTACCGCGCGTCCTGGTGTGCAAAAACTGTACTCAGCCTGGCCACGAGCAGGACGTCTGCCCCCATACAGGTGGATGTGCGTTGTGCACCACACCTCATTCTAATGGTAGTAAACACTGCCCAGCCTCCAGTCCTCACAGCCGCTTGCGCAACGAGGATGGCCACCTGTCCATTGACGCAACATGTCCCACGAAGATCGCCCGAGAAAGCAAATCGAGAAAATTGACGAAAACATATCGCTCGCGCGGCAGGTTGAGATGCCGGACAAACACTATGGCCATCCACAAGCAATATGACTCCCGTAGCCACTCTACCGTGACAGCTCTGACAATTGAAACAATCCCTGTGACAATGCGTTGGCGGGCTAGTTGGTGCGAATCCATGAATACATTGTTTAGCGCAAAACAACAGACACAAGAAAGACGACAGGACAAGGCGCTTGTCAAGGCGCCTTGTCCTGTCGTCTTTCTTGTGTCTGTTGTTTTGCGCTAAACAAAGTATTCATGGAATCCCTATGAATAGCGAAACTTCTGGGACACCGATTAAGACAGTGTAATATTTACCTAATTAATTATTTATTTAATTAAACATACTTTACAGGCCTCGTGGGAGAGATTGTGTAAAGAGAAAGGTACATTGCGATGAGCTGCGTTATATAACACCAGTATGCACCAGCATTTTGCAGGGAAAACACACACAAAAGAAAACACTGTACTGGGAATACAAGGCAAGCAAAAGACATGCTGCACAAAAACAGAACAGGAGAGTATTAAGTAGTACATTAGAGAAAACAATTGTAAATAATGAACTTACATAATGGAAGAATAGAAAAAGATAAAATTCTAAAACAAAGCTATTGTACGAACAATAAATATCAATATGCCGTTTGCAAGCAGGCCCCGTATCTACTCTTTTATGTTTGTAAAATGATTTGCTAGGATATGCTAATGCATTGGCAGGGATACCCAGATACATGCAGAAACTACTATAGACGCGGAACTGTTGCAGCTAGGCAGACTGCAAGCAGGAATTTGTCGCATCGAAGCGGCCATGAAAGAACTAATATGACAGTAGGATAAAGCAAGAAATGCGTACGAGGTGGAAACCAAGTGAATTCAGGCCGACAAAGGAGGACGAACAACCACTGCAGACGAAGGTGGATGTCAAGAGAAGCAGGCGCGACAGCATGGTGCACCTGAACAACACGTGCAGCGAGAGTCCAACAACTCGGTCTTGAACCAATGGCAGGGGCAAAAGTGCAAGACACCGCCTTCACAAGAATGAAAAGAGTAGCAGCCGCACCGCGCCTACAGAATTCAGGCATGGAATGCCTAGCTAAGATGATACCTGAAGCGGTAAACACAGCTCTCACGACTCAGCAAGAACGCGCAACGACAGCTCTCTTGGAGGCTAGCGTTCGACCGTAGACCTGTGATTGCCACCATGGCTTCCGCAAAGCAACGAAGCGCCATGCCGTCTGACGGTGCAACACAATCGTTTCGTGTTGTCACATTCTTCGTCTCGTGTTTCCCTTGCGGTAACTTCCGAAATCACGGTTTAGCTCCCCAGCCCCCCGAGTACCCGGCAGTTCTCCAATGGAACTGTCGTGGACTCAGGACACGCGCACCGGAGCTGAACTTGCTTTTCTCATAGACGGGCTACTCAAAAGTGTTTCAGCTGCAGCAAAGGCGATGCCAGTCTGCGAACATACGAATCTGGACTGGCTACTTCCAACCGAGTATATAACATGACCATAGCCGCAAGACAGACAGACGTCGAAGCCCAAGCTGCAGTGTTTGTGCACAACTCAGTGCCACAAATACAAATTGACAAGTCCACTTACTGCACAACGCACTAGGAAGTCTTGGCCATTCGATGCAAACTGGGCAGTCGCCCTAACATCATGCGTTAGTAGAGCCTGTGGCCCGATACGTGTAGGCTCTATTCTGGTAAATTTGACTGGATAGCTGACCTGGAAAACCGTTACCCAAGAGAGCGGCTGCTAATCGCGGGAGACTTCAACACACTCCATACAGGGTGGAGCTACGACAAGGTCTCTTTTCGAGGAACCGCATTGGTAAGTTCAGTGGAGCGAGCCAAGTTACTTCTGCAGAACGATCTTAACTATACCCAACTCGTCTGCACTATACCCGCGGAAGTGCAACACTACACCTGACCTGACCTGGGCGCCACCAGGACTTGTGCGGGAATGGCGATGTCACCCAGATAGTATAGGTAGCGACCGCTACCCGATCTGGAACACTCTTATAAAGCCGCCAACCGAACATTCAAAGTCGCAGCACTCATTGGGCAGCCGTCAGGGAAAATATAGCCAACCTCTAGCGGTCACTGCCTTTGGCGGTACGCTTGCACCGGACAAGCTGTCAAGGTGCACGGGATCTTGAAATGAACACCGTACACCCATCTACTGAATTTGTGGGACCGCAGGACCCGACTTCAAGCGAGCAACCGCGCCAACAGTCGTTGCTATAAAAACTTACTCAAAGTTCGCCGGCTCACTAGTACCACACGACGCTATGCCCGCAAACTTCACCGGGACTGTAGGGAAGAGCACTGAGCTTCTTTCAATGAACGCACGGCTTTGTAGGAAATGTGGTCTACCTTTTGTGTCATCAATCACAGCGGAAGCGGAGTCACCTCCGCCGCCGAACAACGGAAGATATCTTGCTAGTCACCGGGTTAACACCACTCAAGTTCCAGGATGAGGCGTCACACTATCTTTTTTCCTCAACCGGCAGAACTCACAGCGCCCAGTTTGTACAAACGATACCCGGTACTCTCCGAACAGTGCAAAAATCCCCAGTTTGTACGTACGATAACCGGTGCTCTCCGAACAGTGCGAAAATCCCCGCTTTACCTAGACGGAATTGCTTGACGCCCTACATACTGCCAACGCGCGAAGTGCACCATGCGGAGACGGCGTAATATGGTCAGCTCTCTTGAATCAAGATAACAATCTGAATGATTTTCTGGAGCTGATCAACGACTTCTGGACCACAGGCGTACTGCACGATGACTGGAGACATTCTGTGGTGGTGTCTATTCCTAAGCCTGGAAAGACACCTGACCGTTTGACACTCCTGCACCACATCTCATTCACGTCCGTCTTGTGCAATGTGGTGGAGCGCACGATGTTGACTCGCATCGCCTACTACCCGGAGACAACGGGATGGTTTCATCCGCTTGAGACCGGATTCCACCAAGGTCTGTGTAAGCACGACAGTTTCTACCTTCTCCGCAAGACTGCGCACCTACCTCGTCGTAACCAAGATGTAAAACCCGATCTCCTTGCAGCAGCTGAATTAAAGAAAACATTTAATACTTTGACGCATGAAACGGGGATAGACGCTGCTTGCGCGACAGGGCTAACGGCTGCCTATTTAACTTCACATGAAGGGTTTCTTGGAGGGCGGCACCTTTGAAGTCCGCATGCCTGGCCCGGCGACACGACGGTAGTGATCCAGTAGGCGTGTCCCAAGGAGTCACCTTTTCCCCGATGCTCTACAACATATTCATATCCCTCCTGGCCTGGCAACTCGAGGAAGTGGATGATCTTGAACAGTATTTTACAATCTACACAGATGTACGCTGTCGACGTCTTGCGAGGAAGAAATCACCGATCAAGTGGCGGCACTACAAACAGCCTTGGACATGACCGATGCATTCCTAGAAAACACGGGGATGAGTTCCTCCCCGAAAAAGACCTGATACACCACCATTCGTGGTCACGACGAACGCTGGCAGATAGTTGTCTTACACTTCGTGGGCACGCCCATCCACACTGACACCGAAGGCAATACGAAAATTCTGGTTTTGCCGATAGCAGCAGAAGGTCGGCCCGAGATATGGATCCGTCAGTTACGTCCAACTTACCGCCGGATCCTCCATTTGATACGGCGAATATCGTGGCGCCTCAGATGAGCCTGCACCAAGACAGCCCGCCAGCTTGTCCTGGCTACGCTGGTATTTGCGCACAGATTGACGTAACACGTCCAGCAGCTGGAAGTGCTGTACAGCGAGACACTCCGCGTTGTCACCGGGCTACCGTGCCACTGATGGCTGGATTATCTGCGACGCTATACGCGATTGCCACCACTTCAACACATTACCGAACATCAATTGGCATAATGAAGACCACCCCTCCGATGCTACTACTAGGGGCGCGCTCTCCTTCGCGGTCTTAAGGAAATCCCATATCCGGAGTTGGAGCCCACACCACTGACGTTACCGTGAGACACATACACAACTGGTCGACTCAGGACCTCTGTCAGGGCGCAGGGACCCGCGCCGCCACCCAGAGCGCAAATAAGCATATGGAGAGCCTAGCCAATTCATGTGCCGTTCTCTTTTACGCGGACGCTGCCTTCCGCACGAAGCCCGACGATACGAAAGTCGAAATTGGAATGTACCGCTTCGATGCTGGAACCATGCACGCCCAAGAGTACGTATTTGTTAATCAAGAACCACCAGACGCACTCACGGTCGAACTCATGGCTGTCCGTGATGCACTACACGAAGCCCTCGAAGAACCTCCAGGCGCTTCACAAATTGCAATATATACCGAAATTCAGGTGGCGGTGCGCATATTACGTATCCCCCACGCTAAGCCCAATCGCAAGGAAGATAACAGAGGCTAGCAGGAAGCTGCGCATGGTGCACACAGTAGAAATTCGGGCATGGTGAATTACCCGTCACTGCACAGTACCAGAGAACGAAGCGGCTCACGATGCTGCGAGCGCGATACTAACCTTGAAGGGACACTAAAGGTTACTATGAAGTCAAGTTAAAGTGATAAAGCAATGCTCTAGAACGTCTAAGGCGTCAATATAATCGCGAACAGAGCTTTAGTAACCGAGAAATTGAGGTAAATGCATGACACGATTTGAGACCCCCCAGCGACATTCCGGTACTGTACTAGCCCAATGACGAAGGCACTCCTCATCATAATTTATGTCACTAGTACTCAACTACTCGTACTAAAAAGATTATTTCATTAGGTTGTAAGACGGAAAAAAATGCTACTTGTCTCTTTCTGTTCGATTCTAAGAAAAAAATAACATTTTGACGTTACCGTTTGGTAGTATGGGTATACATATAGTCGAAACGTTTCGTTTTCTCTCGACTCTGCGCGCTCGACTCAGCGCCGCGCGCGCTTTGCAGTTTCAGTTGTTTCATTATCGCGTCGTGCTGCGCTGGCTCTGCTGGCTCGCGAAACCTGTATTTGGAACAAGGAGCGAGAATGCCACGTCCATGTGATGTCGTGCTATGCGCGAACCGTCCGCGGAACTTGGCCAAAGGCAGTTATAGTGGCGAATCCAACGTTACTTATCACTGTGTGCCAACGAGTGAACCTCTCCGTTCGAAGTGGTTAAGTTCCGTACCTGTGCCACAGCGCGTTGGCAAAGAGCCGAAAAATCGCATAGTGTGCTCGCTGCACTTTCGTCCAGATTGTTACGAGTTCAACGCCGACTTAGTGAAGTCGTGTGGAGTGCCTTTCAAAGCAATACTTTACCGTAGCACTGTTCCGTCGGTCGTACCTGCATTCTACGATGCGCAAGAACAACTGCAGGTCGAAGACGCCGGGGCGCTGAGTGCGGCATTTGGTGATCACGAAGGAAAAGCTACAAATGTGCGAATATGTACAGCCATGACATACAGTTGGCGCCGTAGTAGTAAGCAACGACGCCGGCAGCGCGAGCCCTCAGCAGCAGGTGACGTTTATCAGTGTTTAAATCGCTGAATAGAGCGCAGCATCGCGAGCCAATGTGTCGTTGTCAGGATCGTTCATTGCAACGAGCGTCAAAGTTGGCGTCATACAATAAAGAACCAGCCTATCGTCGGGAGCTTACCCTTGCGCTAGCCACCGTAGTTCCGTTTTCACGCTGCTGTCGGCTCTGTCTTGGCTCTGTTTCTGGCCGCGCGTTTGCGGGCGCCGTTTTACTCACCGACGGCGCAACGTCACCACTCTTCGATCGGAGGGCGGGAGATTTGAACTGTGTTAGAGGTACGCGGACGCTTCAGAACGCATTTTCTCTTAAAATAAGTATCTTCTTCGCATGAAACAAGCGTTTCGAGGTTTCTGGGATGGTATTTCAACAGTCCACGTTGACTTAATATTAACCTTTAGTATCCCTTTAAGCCACCGCAGCAACATACCAACTTTTGTGGCCCTGCAACATGGCGCAAATTAACCGACGTACTTACTAGAACGATGACAGAGATGACGACAGCTCTCTGCATGCCTATAGCAACGTACGCTGAAGGAAGATCTACTGCCTGCAGGCATGTCGCGCGAATGTTAGGTACTCGTGCAGAAGGCCCGCATCAGTAATGCATTTACGCTGGATGCACTTGTACGCTGGCGGGCACACAAGGAAAGAAGACACCTTCCTGGCAACACGCTGGCAGAGCTACCTCCTATACAAACGGGGTGGCCAGCGTGCAAAACGGCAGCTGCACCATCCATCAGACACTTGCTGTGAGCGTGCTCAAAGTAGTCAGACCTCCGACGAAAGCACCGAGGGCAAGTGACCTGCTTCGAGGAAGAAATCCGTCCCTCAGCGGAGGCCGACAGTGTACTACGAGCGCTGTTCGCATTTGCTGCGGAATCGGGAATTCCCCGCATGGATACATTATGCGGAGAAGTATTCCTCGGTGGTTGGCCTTTTTCCCATCTCCAAATTTCCCAACTCCATTACCCTTAATAGGCCGACGAGCTATTCCTCTTTCAATAAAGTTGTACCATATCATACCTTACCACACTAGGATCAATGAAATTGAAGTCATCATTCAAAACAAAGGCACCGCGACTGTTTATGGAAAAAAAAGCAGGTTCTGTAAGGTTATTATTGTTATTAAGCATTTTGTCGTGGCGTTTAGAAGCGACGCTTTATATTCAGAGCTTTAAATATGGAACATACCATTAGTAATGCGCCAGACGGAGTGATACCTTCCCTTTGCCGGACGTAAGAAATAACAACGTTCCTGGTTTACGCAGGCGGAATTTTATATCTTCATGAACCATTTCATGTTTAAGAATATTTTCCCCAATGGTATTAGGGAATTTTACTATTAAGCCAAATTGATCTTTGTGTGAACTTCGGTGCAGCATTTCTCTTGCATAAATGTCATTCCCGTTTAGCCAGTGACGCGGCGACTGAATTGTGATCAATGAAAACACTACGCTGAGTGGCGAGATCCCAAACAACGGATTTTTAGGAAGTTCCTTTATTCTAATGTCTTTTGAATGCCAGTCCTGATTATTGCAGCACAAACGGTTCTTCAAATTTTCTCACATCACTGTTAGGAGATTTCATGTTGGCTCCTCTTTAGCGCATAATGCACCTTTGTTATCTACACTATATTTTCCTCACATAGGTGGTCGTCCACACTGTCCATGGCGGAGTAAATTAGGCCTATGTTAACCTTCGTTTTTTTCAAAGATCGTAAACTGTAATTTTTGTTGGCCTCATCCACGCTGCGGGTTTCCGCGGAAAGGATTTTCTATATTCTGGATTGTAGCGTTATCTTTATCATTACGAGTTCTCATCCGCCGCAATCGTCAGCGTCGTGCACCTGCATGTGGTGCGAGCCACGAGACCCGCGCTCTCGTTCGGGAACGGGCCGCAGCCCCGCCGCTCCGCTTCATACACTTTCGCCTTTCCTCCATATTGAATGTAGGGAAGGCGGCACCGGCTCATCGGCCACCGTCAGGTATCCCTACAACGATATTTGTAGAGAAACGAAATGCGCACTTGCTTAATGAGAAAGCTTAGCGCAAGCTAATTTGCCACATGCTTTAAAGGTGGCAAATAGTTGCGATGCCAGGCTATCTTCTGACACCAACACTAATTCACCTGAATCAAGTGCGACTCATTTTTTCATTCAGTTTCCCAAACGCCAATACGGACATTACATAGGGGTGTTAAAGTAAAGCAACGATAGTCACAGTACGAACATTCAAACACAGAATACCTCTTAGAATAAAAACAGGAACACCAGCGAAAAAAAATGTAGATTGAGTACAATGACACATCCAATACTTTGAATGCCTATACTGCCATTAAAATGGGTGTTACAAAACAAAGTCGCAGGTTCTCCCGCAAGGCGAAGCATCGATTACGATAGCAAATTAGTAGACATCTATGCGAAGTAAATAAATCAGTTATATCAGCCGTATAAAGTTGTACCCATTCGCTTACTCATTAAATTAACAAGCATGATGTCACGCGCGCCCAGGCAAACACGAACGCATCACACTCGATGACCGCGGACACTCGCTGTCGAAACGCTGGAGCGAGGAAGCGCGGCGGTAGCAGTAAGCGAAGTGGCCTTCGAGCTGCCTGTCGCTTAAACGCGAAATGAATGGCGAGAACACAGCACACACCAAGCTATGAGCCGTCAGCACATCTAGACTCTGTCCGCATCGCAGATCGCTTTCAAATTAGGGTCCGCGTGGCTGCGGCATACGCCGTTGCCGCCGGACTAGTAGGCCCCCCTCCCTCCCCTCCCCCAATTGTCTTGCGTAGGACCGCAGACGGCGCCCTTTGTGCACGCGTTCCCCCTTGCGCCCGGGAGCTTGAGCCACCACCGTCGGCTCACGCTCGCACGCTATCGCTCGCACGTAGAGCATTCGGCGCGCGGTAACTTTGTTATCGCTCTTGGACTTTGTGCGTAACATTGCGGTGACGGCAACGGCAGAAATGCGCCTGGATTGCCCATGTAATTGTTATCGCAATAATATCAAGGTTACTTACAATGAGTAAATAAAATGGGAAATGCTTGCCAAATAAATACACCCCCCCCCCCCCATTCCAGGAGATACTGAATAAAATAAAAAGAAAACTGGAAAAAAGTTTAAGCAGTACAAACAACTTGGTGTTTATATAAAACAATATCACGCGCGCAAGGAACATTACAGTATGGTGAAAAGAAAAATTAACTTAAGAACGCAATGACATCTTGAACGAATGAACAACAGAATCGCACTTGCGTACACTAAACTGGCGCTTTACTTTTACTGGGAATTTATCATGAGTTAGAATGGATGCAATTTCATTTGTTAACAGATTCCAGTGATATATTGGGAAGAACAGGCGCGAGTGACTCAAAAGCTTCGTGCGTGCAAGAACGGCCGACGCTTTGATGTGACGATCAAGGTGCGGGGAGATACGATGGGCGGGCCTTGAGTGGCATGCGCTGAAAGACGACCTGCAGTGCTCGGGAAAATGGGAAAGAAGTTCTATCCAGCTTCGACTTTCTGATGATAGCAGATTTAGAGATAAATTAAGGCTAGTGATGCTAGACGTTCGATAGTTTTTTTTTGGTAATGAAGCAGGCTGTTTTGTTAGGGACTCACTCGAGCTTGTTAATGGGGTACAACTGATGCAGGTTCTAAATAAATGCGACATGTTCCATTTGTGAACGAACCAGTATCGTACAGAATAAATATATGTGTGCTTTCTACTTTTTGTTACTATATGGGTGAGCTAGACTTTCAGCGGTCAGGCGCTCTGGGAACCGTTGTTTTTTTTCCTTTTCGGGTGCTAGCCTCCCTAAGCACCTTGGTTGTTATTCACAGAAAACTTTCTTGCCATAGTACTCTTCGTCATCAAGGAGTTGATTGAAATATTGAACGTGGCTGGCCATTCTCAAACAGCGCCTTATCACCGGAAAGCTTTGTGAACGTGGCCACTGTATTCTGTCAAAAGTACATGGTGCATAAACACAACAGAAAAAAGAATCGTACAAATCCTACTAAGCAACTGCTTCTAAGGAATAGAAAGAGAAATTTGATTATTGTAATGTACAAAACAATTTATATGCAGTACAAAAATGGTGGACGGAAATTACAATTTGCTGTATATGGCACAAATATTCTTATAAGATACATGGAAACTGCCAACAAATTGAGTATTTGCCTAGAATTTTCGCAATAGCTGATATGAGCTTTACTGCATAGAATCTCATTGAGGAATAATTGAACTAGAAAATTAGATCTGAGTTTTCTTCTTAGCCACAGAATTATTGTTTAGGGAGTGTAAGAAAAAAAAAAGCAATGTTATTCCGGCGTAAAATTGAGATAGCCTTCTCTAATAATTGGTTATCATGGCGGAAAGAAGGCTGACGAAGCTACAGAATGGCGATGGAATAACGTACGCTCATTCAGTCTCTGTTGCCGGTTTCTGTGCGAGAACGGCGCCCCAAGATCAGTCCCATTCGCTTCTGGGCTATCGCAGCGCCAGCCGTGTGCGTGTGGCACGCCCTGCGCACCGCCTTTCTCCGCCGTGGCGTCCCTCGAACGGCCTTCTCGTGTTTCCCGTCGTTCGCCATGACTTCGAGCGTGGTGCGCGCAGTCAACCTGCCGGTGGAAGCCGAAGCGTGCGTGGCATTGCGTGCCACTCACGCTGGAGCGCGCACCGCGCTGCACTCGGCGTGCGTCAACGTCAGCTCCTTGGGCCCCGGGTTTCAGCGCTGCTGTGAAAGTGAGTGCCCTGGATGCGCACATGTGAACCGTCTTCGTTGATCCTGATTCGATAACTAATTGATTCCTTCATTGGTTGTCGGATTGTTGATCAACTGATTGATTGATTGCATAATCTATAAATGGATTGATTTTGGGAATTTAACGTGCGAAAGCAGTACTGGGCTCATGAGATTATGGGTCAGTATTATTTTGACCCCCTGGCACCGAACTGTGTAACGATTCGGTTTGCGAATAATGCGCTCTTGTGGTGGCGTCACATTTGGGCTATCCCCTCACTTAATGAGAACGACAGGAAGGGCAGAGGCCACTCGGCGCGCAGCCTTTTTCTAGAAGTGGACGACGTCACAAACCAAGGGAAAATATAGCAACTTAGGAAGGCCTTTTGGCAAATATAAAACCATTTGTCGGTGTTATTGCCGAGGTTTCTGTTTCTGGATATTAAACGTGGCTGTGACATCTGGCGGTGACTGATTTAACGCACTTTCTTTACTGCGGTTGGCCCACTTATGCCGCTAGGTGGAACATCGCGCGCTAACTTCGCTTGCCGTTGCAGCAAGAAATGTTGCGTCATTTTGAGCCATCGTAACAACAAAGAGCACTGTACCGTGGTTTCTTTGTGTACTGCGTGCCAGCGACTAGAAGACTGCCTCTGAACGAACTGCATGTTTGTCAGCATGCGCAGCGTTGACGATGAGAGGCTGTTTTTTATACGTGTAGCCGTTGAAATGGCTTGAAGCGCCATGTCCTCGCACAAAGGCAGCAGCCTCGGATCTTGATTATCTCCTTGAAAGCGGGAGATATTGGTTGAGTTCATGAAATACCACCCGTACCTCACCAAATCATCGTGTCCGCTGAGCGCGGAGCTTACGGCGGCGCGCAAACAACTGTGGAAAGCGGTCATCGCGCTACGGAACAATGAAGGTCCTGCGGTTAAAACGCTGAGCCAGTGGCGCACCTTTTCAAGCAAGGAGACACACGGCACCCGCCACGACTCCGTTGTTCACGTCGCGGAGCACAGGTGAGGCCGGGAAATATAGTCTACAGTGAATGCGCTAACAACGTTTCTTGCAGGGGCACGGGGGGTGGCAAGTTGTCCTGCCTACGTGGTCGCATCCTTTCGCTGATGGGGGCGGCCAGTGACGAAGAGCTAGGTAATCTGCTGCATTTGTTTCGGAACTTTTATCCGGTGAATGCCTTACAGTTCGCGAGATGATGTATAGGATCGCACCGAATGTGCGGTTGTAATCATTGAAGTCAGAGAGGGGCGCAATGCATGTTTTCGCCATCGTGCAGTGTGGTCATTCTCATAGTCGGATAAAGCTTTAGAAGAAAGTGGAGGCCCCGCCCAGATGACCGAAGCGCGAGGTCCGAGTGCCTCCGCGACTAAAATAACCCCTCTCAAAAGATCGTGCTTCTGAAACGCGCAATTCTCGGTATCAATAAAGACTCTTATATTTTGATGACTGGTTTAGTAGAGCTCTCATGTGTTACAGCATATGCCGGATCGCGACAGAAAAATAACGCCGTGCCTTCCACAACGCTGCCCGCGTCTGCTCTTTAGCTTCATTGCAAGCGACGAAAGTAGAAAGAGCAGCTCTGCATGGCTTTTGCGCTTGTTTTCATGTACACGGCACATTTACTACTCCCGTTCCGGGCTTCAAATGAATCAGTTGATATTGAACATGTACTCATATAAAACAATGCATTTATCACAACCATTACATACTAAAGATGCTCGGTTTCAGCGAAAGCACAGTGTTCAAGGTGAGGAGGGAGGTCAAAGCTTCGCATATTTCGGGTGGCAAAATGTTGACGCCCTAGCGAAAGCGCCAACGAAATGCGGAGAAAAGAAGACGCAGCACGAAGTATTCCACGTAGTGTGCGCCGAGGTCGTGTGCACGGTTTCTTTCGCCGCAACGAGATACCGACGGTCGTGAAGATCACTAACGAGTTCTCGAAGCGTATACGGTGTTATGTTTGTGCCCTGGGATTTGCCTGACGGAAGGCCAGTGCTATGTGTGTCGACAGTGGAGGCCGCATTCATCCCCGCATGGTGCCTGCTTCGGGCACACGACTACGTGCACGGCTAGGGTTTCCTCGCGGCTGCGCGGCGTCCACGACTGAAGCGGCCACGGGATCACGGGCTGCTATTCGGCCCCTCCCCGTGCCGGCAGCAATGCAACTCCCCCCTCCTTTGTCTGGCGGCGCCCTTACCACGAACGACTCCCGCTGTGTTCGGGACGGTTTCCAAAGGAGGGCTGTGTTTCGACCCCGTGCCTTGCAGTTGGTTCCCTTTGTCCCATGCGGGCTATAAAACTTCTCCGGCGCACCACTCTGACCGACCACCAGATCGGGCCGACGCCGCACCGCGGTTCTAGGAAGCGCCGGCCACCGAGAGCGGCGTTAGGACCACGGAGGCTGCCCGGACCCTCTCTCTCTCTCGACCTTGTTGCGTCCTTAGGGGTTGTCTGGGGAATCTGGGGACTGAGGGGTGTTATTTAAGCAGCTTGCAGCTGCTCTGTTGGTCTCTCTCCTGCTAACGACTACAAAATGTAAACATCTTCGCCGAGAAAGCTCTCCTCGTCTCTGACTCTGCGTGAAGTGGGGTCCAGACCTCCTGCCGGCCACACATACCTCGGCACATGCAAAAATTGATCTCCCACCACTGAAGCGGTGAACTGTGCGTTGCCTGCTTGTCGATATCTGATTCAAGCACGAGAAGGGGAGCCGCTATTCGCTGCTTATCGACCGGGATGACATCGCTGAATGCTGGAATCGCTACCTTCTTGACGTAGAGCGCTACACGCAGAAGGCTGAAAGATCTTTTTCTTGGAGGAGACATAGGAGACGGAGGGACTTACTGGATCGATCGTATGGACAGACATCGTGGTGCAGAAGCGCGGACGCCTATACGCTCTTGCAAATGGCCTGTCGACGGGTCTGAAACAACCTTCTGGAACAGGCCAGCGCCTGATTGTGACGCACATCAGCAGCAGGATGGCTTCGTCGAAGGCTGCTTAGGTAGATCCCGTGGCCAAAAAACAGGCAACTACCACGAAGAAATGGATGGCAATCGCTTCGAGGGATGGTTTAATGACGTTCTGCAGAAGTTGCCTGCTGGTAGCGTCATTGTTTTGGACAATGCACCTTACCTTTCTCGAGGAGAAGAGAAATTGCCGATAACAGCTTGGAAGAACAAAAAAATACAGGAGTGCCTCAAAAGCAAAAACATCACCTACAGCAAAAGGATGATTAGAAAGCAGCTGCTTGAGTTGGTCAAGCTTTCTGAGCTACATCGTAGACAATGCAGCTGAAAGGGCTGGTTGCATTGTACTCAGGCTCCCACCGTACCACTGCGAATTTAATCCTTTCGAGCTCATGTGGGCAAAGGTGAAAAATGGCATTGCTGCTGACAACAGAGACTTCAAGCTGTCCACGGTCGAAGACGTCTTGAGGGAAAAAGTCAAGCACGTAACGGCAGAAGACTGGAGGAAGAACATTCACCACGTGATGGACCTGGAGGTAAAGTTCAGGCTTGATACGTCGGGAAGTGACCGTATCCAACCCATCATCATCCAAGTGGGTGAAGATGACAGTGAAGAAAGCGACTCCGACTGCGAGCTGTCCGGCATTGAGCTACTCGATGAAGCATAACAGCTTCTCATTAACAAAAGAACAGCCCTTATTAGGGCTACCAAAATTTTGCCGGTGGGTTCGCAGCAGCCAAGCATTCTCCCGTGACCTCTCAAATAAATAAGCAGTTCATTTGGGGACATATTTCTTTTAATGGAAGCCCAATTCGGAAAAAGCGTCGTCCTGCACAGATTGTGCTCAATATAAGAATTGGCATGAAAACATGCTGAAATGCTGGAAAATCTTAATGCAAATACAGTTATTAACCCTGAATAACTATGTGGGGCCAAAAATGGTCATTCGGGCAGCCAAAGTCCAGCTTCACACGAAAAAGCAGTAGTCAACGTGAAAGTGACAGCCACTATTAGCAGCGTGCACGCCAAAGCACATTGTGCTTTTCGTGCAGTTGTGCTGTCCCTATTGTTTTTTCCAGCCCGTTGAGATGAATAATGCCAATGTCAGATGGCCCAAAATACTCTATTGGGCAGCCACCTACGAACATGACGGGCCCTGTGATGAAATAACAGTCGTCGGGGCACGCTTGAAAGGTACCTTTAGCATCTGCACTTCAAAGCGCAGCCATGTCGTAGCCATTGTAGGTGAAACAGCAGTAGTCAATGCGAAACTGGCCGCCACCTTTAGCAGTTTGCATGCAAAAGCACTGTCATGTGGTCGCATTCATTTTGGTTACCTGGCACAGGCAAGTAATGCGAATAAGAGAACAATTATCAAACATCATTAGCTTAGTGAGGCCCAAAATACTAATTTGGGTAACTATTAGTAGCAGTAGTCGAGGGCACGCTTGAAAGGCACCGTTTGCAGTCTGCACGTCAAGGCGCAGTCAAGCTGTCGCCACTGTTAGTGAAACGGCAGTAATCAACGCGAAAATGACAGCCACTGTTCGCAGCTTGCATGCAAACACACATTCATGTGGTGGCATTGATTATTTTGGTTATCTGGCCCAGGCAAGTAATGCGAATAAGAGAACAATTATCAAACATCATTAGCTTAGTGGGGCCCAGAAAACTAATTTGGGTAGCTATTGATAGCAGTAGTCGAGGGCACGCTTGAAAGGCACCGTTTTCAGTCTGCACATCAAATCACAGTTATTCCGCAGCCATTGTAGTATTTGTTTATCTGACCGGGCAAGTAACACCAATGTAAGCACAATTATTCACCCTGAATAGCTCTGCTAGCATTGGTTGTACTAAAAAATGCTGAGTGAAGCTGAATGTGTTTTATTGAGGCAATTATTTAATTCACAAGCCATCGGCATAGCGATGGACGTCCAGGTTCAGACAGTGACATTTGTGAAGTAATAAATGGTTAAAGTTGCAAAAGCTCTCAGTGCACTGCTTTACTGGGCTCCATTCACTGAAAAATGTCTTTGCAATGACGAGAGCGTCAGACAGCAAATGGCACCCCACTGCGCAATGTTATTCGAGTTGAAAATTTTTTCCCTCATAAGCGATGGGCAGCGAAACCGTCTGTTTACTAAGAGTGAATGCATGAAAAATGCAACAGCATAGCAAGGTGTTGTTTCACAATATGCAGCCTTTCATGTGCACTTCTGCCAAGCTACCGCATGCACTGATGCATAAACATGAGCAGAGCTAAGAGGCAGTTACTGTGCAACCCACATGACGCTTTTAAGAAAATGTATCTCTAAACCTTTCTGTTTTCATAGGCGATCAAAATTTGTTTTGAGCAAGTGGGTAATCACATTGCAGAAACTGCACAAGAAGCAAGGACAGAAAACACAGCGAGTAGGCAGATTGTGAAGACGAGGTAGACCAGTGAGAAAGGTTTTAATGAGATGGAAGAGGCCAGCCCTGCAGTGTACAGGAGTTAGTGCTCTGAATGAGACTCATTAATGAAAATGTTTAAAGTCTCTGCTGAAAGAAAACTAGCAGAAATAAATGCTAATATAAAATAAAAGGACAGAAATAAGAGTAAGCGCAAACACTCATGGAAGCAGGCACGTAGTCACACACAAAGGCAAAAACTAAGAAAAACTAAAATATAAAGAAATGTGGGAAATAAAAGAAATTGACAAACGCAAGAAAACATACACACATTTACAAACAGACCTTGGTAGAGGTATTATAGGAGCGAGTTTAAAAGCTGCTGTGCCTATCTTTTCGTATGTTTCTTTTTTTTAACCGTTGTCTTAACATTGTCATGGGAATTTTTAATTGCGACATATCACGAGAATCGAAAAGCAGCGCGAAGCTATGTTGTGGGAAACCATATCGAGCGCTGGCAACACACCTTATGCCTGACTGTGCCACAGCACGCATTCTACAGCTTTCGCGCGCGGTGAGCACTGGTGGAAAGCAATCAATCGACGGTGCTACACAACGCACGAGCACGGCCGTTAGACGCTCGGCCATCTCACTGCTGAAAATCATCGTTCACGCTAAGTTGACGACAACAAATCTTTGTGTTGGAGGCTTCTTTTGCAAATATTTTCTGTTGAGACGCTCGTAGGTTTGTTTCATGCGCGCATGCTTTTCTCATTTCTCCTGAGAATGGTTTTGCTTCATCACTTCACCCCTTCCGACGAGAAATGCAGCGACACAGTGCAGGAACACACCCGCCGCTGACAGTAGGCACTAGACTTTGGCAAACTTTTCTCGTCGTAACTTCACTCGGGAGCGAAATAAAACAGACTTTAAACAAACAGACAGGATGTGTGTTTGCAGCAGTCGCCGTGGGATCCTGTTTTCAAGGAAAGCGTAGTGCAGCGCCAGTGATGCTCGCTGCGATGTTTCTCCGCCGGATCACGGTTTGAATAAACGCACGCTGCACAAATGCCGCATCGTAAGTTCGCAGTTATATTTCCGGCATGATATACAATCGCAAACAGTTTGGGAATTCACTTTGACGAGCCGCTGACGCGCACAGCTGACGCTACTTGGCCCAGTTCGAAGCCCGGGCGGCCATCTTCTCCGACAGCGGGGTCACCGGCCGTCCGGAGCATGACGTCGGTCCAGAGTGCGCGCCCATTGGTGGATGTTCGTGTGCATCCGCCTCGGAGGAGTAAACGGCCCCTTTTTTCTAAAGTTGTATCTGACTATAGTGGTGCCAGTTTTTCTCATGGTGATATGAAACAAGTATCGTGTTATACGTACGACAATAAATCTTGTAGAAGCATGAACGTCATTTCACTATTGCTGCAATGACATTGAATGCGCTTTCATTTAGTGGTATCTAAAAATATTGTCAAAGCATGAATGCCATTTCGCTATTGCTGCAATGACATTGAATGCGCCTTCATATAGTTGTATCTGGCAGCCTATGAAAACAGTGTGAACATATAACTCATGGTGCTCCAAAAGCTGTCACAAGAATCCAAAGAAGCTTTAATAAAACCAACAGCTTCAGACATACGCAATACGTTTTCATGCTTTTTTGTTACCGATGTGAAAAAATATTGCTACCTTCACAGGTCTGCGGAGAGCCAAGAGCCAGGAGCAGTGTGATTGGATCTCGGTTGGCGACCAGCCAGGCACCATTGGGACCAAGATAAGAATGATTCGTTCAAACATTTAAGTTTCATTCACTCACGTCATGTGATAGTGTTCGTATAATTTTGTACTTCATGCTGAGCGTTCATTTCGATGTCCTTATGTCACAGTGCATTTTCTATTCATTATTCTTCCTAGCACGCCCGCAGCAGGAGCAGCCTCGGCAGACTGAGAAGCTGCCAGCGCCTTCGGGAGACCAAGAGAGTAGTGGCAACATACGCGTGTGAAACCTTTATCTGTGAATGATTTATGACACACTTGTTGGTGCGTGCAGCCTGCCTTATGATAACGTCACAATTAGAAGTTACCATGTCGACGGCACTTGCTTTCAATATTGCATCTCGGTGATCGAGACAGGAATGCTAATGTTGCGCATTTGTACCACGATAAATTTTATTTGTGATTATTACAAATATGTCCATAACTTACTGAAAACATTTTTTGAATTTCTGCGTTTTACCATATCACAAGAAGCAAAAAAAAAGAAGAAAGACACCAAGGGCAGCATAGTAGAAATTACATGCACTTATTTATTGAATTAAAGAACAAGTGGCCGCAGGCGGGGCACGAACCCACGTCTCCTCTATGGGCCCACTCTAGTTGCGACTATTGCGGGGAAGGGTGTGAGGGCAGTTGGCTTCTCGCAGCGGTAATAGATGGCGCGAAAGCCGCACCCAGCAGCAGACCCGGCTCTGGCGGAACGGTTCGTCATGGTTCACTTAACGAGAGAGCCGTACGATTTAACAGCAGTGACATCATCGACTGTACATGTGCTAAACGTTTGCTGCTTCGCATTGCAGATTTGCCGTCCACAAAAGTACGAAAACCGCATCAGAAACGCTGGCGAACTGGCCTACGATAAAGGTGACGAGCGACTTAGCAGGGCAACTGTGGAAAGCCGGATCGTTCCCGTTCAGACGGTGCTGAACACCGGGACCTCGTGACCAGCAATAGTGAAAATACAGCAATGCTCCGGAGGGACATCATTTGGCAGCAGTGACAGCATCCACTGTACATCTGGTAAACGGTTCCAGTTTCGCATTGCTGGTTAGCAGATTTTCTTTTGCCTCTTTGAACCGTTTTTGAAATTTTGCTGTCACTGCTGCCACAGTGTATTACAGTGTGTTCTCTAGCGCTTGCCCCATTGTGTTAAAGTTTGCAAGTGTGCCTAGTTAACCATAGAAATGGCTATTGGCAAGACCGACGCTCTGTCGGATATTGCTAAGGCCTTGGTTGAAGAGGCGCCAGCTAGCATTAAAGAGGTATCAAAGGTGCTTGTTGAGATGACCTCTAAATTTTGTTGATGCAATGGATGGCCTAAAGAAAGGAGATGATCAAGATTGATGTGACGAATAACTCAATGAAAAGTGAGCTCCCTTCCATCAGTAAATAAGTCGCGTACATGAACGAAAACCTTGAAGAATACCGCAACGAAATAAAAAGCCTGCGTCTTGAGCTTACCGAAGTGCAAAACCATGAGCCTTGAGTGCAAGAAAGAGAACCTAAGACTAAACAAAAAGCTGCGCACGAATGAGAAAAGCAGCTTATTGAGTCAAAGCAGTACAGTAGGCGGCATAACATCAAAGACTGAAAATCAGGACGTCCTCGGAACAATCGCAAACGTCGCATCTTCCTTGTCCGTCCAGCTTTCTAATGGTGACATTGACGTGGCTCACCGCTTCCCATCGAAGAGCAATGTGCCTCCAAATGTAGTTGTGAAGTCCACATGCGGATCAGTTCGTGACAAACTGTTGAAGGCAGCTAAAAAGAAGCGAATGAATTCAGTCATGCTGAGTTTTCCGAATAGCGACCGAGTGTACATAAACACTTGTGCCCCGTAAACAAAATCTTGTTTGGGAAAGCCATCTAACAAAAATGTGAGAAAGGATGGATATTTGCGTCGGTTTCTGAGGGGAAAATACTAATGCTGAAAACTGAGAACTCCAGAGTAGTGCATCTAAAACGTGAAGAAGACTTAGCGCAAATAGCTTAAGTACTTTTTAACTATGCATCATATTCCTTAACAACGACTTATTCAATCAGAGATCGACAGTTTTTGTAGTGCAACATCTGTAGTATTAATCAAAACGTGGACACGCTTTCTGCTTTCCGGTTGCTACACGCGCATTAGTTCAGTGTCACTGCAAGAACAAAGACGTGGCTGCAAAAATTTAAGTAATCAGTCTTCCTCATTACAGAACAGAATCGAACGCGCGCGAATCACGTTCATGCGAAGGTGGCGTTGCATTGTTCGGAAAAAATAATTTATCGTATTGTAAAATGGCAGCGGCCACATATACTTGTTATGACATTGAATCCCTTTTGATTCGTCATCATGACGTCATGACGTCGTCAGCCCGAGCGGCAGCCTCGTAGGATTTCCCGATAAGCTGGAATCAATTTTTTGTGCTCTGTGATAGCACCGAAATGAACCGGTGATTATAGTAGGCGACATAAACATAAACACATATAACAATAGCAATTGTGACTATAGCTATTTGTTGTAATCTTATAATTATCGTAATTTAGTTACCTCATCGATGCGTATAGCTAAGGCATCCTCGTCTTTAATGGAGAACGCATTAACCAATCGACACGGAGGTTAGCGGAGACGTTTACCTAGAGCCGATCTCTAATCATCTACCTGTCTGCCGCTTAAGATTCTCCAACTAGTACTAAACAAATAAGAAAGAACATTGTAATGGAAATGGTTTACAACGTATTACTGGAAAGAAGAATGATAGGTGTAACGCTAAGGGATAAGAAAAGAGCAGATTGGGTGAGGTAACAAACGCGAGTTAATGACATCCTAGTTGAAATCAAGAAAAAGAAATGGTCATGGGCAGGACATGTAATGAGGAGGGAAGATAACTGATGGTCATTAAGGGTTACGAACTGGATTCCAAGGGAAAGGAAGTGTAGCAGGGGACGGCAGAAAGTGACGTGGGCGGATGAGATTAAGAAGTTTGCAGGGACGGCATGGCCACAATTAGTACACGACAGGGGTAGTCGGAGAAGTATGGGAGAGGCCTTTGCCCTGCAGTGGGCGTAACCAGGCTGATGATGATGATAATGATGATGGTGACGAGAAGAAATTTTTTACCTTAGTTACAGTGAAATATACAATGAAGACATCGATATTAAAATAAATAATCCAATTACATATCTCAATATTGCTGTAGAAAGGAGTAATTGCAAGGTATCGAAGGGCCGCCATGATAAACCCATGTGCCCTTGGATCACAGAAGAGATACTTCATACACTCAAGGACAATGAATACTGGCATAACAAATGACGCAATAACAAAGATAATATATACTACTTACAGAATTCAAAGTTCAGCGGAAAAAATCTGTCGCTATGATTCGATCGCTCCAAAGGGCGTATAATACTCACCTACTTACACAGACCGCTGGTAAGACGAAAAAGGTGTAGGAAATTATAAAAGAAATCATAGGAAAACAAGATATGTTAAATGAGCTTCTCGAACCCACTGATGAAGGCGTTATGCAGAAGTTCAACGCATATTTCGCATGTATCGGTCCACCCTGGCTCCAAACAAGTGAATGCAAAAATATATCCATCTTGCAGAGCCCCGTACCTAACGCTCTCGTTATTTATACCATTGAACTAGAAGACGTGATGGCAACAGTCAGCAAGATGTCAACCTCTAAAGGCTTCGGACTAGATGATATTTCTGTTAGAATTCTAAAAACGAATATAGATATATTAGGACCAGTATTATGCCACTTGTTTAATCACTCCGTGAACTGCTCAAGTTATCCGCCTCAGCTGAAGATTACTATTTTCAAAGATGGAGACGGAAGTGACCCTTGTCATTATAGGCCAATAACCGTGCTCCGTCTCATTAATACTACACTTCAAAAAATCCTAACCCATCGGTTCTACAAATTTATTGTTAAGTACAAGGCTATGTGCCGACACCAACATGGCTTTCGTCCGAACTATGCAACTTCGTCAGTAATGTTACATTAACTCAAATAATTAACGTAGCTTTGCAAAATATTATACTTCTGTGTGTCATTTTCCTGGACCTAAAAGAAGCCTTCGATACCGTTGATCACAACATACTTCTACATAAACTGCCACATTAGGGTTTTCGCGGTAGCTCATTGGATCGTCTTACTGGCTACCTTCGTGAACGAGTGCAAGTAGTCAGATTGAATAATGTTACATCATCACCTAAGAATATGGGCACTGGAGTCCCTGAAGGGTGTGTTTGGGCCACTTTTATTTTGATTATATATTAACGGAACTTCCCACTTTTGGTACAAGTGAACTTCTTATGTACCCCGACGACACTTGTAGTAACAGCGGATAACATTTGTGATCTGGAAACTAAAAAAAAACGAAGAGTTGAAAAAAGCAAGTGAATGGTTTTTAATTAATGATCTTATGATTAACGTTAATAAGACTGAATATGTGTTTTTCGAACGCGTAACAATATCTTGCCTACTAAATCATTAGATTTACAAATAAACGATAAACGATTTACAAATAAACTACGAAGTCAGCTCATTTCAGTACCTTGGCGTGGTTTTCGTTAGGAATCCGCACTGGCAAGAATAAATAAGCGCAGTTTGCACAGAGCTCGCATCCGGATGCTACGCACTCTCACAAGCACGTGATCTCGATACTAACCCCCTGCGTATATTATGTGTTGCACCCATCCATAGCCATATCGCACACTGTAACAAATCAAGGGGTGCGACATGCAAACTCATCTTGAACCTGTGCACAAACTTCAGAAACGAATCTTGAGAATGTTTACTTATTCATGTTACAATGAACCAAGTCTGCATTTGTTTAATAGGATGGATCTTTTGCCGTGTGATAAGACACACGAATTAAAAATTGCGGCGTGTGCTTTCTGTACTGTTAAAAACAAGCTGCCTTTTCATATTTCGATATCTTACACATCCTCTTGAGTGACCAGATAAAAAACTACGGAAATTTGATCCTTTCTCCAACTAAGAACATTTACGGACAACTCTTGCTAGTTTTCAGGGTCTAAAGTTTGTAATTACCTACGAGCAGAAATAAAACAAGCAATTATTTTTTCATCCATGCTTAAAAAATACTTGCTTAGCTTTAATAATGCTATTCATTGTGAACAATCATGATGTCTGTTTTTTAGTAACTAGCTGATATCTGCTAAAAATATCATTTAACTAGTGTTACGATTTTGTCGAGATTAATAATGTATATTTTGAATCTTCATAATAATGCAGGAACTTGCCTGCAATTCTCTTAACTAGTGTTTTATGTGTTTACTTAGACATGTTCAATACTGTAACATACTTTTCACTATTTCTCATTTCCTTTTGTGCGCTCACGCAATTTAAGGGTGTATGACAAATATATGTATGCACGTGATGTATCTTACTTGTTCTGTACTTGTAATTGTTATTTATTTTCATTGGACGCGCAACTGGCCTGTGGCTATGGGCCCAACCAATTATGGCATTTTTGTATGTTATATGTCTGCAAATAAAGAATTGCATTGAATCGAACCGGCTTCCCCCCTCCAACAGAACCGCCACTCACTTCTACTGAACAACGGCTTACTCGCACTTTAAGAAGAGCGGCTCAATAGATCCCGCTCGCTCCTGAGCGAGCCACCTTTAGCAGTCACTGATCTGTGGCAGTCACTGCTACGGCAGCCGTTGCAGTACTCGGCTTTCTGGACATGTTCGGAGAGCAGTGGGTACAGTCTAGCGTAGGACACGATTGATTCGATTACGCCTTGCGGCTGGTAATAAGGCGCAGTTGTTCCGGTGCTCTGCCTACCGCTTTGTGACGTTTCCTCGCGATGTGCTTGAGCCGTTTGGATCGTTCATTGCAATTTCTTCATTTATCGTCTTCATTGGAAGTTTGACCTGTGTGGCAGCTTCACGTGGCTGTCTGATGTGTTTCCGGAAGAGCGTGCACTGAGGGCTGCCGCGTAACATTCCGTGATATGATCACGTGGAATTTTTGGCTTGTGTGTTGGTCCCACAATTGTCCGCTATGGGGCATCCCGTTGAGAACATCCTTCGTTCATGTATAGGATTAAACATATTGAATTAGTTTAGATCCCAAAATTTTAATCCTGTCGATGTCTTAAGGATGCTTTAAATAGGACATCCCGGAATTAATGTCCTCATGGTATCCACTGGACGTCCTAACTGGGACATGGGCGTTGGGGCTTAATTGGGATATCCAGAGGATATTCGTGGTCCAATAGTATGTTGTCAATGAATTTTTGCCGGAAGAGTAATAGAAAACCTAAACAATAGGGGAATATGATTTCAACTTCGTAAACACTATGGAGAAGTCAACAATCCCTACAAGTGGTGTGCACTTCATATTGGCCACCTCATTTGCCGGCGCATTCGTCGTTGCACACTGCAAATAGGCAATATAAATATCACGCGGCAGCCTGAACAAATCAATCATTTTAGAACGAGCGTGATCGGCTCTTTCAAACAGAGCGCATGGAAGTTGCACTACCAGTGGTAAGGGCAGCGACAGGGCTTGTGGAGACTGCGCTTGTTTTGCTGCTACGTCGCATGTACAATTGCTGTCGTCATCCTTTTGATGATCAGGCAACGGACCCCTTTGCCTGAAGACACCGGTTGCGAAGCGCCGCACACGCCACCACAATTGTGGCTGGTTTGCGGGGTGAATAGTGGAGCATGCGGTACCGCTGCAGGCACCGAAAATGGCTTTTCACGACGCCTATGCACCTTTCAGCCACATTCCGGACAACGGCGTGTGCTTTGTTATGGCCCCCTTCTTCTGTCAGCCGCGTCGGGTGTCGAGGAACAGGAGTGAGCAGCCAGGGCTCGAAAGGGCACCCTGAGTGTGCTGCATTCCAGAAAAATATTTCAAAATGTGAATGATTTACCATAAGAAATATTGATAGGAAGCTCTGCAAACAAAAAAAAAACTGTATCACAGCACGGAAATGCCCGGCTGATGCAGGGTGTAAATGAAAAGTAAATGCGTTCCTAACTAGTTAGTTTTCCGCACGACATAAAGTTCCTATACGTAGATTAGTATGAGAATTTCTCGTGTCGTATATCATCTGCGCAACAACTATCCTAAGTATGCACTATCCCTGCTACACTTACGAAGCAACAACTCCTCGTCATTCAAGAGGCCACCTGCCTGGCGGCGGCGCAATGCCGTAGGTATCCAGAGGAAGGAATCGTGGCACTCACCTTGCATGCGAGTATCGATGGCCATGATCGTCAGGTCGGCGTCACACACCTGCGAGAGATAGTCAAATAGTGTCTTCATCGTTCAGCTTCTCTTGCAAGGAGGATAATACGAAGAAAGAAGTGCATCTTAAAGAAGACTGTTCGCACGGATGTCTGAATTTCAAATTAAATACCAAAATACACTTGTGATGAGATATGTTAGTCGGCGTGGAATTCCTACGTATTCTTAAGGCTACGCAAAAGTATGTATTTGCAATTTTCACACTGACGCACGCAAGTCGCATCATACGTCACTTTACCAAATGTAGTTACTGATACCACAGAAGCGACGCTCTCGAGGTTTTAAACACAGCTACTCGTATAGAATACACGCACACATACGTACACGGCCATAAATACATTAAGTAGCACTGACCGTAATACCAGCAATATTGCGTATAGTGCATTTCTAGCTATGTGACAGGGGAATATTTTGCCTGCGTCTTTTCCAAACCTCTGCAAAGTCGCCTGGCTCCACCCGTAGGGACTCGACATCACGTTGCTAATTTCGCGTAAGAGGCCTTCCATATATGCATCCAATCGCCCGCTAAAGATTCATACTAAGGATGTACTTGAAATTTTTTCACTACTTGCTACCACGTGATTCCGGGCGTAGTATTCCTTGGGGTTCCAGTACGCCCCAGTTTCCGCGGGGCTCAGTCTTCGCAGCCGGACGATGGCGATCAGTGTCCTGTCAACACAGATGACGACGCCAGGGAGCTTGCCGCATTCGAGCACCCGTTGCTCCAACGCCGCCTTTTCACTTGTCGTCTTCGGAAATTTCACCCGCCTCTTTTCTATACGGGCGGTTGTTATGGTTTCACCAGCAGAAAAAAAAATTATTCGACTGACTGACGGCTGGAGCACGGCGACAGTTACCTCATCGGCCCCGCCATGTTGGAAACTTGGAGTCACAAGAAATGGCAATGCGCACAGCACTTTGCCCACAGTATCAATGCCGCCAGAGCGTTGCGGCCCTAAGACAACCTCAAGTTCCTAGCACCTGTAGGCTGCGCAATGCCGCTTTGTAGAGCCTGCATTGCCTCCTGAATTCTTCGTCTTCCATCTCAAACGCGTCTTGTCGATGTCCAGACCGTCGTTGTATTTCACGGAGGCTATCTAAAAGCACCAACATAGGCGCCATAGGGGTCACCATCTCCGCCATTTTCCTCTGAGCTGCGATCTCGCCCATGCACACTGGATGCATAGGCTCTGCAGACGGCGCACGGCGCTTTCGGATCACAATAAAGTACTTCGCGCCACTTCGCTTCGCAGCAGACGACGAATTTGTTTCCGCATCATTGACATGTGCGTGAAGCAACATATGAGCGCGCGCCCCGAGGCGTCACCGAGGCGGCGACCAGTCGTTGCTCGCAAAGCGAATTCTTCTAAAAACGAAGCGTTACAGAATACGGCCCCAGGAGTTCTATAATACGCCACTAAATGTAAAAACACGCGCGCTTTGACGTTTCAGTTCTGTCAAAATGTCACCGCAGCTACCTGGCATCAAACCTACAAAATCGCGTTCTGAAGCAGAGCGCCATAGCGACCGCGCCAAAGCACTGGACTATCTCCGTAGGTGTTCATCACATTGCCTTCGAGTACGACCACTTATAATGCATAATGAGAACTACGCAATATCGCATTCCTATGAGACCGGCATCGGTATCTATGCCATGATGTGCTTAGTCACCATTTGCTGCAGAGAGCGCAGACGCGTGGCTATATTTCTTCTATTCACGGAACTGATAAAGTGGGCAACTTTCTGCCGCTTCACCTTGGTTACAATCAGATACTCTAACTCGCTGTCGCCAGTCTGTGTGTATTTGTAAAGGCAGGGCTCTCAAACCCCTCCCCTTCTTGCCCCCTTCTTTTCAGTTACAGTTCTTGTAGGGGCGACTGAAATGGCTGTTTTTCTCGCCCTAATCTTACTACAACGCTCTTGTGCAATTGAACAACATATTTCTTCGTTCTCTACATACACTAAGGTTTCACTAAAGCACAACCACTCAGAGAAAATAATAGCTTTGAAAGTCATCGCCGACATCTTCTAGTCTTGCTGTAACAAGCACAAGCTCACTACCTCGTTTCATCCTCAGAGCAATGGCCAGACTGAGCGAATTAACTGGACCATCACCGACATGCTGCCTAGGTACGTTTCGCCAGACCATCGTGACTCGGACACCGCGCCACCTTACGTCAGGTTCGCTTACAATTTCTCACGCAACGAAACTGCCGGTTATTCGACGTTTTAACTGTTGGCCGGTCGCGACCCTCCATTGCCCATTCACGTTTCACTTCCCTCTGCTAGTGCCTGGAGCGTGGAGGAAGGAAATAATAGGAGGGAACATGGCTCAACGCGATTGAATCCATTGTGGCGACCCAGCACATGACAAAAGCGTCAGAGCGCGCGGTGGGTTTTAGTACTCCCGGTTGATTTTTTTTTTTTCGATACACATTCGGAACCATTCGAAACTCTTCAAAGAAAGAAAAACATGGCTACCACCTCGGCATTTTCGCTTTATGCTGCACTCAAGTTGCTGGATTGTGGCGTCGAATCGCAGTGTAGCGCTATGCGTGTCCGTTCGGCGAGCTGCATCAGAGAGAATGCCTCTCAAGCGGGTCGGAAGTTGAAGAATGCAAACGTAGCAGGCCTCTCCGAAAAATACGCGGCGTTGCTACACTGCTGACTGCTTTTGCGGTAAGTTTGCGCTGCGGTTCGTGTTGTAGTAAATTGCATAGTAATGCCTGGTGTCATTTCAGAAGCTAAGCACGCATATCCTTCACTTTTAAAGGGAAGCTACAAATTGTTTTGAAAACTGGTCAGTTCTCGTGTGAGAGATAAAGCAAAATTTAGTTTACGAGCTGGAGTGCACCTTTCCCTTTCGTTCGCTGATACACGTAATGTTTTAACCGCCGTGGTTGCTTAGTGGCGATGGTGTTGGGCTGCTAAGCACGACATCGCGAGATGGAATCCCGACCACAGGGGCCGCATTTCGACAAGGGCGAAATGCGAAAACACCCTCGTACTTAGGTTTAGATGCACGTTAAAGAACTCCGGGTGGCCCAAATTATTCCGGATTCCACTGCGGCGTGCGCCATAATGAGATCGTGGTTTTGGCACGCAAAACCCCACAATTTTTTGTAATAAGATCGTATGTGTCCGATGACCGACCGCTTGTTCGTGTTCGCAGTACACAGTGTTCGAAAAAGGGCCAGTGCTTAGGAACATAGCTGAGACCGCATGACACGGCCGTATAAAGGTTTCAAACTCCAAAAGCTGGAACAATAGCTATTTGCAGTAGTTGCTGCAATCGGAGTTGATGAATCGACAACGCACCGCGTTTTAGAAGAGAACAGCGTAGCACGTACGTAGCAAATGCAACTCACCGTTTCTTGCTGGAGTCAGCGTCATCTGAGGCAATAAGCTCCACCGCGTTTGGCCCGCAAGGAGGACTCCGGTCCCGCAATGCGATTAATCGCATGCATGAAAACCCTCATTAGCGGCCTGATTATCCAGTGACACTGCAAATCAATAAAGCTCGCGTAACAGCGCAAAGTACACACGGGCGAGGCCTCAGTCAAAAATGTGGCAAATACGCATCGCTTCTTATCGTTCACAATGGTCTGTTTACTTCGGCCGAAGTATACCTGTAGCCTAAATGCGCTGACGTTGAATTGTGAACCTCTCAAAACTCGCCCAAAGTGCGGAACACATGCCTTGCAGGAAACGACCGAAGCGAAATAAGCATACAGAAAAAATGCAACCAGAGATACATGCAGAACAGCTGAGCAGCCACGGAGGCCTCCATCTGAGCAGCTGCTGCTGGCAGAACGCGCACAGAATAAAAACTATCGGTAATCAAACGTCTCGGCAAATCTCCGATTTCCTCCGTGATCTTGACGCGAGAGGTGACGTGTTGGGTTGCCACTGTAGCTCCACTGCTCGTTCGCTTACCAAGGCTGGTTGCGTGACGTAATACTTCCTCCTGTCTTTTTCTTCCTCCATGACCTCGAGCAGCGAGTGTGCCAGCGACGCCATTGCCCATGCCGACCACGCGAGGCAGCTTGCCTGTACTCGTCTGTCGGCATCCCAAGAAAATCAAAAGCGCGTTTACACTCAGACGGCACCATGACGTACACTTTTTACCAGGCTATCTTGTAATACTTTGGTCTCCTTCCTGCCGAGTGGGCTCTCGGAAAAAAAACTTCTTTTTGGTACAAGGGCCCTTATTGTTTCCTGCGTCAAGTGACCAATGTCACCTATGAAATAGCCCCCGTCAGATGTACACCATATCAACTGGCATAACCTCGCCTGATGTCGTTCACGTCGCACGGCTAAAATTCTACCACGCCTCTTGTGATGATCCCGTTTAACGCACCGCGAAGGTGCGTGTTATGGTGAGGCGAACAAAACAACAAAAAGTCGATACAGCCTGATTGGGCTCTCTCCTGTTTCCGCGCATGTTCTTTATTTCTAAATACATCTTTTAAACGTCGACTTAATCATGCTCGAGGACACTAATAAAGAAAACTGCGCTATTGCAAGCGCAACAAACTTGTGACATATTGTATAATCACAATTTCCATCTAAGCCGCGTCTTTCAAGTCGGAGCATAAATAAATTTAATGGAATGCACTTCAAACTCATATGTAAGATGTGGTCTTCATACGACCCAAAACGCCGCGATTTCGAGGTCTTAAGGGAGCTTAAACTCCACGTCACGTTTTGTTAACAGAGTAAACCTGAGAAACAAGCGCAAAGCCCTGATATAACGCCGTAATTAAGCCACACGCATTATATGTCGAATGCACGGCAGCAATAGCGTACACAACATTTACACAAAATGCGTAGTCAGTGCTGCTCTAAAATTTCCAGGCGCAATAAATACGTACGACCGCGCTTTAGATAACGTTTGAATGCCTGGAGAAAAGTAGCATTCCCTAATTATTTGCAAATACGTTATTTAATTCAGAAATTTCAAACGTTCGTCCCTTACAGCTCATAACAGTCTCCCCATTTCCAACACATTTCAACTCGGTGTCATGTGCAGCCCTCCAAGAACACCGCATAACTTACCGAGGCTTGCTGCTGGGCTATATAGTGGGCTCATGGTGTATAGTGAAAGAAACAGTGGAAAAAATGACTTGGACAAGACTGAACAGCACAAGAACTAGTGTTGTTGAGTCTTGTCCATGTCTTTCTGCGCTCTGGTAATTTTGCTATAAACACTGCCTAGCATTGCGTTTAATGGCCTTATAAAGTTTTCCAGCATAATTGACCGTGTTTTACAAAGGTAGCATGTATTTCATTAGGTTTTTTTGCGTTGTGGTTGTAACAGGATGCAAAACCGCCCGATTGGGTGCACGTTAAAGAACACCGGATGGCGCAAATTATTCCGGAGTCCTCCACTACGGCGTGTCACATAATCAGAGCTTGGTTTCTGCATAAAAAACAACCCAATAAGTTTCTTTTTGTTTTTGGTATTTCTTATGCCTAGTGTAGTGCCAATCATATGCAATAAACAATATATGTCAACTGTGCCTAATTTTCTTTCAGTGATTGCAGACAACTTACCGGACCAGTGGGACATCCTGAGCCCGCTCAGCCTCTCGGCAAATGGCGTACTGGTGGACCTGGGAATCCTCCTTTCGGAAGCGATTATACTTTTCACTGTTCTGTGCACATGTCCTCCGCGTATGGGGCGATCATTAATACGACGCAAAATCAGCGATGTCGGCGAAGGCCACGTGACTGACGAAGGTGTCACGGCGGAAAAGTTTGCTGTCGAAAAAGCGTGCGCAGAAGGCGGCAACATGACCGAATACGCCTTGGTCGTCAACGGTGTCTCCAGATTCTTCGGTGACGCCGAGGCCGTGAAGAATGCGAGTCTGGCCGTGCGACCGGGAGAGTGTCTCGGTCTGCTCGGAGCCAACGGCTCAGGAAAGACCACTCTGCTCAACGTGATGGCCGGGATCGTGCCTCCGAGTAGGGGAGAGTGTCACTCGAAAGAAGGGAGCATCTTAGGCGGCGCTCAGAAGGTGAGACACGAAAAAAGGATCGTACGTCTCCAGAAAGGTAGCGCTAGAACAGATCCTGAAAATGGCTTCATAGTTTAGCGGCCTTGTCGTAACATTCTCTCTAAGCAGAAGAAAGACTGTGGGACTAACTGAACGAACTGCACTGGTATTCATTTTCTCAAAAGACATTGCACAGTTTTCCGATCAGTCTTCTTTATCTTCAGTTTTGAAGTTGCATAGCAATGAACAATGCCTAAAGCAAGGGTCTCGAAACGTTTTAGCCCTAGGGCCTGATTGGAAATCAGTTGGGGTCTTGAGGGCTGGAAAGAAGGACTAAAAAATATTAGCGAAATTATATTCTTGAACCTAAGTACCGGACATAGGCTAAAGAGTTGATTCCAATAATTCACCTGCTTTGTTCAAATCATTTCCTATTACAATTAGCAGCGTTGAACTTCTAGCATCAGGTGCAGAAATGGAGTGAGAGAACTATTATAGAATTCGAATTTTTCTTACCGCCAAGTCTTGGTAGGTATATGAATCTGAAATTCGCGGTGCCGAACAAGCTTGTTCCGTTTCACGGTAGCGCGCAGTTCGTTTTCCTCTAGCTATTATTGATTGTAACTGCAGCAAGCAGATATATGTAGGACGTTGAGGTGGTCTGGACATCGCCGTTTTTTGCGAATAGACCTTCGTTTGCTTCGTTTGTGGCATGAGGTTACCGCAGCTTCTGTGTTTCTGCAAATAAAAGTTGACTTTTGGACATAGTGTCTGTTTTATAATAGTGCAGAAGCGAAAGCCAGTTGGTGTAGCATTTCTGGCCGGAAGCTCTCTTGAAGAACTGAAGTTGGTGTTCTTTCGCCTTGCTCTTTTCTGTGTACAGTGCGTTTTATTTTTAACAATGTTTACAATTTAAGACGTCAAATGAAAGACGACTCCTGTAAATGCTGCTTCGCATACTGTGACTGGAGCAAAAAAAAATCAGTGCAGTCGCATACGTCGCAATGATATTTTATAGGGCTCATTCCACACAATTGCAATTTCTACAATGTGGCTGGTGCGACGCCCACGTTTACTTGCAGCAAAATCTTGTTGCATATGCCGCCTAATATTTAAAATTTAATGAAAAAGACCTGTGCGTTACAATATTATTAACCAGTCATTAATAGGAACAAATAATATGCGTGTTTTGTAAGTTAAAAAATGCTTTGAAGTTTCAATTTATCTTGGAGCGTGCAACCGCGGTTCCTGAAGTTCAGTGCGAGGAGACACGGCGGACGTAAACAGCTGTTCGCAGTCGCCCGTTCAGCGCTGTGTTTTGTCTCGTGTGCCTTCTACGTCCGTGTCGTTCTGCCTGCGCAACAACAATTTACAAAAGGACAAACGACAAGCGCATCGGCTACCCACATTACAGATGCAGCATTCCGAATCCGGCTGCAGCGAAGTCGTCGTGCCAGCGCAGTGAGACCCTCGCGCTACCCGTGCTCACCATCAGGTTCTGAAGAAATGATGTGCACACATTGCTTTTAATTTCGTGTAAGCGGTGCTTGCTCCTAGACATATTGTAGCAAGAAACCCAGCAGCAAGCATCAACCCAAAACCTCACGTCCGCCCTTTAAGAAAGCCGCAAATGATCTGCGTGAGATTACTGAATGTGGAATAGCATTTCTGTTGTTAGTTTTAATCTTAGCGCTAGCCTGGTTCCTGTATCAGTGCCCATGTGCTGTAATTATGTATATGAGTTCTCTCTGAATATTTAGAAAGGCGTAAAAGCCGACACCACACATTTTTTAGGCGCTGCAGTCACTTTTGTATGCAGCGCCATAGCGTTCTAAGAGGCATGGGCGTCGTCTAAGTTTTGTTCCTGTGTCTCGCGCTGTTATTACACTGCAAATCTATGCCAAGGAGGTAAAATCAATATGCTGCGGTACGTATAGTGCGGTGCCGTAGCCTCACGGCAAATATGAAATACCTTGTGGGACACATCTGTTTGTTTAACAACAAAATAGAGCGCTACAACTCTGCATGTGTATTGACAAGCGTAAAGTAGGAAGCTATCGGAACTATCGGCCAATCTTGTTGACATGCGTGTGATATTATATGATTGGGTACATTATCCTAAAGTGAGGCTGAAAATCTCAAATTACCAAATACCTATGAAACTGGAGCAGATGTTATGGTTTCCTCGCTGGAAATTGCAGGAAGCATACCAATCTATTAAGCTAGTCAATTACTAAGCTAGTCATGTACTTAACCTGTATTAGACCAATGTTAAAGCATGCTAATAGGAGCCATTTCAAACTAGATTCGTCGGCGAAAATACGAAAGTGAAAGGAGAAGGTCACGGTACAAGCTGGTATTATTCCCGAACGGATTGTATTGTATTAGCAAAATTTCATGCGTGCATCCACTCAATGCCCAAAACGGGTCAAACTAGTTCATTTTCTTGCTGTTGGATAGCTGCTTGAATGTCGATTGCCTACTACATAATGTCACGTGTCTTCAAAGAGGACTCGCGACGTTTAATGAAGACAGCTGGCTCCCGAAAAACACTGCGGTGCAGACTGGCTAAATAGCGGCCGAGAGTAGCACGCGCGCTTCTTCCTTCTTGTCCTTCCTGCCTCTTCTCTTGCACCGTGCCCACTACTGCAGGTGGCATTTTGCCCCTCCCCCGAAAAAGAATCGGCTCGATGGTAAAGAAGCCGTGTAAGAAAAAAATGGGGGGTGGTTAAAGAAACATGGTCAAGGCAGATGTTCACGCAGAGAACGCAGTCACAGCGACAGGAGAGCCACAAGAACAGCAGTGGTGAAGCGTGACGTGCAGAGCCTCAAGAAACAGAGAAGTAACCGCATTAGCTGTTCAATGTGAGCGCAAATATAAAAAAAAAATCAATAAATGAAGAAAGAACTAATCACGAACGCGCAACATATGGAATCTTGCGTACTACGTGAACGATGGCAGGGCGAGGTTGTTGTCTGCGCCGTGTTTGACCGCACTGTCCGGAACGACTTCGTAGTTCACGCCACTAATGCGACGCAGCACTGTGTATGGGTCAAAATACCGGCTGAGCAACTTTTCACTAAGGCCACGGTGGCGAACAGAAGTCCACATCCACACTTGGTCGCCGGGGTTGTAGCATGCTTGCCTGTGGCGGATAACACCGTGTATCCGCATGCTGCTGCTGCTGACCACAGCACGCTCAGCTTCCTCAGCGCGCTGAGCAAATACTTCGGCGTCACTAGTTAGACGCTCGTCGTCTGGACGCGGAAGCATAGCGCCCGGCATCTTCTGAACTTCGTGACCGTAAAGGAAACGAAATGGTGTAAAGCGCGTTGTTTCTTGTATTGTGGTATTACACGCGAGGCTCACGTAAGGCAAGATATGATCCCATGTTTTACGCTGGACGTCAATATACATACAGATAATGTCCGCGATTCTCTTGTTTAGTCGCTCCGTAAGTCCATTGGACTGCGGATGGTAAGCAGTCGTTTTTCGATGCCTGGTGTTGCTCAGTTGAAAAATTGGCCGACGATTACGCTTCTTGGTAATGCGATCTTTGAGCGCAGCTGCTGGCTTGTTTCAAAAACAGGCAACCACATACAGAACACGCAGTTACGAGCGGAGGCGGTTCTGCGTTTCGGATTGGGCAGCACACAGGGCGATCCGCGGCTACGAGCCGGTGCTTCAGCGACGCGCCATCGCGCCATGTTATAGTGGGTCACCGCCGCGGAGAGGGGGGCGGAGATTAGCAATCATTATTTAATGTTTCTTCTGAGGTGGGATCAGGAAACGGGTGGAGAACAGGGGCATTGAGTATAGGTGACACACTCATTCACTCAGAGACTCCATTCAATCACTCAATGTGGCAGCACAAGGTTGAGTTGGGAAGTAGAAGTAAGGGGACGAAACGCTATAAATGTCCTTCGAGTCGCCGCAACGGCACTGCGCCAGGTAAGAGGAAGTATAGGGCAAGAGTGGGGAGGCGGGAGCAAGGACAGCCAGGCGCAAGCACTGCCAGAGGCGACATATTCCACTGAGGAACGCGCCCCGCACAGCCGCGGGACGCGGAGACGGAGGAGCGGAGAGCCGTGGATTACGCGTGAGGCGGCAAGGAGCGCCCGCCGCCGGCACCGCGGCGGTGCCGCGACAGCGGGAGAAGGGACGGCAAGGGCGGAGTGGACGGTATAGCGGCGAAAGTCACAGCAACGGCACTGCGCGGAGCAAGGGGGCGAGACGATAGGCGATAACACGTGATCCGGATTTGGAAGACAGGGGGAAAGCAAGACTGGCGCCGTGCGCGAGAAATCGCAGCAGGAGCGCGCGCACCCAGATAAGAGCGCGCCGATGATGACCTTGGTTATGGCGTGGCCGACAGCGACGCGAAATCTTTGCCGCTGTCTGAATTTTATCAACATACTCTCAGAAAGCTCTATCAAACGGAGCTAAGCAGAAATATTCGAGACACTCGCTTTTATGAGATTTCGCACATTCCACGCAATCACACAAAATATGGCGATCAGATACTGCGTTTCCAACTCCCGAACTTGCCTAATAACTGATTATGCATGTCAATTTGTCCTCCTGCATGTCATATGTGTTTGCTATTTCTACACGTTACTTTTATATATTTATTTCTGTTTGTTTAGATATGTCCTCTTGTTATAATGATATTGCTTTTTCTTCTACGATTCTAAGTGTGTATCTTGATTTATCCCTTATGTTCTGCGATTTGATATTCTTGTATGCGATCTTTATTTACCCTGCTATCAAGTAGACGGCCAGTGGACACAGTCAAACCCTATCTTGTGGCTTTTTGTCCTCTGTCCGCAGCATTACCGTCTGTAGATGTTGACGTTAAAATAAAATGAAACTCAAACGGGCGCACAAGAGCTGCGCTTTAATATTTCGTCTATGACATGTTCTGTGAACACCGCCCCTCTGTCTGTGATTGCAGTGGACGTGGCGCCATGGCACAGTACAATGTGGCACATGAAGAACTGCGCTACCTCAGAAGCCGTGGCTCGTGGGAGCGTCTCTGTCTCGGCATAGCGGGTTAAATAGTTAGTCGCAACAATCGCCCACTTGTTGCCGTCGGTTGACAGAGGAAAATGCCCAAGAATGTCCAAGCCGACTTGGTCGAACGTCTTATGAGGCGGTTCGATGGGTTGCAATAACGCGGCGGGCTTCATGGGCGGTGACTGTCGTCGTTGACATTCACGGCAGCCTTTAACATAGTGCTTGACGCTAGCCGAAAGCCCGGACCAGTAATACATCTCGCACAATATGGGAAGCGTTCGTGAGGTGCCTAAGTGGCCAGATTTGGGCTCGTCATGGCAAGCGAAAAAAATACCGTCTTGCAAGTCCTTTGGCACCACCATGAGGTAGGCTCGGTCATTCGAACTGTCGTTTTTCTTGTAAAACACGTTGTCGCGTAGACAGAAAGACGTAAATACGCGACATAGATGGCGTGGCATGGTTTTTGGGTGGCCCTCTAAGTGGTCGATGTTAGATCGAATTTCAGCGTCGTCACGCTGTCGTCTGATCAAGCCCGACGCAGTAATGGCGCCCAGAAAGCCATCACATCGTCCTCTGACTCATGACTGACAGGTGCGGTGGGTGCACGCGACAATGTGTCAGCGTCTTCGTGCTTGTGACCAGACTTGTAAATGATGCTGACGTCAAATTCCCGTGTATTTCTTTTTTTTTTTGCACGGCGACTTTGTGAGTGACGGAAATAACCTTTTTCTCTTGTGTCAACTGACCAGATGAACTTTCGTAGAACCACTGGCTAACTTACGTCGTGTCACGTTGTCGTGCCGGAATTTGTCACCTGGAAAAAGAAAGTGACTAAAGTACAAATGAAGCGCTGTAACTCTTAGTCAACTTGTATTTATCCCAGTGGCAGTCGGACATCGGGCTCTGCCTTCAAAGCGGTGGAATTCCTGAATCAATGTCTGCCAGGAGTTTTCTAAGGCTCCTGGGTCGCCTGCGTGGTGTTTCCGAGTGGCAAGTTGGCGAGGTGGCGGAGTCTCTGCTGACACTCTTTGACATGAAGAAGCGGTGGGATCAGCCATGTTACACGTATGTGTGAGTGAAGCACCATCTTTTCGTTATGCATTTAAGCTATATACCGTCGCTTACAGTGGAAATTTGTTATGACTCTTATGCCACAACAGCATCTTAAAGCGTGAGTATTCAGCGGTTGGGAGCGGACATTGTAGTTTATCGCCCCCCCCCTCCCCTCTATAATAGCGTTTCTTCACGAGACAGACGTAATTCTACGATCAATAGAAAAAAATCCAGATCAAATGGACATGCCACAACCTATGCGATGCGAAGCTTTCGTGAAGCTGTAAGTGCAATGCAATAAGTTTCTCCATTTCGTTCTTGCGTCCTTGGCGAAAAGGAAACGCATGCGCGTCTGCTCTCGCGCACCCGTGTGTTGCGCAATGTGGCAAATCGTGTACTGGCTTGTATTCCTTCATTTCTCCTTATTTATTTTGAATGAGACTGCAATAATCAGAAGAATAAGAATGGGCTGGGGTGCGTTTGGCAGGCATTCTCAGATCATGAACAGCAGGTTGCCATTATCCCTCAAGAGAAAAGTCTAATAGCTGTGTCTTACCAGTACTCACCTACGGGGCAGAAACCTGGAGGCTTAAGAAAAGGGTTCTACTCAAATTGAGGACGACGCAACGAGCTATGGATAGAATAATGATGGGTGTAACGTTAAGGAATAAGAAAAGAGCAGATTAGGTGAAGGAACAAACGAGAGGTAATAACATCTTAGGTGAAATCAAGAAAAAGAAATGGGGGGCATGGGCAAGACATGTAGTGAGGAGGGAAGATAACCGATGGTCATTGAGGGTTACGGACTGGATTCCAAGGGAAGGGAAGCACATTAGGGGGCGGCAGAAAGTTAGGTGGGCGGATGAGATTAATAACTTTGCAGTGATAACATGGCCACAATTGGCACATGACCGCGGTAGTTGGAGAAGTATGGGAGAAGCCTTTGCCCGGCAAAGGGCGTAACCAGGTTGATAATAATAATAATAATAATAATAATAATAATAATAATAATAATAATAATAATAATAATAATAATAATAATAATTATTATTATTATTATTATTATTATTATTATTATTATTATTATTATTATTATTATTATTATTATTATATTGAATGTATCGGGCCATTGCTTGACCGATCGCCCGTTGTGGGTATGGGCCGTAGTATGGAAATTGCCATCATTATCAACACTCGCACAGGCTTCTTGGACAATCCTCCATTGTGTGTATGTGCCATGCTATGGAATTTATAATCATCCACACGTGATAATCACATCAAAGAGCCAGTTGGCCGCACGATATGACCCCCCCACTTCGTGGCCAATCCCCCGTTGTGAGTATCTGCCACAGCATAGAAATAATCACCACAATCAACACTCAGGCATGCTTCCTTGGCGATCTCTTGTTATGTACCATTTTATGGATATCATGATCATAATAATTAACACGCGGATGCACTCCTTCACCAATCACCTGTTGTATGTGCCATAGCAGGGAAATCACAATCATCGACACGCGGTGATCATCTCAAAAACATATTTGGCGATGCTATTACATGTACCACCGGCTCATCAATCGCCCTTTCGGGTATGTGCCATTGTACGGAAATTATCATCATAATGATCAACACGCGGAAAAGCGTTCGTCCTATCCACTTTTAGGGGATAACCGCCATGGTCGCTTAGTAACTGTGGTGATGGGTTTCTAAGCACAAGGTCGCGGGATCGAATAACGGCCACGGCGGCCGCATTTCGATGGGGGCGAAATTCGAAAACACCCATGTACTTAGATATCGCTGCACGTTAAAGAACCCCAGGTGGTCGAAATTATTCCTGAGTCCTCCGCTACGGCGTGCCTCATAATCAGATCGTGGTTTTGGCACGTAAAACAGCATAATTTTATTTTTTTCATATATCGGGGTAGGTGCCATAGTATGGACATCATCATCATCATCATAATCAACACGCGGATAAGTGTAAATTAGCATGGCAATCATAATCATCGTGAACGCGCGGCGGTCATCTGAAAGCGCTAGTTGTTGGCACGATATGTACCGCCCGCTCCTTAGCGATTCGCACATTATATATGCTATAGCGTGCCAATTGTCCCAATGATGAGCACGTGATGATCATCTGATAGAGCTCGTTGGCGTAGTCACGAAAAATGTATGTGTGCGCTGGTGACCGAATGGTTACAGCATCGGACTGCGTCGTTGGTAGGTTGAGGTTTGAATCTCCCCGCCGGACGTGTTCTTTCTTCTTTAGATCAATGAGGCAGAAGCTGCACAGTGAGAACTCGAACCAGCCACCGACAGGCAGAAAGACAGACAGACCCAGACGAAACCATGGAATGGCAGGCAAAGGAAGCTTCACCTTAAAATTAGTCCGTAAATCTAATCGTTCGTGCGAGTTGCCGAGGTTCTCGGGTCGCCAACAAAAACACGTTTTTTTTTTCTTACGTCTTGTTTTACAACAATAACCGTTAATCGGCGAATTATTAATGACATGTGTCGCTCTGCGAATCCCAATGGCCACACTCTGACGGGTTGCCATGCATATATTCGTCGGTTTCAGTCATTTCTGACATTCCATGAAGAAAGAAAGAAAGTAGTTAACGTCTTGGGCCCTGCTTCAGCCTTTAAAGGGTGCTGTAGGTTTCTGGCTGTAACGTGAAGGAACAAGAGCTCAGACAAGGCTTAAAGAGATCTGGCTAAATGCGACATTTTCTATGGTAGGCACAGTCATATGAGGCGTCATTCTTGGGGCTATTAGCAATGGTTTTATCGTTATAGCATGTTGCTCTCTCCATTTATTGTTGAGCTAATGGGGCTAGTGTGACATCTAGAATGGTGTTTGACGTCGTTTGGCTGTGTGAGTAGCGATGGTTGGCTGGCGTCATTGTGGTCAACACACAAATTTTGCTTCGATTTGGTACGGTAGTCGGCATTACCATGATCCCTGAGACTGCGAGCTGTGCTTCCTGTTGTCACCCCAGCAGTCTTGCTTGGTTCAGTCAATGCGATGCAAAGCAAGAGAAACAGCTTCGGCGTAGCACAAAGCAGATCTTCAGTGAAATGAGACGAACATGCGTTCGACTTCTGTTTTTTTTTCTGCTTCTTGTTGTACGACGTCTGTGATTCCACCGTCACATCATATAGGCTGACTTCTTTTGCCATGCAATGGTGCTTCTGTTTTGTTTCGGAGCATTGAGAGAACGTGTGATTGATCCTCTTTTTATGATAGTAAACACAGTGAATGGTAGAGTAAGGTATAAGAAGTAGAATTTGTGGGTTCGCGGACTAGGCCGCAACCTCAAGAAAGACACTGTGGCTGTGAACAGCTTAGGTTTATTCTTCATTCAGCGAAATCCACAGAGCTGTGACGGCTACATGAGCTACGGGCAGTAGTTCTCCCAGAAGCCGGCGAGATGCGCCACATAAACCTTATCTAGCACACAGTAGCGCAGCCACAAATTTCGTTCGGGGGGGTCTCATGTTGCAGCTTGGCCTCCTCCTTAAGGGGAAGCTTTAGCTCGGGTGCTCCTATTTAAATACATGTAGAAGGAGAATTCGTTTTTTTTTTGGCAACCACTGCACCAAATTCGACGAAGTTTGTTCCATTTAAAAAAGGAAACTTAAATTCTAGGGCCTGTTTGTTTTGAATTTTGCATTTAGGTTGTTAATTCCTTAATGAACTATGTCAAAAATCGCCCATTTTCAGTAAGCGATACTATCAAGTTTAAAACATTGTAACTCAACAACGAAAAACTATATTACAATTCTGCGAATTACACCTAAAAGTACATCTAAAGCGGAAAAAATTTGTATGTTACACATGAATCTCAAAAAATTTAATATTATGGAAATACGGCTTTTGCAGAACCCTTGCTCACAACGTAACCAATTCACTTAAGACACAAATTGACACACCAAATCTGTGAGCCTTGGCTGTTATAGTAGATGGCCTTTACAGAAGCGTGATATGTGTTCTTGATGCAGAGATAGAAGTTTGTAAACGCGTGGTTTCATTTTTTTCGAACTCTCGAATTTTTCAAAACATTTTAATCAAAATTCATGCCCTAAATCGAAATTGCGCTTTCAATAGACAATAGAAATCATATTTCTCTCTCAAATGCAACAAATTTTATTAAAGGCGATGCAGATGTTATCTCAAAAGCGTTTCTGCGTTTTACATGCATTCGAATAGTCCACGTCGGAGTTGGGGCCGAGCTAAAGTTTCCTCATCAACAATTTCTCGAGGGATCAAATACATGAATAACTGCATTGCCATTGCGAAAGATGCTGCAACCGAATTGTTGAACGCTACGCACTGTCAAAACAAGTAAGATATGTATTTTTTTCATAAAGGAATATACCCGTATGTGCCAAAAATTATGTCTAAAATAACTGATATCAATGCTTCCATGTTCTTGTGAATTTAATAAATAAAGAAAATATCACACGAACTTTAGAACTATATCAGTTCGAAACCAGCTAAGCAGTGCATGCCGCTGATACGAAAAATGTAAAGTCCATGAAATGAACAAGTTGAGGACAAATATGTTAATGAAACTGTCATCGAAGAACCTTGTTTACATTTTTGTACACATGCAACGGCCAGTGAAAAATTTCAATGACGCTGTCATTTGTTCCAATGTATTACGCAGGAGCAGCTGTCACTAGTCGTGTATCGTGAGTATCGCGAGGTTGCATTTCACCGAAATTATAGTCGCAACAGAGAGCACGTATAAAAAGCAGGCGTTCTGCATAATATACGAGGGTGAGTCAAATGAAAGTGACCCAATGCGAATATATGACAAACGGGGTACTCTATTTAAAAGTAGTCTCCGTGAGCATTTAAACATTTGCCCCATTGACTAACGAGTCGCGTGATTCCTGTATCATAAAGCTCCTTGGGTTGCCGCTTCAAAAAGTCTCCAACTGACTCTTTCACGTCATCGTGCGGCACGAATCTGGTTCCCTTAAGCTGTTTCTTCAGGCGCCCCAAAATGTGGAAGTCGCAAGGCGACAGGTCTGAGGTGTATGGAGGATGTTTGAGCGTTTCCTCCTTAAATTTTGCCAGTTTTGTATCAACCACATCAGCGACACGGGGAAAGGCATTGTCGTGGAACAAAACGACCCCATTCTTCAATTTCCCACGTCGTTTGTTCGTGATTGCGACACAATTGGTATGGCTTTCTACAATATCGGAAACAATTGACAGTCTCTCAAGATTTAGCAAATTCTATTAGTAATGGCCTCTGACGAGCGAAAAAAAAGTCAACAACACCTTTGCGGCGGAAATGACGGCCTTTGCTTTCTTGAGGGTGGTGAATTCGCATGTTTCCACTGTAAGCTTTGCCGTCGTGGTTAAGGCTCGTAGAAGTGGCACCATGGTTCGTCTCCGATCACAACTGCAGGCAAGAAATCGTCACCCTCATTCTCATACCGGATCGGATGAGTCAAGGAAGCGCCGAACTTCTCGGTCTGCTGGCGGTTGTTCAAAATCTTGAGCATTCATTGCGCACACGAGAGCCGATAACCAAGGTATTCATAAATTATGGCGTGAACCGAACCGTGACTGATGTTCACAGGCTCTGCCAGTTCACCGATTCTTATCCTCCGTTCTTGTCTCATCAGCTCAACAACTTTTACAATTTTGTAGGGGGTGAATACACGGTGGCTTTGGCGCGGTCTTGGATCGTCTTTGCAACTTTCACGTCCTTTGAACCGTTTGCCCCAACGCTTCACAGTGGCCAATGAAATGCAATGTTCGAGGTACACGGCAGCCATACGGTGACTAATATGTTCTTAGGAAACACCTTCAGCTGTCAAAAACATCACCGCACCACGCTGCTCAACTTCTGGGGCGTGCATTACGTGACGCAATCATGTTAAATCCACTGTAGGAGAGCATTAAAGAATATTTATCCTCACAGCTGCATGTCACTTTTGTAAATGAGATGCGTGTGTGCTACGCGCATGCCTCCCATATAATGAACCAAACCATTATTGTTCGGGGTGGGTAGGCTCACTTTCATTTGACTCATCCTCGTACATTATAAATGCACATTATAAAACTCCGTCAGTCAGTAATTGTTCGTGGTAAGTTTTCTTTCTTTTAAATATGTTTATAGTGCTATTAATGCCATTGTGTATACGAATTGCATACATTGACATGACTTGCAGGAAAGTGTCTGTGCTGCCATTATTCTTTGTCGACAATATTTAGAATTGTTATTAACAGAAACTGTTAGCCATGTTTCATATCATTTTCACAGCTGTATTTGCGTCCCGGCCCTGCTACAACCTTATATATAAGGTTAGCAGTATGTATTAAATAAATAAATAAATTATTAAATAAATGTGAAGATACAATGGAATATAAATGCGAAGATACAGCTTGATAAAGGGCAAGAAAGTGTCACTGGAAACAAAGTTCACTGCACGTATACACAAAACCTCGCAACAAGATATTTAAATATACGTATAAGTCGCCAATAAATCTACGTATCTAAGAAAAAGTCACTGCACATGATGCGCCAAACAAGGCAGATAAACATGTTGCTCAATCAGATTCACAGAATCCTAGATCCCACCCCCATTCCTTACACTCCCCCCGATGTATCGCTTGCGACGGAAGGCGGCGCGTTTCCTTCTCGCTTCTCTCCTTTGCGCGCCCAAGACTGAGCCACCATTGTTGACAGTCGCACATACAGCATGCGGCGCGCGTTCAAGATGTTATCACCCTTGGATTTTATACAGAACATCATGGCGACGACAAGAATGCGCCTGGAGTGTCCATATAGTTGCTATGGCAATAATATAATAAGCATGTCTGGCAACTGAAGTGTCCCGTGGCCCATTACTTTCCGCAAAAGAAGTAACAAAAGCGAACTTTCACCATGTGACAATTCGCTGCGCCGCAAGGAGGAGGAGGAGGAATAAACTTTTATTCTAGAACCAGCACTTTATGATGGCCGGGCCTAAGCCTCCCACGAAGGGACGTCGAGGGCTTGCCTCGCCGCCGCATCGCGGGCGTGCTGGGTCGCCCAGGTTTGGTCGTCGAGGGCGGAGCTCCGCAGAGCCTCATGCAACCTCGACGAGAGAGTCGTGGTGTTAGTCTGGGTGTACTGTGCTGGGCACTCCCATAGCATATGCGGAAGCGTAGCCGGGTGAATTCCACAGCACCGGCAGTTGGGGGTAGTGTAGACGTCCGGAAATATAAGGTGGAGGCGGGCGGGTGAAGGGTACGTGTTTGTTTGTAGTAGACGCAGGGTGGTAGCCTGCGCCCGGCTGAACTTTGGGTGAGGCGGGGGGAAGATTCGGCGACTGAGGTGAAATGCCTTAACGAGATCGTTATAAGTTGTCAGACTTTCCCTGGTGTCCAACTCATCTCCAGTGACTCCGGCGCGGTTGACTAGACCTCGCGCAATGGAGTGGGTGACCTCGTTGAGATTGGGGAGGTGTGGGTGGACAGGGCCCGCATGGGCCGGGATCCATGTTAGGGAGATTATGCTGTCTTTAGAGTGTGGTGCCTGGCAGAGGATGCGAAGAGCTTGGGGAGAAATACGGCCTTTGCTGAAGTTAGTAACGGCTGAGCGAGAGTCACACACTATGGTGTGACAGGTGGGATCTAAAGTGGCCAGGGCGATGGCCACTTCTTCAGCCGTCTCGGAAGTGGGGGTAGTGACGCTGCAGGCGTGGCGTAGGGCTCCATCGCGTGTGGCGACGGCCACAAATCGTGTGCCATGGGAGTATTGGGCTGCATCAACAAATGTGACGCCAGGTACGTGGGCAAGGGCTTTTATGATAGCTCCGGCCCGAGCTTGGCGCCGGGCCCTGTTGTATTCAGGGTGCATATTTCTAGGGATAGGGTCTATGTAGATCCAGCTACGTATGTCGGTCGGGATCGGTTGTTTGGGGCCCTGTTGCTGATGGTAGGTGAAGCCAAGCGTGGACAGAATAAAGCGCCCCGTTTCAGTAAGGGTGAGCCGTTCAAGCTGGGAGCGTTGTTGGGCTTCAATGAGTTCGGTAAGGTTGTTGTGAACTCCCAGTTGGTTGAAGAGTTCAGTGCTGGTGCAATGCGGGAGCCCAAGTGCTTGCTTGTAGACCCCTCGTATGAGGGTGTCAAGCTTGTTTTGCTCAGCCCGGTACCAGTTGAGGTACGCAGCAACGTACGTAATGTGGCATATGACAAAGGATTGGACGAGTCGGAGAAGGCTTTCTTCTTTGAGTCCTCCTCGACGGTTAGATATACGTTTAAGAAGTCGTAGGGTGTTTTGCGATTGGGCACAGATCTTGTTGAGAGCCAAGGCGTTGGAGCCGTTGGTAGAGATGGTGAGACCGAGAACCCGGATACTAGGGACGTGTGGGATAGGACTGCCATCTTGAAGGCGTAGGGTGATGGCGTCACAGGGTCGGTGATCAGATTGGTGTTTGGGAGGGCGACCCCGCTGAATGGGCTTGTATAACAGAAGCTCCGATTTAGCCGGCGAACAGCGCAGGCCGGTCCCTTGGAGATAGGCTTCAACCGTGTCAATCGCCGTTTGGAGGGCTGATTCCACTTGACCATCACTGCCTCGGTACGACCAGATGGTGATGTCGTCGGCGTAGATGGTATGGTTGATATTGTCGACTTGCTGTAGGTGCTTGGCAAGGCCAATCATGACTAAGTTAAAGAGCATGGGAGAGATAACTGAACCTTGCGGGGTGCCTTTGCTGCCAAGGGGAAGCTTGTCTGATCGTAAATCCCCGGCCGAGAGGGTAGCCGTGCGATTGGAGAGAAAGTCACGGATGTAATTGTAGGCTCGCTCTCCCAGGTGGAGGTTGGAGACCTGGTCAAGGATAGCTGCATGGGAAATGTTATCAAAGGCTTGAGCGAGGTCGAGTCCGAGGATGGCTTTCATGTTACGGGAACGATCGTTTAGCACTTGATGTTTGAGCTGCAACATAGCGTCTTGAGTAGAAAGGTGAGGGCGAAATCCAATGATGGTGTGGGGATAGAGAGAGTTGTCCTCGAGGTGACTGTTGATGCGTGCTAAGAAGGCGTGTTCCATCACCTTGCCTACGCATGAAGTGAGGGAGATGGGCCTTAAGTTATTGAGGCTAGATGGTTTGCCAGGCTTTGTGATTAGGATAACGTTGGCAGTCTTCCAGGCGGCTGGAAGGGCACCACTGCGCCAGCAATCGTTGATGTAGTCAGTCAGATGGGACACGGACTCGTCATCGAGATTGCGAAGGCTTTTGTTAGTGACCCCATCTGGCCCTGGAGAAGAACGACCGTTAAGCTTGCGTAGAGCGGCATGTATTTCAGATACGCTGAAATCGGCGTCTAGTGTAGGGTTGGGGCTACCGATGTAATTGCTGTGTGGACTGACTTGTCCCCTGAAGATATATCTGGCGCAGAGGTAGTCAAGCACCTGTTGTGGACCTTGCTTAAGGGTCTCCGTATACAGGAGCTTCTGCAGCCGATCCTGTTGGGTGGTGCGGGTGGTGGTATTATCAAGCAGATGTTTGAGGAGTTTCCACGAGGAAGGGCGATGAAGTTGTCCATCCACCGTGTTACACAGCTCAGTCCATTGTTGCCGGCTGAGGGTTTGACAATGCTCCTCGATGGCTGTGTTCAGTTTGGAGATCTTAGTTCTGAGGCGACGGTTTAGGCGCTGCCCCTTCCATCGAGCTAGGATAGAGGCTTTAGCCTCCAGAAGATGGGCGAGGCGGCTATCCATGCGTTCAACTGAGGCATCTGTAGTTACCACCCGAGTGGCCGTTTGAACATCAGTGCGTAGCGCTAGCATCCAGGTGTTAATGTCGGTAATGCCTTCTGCTGAGGTAGAACCTATGCGTATTTTTCGAAAAACGTCCCAGTCGGTAATGGTGAATTCTTTAGTGGGGGCAGGGGCGGCAGCGAGTTGGGGTAAAGAGATAGCAAGGATATAATGGTCGCTGCCCAGGTCTTGCTGGGTATTGGTCCAGTGTGCATTGTTGATATGTTTGATGAAGGTGAGGTCGGGGGTAAAGTCCCGGGTAGTGGAAGTACCGAGGCGTGTAGGAAAGGAGGGATCCGTGATGAGCGTAAGGCCTAAGTCGTGGTAATCTTGCCAGAGGTTGCGAGCTGCAGCTTCCGTGCGAACGTAGCCCCAGCCTGTATGGGCGAGGTTGAAATCACCGCCGATGAGTAGGGGGTGCGTTCCAGCTACGTGAAGAGCCTTCTTAAACAGGGTGAGGAAGCGACACCTTGCTTTATCCTTGGGGCTATTGTAAATGTTCAGAAGGAAGATGCATTCTTTCCGTATACGATTGGGAATTAATTCGAGGAATAGATGTTCGATGTGAGGACTATTGAGATCATGTTCAATAACAGGAATACGACGCCGTACTAGGGTGGAGACCCGGTGAAGAGGGTGGGTGGTATGGAAGGTTTGATAACCGGGGAGCGTGGTCGGGGCGTTGTTGGTTTCTTGAAGTAGGATAGCATCCGGGCGGCGGGTATGTTGGCGTAGGTATTGATTGAGTACCGGTTGTTTATGGTGAAAGCCTCGGCAGTTCCACTGCCAAATGAGGGCGTCTTGATTAGTGTGAGCCATGATGGGAGATGGTGGATGTCGCCATCGGCGTCCCAGAAGGGTCGCAGACGGGGGCGGCATGGCTAGGAGGCGTGAGAATATGAGTTTCCAGGTTGGTCACGCGTTGGACAATACCAATGAAGGCTTGCTGGATGGAGTCCAGTGCATGTTGGAAAGTGCTAATAGTTGTTTGAAGTGAGATGAGCATGTCTTTGACTTCAGAGCGGACCTGGCCCGTGGCTCCATCTTGCAGGGCTCTCTTCTTGGGGGCGGGAGTCGAGGGGGCCTCCTGACTAGGGGCAGGGACGTTCTGTGCGATAGGTGTAGGGGCTGGTGTTTGGGACTGTTTGAGGTCTCTAACCTCCTGCGAGAGTTTAGTTAGGAGATCGCGTAGGATGGCGTTCTCGCGCTTAAGCTGAGCTATTACTGGGTTTTCTGGTGAAAGAGGAGGGTGGGTGACTTGTGTGTTGGCGATCTTACGACCCTCTCGCGAGGTGCCCATGAGAGCGTCTGCGAAGCTCACCTTGCTGTGGTTGGTAGATGTGATGCGTGAAGCCGATGCAGACCGGGATCTTGAGCGTTGTTGCCTGGATCGAGATGGAGTTCTGGAGCAGGAACGGCTCCCCCTTGACGGTGTGCGGGAGCGTGGCCTGGTTCTGGTGCTCAGGGTGGAGGGGCCGGCTTGTGTATAGGGGGCTTGGCTGGTTGTTCGTCGTTCTCCGATACGCTTGCGGATGACGTACGGGGTTTTATAACGAGCGGCACAGCTTTTGTCCGCGGTGAGATGGGGACCACCACAGAGCGAGCACTTTGGGTTACAGTTATGGTCGGCGGGGGGGGTTGCGGACACCACAGCCCCGGCATATCTTGTTATTTGGGTAGGGACAAACGTCCATACGGTGTCCGAGGCGGCCACACTGGTAACAAATATCAATTTGCTTCCGATATAGCGAACATGGGAGTAACGTGGAACCGTAGCGGACCTGATAAGGCACATCCAGTCCGTCAAAAGCGATTATCACTGTTGTAGTAGAAGCGATGCGCTTGGCTGCCAAGGCTGTCGGGTTTCGGGCAGTGACAATTTTGTTGTGGATCTGCTGGGGAGTCTCCGTGAGTGGGATCCCACGGATGACCCCCTTCGTCGTGTGCTCACCTGCGGTTTCGTATGCATTGACCTCGTGTGTGATGCCGTTCACATGGATAGAGCGGATGCGAGCGTACCGGTCTGCATGGTCCGGGTGAGGTGTGCTCACGACAACGATGTTTTGTTGCGTATTCGGGCAGACAGTGTCTCCTGAGCTTTCTTCGTCCGTGAGGTTGGCTGCTTGGAGAATGGCGGTGGTTACCACAGGACTGCCGATCTTGGCTATATGAAGGGCGCCCTTGGGGCGGATGACAATTTTGATATCCTCCGTCGGAAGCGGCGGCATGCGGCCCGCCTTCAAAACTTGAGCTTTAACGGGCTGCCTCACCCGAGAGCGGGGCCGGCTACTTGGGGCTTGAGATGATTCATCGGCCGGGGTCAAGCTGTCCGTGCCGCGTTTTGAGCGGCGGGATCGTGCAGTGAGCCAGCCAGACTGGGCGGTCACTTCATCTGGCGAAATATCCTGGCCGGCGACCTGGATCTCCATAGCAAAGACAGAGGTGCGGGATCACTCTGGTAGGAGATGTAAACGCCGCGCGCCGAGGCGCGACACGCCGCCGAGACCCAGTCGGTGCAGTCGGAGGCTTAACGACCGGCCAGCTAGGCTTAGCGCGGCGGCGACGTGGCGGGTGGAGAAAAGGTGCGGTTCCCACGAAAATGGAAAGTCCCACCTGAAGGCGAGGTGTCCACAGAGTCCGGAGAACTTCAAGAATCGTTTGGTGAAAACTTTAGGTCGCTAATCACAGAGAAATCTGCGATAACATTTGAGAAAGCCGGAGCCGACATGAAAACATCCGCACTCCTCGGCCTCTTCTTCTTCCTCTCCCGCCGCAATATGCCTTTGTTTTTTCCTTTTGTGAGGCGGTGGCACCGAAACAAAAAGATGCAAAGAAAAGTATCTTGGGACACTCAAATGCCTACTTTTGGCACCTAATGTGGCTACCGAAGGAGGAATGAGGAGGAATGAACATTTATTGTGAGAAACAGCGAGAAAGTGTACTTTCTTCGCCCTGTAGGTGGGCGGCTCTCTTAGTCGAGAAACCCGTTAGCTAATGCCGCAGCCCGGGCCCGGTCCACCAGACTTCGCTGATATTCCAGGCTCTGTGCCTTTAACATTGCCTCCCACGTTTATTCGATCGCTTTTAGAGGTTCTGAGGCATCATCATGACTGTTTTTCTCGCGGTGTGGGCACACCAACACCATGTGTTCGAGGGTGTCTGGTACATCACAATATCGGCATAGGTATTATAATTTGGTAGGGTGTATCCGGTGCATGATAATTCCGTGGACGTATCGAAGAAAACGTGAGACGTTTGGTCCACCGAAAACCTTACGCATACTGCTCGGTATCCTGCACCGGCAAGACAAGACTTTTCGGAGTGGTTGCGCTCCAGCGAACACGGTGCAATCCGTCGAGTACCGACAGTGACGGCGGCGAGCGACAATTGTTTCTTTTTCTCGTCAGCTAGCCAGATAGCGTCCGAAACTCTGCCAGGCGAAAATCCACTCGGCGTCAAATGTTTATAACAACAATAAACCCCCAAAGTTCTGCAATTGAAAATCTAAAGCACAACTTTGAAAATGCCCACGCACCATTCACATCAAAAATTCGAGAACTTTATACCCATAATGTTTCGGAATTGACATCCATGCGCTCCGTAGGTTCTTCGGACTCCGCGAGATGCCGCTGCGACCCAGTTCGCTATCAAAACGCCCTTGAGACTTTGTGCTTGGGTGGGGCTGCTTGCGTTATGCGACTCCCAGTGCAAGGCCGTTGCCGTGAAATCTAGCCCAAGTTGGGAATGTCCGCTGTGAAATGTTTTTTTCGAGCGTGAAAAAAGACATCTTAGAGAAAATCTAGAATGATTTCCAGCGCCGGCGGTTGCTTTGGTCAGCGATGCATGGACAGCACGAAAAAATTTCGGAGGGGAGGAAGGCTAAAGCCTCAGAAGACCCCCCCCCCCTGGCTACGCCCCTGCTAGTATAGGGAGCTGTTAGAACGCTTCTTAAGTATAGCCGTGCTACACAAGCAGCAGAGGGCGTCGTCCAGCACGGCTTCCCTCGAATAAGCTTTCCTCTGGTTTGCTCGCTATGATTTTCATCCTGCACGTTTCCTCGCTTTCTAACATGCGATGTCTTCTTCTCAGGTACGCAGACAAGCGCAAGCTCTCCATCGCCGCTGCTCTTTTAACCATGCCTGGCATTGTGTTGCTGGATGAGCCGTACGCGGGCATCGACATCGCAACGAAAGAGCTCATCGCTCACGTCCTCAAGAGGGTCGCGTCGATTGGGAGGGTCTCAGTCGTGCTTGCCACTACCAGGTAGAACAACGATGGCAGCGGCGGTCATACGTTTTTTGCGTGAATTGCGAGTTTTCGAATTTGAGATCCTGGTAGTTCCGCATTCTTGTTCGCGCAACAAGGTTCAATTGTATTTGACCTGCTTGTTTACAGAAATTTTGTAGCTTTTGCAGCTGTCGATTTTAAGCAACAATTTCGAATGACACAGTATCGTTCGTTCTGTAAAAGTAGTGTTGTAATTGGAGTGAACTTGCGTTGGAAAAGAACGCCAAAATTATATTCATGGATGCTTGATGGGTAAACCAACACCGACAAATGTGTTGTACCAACATATATGTTCAGATGCACCTTTCAGGGACACTGTCTAATAAGCGCTTCTAGCAGCTGCTGCGGGAAGCTCCGCCGTTTTCAATGGAACGAGATCATTTTCCAGTGATAAAAAAATTATGAAGGCGCAAATTGTACAAAGACCGTAGAAATATGAAGCACATTCTAAGAGCCGTACCGCACTTCGCATATGCAGCGCAGTTTTACCATCAGAGCTTCAAATTTTGCTTCCATAACGTGTAAAGTTTAAACAATGGGATCGTATGAAAGCAACCCTACTGATACCTTGTTTTTTTAGGACAAAAACGGCCCATTAAAGAAAAGAACAAGGTAGAAACCTCAAAATTGACCGTGGATTGAAGTGGTATAGAAACAGAGATTTCATTTCAGCCAGTCATTCTGTGTTCACATGAAGGAAAAGCCGTTCCAAAATGATGTTCTCTACAACGAAGTCACGTCTTTAACCGTAGTATTTTGATAATACCCATCGTATCACACCGCGATCGGTGTGCGTCGAGCCCGAGTGGTCTACTCGGTCGTGGAGCCAGTTCATCCGTAATCACTACGGCCCGAGTTCGAAACATGAAATTGTGTTGTAGCATTTTCTCGAGCATCGCTGAATATATAGTTGCTTTTTTCTTCGCTTTTACTTTTCAAGCTCTGCTCAATAATCTTGCCAACAAATCTGTAGATGTGTCACCGTTGTCCAAAAAAAAAAAACAATGCGAGATCAGTTCCTGTGAACTATGATGCATTTATTTATCTATTTCCATATATTTTGCTCAATAATGTGAAGCTTTCTTTTGTATTTTGCAAAATGCTCATGTTCCGTTGTGCAGTCATTGTTCGTACAATTGTATGAAAGCAGTCATTTGTATGAAAATTGTTTCAAAACTACTGCTGCTGCTGCTGTGAAAAAGGGGCAGCCACCTAGTCAGGCTACTAATCTCAGTAGCTTTTTGTGGCTACTCCTTCCTTGTGTATTTATTTGTTCAAGGAGAATAAAAATTCAATTCAGTTCAAAGCAGAGGTCGGAGACAAAACCTTTTGTTTTATGGAGTGGATGACAACAAGGTGGAAACATTTGACCAATCAGAGGAATTCACTAAAAGATCGTTGGCGACAAGCTGGGAATTGAAGTTACATCAAAGGGCACATCGAACTGGCGTATATGGAGAACAAAAAAGACGCCGATTATCCTAAACATCTCTTCGTATAAAGAAAAACAAGAAATTTTGTCCAACCCACACAAATTTAAGGGGTCAGAGTTCAGAGTTGATCAGGATTACGCGCCAGCTACTCGGGAAGCGCGACAGCAATTATGGGAATACAGTAAGGCGCACAAAGGCGAGAAAACAAAAGTTAAACTGAATTTTGATAGGCTTACTCTAGGTGAAAAAACTTACGTGTGGGATGACGAAAAGAAGGTAGTGGATCCACTACAAAGAACAAAATGATGCTTGCCTGAAAAAACAAAACTAACAGTACAACCTGGTCGTCGTTTTAATAAAGTGTAGAAGTGTAACGAATAAGACGGAAGAATTGGCAAGACTAATTGAGGCGGTGAGAGCTGACGTAGTTATCGGCACGGAAACGTGGCTGAACCGTGATATCGGCGATCGTGAGGTGTTTCCGAGCGAATTTTAGCGTATTGTAGAAACAGGCCGAGCCATGAGCGCGGTCTATTTTTACTTGAGTTTAGTTCCCTGAAATCTGCCGCCTTAGACAACCCGTGTGATGTCGAATATGTTTGGTGCACAGTTACCCTAGATGCTAATTCCTCGTTCGCCGTAGGTGCATTTTACTGACCACCGAACTCGGACTACAATACACTTCAATCGCTGAGTGAAATTCGCTCTGAAGTTTCAAGCAGACCTTTCATTCTTGCTGGTGATTTTAACTTGCCACACTTAGAACGGCGTGATGGAATATGTGTAAGCAGCACTGGGTGCCGTGTAAACATAGAAATGAAAAATATAATTGACAATATTACTCATGTTGACTTTGTTACTTGCCAAACTAGAAATAATAACGTTCTAGACCTCGTTTTCTCAAATTCCCCTAGTTTGGTGAATAAAGTCAGTGTTATTCCAGGTATCAATGACCACATGGCAGTTGTTGCAGACTAAAAAGAGAGTAGAAAAACCTTGGGTTATGCAACAAGAAAAGTTTTTCTATTCAGCAAGGGTGACTACTCAATCAAGCATAACTCAAAAGCTAGAAGATTATTTGCCCGTGTTTGATTGCCTGGCTGAAAACGGTAGTGTAGACGATTTATGGTTTAAGTTAAGGGATAAGGTGTTAGCCCTTGGGGATAAGTATATACCTGCTATACAAGCAGGCAAGATTAATAAATACAAGAAGCCATGGATGACGTCAGGTATCGAGAGAAATAAAAAAAAGGCGACGAGTTTCCCGTAAATTAAAGAACACTGGGAGCCGTGAGCACGCGAAGGAATTACAAGCATTAACGGAGCAGTATAAAGCAAGTGCGGAAAAAGCAAAGGAGATATTTCGAGGTGCTCAATAATAAAATGAAAACTAATCCCAAGTCCTTCTGGCTTTATGTCAAGGAGTGCGGATCTGATAACTTTGGAGTCAGCGAACTGAATTTTCATGATAATGAATTATAGTCCATGAGCAAGCTGAAGCGACATATTTAAATACGTATTCCCAATCCGTGTTTTTATCCAAGCATGATGGTCCTTCCCAACCGCACCCAAGTACGTTTCCATTGATGCCGCCGGTAGAACTGAGTGTTCGCAGCATATGTTCTCTTCTTGAAGGCCAAGACGAATCCAAAGCAATTGGTCCTGACGGTATCTCCCCTCGTGTAGTGAAGCGATGTGCTGCGCCAATTTCGCTTTACCTTCACATAATTTACACTAAGTCCCTTTTAACAGACACTTTACCCGATGATTGGCAAATTTCCCATGTTGTTCCGGTTCATAAGGGTGGCTCCAAAGATGATGCAACAAATTAGCGGCCCATTTCATTAACATCGCTATCATGTAAACTTTTTGAACATATCCTATTTAATCACATATTGACCCATCTCACAGATAATGTTCTGATAAATTAGCAGAACGGTTTTTGCAAGGGCTTTTCTTGTACAACGCAACTTGTAGAGTTCTTTCATGAGCTGGCTTCCAACATTGACGAGCGTGGGCATACAGATTGTGTGTTTCTAGATTTTCGAAATGCCTTCGACACCATGTCACGCTCCCTTCTCCTCGTCAAACTGCAGATTCTAAATTTTGACCCGAATGTACTAACTTGTATAACCAATTACTTGTTCGACAGGCGTCAATACGTACTTCTAAAGGGGAGGTGTTCATCCTATGTTTGTGGCTCATCAGGCGTGCCACAAGGCTCCCTGCTTTGACCACTCTTATTCCTTACTTTTGTTATTGATATTTCAGTGGGTATTTGGTCGCGCATACGTTTATTTGCCAGCGATTGTGTTTTATATCAGCAGATTAGGAACTCAAGTGGCGGCGTTTCTTTGCAAGACGATATGGATCGTATTACAAGATCGTGCCAGAAGTGGTAAATGACGTTGAATCCAAAAAAGTGTGTGCACATGCATGTTTAAAAAAAAGAAGCAAATAGAAACAGCTTACACCATAGATATGTATGTGATCACTACCGAACGAACATGCAAATATCTTGGTGTTGATTCGCATCGCATGATTGTTCATGGAATGCCAATATTGATTATGTTGTTGGTAAAGCAGCAATGGCTCTTAACTTTATCCAGTGGAGCCTAAGATGGGTACCCCAGAATTTAAAGGACACAGCCTACATCACATGTATTAGGCCGATTTTCGAGTACGCATGCCCTGTATGGGACCCGATGCAGGTCAGGTCTATAGATAAGCTTGAAAAAATTCAGAATAGAGCTGGGCGGTTTGTTTTAGGGCGGTACAGGCGGACAGACAGCTGTACCACTATGAAAACGGAATTGGGTTGGGAATCGCTTTTTTTTTGTGCAGAAAAGAACTGCGATTGAAGTTTTTCTTTTGCGTTTCTCATGGTAACAATGAAATTGCTTGTAATAACTACTTTCATGAACCCAATTACATATCTAGTCGAACTGACCACCGACACAAAGTGAAAGAGTACCGAGAAAAAAAAAGGACAACTGTTTTGCAATTACTTCTTTGTGATTACTATCAGAGATTCGAACCGGCTGCAAAAGACGCAAGCGTGCTGTATAGATGAAAAAGTGTCTTATTTAAATCTGGGACCCCCCTGCTGTAACGCCTTTTTGGCAAAGCCGGGCACTCACTGAATAAAGAATAGATAAAGAATAAAGACCGCGATGCCGCACATCGTTAGATGTAGTCAGACGCTCCACCACATAGTTTACAGCAGATGTACAGGCGATGATACGATAAGGCTCGTAGTATTGAGCCAGCAGATTGGATGAAAGACCGGGGACATGAGGCGGAATCCATAACCGAAGGAGGGAGCCGACACGGTAAGTGGTAGTGCTAATGGCGTTGTCATGCCGATTCCGCTGGTGAGCTCGACCCTCCGTCGTTAAAGTGCGGGCAAGTTGGCGGCATTCTTCAGCGTACTTGGCTACCCATGATATGGGCCTCAATTCGGAGGCGTCGGGTTGGTATGGCAATACTGTACCGAGCGTGTACAAGGGTTCTCGTCCATAGAACAAAAAGAACGGCGAATAACCTGCGGTCGCTTGAGTCGCGGTATTATAAGCGTAAGTTACAAAGTGGAGAACCATGTCCGACTTGGAGTGGTCCGACGCAACGTATATAGTGAACATGTCGCCAAGAGTGCGATTGAAGCGCTCAGTGAATCCATTGGTCTGAGGATGATAAGCAGCAGATGTGCGGTGGATGACGTGCACTCGACAAACAGAGCTTCAACCACTTGGGAAAGAAAGACATGCCCTCTGTCACTGAGGAGTTCACGAGGAGCGCCATGTCGAAGCGCGAAATTGCGCAAGATGAAGAAAGCAACCTCGCGTGCTGTAGCGGCAGAAATGGCGGCTGCCTCTGCATATCGGGTGACATGGTCAACACCGTCGATTATCCATAGGTTTCCAGACGGAGCGCTCGGGAATGAGCACTAAAGTTCGATGCCGATGCAATCGAAAAGCTGAGCAGGGCAAGGCAGGCACTAAAGAGCGCCCGTCGAGCGTTGCGGAGCAACCTTGCGTTATTGGCAGGCTTCGCAAGCACGGATATACTTCAGGACAAAGCTGTACATACCGCGCCAGTAGAAGCGTTGGTGCAACCTTGCGTAAGTTTTCAGCACGCCTGCGTGAGCACTCTGTGTGTCGCCATGAAAAGCAGTGCAGATGTAGGAGCGCATGTTACGTGGTATTACGAGAAGCCACTTGCAACCATCCGCTGTATAGTTGTGGCAATAGAGCAGGTTGTCTCGCACGGTAAAATAAGAGACTCGATGGCCGAGCGCTCGAGAGGGCGTGACGGCGGCAGAATACGACAAAAGGTCGATCAGGGTAACAATCCACGGATCCTTTTGTTGCTCCGAATGGGTGGACTCGACTTTGAGCGCTGAGAGAGCGGCGTGCTGTGCTGAGAGAGACGCTGTATCTAGGGGTAGAGGAGAGCAAGGGCTCCCGCGTCGGAGTGCTTGTGGCCAGACCTGTACACCACTTGGACATCATACTCTTGTAGACGCAAGGCCCAGCGACCAAGGCGGCCCGTAAGATCTTTCAATGTCCACAACCAGCAAAGAGCGTGACGGTCCGTGACGACGTAAGAGGAGGGTCGTCCGTAAAGGTAGGGTCGGAACTTTTCAAGAGCGCAGGCACTCTCTCAGTGATTAAATAGCTGGTCTCGGCCTTTGTGAGGGTTCGGCTTGTGTAGGTGACAACATTCTCGTTATAGCTGCAGGCTTGCGTTGCTCAAGCGCCGCACCAAGGCCCACGCCGCTAGCATCTGTATGTACCTCCGTAGGCGGTCGTGGATCCAAGTGCCGGAATATTGGAGCAGATTTAAGCATCTGGCATAGTGTCTAGAAGGCGTTATCACATTGAGGATACCAGTTAGACAGGTCGGTGCCATTGGTGAGAAGGCGCGTCAAAGGAGCGATAATAATCGCGAAATTGCGCACAAATCGATGAAAATCTGAACAAAGGCCAATCAAGCTCCGGAAGTTCTGCAGTGACGTCGGTTTAGGGAATTCGGTGACAGCTTGAAGTTTCGGAGGATCGGGGAGGACGCCGTCTTCGGAAACAACGTTGTCCAAGATTGCCGAGTTGCGAGCTGCAAAGCGGCACTTTTTGATATTCAACTGAAGACCAGCGTTCTCAAGACATGTCAAAACCTGGTGGAGACGAAAGAGATGCGTCGTAACATCTGAAGAAAACAGGACGATATAATCAAGGTAGCAGAGATAGATGTTCGATTTGCGACCGCGAAGTACGTTATCCATCATGCGCTCGAAAGTTGCGGGCGAATTTTAGAGTCCGAATGGCATGAGGTTAAATTCATATAGCCCATCAGGGTTGACAAACGTTGTCTTAGGTTGATCGCATGCGGCCTTCGGAACTTGCCAGTAACCAGATCACAGGTCCAATGACAAGAGGTACTCGGCGCCTTGTAAAGAATCACGGGTATCGTCAATTCAGGGTAAGGTGTAGACGTCCTTCCGTGTTACTTTGTTGAGACAGCGGTAATCGACACAGAATCGAATAGAACCATCTTTTTTAGGCACTAGTGCAACTGGAGAAGATCACAGACTCTTCTATGGTTGAATGATGCCATGCTCGAGCATATCATTCACTTGGTCGTTGATTACACGACGCTCCGCCGCTGATAGGCGATAAGGGCGTTGTCTGAGGGGAGGATGGTACCCGGTGTCGATGCGTTGGGAAACACTGTCCGTACGACCGAAGGCTTGTTTCGTAAAGTCGAAGGAAAAGCGGAAATTATCCAGGAGAGACATAAGTTACTCGCGGTTTACAAGCGAAAGGTTGCCGTCAACGCACGAATCAAAGACCTCGGTAGCCTATTGGAAGCTTTTCAGAAATTGTCATGGCATCGAGCGAAAGTCCAGAAGAGGAGCCCGGCCCGTTCAAACACTCAGATATATGTCAATGGGCTCGACAGAGCCGAGGGCGTCGTCGCGAAGGAGAATGAGTGGGTATGCGAACGGGTTGTGTACTAGCATAATTGTTGTGCCAGCGGCTACGTCAAGAACGGCGAATGGAAGTGGTAGAGGTCTGCGGTGAAGAAAAGTAGATAAGGGCTTCGGGCGCGGATGGCCAAAACAAAGGAACTGGTGTTGAGGTGCTTGGCTGCAGATCAGCATCGGCAACGTTAGTAACCTTTAAGGACAGACAAAGCAATTTCGGCGCGGGCGCAGTCAGTGACGGCTCTGTGGCGCGAGAGAAAGTCCCATCGCAATATGACATCATGAGAGCAGAAAGGCAGCACAAGGAACTAAATCGTGTAAAGTACGTCCTGAATAACAATCCTAGCGGTGCATTCGGCTGAAGGTGCGACGGGTACGTGGGGGCAGTCCGAAGTACAAGGCCAGAAGGTGATGTGGTGACCTCCCTGATCTCACGGCAAAGAGCCTCACGTATGACGGAAGTGGCACCGTCCGTGTCGACAAGTGCGAATGAGGCGACTCCTTGAACGTGTATTTCTATAATATTTTGCGGCGATCGGAGGTCTTGGGCATTTCGAAAATCGTGCAGCCCTTGTCTCCGAAACTACAGCACTTAGTTTCCCTGCTTGGAAGGCGGGAGACGACGCATCGGCGATATCGAACAGCGACGCAGTGTTGCTCAACGACGTCTGATAAAGTTCTGGCGACTGGTCCAAAAGTTTGGTGACGAGTTCGAATCAGCATCCTGGTGGGCTCCAGGTATCTTCCGATTAACGACAACGTCCGGGTGCGGCAGGCGGCGGCGACAAAAGCGCGCCACATGTCCCGCGAGACCGAAGGAGAAGCAGATCGGCCGATGGTCCCGCGTGCGCCAAGGATGTTGCGGCCGCAAGTACTGAGGGGACATTCCAGACACAGCGAGAAGTGCTGGGCACGGTGGCGGCGTCGGGTAGGGAAGGGTCATTGGTCTAGGACGCGACACGGCTTCAGTGTACGTCAGCAACCGGAGCGTGCTGGTAGGCTGGCGGAAAAGCCTCTGGAACCTGCTCGCGGATGGCCTGTTGCACGGCCGACGACAAAGGCTGGACGGCTCCTGGGTGAGAGGGAGCAGCGAGGGCTGACGCGCCACCTCTTCACGAATGAAGGCTTTGATTTGAGGTAGCAGAGACCCGTCATCAGTCTGTCATGGAGCAGTCACCAAATAGGAAAGGGAGGCTAAGTGAGAAACAGTTTGGCGGGCGAGCGCTCGTTGCGGCGTAGTTCGTCGAAGCTTTGGCAGTAGGTGACTACGGCTGCAACGGTAGTAGGATTCTTAGCCAGGAGCACTTGAAAAGTGTCGTCTTCAATACCCTTGAATATTTGTTTAATCTTTTGCTCAGTCATCGTGCAGCTTACTCGGTTGCCGAGATTGATGGCGTCCTCGATATCACTAGTGAAATCTTACCCCGGCTGTTGCGCTCGTTGACGCAGGTGTTGTTCGGCACGCAGCTTTCGCACCGCCGCACGGCCAAATACTCCCCCGAAAGCAGTTTTAAAGTCATTCCATGTCGCAATAGTGGCCTCTTGGTTTCGGAACCAGATGTTCGCTACATCCACAAGATAAAAAGTAACGTTGGTGAGCTTTGTCGGATCGTCCCATTTGTTGTGGTTACCCACCCGTTCGTATGATGAAAGCCAGTCGTCGACGTCAGTATCAGCGGTGCCACTGAACACAGCTGGGTCTCGTTGACGAACGGAACCACATGTGACTTGCCCAGTTGTAGTGGGTTGCTCACCGGGGTCGTCTGGCATGGTCTTCGCGGTATTGGTGGGCAGAGTGCGGTTCCGGAGTTCCAGGGCGAGCCGTTAGGGTACCCAGCATCTCCACCAAATGCTGCAATGTTTATTGACGGTTAGGGGGCTAGCGGGTCCAGCGCAGAGAGCAGCCGAGCAGTCCTAGCCAAACGACAGCGCGAGCCAAAGCTGCGACATCGACCCTTTGGTCTTTATCTTCCTCACTTCAGGATCCATTCGGCCGTAGTAGTGTTTGTGCGATCGCCGTCATTACAGTTCAATTAATAAAACAATCTGTCCATAGATAAATAATGAGGGCTTATTTCTAACTATTTTTTTTTGCCGTCACTCACGTGAAAAGCGGCTCAAGATGGCTTGAATGCACAGATTAGCGACACGTATATTTTGAAACGAGGAGCACGAACAGCACCAATCATAATAGGCGTTCTGTCGACAACCAAGAAGTGCGCAATATATACTAATGGACAAACGTACATTTTACCAAACTGCCTCACTCATGCTCCTTTCTTATCTGCTTAAGGCATTGAAAGCATTCACCCATTTTTTTAACTTGTTTTACGCTGCCAACGATTCATGTAGCATATTGCTTTTCCCAGCAAAATTATTTTGCTCATCATACGGCTTATTTAGATCACAGCATCTGCACAGCATATAAGTCAAACCTTGGCCGCGGGCTACTGCAAATCTGCTCGCAAGCCGCGCTTTGTGCAGTTGTGTTTTAGGTAGTTAAGAGTGGAAAAGAGGACAAGCTTTCATCTTCAAAGCAAAGCTAATCGCACAGTAGGTGTTCTACAGTTTCTCCGAACCATAAAAATTGAAATAAGCGCTAGGAGTCACTGTTTACTGATGAGTTCGCGTTGGTGAATGCACATAGTGGGTCGGAGATGCAAGGCACGAAAATGGTTAATCAACCACCATTCATTAGAAAATGAACGCGCCTACTAAAAGGCGCGCGGATAAGCAATAATGTAGCAGGAATTACAAGAGCTACGTTTTCTTTTATTGCGATGGCAGTTATATGTCCACTCCAGGCGCATTTCTTCCTTCGGCGTCGCCGCCGCTTTGAGGTTCCGTACAAAGTCCAAGGGCGATCAAATCATCGCCGCGAGCCGTATGCTCTATGTGCGAGTGAAAGTGTGCGAGGGTGAGTCGGTGATCGCGGCTCAGTCTCCCGCACCCAACGGACAGACCAATGGACGGAAACGGTAAAACCACGAAATGATCTAAAAGTAGCGGCACCTCCTCTCTGCTCCTCCTATGCCGGCGCTGCTTCACCCGGCTCGTCTCCGACGCCAACAGTGGCGGCACCTAGGCCAGATACAGCTAGCAGACGCTCCCAACGTTCGCCCCTTTGGCCAATGTTGGTCGGATTTGGTCGTTGCGTTTACGACAAGAGAGGATTATAAATGCGTTACTAATAACTGCCTGTATCCACGTTGCACTGCTTTATCGAAGCTCCTTCCACTGCGATCACTTCGATTGCGGTGTCAACGATGGAGGTGTTGTGCAAGCTAAGGGAGTGTTTTTTTTTTTCTCGAATGGCGCCTTTTGATCAACATCATTTGAACTTCAACGCCGCCAAGAGAAATTGGAGCAACTCACGCTTTGTATGTGGATATTTACCTTTTACTTTGTTTAAGACACAGATGTGGGGTCTAGGCTTTATATGAACCAATGGTGGTGTACTACTTACATATTATGTTCTGTCAAAGGCGCGTTTGGTCGTACTACAGAAAGTCTTGGTGATGTCTCAGCCCTTAATTGCTTGATGCCGTAATACCGAGGGATTTGACTTTCAAATTCAACTTCCGTGAAATAATCCTAAAATGAATAAACTAAGGTTTCATGTGGCACAACTTTTTGAGAAATGATACAAGGCACAGAAGAAAATATAAACCGTGACATTTCACAAGTAACTTCGAAAATAAGAATTGTTGATATGTCAGGCCGCCGTGTACGTGGCCATAACAAATTTTTCAACGTCGAACGTTGAAAATGGTCTCGGTCAAAGCGCGCTCCTTCGTTAGAAGTTTCTTTTACCCAAACTATCCGCGTTAAAAATGTTTCAATCAGCTTAGATTTGCACGACACCTTTGAACCCAATATAACTTCAGCTGTGTTTAGTGGATGTCGGCATTCTGATTTATTATGCGCGCGGATATGCGGTACTCAAGATATAGCTGCCGTTACTGTGCCTAGGGACAGTAACTGCCGACTTCGGTAACAACCTGGCAAATACAAATACGTGCACCAACGCGCGCTACGTAAAAGCTAGACCTGCACCGCAAGTAGCATGAACAGCGGAGGCTCAAACGATGATAACCGCCGTTTTAGTGTCGAATTCGTCAGCGGTGTCCAACTCAGAGAAAGAAATACGTCTAGCAATGCGCGTCACTTCAGTGTGAAATACGCGTCTCTGAGCGGCGGGTCGAACTAACATATGAAGTGCAACTTTCGTGTCTGAGCCCAGCAATGGTTTCAACTATAACGAAACGAGTGCGCCAAGCAATGTGCGCAACATCACAATGACGCCTCCTGAACCAGAAGCGTGAACGGCGAGGCTCAGCCAAGATGAAGCACCTCTAGCTTTCGTAGCAGCGAGTGAACGCTTCCAAGTACAACCATGCCGAACGTTATTTAGTGCGAAGAAAGGCTGCAGACGCTCGCATTTCTCACCAAATCGTCCAAAAAAATACGAGTGACTTCTGATGAACTTTCTTCATAAAGGCGCGGGTCCCGCGCATTTTTAAAGTTTGCCCGGCTGATCCTGTGCAGCCAAATCGTTCGGTGAGCCGTGTTGCTTCTTGCGGATGGAATAAGGAAAAAAGTATTTTCCCCAAGCCTCCTTGGTTGTTGCAACCATACGCACAACATAGGCAAGACAAAGCCGCAATACGTAAACGGTGCCAGCGCTAACGCAACGTGTTCCGCCGAAACTCCGCCGCCAGAAACCAACCGTAGCGCGATTTCGATACCCGGGCATGGCACCGGCGTCTGCTACGCACGAAAGAAGGCGCGCAAGCACGTGACCACGGCGTTTCGCCCAATAGGAGGGTCGACTTTCCGGAGGAGTGGTAGGCGAGAGGATAGGCGGCAAAGTTCAGAGGAAGTCGTCACATTTTACGTAGGGGTTTTAGGAAACGGGGACGAAGCGCGCCGCCTTCCATCGCGCGCAAGGCTTCGGGGGAAAGGTAAGGAAGGGGCGGGGGGTGTTTTTTAACTGCAACGTTTTGACAGCGAGTTTCCGCGCTCATCGTGTGAAATATGTTCATTTCTGTTTGTGCGTGCGTGACGCCAGGCTTGTTAATTTAGTTAGCATGTCTATGTTTACAAGGTCAAACGGCCGATAAAAGTTATTTCCTTACTTTGTATAGCTAGATGGATGGATGGATGAAAAACTTTATTAGGGTCCTTTAGGGCGCGCACTAGCGCGCACCGGGCCGCTCCCACGTCCGGACAGAGAGGCCTGGCCTCTCCGCCGCATCGCGAGCCCGTTGGACAGCCCATAGCTGTTCTTCGAGGTTGGGGCTGCGCAGCACCGCATCCCAGCGTGAAGGAGTGTTGTTTTCATCGCCGCGTAACGCTGGACATCGCCAGAGCATGTTAGGTAAGTTCGCTAAGTCATTGCATAGTGCACATGCATTTGTGGTCTGAATTTCGGGGCACATCTTGTGAAAAGTAGGGGGTTTGAGTATGCCCCCGTCTGTAGAATTCAGCCTTAGTGTCAAAGCCTGAGGTCTATTGAGTTTGCAATGTGGAGGGGGGTAGATCCTCCGAGCCAAGTAAAAAGTGCTTAGTAATTTCGGTATACGAGGAAGCAGAGTCCCGATTGTCAGTACCCCCAGCGTCACGCTGCCCGGTAGCTACGCCGTTGATGATCCCTCGCTCAGCTTCGTGTGCCGACTCATTGAGGTTGGGCGGAGCACCCTCGATCTGTCCCATGTGAGCTGGAAACCAGACCAATGTGTGTGGCTTGATCTCCTTGCTTCCTAGTATCCCTAGGGCCAGCTCGGATATGGTTCTTTTGGCAAACTCCCTAACAGCTGATATCTAGTCACTGTAGATTGGTGTCCTCTTGTCGTCCAATAAGGCCATCGCTATTGCAGCCTGCTCTGCGATCTCAGAGCACGTCGTCCGAATCGAGATTGCGTTCGTTATTTGCCTTTCATGATCTATGCTACCCAGAGCTAAGGCCTGTCCGTCGGCGTAGCGCGCTGCGTCTACGAAACTGTTCTTCGAAGCCCGTTCACGAGCCTTTTCCAGGAGAGCCTTCGCGCGCGCCCGACGTTTTCCCACGTTGTATTCAGGATGGACGTTTCGTGGGATCGGGGCTACAGTGATGAGGTCTCGCTGCTCTCGAGGGATGCTGCAGAACTTTGTTTTGATTACTGTGGGGGGAACGCCCAGCTCTTGTAAGATGTGTCTTCCAGCTTGTGTGGTAGATAGCCTGACGAACTGGGCCCTCTCCTGTGCTTCCGCTATTTCCTTTAGCGTGTTATGCATGCCAAGTTGAAGTAAGCGTTCCGTGTGAGTGTATATGGGGAGGCCGAGAGCTCTCTTGATTGCCTTCCTGATTAATGCGTTGAGCTTATCCCGCTCCGATCTTTGCCAGTTGTGCATGGCCGTGACATAAGTGAAATGACACATTACGAACGCATGTACCAAACTCACGAGGTTATCTTCTTCAAGGCCTTGCTGCCGGTTGGCCACTATTCTGATTAGTCTGATGGCATTGTCCGTCTTCTTAGTGAGTCGCAGCACTGTCTGGTTGTTTGAACCAGTCGTCTCTACCATCATGCCGAGAATCTGGATAGCATCCACCCTCGGAATATATCCTCCGTCGTTTGTGCGCAGTTTTTTGTCGCATTCGGATAGTGGCTTCCATCCCTTTGGTTTCGGGCCTCTGCGCTTGGGTAGATAAAGTAGTAGTTCCGACTTGTGCGGTGAGCACAGAAGGCCGGTGGACTCAAGGTATCTCTCGGTAGCATCAAGCGCCTCTTGCAGGGCCGTCTCTACCTGTCCGTCACTACCTCCCGTACGCCAGATGGTAACTTCGTCTGCGTATATGGTATGACTGATACCGTCGATAGCAGAGACTGTCCTGGATAGACCAATCATGACGAGGTTAAAGAGGGTTGGGGATATGACTGCCCCTTGTGGCGTCCCCTTAGACCCCAGCTTGATCATGTCTGAAGTCAGGTCCCCGATCTTAAAGGGAAGCTGAAACGGTTTTCAATTTCCATGAATTGCTGGGATTGGGAAGAACAGACCTAATAATTTACGGTCCCGAAATTTTTTTTTTCGTTTTGTTAATATAAGGGGCGGAAATCGCTTTCTAAATCACCCGCGCGGACACGCCCCCATCGCTTCCCGGAACGCCGGGTGAGGTTGTTGCCAGAGGAGAGAACCGGCGAGAGCGACGTCATGGGCGGAGACCGAGCCAACCGAGCTGCGGACCGGCGTGCTGACATGTTCTTGCGTGCCTCTTTCCGTCCTGCGCTTTACTGAACGACGCTACGAGAGATCTGCCGCCGCCGCCGCCGCCGCTCACGTTTGTTTTGCGATTTTCGTAAACTGTTCTTTCCTTCTGTGCTGTGTGAGTGCCTACAGCCAAGGGCGCCCAACATGCCCTCGTTCTGTGCAGCATTCGGCTGCGCGAACACAGGCGGGCGAGACGATGTGGTGTTTCACAAATTCCCGAAGGAAAAGAAGCTTGCAGCGCAGTGGGTACGTGCGGTGAGGAGAGATAAGTTCGTGCCGACGAAATCAACTGTGCTGTGCTCGGACCATTTCCGCGACAGTTACTATCATCGGAGCTTGACAACGATGCGGGCAATCGGTATTCCAGTTAAATCGGCGTGACTGAAGCCCGGCGTTGTTCCGTCTATATTCTCCTACACGAGAAACACCTCGCCACCTCCAAAAGCGGCCTTCGCCAAGAGGAGAAAGCGTGAGGTAAGGGTTTTAATGTGCACACGGGCAATTTTTTACCAGATGATCACCTTAGTGTCGAACAAACGGTCTACGACGAAGCGAGGTGGAGGCAGAGCCGGGAATATGCACCTACGTGCAAAGTGCTTGCCGTTTTCATCCTGTTTTGCCTCTCCGCTTTGTCACGGAACACTGTACTACAGCTGTTTGTTCGGCGCTGTTCTGATACGGTGAAATAACTGGCCGGGGGTACGCTTGCGCATTCAGTGATATTTGTTATTCGTCCTACCTCGCGGTGCCCGCAGATTTAGCTGTTCAGCATTCGTGTTCAAATCGCACGACATGAGGCGTTACGGTAATATTTTCATGCTCGCGTTAGAGTAGTTGAACTCGGCGTGTAAAAACTTCGTTCCGTAGATTTATACTTATACGGCTGCTAACACGTTCTTTTAAGAAAAATTTCCTTTTCGGTATTTTTTAATTGCAGCCCGTCGCGGCAGCTTCACGTGCATGCTAGCGCGAGCAAACGCCGCTGGCACGCTGCGAAGCAGAGACGGAAACGCGCGCCGTAATAAATTTTGGTGACCGGACTTCGAGCGTAGCTTCCACAGCGTTGCACCTGAGGTATCAAATGGAGTGTAGGCTTGCCTAGCGACATTCGACGTACGGTTCAGTTATCGTGTTTACCACACGGTGGTGCTAAAACTACCTAATATCTTTATGTCAACACTAGCATGGAGCACGCATACCGATTCTTGATCGAGCCACACTCGCAAAGTCGTCGAACCATAGTATGAATATTGCACATATAATACCTCTGGTCATCTCTGGATGTGTGTGATAAGCAACTTCCATGACTGTACCTCACAGAACTGCATGTGCGCGCTTTGAAACGCGGCACTTATGTTCGCGATCGTGTATCAACGCTGAAAAAACCACGGGACTTTAGACAAGCAGCGGCAAGGTGCTTGACATCGCGGAATTGCACTCGTGTTTAGAATCTAATGAAAAGTTAGTGCTTCGGCATTCTTCCAGCAGCATGTTCCCAGTGACACTTTAGCGCATTTTTTCTCCCGTCATTGCAATGTGCAGCTACATGAAAAAAAAAGAAACATACGTACCAGCTAAGATTTCCAGCGCGCGAGAAGGTGCACACATCGCTGTCGCTGTTGGCACACTCAACATCGTCGTTGCCGCCGTTGCCGCCATCGTTTTCCGTATCGGCTGTGGGTTAAAACATGTACGGGGAAAATACAAGCTGTCGGAGACAGCGAGAACGTTCCATCTTACAACTCAGCTATGAAGCCAGAACAGCAGAACCGCGTGCTACCAGAGAGAAAGGAATGGTGCTACGCTCTGAAACGGAGACATGCGGCGGCGCCGACCGGCGACTACCGCCAACGACGTCACAGCGGCCCCGACCAATCACGGGCAACAGCGGCTTTTGCGCGATGCCCTGAGGCGCTGGTGCGCGTTTTCTTGAAAAAACAGCCGCTTGCGTTTGTTTCCACCCTTTTTGAACCAGATATTCGTGTTCAGGGGACTCAAAACTGTAGAATGCCGCAGAGAACTCATTTTTTTCGAAAAGTGTTTCAGCTTCCCTTTAAGGGTGGCTTCTCTGTCTGACAGGAAAGATCTCGTGTAGGAATATAAGTGCTTCCCCATGTTAAGGCTCGAGATTGTGTTTAAAACGCACAAGTGAAGAATGTTATCCAATGCCTTTTCCAGATCTAGACCTAGTATGGCTCTCGTGTCCCGCGTATTACAGTCAATAATGTGATGCATGATGAGCTTCATCGCGTCCTGCGTCGAGAGTCCGACCCCGAAGCCGATCATGTGTGGGTAAATGTCGTGGTCCTCCAAGTAGCGTGAAAGCCTGTTTAGGATTCCGTGCTCAGGAACCTTCCCCACGCATGATGTGAGCGAAATTGGGCGGAGGTTATCGAGGCTGGGCGGCTTGCCTGGCTTGGGGATGAGAATGGTGTTGGCCGATTTCCAGATTTCCGGGATTTACCACTGCTCCATGCTTGGTTAATGATGTCCGTTAGGTACTCGATGGACTTCTCGTCCAGGTTCCGTAGAGCTTTGTTTGTGATCTTGTCCGGACCCGGAGCCGATCTGCCGTTGAGGGCGTGGAGCGCCTGCCTGATCCCCTCAATCCCGAATTCTGCGTCGAGCTCAGGGTTCTCGGAGCCTTCGTAGTCAGGGGAAGGTGGTGTAGGGCCCGACGCTACTGATAGATACTTCTTCACGAGTTTGGATAAAATTTCCTTGCTCGAATATTCTCGCTTGGCTGTGTGTAGAGTGCGCGCCAGTGTGTTGCGTTGGTTCGTTTTAGTGTTGCTCTCGTCGAGGAGATGCTTTAGGAGGTTCCAGGTGCCCCCGTTATGCATCTGCCCGTCGATCGAGTTACGCACTTCCTCCCAGTGCTGTTTAGAGAAGGCTCTGCAGTGTTCCTCTATAGTTCTGTTGATTTCCGATATCTTCTTTCTGAGCCTGCAGTTAAGCCGTTGTCCTTTCGACCTGGCGAGGAGGGACTGCTTGGCCTCCAACAGGTGAGCCAGACGGCTGTCCATTTTATCCACTGGGAGGTTGGTACAAGCCTCTTTAGTGGTAGCTTTGATGTCGTTTCTAACCTGTACAACCCATTGTTCGAGGCTAGGCTTGTCCTCACTCTCCGTTCGCTCTTCCCTAATTTTGCGAAATTTGTCCCAGTCTGTGTACTGGAACATGCGCTGTCTCTTCTGCTCGACTTGGAGGTGCGTGGCCAAGATATAATGGTCGCTACCAAAGTCTACCCCGAGGTTCGTCCGCTTCACCGCTGCAATGCTCCTGACAAAGGTGAGATCCGGTGTCGTGTCACGGCTCGACGATGTTCCGCATCTGGTGGGGAACGCTGGGTCTATGACTAGCATTAAATTTAGGTTTATAGCCGCACGCCAGAGCTCCTCCCCCTTGTTAGTGTTATATGGCCATCCCCAGGTGTGGTACGGCGCGTTGAAGTCACCAGCTGTGATCAAAGGGGAGTCGCGCGCTAGTTGCGTGGCCTTGGTGAGTAGGGCTTTGAAGCGTTGTCTTGGAGCTTTGGGACTACTGTAGACATTCAGGATGAATATACTTTCGTGGTTCGTTGGGCTAGGGATCATGTATTCGACTTTACTTGCGGCCATCTTAAGGTCATGAGTGATGTGGGTCAGCTTGTTGCTAACCAGTGCGGCGATCCCTCGTCCTTCTTCATGCTTTGCTACGGGCCTGTAGCCAGACAGCGGGACGCTAGATGTTAATGTTTCTTCTAAAATTATAACAATTGGCTTCTCTGCGTGTGAGCGAATATATTGTTGCAGGTGAGCCCTCTTGGGAAGGAAACCCCTGCAATTCCATTGCCACATCTTGAATGAGCTAGTTTGAGTGGCCATCGCATTGCTCTTGAGTTGCTGTGCTAACCTTCGGAGGGCTGATCGCCCCCGAGCTGTTACTAGTCGATGCTGTTGCTGGGGGTGTAGGAGCTTTAAGTACCAGCACAGGTGCTGCAACGTTTTCTAAGAAGGATTCAATTTTGCTGATCCGCTGATCAGTGCGCTCCTCCAAGGAAGCCATGTTGCTTTGGAAGAGCTAGAACTTTTCATTTATCTGCTTAATGCTGTCACTGAGAGCGGAGAGCAACTCGCGAATCTCCGATTTTGCCCTGCCTGGTGCTCTTTTTTGCTCGTTAGCGATTGCCCTCTTTTTAGCGGGCCTCTCTGTATCGATTTTCTCAACCATGGCTGGGGAGCGGCCGGTTGCTTATCCGTATCGTTCTTCTCAACCATGGGGATTTCCAGTGGCTGGGGAGTGGCTGGCTGCTTGTCAGCCATGACGGGTTGACTGCCCTTCTTAATCTCCGCAATTTTTGTCATCAGTCGACCTATTGTGTTCTCCATCATCTCGTTTTCGCGCTCAAGTTGTGCTAGTCTGTTGTTACCTCTATCATGCTCTGGCGGTGACCCCCACGTTACCTTTCCCGGCGTTCCTCGAACTCGGTCGGCCCAGGTCGGGTAGCACTCGGGTCGGCGATCCCTGGAGCACTACCTCGAGCAGGACTTGAACCGGACTTGACTCCCTCGGCGCCGGGATCCGCAGCGACCCCTGGAGCGTGATCTGGTCCTGGTTCTGGAACAAGAGCGCCCTCTGGATCGGGAGCGACTCCGGGGGCTCCCTTTGGAGCGAGAGCGTCCCCAGGATCGGGAGCGCCCCCTAGGCTCTTGAGGTGGAGGTTGCTCGAAGTTATTCTTGCTGTCGCTGCTATGTGGTGTTGACGAAGCCCCATTTGTCGAAGTTTCCACCGCCGCACTCTTCCATCGTCTCCTTCTGACGACGTACGGGATCTGGAATCTCTCCTTGCACGTTTCGTCCGCCGTAGATGTCCACTGATTTTCTACCCCAATCGACGTTTCGGCTTTTGTGCGAAACTGCGACTTTTTCTCTTTCGTTTTCTTTTTTGACGTTTGGGAAACCAGTAATTCAATACCACTCTTATCATACATCGTCCACGGCCTCGTGATCCCGTTGATCATGCAGGTGAAGTGTCGCTCTGACGAAGGGCGAAAAGACTGAAAAAGAAAGAAAAATATCACGAGAAACAATGTCATCACTACAACATCACGACCCAGACTGCTGGTATACCGGAGATTAAGAGCAAAATTTCTAGTTAAGGGGTATCTTTTGAGCAGTTGTATTAAAGAATTCAGCTGGCTGCAATAAAACGACAGAATTTAAATCATTTCCCGCGTAATTCTCGCAAGTTTAGAGCGGTAATTGTGCGCTTGTAACGATTTCCTGTACTTGTGGGAGCCCGCTAATCCCAGCGTATCATTTAGAAAATATTATATTTATGGAATTTGCAGGGCACAACTACAACCTGATTATGATGCATCCCAGTAGTGGAGTAAATCCATGTTAAATTCAAGCGCCTCTGCTCCTTTGCGACGTCTCAAGGCGCGGCACACGACATGTCTTGCGTTCCGCCTATAACGAAATGTGGTGGCCGCCGCATGGGTCGAACTCGCGACCTCGTGCTCAGCAGCCCAATGTCGTAGCCACTCAGCTAATTTTTATTCTACAATGTGGCGTAGGGAACACAGCGCAGTGCATAGTTATGTTTGGGACGATGTTTCAACTGTGGAGGGTTAAGAAAATGGATTACTAAATAATTATCTATTACCATAACTTTTAAGTGATATATATTTTTAGTGTTTTATATCAATAGACTATTTGTGGCTAAATATAAAGGCGAACAAGTTATTTTAGTTTTTCTTGATTCGCAATGGTGCTTTGGCTGTGGGGTTCTGGACGCTACAGCAAAGCTCATACTTCACCCAGTCACTTTTACTTTCGAGCGCACATCAGCCTTAATATTTCCAACATGTTCGCTAAACTTAACTGCGGTGGGTAATATAATTTACGGAAAAGAAACCGGTTAAATAATGAGTCGTTCAGAAAACAGTTACAACGCTCCGTAGAGGTTACATACCCTTGCAGACAAATGACCTACTTCACTCACAACGACCATCCGCCCCCTACATTTTCACGAAGTTGAACTTGGTGGCTATTATAGGTCTCCCTGGAGAGTGACCTCATCACAGTGGCGTTTATAAAACACACTTACAGTGCTCTTAAGCTGGTGAGTACGTATTTTGTTGCAAAAGCGTAATTGCGCCGCACACATTAATCTATACTAACACATCACCGATTTCGCTCATTTGCGTAGTGTAACCGAGCACATGGAGATAACATACGACCTCCTCCGCGCAACGTAAGATAATAGGCATGTTACGAGTATTCAGCAAATAATTGCAATTTTATTCACCATCAAGATTATCCTAATATTATGTCTACTGCCGGAATAATGGTTCTCTCAGCGATCTCCAATTACTCCTGTCTTGCGCTAGGTATTTCTAAGTTGTACCTGCATATTTTTTTTTTATTTCCGTCACATCACCTAATACTTCGCCGTCCTTGACGGCGCTTCCCGTTCCTGGGCACCTATTCTCTAACACTAATAAACCCCGGTTATCTGCCCCGCGCATTACTTCACTTGTCAAACGTAATTTCTTCAGCTTAATATATAAGCAATGATCATATATAGTCAGGAAACATTAAAGTTTCGCCCCACATCACCACTAACATGGCCGCCATTTACACCGAATATAACCAAAAGGTCACGTACAACTCCCCCAGGAAACTGGTGAAGAGAGCAGAGAACGGTCGTGCAACGTGTTCGAGCACTTTCTGAAGGAATGCTATACAAACTGTAATCTACATAGAGCCACACACTTAACTTCGCATGCTCATTGGCCACAAAGTTCTCGCATTATGACTGCATTTGGTCTTCATGGTTGCGTACTGTAATTCTCTCAGGACATTGGGACAAATTGTGCGCCGTTTGCAAAACGCAGGTCGCAGTGGCTCTCTCTGAGGATTTTGCAGAGGTAATTGGTTCCAAAAGCTGTAATGAGGCCGCACACTTCGATCTTTGTCATATGCCCCATACCCTTCCCCTTACTGTCACCAATATAAACGAAGTGTCTTGTTTAGTTCCCCGAGAACACGGCGAAAAGTCTTATTTTCTTCCTCTAACGTATGAAAATGGGGAGCACACCAGTACTCTAATACCACAATAATTTCGCGGGCCCAAGTATCCTCGAATTGAACGCTAATTGTCTAAGGCATATTGGAATCTACTAAAATTCGGTATTTCATGCTCTAGCCGGACGGCTAACTTGGGTGGCAAAAGCTCCTTTGGATTTTTCTGCCATGTTTCTTTTCCGAAACAGTGCAGTCTGTTTAGCACTCTACGTGACGCTTTGCTAAGACGAAGTGCTTCGTTGGATGCAAAATAACGTACTCTCAATGCAAGAAGCGCCCGTGTATGCTGCATTGGAGGCACGTTCAGATCCCCAAGCAATCAACATTACCCGGAGTTCCGCAATACGGCGTGTCTCATAATCATATCGCGGTGTCCACACGTAAAACCCTAGTTCGGCTCGTAAAACCCCACACACTTCAAAATTCGCCTGAACGTCAACCTCTAACATGACTGCTACTTCTTTTAAATATCTATTCCGTTAATTATGCATTTGTTTAGGATATCGGAAGAACGCTTGCTAATGTCTTCTAACGGTTCGAGCCGCTCTAACAGCTTCGCTGCAAAAAAAATCAGGAATCACCAGACATCAGCAGTTCCTTCTGCTATGACTTCGTTTTCTGCGACAGCAGCGTGGTTTAACGCAGGATACACCCATCTTCTCAAGAACATCTTTGTGAGGCGTCGTCTTCGTCAGCGACAGTATTGGCTAGTTTGGTCTCCGAAGTACATGCACAGACGCCAAGATGTTAAGCGACGCCAACTGTCAAGCGCCGTAGTTGAAGGTGTTGCAGTGCTTAACGAGCCATCCTGCTATTTGCCGCAAGTAAAGGCTTCGATCCGCAGTGGAAGCGTTTGGCGAAGCTTTTTTCGGCCATGTAACGTGGGCCAAACTGAGGATAATAGTGTGAACTGACGGTGTTGCGTACTCCAGGGTAGCGTATCGTACTGCGGCCGAGTTGTAGCGACGCCTGCCTAATGGCGCTCGACCGACGTTACTAATGCGTAGCGTGGCGTTGTCGGCGGGCTGCAGGCATCCGGTAGACCATGGCGACCAAGCAAGGGTGAGACAATTTCTAGTGCGAAACTTGCACGGCTTATTGAAGAGTTGGTGAAAGAAAATGAGAAGAGCATGAAGGGATCAAAAGTACATTTCCGAGCCCCTTAAATAGGCTCTCTACAATCGTGGGAGGGATCTTGCTTCCGTCGACGTCACGTGACCAGCACAGAGTCTCATTGGCGGTAAGAGAGTCCCGCCTCCGGTTATACCACGCCTCTGGTGGTACCGAACCTCCTGTAATTGTAGACGCTTGTCCGTCTCTTTGGCGCGTTGCTGGTTTGTGGAAGTTCTCCTATAAAGTTTGACCGTTCGAGGAAAGGCTCCCTTTTCAGTCGCCCACACACACACAAAAGAGGCCTGTAAACACTGCGGGGCTTCCGCCCGACCGGCAGACACTCGATATGGTCATAGCGAATTAGGAAGTCACGCTTCATTTCGACGAGGCATGGTGAGAGAAGGTCGGATGAAATTCCTTTGTGCACGTAGTGTTGGATGCGAACCGTAGCAGGAGAAGTCACCGCCTCATTTCGACGAGGCATGGTGAGAGAAGGTCGAGTGAAATTCCATTCTGCACGTGGTGCCAGACGCCAACCGTAACAGTATCTCCGGCGGGGGAGGAAGATCCCGACGCGTAGGGGCGAGCGGCCGTTGTGAGAGGGATCGGCGTTTCAGTAGCAGAATTCCCCTTAGAGGTGACGAACCCTTAGTTCGTAGCTGGTAGATTCCTGGGAGTTGTCATCAGACCTCGTGGCGCTCTTGTGACTTTTCTCCCTGGTCCGGTCCGGTGAACTTGGTCTTGCAAGCAGGTCTCGCAACTTCTCGTCCCCTGCGTGGGCAAGCAATCAACCCAGAACAGTGCCGGACCCACAACCACAAAGCAGCGAGCACAAGGTCACCCTCCTGCAAGACACACCCGGCCTTTTCAATAAAAGAAAACCCGCTACACTTCTCCCATTCCTTACGCGCGTCCTCCGCCCCCCCCCCCCCCCCCTGAACACTAAAAACAGCCATTTCTTGAAAGCGTTAAGACGTGGTTATTAAAATCAGTTAACAATCGACTACACTTCAGAAAAGAACGTATGAACGAACGTAAAAATGCCACGGAAACCCGGGAGAGCATGAGGCTTTCGTTACTCTAGGAATAACGACTCAAACCGTCGACACTGCCCTTAAGCTCACCCTTCTTGTAGCGAATATCGAAGGTGTCTTGTTGAAGAGCCAAGCTCCAGTGCATAAGACGACCGCTTTTCGTCGACATGGACTGCAGCCATGTGAGGGGACAGTGGTCAGTCTCTATGATGAAGCTTGAACCAGCGATATAGCAAGCTAGCTTCTGCACCACCAATACTACGCAGACGCATTCCTTTTCTGATGCACTGTATGCTTCCTCACGAACTTAAAGCTTTCTACTGGCGTACAGTACAGGGTGTTCGTTCTCGTCATCTCTCCTTTGACAGAGCACCACCCCCATACCTCTGTCGCTGGCATCACACTGAAGAATGAATGGTTTAGAGTAGTCGGGTGCGTTCAACACTGGCTGACTCGTTAGTGTTTTCTTCAGCATACTAAAAGCCTGTTCTATTGCGTCGTCCCACTTTACCATTTGTGTTTCTGTTTTTCTGAGAGCATCCGTTAGAGAACTCGCAATCTCGGAATACTGCGGGATGTATATTTGGTAATAACCTGCCAAGCTAAGGAATGATCTGATGTCCCGCTTGGTGCGTGGTTGCGGGAAGCTGCCTATTGCGGTCAGTTTAACCTCGGAAGGCCGACGATGACTTCGCCCTATTACATGACCTAAATAAGATACCTCCGCCCGCCCCAACTGGCATTTCGGAGCCTTAACAGTTAAGTTGGCTTCTCGTAGACGACACAGCACGGTTCGCAGGTGTTGCATATGGTCCGCCCATGATGAAGAAAAGATTGCTATGTCATCGAGATACGGAAGTGCAAAGTCCTCCACTCCTCGTAGCACCTGGTCCATAAGGCTAGAGAAGCAATATGGCGCATTCTTTAATCCAAAGCTCAGGACTTTCGGACGAAAGGTTCCCAACGGGGAAATAAACGCTGCAAGCCTGCTTGCCCTCTCGGTTAATGGAACCTTCCAATACCCTCTGACTAAATCGAGCGTACAAATGAAATTAGCACTGCTCACTTTCTCAAGCCTTTCCTCGATGTGCGGTATTGGATAAGTCTGGTCCTCTGTGATTAAATTGAGCCTGCAGTGGTCGATACATGGTCGCGGCTTCTTTCCTAGGACCTCAACTAAGATAAGAGGCGAGGTATAATCACTCTCTCCTGGCTCGATTACACCTAGCTCTAACATCTTGTTTATTTCAGCGGCCATGACTTAACGCTGACAAGGTGAAACGCGATAAGCTTTCGAACGAACTGGGTCCGATGAGGTTAACTCGATGTCGTGAACGATCGCAGTGGTCCTGCCCGATGTGTCTGAAAATACGTCTTTAAATTCAAACACGAGTTCCCTCAGATCGGCCCTTTGATTGGGATTCAACTTCGCCTGTTCTACTAACTTGTCAATGGTCTCGTGAATGTCTTTTGCCTCCGTCACTGCTGTTAACTCTGGAAAGTCGACAGGCATCTCCTCAGGTTGGTTAAGGAACATGTTCACAATGGCTTCCATCTGCGCGTAGGGTTTAAGTGGATTTCTATGGTACACTTGTGATATCCTTCGTTCTCCCGGTACCGTGATTACGTGGTTTGTTTCAGATAATTTCTGAATTATGTCAACCGGTCCTTCCCATTGAACCTATAGCTTGTTTTTCAATGAGGGTTTCAGGATCATTACCTTTTCCCCAACTTGAAAGCGTCGCGTGCTAGCCGACCTGTCATAGTAATGCTCAGCATTGCTTTGTGCCTTACGCATTTCCTGCTCAGCAATCATTGTGGCAGGGCTTATGTTTAACAACTTTCTCCTGCATTCTGCCTCTCGAGACATTTCAGGCTCCGGCGCTTGCCTGACCTCTTCCTTAGCTGGTGCACTTTCCGCATTACCCCCTATAGGGCTGTCCTGTTCGGTACTGGTTGACGCATCCTCCGTCAAACCTATTTCCTCCACCAGTGGACACTTATACACTGCCTTGGCCGCGAGCTCCCTTGCCTTGGAACGATTTAGGGCTTGCACTGCTCCCTCACAAAGACCGATTCCCCTGCGTCGTAGCAAATCCTCTGAATTCCTAAAAAAACAAATACGGATATTGCGGCGGGAGATCTGCCGAAACGGCAGCTTCAGTGTCCAGTACTCCAAGAGGGCCTTCGATACGAATCTTGGCCACAGGGAGACAAACACTGGAGGTTTGCAGGGCTTGGCTCATCCAAGCACATTCTCCCGTGAATTGGCCTTCCTCTGCGTACGACGGATGCACTACGTCCACTGGCTGCCGAGTCGCGAAGCACTCTACACGGTTTGCCTTTTACCACGAGGTCTCGAATGTATGGTTCTAGCAAGTTCAAATTTTTTACGTTACTACTTAGTGACATCAATACTAGTTTGGGATTTCTGCACCCCACGGAGATATGCCCCGTTTGCTGGCAGTTGTAGCAAACAACTGGTTTCTTTGCCTCGAAAGTTTTTTCCTTCTGCCTTTCTGCACTCCGTTCGGGTGGTTCCTTTTCTCCCTCGCTGTCCTCGTCACTAGTTTTCACCGAATCTGACCTTTCCATTGTTTTATACCGACTCGACCTTGACCATTGATTTGGCTTGTCGGGTCTGTATTTATTCATCTCCTTCTTAGGAGCTTCGTTGCCTTCGTCCGCACGGCAAGTTACGTACTCCTCAGCGAGATCGGTCGTTCTCGTGATAGTGTCTACGCCTGGCCTATCCTGAACCCAATACTTGATGTTTACTGGCAGCCGGCGGCAGAACTGTTCTAAAGCAACGCACTGCACGGTCTTTTCGACGTCGCCGAGTGCACCCTCTTCTCTGAGCCATTCCTTCAGGTTTACGTATGCAAAATCTTAGTATGACTCGCTTTTGGTCTTCTCGGCTTCCCTGAATTTTCGCCTGAATGCTTATGGTGATAATCTATACTTTTTAAGCAGATTTGCTGTGACTTCATCGAAATCCTCTGCTTCTTCTTTCCCCATGCAGGCAATGATATCAGCTACCTCACGTGGCAGTACCGTAAGCAAGCGTAGCGGCCACGTGTTTCTCGCGAATTTTCCCTTCTCACTCGTGCGCTCAAACTGTACCAGAAAAAGACCTATGTCACCTCCTACTGCGTAGGCTGCCATCAAGTCTGTCATTGTGCGCTCGCTTTCACGTGCCTCTAGGCTAGGTCTTTCAGAATTTTGAGCTTTCAAGAGCTCAATCTCTAGGCGCTTCACTACGAGTGCGTCGCGTGCAACACGCTCTTCTTTTTCCTCTAGGCGCTTACGCTCTGCTTTTTCCTCTAGGCGATTAGGCTCTTCCTCTTTCTCTGCAATGTTCTCTAGGCATTCCTTCAGTTCATCGTCGTCGGCCCCGACCGCTTCGATCGCCTCAATGATCTCCGGCTTTCTCTTTGATTCGGTAATTTGGAGGCCCAAATCTTTGGCCAAGTTCAACAATTCCGGCTTCTTTAGTGCATTCAAGTTCATGGCTGCCCTTAGTGCTGCTAACTCTTCACTTTATAACAACCTTGACGTACTCAAAACTTCTATCAACGGGTAAACAAAAATCACTGCACTGTACTTTCCAAAAGATACGTAAAGCCAAGTGATATCTTAGTGGGAAAAAGCCGTGCACTCACCATATGCAGTCATGAATCCAGACACCTTCCTTCCGAACGTTGTCACCAGGACGAAGAAGCTACGATCTCGTAGTTGTCGTCCAAGTTGGGGTCTCCAGGGTTGCGTATCCCACCGCTGCCACCACTTTGTTGCGTACTCCAGGGTAGCGTATCGTACTGCGGCCGAATTGTAGCGACACCTGCCTAACGAAGCTCGACCGACGTTACTATTGCGTAGCGCGGCGTTGTCGGCGGGCTGCAGGCATCCGGTAGACCATGGCGACCAAGCAAGGGCGAGACGTTTTCTACTGCTAAACTTGCACGGTTTATTGAAAAGTTGGTGAAAGAAAATGAGAACAGCATGAAGGGATCAAAAGTACATTTCGGGGCCCCTTAAATAGGCCCTCTAGAATCGTGGGAGGGATCTTGCTTCCGTCGACGTCACGTGACCGGCACAGAGTCTGATTGGCGGAAAGAGGGTCCCGCCTCAGGTTATACCACGCCTCTGGTGGTACTGAGCCTCCTGGAATTGTAGACGCTTGTCCATCTCTTTTGCGCGTTGCTGGTTCGTGGAAGTTCTCTAGAGTTTGACCGTTCGAGGAAAGGGTCCCTCTTAAGTCACACACACACACACAAAAGAGGCCTGTAAGCACTGCGGGGCTTCCGCCCGACCGGCAGACACTCGAGATGGCCATGGCGAATTAGGAAGTCACGCTTCATTTCGACGAGGCATGGTGAGAGAAGGTCGGGTGAAATTCCTTTCTGCACGTGGTGCCAGACGCAAACCGTAACAACGGACAACGATTTTATGAAAAAGACAGACACAGCGAATACAGTTACTGGACTTTCATTCGGTGGTTTGATTGCAGTTACATTTTTTTATTTTTTTATGGCAAATCATTGTGGATGACGGAAAAAACGCCCTGGGGAACATAATTATCATTCACTGCAAACGTATTGACAATGAGTACCTAGATTTCTCCCTCCTGCTCCCAGATATTGTAGTGAAATAACGGCACACGTCGAAGTACGTCCTGCAAATGTCAAATAAATACGCCAGTTTTCTTTGAATTTAGTATAGAACACCTTCTGTTTCACTAAGAAATTGTGAATTTTGTTTCCTTGATACCTAAGACTGCCAAAGCCATGTTATAGTACGATACAAAGGGTACATCACCCTGTTCAAAAACACTATACTATAATGACTTCAAGTTGAGGTTTCATTGCCGGCTATCCACTGCAGAAGCTGCTCTTTCAAAGAACTTTCTTAGGTGAAAGTGGTATAGCGCCATTAAATGGAACGCGCATTGCAAAGCCGCATCGAAAAACATTCCTTTCCGTTCCGCCGTGGAAGCTTATACTACTGTCAGCTACAACTGCGAAATGCTATAGTAAGCCTGCCGGACATAAGCGAGAGCCTTTCATCACTGCAACATAAAAAAACGTTCCTCTGCACTGTGGAATCTTCGTGTAAAACACAACATCGATCAGTCATATAATAAAAAAAATGGGGTCCTCGCTTTATCTCCTTCCTTCTTGTTTATAACATCGTTCAGTGTCGCAGTCGCATCATTGCGAAAGAATCGAGGACCAGCAGTAACTTTCAGACGATGCTTTGCAGGTCTTATCGTTATCAGAGGTGACTACGAATGCCACCAAACCCCACTGGGTTGTCGAGGTTTGTGTTCAGAAGAAGGCTTTTTGTAATCTTTCTTCCTCGACGCAACTTACAACATCGTTTGAGATTCAAGAAGACAAAGGTTACACGAAACGTGGTGTCGCCAACGCGAACTGAACCCGATGTCCGGAAAGGCTGGACCTGCTTAACTATGGCGTCACGTATGTTCATTATTAAGGAAACCAATGATGGCAGAACGACTAAAAGTTAAGTGAGTTGTGTTGTCATATTTGTCCTTTTCCTCGTCCATGTTTTCTACAAATAACCTTTCGAACTAATAATGTCAGAAGGCAAATATTACGGCATAGCGAAATTGAAATGAGATATTGATAGGCGGTTTCAGCAGGCAACCGTCTCTATAGCACAGTAGCGGCCTTAAAATTTGCGTGCAGAAAATACTGTGATCCAATGCGCCTTGCCAATTGACATATTGCTCGAGTAAATTGCTTAACAAGAAGCAGCTGTAACAGCATACACTGCCCGGACTGTACGAGAACTGACCAAAAAAGGAGAAGCCAAAGCAAAGCTGGTCCTACTAGTTTTTGGTAAATAAATAATCCAGATCAAGCATAACATTTTTACTATGGTGATAGTAGTGCAACCCTGGAGAATACAAAACAGTGAATCATCAGTATTGTCGTACCTAGATGAGTCGTAAAGAAAATGTAACGTGAAGCAAACGGTAGCGTTCAAGTTGCGGTGGTTGGCAGAAAGCGCACTATAACATTACAAATATAAGCGAAGTACTTTGATAATGGAAGATCAATGGAAAGAAAAAAACTTGATTAAAACGGTCAAGCCATCAATAATAGAATGCTACTTTACCAAATTTTTAATATTGATTAGCAGCATTGTCATTACCCCCATGATAAATTACTGTAAAGAGAACAACCAAGACTTTATCAAATTGGTTAATTATGCTGAAGGAATGATGGAGCGCGAAGTATACAGTGATAAACCGAGAGACGTGATCTTTCACCGTTTCGTGTCTCTATCTTAATTCGTTCGTCCTCATTCATGTTTTCGTGCGTGCTCCATCAGCACCTGCAAGCGAGCAACAACAAAAAAAAACAATACGTAAGGAACCCGGGCTGCGGAAAAGGAGCGTGCTTGAAAATGCGCAGGGTGTTGCGATCGTTGAGTGTACAATTGATTTTTTTTTTGCCGTTGTAAAGAGTTACTACGAAACGGAAGCCTTTGTCGTAGGGTCGGATTTCGGAGCAGATGTACGCGATCTTTGTACCTTGGAATTTTTTCCTCTCGTCTTCAGTGCTTCTGCTTCGCGCTGTGCGATGGGATCTATTGCCGGAATTACTATGTTGGTGCCAGCCTAGCCCTTTAACTACTGCAAAAATAAAGAAAAATGCTCGGGAAGTCACTTTTTTTTTATCCGCACATCTGGATAGGAGTGTTCCTTGTGGATTCAAAATATGTTTATTATGGGAGCAGTAAGCCCGCGGCTTGCGTCTGACATTGCGAAATAAGAAGAGCCGTACACGCGTACTAAATATTTCAGACTTGAGAGGCGTTGTTTCGTCACAATTTCTTGTTGGTAAAGGTACACTTGAGACGAAACATGTGTTGAGAAAGGCTTGCAAAAGCGGAAAGTCAAACTTCTTGAAGAATCGCTACGCAGGGATACAACGTTGCTCTCGTATGACAGATCCTAAAACAAGGTACCACGCAAAGTGGCACGCTGCCGCGCCATGTAGACTGCTGTGCCGTCCGAACGGTACCATCGTATTCGGCGATGTCAGAGTCAATAGATTTGTCTATACCACTGCAAAAAAATAAAAATGAAAGCCGCGCTTTCTTTACGGGCGCTTCAACGGGCGATTGACAGCTGCGGTTTTTGAATTTCTGCTGGACGAACCCTAACACAGTCGGCAAGCCGCCAACGTCCAAAGAGGAAACTCGTCAGAACGTCGGAATTGATTGGGAACGCCTGTCCCGTTACTTGCACTTTCAAAGAGCGTCGAAACCCGTTGATGACACAAACTCGTCCTTGCCACTTTTGCAAAAAAAATTCTCACCGACTAATACTCCTCTGCTGCACCTAAAGGGCTAATTACGCCTGTAACAGACGCCTCATCGCGTCTCCATCGTCAAAAAATTTAATATTTTCTGCGTCATGTAGAATATTCTTATCACTCATTCATTCCTAACACTTCGGAAGGTCCGAAATCAGTCCACTCCGACAGTACAGTCGGGGAGGACTGGGCTGTCGCTTTCGAGGAGAACTGAAAATTTTTAACGCCAATTGGCAAATATAACCAGCCCATGATGCTCATGAACTTATTTTTCTTGCTTGTTCGTGCTGCGTTTTGACGCATTTACATTTCTGCTCTTATCCACTTCTATCTTTGATAAATGTGATTGTGAGGATAGAATAGCATAAAACATGCATCATATACCTAAGAGCAGAAGCAGCGTGCGTACAGTTGCATTCGGTTTCCGTCAACATTATACAAATGCTGATGCTTTTCCAGGAAATAAAACACTTGGTTTTCAGTTAACTCTATTGTTTTCTTGTCCACTAGCCATCGCGGTGGATCAGCATGTTTCAAATGTGCATAGCGACGTCACCGACTGGTATTGAAGCAATGATGTGTTACTTCCGTTTGTCATGGGCATTTATGCGTAAGTTTTACTGAAGGCATATATAATCTAATTTTTAACGTAACACCTTCCGCTTGGAAACTTATGAGGCGCTATTCTGCTTGGTTGAAGTGTTATACATCTATTTGTATGTTAATGCCAGAGCTTGCAAGAAACAAACGTGAGCGCTGCATCTTGTTCTCCCGACAAACGCTATCGTAACACCGCTAGGGATATCCGTAACATTTATTTGGCATTTCCTGAAAAATAAACGGAAAAAATTTTCGCCTAATGAAACCCATTGGAGAAATTGTTCGTTATAAACGGTTTCGTAGTGAAAGTGCCTGTCTGAAACGTACTCAGTTATTTTACAATAATTAGTCACAAGAACTTGCTTTTCTTCAATGGGCTGAAATCGGTGACATCAAAATCACCACCGTGAGTTACAAATAATTCCTTGAGATTTACATGCCCAAACGGCACAAGGGCCTTCAAAGATCCCAACATTGCAACTTTTACCATAACTGGATCTGAAGCAGCTGAAGTTAAATAAACGAGGGCGTTGGCATTCTCCCATCACCGGTATGCTGTCCGCCGCCAGCTGGAATGACACCCGAGACTGCTCGTGTTCAGCAGGAGAACGCCACAGATTGTTATTCCCAATGACAGGCAGACGCTGGCGCTGCACTATTAGACTAATTACTGCTCAATATTGCGACGAGTTCTTGCTGAATAATTAGGCTTGTCCTAATGTCACATAAAATGAGCCTATAAACTTGCCTGACACCTCAGGTCTATTGTAAGGTGTAGCTTTCGCAAATATGTTTGTAGTATATGTTGAAATATTCGTAGGGGTAATGACTCATTTTACTTTTAGCACCATGAAGATAACGGTTTTGTGAGATTTGTCACAACTCGCAGTTGTAGCGGCACACAGGTTAAGGAGCACCAAAATGGATACTGTCACGTGGTGGGGACGTTGAAGAATACAGTAGCAATACTGTGAAAGATAAAACTAATTTTGTTGGGCAAACCTGTGCCCACAAGAACAGGCTACACTTACAGCACAACGATAGCGGCGAACACGGTCGGCGATCGTCGAAAATCTGATCAACGGGTCAAGCGCGTTGGCTTTTATACATGCATCGTCGAATGTTCCAGACTAATCCCTCGGACCCGCGTGTCTACCACAAAGTTCTACACTATTCTCGTCGCGCCCCTGCCACTACTCTTCCTGCAACAGGGGCTACGACACATTGATCGCCTACACCCTGCCGTAGATGGTCAAGCACTCCTGACCCGCCTACGCTCCCGGCCAGCATCACACATGGGACGGCTGTGTGGCCTCTATAAGGAAGTCATAGGGGACGCGCCTGCAAACGCTGCACAGCATCGCCATCCCTATCCCTATTTCGACGGAGCTCCCAGGTGTCTCGAAGAACCGTTCCGCAGCATGTGCCCTACAGCAGACGGCAGCCTCTCTGCTCCAAGAGAGACTTGGGGACCACCTTCACATGTTCGTCGGTGGATCCTTGATACCGGAGACGGGCTCATCCACAGCAGCATGCGTTGCACCGGCCCTACAAAAGAGCAAGCTGTGCCGTCTCCCGGGACATGCAAGCTCTACCGCAGCAGAGCTGGCAGGACTCCATTTTGCTGTGGACCTACTTGCAGAGGAGCTACCAGCGACCCCGGCAGCCATCTTCTGAGGCATTAAGACGGCGCTGCTCTGCCTGAAGAACCCTGACAGGGCTAGGCTTGGGGTTGCGCTGCTCTCTTCAAGATTGACGGCTCTTCAGAACGCAGGATGCTCACTATCCCAGCATTGGCTACCGCCACACGTGGGGATCCCGGGCAATGAAGAGGCGGACACTATTGCAAAAAGTGCCCATCTCTCAAGCGTCCCCCTCAGCCCTGCTGTAACGACCGCAGACTTCTTGATACAGGCTGCGTCGGCACATCATCGCCTGTCACCCGGACAAACGGGTGTCCCTCGGCCGGCCTCCACGGCCTCTTTCACAGCACTGCCTCCTACGAAGGGATGCCTCGTTGCTGCTCCGACTGCGAATTGGCTACTACTGGGCGGCAGCCCGCCAGCATCACCTTGTAAACGCCACCTCACCAGTTTGTGCCTCTTGTAGTGAACCAGAGACTCTGGAGCACCTCCGGCTGGCCTGCCCTGCTCACCTGCAGCACCGCGGCCGACTACTGCAAGAGTTCCCTTGCCTCGGGCTCGTATGTTCACGACAGGAAGATATCCTCTTCCCTGGTTGTAATCAGCTACCAGCCTTCCTAAGTATCGTCAAGTACCTCGACTCGTCGGGGCTCTCGGCGAGACTATAGGAAATTTCTACAAAGATGGATGGCCTAACCGCCATCCCACTCCCTCGGGCTTCCTGATCCGCCTCTACTTCACTACTACTGGGCCGCCTCCGATACGATCTACCTCCAGCCTATTCCTCCAGTCTAACCCACTGGGCCCTCCCGGCCGGGCTGCTCTGATGCTGCTGGGACGACCCTCTACCTTTCTCCCGCCTACCCTCTCTTTCTTTTTATCCAATATCCGCGACCCTGCTGGCGCTCACCCGTGCTCCCGCATGGGTTGCAGAAGATAGTGCCAGTCTTTCCTCCTTTCCCACAAGAACCACTTCTCATATATGCAATCCGATTACACAAGATTCGGTGACAGACAGCGGATGGAACCATCGATAACATTCCAAAAACTTCCTACACATGCAGGCGCGTCCTGCGCTGCGTGATAACGTTTGTTAAGCGGTGAAACGTGGTCACCAGAGAAAGATAAATATGTACACGTGTCAATACCCCCTCTTAAAAAGCATCGACCCGATGCTGCAAACAAGCGAAACTAATGAACAAGAACACCCGTAGCAAAGAAACAACAAAAATAAGGAAATTCGTCAGTGTGCGTAAAAGGGCTTAAGACGCACTACGTGGACCACTTCAGATCGTGCGCGGCGCCGCTGTGAATACGGAATGCCGTCTGGCGCGATCTCATATTCTAGCGTGCCAATACGTCGGATGACCTTGTAGGGCCCGAAATAGCGTCGCAATAGTTTCTCACTGAGTCCTCGTCAGCGTATCGGGGTTCAAACCAAAACACGGTCACCGGGCTGGTACTCGACGTAGCGTCGTCGGAGGTTGTAGTGTTGGCTGTCGGTACGCTGCTGGTTCTTGATCCGTAGGCGGGCGAGCTGTCGCGCTTCTTCGGCGCGCTGGAGATAGGTAGCGACGTCAACATTCTCTTCGTCAGTGACGTGCGGCAGCATGACGTCGAGCGTCGTCGTCGGGTTCCTGCCGTACATTAACTTGAACGGCGTGATCTGTGTTGTTTCTTGCACCGCAGTGTTGTAAGGGAAGGTTACATACGGGAGGACCGCGTCCCACGTCTTGTGCTCGACGTCGACGTACACTGCTAGCATGTCGGCGAGGGTTTTGTTCAGGCGCTCCGTGAGACCATTCGTTTGCGGATGGTAGGCAGTTGTCCTCTTGTGGCTTGTCTGACTGTATTGCAGAATGGCTTGGGTGATCTCTGCTGTAAAGGCGTGCTTCTGTCGGTGATGAGGACTTCTGGGACACCATGTCGCAGGAGAATGTTCTCGACGAAAAATTTCGCCACTTCGGCTGCACTGCCTTGTGGGAGAGCTTTAGTTTCAGCGAAGGGGTGGGATAGTCCATCGCCATGACGATCCCCATATTCCTGGATGTTGACATCGGAAACGGCACCAACAAATCCATCCCAATCTTCTGGAATGGTCGGCGAGGAGGTTCGATCGGCTGTAGTAATCCTGCTGGCCTTGTTGGTGGTGTCTTTGAACCGCTGACAGTCTCAGAATGTCTTGACGTAATGGGGGACGTCGGCGGTCAGACGCGGCCAGTAATACCTTTCCTGTATCCTCCGAGGCGTCCGGGAGAAACCGAGGTGCCCAGCAGTTGGATTGTCGTGTATGGTGTGCAGTACTTCTGGACGCAGCGCTGACGCTACAACAAGAAGGTAGCTGGCGCGGACTGGTCAGAAGTTTTTCTTCACGAGCAGGTTGCTTTGTAGCCTGAACGAAGACAACCCGCCCTTAAATGCCCTAGGGACAACGTTGGTATTCCCTTCCAAATACTCGACGAGATCTTTTAGCTCCGGGTCTGCTCGTTGCTGTTTAGTGAAGTCTTCCGCGCTTATTATTCCAAGGAAGGCGTCGTCATCCTCGTCGTCTTGCGGCGGGGGATCGATGGGGGCGCGTAACAAGCAGCCTGCGTCAGAGTGTTTTCTTCCAGACTTGTATATTACCGTGACTTAATATTCTTGCAGTCTGAGGCTCCACCGTGCTAGCAGTCCTGAAGGTTCCATTAAGTTAGCTAGCCAACACAACGCGTGATGGTCGCTGACCCCTTTGAAAGGCCTGCCATAGAGGTAAGGGCGGAATTTTGCTGTAGCCAAAATGATGCCGAGACATTCCTTTTCAGACGTAGAATAATTGCCTTCTGCATTTGACAGCGACCGGCTAGCATAAGATACCACCCGTTCAAGTTCGTCTTTCCTCTGGACTAGGACGGCACCGAGGCCTAGGCTACTGGCGTCAGTGTGGATTTGGGTATCGGCGTCCTTGTCGAAGTGTGCAAGTACCGGCGGCGATCTGCATGCGTCGTTTGAATTCTTGAAATGCGGCGGACTGCGGCGTTTCCCACTTGAACTCGACATCACATTTGGTTAGATTTGTTAGCGGCTCCGCGATGCGTGAAAAACCCTTGACAAAGCGCCTATACGAGGCACACATGCCAAGGAATCTGTGCACTGCCTTCTTGTCTATTGGCTGCGGGAACTTTGCGATGGCAGCTGTCTGATGCTGGATTTGCTGATGACGTGGCCTAGGAACAGAAGCTCATCGTAAGCGAAGCGGCACTTTTCCGGCTTCAGAGTGAGTCCTGATGACTTGATGGCCTCTAGTACTGTTGCAAGCCGCTGAAGGCGATCTTCGAAATTTCCGGCGAAGACGACAACGTCATCCAAGTATATGAGACAGGTCTGCCACATCAATCCTGCTAAAACCGTGTCCATCACGCGCTGGAACGTTGCAGGCGCCGAGCACAGTCCGAATGGCATGACCTTGAACTCGTAGAGGCCGTCTGGCGTGATGAACGAGGTCTTTTTGCGATCTCTCTCGTCGACTTCTATTTGCCCGTAGCCAGACTTGAGGTACACCGACGAGAAGTATTTAGGCTTGCAGAGCCGATCCAATGCGTCGTCTATCCGTGGAAGGGGGTACACATCCTTCTTCGTGATCTTGTTCAATCGACGATAATCGACGCAGCAGCGTAGGGTTCCGTCCTTTTTCTTCACCAGGACAACAAGAGATGCCCACGGGCTTTTCGATGGCTGGATGATGTCGTCGCGCAGCATTTCATCGACGTGTTGCCTAATAGCTTCACGTTCTCGCGTCGAAAGTCGGTAAGAGCTCTGGCGGGGTGGTTGAGCGCACTCTTCGGTTATTATGCGATGCTTCGCGACTGGTGTTTGTCGAATCCTCGATGACGTCGAACAGCAGCCTTTGTATCGTCGGAGCAGACTTTTGAGCGGTTGCTGCTTAATCATGGGGAGACTTGTATTTATGTCGAAGTCTGGTTGGGGAACTATGGTCGTCGGGGTAGATGCGGCAGAATCTGAGAGGACAAAGGCATTGCTGGTTTCCACAACTTCCTCGATGCACGCGACTGTCACGCCCTCGTTGATGTGCTTGAACTCTTGGCTGAAGTTGGTTAGCATAACTTCCGCTTTCCCACCGTGGAATCGAGCGATCCCTCTTGCGACGCAAATTTCACAGTCGAGCAGTAGGTGTTGGTCGCCCTCGATGACGCCTTCTACGTCAGCGGGTGCTCCGGTGCCGGCGGAAATAGTAATGCTGGAGCGCGGCGGGATGCTCACTTGATTTTCAAGCACACTCAAGGCGTGGTGAGTATGAGAGCTCTCCGGCGGTATCGCTTGATCTTCTGACAGCGTTATCGATTTTGACTTCAGGTCTATGATTGCGCCGTGTTGGTTCAGGAAGTCCATGCCAAGAATAACGTCTCGTGAACACAATTCGAGGATAGCGAAGGTGGCAGGGTAAGTCCGTTCATGAACGGTAATTCTTGCCGTGCAGATTCCAGTCGGCGTAATGAGGTGTCCTCCAGCGGTTCCTATTTGAGGGCCTTCCCATGCACTTTTAACTTTCTTGAACTGGGCGGCGATGTATCCGCTCATTACGGAGTAATCGGCCCTTGTGTCCACTAAGGGGGTAACTGCGTGGCCGTCAAGAAGCACATCGAGGTCGGAGGTTCTTTGTCAGGCGTTGCAGTTAGGCCTTGGCGTCGGATCACGGCGGTGTCGTGTTGAACTGAAGCTGGAACATCGCGTCGTCAAGTCGTCCAGTCGTCTTTCGTCGGTGTAGTCTTCGCTTCCCGACTTCGTCGGGACGGCGGTGTGTCGTTATTATGTCGTCGAGACGGTCTCTTTGTCATCTTCGTCGGCGGCGGGGGATCTTCCTCAGTTCGACGAACAGCACCCGCACCTCCATCGGTTGCTGCTTTTAGTTTTCCGGATATGGGCTCGCAGAGCGGCCCCGGGTTGGGCCGGTGTATGGTTTGCGCTGCGGCGGCAGGTAGCGGCCGGGTGATGGCGAACGGGACGGTCGTCGAGGGCTCCACTGAGTGGCGGCGAGGTAGTCGGCGATATCGCGAGGTCGTTCTCCAATCTGGGCTCGCGGCGCGTTAACGGCAAGCCCTCGGAGTCCCATCTCCCGGTATGGATATCGGCGGCAGATGTGCCTGGCTTTTCCGCAGTGATAGCAAAGCGGACGGTGATCGGGGGTGCACCAAACGTAAGTCTTCCTTGGAATGCCGCGTGGGGTGACGGGTTGGCGTGCCGGCGGCGGGGGTGGTGGTGGACGACGGACCTGTGTCGTCACTGGGCCCTGCCTTGGGCGCGGAAAGGGAACGTGATGGCGGGTTACAGTGGCGTATGTCATCGCTTGCGGCTGAGGCTGCGGCGATTCAGGGGCTACTCCGAGTTGTTGTTGGAGCGCCTCACGTACGGCGTCGGCAATCGAAGCCATTTGAGGCTGGGATGACGGGAACAGCTTCTGTAGCTTCACCCGCACGACCGCTCTGACAGTCTCGCGCAGGTCGTCGGTGGCCAGTGACTGAATTCCGGCGTAGCTTGTCGAGTTCGTGCCGCGGTTGAATTGCCGGTTCCGCATTTCCAATGTCTTCTCGGTGCTAGTGGTCTCGCGAAGAAACTCGTAGACAGTCTTCCGTGTGCTTCGTACCATTCCGATGAAAAGTTCCTCCTTTACACCACGCATCAGTAGGCGGAATTTCTTCTCCTCGGACATTTCAGGGTTGGCGTGGAGGAATAGGCGGCTGATCTCTTCTGTAAAGATCGTGGTGGTCTCATTAGGCAGCTGCACTCGGGTTTCTAGTAGTGCTTGGGCTCGTTCTCGGCGTACGACGCTTGTGAATGTCTGCAGGAAGCCACTTCGAAACAGATCCCATGTCGTTAAGATGACTTCTCCGTTCTCGAACCATGTTCTGGCAGCGTCTTCCAATGCGAAAAGGACATGTCGAAGTTTGTCGTCGGTGTTGCAGCTGTTAAAAGCAGCGACCCTCTCCTATGTGTCAAGCCAGGTTTCCGGATCCTCGAATGTTGAACCTTGGAAAATCAGAGACTCTGTGTGGTGCTGCAGCACCATGGGGGATGCTGGGGCTGATATTGGGGTTCACTGGGTGACGATCTTCCTGGTCGTCGCAGGCAAAAGTCCGTGCTCCGGGGCCAGTCCTTGCAGCCTGCGGCTACCTCGCTGGTTCTTGGCGACGCTAGTGTTGTCTTCCACGTGCGGGCTTGGGTCACGGCTTTGTTATGGCGTCCGGTACATGAACGCAATGCACCTCCACCAGATGTCACGTGGTGGTGACGTTGAAGAACGCAGTAGCAATACTGTGAAAGACAAAACTAACTTTATTGGGCAAACCTGTGCCCACAAAAACAGGCTACACTTATAGCACAACGATGGTGGCGAACGCGGTCGGCGATCGTCGAAAATCTGATCAACGGGTCAAGCACGTCGGCTTTTATACATCAATCGTCGAATGTTCCAGACTAATCGCTGTGATCCGCGTGTCTACCACAGAGTTCTACACTAGTCGCGTCGCGCATACATGCAATCAGATTACAAAAGATTCGGTGACAGACAGCGGATAGAACCATCGATAGCATTCTAGAGACTTCCTATACATGCAGGCGTGTCCTGCGCTGCGTGATAACATTTGTTAAGCGGTGAAACGCGGTCACCCGAGAAAGATAAACATGTACACATGTCAATATCTTTCCTGGGCGCTATATGAGCGCGTTATGGCGTGCCGAGCTGTCGCGTCATGTGTGTTGTGGACTAGTTTACTCACAATACTTTGTCACACTATGATAACGTGCGCTGCTGTTTCTATGACAAAACGTTATGCTAGGCAATGTTACCTAACGAAAGCGTAGTTTGAACCAATAGCCGTCTTTACAGAATATACAGGTGTCTAAAAAGCAGGCTTAGCACGAGAAGCCAACAAACAGCAGGCAGTGATTTCAAAGACACTCGACACGTTTAACACCTATAGTAGCTCAGATGAGTTTGTTGGTTTCGTATTTTCTTTCTTTTTCTTTAAGCATGGACGACTGCGAAATGGCATGCGACCGAGTAGCCATCCTCTCGAAAGGAGAAATAACGTCCGTCGGCACAGTGCCCGAACTCAAGGCAAAGCTTGCCAAGGGGCATACTATTCAGTTTGTTTTACATCGTGTCTCTGGGGCCGACGCCGAAGTGTTCAAGAATTGCATTGATGTGGTATTTCCTGACCTGAAACTTCGTGACGTGTGTCAGGTGAGCTGTCTTATTTCTTTTTGCTAATAGGTGCAAGGCTGATGAGTGAAAGCAGAAGAACGACACTGGACATCTCAGCACGCTATGAAATATCACAAACTAGTATATTGGTCCGCCTCCACATTAACCGTTCTCCCGGCCTCTAGCTGGTTGTGATGTGTGACGAAAGATGGGGAAATATCTCGAATAGTCGGAATCCTTAATATTCAAATCACTTTGCAGGTAGCTTCCCATGTAGCAGAGTTTCCCATTCTGCACAACGTTACCAAATCAACCAAGGTAATTATGTAAGACGAGTAATTTGTGTGTATCTATTACGCCACTGCCTGTGTGTGGCAACAGCAGCCAAGCCACGACGAACTCGGCGACGACAATACCAAGGCCACAACCATGGCATGACAACTTATTGATTGTACTCCCGTGAACAAATGTCACAAAACCATTCCCTTATTTGTCTATTTGTTTATTTCTTCATTTATTTAGTTACTAATTTCACAATACTGCAGGCCAGATTCGCCCAAGCAGGAGTTGGACATTGTGCAAAAATGTAAAAATGCGAGTTGAAGACATGCAGCATTAACCTTTTAACTGGTAACATAACGATTGGCCTAGAACATTTTTATTGCCTTATTTCTTTATTATATTTCTCAAATACACACCAGCTAAAATATTGAAGTGTTTGTCTAGAACTAAGCAAGATATAGTAAGTCAATACTATTGTTAACCAGCTGGTTGAAGGCCAACGTATAGTCAAAAACTGGTGTTTCATTCTAGCTTTGGCAAGTTCGGTGTGTGTTGTTGAGATGCACCTCTATGGGAATAAAGAATAGTAGCTTGCTTGAACAAAAGAAAAAATCGCATTGGCGAGAATACGACCACCATATGCGTTAAGAAGAGAAGGACGAAGCCCTCCAGTTTCCTCATCAAAACTTCTGCTGCTCCTCATAATTAACATTTTTGTGGACGCCACTGTTGAGCTGGAACATAAACAGGTAAAAATTGAGAGGCACAAACTAATATTTACATTTGTCTCATTTCGCAGATGTTTTTGTTACGTCAACAATATTGTTTAGCTACAAGTTAAAGGGTTAAGAAACAAAATAACAAATATCAGTAGTCACACTAAGAAATTACCAAAGGTACTAGGCTGCACCACAAAAAGGAAATTCGAACAGAAAGCAGACTAATGTAATAACCTATGGTCGAGTGCTTTGCAAAAATTCTTCGCCTTCAAAAGAGTTTTAGGAAGGGCGTTCCAATCGCAAATCGTCCATGAGAATAAAGGTATCCTTTTAAATGCATTTCTTATAAAATAGTTTCAGCGCATGAACCTGTGTCTCTCTACTTATTTGGGTACTTATGGGCTGCACATACGAAGGCATGAACAAGTGTAATTTACCTTTCAAATTATTACGCAAGCACACCATGTGAGCATATATTCTACCCATTTTGTAAAGTTGGATGTCATTTTCACGCATCAACTTCGTAGGGGAGTTATACCCTTTATATTTCCCAAAACTAAATCTAAGAGCTTGCCTTGTAACATATGTAGCTTTTGTGTATCCTGTTTAGTTTTGGGAACACAATACACGGAAACATATTCTATTCTAGACATTAGGCATCTATAGCAATAATCATAACTTTGTTTATTCAGCTGCAAGGCCTTGCTTTCGAAAAGCCGTTATGGGTTTCGTTTGTAGTAATTGCTACGATTGCGTTGATGTCTCATTTGCCCTTTATTAATTACTTCTCTCCACCTTGCGGGTTTTCGCAGAACTATTACGTCACAGTCTTAGCGTCGTTCGAGCTCTCTTTTATTTCCTGCTTAACAACAAAACTTCCTACAGGCTGATGTAGAAATGTCAGAAACACAGGCTCACCATCCAAATTGCGAAGTGAGTGTAACGCCTAAATATTTGTTATGACCTGGAGCGATCCAGAAGGTGATCTCAATCCGAACCCAATGTCATACCGTGTCTCATTGTGCTAGTTACTGCTACGAAGCTTGGGTTCAGGTTAAGCTTTGCCGCTTTTATGAAATAAAAAAACGTCTTGCTCTTTGACGTGACGTACGCTGAGGATGGTAGTAAGGTTGGCAGCTACTCGCGCTTTCTGCTGCTGCGTCCACGGATTTATAGGGCATCTCACCAAACCTCATTGTAATCTTCCTTCTACACTTTAAGTGCAAGGTCACCGTCTTTGGAGCGTCTTGCCGCGAGCATTTTTCTATTTATAAACGTGGACAGGAAAAATGGAAATGGTGCGTTGCCATTCTCCAAGGAAACCAGCTGTACTGCCACCATAAACGTTCTCTCCTTCTACTCTGAGTAGCATAAATGTAGGTAAATCGCAGCGCATAATAGACAAGTTACTACGGCAGAAACAACACTCACAGGGCGCTGACTTCTAACTGTTGTATTGGCATAGCAGACGCATACTTATAGGCACATGACATACTGAACGAAAAAAAGAAGAAACTGCAGAATCTGTAACGCTTGCACAGAAAAGCAATTTATTTGTCAAGTAAGAAAATTGAAGGTTTTCTAGCACATTGGTCTGCGACTACGTCTATCATACCTCCTTCAATTATCTCTCTAGCGAGTTATTCCTTCACCCAACATCTAATGCTGCACTTGTCATACAATGGAACACTGCCACAAAGTATACAGTGATATGACAGGCTACCTTGTTTATAGCTTCCGACATTATACTCGTGCTAAGCTAATCTCATGCTGACACATATTCTAGTTTGCCCTATGTACACATTTCCATAAGAGAGAGGAAAGCTGTAAAACAACAGCCTCCATAGAACGTATTTTCTTTTATGTTGCACACTCCACTGATTTCCCCCCTTTTTGTTACTCATCTTGCGTAACTTTGATAGCTTTTCTGTCACCGAAACAACACAAACATTCGCTTTATTCGCTGTCTTCTTCAAGTTATGAGAGATGTTGTGAAGGTCGGGAATGCTAGCAGTTCATTTCATTTTCCTTTGAAGGCGGACTACGTAAATTTTCCTATCTGTGCTCTTTTTCGAGCAAGCGCTTTGAGCCAAAACGACAATGTGATTGGGATGACCAGATTCTATAGGGCGTTGCTCCTTAAGGCTTTTTGTTAGTTGGTGGGGAAAAAACACTTCAAAGGGGAACACAAAGCATATTTTCGTCGTAATCGTCCAACAACATCTCTCTGAAACGCTCTGAAACGCTCTGAAACGCTCTGAAAACGTATAGTAAAACTTCGAAATAACACTTTTAGGCGCCTAATAGACATAATAATACTTCTAAAGTAGACGAAATGATATGTTGTACTCCACTTTGAAATATAGCAGAAAGTGGGACTTCCGCAAGACATTTATAAACATTTTAAGAATCATACGTAAGCTGTAAATTTGTGCATCAAATTTGTCCAATTTAGATGCTTTAACAGATGCTGTTTACAGAGCTGTTATGTTTGTTTTTGTTGCAGGGTTACGGGTTTATAAACTTCATGGATAATATCTTGAAAGATTTCGAGAAAATTACAAAAATTTTTCCCAAATTGAGATTCTGCTTGTTACAATCACTATAATTTAACCTTTTTCTCCTAAATGGAACGGACGTCATTGAAGTCAGTCCAGCGGTTACCTTAAAAAATTTTCAGCGGGTTGCATGTATATGAATAGGGAAATCGGAGTTGGTCCCCTGCTAAACATCACTCCTAATTTGTCCTTCTCCAAGTCAGATAGCATTGCGTTTGAGCACCACTTCGCGTTTCCTTCTGATGAACACGGACATGACTGCTCGTTTTGTTTTCTTTTTTTTCCCCAGAACACTCTAGAATACAGCGCAGCGCAGAAAATTGCCTGGGTGGAATGGTTCGAGAAGATCATTGTCTTCGAGAAGATGTTTGATCTCGAGCATGTGTACATTTCGGCGACTGAATCGACACAGTTTATAGTCATCGTTGCGAAAAAGATAGAAACATCGCACGAGACACAAGATCTTGGAAAGGAGACCGCAATAACGTAAATTTAACAACGGGAAGCTCGCAATAGTTTGAAAGCTTGATGAAATGCTCGATATCAATAAGTACGTGCCATTTCCATTTTTATGTGAAATAAACTATTACACATCTCCGGAAAGCCAGGTTTCTCTACTGCAGTAAAGCTCTACGTTCCTATGCCACACACAAAACCCGGTGGCGCTTGTATGATACGCGCCTTTTCCACGCGCATTATAAAGTGTATACGAAGTCTTTGGATCGAATGAGAATCTACAGGCAAAAGTGCCTTAGCTACTTTTGTGAAAGATCACGAGAACTGCATGATCAATATTGAAGCATCAGGTAGCTCCGCTAAAAGCCTTTGAGACTTTACAAACCAAACTGGTATTTACGCACTAGGTTATTTTGCAGCCAAAACACCCACATACAATGCCTAATACATGCAAACACTCGCAATTAACCGTGTCTAAACCGCTAGAGAGGTCGTACACTTCGCAGCTGGTATCACATGATGTCGTTTTCTACGTCATGGAGAGATGCCATCAGATGGGCGCCACAGTATGTCCTCGAGGCCATTACAGACACAGGGTACTAGCAAACACGGGAAATAGTTTCTTTTATGCGCATTGATGTAGTCTATCGCATTTGTTTTTCTTGTGGGCATCGTCTAATTGAAGGCATCGTCAAAGGCTTTCTGCGTGAATATTCATCGCACCGCAACCAGCGCTGCAGCCAGCTAAACGTAGTTTTTTGTTCACACCTTGCCGCAAGTGAAGACGTTACCCGTTTTACTGGGGACACTTGTGCTCGAGAAACAACACAGAGTAACCTAAAAAGAACTTCATTAGTTTTACGTCTAGGACTTGGTGCTACATCTTAGCCATCCTATCAAAACTTTTACCAAACCTTCAAAAGTTATTTTTTGTATCGTCGTTTCTCATATCAGCTTGAAACTATGAGGGCATGTGCTGCGGCTTTATTTTTGAGTCTGTTGTTTAAAAGGCGATTTGCCTCTGGGGTCTGTTAGATAAGAACAGTTACAAGAGAGTCGCGACAATTTTTTGCTTTCAGCAACACTTTATTTGACATTACACAATTCCTTCACATCTTGCAACCAAGCCTATTTTCCAAGCACACGCCTTTCTTTCAGCATGAAAAATGAAACAAGGCGAAAAATGCACCTTAAGCATTCTTACGATTTTCAGAGCTGAGAAATAAGAAAATGTTCACGCGAGAGCATTAAGGAGCCCATGTCGCAGAAAATACGGTGTCGTCGCAGGCGTCCAGCGTCAGATGTCGCTTCGGCAAAAACGGTTTTCGAACCACGCTAACCCAGGCATTCCATGTGACACAAGGAATTGACTGAACTAATTGAATTTGTCAAGCTCAAATACGTGGAAAATGATAAACTGCGACTTACACACAACCTACAGACATGATAGCTCTCGCATTGTAATGTGAATATACGAGGAAACATAATTCTGTTACATGGACCAGAGACGGCGTTGCCATTTTCGCACGCCGGCGCGTAAATATCTCACACTCCACGGAGCGACGTAACCGCTTCCTTGAAACACTTCTAGATGGTGCTCGTCTCCGCCGCATCGCGGCCCATGCAAGGCTCTGCCAGAAAGCCCGCCTTCGTGCACAGCGTCCGCCGTGAGCGCCTCCCGGTAAACGTTACGGTTACATACGCTGCAGTTGCCGGGAAGCATGAGACGCAGTCAGGGAGCTTTGAATGCTATCGCGTTCCACTCTTAAAGGCAAAGCTTAAGCGTCCTCCAAATTTTCTGTTTTCGCAATTTTTAAACCTTATGCGCAAACTCTTCTGAATGGGAATGAAACACATTCACTTTTTTGCACTAGCCTACAACAGAAACAAATGAAATTCACGCGGCAACTCCTCTGGGAGGTATATAAATATGCATCGCCATTCTACCACTTTATCAGGTCCAGGCAACTCAGTGTCACTATCAATGTTATGAATCTTCATCCGACCACCCTTATCAACCTTTGCCGGTCGTTATCAACCTTATCGGAATATATCCGAGCATTATCGACTGCTATCAACCTTACCGGACTCGATCCAAGCCTTGTTAACCCTCATCGGTCGGTATCATCCTTATCGCAATCGACCCAATTATCACAAATCCTTCTTTCTCCTTATCAACCTTATCATACCATGATCCGACCTTCATCTACTTTTATTGGCCCTTAATAACATTATCGGACTTCCGGACTTCATCCAACCCTTATCATCCCCTATCGGCGGTTTTGATTCGTATCAGAATTGCTCCGATCAATATAAGCCCTTATCACTCTTTAGCACCTTATCCATCTACGTGGAACAATTGTCAACCGTGATGAGACGCATTTAACACCTAACGACTTCTTATCAATTCGCTGACTGCTTATCTGTATGTGTTGTGCGACGTGACGCGCGTGAGCTCTCAAAAGATCGGTGGCATTCCGGTCGGTAAAGAACGTCCCAATGGAAGAACCTCCCGCGATCACCAAAACTCATCGCGGATTTGGCTCGTTTGGCATTAAATTTTCGCAAAATCAATTTCCCACAGGTTCCAAGAGGGTTCTATATGTGGTCCTAGAAATGGCTTTTATTTCACCATCACAAAATGTTTCAACAAACCCTTCATAGAAATTGTTCTTATATATATATATAAATATATATATATATATATATATATATATATATATATATATATATATATATATATATATATATATATATATATATATATATATATATATATATATATATATATATATATATATATATATATATATATATATATATATTGTGCCACTGGTACAACACATTCATATAGTTCAGATGTATTCACGTTCTGCAAGCGTGGGCGTTTAACCGAAGAGGGTAATACCCACGGTTTCTGAGCGTGGAGTCGTAAGGTTCGAAACTCGCCACCGCAAACCTTCCTTTCGAATTTACTTTGATTTATGCATTAATTTCTTCATAGCGATTCGTCTTACGAGACGTACTCGGGACGTGACGTCGCAGGTAATGGCAATGCGAGTTTTGGTGCCGTTTCGCTGTGCCAGACGCCAATTTTTTAGCTCAATGTGCCATTTGACACTTTAGCATCAAAAAGATGAGGACATCGAAATAAACACGGTGAATGACACGGGCGGTAACATGAAACTATCTTATTACGGGCAAATAGGCTGGTATATATATATGCCCAAACCTTTCATATGAGCAGAAATTAACATTGAGATTATATTTCCAGAAACTCTGATGGCACAAACCGTTATCATAAAGGCTGATATACGTATTATACACCCTAATGGAAATGGCACAAATGCAGTCTGAACCAGTTTTAGTTATGTGAAATGCTTCATATAGCCTATGTCTACGCTAAAGTATCGCAGAATGTTACGTAGCGAGAGCTGTTCCTTTGTGCTAGAAATATGCGTGCCGACAACGCCGCCGTCACGCGTAGCCTAGTGAACGGAGGCCGAAGCTTTAATAACGTATACTAGGATTCCAAGCTGTCAAACATAGCGCTTACCTTGAGGCACGCGTGTCAAGTTCTGACCCCACTGGTCACCTGTGTACTAGAAGGTGGGTTCGTTTGCGCTTGTCTGCACGTCTATAGCCATGGAATGGGTCTGTTTAAATGCATCGATAAAAATTGACCGCCGATTACGATACTTCCTAATGCGAAATTTGAGTGCAGCTGTGTACGCGTTTTCATTCCGTGATATATTGGCTGGCGCGCACAATCTGTCTCGTGGGCCACGTTGCGAACGAAGCAAAGTGTGGCGCTACTGCCGCGCTAATCGGGAGATCGCGAGAGGAATCGTGTGGCGACGCGTGGGCGCGATTCATAACAGCCGCGGCAGACAACCGCCGCTCATGCAGCGCTTTTTTTCCATACAGACGACGGGCGCTATCTCGTAGCTATCGTTCGAAAGGGGACCGAAAAGATCGACTCCAACGCGGTCGAACGGTAGCCGGTATGTCGGTAATGGTAAGGGATGGCAAATCGGTAGCTGGAAGTTGTTGAGCAGACAGCATCAGAAGGCAGGGGTGAACGGGAGAGGGCATCAGCGTCCGAGTGTTTTCTTCCCGAGTGATAAATGACACGAATATCATATTCTTGAAGGCGTAAAGTCCAGCGAGGAAGGCGTCCAGTGGGATCTTTTAACGATGTTAACCAATACAGGGCATAGTGGTCGGTGACACCGTCAAACTGACGACCCTAAAGGTAAGTACGAAATTTACCGATTGCCCAAACAATGGTCAAGCATTCCTTTTCCGTTACGGAGTAATTTGACTCTGCAATTGTTAGTGTACGGCTGGCATATGCCACAGCGTACTCGTCAAAGCCACACTAGCGTTGGGTGATTACGGCACCAAGTCCGTTACAACTAGCGTCCGTGGGGATTTTTGAGTAGGTGCGGTAAGATCAAAGTGACGCAGTGTTGGAGGGGATGTGAGGAGTCGCCAAGCATTGTAAATGACTCGTCACACTCGGGATTCCAATTCGAGAGGTAAGTGCTGCCGCCAAGAAGCTGCGTCAAGGGTGCGATAATAGAGGCGAAATTTCGGATGAAACGCCGGAAATAGCAGCACAAGGCGATGAAGCTTGGAGCTCCTTCGGAGTACAGGGCTTGGGATAATCGGCAACCGCACGAAGCTTCGCAGGATCCCGTAAGATGCCTTCTTTCGAGGCTACGTGGACTAAGATTGTAAGTTTACGGACGCCAAAATGACATCATTTTCAAATTTAGCTGTAATGCTGCGGCAGTGAGACACTCGCGAACTTGTTCAAGGCAACTGATAGGAGAGGGAAGATCTCCAGAAAATACTACTATATCGTCTAAGTAGCAAAGAGAGGTGTGGCATTAGAATTCTCTGAGAATAAAGTCCATATCAGCCTCTCAAATGCTGCAGGTACGTTGCAAAGGCCGAAAGGCTTCACAATAAATTCATATAAACCGTTAAGGGTGACAGAAGCAGTTTTTGGGCGGTCCGATTCAGCAATGGGCCCTCGCCAGTAGCCGGAGTGCAGATCCAGCGACGTGAAATATTCGGTTCCTTGAAGGCAATCCAGGTCGCCGTTAATACGCGGAAGCGGATAGAGATACTTACGTGTAATATCGTTTAGTAGACGGTAATCCATGCAAAACCTGATCAAACCCTCTTTTTTACGCACCAAAACACGACCGGAGAAGCCTAGGGACGCTGGGATTCTTGAATCACGCCATGTTTCAGCATATCGTCGACGTGGTCGCTGATAACGTGGCGTTCAGCCGGTGATACCCGGTAGGGACGCTGGCGCAGTGGAGCAAGGTCACCAATGTTAGTGCGGTGAACAATCCCAGGGGCGTGCGCCAAGGAAGGTTGGTCGAAAACAAAAGACGCACGAAAACTTTCAAGTAGTTGAAAAACTTGGAAGCGCTGGGCTGCAGTGAGGGCGTTATCTATGCTGCGCGGCCAAATGTCTGGGTCACGTTCGGCGTGTGCGGTGGCAGAAGTGACCGCATCAAGAGGCAGCAGTGGCATATTAGAAGATGCCTGGGATGGTAAAATGGCATGAAAAGTGCCCAAATAGCCGAGGCATTCACCGTGTAATAAAATTATTGTAGGGCAGGGAAAGGGATTGCACGCGTAAACTGCTCCGCAAACATCAGCCAGTTCGACGACGCAAATGAAAGTACGAGGTTCCGGCGACGAGAACAATCTTCAGATGGCGTAAAAAAATCACATGGATCAGTGATAAAGCCACAGCGGATGGACACTAAAGTGACCGAGAACGGAGAAATGTTGACGTCGCCAGCGACAACATCTTTAGGATGCGGGCACGTAGTGTCTGCGATAATCGTACTGAACGGATAAAGGGACAGTTGAGCGCGAGTGCAGTCGACTACAGCGTAGTGCTCTGAAAGTAAGTCCCAGCCTAGGATAGCATCATGCGACGCACGCGAGAGGACGGCAAATTCGACGACACACGGTACGCCTTCAATCAAAACACGAGCGGTGCACGCGGCCAAAGGCTTAACGTGCTGCGAGCTCGCCGTTCGTAATAATAGGTCAGGGATCGGTATCGTCATTTTTTTTTTCATTTTGTGGCACCTTAGTACACTTATCACAGAAACGCAGCTCCTGTGTCGACAAGAGCGTTTGTCGCGCACCATCTATAAACACTGCGATTTCATTATGGGGCAAACTATGAGGCCTTAAAAATTTCGACGACAGCGCAGTTCTTGCCTCAGGAACTACGGCTGTTAGTTTTCCCTCGGTGGATAATTGGACTGCCGAAGCCTGGGGGAAATGGAGCGGCGGCGAGGTGAAGGCGACCGACGGTAGCTGAAGGTAGCACGAAATGAATAAGAAGAGTCCGAAGCATCAGCGTCAACAAGGCGTTGTGGTGGTTGAGGTGTGTATTCAAAGGGGGGCGTGACATGACTAGAATACCCTACACGGCGGCGACAGGGGCGCGCAACACACCCAGCGATACCGCAGGCGTAGCAGACGGGGCGGTTCTCCAGAGTACGCCATGGATTGTGAGAGGGTCCGGGAGGTGGCTACGCTAGCACGTGAACCGGGCCTAGGGAAGTGGCGGCGAGTAAAAGCTAGTGACTGGACAGCTTAGCGCTGGCGGCGGTCGCGCATATGAGCGAGTCATGGCATCAGCGTAAGTGAGAGGCGCTGTAACGTGCGCTGGTACCGCAGGGGATTGCAGTGCCTCAGCGACTTGCGTCTGAATGACATGACGGAGCGGGTTGTCCAATGTGGTAAGGGCCTCGGGAGAAGATGCCACAAGGGAGAGCTGGCGAGCCACTCCCTCGCAGACGTATTGCTGAATTTGCGGTAACAGGACGGAATATACAGCTTCAGTATGTGAGGTTTCCAAAGTTTAAATTTCCGCGATCGCATCGTGGTACGACGCGTGGAAAGGCGCTCCTTACTGAGCTCAATAAAACTTCGGCATATTTCGATTACTTGGGTGATTGTCCGAGGGTTCTGGGCTACCAGCATATGGAAGGCATCGTCGTTTATGCCTTTGAGAATGTGCTTCACTTTGTCGGTTTCTGCTATTGAAGCATTCACCCGCCTGCAAAGGTCGATAACGTCTTGAATATTGCTCATGAAAGTCTCACCACATTGTTGAGCTCGGCCACCCAGGCGGCGTTCAGCGAGAAGCTTGTGCACGGCTATCTGACCGTAGAACGAAATAAGGGTTTCCTTGAAAACCGGCGAGGTCGTAAAATCGGCTTCATGATTGTTAAACCATAAGCTGACCACATCAATTAGGTACAAGATGACGTAAGTCAGCATGGTAGCGTCGTCCCACTCGTCAGGAGCGCTACAGCCTTCATACTCGGACAGCTAGTCTACGCCATCGCGATCGTCTGTACCGCTGCATGTCGGAGGGTCAAGCTGTCGAACCACACCAGCGCCCATGGCAGGAACGGGGGCGGGTATGGCTTTAGAGGTAGTGGCTTCCTCGGTCATTGCAGCGGGAGATGGTAAAGTACGGCTGCGGAGCTCAGGGACGAGGAAAGGAACTACCCAGCACGTACACCAAATGCAACAGGAGTGTTCGTTCAGCAGCGTGGGCACGGCTCTGCAGAAGGGCCACTAACACAAGGCAGCAACAGTCCGAAAAACCGACAGAGCGAGACACACACGACCGTCAACTTCTTTCTCTGTGCTGGTGGCACTGAACTGGCGCCAAAGTGCAATATATATATATATATATATAAATGACGCAATCAGGAGGCAAGCATGGTCGCCTGCCACTGCCTTTATTCTTCGTCTGCCTCCTCCTCTTCTAGTGTACCGTGCCGTCCTTGCGCGATTCCTCACACCAGAGTACGCCTCCCAACCAGAGAGTACGAGCAACACGCAACGCACGAGAGAACTAGGCGACGGTGATACATGAAAAATGCGATGAAAAATGAAATATGCACAGTTAGTCCAATGTCCTACGATAGTTTTGTAACCTCATGGACTTCATAGAAAAGTGCAGCTGTCCGACCACTTCTACCACACCTCCGGTGGACGAGGCTGGCTGCAGCGTCCAGGGCAACATATCAGTGCCCCGCACATGAATACAGCTAGTGTCGCAGCATGTCCTCTGGTCGCAAATGAATGAGGCAGGGGTGCCACGTACAATCGTAGATCAGCTAATGCTTAGCGTCTTTAGGGACTAAATGGTACATGGTGTGGCATACGCTTGTTTCGCGTCTGTTATTTGTCATATCCTTTTGAGTTTGGTCCAATTTTCGCAGATAATGGGCATGGGCTGCTGCTCGCTTGGATGGTTGGTGGACTGTCTTGCTCGAAAATGATCCGTATCCTCTGCATCGTATTGTGTGGCGTCGCCGTTGAAGTCCTTGGCGTAGGCAGTCTTGATCGCTGTCAAAGTCGTCCTCCGCACGGTTCTTGCTAGGAAAATGGCCTATTCGTTGTGTTCGGCTTGGTTTGAGTGGAGTTGCGCGTTGTCGTCTTTCTTGTGGTCGTAACTGTGCTTTCGGCAATGCTCTTTGTCGTCGTCTGTGGCGAAGTCGTCGTCGAGATAGTCGAGGTTGATCTTGGACTGACTGATTTAAATCTTTCTGATGTGGATGCGATAGCTGATGCTTAGCAGTGGTTCAGGAATAAGCCTGGTATCTGTTTGACATATTTGTGTCGCCAGCAGCGGGCTATTGACACACTGCAGTGATTCAGGAATAAGCCTGGTATCTGTTTGGCATATTTGTGTCGCCAGCGGCGGGCTACTGACACACTGCTTGCTTTCCTGTGGCTTGTCTGATGGTAAAAGCATTGTGCCAGGCTTCACAGAAGTCTCTCCAGAGGCTGCTGCAACGACATGATGAATGGGTGCTTCAATAATTCCGCAGTGCGTGATGTTTTGCGTGTGCGACGTTTCTGCAGAGGCAGAGGCTCGTTCGGATGTTGCACCCGGAAAAAAGCTTGTGTGTTGTAAAGTGGTGTGGTCTCCTAATGTACGTTTTTCATGCGTTGCTGAACGGATGAACCACGTAGTTGAAAGGAGAAGTCGTTGGTGGTTTCCCAATGACCTATTGTCGGATAAAAAGTCGAATTCGCTCCATCTGAAGAAATAATAGTTGCGGTTGAGATACGGCGTTGTCCTAAAGCCGTGTAGGTGTAACGTGACGCGAAACCCTGTGGTGGGCAACGACCATAACGCGACGTTGTGCACGCGTCAGTTGGTTCGGGGACATAATTCCTGCGGCGTGTCGAGGGCGTACATGGTGAATAAGGCTCTGCGGTAGTCATCATCATGCTAGACATGCATATGCGCGCCGTCTCCTCGTGAGAATCACAACAAGGGAAGCTCATCGATGGTCTACTCATACGAGGCTTTGTCTGGCACTGATGCTGATTACTAAGTGGAGCCTGCAAGTGACTCCGGCGGCAAAGTTGAAATTTCTCTAGCTCTTGGATAATGGAGGCATCTGTAACGTATGAGTGAAATCGACTGATCAACTCTTCCTTCATTTTCTCCCATGATTCGTTGTTTTCAAAGATATGAGTGAGGTAGAACCGACATCTATCAACGTTGACGTAGTAATTGAAGTAGGTGATCATATCCCGTTCCCACCATGATGCAGTGGATGCGTGGAGCTCGAAGAGGCGGGGCCAGTCTTTGACGGGCCCGTGACACCCGTCGTCCGCTGGTCCGGAATACTTGGGTATGTCCAAGGCTTGTGGTGCTGTGGTCATGATGTTGGTCGGTATCAGTGGTGGATCTGTGCGCTCGAGGTTCATGGCGTCGCCTTGAGCATTTCCATGTTGATGTGCGGCTGATAAGGTGGCTGCCAGGTCGTTGCCCTGTCCAATTGTGTAACGCGAGCTGGAGGTTGCGAATGGAGACAAACATGGTCGACCGAACACTGCCTTTATTATTCGTCTACCTCCTTCTCTTCTAGTGCACCGGACCGTCCTTTTGCGATTCGTCATATATGCATATATAGTCAGGATGTGTTATAGTTTGTTGATGAAACCTTCAGATAGTAGAGCACCGCAGCCAGAGGCCACACAGCTTAGACAACACAGGCACAAGGCTTCCAGCAAGTCATCGTCGCCTTTTTCGGAGCAGTGCCGGCTACTCGTTCTTCACAGTACAATTACCTCCCCGGAGAAGAGGAGCCGTCTCGGCGACCTACGGGCAGGATAGCACCGGTGGATCGAAAGTACGGCTTGAGGCACTGAATGTACACGATTTCGCGCCTTCGGCGGCGCTTATCCGAAGGTGGCTCAAGGAGTTCTACGAAACAGTTCACAGGAGAAGTTTGACTGACAACACGCTAGGGACCCTGGTACTTGGAAAAAAGTTTGGGTGAAAGTTCAGGGCTGGTAGTGGGAACCCAATGCCAGACTAGTGAGTCAGGAGCATAAGGTGCAGAAGAGGCGGGAATATCCCGTAGGTACTTCTGTAGCTGCTGATCTTCCGACGTAAATGTGCCGGAAAGCTTTCTGCGCTCTTCCGCATGTTCAGCAGCTTCGGACAAGGTAGTAGCCTCCATTGTCAGGGCGACACGGATAGTATCCATTATGGAGGAACTCTCGCGTCCCTAAAGAAGAAAGAACGGGGAATATTGGGTAATGGGTCTGTGCGGCTGTATTATAAGCATACGTCACGTAGGTTAAAATGCGGTCCTAATTGGTCTGGTCAGATGCGTCGTACATGGCTATCATGTCGCCAGGAGTACGATTAAAGCGCTCAGTCATCCCATCAGTTTGCGGGTGGTGTGCAGTAGCGGTACGGTAAATTACGTGGAATTCCTTGAGTAGGGTTTCAATAACGTCAGAACGAAAGGCACGGCCTCTGTCGCTGAGCAATTCTCTGGGGGCTTGGTGCGCAAGTATGATCTTACGCAGCAGGAGCCAGGCGACATCCCGCACAGATGCGTTGGACAGAGGCGAAGTTTCCGCGTAGCGTCTATCGCCAAAATCACCCAGCGATTGCCGCCTGAAGTACTCGGAGGGGGCCCATGAAGATCAACTCCGACGCCGTCAATGGCCCGTCTTGGACAAGGCAATGGCTGTAGTTGAACAGCTGAGGCACGCGTATATTCTTGCGGTGTTGGTAAGCGTGGCAGGAGCGGACATATTGGCGGACGAATTGGTACATCCCGCGCCAGTAATAACGAATTCGCAGGCGCGCGCACGTTTTCAGTATTCCTGCGTGTGCGCATTGCGGGTTATCGTGAAACGCTTCACATATGCGCGAACGTAGATACCGAGGAACCACCAGTAACCATTCGCGCCCGTCCGAGAGGTAGTCACGCCGGTATGGGAACCCGTCACGAACAGCGAAGTGGTGTGCTTGGTGACGCAATACATGGCCTGGAGAAGGCGCTGATGGGTGTGACCGAAAAACCAGCATAGAAACAATCCATTAATCCTTCTGCTGTTCCGAAAGCATGTCCGAGGCGTTGAGGGAGGACTCGCATATTCGAACTTTCTGATAATTGGCTGGCCTGACATTGGGAAGTGAGACAAGGCATCCGAGTGCGAATGTTTACGGCCACAGCGGTACAGCACACGAATATCGTACACTTGGAGGCGAAGTGCCCATCGATCGAAGCGACAAGAAGCATACTTCAAGGACGACAGCCAGCACAGTGCATGGTGGTCAGTGATGACGCCGTACGGGTGGCCGTATATGTAAGGAAGTAATTTATTTATGGCCCAAATGATAGCCAGGCATTCTTTTTTTGTAACGGAATAGTTTGCTTCCACTTTCGTGAGTGCTCGGCTAGCGAAGGCCGCAAGGTATTCATCGAAGCCAGTCTTTGGTTGTGTAAGAACAGTGCCAATGCTGACGCTACTGGCATCCGTGTATATTTCTGTCAGTACGCTTGGGTGCACATGTCAGAGTAGGGGAGGTGAGGTTAGAAAACGACGCAGCGTCGTGAATTCGGCATCGCAAACTCGTGGCCAGGCCAAGAGGTGGTTACCCGCGAGAAGTTCCCTTACAAAAATGACTTTAGCCTGTCTATAGAGAGTCTATAGAGTTTTTAAAGACTAGCTTGCCTTTCTATAGATTTGGACTTTTGTTGATACAGAGTCTATGACTGTCTATAGACGAAATTCGATGAAGTTTCTATTTCTATTTGTCTATTCGAAGTCTATAGACAGTCTATAGAAAAAAGTCGATATGGTGTTCGTTTCTTTTTTGTCGACTTCCCCACAACAGACACCTGTAGACGACAGTCGAAAGAATCTCTATTCATTTTTGTCTGTTGTTTGCCTGTAGACTTTCTAGAGACGAAAGTCTCTAGAAAGTCTACTGTCTGTCTATTTGCAGTCTATAGACGGTATATAGAAGAAACTCGATAAAGTGTTTGTTTCTTTTTTGTCTACTTCCCTCCATAGACTACCTATAGAAAAAAGTCGATACTGCTTCTATTTATCTCTATTATTTGTCTATAGGCTTTCTATAGACAAAAGTCGATAAGATTTCTGTTTCTTTGTGTTTATTCGCAGTCTATAGACAGTCTATAGAAAAAAGTTGATAAGGTGTTTGTCTTTTTTTCTTGTCTACTTCCTCTCTATACACTGCATATAGACAAAAATCTATACATCCTCTATATATGTATTTCTCTATTATTTGTCTATACACTTTCTATAGACTAAATTTGATAAGATTTCTATTTCTTTTTGTCTATTGGCAGTCTATAGACGGTCTATAGAAAAAAGTCGATAAAGTGTTTGTTTCTTTTTCTCTACTTTCCCTCTATAGACTACCTATAGACGAAAGTCGATACAGTCTATTTATTTTTGTCTAATATTTGTCTGTAGACTTTTATAGGCGAAAGTCGATAAGATTTCTATTTATTTTTCTCTATTCACACTCTACGGACGGTCTACAGAAAAAAAGTAGGTATGATGTTCGTTTCTTTTTCGTCTACTTCCCCACAACAGACACATATAGACGAAAGTTGATACAGTCTCTATTTTTGTCTTTTTTTTCTCTACAGACTTTCTATAGACGAAAGCCGATAAGTTTTCTATTTCTTTTTGTCTATTTGCAGTCTATCGACGGTCTATAAAAAGAAGTCGATGAGGTGTTTGTTTCTCTTTTGTCTACTGACCCTCTATAGACTATGTATAGACAAAAGTCGATACAGTCTGTATTTATCCTTGTTCATTCTTCGTTTTTAGACTGTCTATAGACGAGAGCCGATAAGGTGTATATTTCTTCTTGTCTATTCCCACTCTACGTAGTTCTTCAAACACCCACATGCATACATTCACGTACACACACACACACACACACATTACACACACATATATATATATATATATATATATATATATATATATATATATATATATATATATATATATATATATATATATATATATAGTGCTGTGCGACCGGCCGCTCGAGTCACATTGCGCGTAATCGCGGGCTTCTTCACGCTCGGAAAAACAGTTCTATGGAGCACGCATTGAACAGAAAACTTATCGGGAGTTTTTAATGTAGCTTCACAATTTTATCATTGAGAATTTTCATCTAATTAATATAATTGAGAAATTAATTAATGCTAGTTACCTAATCACGGAGTGCAAAAAATAATCTGAGTGTCTCCAAGCGATGGCAAAGAACATTACCTTCGTTCTCTCCAGCTACGTAGCATTTGCATATCTTAAAACCTGGCTCAAATTAATTGAACCCGCCGTAGTTGCTCAGTGGCTATGGTGTTGGGCTGCTGAGCACGAGGTCGCGGAATCGAATCCCGGCCATGGCTGCCGCATTTCGATGGAGGCGAAATGCGAAAACACCCGTGTACTTAGATTTAGGTGCACGTTAAAGATCCCCAGGTGGTCGAAATTTCCGGAGTCCTCCACAACAGCGTGCCTCATAATCAGAAAGTGGTTTTGGCACGTAAAACCCCATAATTTGTGTTGTAAAATAATTAAGTGAAGCACCCCGTATATTTCTTTGCAATTCCAATTTTTTGCCACGATTTCCTATATCACGGCCGGTGAAGGCCATAGGGTGGGACGTCACCAAAGGTCACGTTAACTTGTGCGAAGAGCCCGTATACCGATTTTGGTAAGGCGTGAGAGGAAGTATAAAACAGCCCATACTGTAAAATTCTTAATGCTTCAGGTTTACAAGGCGTCTATAGATTGACAATAGACAAACATCGTTAATCTGGGCCCAACCCGTGTACGCTGTAGCCAAGCGCCTGCAGGTACCGGTGGATAATACGGCGCTGCGTTTTGTATAAGCCACTGAAGTTGTATGCAGCTGTGATTTAGTATACATACATAGCGTATACATAGCGTATACCTCCGCATTCGTTGACCACATGATATGATCTATGTAGTCGCTCTCGGCAATCCCAAGACAGTCTTCACAGTTGTCATAGCATCACATATGCGGCAGTAGAATACAGAAAGTAAAACGCCGATTCAATTATGATAATAGATGTTATGAACGCGAACTTAAGCTACGAGTGGATTCCAAACAGGCATGAAGCTAACAGCTCAGAGACTCGTAATTTTTGTAGCTGACAACGCGGACTTTGTGAGTGTGCGATGAACCGATGTCGCGCATGTGGTGTGCGCGTTCTGTGTCGTCCGATTCTCAGATATTTTTCACATTGTCTTCATATCTCGGCTGCATCACTAACATCAGGCGGTTTTTTTTTGTTGATTGACATCCTGCACTATAAACTCATCAAGGTTTCTCATTCACTTAAAATATGTGCCAAATTCTGTCAGCCCACCCAGTATTTCGCCTGTTGTATGCCTGCGCAGCCACGCATATGAGCACATCAATGCTGTACTGAATGCTTCGACCTATCATCGGAACGGAAAATTAGCACTAACATACGTGCGGGCATCACATTTGGCGGTACGCTGGAAGATATGCTACAAATGCGTATATGCTCCTCTTCGCTGGCGAAAATACGTCTGCAGCGTCTGAAGGGTCCTGTAACGGCTTTTAGAAACAGCGCATTCATCCATGTGTGCGTTCCAGTCTCATACGAGAGCCCACAGCGTTTATAATAGAACCTGCCAGCGCATTTCCTTCGTCCATGAAAAAAGATGAAAAATGGAAAAGAAAAGTAACCCGTTGCGGCGCGCATGGCGCGCGGAGAGAGAGAGAGAGAAAGAGCCAAAAAAAAAAAGCCGCTCACGCTCCTCGGAGCGCGCACACCCTGGCGCGCGGAGCTCCTGCGCATGCGTGGAGCTCTTGCGCATGCGCGGCGGTGCGCCGTCTGTCCGCGTCAATTTGAATTCTCAACGAGTGCGCCAGGCACGTAAACGCTTGTAGCGGTGTGCGGTGTCTGCCTGAACGTTGGTGTCAAAGTTTCCACGTTGGTGTCTGTGTATGCGTGTCTTCTTTGCGGCATCACACGTCAACTACACTGAACCGTAAGGTTTAGCAACGACGTTTTGCGTCAATAGCTCATGATTAGGTAAGCGCATTTCGTAGAACGAACCGGCTGCATGTAGCGCAGGAGACTCGGGTATAGTGTCGGTTTGTCGTTGACATGATTTGATAACGCGTTCTTGTTCTTGCTTCTACTATACGGAATGTTTTACTGCGAGAGATCGATCGGGCTTGTTGATTTAACGTTATAGTTTAGGTGCGTAAAAATGGAAGTACACCATGTTTTAACTTGATAGTGAGCTGCCACTAAGCGGATTGTGTGTGTTGTTGGGAAGCCAGTGTGGTAGATCTCATTTCGTGGCGCTCGATCCGGCCGTGATGAATGCTGCGCCGCATGTGTAGTGAAATTCTCGTGACAGGCTTCACGTATATATCTTGAAGTTGTGATAGCATGAAGAGTTTTCAAACAAACACGTATAGTTGAATAACTGCCAGCGTACTCGGATGAAAGGCCGTGTTTGCGGGGCATGCATCAGCAGTGTGTGCGCTGCCGTTTTCGTATAATTTAAATGTAGCAGTACTTTTAAGGTTCCTGGCTAAAAATCTAAATAATTTTGGGAAGTTACCGCAAGCAAAACACGAGACTTGAAGAAATAGCTAGCAGAAATATCTAGATTCACCCAGTCTATTTATAAGCAAACACAAACGCTTTTGGAGCATGAAACCTGCGATAAGCTCAGTCACTCATAGCTTCCCAACTCAGCCGAAAAAAAAAATTAGAGAACAATAAGTTAGTTCCTCCGGGAAGCACTTTTACACGTTTCAGACTGAAGGCATTGCGTTTGACGGTAGTTGGAAGATTGGTTTTTTGTCTCTATTGTAAACAGTTTAGCAGCAGCTATTGTAAACAGCAGCAGAAGTTATCTTTAGGGCTATCTGAAAAGCGTTAAGCGCCTTTTGTTGCTTCGGCGTTATGGAGTTTACATGTTGTTAATCACAAGGCAGCTGCTGGCGCAGATTCGCATTGTGCCAGTCGTGCATGGTATGAAGCCCTTGTGGTGCGTAATAAGTGTTCCGGTTTTCATTACTGTTGCATGTAGTGCCGTCGTCTTGGACAGACCATACTATATGCGCTGTACAAAAGAAAAAGAGACAGATTATTCATTTCGTGGTCTTTTCTTAGTAGATAACGCACAGATTATTCGAATAATTTAGTGGACACTGCATTTGCTCTACCCTTATCAACACACCTAAGAGATCGTAACGTGTTTTAGTTGATAAGTAACATTATCAAAACGCCCCCATTCATGTGCATTTTGCTGAAAGTGTGGCAAATGTATTCATCTCAAAGTAGAAGAAAAGAGAAATCGCAGGCTGTTCTAAGCGGAACTAAATTGCAATTCTTAACGTGATTGCGCAAAACTGTAGTCACTATGCTAAGCACGTTCGTTCGGCACGGGTATATTGCATTAACACCTGAAAAATGTCCACAGTACAGCCGGGTATCTTTGTTTCAACAATTATTATTATTATAGTAATCGTTTGGGATTCTCGCATTTCTTTTATTTTTATAAGTACACTTTGTGTCACATGAACCTGTCTTAAAACGAAACGTACCATTGCTGGCACCGGCGACCATTACGGTTGTCTAACTGCTTATCATACTGTAATATAACGAAACATCATAATGGCACTGATTCATACTGCCATGTAGTCTTTAGTCAGAGGTCATCATCATCATCATCAGCTTGCTTACGCCCACAGCAGGGCAAAGGCCTCTCCCATACTTCTCTAACTACCCCGGTCATGTAGTAATTGTGGCCATGTTGTCCCTGCAAACTTCTTAATCTCATCCGCCAACCTAACTTTCTGCCGCCCCCTGCTACGCTTCCCTTCCCTTGGAATCCAATCCGTAACCCTTAATTACCATCGGTTATCTTCCCTCCTCATTACGTGTCCTTCCCATGCCCGTTTCTTTTCTTGATTTCAACTAACATGTCATTAACTCGCGTTTGTTCCCTCACCCAATCTGCTCTTTTCTTATCCCTTAACGTTACACCCATCATTCTTCTTTCCATAGCTCGTTGCGTCGTCCTCAGAATCAGAGGTAAACAAAGTTAACTAGAGGCATACGTGATGAGAGCGAATGATATAGAAAACTACTATTGAACCGTAAAAATAACTCATTGAATAGCTTTCCCTCACATTGTTGCATTTGCTTTACGTGTGTGTCTCTGTGTCCTTGTCTTCCGTGCTGTACTCGTGTGGCCATCAATTACGAACTTGCCCAAGCCCTTCTCAGCTTTATTAAACAAGGGATTCAAATCAGTTGAACCTAATACTGCATGTCAAGTGAGTGACGTGGTATTCTTTTTATCTAAATATTATGGACTGGCAGTACTTGGCAAGCATTAAACCACAATGTTTTTTTATTGTGTTAAGCTACGGGCGTCATAGATTGCCAGAGAATTTTCATGAATACAGCCAGGGAAGGCTTCGAAAAAGATCGGGAAACTTAAAATGGCTACATAGGTATGCTGTCTTGTTATATGTCATACAAAGTTTCTAGAGAATCTCTCTGTTAAATATATTTTTAAAACGTTTTACCTCATAAAAAGTTGAGGGAAATTGGTTCCATTTATTGAAAAAAAAGAAAGTCAAGCATACTAACAAGGCATTTCTCACTCAATTTGTTTTTTTTTTGCGTTAACTAAATGTCCTGAGCCTCGAAACCCTAGAAAAAAATTTCATCTTTGAAAGCATCCTAAATAATTTACTGTGATAGAATTCATTCGAACTATACTATCAGTTCTGTTTCCTAGGAGGTACATATCTGTCGTGCCATGACACAAAGTGCTCGTGTGGTATTCGGGTGCTCATGTGGTATACCTAACCTAGAAACCTGTTAGCCTGCCCAATATGCCTCATTTCCTGTAAGAAACTAAGCGACCATATCAATACAATCAACCCATCCGCCCTGTGTTGAAGTTATGGCCAATGACCCATTCATTAAAGAGTATGAGAAAGACATTTAAATGTGTATTAAGCAATATCAATTACAATCTTTGGCATGACACTGTGAATACTCTACTCACGTCTTTTGAGCATATACCTCTGCACGGGCATACTTAACTACAAACCAAAAAAATGTACACAGTCCAACTGGCTAACGTTTCAGCAATAAATAGAGAGATCATTTGGGATAAGTACGTTAATGCATCATATATAAACTTGTCATAAAAGGGAACATACTGTTGCTGGCATGAGTAGCAGTTGTGACTCTTTTATTGTTTACCATACCATAAAATAAAACATTCTTTAAAGGTACTGATTTGTATTGACAAGCAACATGCAAAGCAACATACAACATACGAAGAATACACACTTGTTATTTTTGCCTCATATTGCTGCATCTACTTATTTGCAGCATACACCTGCTGCACCACTGGAACTAATGACACAAAGGTCAAGGCAAGCCTGGCGACCATGCTTGCCAAGGGGAGTAGTGTAAATATTTAGTCTGTTTCCATAGTAGCATAAGACATGCATTTTAAGGAATTCATCAATTATATTGTGCAATAAAAACAGTTAATTCATTGCCGGTGCATTTGTTTTCTTTTTAGCACTGCATGATTCAGCACTAAATTCTTTCTCTTTATGCAACGTATATGAAAGTACAGCTGGTTCAGGAGCATTAATAATCTACTAACGTTAATGCATAAGTGCAGATGAAAAGCAACAGGTGCACATGCATAAATACATTAAACATGTTTTGCTACCACATGTAAACAAAGAATGTAAACTAACTTGTAGATTGCCGATAGATATGAAGTTATGTCTTTATACACTCTCTGTAGACTTGTCTATAAAATGTCTGTGTCCATAGACTGTCTATAGATTAATGAAAATTCATGTTTGTTAACAAATGTCTGCAGAACATCATAGAAAAAGTGTATAGGATTATAAAGTTCTGTTTTTGTAGACTGAAGTCTATAGAATATCTATAAACAATCCATATACTTCAGTCTACAAAAGTAGAACTATATATATAGTGTAAGGAAGATAGCGAACGTGCGCACAGAGTCAGCAGCAACGGCAGCATCAAGCGCGCCGCAGAGGCTCGAGCTCGGGAACTGCTGAGTGCATCCTAGAACCACCGGTCGCTACGAACCCCAATAAAGCTCCCTTATAAGTGGTGGAAGTGCTGGGTAACGTTCCATTCTACCATCCTGGAACTACAATTTCGGACTCTACCCTCCGCAATGCCGGACGCCGACCAGCAGACTCTTCCATCGCCACCCGTTCCTTGCGCTGGCACCGTTCGCCAGCGGGAGCCTCCTATCTTCAGCGGAATCGACGACAACGACGTTGAAGAGTGGCTGTTGTCCTACGAACGAGTGAGCGTGCACAGCAAATGGAATGACTCAGACAAACTGGCTTTCGCATCTTTCTACCTCGCCGCCGTGGCCAGTCTCTGGTTCAGAAATCACGAGAGGGATATTCGAACGTGGTCGGCGTTCAAGATGTCAATTACAGAAGTATTTGACCGACCTACCGTCAGGAAACTCCGAGCCGCGCGTAAGACACTGGTGAGACATTCACCAGCTATATAGAAGACGTTCTAGATTTGTGCAGGCGCGTGAACGCCGCCATGAAGGAAGCGGGAAAGATCAAGCACGTCATGAAGGGAATTCATGATGACGCGTTCCAGATCCTTCTCACCAAGGACCCGCGCACTGCTGGCGACGTCATCAGCTTGTGCCAGAGCTATGATGAATTACGTAAGCAGCGAGCACTGACAAGGCGACATTCCACACCGAATGCGGCGTCACTCTGCAGCCTGACCACTGGCCCAGAACAAGCCTCCCTGATGACCCAAATCAAGGGTTTCGTCCGCGAAGAACTCGCACGACAGCTACCTCTGGTGTCCGTCACTAAGGAGTCTGCCAGCACTTTGCCTTCTCATATCCGTAACGTGATCCATGAAGAGGTCGCGGAAGCGCTCCTGGCTGTTCACCAGCAGGATGTCGTGACTACACCAGTCACTTATGCTACGGTTGCTGCAATGGACCCTCGCACTGTACCCATGCGTCGATTCCAGCAGCCTGTTCACCGCCCTCCCCCTTCCGTCCCCTGGACCACCACTGCCGTCGCTAACGCGTGGTGTACGCCGGACAATCGCCCTATATGCTTCGCATGTAGGTATCCCAGTCATGTCGCAAGGTTCTTCCGCCGCCGATCGCAGGCGCTCGATGACGATCGCCGAGCGTCCTATGTTCCGGCTATTGAAATGCGCCTTACGGACCCTTCGACCCATCACCAGCTCGCTCCCAGACTGATCGCGCTCCTCACTTCGAACGCCTCCGATCACCCTGCCCACGTCGCCGATCGCTTTCCCCTATGCGTCGTCGACCCGTCTCTAACGAAGAGGGAAACTAGACGATGCAGTTCCTGAGGCAAGAACTGCGCAAGTGTCGACAGGTCGAAATCTTCCTCCTTTACCTGCCTATGTCATTGATGTGTTTATCGAAGATGTCGCTACAGTCGCCCTCGTCGATACCGGTGCCGCTATTTCAGTTATGGATGCCAGGTTTTGCTGCTCGCTTCGTAAAGTGACGACGTCTCTGTCTGGATTGTCGCTTCGAACCACGAGTGCTCAACCCATTTGCCCTACCGCTGCTTGTACTGCTCGTGTGCCCATACAGGACGTTTGTACACGATTGAATTCATAGTTCTTTCATCGTGCTCCCACGCCGTTATTCTGGGATGGGATTTTCTCTCACACCACAATGCCATCATCGATTGCGCTGGGGCTGACATTGAACTTTTCCACCTTGGTGACCTGGCCACCTTGGTGACCCGTCGATGCTCATCCTGCCACTCAAATTGTCGTGAAAGAAGACACCTGTATTCCCTCGTGCTCTTCAGCATTCGTACCAGTCTTCTGTAGTACCATATCCGACAGGACGGTCTTATTCATGCCCTCTTATCACTTTGTTACCCGAAAAGCGCTTCCTTCGCCCTTTGCAGCTCTTGACCTTGCCGCCGGTGTCAGCACGATGCCCATTTACAATCATCTTTCATGGCCGCTATCACTGCTCCGCCGCGATTGCCTTGGTTACGTCGAGCCGGTCGATTCAACATGAATTGTCTCCGTCCTCGACGAAGTGCCTTCTACTGCCGTCCATGAACTGAGTGCCCTCTCCGTACCCGACTCAACATGGATTGGTGTGTTCAGCCCATTCATCGCCGAAGATCTGGCGCATTCGCAGTGATCTCAACTTCTCGTAATCCTTCAGCACTTCCGCCGTTCTTTCGACGTTGCGCAAACATCTCTTGGCCGTGCATCGACGGTCGAGCATTACATCGACGCTGGCTCTCACTCACCGCTGCGACAAAGACCAGATCGCGTGTCTGCTACAAAACGTCGCGTCATTGCAGACCAGGTCGATGACACGTCGAACCGTCATTCAACCTTACCAAAGCCCATGGGCCTCTCCCGTGGTCCTCGTCACAAAAAAAGACTGTTCCATCCGCTTCTGTGTTGATTTTCGGCGGTTGAACAAGATCACGCTGAAGGACGTCTACCCATTACCACACATCGATGATGCTCTGGACTGTTTGCAGGGAGCCGAGTTCTTTTCGCCGGATTTGTGGTCAGGCTACTGGCAGGTTCCGATGGCAGAGGCCCATCACCTGAAAACTTCCTATGTTACACCAGACGGCTTGTATGAATTCACCGTCGTGCCTTTCGGACTTTGCAACGCACCTGCTACGTTCGAAAGAATGATGGATAATGTCCTGCGTGGCCTCAAATGGAAAATCTGTCGTTGCTATCTTGACGACATTCTGGTGTTCGCCCCTGATTTCGCAACGCGCCTGCTCCGCCTCCAGCACGCACTCACTTGCTTGACCAACGCCGGGTTGCAACTTAACCTGAAGAATTTTCGTCTTGCTGTTCGTCAGCTCAGAATTTTAGGCCATGTCGTGTCAAAGGAGGGCATTCGCCCGGATCCCGAGAAGCTACGTGCTGTTACTGTGTCCCCAAAACCTACCACCATGAAAGAGCTCCGCAGTTTTATCGGCCTATGCTCTTACTTCCGGCGATTCGTTCGAAACTTTCCGTCAATTATATCGCCTCTCACGCGCTCCTTGGTAGCGCTAGAGATCTCTCATCATGGTCTCCAGCGTGTGACGACGCCTTCACAACCTTGCGCCGTAATCTCACGACGCCACCCATTCTTCGCCATTTTGACCCTCAAGCGCCAAGCGAAATCCATACCGATACAAGCGGTGTAGGCCTTGGCGCTGTGTTGGCCCAGCGTCAACCTGGCCACACAGAATACGTCGTCGCATACGCGAGTCGCACGTTAACCAACTCGGAGACCAATTACAGCGTTACAGAAAAGGGCTGTTTGGCCATAGTGTGGGCGCTTGGCAAGTTTCGCCCATATTTATACGGCAGATCGTTTGACGTAGTGACGGACCACAACGCACTATGTTGGCTGTCGACGCTCAAAGATAAATCGGGCCGCCTTTCCTGCTGGGCATTGCGAATCCAAGAATATGACATCCGCGTGGTTTACCGTTCCGGGCAAAAGCACTCCGACGCTGACGTGCTATCCCGATCGCCGCTTCCCCCGAAGGCCAGTCCCGACTCCTCCTGCGAGTGCACATTATCCTCTCTGGACGTTGACACTATCGCTGCTGCTCAGCGTAATGATCTCTGGACTGCATCTCTGCTCGACCTTCTCTCGGATACGTCGAAAGTTCCGGCGTCACGTACGCTTCGGCGCCAAGTTCCTAATTTTGCGATTCGAGACCAGCTACTGTATCGACGCAACTATGCCCCAGTGGGACGCACCTGGTTACTCGTCATTCCGAGAATCTTGCAATCAGAGCTCTGCTCCTCGTTCCACGTCGACCCTCATTGTGGCCACGCGGGAGTCTTTAAGACCTACGAAAGACTTTGACACCGCTATTACTGGCGGGGAATGTGCAATTTCATTCGAAAGTTCGTCCGCTCTTGTCCTGGGTGCCAACGCCGCAAAGCGCCACCGCACAACTCCGCCGGTGAACTCCAGCCCATGCCCATCCCAACCCTTTGATCGCGTGGGCATAGATGTCTACGGGCCACTTCCGTTGACTCCAACCGCCAACAGGTGGATAATAGCTGCGGTAGACGACTTAACCCGTTATGCGGAAACGGCTGCTCTACCAAATGCTACAGCGCAGGAGGTCACCAATTTCATACTTCGCCCTTTTTCTCCTTCGTAATGGAGGTCCACGTGAACTTTTAAGCGACAGAGGCCGCGCCTTCTTATCTCAAGTCATCTAATAACTACTTGCTGAATGCGCTATTGTTCATCGTAAATTAACTGCTTATCACCCACAGACTAACAGTACCACGGAACGCTTTACTCGAGCTCTTGGTGACATGCTCGCCATGTATGTCTCACCTGATCACTCTAATTGGAACCTAGTTCTTCCGTTTGTCACCTACGCCTACAACACCGCGACTCAGGCCACTACCGGATTCTCACCCTTTTACCTTCCTTACGGCCGTCATCCTTCGCACACAATTGACACCACTGTGCCCTAGCGCCCGGACCCATCCAAATGCCTTCCAATCTCGGAAGCTGCCAGACACGCCGTGGAATGTCGCCAGCTGGCCCGCCGATTCACCTCGGACAACCAGAACCGTCGGATGCTCGGTGAATCCTAGAACCGGCGGTCGCTACGAAGCCCAATAAATCTCCTTTACAATAGTTCTACTTTTGTAGACTGAAGTGTATATAATGTCTATAGATAAACGTCTATAGATAGTCTATAGACATTCTATAGACTTCAGTCTACAAAATAGAACTGTATAACCCTATACACTTTTGTCTATAAACATTCTGCGGACATTTGTCTACAAACTTGAATTTTCATTAATCTATAGACAGTCTATAGACAGTCTAGAGAATCAGACTTTTTACAGACTAGTCTATAAAATTGTATGCACGAGGTCGCGGGATCGAATTCCGGCCACGGCGGCCGCATTTCTATTGGGGCGAAATGCGAAAACACCCGTGTACTTAGATTTAGGTGCACGTCAAAGAACCCCAGGTGGTCGAAATTTCCGGAGTCCTCCACTACGGCATGCCACATAATCAGAAATGGCTTTTGGCGCGTAAAACCCAATAATTTAAATTTAATAAAAAGTGTATGGCCATAAGTCTATAGACTGCCTATAGGCTGGTCTATAGGAATAGTCTGTAGATAGTCTATAGACATTCTATAGACTTCAGCCTACAAAAGTAGATCTAACTATAAGCCTATATACTTATTATAGACATGCTGCAGACAATTGCCTACAAACGAATTTTCATTAATCTACAGACAGACTATAGACAGTATATTGACAGTCTATAGACTCAGACTTTTTATAGACTGGTCTATAAAAATGTATGGCCATAAGTCTATAGACAGTCTATAGAAAGTTTATAGACTCAGAATTTTTATGGAGTAGTCTATAAAAATTCTATAGCCATAAGTCTATAGACTGTCTATAAGATAGTCTAAAGAAATGTCTATAGACAACTTATAGACTTCATAGACAAATGCCTATAGACTGTCTATAGACTTTATAAATATTTTGTAAGGGTTGCGTCAAAGGCGCCATTATGATGGCGAAATTGTGGGTGAAACGACCGGAGTAGGACCATAATCCGATGAAGCTGCGGAGTTATTTTGTGGTCTTTGATCGTTTGAATCCGGCGATAGCTTGGAGTTTGGTTGGATCTGGGAGCACACCATCTTTCGAAACAACGTGGCCAAAGATGATTAACGGCCGGGCGGCGAAGCGACACTTCTTTAAGTTGAGCTGGAGTCCAGCGTCCGCGAGTCAAGTGAGCACGCGTTTGAGTCGGAGCAGGTGACAAAGTCCGGGGAAAAGATGACAATGACATCGAGATAACAGAGGCATGTCTGCCACTTGAGGCCCCGGAGGATGTTATCCATCAATCTCTCAGACGTTGCAGGCGCATTACAAAGGCCAAATGGCATCACGGTAAATTCACGTAAGCCGTCAGGAGTAACGAATGCCGTTTTCGGGCGATCTGCGCCAGCCACCGCAACATGCCAATAACCGGCTCGCAAATCTACAGACGAAAAGAATTCAGCGCCTAGGAGGCAGTCCAATGCGTCGTCGATACGGGGAAGAGGGTATACATCTTTCTGGGTTATCTTGTTCGGTCGTCAATAGTCCACACAAAAATGAATTATCCCATCTTTCTTTTTGACCAGCACTACCGGAGAAGCCCCCGCACTTTGTGATGGCTGTATCACGCTGCGTTGGAGCATGTCTCCTACGTCCTAATCGATGACACGGCGCTCCGTCGCGGACACACGGTATGGACGCAGGCGTAGAGGCGCATGGCTGCCGGTGTCGATGTGATGGACGATTCTGGAGTTACGGCCTAAACATTGTTGTTGGAGGTCGAAAGAAGTTCGAAATCGGTTAAGGAGATCTACGATCTGCGCGCGCTGACTCGCAGTGAGGTCAGGATCAATAGACGGAGCAAATGTTCTGTCACATGCCAGCTCAGACGAAGAGACAGGAAGAGCCATGACGTCAATCTGAAGAGGAATCGAGTGATTAGGCACGTCGTAGACAGAGCTCGTGTGGAATTTGTCAGCAAAACAAAAGCACTCGCTATGATGTAAGCTTGACGAACACGAAAAGGGATTCAAAACACAAAGCACGCTGGAGCCCTGGCGAAAGGGAAGGAAAGCAAAGGGAAGCAAGAAGCGTGCAGTAAGTTCAGACGGCGTGAAGAGAAATGTTGAATCGTAGAAAGCAGCATAGGAAGCGGGCACAAGGCCACAAGAGAAAGCAGGAATATAGCTGGCGGTGGCGACGAACACTCGAGCAAAAGATAGAGGCAAACCTTCAGAAAAAACTGCGGCAAAATGGAGTCAGTGCTAGTTCTGCACGGGCACAATCGATAACTGCGTAATAAACTTAGATGAAGTCCCATGCTAGAATGATGGCATGAGAGCAGCGAGGAAGAATAACAAACATGATGTGGAAGAAACTATCTTGTACGCCGACTCGGACGGTTCATGTTTCTGAAGGCTCAGTTGGCTGAGCGCTTACTGTCTGTAGCAAAATGGCAGAAAACGGCGTCGCGAAATTTCGGAGCGTACGACGAAGCTGGTCGGCAATCACGAACACTGCGGCACCCTTGTCGACAAGCGCGCGAACGGCGATACCTTCTGCGTAGACTTTAATGACGTTCGCAGGCACTAAACGAGGGTTGCACTGAAGAATGCTGCAAGCGAGGCCCTGGACTGAAGGCGTTTTTTCCCACGCCACCTAACATGAAACTACAGTTTCATTCATTCTCTCTCTCTCTCTCTCTCTCTCTCTCTCTCTCTCTCGTGCACCGTCGATGTGGGACACTTGCAACATCACTGGTGGCGCTGTTCATCTCGCCAGCGTATTCAGACGTTCCGCAGCTGAACGAGCGCTGTTACTTCTATTCAGAAAGGGTTCCATTACGAGGAAACTTTACTCGGGCCCAACTCCGATGCCACCTTTTCAAATGCATGTAAAACGCAGAAACGTTATTGTGAGATAACGACTGGGACGGCTTTAATAAAATGTGTTCCATTTGAGAGAGAACGTTAAACTATAGGGACAGTTGGAAGCAAAATTTTGATTGATAGCTTTAATATTTTAAGGAATATCTCAAAAATTGGTAAGTGAGAAATAAAAATAGAAAATTTGTAGCTCCGCATCAATAATAATAATAATATTTGGGGTTTTACGTGCCAAAACCACTTTCTGATTTGAGGCACGCCGCAGTGGAGGACTCCGGAAATTTTGACCACCTGGGTGCACTTAAATCTAAGCACACGGGTGTTTTCGCATTTCGCCCCCATCGAAATGAGGCCGCCGTGGCCGGGATTCGATCCCGCGACCTCGTGCTCAGCAGCCCAACACCATAGCCACTGAGCAACCACGGCGGGTCTCCGCATGAAGGATAGGCATCCAAGTTTTGTAAACTGCCTCTGTCAGAGCATCCAAAGCGCACCAATTTGATAGCTCAATTCATATCTTACGTGAATTGGTTACACTGTTTACAAGGGTTCTTGAAAAGTCCCAGTCATACATTAGCGATCTAATTGTAATGAATATATATCAACTGCATTTTGTGCACATTAGATGTAGTAGTAGATCTAAACCTCATAATTGTATCTTTTTTCATTATTGAATAGAGTTGTAAGATTGACAGTTTAGTTTTCAGAAAAAGCCCTATTTTCCACAATTTTTAATAATAACGGACGACCTACATCAAATTTTAGTGCCAGAACTCACTAGATTTTAACATTTTCTTTTAGGTGCAACCAAATATGTTAAATTCGATGCAATGACTGAAGAAAAAAATTGCACCGACGATTACAATACTCCGTAATGCGAAATTTTAGCGCAGATGCATACGTGTTTTCATTGCGCGATATACTGGCTGGCGCCGACGATCTGTCTCGTGCGGCACGTTAAAAACGGAGCGAAGTTGACGCAACTGTCTCGCTAATTGGGAGCTCGCGAGGGGAATCACGTGGCTGACGGACGGGTGCGAATCAAATCAGCCGCCGCAGACAGACCTCTGCTCTTGCAGCGCTTTCTTTTCTTGTGTGGTATCTGGTGTCATCGGTGAACAGACCCCGCGGGATACTCTGGCGCCATCTCGTAGCCATCGTCCCTGCAGAGTCCGTCTTGCGTGGAACTACGCTTTTCTTCTCGCGCTTTCGCAATGCCCTTCTCCTCCGCTATCCGCCACGTGGTACCGCTGCACCATCTCCTCCGCTTTCCTCCTCGCACTCTCCTCTGGCCGTCTTTCATTCGCCACTACGCACCGCGTTCGCTCTGATCCTTCGCTGTGCTCGTTCGCTCGGTTACGCCGAGCGACGCCGACACTCGCCGCAGGAACACGTACGCGACTAAGGGCTGGGCTCTAAAAGAAATTCTCCTGTGCCATGTACTAATCAGATCAGAGCCCCCGACCTAAAGCTTCGTCCTAAACCAGTCAGTCAGTCAGGGAGTCAATCAGTCAAAATTTTATTCTCGGTTCTGGGAACGATGGGTTCTGCGACCCCACCAGATTTCCCTTAGTAGGTGCTGAAGGTGTAGCGCCACAAGGTGTAGCGCCACAGAATGATGTTGCTTCAGCGTGTAATTTGAGTGTCCTCAGCGGAGTCCAAGCGCAACTGGTAACCTTGCTATGGCTGTCAATACTACGGCGTTCGGGCGAAAGTTCCAGTTCTTAATTTTTTCCCATCCATTCGTTCTTCGTGGTGGCGGGGGTAAACTTTATTGAAATGGGGAAGGGGAAAGGGGGAGGTGGCTGATAGATGGGGCTCAAGTAAGGCCTTGGGCCTGCTTGGCCTTCTCCGCCCAATCCACCAGTTCAAGCAGTCGGTCGACGTCCCCGGACCTGAGCCAGGCTGTCCAGTCAGTCTCGCTGCTGACGGGTGAAAACGGGAGCGAGGTGCATTCCCACATTATGTGTGTGAGTGTCCCTGTTTGTGAACAGAGCCTAAATAGATCGCTTTCCTTGTCCCTTGTGATTTTGTTAATGTACTTAGGGTGTGCGTATGTGTTTGTCTGGAGTCGCCTAAACGCGACCGCTTGCGTTTTATCGAGTTGCTTGGCCGGTGGTGAGAGCGCGCGACGCCTCAAGCGATGCCTATGGGCTATTTCGTGATAAGTCTCCCAGGGGTTCTCGTGCCTCTCCTCCTGGTTCACCCCGTCTGCATCCGCGGACGACGTCTGGCGCGCGAGATCTGGAGCCAAACTGTGAGCCGACGCGCTGCCGGCAAAGCCGCGTGAGCGGTGGTCCACACGAGGGTTTTCCAGCCCTTTAGGAGGCGTCGCGTGAGGGCACGGAACGCCTGTTCGGAAATTCTACCGCGAACGAAATTGCCGATGGCCTGCTGGCTATCGCTGATGACGGTATTCGCTTCCTCATGCATGGCCATGGCAATCGCGTTTCCTCCGCTTCCACCACTCGGCCAGCCGTGATTGCTGTGTGTTCTATCGATCATCCGTTGTGATACGCTACCACCGCGATCATATAGTCACCGCGAGGGTGTCTCGCTGCGTCCGTGTAAACCACACTCCACCTAATCTTGCGAGCCGTAGCGTCACCAAATGGCTTCACTACGGACCTGCCGGTGGCCCTGATGGAACTCGGGGTCCATGTTTTGTGGTACAGGCGGGGCATAAATACGCCCCCTGACCTTTTGTGGAATCGTCGTCCTCTGTAACCTCGGGCTTGGCCTCGAGACTGATCTTCCGAAGGACTGTGCGGACAGTTGGGGTTAGCGAGAGACGACGGACTTGGGCTGCGTGGTGAGCGCCTAAGAGCTCCTCGATCGTGTTGTGCATGCCTAAAGCCTCTAGCCTTGAGGTGGCCACGTGGTCCGGAAGGCCCATAGCAGCCTTTGTGGTCTTTCTTGTCATTGTGTTTAATTTAGCTAAGTCTGTGGCTGCGAGTTTGACATATGGTCTCGAGTACATGGTTCTGCTGGTTGTCATTATCATCATGATCATCATCATCAGCCTGATTACGCCCACTGCAGAGCAAAGGCCTCTCCCATACTTCTCCAACTACCCCGGTCATGGTTATGTATGCCTGCGCAAGTCGAAGCAGCTCGCCCTCGCGCATGCTGTCGTGCTGATTAGCCACCCGGCGAGTGAACTGTAGTGTGTAGTTGGTCGCCCTCTGGAGTTTCTTTGACATCATCCCACAGAGCAGTATGTTTTGAAAGTCTAGTTCCAATATCTTGATACTGGGGCGCTCCGGGATGGTAAGTCCTCCTACCTTAAGTTCAAGGAATCACCTCCCCCGTCGTATTCCCCCGGGACAGATACTTCTGCCGGGCTTGATCAGAAAGATCTGAAGTGAAAGCGCTAAAACGACGGTGGACAAAGAAAGAACACACACAGGACGCCACATGCAACAATATTTAATCAGGAAAAAACGTCACTGATTTCGGATTTTCCGGTGAGCACGCCAGGCCCCTTGACACCGCATAAGCTTGTACGACGTCGATGCCGCGTTGCATGATCTCTTGAAGAGTTTGTTGATCATCCGCCGCCGCCCACAACGTCACGTCGTCAGCGTAGAGGTTGTGGTGAAGCCCGGGGATAGAGCACAGCAGGTCCGGGAGCCCGCGCATCGCCGCGTTAAAGAGAGAAGGGGAGATGGCTGATCCCTGCGGCGCGTCTCAGCTCCCCAGCTCTATAATGTCAGTTTCATGTTCGCCGACGTTAATGAGGCACTTCCGGTCGGTGAGAAAGTTTCGGACGTATTGGTATGCTCGGTTTCCGACCCCCAGTTGGGTCGGGGCGACATTGTCGAAGGCCTTCTTCAGGTCGAGGCCCAGGAGGCACCGGAATCAGTGAGCGTCCGCCGGACTTTCGGGTTGCATCACCTGCCTTTTCAACTGAAGGAGTACATCTTGAGTGGACATGTGTGGCCTGAAAACGAACATGGAGTGGGGGAACTCGTCCCTGTCCTCTACGTTTTCTTTGAGACGGTCGAGGATTACGTACTCCATCAGTGTTCCGACGCATGATGTGAGTGAAATTGGCCTGAGGTTGTCAGGCCAATTGGCCTGAGCATTCAGCGCGCGCCTGGTTTAGGTTTAAAGACGATCGTAGACGTCTGCCACTCTTCCGGGATGGCGCCCGTCTTCCAACATTCATTCATGAACTCGATGAGCTGCTCCAATGCGGCCTCGTCCAGGTTACGCAGGATCTTGTTGGTCATCCGGTCCGGACCCGGCGCCGAGTTTGTCCGCAGCTTGAAGGCAGCGGCCGACACCTCAGCGAACGTAAAGTCTGCGTCTATGTGCGCGTTCGGCCGGCCTCGGTAGGCCGCCGGTAACGGTGCCTTGAGTTGCACGTCGATGTACCTGTCTCGCATCTCGGCCAGGAACGCCGCCGGGTCCTGAGCATGCCTGTGGATTAACTTGGCCATGTTTCTTCTGCCTTCAGCCCTGGTGGTGTCCGGGTACAGGACGTGGCGTAGGAAGTGCCACGTCCGGGCTGCGCCGAGGCGTCCCCTCATGCGATCACATATTTGGTACCATTGCTGTCGGGTGACCTTGGTCGCGTGATTGGAGATCGCTGCGTCGAGTCGAGTGATTCTTTCCTGGAGAGCTTGGTTATCCTTCCCCTGCTGTTGCCAACGCCGGTGCATGCTCGATCTTGCCTGCCATATGTAGGGCACCCTGCTGTCGACGTTGAAGGTTTCCGGGGCGGCCTCCGGTTCAATAGGTTCCGTATGCTCTTCCACGTCGCCCAAGAGTTGGCTCCTCCAGGATGAAATATTGGCTATGGATACCTCACTGGCTCGCGTTCTTCTGGACTCATGGAATTTGTCTCAGTTTGAAATCGAGAAGCGATGCTTCTGGCGACTCTTGCCGCGTGCATCCTCCGTGTGGAGGATGCAGCGGCCGCCTCCCAGAGTTTCGCCGCTGTTCATCCAGGCGTAGTCTTTCGAGTGGACGACGAACGTCGGGTTCGGGTTGGTGTCTACCTGACCTCTGCTGCCGATTCTGGTGCAGGCGGTGGTATCGTTGATTGCATCGATGGTATCGCGGCTTCTGCTAGATATGTACCCTTGCGGGTGTCGCCCAGGTATCCCCACAGAGTATGACCGGCGTCACAGTCCCTGACGATTAGCAGCGGGCAGTCGCGGCTTACTTTGAGGGCCGAGCGAAAAAGCCCATCGAGCTTCGGGTCTTCATGCGGAGTGAAGTATACGTTGAGGACGAATACACTGGGATCTGGCATGAGCGTCGGGATGATCTCAACGAAAACGTGGGGAATGCCCGGGGGGGGGGCGAGAAATTTCGATGTCGTGGATCGCCGCCTGTAAAAGGAGAGGCCGGCTTCCATGTTGACTTCTTGTAGCACTATGATATCAGGTTTGTAGGATTCTTGCTGTGCCGTGTTATTGACATTCTGCTGAAGGTTGGCCTTCTTTTTCAGTCCGTGGCAGTTGGTTGGCTAGTTGGTAGGACTCTCTAGTTGGTTGGCTTTTTTTGTGTCCGTATCCATCAGCAAAAATGTAGGTTGATCCGGTGGCCATGCAGGGCAAGGAGCAGTGGCTCGTACCCGTGTAAGGTAGTGGTTTCAAGCAGTCAGCAAAGTGAAGCAAACAGGGCATGCGTTCTTTTTTCGAATCACGCAACAGCATACGTTTCAACAACGAACAAGCACAAAACAATCATCCCAACCACATAACTGAAGACAAGGTGCTCCTGATAGCAAGGCGAAGCACGTAGCGTTCCCCGCGTACGTTTCCCGGCAAAGATTGCTGTTGCGGAAGCTGCCACGCCACCAGCAGCTTGCGACATGGGGAGTGACGTCCCTATACTTTCGTATATAAAAGAACCATTCTAGCAATTCATTTCAGTATTGTTGCCGCACCACTATGGGCGGCGACGTGCTTTCAAGATTACGATTACTCCCATTATTATAAATTGCCATTACTACCATTACTCTAAAGCAATAAAGCATTGCATGCACCCCTCAGCAGTTGTGGTGGTGGTTTTCAACAGCTTCGCTGGACATCCACTTTCGCAGGGCCGCGATGGGGAGTCAGCTGTTGCTTTTTAATTCAAAAATGTGCATAGTATCACTTTCGTTGCATTTATTAATTTATTGACTCATTTATCTATTTATTTATTTATTCTTTTATCTATTTGTTTATTCGTTTGTTTATGTATAAATACTTTATGCTATTCTTATTTTTACAAAATATATTTTTGTTGTGCTCGCTGTTGTGCTCGCTGTTGTGCTCCCGATGCAATGTAGCAGTGAGGCAATAATAATGCTCAACCCTCTCCGACATTATTAACAATGACACTGAACACCACCTCAATAAACACGACTCCCTGAGTGTTCTGCGGTCCACGCCGACAAACAGCAGTGGTGCTCGCAAGGTAACATGTAACAGCAACTCATTACTCTCGTATTGTACGAAACGCTGAAGAAATAACACAATGGCCGCCGACATCACCACTAACTATTGTCAGTCAAAACAAGCAGCATGCAAAGCTGCGCTTGCATCGATTCCCACAGTGCATGGGTTGCGCGGATTTTTTCTTCTCACGCTTTCGCCATACCCTGCCCATGAACTTTCCTTCGTGCTCTCTTCGCCCTCTCAGCTTCTACAGCGAAGCTAGATATGGCCTGAGTACCATAGAATTTCGTGTCCGCACACAAAAACTTTCATCATCAATGGCTCATACATGCGTAAGCACTAATACCCCCCGTAAACAAGCAAGAACTGCAATGCCTCATAGACCCTTAAGGCAGAGGCTACAAGCACTCGGCAAAGTGAAGCGAATAGTACTTACATTCCTTGAAAGCACGCATGCAGCACATAAAGCTACATGTCGACAACTGTCATGGGCTGCCTCGGAGAAAGCTAGTTAGGTAATGTTGAGTACGACTTGCGATGTGTAGGCCACGCGTGGTTAGGGCTGCCGAAGCGCAGCTCGTTTGCAATGCGCAAAGGCGTGAAACTTCGACAAAAGTATGGCGGTGGCGCGTGGCAAGAACCGCCTGCGATCGTGCTCGGCCGTAGGCGGCAGGTCAGGTGGGCGACACGTGTCGCGAACCGGAGAATGCGACGACGAGATGCAATAGACTCTTCGATATTGAAATGCTATGTGGAAAGGTTTGTGGCTACTTACTTTGCGTGAGTTAGTTACGATGACACTAGCCCTCAGGTTGAAGGTGATTTCAATGTGAATGCATCGGTACCGAAAAGGGCGCGGTTTACGCCTTCCGTGTGGCAGACATATCTCTTGCGATGACACGCCGACCCGGCGCAACCGACCACCCAGCGGCGTACACGCGACATTATGTGACGCGAGAATGGGACATTATCAAAGAATGGGTCTGCAGTTGCGAGTATGCCGATCAGTGTATATCATGGCGACCACAACGCCATTGTGACCGTCGTTACTAAGTGAGAAGCAGTGGTGCAATATAAGATTTCTTACCAAAGTGTTTACAACTCCGTTGGTCATTCGCCATCGCAGGGCGGAATGGCCTTGATTCATTCCCAACTGCCCTCCGCGTTCGCTCTCATCTTTTGCTATGCTGGCTCGCTCGGTTACGAGGTAGGACGCCGACGCCCACGCTCGCCGCAGAAGCGGGCGCCTAAGAGCTGCGCTCTTAAAGCAAGCGGTAATGCTGTCGCATGTATGTTAGCATTCAAGATATCCGACATCTTCATTTCATACCTATGGAATAAAGAGCACCCTTTGTATGGCTTAATATATTAGCCCCTATACAACGCACACATAGACGAACACGATGTGAGGCACAATTCAAATGCCCAAGTGCTCTGGCCACCGACACAAAGAAGATTAGCAATTAAATCTACCCTGGCGTTCCAGACACGGATTTTTCACCCATATGGGCTTTTATATATAACACGGTATCCGCGCACAATGTAAGTGCTCTTATACGAGTCCTTCAATGACAATTCGAAGGTCCCGCATATCTTGCGCGTCTAAAGGATGCTTTCCGCTTCAGTGTGCGGATCTCCCTCCATTAGAGCGTCAAATTCTCGGTCGGTCTCACGTGAGTTAGGGTGCGTAGTGTTAATGTCGACCAAGACCAGGCTCGTTCAGGGTGTGGTTGTCGAGTGCTGCAGTCGCAGGCTCCTTCCTGACAGTAGGCGGGTCGCGATTCTCACCCGTGAATATGGCCGTCCCCAGGAGTAGCAGTATAGCCGCCGCCGCCAGGACGGCGCACGAGCCATACACAAAGTTGGAGCTTCGCGGTCCTCGAGACTCTTCGTTTTCGAGCGCCTTAGGGAAACGCGCAGGACTCAGCAGGACGGTTTCCCTTGGGAGATTTCTGGGTGGCTGGTGTTGTGGCTGCCCGAAAGAAGGCGCCGAACCGCTACCAGCCGCGCGGCGTGCTTGCAGTGGTCGTACGTTTGTCTCATTTTCGTCAAACAGAGTTTCCAGGTTGGTGCTCGCCATGATTCCTTTGTTATACGCCGGCCACGGTGGGTTGTTTCTGAATGACATAATGGGTGTGCGTAGGCTGCAGTTTGGTAACGCGTTGGACAACAAGCTTACCGAAAGACGTTTGTCCTGGAGATTATCAACGACGTAGAACCTCTTAAGTTTACGGCACACTCAATCATGGGCGTAGGATACGCGGTGGTTGCTCATCGTCTTCTGTTTCCACTAGCGATGGAAGCGCGACATGTGCCTTATTCTATACCTTGAAACTTGGCGTGAAACAGAACAGTTGTGGTTGAAGCGCACGTGAAGACTGTTAAGTTTCAATATAGGAGGCAAAACGCATTCTATAGCTGTCCTGTGCTTGGTTCGTTGCCATTGGTGATATATGCCATCGCCATGGACGTTCAAGTCAACAGCGAAACACATTGTGAGTACTGGATTGGTTGGTTGGTTGTTTCGTTGCAATTTATATGGTCGAACCCACTATTGCGATAGGCCAAGAATCAAGTGGTATACTAAGGGAGCACAAGAAAATCTATTTTGTAAAAATAGGAATCGCATATAATAAGTGCACATTAAACAAACAATAAATAGATAAATGAATGAATAAAAAACAAATGCAACGAAAGTGATGTACTTTTATGAATTAAAAAGCAACAGCTGACTCGCCATCTCGGCCCTGCGAAAGTGGATGTCCAGCGAAGCTGTTGAAAACCACCACCACAACTGCTGAGGGGTGTATGCAATGTTTTATTGCTTTAGAGTAATGGTAGTAATAGTAATTTATAATAATGGAAGTAATGGTAATTTTGAAAGCAAGTCGCCGCCCATAGTGGTGCGGCAACAATGCGGAAATGAATTGCCAGGATGGTTCTTTTATATACAAAAGACTAGGGACAAGTGCCGCATCCAAAAATTTCGTTCGAGGGAGTCTCACGCTCCAGCTCGGCCTCCTCCTTACAAAATTTGTCGAGGCACCAAATGCATGAATAATAACTGCATTGCCCTCGCCAAAGATGCTGCAAACGAATTCTTGAACGCTACACACTGCCCAGACAAGTGAAATATGTTTTTTTGTCACAGCAGAATATACTCGTATGCCTATAAAATTGTGCCCAAAATAAATGATATCAATCCTTCCGTGTTTCTATTTAATAAGTGAAGAAAATATCACACGCATTTCAGAACTATGATAGTTTGAAACCAGCAAGGCAGTGCCTGCCGCTGAGAATAAAATTTAAACGCCATGAAATTAACAAGTTGAGGAGAAATATTTTAACGAAACTTTGTCATTGAAAAACCTTGTTTACATTTTTGTACATATATATGCAAAGGCCAGGGAAAAATCTCAGTGACACTGTCCTTTGTTCAAATCTATTGTCACCAACGCTGTCATGGGTCATGTATTGTAATTGCACCGCAGTTATAGCCGCAACAGAAAGCACTTACAAAAATCCGTCCTGCAAAATATACGAGGGAGAAACAAATGAAAGTGAGCCGATTGGAATATATGACAAATGGGGTACTTTATTTAAAGTAGCATTCATGAGAGTTTACACATTTGTCCCACGGACTAACAGGTCACGTGATTCCCGTCTCATAAAACTCCTTGGGTTGCTGCTTCAAAAATCTGTAAGTGACTCTTTCACGTCATCGTCCCACACGAATCTGGTTCCCTTGATCAGTTTTTTTTTCAGTTGCCCGAAAATGTGTAAATCACAAGGCGACAGGTCTGGGCTGTATGGCGGATGTTGCAGCGTTTACCACTGGAACTTTGCCAGTTTTCTATTAACTACATCAGTGACGTGGGGATGGGTATTTTTGTGGAGCAAGGTGACCCCATTCCTCAATTTTACACCCCGTTTGTTTTTGATGGCGACGCGCAGCCGATCCGGCGTTTCACAATATCGGAAACGACAGTCTCTCCAGGTTTAGCAAATTCGATCAATAATGGCCCCTGATGATTAAAAAAAAAGTCAGCAACATCTTTCCAGCGGAAAGGACGGCCTTTTCTTTCTTTAGGGCTGGTGAATTCAAATGTTTCACTGTAAGCTTTGCCATTGCATTTCAGGCTCGTAGTAGTGGAACCATGATTGGTCCCCGATCGCAATTACAGACAAAATGTCGTCAGCCTCATTGTAATACCGGATTAGATGAGCCAAGACAGTGCCGAACCTCTCCGTCTTCAGGCGGTGGTTCAAAACCTTGAGCATGCATTGCGCACACAAGAGCCGACAACTGAGATGTTCATGAATTATGGTGTGACCCGCACCTTGACCGATGTACACACACCCTGCCAATTCATCAATGCTTATCCTCCGTTCTTGTCTAATCAGCTCATCAGCCTTTGCAGTTGTGTAGGGGGTGATTGATGGTGGCTTTGGCCCGGTCTTGGATCGTCTTTGCAACTTTCACGTCCTTATTTGGACCGTTTGCTCCATCGCTTCACAGTGGCCCATGAAATGCAATGTTCAACGTATACGGCGACTAATCTCTTTTTGGGAAACACCTTCAGCTGTCAAAAACCTGACGACACAACCCTGTTCAACTTTTGAAGCGTCCATTATGTCACACAACCAAGTTCGACCCAGTGTATGCGAGCATTAAAGAACATTTATCCTCACACCTGCGTGTCTCTTGTAAATGAGAGATGCCTCAGATGCCTCACAGATAACGAACAGAACAATTATTGCGCGGGATCGGTTGTCACACTTTCATTTGACTAGCCCTAGTACATTAAAAATGCGAAGATACAATGGAATATACAAATCGAAGTACAGCCTGATAAAGGGCAAAAATGTGCCACTGAAAGCAAAGCCCACAGCACGTATGCATAAAACCTCGCAATAAGACATGTATATATACGTATAAGTCTCCAATAAATCTACGTATCTAAAAAAAGTCACTGTGTATATTGCGCCAAAGAAGGCGAATAAATATGTTGCGCAACCACAGATTCGCAGATCACAGCCCCCATTCTCTCCACTACCCTAATGTAATGCGCACGACAGAAGGCGGCGCGCTTCCTCCCCGCTTTTGTCCCTTGAGCACACAAAATCATGCCACGCCCCCCCCCTCCCCCCCCTACGCTTTCACTCGCACATACAGCACGCGGCGCGCGGTCACGATGTTATCGCCCTTGGACTTTATGCGGAACATGAGGGCGACGACGATGGCAGTAATGCACCTAGACTGTCCATATAATTGCTACCGCAATGATATATTAAGAGTATCCGGCAAATGAAGCATCCCGTGGCTCATTACTTTCCACAAAACGAAAAGTAGTAACAAAATCGAATTTTCACCATGCGACAATTTGCTGCTCTGCGACAATGTATATATTTTTATTGTGGGCTGGGCGGGATCACGGGAATGAGAAAACGCAAAGGAAAGCATGTTGGCCTCAATCGAATGCCTGCTTTGGGCGCCTATTGTTGCTACCGAAAGAATATCGAAGAAAACGTGAGACGCTTGGTCCACAAAGAACCGTACGCATACTGCTCGGTATCGTACACCGGCGAGACAAACCCTTCCGGAGAGGTTGCGCTCAGGAGAACGCGTTGTAATCCGTCGAGTCCCCGCAGCAGCGTTGCCAGGTATTCGGAAGAAAAACTAGCCGAAAAACTCCGAAAAGTAACCAAAAATGTCGCCAACTATGGCAAAAGCTTTAATTGGTAGCGAAAAATCTAGCCACAATGCGACAAACGAACGTTAGCTCATGTTTAAAGCAAAAAATAAAGAACAACAGACGAGAAAGACCTGCACTTTCCTGCTGCGCTGATGAGAAACAAGAATACCAGAACAAAACAGTAGTTATCACAGAATATTGTATCGTAATTTACCACTGTATATGACCAACTGATGTTCTTTGATAATTTCTACCACACACTTGTGTGCTTTCTGATAGCCGAAGTGGCATCGCCAGTTTCAGTAGAAGAAACTTGCTGAACGCGGTCCTTGCATAGATATTGATATTAACTCTATGCCTCTATGACATCAGTTTGAACGTTCCCGTGCGAACTCTATGACGTCACACACGTTCCCTGCTTCCTGGCACTCTGTCGCCTATAGTGACGTAGACATTGCTAACTGTAATGTCATGGCTGCCATGACGTGTTTTTGGTTTTGCAGTCGTTTCTGACAAGAAGAACCATGTTCTTCGAGATTCTATATAGAGGTAACCGTCACAGGGGTGATATTAGGACATCACCTATTGCTTCCGTCCTTCGAAGGACACAAAAGCATTGCCTGTAAGATTGGTTAATTCCTGTTACTCGGAGGGAGCTGCCTTTTCAATTATCCGTCAACGACAGTCCCGAAGTGCCTGGGACCTTTATTTCAGCCAATGAACGTTGCATGTGAAGCATCTCGGGCAGTCCTGGATAGCCCAGGGTGACAAGTCGAAGGGGCCTACTGAGCATCTGGTGACTATCATATATTTTCAGCTCCTGAATTTGCTTCCGGAGGTTGCAAGACACAATAGCGTGACCTTGAAGATCTGACATAGCGGTGTGTTGCTTCGAGGGGGCCGTCCAGGGGATTGTGCTTCGGCCCCTATCTATACCAATTACCACCTACAAAAGTATCGAAAAAATAGCCAAGTCACCAAACATGATTTCCGGTCACCAGGAGCTTCTAAAAGTAGCCAATTTGGCGAGAAATTGCCAAAGCTGTCAACCCTGCCCCGCAGTGACGGCGGCGAGCGACCAGGCATAGTTTCTTTTTCTCGTGTGCTAGCCAGAAAGCGTCTAAAACTTTGCCAGGCAAAATCCACTCGGCCAGAGAAAAACGAGCGCGCATCGAAGTGCGCCACGCGATACGGGGGGGGGGGGGCAACACGAAGAAAACACATGCGCCCTGGGGGGCTCTGGCAGCCAGCCTGAGGCTCAATGTGTCCTCGCGGATAAAAGTCAAAGCAGAAAAATAAACAAGAATATAGTTACCTTTGCTGGATATGGTTGCTTTGGCGCAGGTAAAAGAAAATGTTGATATTATTTTCTTGGCATGACGGCAAAAACGAACCACCACAACGCTTTGTCTTATCGGACCTTGCTGCATGCTTTGTCAACTTGTCTAATGGTGTGTTCATTTGACTTGTCTCGTTGTATGGTCCGATGTACGATTTTAGAAAAGGCAATGCTCCTTTGACATCGAACGTTTATAACAACATTAAAGCCACAAAGTTCCGGAATTGTAATTCTAAAGCACGACCTTAGAAATGTCAGGACATCTATCGCACGAAAAGTTTATGAGAACTTTATACCCATAAAGTTTCAGAATAGAAATCCACGCGCTCCATAGATTCTGCGGCCTGCGCGAAATGCCGCGACGAGCCCGCTCGCCATCAAAAGGCCCTTGAAACTTTGTGCTCAGATGGGGTTCCTTGGCCTTATGTGACTCCCGGTGCATGGGCGTTGCCGCAAAATCCAGCCCGATTTTGGAATGTTCGCGCTGAAATGTCTTTTCGAGCGTGAAAAATACCATTCTAGACAAAATCCAAAATGGTTTCCAGCGCCGGGGATTGTTTTGGGCACCGGTTCATGACAGCACGAAAAAATTTCGGGGGGGGGGGGCAGGGCTGAAGCTTCTTGGCTGCGCCCCTGCGAGGGACGTCAGACCCCACGTCGAAAGCTGCTGGCGGCACGGCAGCTTCCGCGACAGTATGCTTTACCGAGATACGTGCGCGGGGAACGCTACACCCGCGCACGTATCTCGGTAAAGCATACTACATGTTTCACCTTGCTATCAGGAGCGCCTTATCATCAGGTATGTTGATCGTCTGCTTGTTTTGTGCTTGTTCGTTGTTGAAAAGTGTGCTGTTGCGTGATTCGAAAGAATGCATGCACTGCTTGCTTCACTTTGCTGTCTGCTTAAAACCACTACCTTACGGGGGTACGAGCCACTGCTCCTGGCCTTGCATGGCCACCGCAATTAACCCACACTTTTGCTGACGGATACGGACACGAAAAATGCCATCCAACTAGAGGGTAATAGTGTCGTTGTAAAAGAACGAATGGATGGGAAAAAAATTAGGGACTGGCACTTTCACCCGAAGGGCGTAGTATTGACAACCATAGCAAGGTTACCAGTTGCGCTTGGACTCCGCGGAGAGTGCTCAAATTACACTATGAAGCAACATCATTCTGCGGCGCTGCACCTTGATTTAATGTCCTTCAGCACCTACTGAGGGAAATTTGGTGGGGTCGCAGAACCCGTCATTTCCAGAACCAAGAATAAAGTTTTATGGCTTGACTGACTGGCTTTGGACGAAGATTTAGCTCAGGGGCACTTCTCTAATTAGTACGTGCGAAAGGAGAAATGTTTTTAGAGTGTAGCCCTTAGGCGCGCGTTCGTGCCGCGAGCGTTGGCGTCCCTCGGCGTAACCTAGTGAACGAGCACAGCGAAGGATCGAAGAGCGAACGCGGAGCGTAGAGGGGAAGGAAAGAGAGCCAGAGAGAAGGGAGGGCGAAGAGGAAAGCGGTGGAGGATGGTGCAGCGGTATCACGAGGCGGAAAGTGGAGGAGAAGGTTATTGCGAAAGCGTGAGAAGAAAAGCGTAGTTCCACGCAAGACGGGCTCTGCAGCAACGATGGCTACGAGATGGCGCCAGAGTATCCCGCGGGGTCTGTTCACCGATGACACCAGATACCGCACAAGAAAAGAAAGCGCTGCAAGAGCAGAGGTCTGTCTGCAGCGACTGCTTTGAATGGCACCCACCCGTCACTCACGTGCTTCCCCTCGCGAGCTCCCCATTAGCGAGACAGTTGCGTCAACTTCGCTCCGTTTTTAACGTGGCGCACGAGACAGATCGTCGGCGCCAGCCAATCTATGGCTAAATGAGGACACGTATGCATCTGCGCTAAGATATCGCATTAAAGAGTATTGTAATCGTCGGTGAAATTTTTTTCTTCAGTCATTGCATCAAATTTAACGAATTTGATTACACCTAAAAGAAAACTTTAAAATCAAGTGAGTTTTCGTAGTAAAATATGATGTAGGTCATCCGTTCTTATTAAAAATTTTGGAAAATACCACTTTTTCTGAAAACTAGGCTGTCAAGCTTACAACTCTATGTCAGGAATGAAAAAGTATATAATTCTGAGAATTACATCTTATACTACATCTAAAGTGCACAAAATTGAGTTATTATATATTTATTTCAATTAGATCGCTAATATGTGACTGGGACTTTTCAAAACCCTTGTAATCAGTGTAACCAATTGACGTGAGATATAAACTGAGATATCAAATTTGTACGCTTTAGGTGCTCTAACAGATGCAGTTTGCAAACTGCGATGCCTGTGCTTTATGCGGAGCTAGAGATTTGTAAACTTCGTGCTGTGATTTTTTTTTCTAATCTACCAATTTTTGAAAATTCCTTTAAAAGGTTAAGGCTCTTTGTACCGCTCAACACCACAAGGGAGTGAAATGAACGTTTGACACGTGTCAAACCACCGCACCTCCTATTCAGACGACAACGCAGCGGGGACACTGATGGTTGAAGGGCGCTCACCCCACCATTAATTGAAAACCTGAGCAAAGGATGAATAGGAGGAAACCGCGACAGCGAAATGAGAGGCGCAGTTATTAAGGCGAGTCAGATCACCACCCATCCCTCGGCGCTTATCCAGCCGCAAACGCAGTGTGTAAACTGGCTGTCGCAAGGTTTCACGAAAGGCCCTCACCCCGCCCTTTAGCTGACAGCCTCAGCAAAGAAAAGGGGGGGGGGGGCAACGACGCACGAACTATAGTCGGATACAAATTTAGAAAAAAGGGGAGGCCCCGCCCTGATGACCGAAGCGCGACGTCCGATTGCTTCCGCGACTAAAATAATCCCGCTCAAAAAACGTGCTTCTGAAACACGCAACTCTCGGTATAAATAAAAACTTTTGTATTTTGATGACTGGTTTAGTAGAGCTCTCATGTGCTACAGCGCATGCCGGATCGCGACAGAAAAATAACCCCCTGCCTTCCACAACGCTGCCCGTCGTCTGCTCTTTAGCTTCATTGCAAGTGACAAAAGTAGAAAGAGCAGCTCTGCATGGCTTTTGCGCTTGTTTACATGTACACGGCACATTTACTACTCCTGTTCCGGGCTTCAAATGAATCAGTTACTATTGAACAAGTACTTATGCAAAACAATGCATTTATCGCAACCATTACAAACTCAACATGCTCGGTGTCAGCGAAAGCACAGTGTTCAAGGTGAGGAGAGAGGTCAAAGCTCCGCAAACTGTCAACGCCCTCGCGAAAGCGCCCACGAAATGCGTAGAAAAGAAGACGCAGCACGAAGTATGACACGTTGTGCCCGCCGAGGTCGCGTGCACGATTTCTTTCGCCGCAACGGGATACCGACGGTCGAGAAGATCACTAACGAGTTCTCGAAGCGTATACGGTGTTATGTTTGTGCCCTGGGAATTGCTTGACGGAAGGCCAGTGCTATGGTGTGTGGACCGTGGAGGCAGCATTCATCCTCGCATGGTGCCTGTTTCGGGCACGCGACTACGTGCACGGCTCGGGTTTCCTCGCGGCTACACGGCGTCCACGACGGAAGTGGCCACCGGATCACGGACTGCTATTCGGCCCCTCCCCGTGCCGGCAGCAATGCAAACCCCCCTCCTTTGTCCGGCGGCGCCAGCACCACGAACGACTCCCCCTGTGTTTGGGACGGTTTCCAAAGGATGGCTGTGTTTTGACCCAGTGCCTTGCAGTTGGTTCCCTTTGTCCTATGCGGGCTATAAAACTTCCCCGGCACACCATTCTAACCGAACGCCAGATCGTCCCGACGCCGCAGCGCGGTTCGAGGAAGCTCCGGCCACCGAGAGCGGCGTTATGTAGGACCACATAGGCTGCCCGAACACTTTCTCTCTCTCGACCTTGTATCGTCCTTAAAAGCTGTCTGGGGAATCTGGGGACTGAGGGGTGTTATTTGAGCAGCTTGCAGCTGCTCTGTTGGCCTCTCTCCTGATAACGACGACGACACGTAGACATTGTATAAAGAATTCTTCGCCGAGAAAGCTCTCCTCGTCTCTGACTCTGCGTGAAGTGGGGTCCAGACCTCCTGCCGTCCACACATACCTCGGCACACGCAACAATGCATCTCCCATCCCTGTACCGGTGTACTGTGCGTCGCCTGCTTGTCGAGATCTGATTCAAGCACGAGAAGGGGAGCCCCAATTCGCTGCTTATCGACCGGGATGACATCGCTGAATGGCGGAATCGCTACCTTCGTGACGTGGACCGCTACAGGTAGAAGGCCGAAAGATCTTTTTCCTGTACGAGACATGGGTGACGGCGGGACGCACTGGGTCGATCGTGTGGACAGACATCGTGGTGCAGAAGCGCGCACGCCTATACGCTCGAGCAAATGGCCTGTCGACGGGTCTGAAGCAACCTTCTGGAAAAGGCCAGCGCCTGATTGTGACGCACATCGGCATCGAGGATGGCTTCGTCGACGGCTGCTTAGATATATTCCGAGGCCACGAAACAGGCAACTACCACGAAGAAATGGACGGCAGTCGCTTCGTGGGATGGTTTAATGACGTTCTGCAGAAGTTGTCTGATGGTAGTGTCATTGTTTTGGACAATGCACCTTACCATTCCCGGCGAGAAGAGAAATTGCCGATAACAGCTTGGAAGAACAAAAAAATACAGGAGTGTCTCAAAAGCAAAAACATCACGTACAGCGAAAGGACGGTTAGAAAGCAGCTGCTTGAGTCGGTCAAGCTTTCTGAGCTACATCGTAGACAATGCAGCTGAAAGGGCTGGTTGCATTGTACTCAGGCTGCCACCGTACCACTGCGAATTTAATCCTTTCGAGCTCATGTGGGCAAAGGTGAAAAATGGCATTGCTGCGGACAACAGAGACTTCAAGCTGTCCACGTTCGAAGACGTCTTGAGGGAAAAAGTCAAGCACGTAACGGCAGAAGACTGGAGGAAGAACATTCACTACGTGATGGACCTGGAGGCGAAATTCAGGCTTGATATGTCTGAAAGTGACTGCATCTAACCCATAATCATCCAACTGGGTGAAGATGACAGTGAAGAAAGCGACTCCGACTGCAATCTGTCCGGCATTGAGCCACTCGATGAAGTATAACAGCTTCTTATTAACGAAAGAACCGCTCTTATTAGGGCTACCAAAATGTTGCCGGTGGTTTCGCAGCAGCCAAGCATTCTTCCGTGATCTCTCAAATAAATAAGCAGTTCCTTTGGATGACATATTCCTCTTAATGGAAGCCCAATTCTGAAATATGAACGTCCTGCGCAGTTCGTGCTCAATATAAGAATTGTCAAATCTGAATGCAAGTACCGTTATCTGAATGCAAATACAGTTATTAACCCTGAATAACCATGTGGGGCCCAAAATGCTCATTCGGGCAGCCACTGTCCAGCTTCACACGAAAAAGCAGTAGTCAACGTGAGAGTGACAGCCACTCTTAGCAGCCTGCACGCCAAAGCACATGGTGCTTCGCGTGCAGTTGTGCTGCCCCTACTGTTTTTTCCAGCCCGTTGAGATTAATAATGCCAATGTCAGAAGGCCCAAAATACTCTATTTGGTATCCACCTACGGGAATGACGGGCCCTGTGAAGAAATAACCGTCGGGGCACGCTTGAAAGGCACCTTTAGTATCTGCACTTCAAAGTGCACCCATATCGTAGCCATTGTAGGTGAAACAGCAGTAGTCAACGCGAAATTGACCCTCCCCATTTAGCAGTTTGCATGGAAAAGCACATTCATGTGGTCGTATTCTTTATTTTGGTTATATGGCTCAGGCAAGTAATACGGATAAGAGAACAATTTTCAAACATCATTAGCTTAGTTAGGCCCAAAATACTCATTCGGGTAGCTATTAATAGCAGTAGTCGAGGGCACGCTTGAAAGGCACCATGAGAAGTCTGCACGTCCAAGCGCAGTCAAGCCGTCGCCACTGTTGGTGAAACGGCAGCGATCAACGTGAAACTGACAGCCACTGTTGGCAGCTTGCATGCAAAAACACCTTCATGTGGTGGCATTGTTTATTTTGGTTACCTGGCCCAGGCAAGTAACGTGAATAAGAGAACAATTATCAAACATCATTAGCTCAGTGAGGCCCAAAATACTAATTTGGGTTACTATTAATAGTAGTAGTCGAGGGCTCGCTTGAAAGGCACCATTGGCAGTCTGCACATCAAATCACAGTCATGCCGCAGCCATTGTTGTATTTATTTATCTGACCGGGCAAGTAACACCAATGTAAGCACAATTATTCACCCTGAATAGCTCTGCAAGCATTGTTTGTACTAAAAAAAATGCTGAGTGAAGTTGAATGTGTTTTATTGAGGCAATTATTTACTTCACAAGCCATCGGCATAGCGATGGACGTCCAGGTTCAGACAATGACATTTGTGAAGTAATAAATGGTGAAAGTTGCAAAAGCTCTCAGCGCACTGCTTTACTGGGCTCCATTCACTGAAAAATGTCTTTGCAATGACGAGAGCGTCAGACAGCAAATGACACCCAACTGCGCAATGTTATTCGTGTTGAAAATTTTTTCCCTCATAAGTGATGGGCAGCGAAACCGTCTGTTTACTAAGAGTGAATGCATGAAAAATGCAACAGCATAGCAAGGCGTTGTTTCGCAATATGCAGCCTTTCATGTGCGCTTCTGCCAAGCTGCCACATGCACTGATGCATAAACATGAACAGAGCTAAGAGGCGAAGTTACTGTGCAACCCACATGACGCTTTTAAGAAAATGTATCTCTAAACCTTTCTGTTTTCATAGGCGATCAAAATTTGTTTTGAGCAAGTTGGTTATTCACATTGCAGAAACAACACAAGAAGCAAGGACAGAAAACACAGCGAGTAGGCAGATTGGGAAGACGAGGTAGACCAGTGAGAAAGGTTTTAATGAGATGGAAGAGGCCAGCCCTGCAGTGTACAGGAGTTAGTGCTCTGAATGAGACTCGTTAATTAAAATGTGTAAAGTCTTTGCTGAAAGAAAACTAGCAGAAATAAATGCTCATATAAAATAAAAAGACAGAAATGAGAGTAAGCGCAAAGACGCATGGAAGCAGGCACGTATCCACACACAAAGGCGAAAGCTAAGAAAAACTCAAATATAAAGAAATGTGGGAAATGAAAAAAATTGACAAACGCAAGAAAACATACACACATTTGCAAGCAGACGCGGGTAGAGGTATTATAGGAGCAAGTTCACAAGCTGCTTTGCCTACCTTGTCGTATGTTTTTTTTAACGGTTCTCTTAACACTGTCTTGGAAATTTTTAATTGCAACATATCACGAGAATCGAAAAGCAGCGCGATGCTATTTTGTGGGAAACCATATCGAGCGCTGGCAACACAACTTATGCGTGACTGTGCCACAGGACGCATTCTACAGCTTGCGCGCGCGGTGAGCACTGGTGGAAAGCAATCAATCGACTGTGCTACACAACGCTCGAACACCGCCGTTAGACGCTCGGCTATCTCACTGCTGACAACGATTGTTCACGCTAAGTTGACGGCGACAAATCTTTGAGTTGGAGGCTTCTTTTGCAAATATTTTCTATCAAGCAATGGCTGGTCTCTCCTCGCTTATCTATTGAAGGCCAGCACGAGATCCTTTGCCTCAAGATAGTACAGCCGACAAGCACGACCATACTGATTTCTTGTTACCGTACCCCTGATTGCGATATTTTATTTACAAACGAACTTAATTCCATCATATCCAATATAATCTCCCGTTTACCTCGTGCTAATCTCATACCATGCGGTGACTTCAACTTTCCGGATATTGACTGGGAAAACTGCATCGCTTCAACCCACGTGACCAAAGATTTCCTAGAAGCAGTTCTTATGTACAACCTTAGCAAAGTGGTTACCAGACCTACTCGCAGTACTAACATTCTTGATTTAGTACTTACTACCAATAATTAACTAATTCTTTATAGTATGTTGAAGGTGTTAGCGATCGCATTTTGTTTTTTAACATATACCTACAGAGCTTCCTACCCACCAGCCGTCTCATAAATACATCCGAGATTACGATAAATGAAACTTTCCAGAAATTAACAATAAGCTAGAATCGTTCTTTGTAGACTTCCATCAATCAGCCTCTTCCTGAACAGTTGAGCAAAACTGGTTACTCTATAAACAAACTTTTGTCTCTTTTTGATGCCCATGTTCTTCTTGTACGTATAGGCGGGGATGCCGGGAGACCCTGGTATTCGAATAACGTTAAAAAACAATCTAGGATAAAAAAGCGCATTTTTCGCGAACTCGAACGTTGCAACAATCCGTAAAAATGGGGAAAATACTTTACGGTATTGCGGCAATACACAAGTTTGCTGAGGCAATCTAAACGCAAATATTTTCACCAGTACCTGCTGAGCATTCTGCGTGACAACCTTCGCAAATTCTGGAACTTATTATCACTTAAACGTACTTCATCTCATAGTATCACGTTGATCAACTTGGATGGGTATCCTGTTTCAGTGAATCAGCGTCCCGGTGTCATGAACTCTTATTTTTGCTCGGTTTTCACTAATGAACCTCCTACTGATATTTCTACGTTGCCATCTACTCACTATTCAGAAATGCCGGCTGTTATTATAATTACTCAAGGAATCTCTAATTTAATCGATAACCATGAGCTTTCCACTGCACCAGGCCCAGACGGCATAAGGGCTAAAGCTTTAGAGGACACTAAATCGCAATGTAGCTGCTTCTTGATTTTCACTCAATCTATTGCCTCTTGCGCTATTCCGAATGAATGGAAAATCAGCAGTGTTGTACCTTTGCACAAACCCAGTAGTCGTTCCAGTTCATGTAATTACCGCCCTATTTGGTTAACCTGTATACCTTGTAAAATTCTAGAGCATATACAGTACTTCAGCATTGCATCTCATTAAGAGAACAACTCTTTTTTTCACAATCAACATGGATTTAGACGAGGACACTCATGTGAAGCACAACTGTTCGAATTCACCACAGACCTACGCCTCCACCTTGACTCCCGTTTTCAAACCGATGTTATCTATCTTGACTTTGCAAAGGCGTTTGATCGTGTCGCCTATCTACTTCTTACTGTGAAACTTGCTTGCCTTAATCTTGACCCACTTGTATTGTCCTGGATTGAATGTTTTCTCGCAAATCCCTCACAACACACTGTCTTCGATAACCTCAAGTCGTCAAGTAGTCCAGTCTTGTCAGGTGTACCACAGGGCTCTGTACTCGAGCCTTTTTTTGTTTCTCATTTTTATAAATGACCTCCCTAACAGCATTCTTTCATCAATCAGGTTATTTGCTGATGACTCCGTCCTGTATCGGCGCATATCCTCCCATAATGAAACTAATACTCCAGGAAGACCTAAGCAAAATAGCAAATCGGTGCTCTCTTTGGCTCATGTCCCTCAACGTTTCCATGTGCAAGTAGATGTGCGTAACTCGCAAACGGCAAATCATTAACCACGAGTACTGTCTTAATTCCACAGCCCTCACTTAAGTTGACTCTTACCGTTATCTAGGCGTTACTATCACTAATCAGCTTACGTGGTCTGCACACATAACTGAAGTTATAAACGAATGTTCTAAATCACTTGGCCCACTCAAAAGATCGATTTTTCTGCTTCCTGTTCCTGTACGCAAGCTCGCCTATGAAACGTTCATTCGGACTAAACTTGAATGTGCCTCAGTAATTTGGAAACCCAACTAGACTTACCTTATTAACTCGCTCGAAGCCATGCAGAATCGTGCAGCACGTTTTATCGCTTCAAATTATGACTACCATACAAGTGTAAGCGGCATTAAATCATCCCTTAGCATCCCTATAATCTGAAACTTCGTTGGAGGATTTCAGAACTTGCCCTTTTCCACAAACTCTGTTATAATTTCTCACATCTCAGGAACACTCTTCTACTTCCACCGAAACGCTCTTCTAAGCGTCTCTTTAACAACCTGAGCCCACAACGTCTTCAAGGTTCCTCTAATGCCTTCAACAACTCTTTCTTACCTAGTGATATTGTATTGTGGAACGTACTACCCAACAGTATAGTAAATGAAAGTGATCCAGATAAATTTAGAGACCTATTGTCATGTTTTCAAACTCTTAACCTACCACTAATACGCTGTTACTTTAACGCCTAACTTTTTTACTGCTCTGTTGTACTGTTGCCATTTCTACTGCCGGTTTGTACCTTACTTTGTTTTCTTCTTAATTTTTCTTGTCTATCATCTACTAGCATGTATACTAAGTTTTGTTTACCGTTGTACAAATAAGTTAACCATTTTATAATAATCACCACGGTGTTTATTGACACTTCTGCCCCCACCTCTTATGTAACACCCTGAAGGGGTCCTTAAGGGACAATAAATGATGATGACTTGATCCTGCACGGAGTGCGCTTCCATACTAGAGCCATGTAACTAAGCGAATAAACCATTTTACCTTCATTTTGTACAACTGACGTAGTACTGAATAGGCTTGGTGGAATATATGCCCTGAACGCGACTCTAGCCGCAACAACTGGTTGGCAGCGGTTTGTTCAAGAAGGCAGTCCCCACGATGTGGGATCGGCGGACTTGTGTGCGTGGCTCCGGGAGACACGAACTTCGAAGATCCAGGGAAATCCAGAATGGTCCTACCAAACTAAGAAACAAATACTCAAATTACGCGAACGACAAAAAAAAACCATGAATCAAAATTCTACACTAACACTTACTACTAATACGTAAGATAGATAATTCAAACCACGATCAAAATTAAGCATTTAGTCTCTTCCTAGCTTAGATATACGTAAAAAAAAAACAAACAAAAACACTGACACTGACACTTTCTCTACTCGAGCGTTCAGCAATCAGGTTTCTGTACAAAATGAACAACAAACTAAAAAATGTCGGTGTCTTGCGAGCAGAAAGGACGAGAGCACAAAAGAGTGCCCTCTTCTTGACATCTCCGCCCTTTCACATGCTCAACACGCGAGTCAACTTTAGGGCAAAGAGGACTAACAAAATTAAAACTAAAAGGACATATAACAGAATGGGCTGTCAAAGTACCGTGTTCTCAATCGCTTGGTGTTGACAAACACACTCTTTCAGACGCGCCCTAGCGGGTCGCCCATTCTCGGGTCTAAGCGTTGTCCAATCGCGATACCAGAACAAAATTGCTTTGCCCGAAGGACCTCCGACATTCGACCCCTGACCTCCAAATACTGGTAGAGCGGCACATTCATGGACCCGCGTGCACGCTCTCCCTTTGTCTGCTAAGCAGCCGCCATTCTTTGCCCCAGGGAGGGAACGGCCATTCAAGCAGACTTTCGAGCAAGCCCGACACTTCTCTACGTTCCTCTGCTTGTAACGCCTTGACACCACTGAGAACAGGTAGCATTTGCGGCCTCTGAATCTCTGTGGAATCCTTTCTTTCCCGGCGCTCGTAATGCCTATTCTAGATTTTGACAACTGCCAAACCTTTGGATTTAGCCCACTCGGGTTTTTCCTAAATGTCGTCGCGGTTGGCGCGCTTGACCTGGGTCATATCGCCGCCCAAGCGCGACTTTCTCGGTTTGCGCTTTCGTCGTTTGCCCGCGTCATGGCTGGCGAAACATGCAGTCTCGGCACTCGCAGTGGCAGGAACGCTGCCTCCTCGTTGCAATGATACCGCTCCTGGCGGCAAAACCAAGCTATGCTCGTGTTCGTCGCTAGATTTTTGTCCCTCTGACGGAGCAAAACTGCATCCAACGTCATCTGGGCCAGCCGGCTCGCCTTGCGGTCTGTCCTCGACAGGCTCGGCCTTGTCGCTGTCACAATGGCTTCGCAGTCTGTCTGGTATACAGTGCCAAAATGCCTCAACAAAGCCACCTTTGCCCCATCGTAGCCGCGATTCTCCCCGTCAAACAGGTGTCCCAAAACACACACGAGATTACAAGGGAGCAACAGGATCAACCGCTCGGACCAGAGTTTCCGGTTGACACCTTCCCCGCAAACATTTTCAAACTCCGCAAGAAAAGTAGCCGTACTCTAGCCTGCCTTCAAATCATGGATATGGTATCACGTTTTGCGCCATATACATGCTTGAATTTCTCGACCGCTTCCTCGCTATGCCTTTTGCTAAGGACTTTCGTGCTCCTCTCCTTCTATCTCGCGCCACTCCCATCTATCGCGTTCTTTTGCCTCCAGATTTCGCTCAACAATCATTTCCTGAGCCTCGTCAGTTTTCTCAACCATCACGTCGTCCGCATGCATCATGTCCAGAATCGCTTTTCTTGCTTTTTCGGAGCTACTGGAAATGCTCAACTCCAAACAAATTCCATGGAGGTCCTGCACTCCACATGTCTCCATCGCAATCTCGTACCTATTCGTGTTTGTCCACTAAATTCACCCTTCAGGTAGAATCGACTGTTCAAAGAAGGTAAATTCGTAAATCATAGCCCACTCAAAAAACAAATCCCTCTCCTAACATCTGCATGTTCTAGGAGGTCTGGCGACATGAAACGCAAACATCACCCACTCACCCAGCCAAAGTGGTGGACACCTGTCGGTCTCGTAGTTGCCATCGAGCGGCGCAGCGGGCATCTTCGAGCCTCGTATATCGCAGCATATTGTTATCCACTGTTGAGATACTCGTTCGCCAATCCCATAGTTGCTCTCACTTCGTGGTGGAGGACGAGCGACGGACTATTGGCGCAGATGAAAAGGAAACAAAAAGCTTTATACAGTATGTACAGATATAGCAGGTAATAGCATACAAGTGGCGGCAAAAGCACACCACACCGACGGGGCGCTGGTGGCGGCTCTCGCTGCTAACAATGGGCCGGTTGAGCCTTAAATCCCTTTGGCAACACATCGTCGGCAGGAATGAGGCGGCGCCGATGCTGACGTCACCCGCGTCGCATTTCCCTTTCGTCGCGGCAGCAGCATTGTTGCGACACGCCACCGGATTCCTCAGTTCGAACCACGAGAAGTGGTCGGCAGTTTCGCGGAACTTTAGAGGTTGGTATACATAATTGAGCAAGTTGGCTTGACATGACAATGTCAAGATTGTCGGTCGGTATTTGAAGCTTAGCACAAGGGGAACCACTTCAGAGGAACGAGGGGGAAGGAGGGAGCGCCCATTGGCCTGTATGATAGGCATGCAGTGTGGCACAACACGAGAAAGTTCGGCATCAACACCCCAATGCTTGCTTCTTACTAGATCAATGATACAAAATAAGAAAACCGCGAAGTAGATTGTTTCCGAATGTTACCAAGTGTAAAAAAGATAAAGCCAGTTCCATGCAGTGAAATTTGTTAAAACAGCGAAGCTGGTGGTCGTTTTCTCAAGTTCGAACTCGTGTTTACCGCGATTTTCATAAAAGTGTTTTGTCTCGTTGTCGTCGTTTTACTAGAGTCGAGCTTCGGTACCGGATTGCGCACACTCTTCAGTTGCCTGAGGTTGTGATCAAACCATAGTTCATCCCACACCTTGCAGCTAACCTGAACATCGCCCCCGAGGGCTCCGTGGCCGCTGCGCATGCGTTAGCTGAGAGAAGGTGAGAAAGGAGGACAAGTTGGCTTTACCGGATGTGACGTCACATTGCTGTTTGTTTTTGCTTTTATGAAACAACTACTCTCGAACTCAGACGGATGGCTCGCGTCTCGTTCGCGCGCGTACGTATGGATGTGGCCCGCTTTTTGTTTTTGGCGAATGCTTAGAAGCTTCAAGTTGCGGACACTGCGGTGGGCCAGGGCTTGATGACATTTGTTGCCCAGCTGCTGGTGCTACCACGACGTACTTGGAGCAACGGTAAGTGTCGTGCGATTACCCGTTCTCTTGCTGACACGTAAAAAACCGGTTGCGCATTCGAGCTGTGGTCGATGTGATATCGAAATTCGAAGGAACACGAAACGGTTGTAGCAGGTCCCGCAGTGATCGCAGGATAATTTATTCGTTCGTGCCTTCAACACTGCAGTTCCTACGTGTTGCACCGATGTAAAATAAGAACAAAAATCAGCGACATCTTCCACGCGCCAGAAATGCATGCACTCAACTAGCGTGGATGTCGTCCTGTGATATTTATCGCGTTCCTAAGTCTATTTTTCTCCATCTCTATAGGATGACTGCGCTATGCCCTTCTTATTTACCCATGCAGCGCATAGCTGCATTTAATTGCCTTTCTCACTGCTGACCGCGGTATGGGCGTCAGAGGCTTTCATTCGTTGCAGTGAGATAACGAAAGCGTATTTCCTTCACTTAAGGCTTCTTAGTAGCTCCTTTGCGAGCCGTGGAGTTAAATCATACAATGCGTACGTTGCGAGCGAGCTGGTAAACGAACCCACTTTACTGCTGCTGCTACTATCGCTTTTACGGGAACGTTCAAAATTAAACATATATTAGTATGAATCGGCTCACCAAGCTTTATATGCACGTCCGTTGCTTTCGTTCATAGATCATGTGTGTAGCTTTGCAACCGTGACCGATATTGTACAAACAGCAAATAAGAAGACAGATGGCACAAGTAGTGTGTCTGCTTTAATTGTTGTCTGTGCTGTTTTTAGAATATCAACCAACTCCGCGCAGTCGTGCTGTTTACAGCTAAAACGTGTTTTTTCCTGTTGCATGAGGAGCATTTGCTTCTAATTGTGGCAGTAACGTTGTGAATTGTCCTCGGCCCAGATCGCTGACTGTGTGCAAACTTGTCTAATTTGTTTCACTTTGCTGCTGTCTTTACAGCTTCTGCTTATTTCCTCTGCCTGCACCTTATATTTGTTGTGTTTATCGAGACCTGGCCTGTCTCTGCCTCACTGAAGACAAGTGGACACAAGTACTGGTGGCTGTTGGTTTGTTTGGTTTGCTCACTCTGAGCGTGGTATGTATATCCACTTGCTAAAAGGGTATGCTGCTGCGTCTAATGCAGGTACTGCTCATCTAAAGGTAGATTTAATTAGTAGTGGTTTGAGTGAGAATTAGTTGGTTTGAGTGATGTATGAAACGAGATGATGATGCAGCAACATTTACTGGGCCCGAAATAAATCGGTGATGCACGCAGGCACCAAACAGAGTGGTTCCCTAGTTACGGGACCCATATGTTTCCAGCAGCTCCCGGCCCCTGTCCGTCAGCGCGAGTTATTGTTCCAGAAAGGTGACAAAGCTGGTCCACAAATTTAAGGTATGGAGATGCTTAACCATTTATGTGTTCTAAGTTGCCATGAAGTATTACACACATTTAAAATTTCAGTTGCAAAAGACATAGTAGAAGAAGAATCCAGAGGATTTGCTGCCTGAGACAATAAATTGTAGAGAAAGCATTATCGTGTGAGCTGCCAATGATTGTCGTCAGCTCTAACCCATTTTTCTATATAGTCACTGTTGCTTCATTGTCTGTTGCCAAGACATGCTTGTTATAAACAAAAAATTGAGCTGCATTATTCCCCTGATTTTTCTCGCTCATAAGATACAAATGTTTTGACTTCGGCTGCCTTGGGGCCTCATGGTAGAAAACGAGTCTTTATTAGCCAGTTGCCAGCTTCTAAGATCATGTGCTTTGTAATGTGGGTGTTTTAAAGGATACTACACATCTGCCATCATAACTGTGAGTGCTGCTGCCTAGCAGTCCCAGGGCTATGCTTAGTACATATGCGCAGCTATCCAAGAAAATTGACGACATTGGGACAACTGCCGTTGAAGCTCACTTGGCAGAGCATTGCAAGCACAAGGCAGAAAACCTAGGTTCAGCTCGTTGTCTCTTATGCAAAGCATTATCATGAGCTGTCTCCTGGCTTCTTCGTACATCCAGTCAGATAGGCTCAATAATAGTTAGTAATGTGCCTGATGGTGGGTTGTTGATCTGGGTCCTTAGTGCAGCAGCCCAATTCTTTACCCATTAGGCTAAAGATGCAGGCTTAGCGCGCCAGATTAATCTCATTGGTTCTCTCGTAGCAGCTAATTCTTTCAGATGTTATGTGACATAGAGTTTGGGATTCACCCGTTTCAGCTCAGATGCAACAAAGCAGGTGTTGTGTCTATTTGGGTGAGAAGTGTGTGCAGTTGTTTTGGTTTCTCTGTGTTGACGTATTGTGCTTTGTATTTCATGTGGTGTTAGGCATTACCTCAATTGCAGCTTCGATGCTGTGCCCATAAAAACAGTTGTAGGTAGGTGCGCAGGAGTAGCTCATTCCTCATTATTCCTCATTCTCTCTTGCATACAGTAGGTAGTGCGTCCAGTTTAGTGCCATGCACCTGTGTGGGGCATTTCCTTGTTCTTATTCTGCTGATGTGTTGTACATAGGGGGAAAGTCAATCCTCTACATCATGGTTGTCAGTGCCGCTGAATACAGCGCAGTCTCAGTCTCGCTGCGTTGAAATGTCATAAGAGGTGACATCTGGGGGTAAAGTAGCATCTTGCTGTACCTTGTCATCAGGCATAGCCAAGGTTGCGGTTGTGCAACCCAAGGATCCTGGAACTTTCTGTGGGACCAATGGCACCGATGTTGGAAAGTGGGTGGCTATGTATGAACGTGTGAGTGGAATCAACAGTTGGAACCCCACGCGTGTGCTAGTTAACCTGTTGTTCTACCTAAGAGGCACGGCAAAGGTGTGGTATGAAAACCACGAAGACGAGCTAACCAGCTGGGACCAATGCAAAGAGAAGTTGACAGAATTGTTTGGCAAACCAGCCGGCCGTAAAATTTACGCAAAATAGGAACAGGCCTCCTGTGCCCAATCCCCAACGGGGTCCTATCTCTTGTACATCCAGGACATACTGGCACTTTGTCGTAAAGCAAACCCGATCACGGCATGACAGAAGCTGAGAAGGTCGGGCATGTGCTTAAGGGCATTGCTGACGACGCCCTTAATCTGCTCATGTGCAAAAGCTGCGCTACAGTTGATGTTATCTTTAAAAAGTGCCGACAATTCCAGCACGCCGAAAGCCGATGCGTCTTGCAACCATTCGCCAGACTTCCCACTACTGCTGCAACGCCGACGTGTGAAGATCAACCCACACAGCAGCATGCGTCACCATCGGAGGATGTGGTGCGAATCGTCGACCTGAACTGAATGCGATGGCGCCTGCATTTCTGTTCGCCTATCCCTGATGCTACAACATTTTCAGTCACCTTCTTACAAGCCATCATTCAGCAGGAACTTGAAAACATTGGCTTACGTTCTGTCTGTGCTGTTGCCAATCCCAGAGCTAACAAACGCCCTTCTACTATTTTCGCTCCGCCCCGACGCTTCTCTCCGCGTTATCGCAACCCGACTGAGTAGAGAACTGCGGACGACCAGCCGATACGTTTCACCTGCCACCGCATTGGTCATGTCGCCTGACACTGTCACAACTCGTGGCCCTTACCACTTGGCATGCCAACCAACCTGAGCCGTTTTGATGAAAATTCCCGCAATGTTTCGCCCACCGCCGAATCTAACAGCGTCAACTCTGCTAGGAACATGTGGTACAGTCGCTCACTATCGCCGCACGGACACCAGTCTCGTTCACCGCAAACACGTCGCCCATCTTCGCGTTCGCCACAGCCACGTCGCCTTTCGTCCCTTGTGGCGTTTAAATGCAGCCCTCGGAGGTGGTGCTGCATTACCTAATGCTACAGCAAATCCTCTGTCTATGCACACAAGCAGAAGTGTAATTGGCGTTAAAATAGACAGCATAGCTGTCCAAGCACTCATCGACAGTGGAGCCCACATACATATGATGAGTGCTAGCCTGCGTAGTCGTTTAAAGAAGGTCCTCACCCAAGCAGCTGCCCGAGTGCTTCATATGGTTGACGGTGGAATGCTGGTTCTTGGAATGTGTACTGCAAGTATAGCTGGCCGCCCTACTTCTGTTCTCTTTGCTGTGAGCAACATCTTCCCTCACAACGTTATCCTGGGATTTGACTTTTTATCCGCTCATTCTGCTATCCTCGACTGCACGGCCGGCGTTCTTCAGTTAGAACTGCCTCAACTCGCCGATGCTCCGAGCACCGCCCCACCGCACTTGTGCTCGCTTCGTGATGTGCGTCTGTCACCCGAAGCAGTTACTTACGTCACTTTGACCGTCCAGCCACAGGTTCCTGATGGTGAATATGTGCTTCGCCCCATCATCGATGTGCTTTGAACTAGTCACGGTTACTAATAATGACATCGTTTTACCGCTTCCGAATTTCAGCCTGTGCCCTCAAGTGATTCCGGCCAGCATGTTCTTGGACAGCGTTTCTAGTGGTTCTGAATTTGTTATTGAGAGTCTGAATTCTGAGAGTGGTTTATTAGTGTCAGTCGCAGCTCCCAGCTCTGGTTCCTTAACTTTGCGAAAATGACTGCACTTAACCTCAATTCTGCACAGGCCAGAGACATACGTCTCCTGCTTGAATCGTACAGTGGAATCTTTGATTTCGGCAACAGGCCTTTAGGCTGAACGTCTGTTGTTCACCATCATATAAACACTGGAGACACAAATCCTATTTGTCAGCGTCCCTATCGTGCATCACATGCTGAACGTCGAGTCATCCAATCAGAGGTGGGCAAGACGATCCGCAAAGGGGTCATCGAGCCATCAGCCAGCCCTTCGCCTGTCGTCCGTGTGAAAAAAGAAAAGAAAGATGGTGCCTAGCACATTTTCGTCGATTATTGCCACTTAAATGAGATCACGCGAAAAGACGTGTACCCACTATCATGCATCGATGACGCCTTGGACTGCTTGCACAGAGCTCAATACTTATCGTCCATCGATCTTCGATCCAGCTACTGGCAGATTTCGGTTGATGAAATGGTTGGAGAAAGCCTTCATCACACCGGATGGCTTATATCAATTCAAAGTCATGCCCTTTTGCCCATGCAATGCTCCTGCGACATTTGAACTTGTGATGGACTCTCTTCTGCGATGCTACAAATGGACCACCTCTCTTTGTTACCTTAACGAAGCTGTTTTTTCTCCCATGTTCGGCAGCCGCCTTACCCGACTCACTGCCATTATTGCGATCTTCTGAAAAGCCGGCCTCCAACTCCACGAAGTGTCAATTTGGGCACCGTCAGATTACCGTGTTGGGGCACCTCATTTACGCATCGGTGTCCAACCAGATTCGGAAAAAGTTCGTGCCATACGCAGTTTCCCTGTGCCACATTCTGCTTTTGACGTGCGCTGCTTCGTCGGCCTGTGTTCTTACTTTCATCGTTTCATCAAAAACCTTGCCAACATTGCTCGGCCTTTGACAGATCAAAAAGAACACGCCATTCTCATGGGGCCCGGAGCAGGCTCATGCGTTTGCCGCTCTCATCAGGTTTCTGACCACCCTTCCCATACTTGCCCACTTTGGTCCATCTGCACCGACCGAAGTCCACACTGGCGCAAGCGGCCATCGCATCGGCGCTGTCCTCGATCAACAACAGAATGGTACGGAGTGCGTGATAGCTTACGCCAGCCGCCTGCTGTCACCTGCCGAGAGAAATTACCCCATCACCAAGTGGGAGTGCTTCGCTTTAGTTTGGGCTGTCGTCAAGTTCCGGCCATATTTGTACGGCCGTACATTTTCGGTTGTTACAGACAACCACGCACTCTGCCGGCTGTCTTCCCTCCGGGACCCGACAGGACGGCTTGGTCGCTGGGCTTTGTGGCTCCAGGAATTTTCATTTATTGTCAATTACAAGACTGAATGCCTCCACAAGGACACTAACTGCCTCTCGTCACCCCGTGGATCCACTTGATCCTTCTGTGCATGATCCGGTGACCTGCGTGATGGCTTTCACTAACATCACTGACATGCGCACCGAACAACAACACGACAAATCCTTACAGTCCATCATTGCTGGAGTGCAATCACTCTGACAGCACTGACGGCACATGCCGCATGATATTGCCGCACAACGGCATCCTCTACCACCGCAATATGAACGCTGATGGCCCTGAGTTGCTCCTTGGCCTTTCCTCGTCATCTGCAATCCGTTGCTCTTGAACAACTTCACGATGCACCGGCGGTGGGACACCTTGGAGTTTTGCGTACGTACGATCACGTACAGCGCCGGTTCTTCTGGCCAGGTCTCTACTGCTTTGTGCACTGTTATGTCGCAACTTGCGAATTGTGTCAGTGCCGGAAGAAACATCCCCTACCACCTGTCGGATGACTCCATCCAGTTGAAGTTCCCTGTGAACCGTTCTCTCGCTTAGGCCTTGACTTACCTGGCACTTTTCCGACGACGACTAGAGCTACCAAGTCGATTGCCGTCGCTACTGATTACATGACACGCTATGCGATAACAAAGGCGTTGCCGACTAGTTGTGCAACAGACGTCGTCGATTTTCTCCTCCACGACGTCATTCTCCACCATGGAGCACCTCGAAAGTTATTACAGACCGCAGCTGCTCATTCTTGTCTCTAGTTGTCGACGACCTCGCCCACTCTTGTGCCACTGAGCACAAGCTGTCCACCGCCTGCCGCCCACAGACAAACGGTCTTATGGAATGTCTCAACCGAACAATCACAGAGATGCTGTCGATGTAGGCCTCCAACGTTCACCGCGACTGGGACACCACGCTGGCCTACGTGCCGTTTGTGTATACCTTGTCCCGACGTGACACTGCAGGATATTCACCCTTTTATCTTTTGTATGGTTGCAACCCCACTTTGCCCTTTGACACCATCATCCGTTTTGTGCCACGTGTTGCAACTGACCATTCTCATGAAGTCATCGATCGCGCTCACAGGGCATGTCAAGTCACCCGATCTCGTTTATTAGCCCCGCAGCATATACCAAAAGAGTTATGACCGATGCCATCGCGATGTTCGCACAAGTCCTTGGATGCTCCTTTGGTCACCATGTCGTTGAGTTGGCCTCTCCCAGAAGCTTCTCTTCCGCTACACAGGGCCTTATGAAGTCCTGAGTCAAGTTAACGACGTAAATTACGAGATTTCGCCGCTTCATTTTGATGCATCCTCAAGTCTGACGCCTGTTGACGTCGTGCATGTTTCGCGGCTGAAGCCATACTTCGCTCGCGATTCTTTGCCTACCATGAGCCGAGACGGCGCTTCACTACCCGGGGGTCCTGTTACGGAAGGATGAAAAAAGAGAGGAAGAAGACCGCAGGACGCTGGCTGCTGTGTGCTGTTGGTGGTCAGCCATCTTAACTAATCTGGCTCATTCTGTACATATATTGTAAATACAGTCTTTCTATATTCCTAACATCCCCGTAACAGTATGCTTCGCCTCTGGCATGTTCATGATCTCCGATGGTATATAAAACAGTGATGCAGACTAAGCTTCACAAAGAATTAATGTTCCGTCTCTTCCTTACAGGCTGCTGTGTTTCAGCTAAATCTGCTTTTCCTGTGTCCAGTGGTCTTGTCGCTCAATTAGTGCTTGCCTATTTCTGTTACACTGCAACCCACTGATGTTAAAACGTGATACTTCTCCTCTCTTCCTTTGTCCTCCTGTCCTTTTAGAAACATTTAGATTTCAATACTCGAATGATTAATACAAAGATTGATGCTACCATATTATATGTGACGGCTGTCATGACGGTAATAATTTAGGTGGACCTGAAACTAAATGAAAAAACAAACAAAAAACAAAACAGGCATGTGTGAGTAGAAATAACTTCCTTGTGACAAAACTGGCTCCATGCTAAACTTTCCCTCAAGAAAATTAGTCTTAAATGTCTCAAACCCATTTGCGCATACTGCATAAGCGAAGTTTTCCACTCGCCAAACAGCAGCCGCCACAAAGTGTTAGGAAAGAGGCAAAGAAACCATGCCTTTGCATTCGTACTCTCCTCACAAAGCTTGTGTCATATATGCAATCACTCACCATACACAAACACATTGGTCAACACTGCAATGTTTGGAAGAACCCGAACCAACACTACGCAGCCATTTACCTGCAGTATGCCTCCTGTAACATAAATCCACACTGTGCTTGGAATCTACGTAATTTTTTTTTAATTTCTCAGGCATTTGGTGGTAGAGGCCAGTGCATTAGACAGAAATCCTGCTAGACTGCAGCAATGTTCAGAATGTAGTATGAGGTACTCCGTCTGGCTGGAAGTTGAAGATAGAAATTATATTAGTCGTTTAAATATAGTAGCCAGTATTGAAACTACACATGCACTCAAGGCTGAGCCACATCATGAGAACACGGAAGAGCATACACACACGGTGGTCACTTGAGCTGGCATTGTGTAGCTTTACCAACAAGCCCAGCTGTACACTGAAGTAAGGCATGTTTTGGCCTAGTCAGCTCGTAGCTTCAGCAAAATTTAAACTCTGCGAGGAAGACAGGACATGAACAAAAACATAGATGCATGCACAAAGTGTAGACTTCCGACTGGCTTTGTTTGGTGAAGGCAGAGAGTTTATAAGGTTCTTCAAGGTGGCAAAACAAAGAACATTCGCAAAGAAATTGTGCACGAGGCAGTGACGAAAAATAGCGAGGCCAGTTGTGCATTAAGAGCGCAGTAGAGTCCCAATGTGCCCATCTAAGAATTCTATTTCTTTCCTTGATAGGGATCAAGAGGGTGAGCTAACCTAGTTGTCACAGCTTTTAGCGATGTGGAATGCCTTGATGACTTCTCTTTCTGTTCTTGAGTTTGCCTTCGAGAGGAATTTATTCTGTTCCTCATAAGGCAGGCAGCTTTTGCTGTCGCAGCTCCTGCACTGCAAGAGGAGATTCTCAAGGAAAGAATTAAAGTCTTAGATGGGCACATTAAGACTCTCCTGCACTCTTAATGCATACATGGCCTTGATATTTTTCGTCAATGCCTCGTGCACAAATTATTTGCAATTGCTCCTTGTTTTGCTATATTGAAGTATCTTATATATTCTTTGCTTTCACGAAATAAAACCAGTTGGAAGCCTGTGCTTTGTGTGCGTCTATGTTCACGTCCTGTCTTCCTCGCGCAGTTTAAAAATTTGCCTTAACAGTTGTATAGCTTGTGTATACGATGAGTAATTAATATTATGATGACTGCAGCACAGCAATGGTCTAGTGGCATAGTGTCGACATAGTATAGAGTTGGTACTAAGTTAAAAATTTGGAAATGCCATAAATTGTGCAATCAACCCTTATCCCTCGGTTTCCTACAGCTGCAGAGCACTTGGCCACTGCAGCAGTCAGGCATGCTGTATATTCAGGAGTGCCAGGAATTGCGAGATCGAGAGAGGCTGCCACTAGAAGTTCCTTGGGCCAGGTAATAAGTCAAATACATCCAAATATTTCTATATTTCACTGTTAACCTTTGTAGAATGAGGAACTTTTCAAGGGTGAAGTTGTTTCACACAAAAGAAAACTATTACTAAATAGTGACCAGTTTCTTTTGTTTTGTAAGCCAGATTGCATGTATTTCCCATTGCTTACTGACTCTTAATTATTCTCGCTGTCCGATACAAGCATATGCACTTACATATGTTTTCAAACAAAACTATTGTGTGGAGCCATGTTTGTGGTGGAATAAAATTGGTCTCAATACAGAGCTTTGTGGCATACCAGATATTACTAGCGATCGCGGAGAAGAAAGTTAATTAGTAGTTACAAATTGGTACCAGTTAGCTACGAATGTACTAATCCAATTAGTAGTCCTGTCAATTCGAAGTTTACTGTCGTTTGTGTATCGGACCAAGCCGATTTCCCCTGGCCTGGGCGGTCCCTGGCGCTTCACATAGTGGTGGCCTTTGAAAATAGCAGCGTGGCACCAGTGGTTGCATCAGGATCTAGGCTCATGAAGATAGACAGCAACGTGCACCGGGCAAGGAGTTCGGTGACCTGGTACTCGTCACATTTGTGGAAAATACTATAGCTTTTGCGAGTCCTAGCCCCTACCTAGGGTGCCAGTCTGTACACTGCGTGTGTATATATATATATATTGCAGGATTGCTCGTTGGCAGAACGTGCTCATGCAGCAGCTGACGGGCCTTCGATGTGTTTCGCCCTGGTAGTGCGGTCGTCTTTGTGGTTCTAGAGCTGCGCTGGCATTGCCCAAGAACAGGATGTACAGGCATGGTGCAGAATTGCAGAGTGGGGGCGCTCCATTCTATTCCCACTTCATTCCTTCAGAGTTGTGGTTTATGTGATTCCAGTCCTTTTAATTCGTCGGAGTTCTGACAGTTGAACCATTCCTACTCCTTGAGTGGTCGAACTAATCTACTCCAATCCTCCAATTACAGTAAATAAAACGCTTTCTGTATAATTACTTACTACTTGCGCCCCGATGCAGCGATAGCGTAGAGGTAGAGCATCTGCCTCACGTGCAAAAGGACTGTGGTGCAAATCCCAGTGCCACGCAGTTTTCCACTGGATAAAAAAATCCACATGTTGATACAGCTTTATAAACAGGCCGGGTGGCCTGACCCCGGTGACCAGAACCGGTAATGCACTCCCTCACCAGAGCAGGATTAACCACCTTGGTGCAGTACTTGGCCACAACCTTCTATATGAGAACAACCAAACCCCGGCCCTCAGTCCCCAGCTGCTACAAAGCAACTGACCATTGCGGCGGTAAGACCTGTGACGCAGCAGAGGGTGCTAAGAATCTCTGGATCCGGACAGGCCGCCATTGGAATCTGAACCTGGCAATGTTTAACGCTAGAACGCTTTTTGGTGAGGAGAGTCTAACAGTGCTATTGGAGGAATTAGCGGGCATTAAATGGGATATAATAGAGCTCAGTGAGGTTGGGAGGACAAATGAAGCATATACAGTTCTAAAAAGCGGGCACATCCTGGGCCACCAGGGTTTAGCGGAGAGACGAGAACTAGGAGTCGGATTCCTGATTACTAAGGATATAGGTGGTAACATACAGGAATTGTATAGCATTAACGAGAAGGTGGCAGGTCTTGTTGTGAAACTTAATAAGAGGTACAAATTGAAGGCCATACAGGTCTACGCCCCTACATCTAGTCATGATAACCAGGAAGTCGAAAGCTTCTATGAAGACGCGGAATTGGCGATAGGTAAAGTCAAAACAAAATACACTATACTGATGGGCGACTTCAATGCCAGGGTAGGCAAGGAGCAGGCTGGAGAAAAGTCAGTGGGGGAATATGGCAAAGGTTCTCGGAATAGTAGGGGACAGTTATTAGTAGAGTTTGCAGAACGGAATAATTTGCGGACAATGAATACCTTCTTCCGCAAGCGGGATAACCGAAAGTGGATGTGGAGGAGCCCTAATGGCGAGACTAGAAATGAAATAAACCTCATACCCTGTGCTAAACCTGGCATCATACAAGATGTGTACGTGCTCGGCAAGGTGCGCTGCAGTGACCACAGGATGGTAAGATGTCGAATTAGCCTATACTTGAGGAGGGAATGGAAAAAACTGGTACATAAGAAGCCGATCAATGAGTTAGCGGTAAGAGGGAAAATCGAGGAATTTCGGATCAAGCTACAGAAGAGGTATACGGCTTTAACTCGGAAAGAGAACCTTAGTGTTGAAGCAATGAACAAAAATCTTAGGGGCATCATTAAGGAGTGTGCAATATAAGTCGGTTGTAACTTCGTTAGACAGGATACCAGCAAGCTATCGCAGGAGACGAAAGATCTAAGTTTAATACCAACCCTTATACATAGCTTTCATTGATTACAAGAAAGTGTCTGTTTCAGTCAAAACCTCAGCAGTCATGCGGGCATTATGGAATTGGGGTGTAGACGAGCCATATGTAAAAATGCAAAAATATCAACAGCGGCTCCACAGCCACCGTAGTCCTTCATAAAGAAAGCAACAAAATCCCAATAAAGAAGGGCGTCAGGCAGGAAGATACGAACTCTCCAATGTTATTCACAGCATGTTTACAGGAGGTATTCAGAGACCTGGATTGGGAAAAATTGGGGATAAGAGTTAATGGAGAATACCTTAGTAACTTGCGATTCACTGACGATATTGCCTTGCTTAGTAACTCAGGGGACCAATTGCAATGCATGCTCACTGACCTGGAGAGGCAAAGCAGAAGAGTGGGTCTAAAAATTAATCTGCAGAAAACTAAACTAATTTTTAACAGTCTCGGAAGAGAACAGCAGTTTACGATAGGTAGCGAGGCACTGGAAGTGGTAAGGGAATACATCTACTTAGGGCAGGCAGTGACCGCGGATCCGGATCATGAAACCGAAATAATCAGAAGAATAAGAATGGACTGGGGTGCGTTTGGCAGGCATTCTGAGATCATGAACACCAGGTTGCCATTATCCCTAAAGAGAAAAGTGTATAACTGGTGTGTCTTACCAGTACTCACCTACGGGGCAGAAACATGGAGGCTTACTAAAAGGGTTCTACTTAAACTGAGACGACACATCGAGCTATGCAAAGAAGAATGATGGGTTTAACGTTAAGGGGATAAGATGAGAGCAGATTGGGTGAGGAAACAAACGCGAGTTAATGATATCTTACTTGAAATCAAGAAAAATGGGCATGGGCAGGGCATGTAATGAGGAGGGAAAATAACCGATGGTCATTAAGGGTTATGGACTGGATTCCAAGAGAGGGGAAGCGTAGCAGGGGGGCGGCAGAAAGTTAGGTGGGCGGATGAGATTAAGAAGTTTGCAGGGACAGCATGGCCACAATTAGCGCATGACCGGGGTAATTGCTGTTTATTCAAGCATTTTGCAAATGCGGCTCGCTTTTAAGCACACCTTCTTATGTCTGAAAGAAAACGAAAATGAACATGCAGTATTCTTTTTTAACTTTCACTAAGCTTATCATATAGCTCAGTGTTAACATACAGGTTAACATACAGTATTTACAGGTGAGGTTACAGAAAGCAGTAATAATTGACAGTAAACACTGCTTGGATGGTGAAAACATGGGAATCAGGTCATTTTATTTTTGACAACCTTTTTTGGCATAAGAGGCTAAGCAAATGGTGATGCAGCAACCCTGTAAAGACTGAATAAGATGGATGTGGAATGTCTTGATGACTTCTCTTTCTGTTTTTGATTTTGCCTTCGAAAGGAATTTATTCTGTTCCAGATAAGGGAGGCAGCTTTTGCATCTGCAACAGAACATCGGTGGATGTTGTGTGAAGAACTTTTTCCATGCTTTTTCACTACTTGAGCAAGGTAACTTACTTGGTGCTTCACCACGCAATTTATACAGTCAACCTCCATTAATTCTACCCTCACGAGACTGACGGGTCGAATTAAGATACAAAAACCTGCTGAAGCACCGTTGATTCATTTGGCAATATGTACTTGAGTAACACGCCTCTGAAACGAACGTGCATCAAATTTCTATTTGTCCACAGTATAAAACTAAAGTAGAAATGACTTAACTCCAACCCAAAGCAGAAACCTACGCGTACCTGATTTTTTAGAATGGCAGCTGATTTTCTAAAGCCAGCTTCTCCGTATTACAGCCATGGTATGTGGTAAAGCAAATAAATGCTACAACCATGGTTTTAGTTTCGCAATCGATTGCACAGCTAGGCAATTTTCGTCTCAGTGTCCTTCAAAAACAAAAAGTCTTCGTTAGAATCGGATAAGTACCACAATCGGACATTGTCAGCTACCGTTACTGCTTGAAAATCTTGCTCGGGTGGGTCAAAAATAGGCATTTCAGAGAGGAGATGGCATTTGTTTAACGCATTCACTGTCCCCTAAGCTCTACTGAGACAGACGCTGCAACTAAAGTGGGTCGTTATTGGGGTCTCGTCAAGTTCGCATTATCCGGCGAATGCCAGTTTTAGGATCGAAATAATGAATGTTTAATCCCATAGAAATACATGGGCGTCGGCCAGGATCGAATTAACTGAAAAAATTAAATTAACCGGAGTCAGATTATTGGAAGTTCACTGTACACCCTTTTCTGTTCTCCAAGAAGTTGCCATTTTTATATGTAGTTTTCTTCTATCAGTGTGGCAATGGTGCTAAATTTAGCATTTGTTTCGAATCATCCATTGTTCCAAGGACAAGCTACAAATTAGGGGCACACCTTGAGACTTGAAACTTTTCCAGATATAAAGGTAGGGCATGTTAACATCTGCACAATGAACATAAGTTGGCTGTATTGTCTGCATAGCATGTGGTTGCTTTTTTGGAGTGTGGTCTTTCTGTAAAACAAAGTTGCATTTTTTTCAAATAAATTGCTCAACTATTGCTTGTGTGTTTTCCTGTGCTCTCTGCGCTGATTGCGCTTTTGAAAGTGCAGTGAGCAACTGCAGACTGAAATGCACAAGGCTTCACTTTATCATGCCAGGAAGCATTTTGGCTTGACAAAGGAGCCTTAACCCCTACCAAGCACACACTTTTTTTCTATAAACACATCAAATGAAAGACAGTGACCTCTTCTCATGTATTTTAAAGCCTGGCAGTGTTAAAGGCAGAGTGAAGTTGTACAAATACAATTTACTGTTAAGTATTGCTGCTAAAACCTCATGCTTGTATATAGTATATGCATGAAGTGCTGGCTATGCCGTGGTAGAGCCCTGAAACAGCTTTCACCACACTGCTTGCTATAGCATTGCTGTGTTCTGCAACCTGAGGTCAAAACTATAAATCTCTAGAAGTTCAGCAGCACAATTGACAGCTATTTCCGTATGTTCGATGCACTCCTGGCCAGGGACTTTTCGTCCTGTAGGCAAAATAGATGGCCGCCTCAGACGCTGTTTTGGAAAGAGCGCAGCATACCTCGAAAGCTTCCTCAGAATTCTTCACCAGCAGGTTTTGCCAGCGAGAGTGGAGGGGGCCACAATAATTTGACTTTACACGGTGCGGTACAATAGCTCAAAATGCTGCGGCTTCTGGCTTCCATTTACTATGACATGCTGGTGCACCTCAACATGGAGCAACCCAATTTTACTAAAATTCTGAATTCTTCTACCAACATGGTGTGGTGTGGCTATCTATGATCACTGTATAAAACCGGGGCAAACAGCATGTATAAAAAGTACTAAAGCTGGTATAACTGTAATAAACGACCTGCAGTCATCCGAAATGTGTAAAATCGCAAGAATTGGTCAAACGCAAACACTGCAGAGTTTAAGTAGTCCTGGCACAATTTTTTTCTTATGCGTGTGTAGCTGTCATTCAGTTAACTACACTACAAAACTTCAAATTCCTTCTATGCGCAACAAATATATCCTTAACGCAAACATTTACACATGTGCCAAAGGCAGTGTGGCCCCATAATCTGGTGAAAACATTGCATGGTAGGTCACAAACAAATGATGCATGCTGCAGTTGTTCATGAGTAAGCCATGTCATTATTAGGTCATTGAAAACTGAGCATGTTAGGACCACTATGCGGCACAACATTGGTCTTTCTGTCTTGGTGCACACTGTGGAGTGGGTGCGTGTTAAAAACCTCAGGCAATTAAAGTTAAGCCGGAGTCCGCAACTATGGCACGCCTCGTAATCGTATCGTGGCTGTGACTTATAGAACACTAGAATTAAATTAATTTTAATTTAGATGTTTGAGAACAGTCATAAGAAAATTTATTTAGTCAAGCAAGTCTTAGCACACATTAAAATCGCTCAAACCACATGCAGCTTTCAGTGGCATGGTGTGATCATAAAAGCTGCCATTTGGAACCAGATGAATATAAAAAATTCAGTCTAAAAGTTTAATGTCAGTGCTCCTTTACATGTAAGCATGAGGGACACATCTTTAAAGGCATCATATAAACTCTGTGTAAGTATTTATTGGTGAATATCAAATGGCCCTACATATAAGAAAGTTATAGGGTGTTTTGATAACAGGAAACCACAAGATTTTTGTTGTGCACTCTTCCTATAGAGAGAATATAGGGCAACAACAAAATAGTTGGGCCTAGTGAAGAATTCATTCAAGATCCTTGCCAATTTGGGAGCTTCACTACTATTAGAGATAATGAAGGCCAAGCACCTTGAAATGCATGCCCAAACCTCATCACCATTGCATCACTTATTTCAAATAACTTTCATTTTGTCATTTTGCCAGATTAAAAGTTCTCAAAAACCTGCTTGACTGGTTTCAAGAACTTTTCGAGAACAGTTTGGTTCCATTCGAATGCAGCATTGTCAGTCTTTAGTGAACTAGACTCATCTTTACTGATATGCAATTAGGTAGATCAAAGCAGATGCTGTCAAAGTGCATGTGACAGAGCGTTTGGAGTGGGCATTCCTGGGTGATGTTGCCAAGAAGGGAGTTTTGAGCTTAATGCACACAGCAGCTATAGCATATGAAAACCAGCACTTTACTCATATTTTAGGTACCACAGGGCTTGCGCGAATGCTGGTCATAGTCTACTATAGTTTCTACCATATATGGCCCTTGTCAGGACAAGTTATTTTTATTGTCCTACAATATATTCCCTCAGTGTACAATCAATATCTCTGCCAAGGACAACAGAAACAGTATGATTGGAAACTGCAGAATTCTCCATCTGCGGAGGTGGCTGGCTGATAGCCGTATTAGATGCTTTGTGAGCTCGCATTGATGTGTAAATCTCAACTGATCTGCAAGCATACAAAATAGGCTTTGGGATACTTTTACCGCAAGAAGAGAGACTAGAATGACTGTTGCCTGTGACATATGGCACATACCCATGATGAGGGATCGGCTAGGATTCCCCATGAATACAACATCAAATACCTTTATATTCCCACTAACTTGATAGTACATAATACTGATATGTAACAAAAATAAACAACAAAGTAATTGAAAAACGAACAGGTCTACTACGATTGAGCCACAATGGGAAAGATGGAAACATTTGTGTTAATTGTATGAAAAAAATGTGCCTAACGTGTCATCTTCCCAGCAGCAAAAATATGATCATGCACAAACTAGCATTGCTCTCAGGCACACCCCAGGCTGCTCACACCATTTTCTACAAGATTTGAAGCCCAACAGGCAAAAGGGGTGAATACCTTCAGCATAAAAGAAGAAAGTTATTCTATTCCATATCCTCACATGAAACACAGCAATATCGTTACAAGCCATTTTCACACATTGAAGGCATCAGCAATGTGATAAAGACAATTGAAGAAGCACTCATGTTCATATTTCCATTGCAATACTAACCTACACTTGGTCATATGAAGGTCCATGTGCCAAATTGAACCGTGTACTGTTATGAGGCACATGGAACAGACATTCCAAGGAAGTGAAATAATTGTAATGCAGTTACCTAATTTGTCCAGTCAGAAGGGCAATGCGCTAAATACAAAAAAGAACCTACAGGCCCACTATGCAATGCTTTTGCCAAACTATCCAAAACTTCCATGATTGCAAGTCCGCAATGACCAGGAAAAGAAGTAAACAAATTTCTTGAAGATGGAATGAAAAAGAAATGTTGCGACAATTGAGAAATCAGTTCTTTGCTTTCTAGTGGCACACGGATAGACAGTCGGTGGGCACAATTTTAACTTGAACTCATGGCAGTGTTGCAGCGGCAAATACCACTCATACTTCCGAGAAGCGTCGGTTACAATGCTGAGTTGGAACGAAAACTTTGCAAATACTTCTTCGGAAGTTCAAGCATCTGACCAGTAAGTAGTTGAGCATGACTAGGGGAAATATAATCAATTTCACAAATAGCATCATTCCAAAAGAACTGGCACACTGCATTGATTTCTCAGGTGACAACTATTCTTCTAAAAGCCTCTGCGCGCGTTAATACAACCTGAGGCAGCTTAAACGTAGTTCACATGGAATCGAAAAATACAGCAGCGGGTGTAACACTTAAATTTGCTATCTCGCGAACATGAGCGAAAACTTCAATATGAAAAACTTTGCTCGAAAGGAAAACTCACGGCCGCAACGCTGCTGCCCATCGCCAGTTGTGTGGAAAAAAAACAACTGCACGATCAATATACACTTCGTCGATGTTTGAAGCAGACCGTTAGTGGATATCAAGAAATGTGCACTGGATAAGAGCGAAACATCTAACCGACTGACTGACAGAAGTAAGGCTCACAGGATAAGTTTTTTTTCTATCTGCACCGATAATGCAGTACGTATTGTGCAATTAAATCGCCCGTAATGCGGAACAATTACCGCACTCGATTGAAGTCGTCATCGCAGCGACGCGCTATTAATTTCAGGACCACGAAAAACAAGGTATTCACCTAAGTACAGCGACGGTTTACCTGTGGGCAAGCCCCTAACTCGCATATGACGAAAGCAAATGTCACGGAGTCCAAGCCCACGATTGCTCAAGTCAAACTGCGCTCGCACGAATATCGCGCACGTTATACGCTTTCGACAAGCACAAAAGCGCGCCAAGCGCGCGCAGAACGTCTTGCAGCCGACACGACGGCAATGGCTAATCTACGTTCGAGAGTAGCTCTTTCGAAAAAGTAAAAACAAGCGACAATGTGATGTCACATCCTGCGAGAAAGTGTTGTTCTCCTTTCTCACCTTCTCTCAGCTCACGCATGCGCAGCGATCACGGAGCCCTCGGGGGTTGTTGTTGTTAAAAACTTTGGGCGATGTTCAGGTTTGCAGCTATGGTCCAGGAATTCTCTCTTGAACCGTCCATCGGCATTCTCCGTGGAAGGAATCTTTCTGCGTCGACGTCTCTGCTCGCCTCCTACTCTCTAATTGGGTGTTAGTTTGCCTGTGATGGGGCGCTTGGCTCGGGTTGCCTTCTCTTGAAAAGGGGGGGGGGGGGGATGATGGTTTCCCTTGCGCTTCCCGTGCTAGATACTCGGCGGTAGCGGCTTCTCTCAGCTGGCGCTTAGCTAGCGCTTCTCGCTCTCGAAGCTTGGAATTTGCGCGACGTCGGCGCTGGCGCCCTCGTGCGAGCTCCCGCTGTCGCTCGGCCGAGCGGAATTCATGGGGCGAAAGGGCGCGAGCCGGCGTAAACATCTGCTTCCATTGACCCTTTTCGTGGCGATCCCGTGGGCGCTGCCATGTTTTATCACGTTGTCATACGTCCATTGCTTGCCTCAACTGCCTTCGTTGCCCCCGCGTTTACAATGGGTCGGTACGACGCCGGTGCGGCTTAAGGAACCTCTGTTTCGGGAGATATAGTAGAATGTGAACGAGTGGATGACACGAAGCTTTGGCCACTGCTTCAAAGAACATGCACTAGCGCTCTGGTAGCTAATTAAGCTATGTGCAAACGGCGTGAGCGGCGTACGTCTTGCTTCTTCAGCGAGGCCTAATGTGTATTACAAGCTATTCAAACTTTCCGCTCATGAATTGAATAAGGATTGTTGTGTTTTGATCTTGTTTATTTATTTGACAAGTATTTTGAAGGAGTGGCTTGTCATATTTCTGACTCAGTAAATTTCCTTGGTGCCGTCAATATCCGCTTATTTCTCCCTAATCGCTCATGGGTGTGCTCAGTTCCAATAGATCTGTCCCTGCTGCGCGCCCAGCTTGAAACGTAGCCCTTTTGTACATTGTTGTACCTTGTATCAAAGATGTATTATTGCTAGTAACTATCTCACTCTTTTAGGACGTCACAAAACATTCAGCTTCGACCATTTGTGCGCCATTAGTGTGGTCCGTCACTTATTGGGCGTATGTGGTGCGCATATGTTCATGTGTGTGCCCATTCACTAATTGACACATTGGCAATAGAGTGGGCGTATGATTTCGCGCCAATTAAGGGTAGACTTGTGTCGATACTTTAAGCGAAACGTACTATGATAGAAAGCGACGCTACTCCCTTAGTCATTGTTTAACTAACGGCACTCACTCTTGCTGACGTTCCGGGACTGAAGCACTTTGTTTGAAGGTCAGCGATACAACGCTGGCGGATGAACAAATTTCTGTACTCTCGAAGAAAGCCACACATCTCGAAGTGCTAGTAACGCGTACGGAAAGCTGCAGCAACGGTCCGAGAACTTGGCTACACTGATTCATTCCATTCTATAATATACCAGTCACTCTTTCTGCAGCCAACTACTACACACGTCTTCAATACACATGATTCAATCCTGCATGATTGGGGCACGGTGCGTTAGCGAGAACATAGTTGCATTTACGACAGCTGATCGCACAGAAGCAAGGTGGAAGCGGTAATGGTTTCGTATTCGTGCGCTGTCTCTGAGGCGATGTGCGGCCCACCGCCGAAAGCGCCATCTCGTTTCTCTAGAACAAACTGCTCCGTGAAAAGGGTCAATACCCCTCTCCTCCCCTTCGCCCGGAGTGTGCCCCGATTGGTCCGTTCCTGCACCACACCCCCAGCGCGCCATCTGATTGCTCCCCTCCTGTCCCGGCGGCGACCCGGATGGATGGATGTTATGAGCGTCCCCTTTGACACGGGCACGGAGGAAGGAAACTAAGGAGAGGCCCTGGCGTCACTCTTTGTGAAGCTAAAGTGAAGCCGGAAGTTGGCGTTGCTCCGCCTATGGGGCCAGCTCTCCTCTCTTGTTTATATTTCTCTCGAAACCACGCCGCGCTGCGCGCAACCGGGCTGCCCGGACCCGCGCGCTCCGCAGCAATACTAAGCAATCGTTAGCACGTTAGCATGATTCACCAAAGAGGGCAAAATTTCCCGCGGATATTCCTTCGTCCGTAGCCATTCCCGTGGCGCGGTGCATTGCGTACAGCGTTGCATGCGCGCTCATTTCACGAGCTTTAGTTCCTCCTGTCCCACCTGGCCACAGCAACATCCGGTAGAGCACGGTCCAGGTAACGCAGCGCAACAAAACATGGAGACTAACGCAAACCTGCCCGCACGGCGCCTTTGCCACGGTACGAAACCTACGTAGCAACACGTGTGAGCGCACAGAACCATAACAAAGCCGCCATTGTGGGCCGAAAGGTGTGGCCGCTACAGCAAAGAAATAAAATAAACAGCAAAAAAGAGGGGAACCTACTACGTCATTTCCTCCACACTTTTCTCCTAGCGCGTGGAGGGGGTAGGGCCTCTCAGTTTCATTCCTCCATGGGCACGGGGCTGTGGGTAGCGCCACCAAGCTCTTGCTATTATACTGCGAAATGTCCTGCCAAGATTTAAAGAAAAAGAAACACACGATGAATTGCCATAACCAAATTTTCTGACCCAATATTGTGAACATTCTTTTTGTACATGACTGTTTTAACGCAGTAGCGTTAAGGAGCCCGTTCGCAGAAAGTCCGGCGTCAGCGGCGGAAGCCGGCGTCGGTGTCCAGCGTCAGACGTCGCATCGGCAAAACTATTTTCGAACCGCACACACAGAGGCGGTTCATGTGACCCAAGAAATTTGCTGAACTTAGAAGCTCTACTTAAGCATATCGACGTTTTAAAGATAACACACGCACTAAGTATATGCATCGTTAGCGAATCACTTGCGCAACACCAGGTGGATGTACTGAAATGTTTGACGTGACTGCAGAAAACTTCCCTTTGGCGGCGTGAGTATTGCTCAGGCAAGAGTTAGTCTTCCACGAAGGACTCAAATGTGTCAGGAGTTGTAAGGTCACTGTCGATGAAGACACGGGAGCCGCCGTCCTCTTCCGCGAAGTCGTACACACTCGCACGAGCCACGGCGAACTCGGAGCCACCAGTGTCGTTCGTGGAGTCACTGAAGTTCGAAATGGTCACATCTCTCGTCTCAACAAATGGTGGTTCTGGAGCCTCGCCTGTGAAGACGGCCGTGCCAAGAAGTAGCAGGACCATCGACCAAGCTATCATGACGCACACGCCGCACAAGAAGCTGTTGCTTCGCTGGCGTGCCTCCTCGATGGCGCGAAGCTGCCGAGCCTCTGCGATCTCCAGCGACTTAGCGAAGCGTGCGGGATTCATATGAACCGGGACTTCCTTGGGGCTGTCGGGAGAATGTGGTGGAGCTGACATAAAGGAAGGCGCTGAACCGCTAGCAAGAGCTCTGCGCCCTTGCGCTATTGGAATGTTCGGGTCGTCGTCCTTGAAGAATAACTCCAGGTCTGTACGTGAAAACGATTCTCTGCTGCGCTGCTGTACAGGAGCTAGAGGTTTCTTGCTGACTGCCATAGCACGGAATCACGTAGGATGCGTCTTCTACCACTGCGTTAATACTCACAATGTGCTAGACGACAAGAATTCCTAAGGCTGGTTGTGAGAAGGTCAGGAAAAACCGGTGACTGCTCTTCTTCTTCCTGTGCCTGCGGCGTCCGCGCGATGCGCCTTAAGCAACCGAAAAGAACGAGAAGTGTAGGAACTTAAGATCTAATGGTGTAGATTAAACAGTGGATTATTTTCCTCGTTTATTGTAAAATATATTCTAATTTGCAAAAACGAACCTCAGAAACACCGTGCCGCTGCCTTAGATTAGACTTACATGTTCAAAATTTACTATCCTTGGGGGCATCGACCTTTGGACACAGCTACAGGAAGGTTCGCGATGTCATCCAGGGTTTTATTGCATGTTCAACGAGACATTGACCCTGAAATCACAATTTAAGGTTTCGTCACTTCCTGGAAGATGGATATCGATTAGCTGTATTTACTATTTCATTTATTTCTTCATTCTCTGAAAATAATTAGCTACAATCTATCTGTTGATTCTCATATACTAATTCACAAATTTTGTTTACAAACTTTTCCATGTTTATTATTGTTTCTATATTTACCTACCTGGTTCTTTGTAGTGGGTCTGTGCGACGAACATATTCACTCTCATGAGGATTCCTACACAAATATGTTGTTCTTGAAGAAAGCTTTTGGAGCAGAAAACTTCCTTAACAGAAACAGTGACTAATTGCTGTTGGTTGGGGTTGGTTAGCTAGTTAACCTCAATGTATAGTGCATAACCTATATGACGCATTTTCCGTGAATTGAATTGAACCAATAATAAGGTACGTCTTGTCTAGAAACCAGAATGTGAGAGGAAACGGTAAATGGCACGATCCCCAAGAAATATTGTCAAAAAGTGAAGCAAGAAAATTTCTAAGCGGCCGGGAAATCTTATGGCAGTCCCGAAGAGAAGATGGCTCTCGAATAAATATTGTTGTCAAAAACGAAGTGTAGTAAGTAGGGGCAGCATCGCCGGTATTGTCAGCAGCCTACGAGCTCAAGGTCAGGACAACTCTAGCACGTAGCGGTGACCACGCCACTCTACGCACAGTTATATAGCAAACCTCACAGTACTAAACCTGGTATGGTGGTGTGCATCATCTTCATGGTGCTTGAGATGCGTGTTGTTGCTTGTGAACCATCTTAATTACAATGACTCTGCTTTTGTATATATTGAAAATGCAGTCTCTCTTTACTCCCAACATCCCCGTAACATATTGGCGGGAGGTGCGGGGTACCACAGCACGCAACGGAGCTCCGCAGTGGACGTCGCATCATCGTCCTCACCATGAATAACGGTGAGAACGTGGGATCAGCGGCGTTAACGCCTCCAACGTCATCGTCGGCAGCTACGTTGCTTTCCCCTTCGGTTGTGGTTGTGCAACCCAAGGATCCCGGAACTTTCTGCGGGACCAATGGCGCCGACGATGAAGAGTGGGTGGCTATGTAAGAACACGTGAGTGGAATTAACAGATGGCACCCTACGCTTATGCTCGCTAACCTGTTGTTATACCTAAGAGACACGACAAAGGTGTGGTACGAAAGCCCCGAAAAGGAGCTAACAAGCTGGAACAAATGGAAAAGGAAGTTAACAGAGTTGTTCGGCAAACCAGCCGGTCATAAAATTGCCGCAAAGCAGGAACTAGCCTCCCATGCCTAATCGTCCATGGAGTCCTATGTCTCGTGCATCCAGGACGTGCTGGCGCTTTGTCGTAAAGCCGATCACGACATGACAAAAGCAGAGAAAGTCGGGCACGTGCTAATGGGAATTGCTGACGACACCTTTAATGTGCTCATGCGCAAAAGCTGCTCTATAGTTTATGCTACCATCAAAGAGTGCCGACAATGTGAGCTGGCCAAAAGCCGACGCGTCCTGCAACCATTCGCCAGATTTCCCACTACTACCGCAACGTCGACGTGTGAAGATCAGCCCGCACAGCAGCATGCGTCGCCATCAGAATACGTGGTGCGAATCGTTCGAAGTGAAGTGGACGCGATGGCGCCTGTAGATTTCTGTGCGCGAAGCCCTGGTGCTACCCGTTTTTCAGTTCCCCTCGTAAAAGCCATCGTTTGCCAGGAACTCGAAAACATTGGTTTACATTCTGTCTGTGCTGACGCCAACCCCATGGCCAACGAACGCCCTTCTAGTATTTTCGCTCCACCCCGATGCTTCTCTCCACGTTATCGTAGCCCGACTGAGTGGAGAACTGCGGACGACCAGCCAAAATGTATCACCGGTCGCCACATTGGTCATGTTTCCCGATACTGTCGCCACTTGTGCCCCTGAACACCTCGCACGCCGACAAACCTGAGCCGTTTTGATGGAAATGCACGCAATGTTTCGCCCACCGCCGAGCCCAACAGCGCCGACAACTCTGCTAGGAACACGTGGTACAGCCGCTCACCATCGCCACGCGGACACCAGTCTCGCTCACCGCAAACACGTCACCCATCTTCCCGTTCACCGCAGCCACGTCGCCTTTCGTCCCCTGTGGCGTTTGGCCGCACCCTTTCGGAAAACTAAGAAATGCAGCCCTTGGAGGTGGTGCTTCATTGCCTACTACCGCAGCAAATCCTCTAAAAAAATTATGGGGTTTTACGTGCCAAAACCACTTCCTGATTATAAGGCACGCCGTAGTGGGAGACTCCGGAAATTTCGACCACCTGGGGTTCTTTAACGTGCACCTAAATCTAAGTACACGGGTATTTTCGCATTTCGCCCCCATCGAAATGCCGCCGCCGTGGCCAGCAAATCCTCCATCTGTGCCCACAAAGAGAAGTGTAATTGACGTTAAAATAGACGGCGTACATTTCCAAGCACTCGTCCACACTCAACCCCACGTATATGCGATGAGTGCTAGCCTACGTCAACGTTTAAAGAAGGTGCTCACCCCAGCAGCTGCACAAATGCTTCGTGTGGCCGACGGCGGTGCGCTGGCTGTTCTTGGAATGTGTACTACGCGTTTAAGTACAGCCGGCGACCCTACTTCTGTTCTCTTTGGTGTGATCGACAACTGCCCTCACGACGTTATTCTTGGACTGCACTTTTTATCCAATCATTCTGTTGTCACAGACTGCGCAACCGCCATTCTTCAGTTAGAACTGCATCAACTCGCCGATGCTCTGAGCACCGGCCCGCCGCACTTGTGCTCGCTTCAATATGTGTATCTGTCACCCGAGGCAGTCACTTACGTCGCTTTGACCACACAGCCACAGGTTCCTGGCGGTGAATACGTGCTTCGCCCCATCGTCGACATGCTTTTTAACCGGAATGTTGCTCTTCCGCGCACGCTGGTCACGGTTGCTAATAACGCCCTCAAGCGCTTCCGGCTGGCATGTTCTTAACCAGAGCTTCTAGTACTTCTTAATTTGACATTGAGAGTCTGAATGCCGAGTGTGGTTCCTTAACGCCAATTGCAGCTCATAGCTTCGGTTCCTTAACGGTTGACATCGCGAAGGTGATTGCACCTGACCTCATCTCTTCACAGGCCACGGACATACCTCCCCTCCTCGAACCGCACAGTGACATCTATGATTTTGGCGACAGGCCTTTCGGCCAATCATCTGTTGTTCACCACCGTGTAAACACTTGAGACCCGAATCCTATTCGTCGGGGTCCCTATCGTGTATCGCATGCTGAACGTAGAGTCATGCAATGAGAAGTGGACAAAATGCTCCGCAGAGGGGTCATCGAACCATCAGTCAGACCTCGGGTTTCGCGTGTCGTCCTTGTGAAAAAAAGAAAACATGGTACATGGCGTTCTTGCGTCGATTATCGCCATTTAAACAAGATCACGCAATAAGACGTCTACCGACTACCACACATCGATGACACCTTGGACTGCTTGCACGGAGCTAAATATTTCTCGTCCATTGATCTTCGAGCCGGCTATTGGCAGATTTCAGTTGATCAAATTAATGGACCGTGAGAAGACGGCCGTCGCCACACCTGATGGTTTAAATCAGTTCAAAGGCATGGCCTTTGGCCTAGGAATGCCCCTGGGACATTTGAACATATTGACACGTGTACTTATCTTTATCGGGCGACCACGTTTCGCCGCATAACAAATGTTATCGCACAGCGCGGGACGCGCCTGCATGTATCCGAACTCTCTGGCAAGTTATCGATGCTTCTATCCGCCGTCTGTTGTCGCCGAACCTTGTGTTATCTGATTTCATAGCGTGACGCGAATGGTGTAGAACTTTGTGGAAGGCACGGCGGGTCTCAACAATTAGTCTGGAACATTCGACGACTGCTGTATAAAAGCCCGATGCGCTACATGACGATCCGACCGCTGGGCACCTCAGTTTCTCCCGGACGCTATCGAGTATACAAGAAAGGTATTACTGGCCGCGCCTAACCGCCGATGTCGCCTGTTAGGTTAAGACATGCCGAGACTGTCAGGGACGCAAGACACCACCGACAAGGCCAGCGGGATTACTACAGCCGATCAAGCCTTCTTACCGACCTTTTCAGCAGATCGGTATGAACTTGTTGGGAACGTTTCCTCTGGAAATAAGTGGATCGTCGTGGCGACGGACTATCTCACCCGCTTCGCTGAAACTAAAGCGCTGCCGAAGTGGCGAAATTTTTCGTCGAGGACATCCTGCTGCGACATGGTGCTCCAGAAGTCCTCATCACCGACAGAGAAACGGCTTTTACAGCAGAGCTCACCGAAGCAATTCTGCAATACAGCCAGACAAGCCACAGAACGACAACTGCCTACCGTCCGCAGACGAATGGCCTCACGGAGAACCTGAAGAAGACCCTCGCCGACATGCCAGCAATGTAAGTCGACGTCGAGCACAAGACGTGGGATGCGGTGCTGCCGTACGTAACATTTGCTTACAACACGGCGGTGCAGGAAACAACACAGATCACGCCATTTAAGCTGGTTTACGGCAGGAATCCGACGACGACGCTCGACGCCAAGCTGCCGCACGTCAGTGACGGGGAAAATCTTGACGTCGCTACTTATCTCCAGCGCGCCGAAGAAGCCTGACAGCGCGCCCGCCTACGGATCAAGAACCAGCAGCGTATCGACAGCCGACACTACAACCTCCGAAGACGCTTCGTCGAGTACCAGCCCGGCGACCGTGTTTGGGTATGGACCCCGAGACGCCGACGAGGACTGAGTGAGAAACTATTGCGACGCTATTTCGGACCCTACAAGGTCATCCGACGTATTGGCGCGCTGGACTATGAGGTCGTGCCAGACGGCATTTTGCATTCACAGCGGCGCCGCGCACGATCTGAAGTGGTCCACGTGGTGCGCCTGAAACCCTTTTACGGACGCTGACGAACTTCCTTATTTCTCGATGTTACTGAGGAGTTTTTCTTTGATCTTAACAAGTGCCACTTCAGTATATCTGTGTTCACGGAAGCCAAACTGTTGGTCCACAGGTGTGGTTTTTATTTAGAAATTTAGTTCGTCTGCACTTTACGAGTCGTTCAAACACTTTTGAGAAAAGAGGTAGTATTGATATCGGTCTATAATTGTTTAAATCAGCGACAGAGCCTCCCTTATGCAATACAATCACTTTGGCAATGATCATAGAATCGGGAAAAATGTCATTCGCAAAGCACTGTTACAGATATGGCATAATGGAGCCGAGACAACATCAGCAACAGATATGATTGGTGCTACTTTTATGTCATCACTCCCTGTTGCAGTATCTCTTTTTTAAAGCCTTAAGAACGAAATAAACTTACATTTCAGTGCAAGGTGATAGGAAGATAGAATTGGAAGTCTCGTAGTTTAGAAATTTTTCATATGCCAGTAATGAACCACTAGACTGGGATGACCCACCACCAAGTACAAAATGATCGTTGAATTTATTGGGCAAGGAAGTTTCACTGTATTCAGCGTCACCAAACGTTAGAGTATTCGGGTTTGTGTTATACTGGGTTCCTTTTAACCTGCGAACTGCATTCCATAATTTCTTTGGATTGTTTGACACCGTAGAAAACTTATGTTCATAATACCTGTTTCTAGCGTTTTTGAGGTCTGAAGTCAACTTGTTTCTTATTTTCTTGTATTCACTTAGTGTAGCAAGATCCCTGTACCGAATAAATGTATCAAATAATTTGTCACGTTTCTGCATACTTTTATACATCTCTCGAGTTACCCACGGCTTCTTAGCTTTCTTGTAGGTATTTTATGTGTTGTAATGGGAAAGCAGCATCATACTTTATTATCTGAATAAACGTATCATACGAAATATTCGGATCATTTTCGCTATACACTGTAGACAAGTCTCTGTTCTCTATCATTGAGCGAAAAGCACTCATATTCTCATCGCTAAAGTGGCGACAGAAAGTTGACATCGAAAACGCCTTCTTTTATTTTCATGTCGTGGCAAAAAACAAAATACTGGCAAATGATCACTTAAATCAGAGGTGAGAATTCCCGAAAAAACATCATTTGTATCGTGGTTCGTTATACAAATATCAAATTAATTATTCAGAATCTGGCGTTATTCTGGTTGGCGAACAAATTGTGTTAGTGCAATTATAAGAATGTAGTACGTCAATGAATTATTAAGTTAACGTTCATATCGCCAACCAAAACAACCGGGACTCAGATCAGAAGCATATTCCAATATTTTGGCAATGAATTGAATGAAATCATCAAGATCACCTGAAGAAGAACGGTACACTGATGCAATTAGATATTTACAACATTTTACAGCAATACATTCATAGAAATCAGTAACGCACGAGAATTCACAGAGCAGCTCGTAGGACAGATCGTTTTTCAAATAAAGTGAAGTACCTCCACCACGGCGGTGTTTACGATAAACACGTTCATATTTATAACCATCAAATTGAACAATATCATCTGCGCTTGTGAACCACATCTCGGTAAAGGCTAGGACTTCGAATTTATGTTCTGCAGATTCCAGATAAGTTTCAGTTTCCATATATTTATTTTTCAGCCTCCTAGCATTTAAATGACAGATAGATTGCTTGTTATCTTTTAGAAAAAAATGAAGCATTTACGGCAAAAGTAAATAAAGAACTGCCATAGTAAGCTGATGCGATGTACCTGCCATGAGAAAAGAAAGTAATCTATAATTCCCAGAAAGCACGAGAAAGTCAGTGTATCAGAGTCAAATCAGCTTCGCATGCAATACGGATTGCGCGCTCGCCCTGAGCCCTGCGCACGAACAGTTTGCCGTCCCTATGCCAAGCGAAAAGGTAATGCTTTTCCTGACATCGTCACTTCATTTCCTACAGAACCTTCTTGTTTTCTGGCGTCATAATATGAAGGAAGTAAACATTCGATTCCTTGCTTTCAAATCACTCTTTTTTGTCATCCATTCGTCCCGCGTGACACGGCATACAAAAAGTACTACAGATTCTTTGCCTGGTTTGGGTGGAAGCCTATGCTTACGTTCAACATCTGCTCGAGACAGTTCGGCAAGTTGCAGTGTTTTCGCTAAGTTGTTCACTTTGTCAAGCAGTACTTCGTTGTCACTGTGCGGAAGACCATGAATTTCCAAATTTTGGTGCCTACTATACTGCTCAGGTTGGTTAATTTGCTGTCGCAGTTTAGAAATTTCTTCTTTGCCGTTGTTTACCTCAGCTTCTTCGACCTTTTTTTTCAATGAAGCTATCTCTGAAGAATGTGTTTTCATTGTAGCCAGCACTTGATGGTACACATCCGAGAAATGCTGCAGAGTTTGCTCTAATTTGCCTACTGTGTGCTTCAGCAGCATGAGTTCTTCAACTTTATTCATAATGGCCGGTAGTTGCATCAACTGCTTGTTAATTTCAGACAGCATCCGTTCAACTCCTGAAGCTTGCTCGTGTTACTCTTTTCGCACGTCAGCGGCGATTCGGGCTGCTAATACAACACACGTCTGACATTTCCAATTATTCTTCGTCGCGTCATCTTGTGCCCTAAATGCGGACTTAGTCACGCATGAGCATACGCCGAGGTGGTAACCAAAGCCGCATCCTGTGCACATAGGGTACGAGCCTGATTCTGCAAGGGTGTCATTGCAGACTAGAAAAAGTACAGACTGTTTGAAATCGCACCGCTGGCGCGAGTTGTTGGGAACTCGGCGCTGACGCCCGTTGTTGCACCTGGGTCGCAAGCCCCAAGGGTAGCGTTGGCCTGGCGGCCTGGGGTACAACTGGAAGCATCCGAAGGTCCCGGCAAAGCATGAGTCGACTGGTAACAACAAAACAACTTGTTTATTCTAACATCGCAAAGAGTTGGCGGTCAGGTTGACCGAAGTAGAGAGACGGGAGTGCACTTTACTCAACAGAAGAAATCGGAGCCCTTTGGTGTCCGGGGGCAGCTGCTTTTATACTCTCGCAGTTGAGGGCAAGAAGGAACCCCTCTATAGACGAGCACGTGACTGTGCCGCTCGGGCACAATGGGATAAGGTGGCGCAGCCGTCGTGCCGGCGCCGTTCGGGCACAATGGGGAGGAGAAGGTGGCTCATACTGTCGTGTCGGCGCCGGTCAGACCCCCTCGCTTCACAGTTGTTGGGAGCTCCTCTCCCCGGCTGCCGCGCTTCGACAAGCGTGGGCACCAACATGCACATACACACACACACGCACATGAAGACACGTGGCATTGGAACATGCCTGGACGCGCTTGGCAGGGAGGCGTAGCGGCGGCGCCGAACGGGCCAAAATGTCTGCCGCTTTGAACGAAGCCCCGGCGTCCGTTGCATCCGCGCCGGCTTTACCGCGCGTCGTAGGCGAAACGTAACAGACCGCCCCGCCGGGGGAAGGAGATCCCGATGGTCAGGGGACTGCATCCGCTGTCCAGAGGGATGTCGCTCGATGATGCTCATAACCGAAGTCGGGCGTCCCTCGACGTTTCTTGAGTGCAGCGCACAGAGAAGGCCTCGTTCTCTCGTTCAGGTTCGCACGGGACACTGCAAAGTGACTTCGGGAGAGTTCACATTTTTGTTCTCGTTTCCGGCAAGCGTTAGAACTACGCTGAAACTCAACCGCTTAGTCAGCAAGCACGGCACAACCCTCACTAAGCCCTGCCAGGCTCTTTCCCCTTCTATACCACTGCCTAGTTCCTTACAGTAGTCTAGCAGCACTCAGAACGCGTCCACAAATTGGAAAATTGCACTAGAAAGCATGTCATCACTTTGAAACACTAAACAAAAGCAATATGTTAAAAATCCTGCCTCAGGAAGAAAAACATCAGTAACAAACAATTTTGAGGCTGATTCCTAAGTTAGGGGCTTCGACTTAAGCCATCGGCGTTACCGTTGAGACTCCCCTTTTTGTAACGCACCTCAAAGGAATATTGTTGCAAAGCGAGGCTCCAGCGCAGGAGGCGGCCATTTTTGGGAGAGATGGTCTGCAGCCATTGGAGAGGGCAGTGATCCGTCTCAATGATAAACCTTGAGCCGGCTAGATAGCATGACAATTTCTGAACGGCCCACACGAGACACGCACACTCTTTCTCGGTGGCGCTATACGCCTGCTCACGACTGGTCAGCTTACGACTAGCATACAGGACGGGGTGTTCTACTTCTCCATTTTCCCGTTGGCACAGTACAACGCCCATGCCTCGCTCACTAGCATCGCACTGAACAACGAACCCTTTTGTATAGTCTGGCGATCGTAGCACCGGCTGGCTTGTTAGGGCACTCTTTAGGGCGCTAAAAGCTCTTTCCTTTGTCTCGTCCCAGACGACTGTTTGGGGCTCTGTTTTTCTTAGAGCATCCGTCAGGGGAGCCGCGATATCAGAGTACCTGGGGATGTACCTCTGATAGTAGCCGGCGACACCTAAGAACGACCGAATATCGGTCTTCGTGCGCGGTTGCGGGAAGTCTCGCACTGCGGCCACCTTTATTTCAGAGGGGCGGCGACGACCCCGACCAATCACGTGACCGAGGTAGACAACCTCGGCCTGTGCTAACTGGCACTTAGGAGCCTTGACTGTCAAGCCCGCTTCGCGCAGGCGGGTTAGCACTGCCCGCAAGTGTGCCATATGCTCAGACCAGGATGCGGAGAATATCGCTACGTCGTCTAGATACGGTAAAGCGACTTCTTGCTGTCCCCGCAACACTTTATCCATGAGGCTTGAAAAACAGTATGGCGCGTTCTTCAAACCAAAACTCAACACTTTAGGACGGAATGTTCCCATTGGTGAAATGAACGCCGCATACCTACTAGCCTCTTCTGTAAGTGGAACCTGCCAATAACCCCTGACAAGATCTAGGGTGGAAATAAACTGAGCGCTACTAACTTTCTCAAGGCGCTCCTCGATGTTAGGGATCGGATAAATTTGATCCTTAGTGATGGAATTAAGCCTCCGGTAGTCGACGCAAGGACGAGGTTCCTTGCCCGGTACCTCAACTAAAATCAAAGGGGAGGTATAATCACTCTCACCTGCCTCAATAACACCGAGCTGTAGCATTTTCTTTACCTCAGCCTCCATAATATCGATCTGGCGGGGTGACACCCGATACGCCTTGGATCGTACTGGCTCTGGGGAGATAAGTTCTATATCATGAGTAAGTACAGAAGTCCTACCAGGCCTCTCAGAGAACAGACCTTGAAACTCTTGTAAGAGCTGGTGTAGTTCGGTTTTCTGCTCAGGCGACAGCGATGCTCCACTGACTAAGTCACTAATGACCTGATCGGTGTCTTCCCTGTTCGTCACTGAGCCTAGTCCCGGAAGCTCGACCGGAAGCTCTTCAGGAAAGTTTACCATCATGCCCACCACTGCTTCCCGTTGTCTATAAGGTTTGAGCAGATTACAGTGGTAAACTTGCTGTGCTTTCCGCTTTCCTGGCAGACTCACCACGTAGTTGACGTCCGACAGTTTCTGAACAATTCGTGCTGGGCCCTCCCACTGCACGTCTAGTTTGTTGTTTAGCGATGTGCGCAATATCATGACCTCATCGCCCACCTCAAAACGACGGGCCCTGGCTGTCCGATCATAATAAACCTTGGCCCTCTGCTGGGCCTTTGCCATTGCTTCACCTGACAACTCCTGTGCCCTTCTTAAGCGTTCGAGGAGCTTAAGCACGTACTCCACCACGACTGGGTCGTCGCCCCTGCCGTCCCACGATTCTCGAAGCATGCGAAGCGGAGACTGAAGCGAGCGACCGTACACCAGCTCAGCTGGCGAAAACCCCGTAGCTGCATGCGGCGCGGTCCGTAATGCAAACATCACCCCAGGCAGACACAGCTCCCAGTCAGTTTGATGTTCAAAACACAATGCTCTCAACACGCGCTTCATGACGGAGTGGAGCTTCTCAACGGAATTCGACTGTGGGTGGTACACTGAGCTGTGTAACAGCTTTACCCCACACCTTTCGAGAAAAGTTGTCGTCAAAGCGCTAGTAAACACTGTGCCCTGATCTGATTGGATTTCCGCAGGAAAACCAACTCGCGCAAATATGGACAGTAGTGCATTGACTATCTCAACTGAGCTGAGTTCTTTAAGCGGCACTGCTTCAGGGAACTTTGTCGCTGGGCAGATCACAGTCAAAATGTGTCTGTACCCTGTGGCTGTTACCGGCAGAGGTCCCACTGTATCAATAACGAGCCGTCTAAAAGGCTCCGTAATGATAGGTACCAATCTCAACGGCGCCCTTGATTTGTCCCCTGGTTTGCCCACCCGCTGACAGGTGTCACATGTCCTCACGAAATGGTCTGCGTCCCGAAAACACCCTGGCCAATAGTACTCTTGCAAGAGACGGTCCTTAGTTTTCTAAACTCCTAGGTGTCCGGACCACGAACCCCCGTGCGACAAGCGCAACAGATCCTGACGGTAGCACTGAGGCACGATCAGCTGATCGAACTCCACTCCCCTGCGGTCTAGATACTTCCGGTACAGGACCCCACCTCTTTCCACAAAGCGAGCATTTTTCTTGGCGATACCTTCCTTGATAATGCAGCGTATGTTTTCTAGGCTGCCATCCTTCTTTTGCTCGGCTATCAAAGCCGACCGGCTGACTTTTAGCAACCTATTAAGTCCGTCTGACGTAGGCGCGATGAGCAAATCTGCAGATAGCTCTTCTAACTTTCCCGCATCGGGAATTTCCTCTCCAGTATCTGGTGCCTTTAACGTTACAGACTCAATTTTATTCAGTTCGGGCGTGCTCCGAATATCGGCTTGCTGCGCCTCTGACCCTTTTTCATTGTTTGATAACATCGGCCCCGCAACTACCGCCTTTGCAGCGAGCACCCGAACCTTCGATCTGGTTAAGGCCTGAACGCTAGCCTCACCAAACAAAAGCCCCTTCTCGCGCAGGAGGTGATCGGACCTGTTCGAAAATAGGTACGGGTACTGAGGGGGCAGCATAGATGACACTGCGGCCTCCGTTTCAAGTGCTCCGAAAGGTCCTTCAATAAGCACTTTTGCTACGGGCAGACACACGCTATGAGCTTCCACGGCTTGCTTGATCCATGCGCACTCGCCTGTGAACATATCGGGTTCTACGTAGGAGGGGTGAACTACATCCATCGTAGCTGCGGAATCGCGAAGCACTCGGCACTCTTTCCCGTTCACGAGGAGGTCTCGCATGTAAGGCTCGAGAAGCTTCATGTTCTCGTCAGTGCTGCATATTGACAAAAACACAACTTTTGGTTTTGTTTCTGGACACTGCGCCGAAAAGTGACCCGGCTTCTAGCACGTATAACACAAGCGCGCTTGCCTCGTCTCGAACCGCTTTCTGCGTTCGGCTTCGGCTGCCGCCGTCTCCTTAGGTTCGGTCGCACTGCTTTCACTCGCATCCGCACTACGTGTGTTCCCCTTTGCTCTCATGGGTGTGAACTTCGGCCTCTCAAACTTGGAGCCAAATTCACCCTTTTGACCGTCCTTAGCTCCGCGAGCCCGACGCGTCACAAACTCCTCGGCTAGCTCGGCGGCTTTAGCCACTGTACTAACGCCTGGCCTATCCAAGACCCAGTACCGCACGTTCTCAGGTAACCGACTATAAAACTGTTCCAGCCCGAAGCACTGCAGAACTTTATCGTGGTCACCAAACGCTTTCTCTTCTTTGAGCCACTCCTGCATGTTTGACATAAGCTTGTACGCAAACTCCGTATATGACTCACTTTTGCCTTTCTCATTTTCCCGAAACTTCCGACGGAACGCTACCGCTGACAGCCTGTACTTTTTTAGCAGACTCGATTTCACTTTGTCGAAATCCTCTCTCTATCCAAGCGAGCGACTACGTCGGCCGCCTCGCCGGGTAACAAAGTGAGCAAGCGCTGTGGCCACGTTTCCCGAGAGAACCCCTGCTTCTCGCACGTTCGCTCAAAGTTAACCAGGAACAAACCAATGTCCTCTCCAAGCTTAAACGGCCGCATCAGGTCAGTCATTTTGAACAATACGCGTTCTCCTGCACCGTGTGCCTGACTTCCATTACGAGCGCGTTCCATCTCTATCTCGAGACGCTTCATTTCCAAAGCGTGTTGACGGTCACGCTCTTGTTGCTCTCGCTCTTTCTGTTCTTTACGTTCACGCTCTTCTTTTTCTTTCTGCTCTTTAAGTTCGCGCTCCTGTCTTTTTGACCTCTCCTCAATAGTCTCAAGGCATTCCGACAGCTCGTCATCCTCAGCCTCTAACTCAAGAATAGCCTATAGCAGTTCTGGTTTTCTGAGTTTGTCCGAGACATCCAGACCCAACTCTCTTGCAAGCTCCAACGATTTCGGTTTGCGCAACGACTACAAATCCATGGCTGCTCTGAATGCTGCTTTCTCTACTGCCTACTATTGTCTTGCCGCAAACTAACCCGGCAGCAACGACAACCACAATTACCCGCTCTGTTTCTGACACTAACAAAAGCCTGGCAAAACTCAGAAGAAGAAAGTCCCGCACTCACCAAACCTCGCATCCAAGAATTCAGCGCAGTCGTTCCGCTGCCGGCTACCAGTCATCACACAGGGCTCGTTGCACTGCTCCCGGATGGTCGTTGTGCTGCTCAGCATACAGTCGACCGCATATCTTCGCTGCTGGCCTCCGTTGTCGCGATCTCACCGCTGGCAAACAGTTGACGCATCTGGGTCGCAAGCCTCAAGGGTAGCGTTGGCCTGGCGGCCTGAGGCACAGCTGGAAGCATCCGAAGGTCTTGAAAAAGGATGAATCGACTGCTAACAGAACAACTTGTTTATTCTAGCATCGCAAAGGAGCGGCCGGTCAGTTCGACCGAAGTGGAGAAACGGGAGACCACGTTACTCAACGGAAGAACTCGAAGCTTCTGTCTTGGCGTCCGGGGGCAGCTGCTTTTATACTCTCGGAGTTGAGGGCAAGAAGGAATGCCTCGATAGAGGCGCATGTGACGGCGGGGCCCGGACACGTTGTGACAAGAAGTGACGCATGCGCCCGGCCAGCGCCGGTCAGACCTCCTTGCTTCACAGTTAGGGAGCTCCTCTCCCCGGCTGCCGCGCTTTGAGAAGCGTGGGCACCAACATGCACGCACACACACGCACACACACGCACACACACGAAGACACGTGGCATTGAAACATGCCTGGACGCGCTTGGAGGAGGCGTTGGGACCGCGCTCAACTGGCCAACATGTCCGCCGCTGTGAACGAAGCCCCGGCGTCCATTCCATCCGCGCCGGCTATACCGCACGTCGGAGGCGAAACGTAACAACCAATTCCAGGGGAGCCTTGTTCCTTTATTGTAGCTCGATGACGTCACTGCTGGATGTAATCGTGGAAGGATTCCTCTGTCAGCGCCGGTGCCACGCGGCCGATGTTTCCAGGGACGGATAGCTACAACTGCAAGTATCGAAGAACTTGGTTACGCTTTCAGCGATGCCGTTCGCCACCACCACCGTAGAGTAAATGCACCGATGCCAGGGGAGCCTTGTTCTTTAAGATAGCTCGATGACGTCGCTACTGGATGTAATCGTGGAAGGATTCCCCTGTCAGCGCCGGTGCCACGTGGGCGATGTTTCCAGGGAAGGATAGCCGCAACTGCAAGTATAGAAGAACTTGGTTACGCTTTCCGCGATGCCATTCGCCACCACCACCGCAGAGCAAATTCACCAATGCCAGGGGAGCCTTGTTCTTTAAGGTAGCCCGATGACGTCACTGCTGGATGTAATCGTGGAAGGATTCCTCTGTCAGCGCCAGTGCCACGTGGGCGATGTTTCCAGGGAAGGATAGCCGCAACTGCAAGTATAGAAGAACTTGGTTACTCTTTCCGCGATGCCGTTCGCCACCACAACGCAGAGCAAATGAACCAATGCCAGGGGAGCCTTGTTCTTTATGGTAGCTAGATGACGTCACTGCTGGATGTAATCGTAGAAGGATTCCTCTGTCAGCGCCGGTGCGACGTGGCCGATGTTTCCAGGGACGGATAGCTACAACTGCAAGTATCGAAGAACTTGGTTACGCTTTCCGCGATGCCGTTCGCCACCACCACCGTAGAGTAAATGCTCCGATGCCAGGGGAGCCTTGTTCTTTATGGCAGCTCGATGACGTCACTGCTGGATGTAATCGTGGAAGGATTCCTCTGTCAGCGCCGGTGCCACGTGGGCGATGTTTCCAGGGAAAGATAGTCGCAACTGCAAGTATAGAAGAACTTGGTTACGCTTTCCGCGATGCCGTTCGCCACCACCACCGTAATGTAAATGCACCGATGCCAGGGGAGCCTTGTTCTTTAAGGTAGCTCGATGACGTCACTGCTGGATGTAATCGTGGAAGGATTCCTCTGTCAGCGCCGGCGCCACATGGGCGATGTTTCCGGGGAAGGATAGCCTCAACTGCAAGTATAGAAGAACTTGGTTACGCTTTCCGCGATGCCGTTCGCCGCCACCACCGTAGAGTAAATGCACCGATGCCAGGGGAGCCTTGTTCTTTAAGGTAGCTCGATGACGTCACTGCTAGATGTAATCGTGGAAGGATTCCTCTGTCAGCGCCAGTCCCAGGTGGGCGATGTTTCCAGGGAAGGATAGCCGCAACTGCAAGTATAGAAGAACTTGGTTACGCTTTCCGCGATGGCGTTCGCCACCAACGCCGCAGAGCAAATGCACCAATGCCAGGGGAGCCTTGTTCTTTCAGGTAGCTCGATGACGTCACTGCTGGATGTAATCATGGAAGGATTCCTCTGTCAGCGCCGGTGCCACGTGGGCGATGTTTCCAGGGAGGATAGCCGCAACTGCAAGTATAGAACTTGGTTACGCTTTCCGCGATGTCGTTCGCCACCACCACCGTAGACTAAATGCACCGATGCCAGGGGAGTCTTGTTCTTTCAGGTAGCTCGATGACGTCACTGCTGGATGTAATCGTGGAAGGATTCCTCTGTCAGCGCCGGTGCCACGTGGGCGATGTTTCCAGGGAGGATAGCCGCAACTGCAAGTATAGAAGAACTTGGTTACGCTTTCCGCGATGCCGTTCGCCACCACCACCGTAGAGTAAATGCACCGATGCCAGGGGAGCCTTGTTCTTTATGGTAGCTCGATGACGTCACTGCTGGATGTAATCGTGGAAGGATTCCTCTGTCAGCGCCAGTGCCACGTGGGCGATGTTTCCAGGGAAGGATAGCCGCAACTGCAAGTATAGAAGAACTTGGTTACGCTTTCCGCGATGCCGTTCGCCACCACCACCGTAGAGTAAATGCACCGATGCCAGGGGAGCCTTGTTCTTTAAGATAGCTCGATGACGTCACTGCTGGATGCAATCGTGGAAGGATTCCTCTGTCAGCGCCGGTGCCACGTCGGCGATATTTCCAGGGAGGATAGCCGCAACTGCAAGTATAGAAGAACGTGGTTACGCTTTCCGCGATGCCGTTCGCCATCACCCCCGTAGAGTAAATGCACCGATGCCAGGGGAGCCTTGTTCTTTCAGGTAGCTCGATGACGTCACTGCTGGATGTAATCGTGGAAGGAGTCCTCTGTCAGCGCCGGCGCCACGTGGGCGATATTTCAAGGGAAGGATAGCCGCAACTGCAAGTATAGAAGAACTTGGTTACGCTTTCCGCGTTGCTGTTCGCCACCACCACCGTAGAGTAAATGCACCGATGTCAGGGGAGCCTTGTTCTTTAAGATAGCTCGATGACGTCACTGCTGGATGTAATCCTGGAAGGATTCCTCTGTCAGCGCCGGTGCCACGTGGGCGATGTTTCCAGGGAAGGATAGCCGCAACTGCAAGTATAGAAGAACTTGGTTACGCTTTCCGCGATGCCGTTCGCCACCACCACTTCAGAGCAAATGCACCAATGCCAGGGGAGCCTTGTTCTTTCAGGTAGCTCGATGACGTCACTGCTGGATGTAATCCTGGAAGGATTCCTCTGTCAGCGCCGCTGCCACGTGGCCGATGTTTCCAGGGACGGATAGCTACAACTGCAAGTATCGAAGAACTTGGTTACCCTTTCCGCGATGCCGTTCGCCACCACCACCGTAGAGTAAATGCACCGATGCCAGGGGAGCCTTGTTCTTTATGGTAGCTCGATGACGTCACTGCTGGATGTAATCGTGGAAGGATTCCTCTGTCAGCGCCGGTGCCACGTGGGCGATGTTTCCAGGGAAGGATAGCCGCAACTGCAAGTATAGAAGAACTTGGTGACGCTTTCCGTGTTGCTGTTCGCCACCACCACCGTAGAGTAAATGCACCGATGTCAGGGGAGCCTTGTTCTTTAAGATAGCTCGATGACGTCACTGCTGGATGTAATCGTGGAAGGATTCCTCTGTCAGCGCCGGTGCCACGCGGCCGATGTTTCCAGGGACGGATAGCTACAACTGCAGGTATCGAAGAACTTGCTTACGCTTTCCGCGATGCCGTTCGCCACCACCACCGTAGAGTAAATGCACCGATGCCAGGGGAGCCTTGTTCTTTATGGTAGCTCGATGACGTCAGTGCTGGATGTAATTGTGGAAGGATTCCCCTGTCAGCGCCAGTGCCACGTGGGCGATGTTTCCAGGGAAGGATAGCCATAACTGCAAGTATAGAATAACTTGGTTACGCTTTCCGCGATGCCGTTCGCCACCACCACCGCAGAGCAAATGCACCAATGCCAGGGGAGCCTTGTTCTTTCAGGTAGCTCGATGACGTCACTGCTGGATGTAATCGTGGAAGGATTCCTCTGTCAGCGTCGGTGCCACGTGGGCGATGTTTCCAGGGAGGATAGCCGCAACTGCAAGTATAGAAGAACTTGGTGACGCTTTCCGCGTTGCTGTTCGCCACCACCACCGTAGAGTAAATGCACCGATGTCAGGGGAGGCTTGTTCTTTCAGGTAGCTCGATGACGTCACTGATGGATGTAATCGTGGAAGGATTCCTCTGTCAGCGCCGGTGCCACGTGGGCGATGTTTTCAGGGAGGATAGCCGCAACTGCAAGTATAGAAGAACTTGGTGACGCTTTCCGCGTTGCTGTTCGCCACCACCACCGTAGAGTAAATGCACCGATGTCAGGGGAGCCTTGTTCTTTAAGATAGCTCGATGTCGTCACTGCTGGATGTAATCGTGGAAGGATTCCTCTGTCAGCGCCGGTGCCACGTGGGCGATGTTTCCAGGGAGGATAGCCGCAACTGCAAGTATAGAAGAACTTGGTTACGCTTTCCGCGATGCCGTTCGCCACCACCACCGTAGAGTAAATGCACCGATGCCAGGGGAGCCTTGTTCTTTAAGGTAGCTCGATGGCGTCACTGCTGGATGTAATCGTGCAAGGATTCCTCTGTCAGCGCCGGTGCCACGTGGCCGATGTTTCCAGGGACGGATAGCTACAACTGCAAGTATCGAAGAACTTGGTTACCCTTTCCGCGATGCCGTTCGCCACCACCACCGTAGAGTAAATGCACCGATGCCAGGGGAGCCTTGTTCTTTAAGATAGCTCGATGACGTCACTGCTGGATGTAATCGTGGAAGGATTCCTCTGTCAGCGCCGGTGCCACGTGGGCGATGTTTCCAGGGAGGATAGCCGCAACTGCAAGTATAGAAGAACTTGGTTACGCTTTCCGCGATGGCGTTCGCCACCACCACCGTAGAGTAAATGCACCGATGCCAGGGGAGCCTTGTTCTTTAAGGTAGCTCGATGGCGTCACTGCTGGATGTAATCGTGCAAGGATTCCTCTGTCAGCGCCGGTGCCACGTGGCCGATGTTTCCAGGGACGGATAGCTACACCTGCAGGTATCGAAGATCTTGCTTACGCTTTCCGCGATGCCGTTCGCCACCACCACCGTAGAGTAAATGCACCGATGCCAGGGGAGCCTTGTTCTTTATGGTAGCTCGATGACGTCAGGGCTGGATGTAATCGTGGAAGGATTCCTCTGTCAGCGCCAGTGCCACGTGGGCGATGTTTCCAGGGAAGGATAGCCGTAACTGCAAGAATAGAAGAACTTGGTTACGCTTTCCGCGATGCCGTTCGCCACCACCACCGCAGAGCAAATTCACCAATGCCAGGGGAGCCTTGTCTTTCAGGTAGCTCGATGACGTCACTGCTGGAAGTAATCGTGGAAGGATTCCTCTGTCAGCGCTGGTGCCACGTGGGCGATGTTTCCAGGGAGGATAGCCGCAACTGCAAGTATAGAAGAACTTGGTGACGCTTTCCGCGTTGCTGTTCCCCACCACCACCGTAGAGTAAATGCACCGATGTCAGGGGAGCCTTGTTCTTTAAGATAGCTCGATGACGTCACTGCTGGATGTAATCGTGGAAGGATTCCTCTGTCAGCGCCGGTGCCACGTGGGCGATGTTTCCAGGGAGGATAGCCGCAACTGCAAGTATAGAAGAACTTGGTTACGCTTTCCGCGTTGCTGTTCGCCACCACCACCGTAGAGTAAATGCACCGATGCCAGGGGAGCCTTGTTCTTTATGGTAGCTCGATGACGTCACTGCTGGATGTAATCGTGGAAGGATTCCTCTGTCAGTGCCAGTGCCACGTGGGCGATGTTTCCAGGGAAGGATAGCCGCAACTGCAAGTATAGAAGAACTTGGTTACGCTTTCCGCGATGCGGTTCGCCACCACCACCGTAGAGTAAATGCACCGATGCCAGGGGAGCCTTGTTCTTTAAGATAGCTCGATGACGTCACTGCTGGATGCAATCGTGGAAGGATTCCTCTGTCAGCGCCGGTGCCACGTCGGCGATATTTCCAGGGAGGATAGCCGCAACTGCAAGTATAGAAGAACGTGGTTACGCTTTCCGCGATGCCGTTCGCCATCACCCCCGTAGAGTAAATGCACCGATGCCAGGGGAGCCTTGTTCTTTCAGGTAGCTCGATGACGTCACTGCTGGATGTAATCGTGGAAGGAGTCCTCTGTCAGCGCCGGCGCCACGTGGGCGATATTTCAAGGGAAGGATAGCCGCAACTGCAAGTATAGAAGAACTTGGTTACGCTTTCCGCGTTGCTGTTCGCCACCACCACCGTAGAGTAAATGCACCGATGTCAGGGGAGCCTTGTTCTTTAAGATAGCTCGATGACGTCACTGCTGGATGTAATCCTGGAAGGATTCCTCTGTCAGCGCCGGTGCCACGTGGGCGATGTTTCCAGGGAAGGATAGCCGCAACTGCAAGTATAGAAGAACTTGGTTACGCTTTCCGCGATGCCGTTCGCCACCACCACTTCAGAGCAAATGCACCAATGCCAGGGGAGCCTTGTTCTTTCAGGTAGCTCGATGACGTCACTGCTGGATGTAATCCTGGAAGGATTCCTCTGTCAGCGCCGCTGCCACGTGGCCGATGTTTCCAGGGACGGATAGCTACAACTGCAAGTATCGAAGAACTTGGTTACCCTTTCCGCGATGCCGTTCGCCACCACCACCGTAGAGTAAATGCACCGATGCCAGGGGAGCCTTGTTCTTTATGGTAGCTCGATGACGTCACTGCTGGATGTAATCGTGGAAGGATTCCTCTGTCAGCGCCGGTGCCACGTGGGCGATGTTTCCAGGGAAGGATAGCCGCAACTGCAAGTATAGAAGAACTTGGTGACGCTTTCCGTGTTGCTGTTCGCCACCACCACCGTAGAGTAAATGCACCGATGTCAGGGGAGCCTTGTTCTTTAAGATAGCTCGATGACGTCACTGCTGGATGTAATCGTGGAAGGATTCCTCTGTCAGCGCCGGTGCCACGCGGCCGATGTTTCCAGGGACGGATAGCTACAACTGCAGGTATCGAAGAACTTGCTTACGCTTTCCGCGATGCCGTTCGCCACCACCACCGTAGAGTAAATGCACCGATGCCAGGGGAGCCTTGTTCTTTATGGTAGCTCGATGACGTCAGTGCTGGATGTAATTGTGGAAGGATTCCCCTGTCAGCGCCAGTGCCACGTGGGCGATGTTTCCAGGGAAGGATAGCCATAACTGCAAGTATAGAATAACTTGGTTACGCTTTCCGCGATGCCGTTCGCCACCACCACCGCAGAGCAAATGCACCAATGCCAGGGGAGCCTTGTTCTTTCAGGTAGCTCGATGACGTCACTGCTGGATGTAATCGTGGAAGGATTCCTCTGTCAGCGCCGGTGCCACGTGGGCGATGTTTTCAGGGAGGATAGCCGCAACTGCAAGTATAGAAGAACTTGGTGACGCTTTCCGCGTTGCTGTTCGCCACCACCACCGTAGAGTAAATGCACCGATGTCAGGGGAGCCTTGTTCTTTCAGGTAGCTCGATGACGTCACTGATGGATGTAATCGTGGAAGGATTCCTCTGTCAGCGCCGGTGCCACGTGGGCGATGTTTCCAGGGAGGATAGCCGCAACTGCAAGTATAGAAGAACTTGGTGACGCTTTCCGCGTTGCTGTTCGCCACCACCACCGTAGAGTAAATGCACCGATGTCAGGGGAGCCTTGTTCTTTAAGATAGCTCGATGTCGTCACTGCTGGATGTAATCGTGGAAGGATTCCTCTGTCAGCGCCGGTGCCACGTGGGCGATGTTTCCAGGGAGGATAGCCGCAACTGCAAGTATAGAAGAACTTGGTTACGCTTTCCGCGATGCCGTTCGCCACCACCACCGTAGAGTAAATGCACCGATGCCAGGGGAGCCTTGTTCTTTAAGGTAGCTCGATGGCGTCACTGCTGGATGTAATCGTGCAAGGATTCCTCTGTCAGCGCCGGTGCCAGGTGGCCGATGTTTCCAGGGACGGATAGCTACAACTGCAAGTATCGAAGAACTTGGTTACCCTTTCCGCGATGCCGTTCGCCACCACCACCGTAGAGTAAATGCACCGATGCCAGGGGAGCCTTGTTCTTTAAGATAGCTCGATGACGTCACTGCTGGATGTAATCGTGGAAGGATTCCTCTGTCAGCGCCGGTGCCACGTGGGCGATGTTTCCAGGGAGGATAGCCGCAACTGCAAGTATAGAAGAACTTGGTTACGCTTTCCGCGATGCCGTTCGCCACCACCACCGTAGAGTAAATGCACCGATGCCAGGGGAGCCTTGTTCTTTAAGGTAGCTCGATGGCGTCACTGCTGGATGTAATCGTGCAAGGATTCCTCTGTCAGCGCCGGTGCCACGTGGCCGATGTTTCCAGGGACGGATAGCTACAACTGCAGGTATCGAAGATCTTGCTTACGCTTTCCGCGATGCCGTTCGCCACCACCACCGTAGAGTAAATGCACCGATGCCAGGGGAGCCTTGTTCTTTATGGTAGCTCGATGACGTCAGGGCTGGATGTAATCGTGGAAGGATTCCTCTGTCAGCGCCAGTGCCACGTGGGCGATGTTTCCAGGGAAGGATAGCCGTAACTGCAAGTATAGAAGAACTTGGTTACGCTTTCCGCGATGCCGTTCGCCACCACCACCGCAGAGCAAATTCACCAATGCCAGGGGAGCCTTGTCTTTCAGGTAGCTCGATGACGTCACTGCTGGAAGTAATCGTGGAAGGATTCCTCTGTCAGCGCTGGTGCCACGTGGGCGATGTTTCCAGGGAGGATAGCCGCAACTGCAAGTATAGAAGAACTTGGTGACGCTTTCCGCGTTGCTGTTCCCCACCACCACCGTAGAGTAAATGCACCGATGTCAGGGGAGCCTTGTTCTTTAAGATAGCTCGATGACGTCACTGCTGGATGTAATCGTGGAAGGATTCCTCTGTCAGCGCCGGTGCCACGTGGCCGATGTTTCCAGGGAGGATAGCCGCAACTGCAAGTATAGAAGAACTTGGTTACGCTTTCCGCGTTGCTGTTCGCCACAACCACCGTAGAGTAAATGCACCGATGTCAGGGGAGCGTTGTTCTTTAATATAGCTCGATGACGTCACTGCTGGATGTAATCGTGGAAGGATTCCTCTGTCAGCGCCGGTGCCACGTGGGCGATGTTTCCAGGGAGGATAGCCGCAACTGCAAGTATAGAAGAACGTGGTTACGCTTTCCGCGATGCCGTTCGCCATCACCCCCGTAGAGTAAATGCACCGATGCCAGGGGAGCCTTGTTCTTTCAGGTAGCTCGATGACGTCACTGCTGGATGTAATCGTGGAAGGATTCCTCTGTCAGCGCCGGCGCCACGTGGGCGATATTTCCAGGGAAGGATAGCCGCAACTGCAAGTATAGAAGAACTTGGTTACGCTTTCCGCGTTGCTGTTCGCCACCACCACCGTAGAGTAAATGCACCGATGTCAGGGGAGCCTTGTTCTTTAAGATAGCTCGATGACGTCACTGCTGGATGTAATCGTGGAAGGATTCCTCTGTCAGCGCCGATGCCACGTGGGCGATGTTTCCAGGGAAGGATAGCCGCAACTGCAAGTATAGAAGAACTTGGTTACGCTTTCCGCGATGCCGTTCGCCACCACCACTTCAGAGCAAATGCACCAATGCCAGGGGAGCCTTGTTCTTTCAGGTAGCTCTATGACGTCACTGCTGGATGTAATCGTGGAAGGATTCCTCTGTCAGCGCCGCTGCCACGTGGCCGATGTTTCCAGGGACGGATAGCTACAACTGCAAGTATCGAAGAACTTGGTTACCCTTTCCGCGATGCCGTTCGCCACCACCACCGTAGAGTAAATGCACCGATGCCAGGGGAGCCTTGTTCTTTATGGTAGCTCGATGACGTCACTGCTGGATGTAATCGTGGAAGGATTCCTCTGTCAGCGCTGGTGCCACGTGGGCGATGTTTCCAGGGAGGATAGCCGCAACTGCAAGTATAGAAGAACTTGGTTACGCTTTCCGCGATGCCGTTCGCCACCACCACCGTAGAGTAAATGCACCGATGCCAGGGGAGCCTTGTTCTTTCAGGTAGCTCGATGACGTCACTGCTGGATGTAATCGTGGAAGGAGTCCTCTGTCAGCGCCGGCGCCACGTGGGCGATATTTCCAGGGAAGGATAGCCGCAACTGCAAGTATAGAAGAACTTGGTTACGCTTTCCGCGTTGCTGTTCGCCACCACCACCGTAGAGTAAATGCACCGATGTCAGGGGAGCCTTGTTCTTTAAGATAGCTCGATGACGTCACTGCTGGATGTAATCGTGGAAGGATTCCTCTGTCAGCGCCGGTGCCGCGTAGGCGATGTTTCCAGGGAAGCATAGCCGCAACTGCAAGTATAGAAGAACTTGGTTACGCTTTCCGCGATGCCGTTCGCCACCACCACTTCAGAGCAAATGCACCAATGCCAGGGGAGCCTTGTTCTTTCAGGTAGCTCGATGACGTCACTGCTGGATGTAATCCTGGAAGGATTCCTCTGTCAGCGCCGCTGCCACGTGGCCGATGTTTCCAGGGACGGATAGCTACAACTGCAAGTATCGAAGAACTTGGTTACCCTTTCCGCGATGCCGTTCGCCACCACCACCGTAGAGTAAATGCACCGATGCCAGGGGAGCCTTGTTCTTTATGGTAGCTCGATGACGTCACTGCTGGATGTAATCGTGGAAGGATTCCTCTGTCAGCGCCGGTGCCACGTGGGCGATGTTTCCAGGGAAGGATAGCCGCAACTGCAAGTATAGAAGAACTTGGTGACGCTTTCCGTGTTGCTGTTCGCCACCACCACCGTAGAGTAAATGCACCGATGTCAGGGGAGCCTTGTTCTTTAAGATAGCTCGATGACGTCACTGCTGGATGTAATCGTGGAAGGATTCCTCTGTCAGCGCCGGTGCCACGCGGCCGATGTTTCCAGGGACGGATAGCTACAACTGCAGGTATCGAAGAACTTGCTTGCGCTTTCCGCGATGCCGTTCGCCACCACCACCGTAGAGTAAATGCACCGATGCCAGGGGAGCCTTGTTCTTTATGGTAGCTCGATGACGTCAGTGCTGGATGTAATTGTGGAAGGATTCCCCTGTCAGCGCCAGTGCCACGTGGGCGATGTTTCCAGGGAAGGATAGCCATAACTGCAAGTATAGAATAACTTGGTTACGCTTTCCGCGATGCCGTTCGCCACCACCACCGCAGAGCAAATGCACCAATGCCAGGGGAGCCTTGTTCTTTCAGGTAGCTCGATGACGTCACTGCTGGATGTAATCGTGGAAGGATTCCTCTGTCAGCGTCGGTGCCACGTGGGCGATGTTTCCAGGGAGGATAGCCGCAACTGCAAGTATAGAAGAACTTGGTGACGCTTTCCGCGTTGCTGTTCGCCACCACCACCGTAGAGTAAATGCACCGATGTCAGGGGAGCCTTGTTCTTTCAGGTAGCTCGATGACGTCACTGATGGATGTAATCGTGGAAGGATTCCTCTGTCAGCGCCGGTGCCACGTGGGCGATGTTTCCAGGGAGGATAGCCGCAACTGCAAGTATAGAAGAACTTGGTGACGCTTTCCGCGTTGCTGTTCGCCACCACCACCGTAGAGTAAATGCACCGATGTCAGGGGAGCCTTGTTCTTTAAGATAGCTCGATGTCGTCACTGCTGGATGTAATCGTGGAAGGATTCCTCTGTCAGCGCCGGTGCCACGTGGGCGATGTTTCCAGGGAGGATAGCCGCAACTGCAAGTATAGAAGAACTTGGTTACGCTTTCCGCGATGCCGTTCGCCACCACCACCGTAGAGTAAATGCACCGATGCCAGGGGAGCCTTGTTCTTTAAGGTAGCTCGATGGCGTCACTGCTGGATGTAATCGTGCAAGGATTCCTCTGTCAGCGCCGGTGCCACGTGGCCGATGTTTCCAGGGACGGATAGCTACAACTGCAAGTATCGAAGAACTTGGTTACCCTTTCCGCGATGCCGTTCGCCACCACCACCGTAGAGTAAATGCACCGATGCCAGGGGAGCCTTGTTCTTTAAGATAGCTCGATGACGTCACTGCTGGATGTAATCGTGGAAGGATTCCTCTGTCAGCGCCGGTGCCACGTGGGCGATGTTTCCAGGGAGGATAGCCGCAACTGCAAGTATAGAAGAACTTGGTTACGCTTTCCGCGATGGCGTTCGCCACCACCACCGTAGAGTAAATGCACCGATGCCAGGGGAGCCTTGTTCTTTAAGGTAGCTCGATGGCGTCACTGCTGGATGTAATCGTGCAAGGATTCCTCTGTCAGCGCCGGTGCCACGTGGCCGATGTTTCCAGGGACGGATAGCTACACCTGCAGGTATCGAAGATCTTGCTTACGCTTTCCGCGATGCCGTTCGCCACCACCACCGTAGAGTAAATGCACCGATGCCAGGGGAGCCTTGTTCTTTATGGTAGCTCGATGACGTCAGGGCTGGATGTAATCGTGGAAGGATTCCTCTGTCAGCGCCAGTGCCACGTGGGCGATGTTTCCAGGGAAGGATAGCCGTAACTGCAAGTATAGAAGAACTTGGTTACGCTTTCCGCGATGCCGTTCGCCACCACCACCGCAGAGCAAATTCACCAATGCCAGGGGAGCCTTGTCTTTCAGGTAGCTCGATGACGTCACTGCTGGAAGTAATCGTGGAAGGATTCCTCTGTCAGCGCTGGTGCCACGTGGGCGATGTTTCCAGGGAGGATAGCCGCAACTGCAAGTATAGAAGAACTTGGTGACGCTTTCCGCGTTGCTGTTCCCCACCACCACCGTAGAGTAAATGCACCGATGTCAGGGGAGCCTTGTTCTTTAAGATAGCTCGATGACGTCACTGCTGGATGTAATCGTGGAAGGATTCCTCTGTCAGCGCCGGTGCCACGTGGGCGATGTTTCCAGGGAGGATAGCCGCAACTGCAAGTATAGAAGAACTTGGTTACGCTTTCCGCGTTGCTGTTCGCCACCACCACCGTAGAGTAAATGCACCGATGCCAGGGGAGCCTTGTTCTTTATGGTAGCTCGATGACGTCACTGCTGGATGCAATCGTGGAAGGATTCCTCTGTCAGCGCCGGTGCCACGTGGGCGATGTTTCCAGGGAGGATAGCCGCAACTGCAAGTATAGAAGAACGTGGTTACGCTTTCCGCGATGCCGTTCGCCACCACCACCGTAGAGTAAATGCACCGATGCCAGGGGAGCCTTGTTCTTTAAGATAGCTCGATGACGTCACTGCTGGATGCAATCGTGGAAGGATTCCTCTGTCAGCGCCGGTGCCACGTGGGCGATGTTTCCAGGGAGGATAGCCGCAACTGCAAGTATAGAAGAACGTGGTTACGCTTTCCGCGATGCCGTTCGCCATCACCCCCGTAGAGTAAATGCACCGATGCCAGGGGAGCCTTGTTCTTTCAGGTAGCTCGATGACGTCACTGCTGGATGTAATCGTGGAAGGAGTCCTCTGTCAGCGCCGGCGCCACGTGGGCGATATTTCCAGGGAAGGATAGCCGCAACTGCAAGTATAGAAGAACTTGGTTACGCTTTCCGCGTTGCTGTTCGCCACCACCACCGTAGAGTAAATGCACCGATGTCAGGGGAGCCTTGTTCTTTAAGATAGCTCGATGACGTCACTGCTGGATGTAATCGTGGAAGGATTCCTCTGTCAGCGCCGGTGCCACGTGGGCGATGTTTCCAGGGAAGGATAGCCGCAACTGCAAGTATAGAAGAACTTGGTTACGCTTTCCGCGATGCCGTTCGCCACCACCACTTCAGAGCAAATGCACCAATGCCAGGGGAGCCTTGTTCTTTCAGGTAGCTCGATGACGTCACTGCTGGATGTAATCCTGGAAGGATTCCTCTGTCAGCGCCGCTGCCACGTGGCCGATGTTTCCAGGGACGGATAGCTACAACTGCAAGTATCGAAGAACTTGGTTACCCTTTCCGCGATGCCGTTCGCCACCACCACCGTAGAGTAAATGCACCGATGCCAGGGGAGCCTTGTTCTTTATGGTAGCTCGATGACGTCACTGCTGGATGTAATCGTGGAAGGATTCCCCTGTCAGCGCCAGTGCCACGTGGGCGATGTTTCCAGGGAAGGATAGCCATAACTGCAAGTATAGAATAACTTGGTTACGCTTTCCGCGATGCCGTTCGCCACCACCACCGCAGAGCAAATGCACCAATGCCAGGGGAGCCTTGTTCTTTCAGGTAGCTCGATGACGTCACTGCTGGATGTAATCGTGGAAGGATTCCTCTGTCAGCGCCGGTGCCACGTGGGCGATGTTTCCAGGGAGGATAGCCGCAACTGCAAGTATAGAAGAACTTGGCGACGCTTTCCGCGTTGCTGTTCGCCACCACCACCGTAGAGTAAAGGCACCGATGTCAGGGGAGCCTTGTTCTTTAAGATAGCTCGATGTCGTCACTGCTGGATGTAATCGTGGAAGGATTACTCTGTCAGCGCCGGTGCCACGTGGGCGATGTTTCCAGGGAGGATAGCCGCAACTGCAAGTATAGAAGAACTTGGTTACGCTTTCCGCGATGCCGTTCGCCACCACCACCGTAGAGTAAATGCACCGATGCCAGGGGAGCCTTGTTCTTTAAGGTAGCTCGATGGCGTCACTGCTGGATGTAATCGTGCAAGGATTCCTCTGTCAGCGCCGGTGCCACGTGGCCGATGTTTCCAGGGACGGATAGCTACAACTGCAAGTATCGAAGAACTTGGTTACCCTTTCCGCGATGCCGTTCGCCACCACCACCGTAGAGTAAATGCACCGATGCCAGGGGAGCCTTGTTCTTTAAGATAGCTCGATGACGTCACTGCTGGATGTAATCGTGGAAGGATTCCTCTGTCAGCGCCGGTGCCACGTGGGCGATGTTTCCAGGGAGGATAGCCGCAACTGCAAGTATAGAAGAACTTGGTTACGCTTTCCGCGATGCCGTTCGCCACCACCACCGTAGAGTAAATGCACCGATGCCAGGGGAGCCTTGTTCTTTAAGGTAGCTCGATGGCGTCACTGCTGGATGTAATCGTGCAAGGATTCCTCTGTCAGCGCCGGTGCCACGTGGCCGATGTTTCCAGGGACGGATAGCTACAACTGCAGGTATCGAAGATCTTGCTTACGCTTTCCGCGATGCCGTTCGCCACCACCACCGTAGAGTAAATGCACCGATGCCAGGGGAGCCTTGTTCTTTATGGTAGCTCGATGACGTCAGGGCTGGATGTAATCGTGGAAGGATTCCTCTGTCAGCGCCAGTGCCACGTGGGCGATGTTTCCAGGGAAGGATAGCCGTAACTGCAAGTATAGAAGAACTTGGTTACGCTTTCCGCGATGCCGTTCGCCACCACCACCGCAGAGCAAATTCACCAATGCCAGGGGAGCCTTGTCTTTCAGGTAGCTCGATGACGTCACTGCTGGAAGTAATCGTGGAAGGATTCCTCTGTCAGCGCTGGTGCCACGTGGGCGATGTTTCCAGGGAGGATAGCCGCAACTGCAAGTATAGAAGAACTTGGTGACGCTTTCCGCGTTGCTGTTCCCCACCACCACCGTAGAGTAAATGCACCGATGTCAGGGGAGCCTTGTTCTTTAAGATAGCTCGATGACGTCACTGCTCGATGTAATCGTGGAAGGATTCCTCTGTCAGCGCCGGTGCCACGTGGGCGATGTTTCCAGGGAGGATAGCCGCAACTGCAAGTATAGAAGAACTTGGTTACGCTTTCCGCGTTGCTGTTCGCCACAACCACCGTAGAGTAAATGCACCGATGTCAGGGGAGCGTTGTTCTTAAAGATAGCTCGATGACGTCACTGCTGGATGTAATCGTGGAAGGATTCCTCTGTCAGCGCCGGTGCCACGTGGGCGATGTTTCCAGGGAGGATAGCCGCAACTGCAAGTATAGAAGAACGTGGTTACGCTTTCCGCGATGCCGTTCGCCATCACCCCCGTAGAGTAAATGCACCGATGCCAGGGGAGCCTTGTTCTTTCAGGTAGCTCGATGACGTCACTGCTGGATGTAATCGTGGAAGGATTCCTCTGTCAGCGCCGGCGCCACGTGGGCGATATTTCCAGGGAAGGATAGCCGCAACTGCAAGTATAGAAGAACTTGGTTACGCTTTCCGCGTTGCTGTTCGCCACCACCACCGTAGAGTAAATGCACCGATGTCAGGGGAGCCTTGTTCTTTAAGATAGCTCGATGACGTCACTGCTGGATGTAATCGTGGAAGGATTCCTCTGTCAGCGCCGATGCCACGTGGGCGATGTTTCCAGGGAAGGATAGCCGCAACTGCAAGTATAGAAGAACTTGGTTACGCTTTCCGCGATGCCGTTCGCCACCACCACTTCAGAGCAAATGCACCAATGCCAGGGGAGCCTTGTTCTTTCAGGTAGCTCTATGACGTCACTGCTGGATGTAATCGTGGAAGGATTCCTCTGTCAGCGCCGCTGCCACGTGGCCGATGTTTCCAGGGACGGATAGCTACAACTGCAAGTATCGAAGAACTTGGTTACCCTTTCCGCGATGCCGTTCGCCACCACCACCGTAGAGTAAATGCACCGATGCCAGGGGAGCCTTGTTCTTTATGGTAGCTCGATGACGTCACTGCTGGATGTAATCGTGGAAGGATTCCTCTGTCAGCGCTGGTGCCACGTGGGCGATGTTTCCAGGGAGGATAGCCGCAACTGCAAGTATAGAAGAACTTGGTTACGCTTTCCGCGATGCCGTTCGCCACCACCACCGTAGAGTAAATGCACCGATGCCAGGGGAGCCTTGTTCTTTATGGTAGCTCGATGACGTCACTGCTGGATGTAATCGTGGAAGGATTCCTCTGTCAGCGCCAGTGCCACGTGGGCGATGTTTCCAGGGAAGGATAGCCGCAACTGCAAGTATAGAAGAACTTGGTTACGCTTTCCGCGATGCCGTTCGCCACCACCACCGTAGAGTAAATGCACCGATGCCAGGGGAGCCTTGTTCTTTAAGATAGCTCGATGACGTCACTGCTGGATGCAATCGTGGAAGGATTCCTCTGTCAGCGCCGGTGCCACGTGGGCGATGTTTCCAGGGAGGATAGCCGCAACTGCAAGTATAGAAGAACGTCGTTACGCTTTCCGCGATGCCGTTCGCCATCACCCCCGTAGAGTAAATGCACCGATGCCAGGGGAGCCTTGTTCTTTCAGGTAGCTCGATGACGTCACTGCTGGATGTAATCGTGGAAGGATTCCTCTGTCAGCGCCGGCGCCACGTGGGCGATATTTCCAGGGAAGGATAGCCGCAACTGCAAGTATAGAAGAACTTGGTTACGCTTTCCGCGTTGCTGTTCGCCACCACCACCGTAGAGTAAATGCACCGATGTCAGGGGAGCCTTGTTCTTTAAGATAGCTCGATGACGTCACTGCTGGATGTAATCGAGGAAGGATTCCTCTGTCAGCGCCGGTGCCACGTGGGCAATGTTTCCAGGGAAGGATAGCCGCAACTGCAAGTATAGAAGAACTTGGTTACGCTTTCCGCGATGCCGTTCGCCACCACCACTTCAGAGCAAATGCACCAATGCCAGGGGAGCCTTGTTCTTTCAGGTAGCTCGACGACGTCACTGCTGGATGCAATCGTGGAAGGATTCCTCTGTCAGCGCCGCTGCCACGTGGCCGATGTTTCCAGGGACGGATAGCTACAACTGCAAGTATCGAAGAACTTGGTTACCCTTTCCGCGATGCCGTTCGCCACCACCACCGTAGAGTAAATGCACCGATGCCAGGGGAGCCTTGTTCTTTATGGTAGCTCGATGACGTCACTGCTGGATGTAATCGTGGAAGGATACCTCTGTCAGCGCCGGTGCCACGTGGGCGATGTTTCCAGGGAAGGATAGCCGCAACTGCAAGTATAGAAGAACTTTGTGACGCTTTCCGTGTTGCTGTTCGCCACCACCACCGTAGAGTAAATGCACCGATGTCAGGGGAGCCTTGTTCTTTAAGATAGCTCGATGACGTCACTGCTGGATGTAATCGTGGAAGGATTCCTCTGTCAGCGCCGGTGCCACGCGGCCGATGTTTCCAGGGACGGATAGCTACAACTGCAGGTACCGAAGAACTTGCTTACGCTTTCCGCGATGCCGTTCGCCACCACCACCGTAGAGTAAATGCACCGATGCCAGGGGAGCCGTGTTCTTTATGGTAGCTCGATGACGTCAGTGCTGGATGTAATTGTGGAAGGATTCCTCTGTCAGCGCCAGTGCCACGTGGGCGATGTTTCCAGGGAAGGATAGCCGTAACTGCAAGTATAGAGTAACTTGGTTACGCTTTCCGCGATGCCGTTCGCCACCACCACCGCAGAGCAAATGCACCAATGCCAGGGGAGCCTTGTTCTTTCAGGTAGCTCGATGACGTCACTGCTGGATGTAATCGTGGAAGGATTCCTCTGTCAGCGCCGGTGCCACGTGGGCGATGTTTCCAGGGAGGATAGCCGCAACTGCAAGTATAGAAGAACTTGGTGACGCTTTCCGCGTTGCTGTTCGCCACCACCACCGTAGAGTAAATGCACCGATGTCAGGGGAGCCTTGTTCTTTAAGATAGCTCGATGACGTCACTGCTGGATGTAATCGTGGAAGGATTCCTCAATCAGCGCCGGTGCCACGTGGGCGATGTTTCCAGGGAGGATAGCCGCAACTGCAAGTATAGAAGAACTTGGTTACGCTTTCCGCGATGCCGTTCGCCACCACCACCGTAGAGCAAATGCACCGATGCCAGGGGAGCCTTGTTCTTTAAGGTAGCTCGATGGCGTCACTGCTGGATGTAATCGTGCAAGGATTCCTCTGTCAGCGCCGGTGCCACGTGGCCGATGTTTCCAGGGACGGATAGCTACAACTGCAAGTATCGAAGAACTTGGTTACCCTTTCCGCGATGCCGTTCGCCACCACCACCGTAGAGTAAATGCACCGATGCCAGGGGAGCCTTGTTCTTTAAGATAGCTCGATGACGTCACTGCTGGATGTAATCGTGGAAGGATTCCTCTGTCAGCGCCGGTGCCACGTGGGCGATGTTTCCAGGGAGGATAGCCGCAACTGCAAGTATAGAAGAACTTGGTTACGCTTTCCGCGATGCCGTTCGCCACCACCACCGTAGAGTAAATGCACCGATGCCAGGGGAGCCTTGTTCTTTAAGGTAGCTCGATGGCGTCACTGCTGGATGTAATCGTGCAAGGATTCCTCTGTCAGCGCCGGTGCCACGTGGCCGATGTTTCCAGGGACGGATAGCTACAACTGCAGGTATCGAAGATCTTGCTTACGCTTTCCGCGATGCCGTTCGCCACCACCACCGTAGAGTAAATGCACCGATGCCAGGGGAGCCTTGTTCTTTATGGTAGCTCGATGACGTCAGGGCTGGATGTAATCGTGGAAGGATTCCTCTGTCAGCGCCAGTGCCACGTGGGCGATGTTTCCAGGGAAGGATAGCCGTAACTGCAAGTATAGAAGAACTTGGTTACGCTTTCCGCGATGCCGTTCGCCACCACCACCGCAGAGCAAATTCACCAATGCCAGGGGAGCCTTGTCTTTCAGGTAGCTCGATGACGTCACTGCTGGAAGTAATCGTGGAAGGATTCCTCTGTCAGCGCTGGTGCCACGTGGGCGATGTTTCCAGGGAGGATAGCCGCAACTGCAAGTATAGAAGAACTTGGTTACGCTTTCCGCGATGCCGTTCGCCACCACCACCGTAGAGTAAATGCACCGATGCCAGGGGAGCCTTGTTCTTTAAGGTAGCTCGATGGCGTCACTGCTGGATGTAATCGTGCAAGGATTCCTCTGTCAGCGCCGGTGCCACGTGGCCGATGTTTCCAGGGACGGATAGCTACAACTGCAAGTATCGAAGAACTTGGTTACCCTTTCCGCGATGCCGTTCGCCACCACCACCGTAGAGTAAATGCACCGATGCCAGGGGAGCCTTGTTCTTTAAGATAGCTCGATGACGTCACTGCTGGATGTAATCGTGGAAGGATTCCTCTGTCAGCGCCGGTGCCACGTGGGCGATGTTTCCAGGGAGGATAGCCGCAACTGCAAGTATAGAAGAACTTGGTTACGCTTTCCGCGATGCCGTTCGCCACCACCACCGTAGAGTAAATGCACCGATGCCAGGGGAGCCTTGTTCTTTAAGGTAGCTCGATGGCGTCACTGCTGGATGTAATCGTGCAAGGATTCCTCTGTCAGCGCCGGTGCCACGTGGCCGATGTTTCCAGGGACGGATAGCTACAACTGCAGGTATCGAAGATCTTGCTTACGCTTTCCGCGATGCCGTTCGCCACCACCACCGTAGAGTAAATGCACCGATGCCAGGGGAGCCTTGTTCTTTATGGTAGCTCGATGACGTCAGGGCTGGATGTAATCGTGGAAGGATTCCTCTGTCAGCGCCAGTGCCACGTGGGCGATGTTTCCAGGGAAGGATAGCCGTAACTGCAAGTATAGAAGAACTTGGTTACGCTTTCCGCGATGCCGTTCGCCACCACCACCGCAGAGCAAATTCACCAATGCCAGGGGAGCCTTGTCTATCAGGTAGCTCGATGACGTCACTGCTGGAAGTAATCGTGGAAGGATTCCTCTGTCAGCGCTGGTGCCACGTGGGCGATGTTTCCAGGGAGGATAGCCGCAACTGCAAGTATAGAAGAACTTGGTGACGCTTTCCGCGTTGCTGTTCCCCACCACCACCGTAGAGTAAATGCACCGATGTCAGGGGAGCCTTGTTCTTTAAGATAGCTCGATGACGTCACTGCTGGATGTAATCGTGGAAGGATTCCTCGGTCAGCGCCGGTGCCACGTGGGCGATGTTTCCAGGGAGGATAGCCGCAACTGCAAGTATAGAAGAACTTGGTTACGCTTTCCGCGTTGCTGTTCGCCACAACCACCGTAGAGTAAATGCACCGATGTCAGGGGAGCCTTGTTCTTTAAGATAGCTCGATGACGTCACTGCTGGATGTAATCGTGGAAGGATTCCTCTGTCAGCGCCGGTGCCACGTGGGCGATGTTTCCAGGGAGGATAGCCGCAACTGCAAGTATAGAAGAACGTGGTTACGCTTTCCGCGATGCCGTTCGCCATCACCCCCGTAGAGTAAATGCACCGATGCCAGGGGAGCCTTGTTCTTTCAGGTAGCTCGATGACGTCACTGCTGGATGTAATCGTAGAAGGATTCCTCTGTCAGCGCCGGCGCCACGTGGGCGATATTTCCAGGGAAGGATAGCCGCAACTGCAAGTTTAGAAGAACTTGGTTACGCTTTCCGCGTTGCTGTTCGCCACCACCACCGTAGAGTAAATGCACCGATGTCAGGGGAGCCTTGTTCTTTAAGATAGCTCGATGACGTCACTCCTGGATGTAATCGTGGAAGGATTCCTCTGTCAGCGCCGGTGCCACGTGGGCGATGTTTCCAGGGAAGGATTGCCGCAACTGCAAGTATAGAAGAACTTGGTTACGCTTTCCGCGATGCCGTTCGCCACCACCACTTCAGAGCAAATGCACCAATGCCAGGGGAGCCTTGTTCTTTCAGGTAGCTCGATGACGTCACTGCTGGATGTAATCGTGGAAGGATTCCTCTGTCAGCGCCGCTGCCACGTGGCCGATGTTTCCAGGGACGGATAGCTACAACTGCAAGTATCGAAGAACTTGGTTACCCTTTCCTCGATGCCGTTCGCCACCACCACCGTAGAGTAAATGCACCGATGCCAGGGGAGCCTTGTTCTTTATGGTAGCTCGATGACGTCACTGCTGGATGTAATCGTGGAAGGATTCCTCTGTCAGCGCCGGTGCCACGTGGGCGATGTTTCCAGGGAAGGATAGCCGCAACTGCAAGTATAGAAGAACTTGGTGACGCTTTCCGTGTTGCTGTTCGCCACCACCACCGTAGAGTAAATGCACCGATGTCAGGGGAGCCTTGTTCTTTAAGATAGCTCGATGACGTCACTGCTGGATGTAATCGTGGAAGGATTCCTCTGTCAGCGCCGGTGCCACGCGGCCGATGTTTCCAGGGACGGATAGCTACAACTGCAGGTATCGAAGAACTTGCTTACGCTTTCCGCGATGCCGTTCGCCACCACCACCGTAGAGTAAATGCACCGATGCCAGGGGAGCCTTGTTCTTTATGGTAGCTCGATGACGTCAGTGCTGGATGTAATTGTGGAAGGATTCCTCTGTCAGCGCCAGTGCCACGTGGGCGATGTTTCCAGGGAAGGATAGCCGTAACTGCAAGTATAGAATAACTTGGTTACGCTTTCCGCGATGCCGTTCGCCACCACCACCGCAGAGCAAATGCACCAATGCCAGGGGAGCCTTGTTCTTTCAGGTAGCTCGATGACGTCACTGCTGGATGTAAACGTGGAAGGATTCCTCTGTCAGCGCCGGTGCCACGTGGGCGATGTTTCCAGGGAGGATAGCCGCAACTGCAAGTATAGAAGAACTTGGTGACGCTTTCCGCGTTGCTGTTCGCCACCACCACCGTAGAGTAAATGCACCGATGTCAGGGGAGCCTTGTTCTTTAAGATAGCTCGATGTCGTCACTGCTGGATGTAATCGTGGAAGGATTCCTCTGTCAGCACCGGTGCCACGTGGGCGATGTTTCCAGGGAGGATAGCCGCAACTGCAAGTATAGAAGAACTTGGTTACGCTTTCCGCGATGCCGTTCGCCACCACCACCGTAGAGTAAGTGCACCGATGCCAGGGGAGCCTTGTTCTTTAAGGTAGCTCGATGGCGTCACTGCTGGATGTAATCGTGCAAGGATTCCTCTGTCAGCGCCGGTGCCACGTGGCCGATGTTTCCAGGGACGGATAGCTACAACTGCAAGTATCGAAGAACTTGGTTACCCTTTCCGCGATGCCGTTCGCCACCACCACCGTAGAGTAAATGCACCGATGCCAGGGGAGCCTTGTTCTTTAAGATAGCTCGATGACGTCACTGCTGGATGTATTCGTGGAAGGATTCCTCTGTCAGCGCCGGTGCCACGTGGGCGATGTTTCCAGGGAGGATAGCCGCAACTGCAAGTATAGAAGAACTTGGTTACGCTTTCCGCGATGCCGTTCGCCACCACCACCGTAGAGTAAATGCACCGATGCCAGGGGAGCCTTGTTCTTTAAGGTAGCTCGATGGCGTCACTGCTGGATGTAATCGTGCAAGGATTCCTCTGTCAGCGCCGGTGCCACGTGGCCGATGTTTCCAGGGACGGATAGCTACAACTGCAGGTATCGAAGATCTTGCTTACGCTTTCCGCGATGCCGTTCGCCACCACCACCGTAGAGTAAATGCACCGATGCCAGGGGAGCCTTGTTCTTTATGGTAGCTCGATGACGTCAGGGCTGGATGTAATCGTGGAAGGATTCCTCTGTCAGCGCCAGTGCCACGTGGGCGATGTTTCCAGGGAAGGATAGCCGTAACTGCAAGTATAGAAGAACTTGGTTACGCTTTCCGCGATGCCGTTCGCCACCACCACCGCAGAGCAAATTCACCAATGCCAGGGGAGCCTTGTCTTTCAGGTAGCTCGATGACGTCACTGCTGGAAGTAATCGTGGAAGGATTCCTCTGTCAGCGCTGGTGCCACGTGGGCGATGTTTCCAGGGAGGATAGCCGCAACTGCAAGTATAGAAGAACTTGGTGACGCTTTCCGCGTTGCTGTTCCCCACCACCACCGTAGAGTAAATGCACCGATGTTAGGGGAGCCTTGTTCTTTAAGATAGCTCGATGACGTCACTGCTGGATGTAATCGTGGAAGGATTCCTCTGTCAGCGCCGGTGCCACGTGGGCGATGTTTCCAGGGAGGATAGCCGCAACTGCAAGTATAGAAGAACTTGGTTACGCTTTCCGCGTTGCTGTTCGCCACAACCACCTTAGAGTAAATGCACCGATGTCAGGGGAGCCTTGTTCTTTAAGATAGCTCGATGACGTCACTGCTGGATGTAATCGTGGAAGGATTCCTCTGTCAGCGCCAGTGCCACGTGGGCGATGTTTCCAGGGAAGGATAGCCGCAACTGCAAGTATAGAAGAACTTGGTTACGCTTTCCGCGATGCCGTTCGCCACCACCACCGTAGAGTAAATGCACCGATGCCAGGGGAGCCTTGTTCTTTAAGATAGCTCGATGACGTCACTGCTGGATGCAATCGTGGCAGGATTCCTCTGTCAGCGCCGGTGCCACGTGGGCGATGTTTCCAGGGAGGATAGCCGCAACTGCAAGTATAGAAGAACGTGGTTACGCTTTCCGCGATGCCGTTCGCCATCACCCCCGTAGAGTAAATGCACCGATGCCAGGGGAGCCTTGTTCTTTCAGGTAGCTCGATGACGTCACTGCTGGATGTAATCGTGGAAGGATTCCTCTGTCAGCGCCGGCGCCACGTGGGCGATATTTCCAGGGAAGGATAGCCGCAACTGCAAGTATAGAAGAACTTGGTTACGCTTTCCGCGTTGCTGTTCGCCACCACCACCGTAGAGTAAATGCACCGATGTCAGGGGAGCCTTGTTCTTTAACATAGCTCGATGACGTCACTGCTGGATGTAATCGTGGAAGGATTCCTCTGTCAGCGCCAGTGCCACGTGGGCGATGTTTCCAGGGAAGGATAGCCGCAACTGCAAGTATAGAAGAACTTGGTTACGCTTTCCGCGATGCCGTTCGCCACCACCACTTCAGAGCAAATGCACCAATGCCAGGGGAGCCTTGTTCTTTCAGGTAGCTCGATGACGTCACTGCTGGATGTAATCGTGTAAGGATTCCTCTGTCAGCGCCGCTGCCACGTGGCCGATGTTTCCAGGGACGGATAGCTACAACTGCAACTATCGAAGAACTTGGTTACCCTTTCCGCGATGCCGTTCGCCACCACCACCGTAGAGTAAATGCACCGATGCCAGGGGAGCCATGTTCTTTATGGTAGCTCGATGACGTCACTGCTGGATGTAATCGTGGAAGGATTCCTCTGTCAGCGCCGGTGCCACGTGGGCGATGTTTCCAGGGAAGGATAGCCGCAACTGCAAGTATAGAAGAACTTGGTGACGCTTTCCGTGTTGCTGTTTGCCACCACCACCGTAGAGTAAATGCACCGATGTCAGGGGAGCCTTGTTCTTTAAGATAGCTCGATGACGTCACTGCTGGATGTAATCGTGGAAGGATTCCTCTGTCAGCGCCGGTGCCACGTGGCCGATGTTTCCAGGGACGGATAGCTACAACTGCAAGTATCGAAGAACTTGTTTACCCTTTCCGCAATGCCGTTCGCCACCACCACCGTAGAGTAAATGCACCGATGCCAGGGGAGCCTTGTTCTTTAAGATAGCTCGATGACGTCACTGCTGGATGTAATCGTGGAAGGATTCCTCTGTCAGCGCCGGTGCCACGTGGGCGATGTTTCCAGGGAGGATAGCCGCAACTGCAAGTATAGAAGAACTTGGTTACGCTTTCCGCGATGCCGTTCGCCACCACCACCGTAGAGTAAATGCACCGATGCCAGGGGAGCCTTGTTCTTTAAGGTAGCTCGATGGCGTCACTGCTGGATGTAATCGTGCAAGGATTCCTCTGTCAGCGCCGGTGCCACGTGGCCGATGTTTCCAGGGACGGATAGCTACAACTGCAGGTATCGAAGAACTTGCTTACGCTTTCCGCGATGCCGTTCGCCACCACCACCGTAGAGTAAATGCACCGATGCCAGGGGAGCCTTGTTCTTTATGGTAGCTCGATGACGTCAGGGCTGGATGTAATCGTGGAAGGATTCCTCTGTCAGTGCCAGTGCCACGTGGGCGATGTTTCCAGGGAAGGATAGCCGTAACTGCAAGTATAGAAGAACTTGGTTACGCTTTCCGCGATGCCGTTCGCCACCACCACCGCAGAGCAAATTCACCAATGCCAGGGGAGCCTTGTCTTTCAGGTAGCTCGATGACGTCACTGCTGGAAGTAATCGTGGAAGGATTCCTCTGTCAGCGCTGGTGCCACGTGGGCGATGTTTCCAGGGAGGATAGCCGCAACTGCAAGTATAGAAGAACTTGGTGACGCTTTCCGCGTTGCTGTTCCCCACCACCACCGTAGAGTAAATGCACCGATGTCAGGGGAGCCTTGTTCTTTAAGATAGCTCGATGACGTCACTGCTAGATGTAATCGTGGAAGGATTCCTCTGTCAGCGGCGGTGCCACGTGGGCGATGTTTCCAGGGAAGGATAGCCGCAACTACAAGTATAGAAGAACTTGGTGACGCTTTCCGTGTTGCTGTTCGCCACCACCACCGTAGAGTAAATGCACCGATGTCAGGGGAGCCTTGTTCTTTAAGATAGCTCGATGACGTCACTGCTGGATGTAATCGTGGAAGGATTCCTCTGTCAGCGCCGGTGCCACGCGGCCGATGTTTCCAGGGACGGATAGCTACAACTGCAGGTATCGAAGAACTTGCTTACGCTTTCCGCGATGCCGTTCGCCACCACCACCGTAGAGTAAATGCACCGATGCCAGGGGAGCCTTGTTCTTTATGGTAGCTCGATGACGTCAGTGCTGGATGTAATTGTGGAAGGATTCCTCTGTCAGCGCCAGTGCCACGTGGGCGATGTTTCCAGGGAAGGATAGCCGTAACTGCAAGTATAGAATAACTTGGTTACGCTTTCCGCGATGCCGTTCGCCACCACCACCGCAGAGCAAATGCACCAATGCCAGGGGAGCCTTGTTCTTTCAGGTAGCTCGCTGACGTCACTGCTGGATGTAATCGTGGAAGGATTCCTCTGTCAGCGCCGGTGCCACGTGGGCGATGTTTCCAGGGAGGATAGCCGCAACTGCAAGTATAGAAGAACTTGGTGACGCTTTCCGCGTTGCTGTTCGCCACCACCACCGTAGAGTAAATTCACCGATGCCAGGGGAGCCTTGTTCTTTAAGATAGCTCGATGTCGTCACTGCTGGATGTAATCGTGGAAGGATTCCTCTGTCAGCGCCGGTGCCACGTGGGCGATGTATCCAGAGAGGATAGCCGCAACTGCAAGTATAGAAGAACTTGGTTACGCTTTCCGCGATGCCGTTTGCCACCACCACCGTAGAGTAAATGCACCGATGCCAGGGGAGCCTTGTTCTTTAAGGTAGCTCGATGGCGTCACTGCTGGATGTAATCGTGCAAGGATTCCTCTGTCAGCGCCGGTGCCACGTGGCCAATGTTTCCAGGGACGGATAGCTACAACTGCAAGTATCGAAGAACTTGGTTACCCTTTCCGCGATGCCGTTCGCCACCACCACCGTAGAGTAAATGCACCGATGCCAGGGGAGCCTTGTTCTTTAAGATAGCTCGATGACGTCACTGCTGGATGTAATCGTGGAAGGATTCCTCTGTCAGCGCCGGTGCCACGTGGGCGATGTTTCCAGGGAGGATAGCCGCAACTGCAAGTATAGAAGAACTTGGTTACGCTTTCCGCGATGCCGTTCGCCACCACCAACGTAGAGTAAATGCACCGATGCCAGGGGAGCCTTGTTCTTTAAGGTATCTCGATGGCGTCACTGCTGGATGTAATCGTGCAAGGATTCCTCTGTCAGCGCCGGTGCCACGTGGCCGATGTTTCCAGGGACGGATAGCTACAACTGCAGGTATCGAAGAACTTGCTTACGCTTTCCGCGATGCCGTTCGCCACCACCACCGTAGAGTAAATGCACCGATGCCAGGGGAGCCTTGTTCTTTATGGTAGCTCGATGACGTCAGGGCTGGATGTAATCGTGGAAGGATTCCTCTGTCAGCGCCAGTGCCACGTGGGCGATGTTTCCAGGGAAGGATAGCCGTAACTGCAAGTATAGAAGAACTTGGTTACGCTTTCCGCGATGCCGTTCGCCACCACCACCGCAGAGCAAATTCACCAATGCCAGGGGAGCCTTGTCTTTCAGGTAGCTCGATGACGTCACTGCTGGAAGTAATCGTGGAAGGATTCCTCTGTCAGCACTGGTGCCACGTGGACGATGTTTCCAGGGAGGATAGCCGCAACTGCAAGTATAGAAGAACTTGGTGACGCTTTCCGCGTTGCTGTTCCCCACCACCACCGTAGAGTAAATGCACCGATGTCAGGGGAGCCTTGTTCTTTAAGATAGCTCGATGACGTCACTGCTGGATGTAATCGTGGAAGGATTCCTCTGTCAGCGCCGGTGCCACGTGGGCGATGTTTCCAGGGAGGATAGCCGCAACTGCAAGTATAGAAGAACTTGGTTACGCTTTCCGCGTTGCTGCTCGCCACCACCACCGTAGAGTAAATGCACCGATGTCAGGGGAGCCTTGTTCTTTAAGATAGCTCGATGACGTCACTGCTGGATGTAATCGTGGAAGGATTCCTCTGTCAGCGCCGGTGCCACGTGGGCGATGTTTCCAGGGAAGGATAGCCGCAACTGCAAGTATAGAAGAACTTGGTTACGCTTTCCGCGATGCCGTTCGCCACCACCACTTCAGAGCAAATGCACCGATGCCAGGGGAGCCTTGTTCTTTCAGGTAGCTCGATGACGTCACTGCTGGATGTAATCGTGGAAGGATTCCTCTGTCAGCGCCGGTGCCACGTGGGCGATGTTTCCAGGGAGGATAGGGGCAACTGCAAGTATAGAAGAACTTGGTGACGCTTTCCGCGTTGCTGTTCGCCACCACCACCGTAGAGTAAATGCACCGATGTCAGGGGAGCCTTGTTCTTTAAGATAGCTCGATGACGTCACTGCTGGATGTAATCGTGGAAGGATTCCTCTGTCAGCGCCGGTGCCACGTGGGCGATGTTTCCAGGGAAGGATAGCCGCAACTGCAAGTATAGAAGAACTTGGTGACGCTTTCCGCGTTGCTGTTCGCCACCACCACCGTAGAGTAAATGCACCGATGTCAGGGGAGCCTTGTTCTTTAAGATAGCTCGATGACGTCACTGCTGGATGTAATCGTGGAAGGATTCCTCTGTCAGCGCCGGTGCCACGTGGGCGATGTTTCCAGGGAAGGATAGCCGCAACTGCAAGTATAGAAGAACTTGGTGACGCTTTCCGCGTTGCTGTTCGCCACCACCACCGTAGAGTAAATGCGCCGATGTCAGGGGAGCCTTGTTCTTTATGGTAGCTCGATGACGTCACTGCTGGATGTAATCGTAGAAGGATTCCTCTGTCAGCGCCGGTGCCACGTGGGCGATGTTTCCAGGGAAGGATAGCCGAAACTGCAAGTACAGAAGAACTTGGTTACGCTTTCCGCGTTGCTGTTCGCCCCCACCACCGTAGAGTAAATGCACCGATGCCAGGGGAGCCTTGTTCTTTATGGTAGCTCGATGACGTCACTGCTGGATGTAATCGTGGAAGGATTCCTCTGTCAGCGCCGGTGCCACGTGGGCGATGTTTCCAGGGAGGATAGCCGCAACTGCAAGTATAGAAGAACTTGGTTACGCTTTCCGCGTTGCCGTTCGCCACCACCACCGTAGAGTAAATGCACCGATGCCAGGGGAGCCTTGTTCTTTATGGTAGCTCGATGACGTCAGGGCTGGATGTAATCGTGGAAGGATTCCTCTGTCAGCGCCAGTGCCACGTGGGCGATGTTTCCAGGGAAGGATAGCCGTAACTGCAAGTATAGAAGAACTTGGTTACGCTTTCCGCGATGCCGTTCGCCACCACCACCGCAGAGCAAATTCACCAATGCCAGGGGAGCCTTGTCTTTCAGGTAGCTCGATGACGTCACTGCTGGAAGTAATCGTGGAAGGATTCCTCTGTCAGCACTGGTGCCACGTGGACGATGTTTCCAGGGAGGATAGCCGCAACTGCAAGTATAGAAGAACTTGGTGACGCTTTCCGCGTTGCTGTTCCCCACCACCACCGTAGAGTAAATGCACCGATGTCAGGGGAGCCTTGTTCTTTAAGATAGCTCGATGACGTCACTGCTGGATGTAATCGTGGAAGGATTCCTCTGTCAGCGCCGGTGCCACGTGGGCGATGTTTCCAGGGAGGATAGCCGCAACTGCAAGTATAGAAGAACTTGGTTACGCTTTCCGCGTTGCTGTTCGCCACCACCACCGTAGAGTAAATGCACCGATGTCAGGGGAGCCTTGTTCTTTAAGATAGCTCGATGACGTCACTGCTGGATGTAATCGTGGAAGGATTCCTCTGTCAGCGCCGGTGCCACGTGGGCGATGTTTCCAGGGAAGGATAGCCGCAACTGCAAGTATAGAAGAAATTGGTTACGCTTTCCGCGATGCCGTTCGCCACCACCACTTCAGAGCAAATGCACCGATGCCAGGGGAGCCTTGTTCTTTCAGGTAGCTCGATGACGTCACTGCTGGATGTAATCGTGGAAGGATTCCTCTGTCAGCGCCGGTGCCACGTGGGCGATGTTTCCAGGGAGGATAGGGGCAACTGCAAGTATAGAAGAACTTGGTGACGCTTTCCGCGTTGCTGTTCGCCACCACCACCGTAGAGTAAATGCACCGATGTCAGGGGAGCCTTGTTCTTTAAGATAGCTCGATGACGTCACTGCTGGATGTAATCGTGGAAGGATTCCTCTGTCAGCGCCGGTGCCACGTGGGCGATGTTTCCAGGGAAGGATAGCCGCAACTGCAAGTATAGAAGAACTTGGTGACGCTTTCCGCGTTGCTGTTCGCCACCACCACCGTAGAGTAAATGCACCGATGTCAGGGGAGCCTTGTTCTTTAAGATAGCTCGATGACGTCACTGCTGGATGTAATCGTGGAAGGATTCCTCTGTCAGCGCCGGTGCCACGTGGGCGATGTTTCCAGGGAAGGATAGCCGCAACTGCAAGTATAGAAGAACTTGGTGACGCTTTCCGCGTTGCTGTTCGCCACCACCACCGTAGAGTAAATACGCCGATGTCAGGGGAGCCTTGTTCTTTATGGTAGCTCGATGACGTCACTGCTGGATGTAATCGTAGAAGGATTCCTCTGTCAGCGCCGGTGCCACGTGGGCGAAGTTTCCAGGGAAGGATAGCCGAAACTGCAAGTACAGAAGAACTTGGTTACGCTTTCCGCGATGCCGTTCGCCACCACCACCGTAGAGTAAATGCACCGATGCCAGGGGAGCCTTGTTCTTTATGGTAGCTCGATGACGTCACTGCTGGATGTAATCGTGGAAGGATTCCTCTGTCAGCGCCGGTGCCACGTGGGCGAAGTTTCCAGGGAGGATAGCCGCAACTGCAAGTATAAAAGAACTTGGTTACGCTTTCCGCGAAGCCGTTCGCCATCACCACCGTAGAGTAAATGCACCGATGCCAGGGGAGCCTTGTTCTTTAAGGTAGCTCGATGACGTCACTGCTGGATGTAATCGTGGAAGGATTCCTCTGTCAGCACCAGTGCCACGTGGGCGATGTTTCCATGGAAGGATAGCCGCAACTGCAAGTATAGAAGAACTTGGTTACGCTTTCCGCGATGCCGTTCGCCACCACCACCGTAGAGTAAGTGCACCGATGCCAGGAGAGCCTTGTTCTTTAACATAGCTCGATGACTCACTGCTGGATGTAATCGTGCAAGGATTCCTCTGTCAGCGCCGGTGCCACGTGGCCGATGTTTCCAGGGACGGATAGCTACAACTGCAGGTATCGAAGAACTTGGTTACGCTTTCCGCGATGCCGTTCGCCACCACCACCGTAGAGTAAATGCACCGATGCCAGGGGAGCCTTGTTCTTTATGGTAGCTCGATGACGTCACTGCTGGATGTAATCGTGGAAGGATTCCTCTGTCAGCGCCAGTGCCACGTGGGCGATGTTTCCAGGGAAGGATAGCCGCAACTGCAAGTATAGAACTTGGTTACGCTTTCCGCGATGCCGTTCGCCACCACCACCGCAGAGCAAATGCACCAATGCCAGGGGAGCCTTCTTCTTTCAGGTAGCTCGATGACGTCAACGCTGGATGTAATCGTGGAAGGATTCCTCTGTCAACGCCGGTGCCACGTGGGCGATGTTTCCAGGGAGGATTGCCGCAACTGCATGTATAGAAGAACTCGGTTACGCTTTCCGCGATTGCGTTCGCCATCACCCCCGTAGAGTAAATGCACCGATGCCAGGGGAGCCTTGTTCTTTCAGGTAGCTCGATGACGTCACTGCTGGATGTAATCGTGGAAGGATTCCTCTGTCAGCGCCGGTGCCACGTGGGCGATGTTTCCAGGGACGGATAGCCGCAACTGCAAGTATAGAGGAACTTGGTTACGCTTTCCGCGTTGCTGTTCGCCACCACCACAGTAGAGTAAATGCACCGATGCCAGGGGAGCCTTGTTCTTTAAGATAGCTCGATGACGTCACTGCTGGATGTAATCGTGCAAGGATTCCTCTGTCAGCGCCCGTGCCATGTCGCCGATGTTTCCAGGGACGGATAGCTACAACTGCAAGTATCGAAGAACTTGGTTACCCTTTCAGCGATGCCGTTCGCCACCACCACCGTAGAGTAAATGCACCGATGCCAGGGGAGCCTTGTTCTTTATGGTAGCTCGATGACGTCACTGCTGGATGTAATCGTGGAAGGATTCCTCTGTCAGCGCCGGTGCCACGTGGGCGACGATTCCAGGGAAGGATAGCCGCAACTGCAAGTATAGAAGAACTTGGTGACGCTTTCCGCGTTGCTGTTCGCCACCACACCGTAGAGTAAATGCACCGATGTCAGGGGAGCCTTGTTCTTTAAGATAGCTCGATGACGTCACTGCTGGATGTAATCGTGGATGGATTCCTCTGTCAGCGCCGGTGCCACGTGGCCGATGTTTCCAGGGACGGATAGCTACAACTGCAGGTATCGAAGAACTTGGTTACGCTTTCCGCGATGCCGTTCGCCACCACCACCGTAGAGTAAATGCACCGATGCCAGGGGAGCCTTGTTCTTTATGGTAGCTCGATGACGTCACTGCTGGATGTAATCGTGGAAGGATTCCTCTGTCAGCGCCGGTGCCACGTGGGCGATGTTTCCAGGGACGGATAGCCGCAACTGCAAGTATAGAGGAACTTGGTTACGCTTTCCGCGTTGCTGTTCGCCACCACCACAGTAGAGTAAATGCACCGATGCCAGGGGAGCCTTGTTCTTTAAGATAGCTCGATGACGTCACTGCTGGATGTAATCGTGCAAGGATTCCTCTGTCAGCGCCGGTGCCACGTGGCCGATGCTTCCAGGGACGGATAGCTACAACTGCAGGTATCGAAGAACTTGGTTACGCTTTCCGCGATGCCGTTCGCCACCACCACCGTAGAGTAAATGCACCGATGCCAGGGGAGAATTGTTCTTTATGGTAGCTCGATGACGTCACTGCTGGATGTAATCGTGGAAGGATTCCTCTGTCAGCGCCAGTGCCACGTGGACGATGTTTCCAAGGAAGGATAGCCGCAACTGCAAGTATAGAAGAACTTGGTTACGCTTTCCGCGATGCCGTTCGCCACCACCACCGCAGAGCAAATGCACCAATGCCAGGGGAGCCTTGTTCTTTCAGGTAGCTCGATGACGTCACAGCTGGATGTAATCGTGGAAGGATTCCTCTGTCAGCGCCGGTGCCACGTGGGCGATGTTTCCAGGGAGGATAGCCGCAACTGCAAGTATAGAAGAACTTGGTGACGCTTTCCGCGATGCCGTTCGCCACCACCACCGTAGAGTAAATGCACCGATGCCAGGGGAGCCTTGTTCTTTAAGGTAGCTCGATGACGTCACTGCTGGATCCAATCGCGGAAGGATTCCTCTGTCAGCGCCGGTGCCACGTGGGCGATGTTTCCAGGGAAGGATAGCCGCAACTGCAAGTATAGAAGAACTTGGTTACGCTTTCCGCGTTGCTGTTCGCCATCACCACCGTAGAGTAAATGCACCGATGCCAGGGGAGCCTTGTTCTTTAAGGTAGCTCGATGACGACACTGCTGGAAGTAATCGCGGAAGGATTCCTCTGTCAGCGCCGGTGCCACGTGGGCGATGTTTCCAGGGAAGGATAGCCGCAACTGCAAGTATAGAAGAACTTGGTTACGCTTTCCGCGTTGCTGTTCGCCATCACCACCGTAGAGTAAATGCACTGATGCCAGGGGAGCCTTGTTCTTTAAGGTAGCTCGATGACGTCACTGCTGGATGTAATCGTGGAAGGATTCCTCTATCAGCGCCGGTGCCACGTGGGCGATGTTTCCAGGGAAGGGTAGCCGCAACTGCAAGTATAGATGAACTTGGTTACGCTTTCCGCGTTGCTGTTCGCCACCACCACCGTAGAGTAAATGCACCGATGCCAGGGGAGCCTTGTTCTTTAAGATAGCTCGATGACGTCACTGCTGGATGTAATCGTGCAAGGATTCCTCTGTCAGCGCCGGTGCCACGTGGGCGAAGTTTCCAGGGAGGATAGCCGCAACTGCAAGTATAAAAGAACTTGGTTACGCTTTCCGCGAAGCCGTTCGCCATCACCACCGTAGAGTAAATGCACCGATGCCAGGGGAGCCTTGTTCTTTAAGGTAGCTCGATGACGTCACTGCTGGATGTAATCGTGGAAGGATTCCTCTGTCAGCACCAGTGCCACGTGGGCGATGATTCCATGGAAGGATAGCCGCAACTGCAAGTATAGAAGAACTTGGTTACGCTTTCCGCGATGCCGTTCGCCACCACCACCGTAGAGTAAGTGCACCGATGCCAGGAGAGCCTTGTTCTTTAACATAGCTCGATGACTCACTGCTGGATGTAATCGTGCAAGGATTCCTCTGTCAGCGCCGGTGCCACGTGGCCGATGTTTCCAGGGACGGATAGCTACAACTGCAGGTATCGAAGAACTTGGTTACGCTTTCCGCACTGCCGTTCGCCACCACCACCGTAGAGTAAATGCACCGATGCCAGGGGAGCCTTGTTCTTTATGGTAGCTCGATGACGTCACTGCTGGATGTAATCGTGGAAGGATTCCTCTGTCAGCGCCAGTGCCACGTGGGCGATGTTTCCAGGGAAGGATAGCCGCAACTGCAAGTATAGAACTTGGTTACGCTTTCCGCGATGCCGTTCGCCACCACCACCGCAGAGCAAATGCACCAATGCCAGGGGAGCCTTGTTCTTTCAGGTAGCTCGATGACGTCAACGCTGGATGTAATCGTGGAAGGATTCCTCTGTCAACGCCGGTGCCATGTGGGCGATGTTTCCAGGGAGGATAGCCGCAACTGCATGTATAGAAGAACTTGGTTACGCTTTCCGCGATTGCGTTCGCCATCACCCCCGTAGAGTAAATGCACCGACGCCAGGGGAGCCTTGTTCTTTCAGGTAGCTCGATGACGTCACTGCTGGATGGAATCGTGGAAGGATTCCTCTGTCAGCGCCGGTGCCACTTGGGCGATGTTTCCAGGGAAGGATAGCCGCAACTGCAAGTATAGAAGAACTTGGTTACATTTTCCGCGTTGCTGTTCGCCACCACCACCGTAGAGTAAATGCACCGATGCCAGGGGAGCCTTGTTCTTTAAGATAGCTCGATGACGTCACTGCTGGATGTAATCGTGCAAGGATTCCTCTGTCAGCGCCCGTGCCATGTGGCCGATGTTTCCAGGGACGGATAGCTACAACTGCAAGTATCGAAGAACTTGGTTACCCTTTCAGCGATGCCGTTCGCCACCACCACCGTAAAGTAAATGCACCGATGCCAGGGGAGCCTTGTTCTTTATGGTAGCTCGATGACGTCACTGCTGGATGTAATCGTGGAAGGATTCCTCTGTCAGCGCCGGTGCCACGTGGGCGATGATTCCAGGGAAGGATAGCCGCAACTGCAAGTATAGAAGAACTTGGTGACGCTTTCCGCGTTGCTGTTCGCCACCACCACCGTAGAGTAAATGCACCGATGTCAGGGGAGCCTTGTTCTTTAAGATAGCTCGATGACGTCCCTGCTGGATGTAATCGTGGATGGATTCCTCTGTCAGCGCCGGTGCCACGTGGCCGATGTTTCCAGGGACGGATAGCTACAACTGCAGGTATCGAAGAACTTGGTTACGCTTTCCGCGATGCCGTTCGCCACCACCACCGCAGAGCAAATTCACCAATGCCAGGGGAGCCTTGTCTTTCAGGTAGCTCGATGACGTCACTGCTGGAAGTAATCGTGGAAGGATTCCTCTGTCAGCGCTGGTGCCACGTGGGCGATGTTTCCAGGGAGGATAGCCGCAACTGCAAGTATAGAAGAACTTGGTGACGCTTTCCGCGTTGCTGTTCCCCACCACCACCGTAGAGTAAATGCACCGATGTCAGGGGAGCCTTGTTCTTTAAGATAGCTCGATGACGTCACTGCTGGATGTAATCGTGGAAGGATTCCTCTGTCAGCGCCGGTGCCACGTGGGCGATGTTTCCAGGGAGGATAGCCGACACTGCAAGTATAGAAGAACTTGGTTACGCTTTCCGCGTTGCTGTTCGCCACCACCACCGTAGAGTAAATGCACCGATGTCAGGGGAGCCTTGTTCTTTAAGATAGCTCGATGACGTCACTGCTGGATGTAATCGTGGAAGGATTCCTCTGTCAGCGCCGGTGCCACGTGGGCGATGTTTCCAGGGAAGGATAGCCGCAACTGCAAGTATAGAAGAACTTGGTTACGCTTTCCGCGATGCCGTTCGCCACCACCACTTCAGAGCAAATGCACCGATGCCAGGGGAGCCTTGTTCTTTCAGGTAGCTCGATGACGTCACTGCTGGATGTAATCGTGGAAGGATTCCTCTGTCAGCGCCGGTGCCACGTGGGCGATGTTTCCAGGGAGGATAGGGGCAACTGCAAGTATAGAAGAACTTGGTGACGCTTTCCGCGTTGCTGTTCGCCACCACCACCGTAGAGTAAATGCACCGATGTCAGGGGAGCCTTGTTCTTTAAGATAGCTCGATGACGTCACTGCTGGATGTAATCGTGGAAGGATTCCTCTGCCAGCGCCGGTGCCACGTGGGCGAAGTTTCCAGGGAAGGATAGCCGCAACTGCAAGTATAGAAGAAATTGGTGACGCTTTCCGCGTTGCTGTTCGCCACCACCACCGTAGAGTAAATGCACCGATGTCAGGGGAGCCTTGTTCTTTAAGATAGCTCGATGACGTCACTGCTGGATGTAATCGTGGAAGGATTCCTCTGTCAGCGCCGTTGCCACGTGGGCGATGTTTCCAGGGAAGGATAGCCGCAACTGCAAGTATAGAAGAACTTGGTGACGCTTTCCGCGTTGCTGTTCGCCACCACCACCGTAGAGTAAATGCACCGATGTCAGGGGAGCCTTGTTCTTTATGGTAGCTCGATGACGTCACTGCTGGATGTAATCGTAGAAGGATTCCTCTGTCAGCGCCGGTGCCACGTGGGCGATGATTCCAGGGAAGGATAGCCGAAACTGCAAGTACAGAAGAACTTGGTTACGCTTTCCGGGATGCCGTTCGCCACCACCACCGTAGAGTAAATGCACCGATGCCAGGGGAGCCTAGTTCTTTATGGTAGCTCGATGACGTCACTGCTGGATGTAATCGTGGAAGGATTCCTCTGTCAGCGCCGGTGCCACGTGGGCGAAGTTTCCAGGGAGGATAGCCGCAACTGCAAGAATAAAAGAACTTGGTTACGCTTTCCGCGAAGCCGTTCGCCATCACCACCGTAGAGTAAATGCACCGATGCCAGGGGAGCCTTGTTCTTTAAGGTAGCTCGATGACGTCACTGCTGGATGTAATCGTGGAAGGATTCCTCTGTCAGCACCAGTGCCACGTGGGCGATGTTTCCATGGAAGGATAGCCGCAACTGCAAGTATAGAAGAACTTGGTTACGCTTTCCGCGATGCCGTTCGCCACCACCACCGTAGAGTAAGTGCACCGATGCCAGGAGAGCCTTGTTCTTTAACATAGCTCGATGACTCACTGCTGGATGTAATCGTGCAAGGATTCCTCTGTCAGCGCCGGTGCCACGTGGCCGATGTTTCCAGGGACGGATAGCTACAACTGCAGGTATCGAAGAACTTGGTTACGCTTTCCGCGATGCCGTTCGCCACCACCACCGTAGAGTAAATGCACCGATGCCAGGGGAGCCTTGTTCTTTATGGTAGCTCGATGACGTCACTGCTGGATGTAATCGTGGAAGGATTCCTCTGTCAGCGCCAGTGCCACGTGGGCGATGTTTCCAGGGAAGGATAGCCGCAACTGTAAGTATAGAACTTGGTTACGGTTTCCGCGATGCCGTTCGCCACCACCACCGCAGAGCAAATGCACCAATGCCAGGGGAGCCTTGTTCTTTCAGGTAGCTCGATGACGTCAACGCTGGATGTAATCGTGGAAGGATTCCTCTGTCAACGCCGGTGCCACGTGGGCGATGTTTCCAGGGAGGATAGCCGCAACTGCATGTATAGAAGAACTTGGTTACGCTTTCCGCGATTACGTTCGCCATCACCCCCGTAGAGTAAATGCACCGATGCCAGGGGAGCCTTGTTCTTTCAGGTAGCTCGATGACGTCACTGCTGGATGGAATCGTGGAAGGATTCCTCTGTCAGCGCCGGTGCCACTTGGGCGATGTTTCCAGGGAAGGATAGCCGCAACTGCAAGTATAGAAGAACTTGGTTACGCTTTCCGCGTTGCTGTTCGCCACCACCACCGTAGAGTAAATGCACCGATGCCAGGGGAGCCTTGTTCTTTAAGATAGCTCGATGACGTCACTGCTGGATGTAATCGTGCAAGGATTCCTCTGTCAGCGCCGGTGCCACGTGGCCGATGTTTCCAGGGACGGATAGCTACAACTGCAGGTATCGAAGAACTTGGTTACGCTTTCCGCGATGCCGTTCGCCACCACCACCGTAGAGTAAATGCACCGATGCCAGGGGAGCCTTGTTCTTTATGGTAGCTCGATGACGTCACTGCTGGATGTAATCGTGGAAGGATTCCTCTGTCAGCGCCAGTGCCACGTGGGCGATGTTTCCAGGGAAGGATAGCCGCAACTGTAAGTATAGAACTTGGTTACGGTTTCCGCGATGCCGTTCGCCACCACCACCGTAGAGTAAATGCACCGATGCCAGGGGAGCCTTGTTCTTTATGGTGGCTCGATGACGTCACTGCTGGATGTAATCGTGGAAGGATTCCTCTCTCAGCGCCGGTGCCACGTGGGCGATGATTCCAGGGAAGGATAGCCGCAACTGCAAGTATAGAAGAACTTGGTGACGCTTTCCGCGTTGCTGTTCGCCACCACACCGTAGAGTAAATGCACCGATGTCAGGGGAGCCTTGTTCTTTAAGATAGCTCGATGACGTCACTGCTGGATGTAATCGTGGATGGATTCCTCTGTCAGCGCCGGTGCCACGTGGCCGATGTTTCCAGGGACGGATAGCTACAACTGCAGGTATCGAAGAACTTGGTTACGCTTTCCGCGATGCCGTTCGCCACCACCACCGTAGAGTAAATGCACCGATGCCAGGGGAGCCTTGTTCTTTATGGTCGCTCGATGACGTCACTGCTGGATGTAATCGTGGAAGGATTCCTCTGTCAGCGCCGGTGCCACGTGGGCGATGTTTCCAGGGACGGATAGCCGCAACTGCAAGTATAGAGGAACTTGGTTACGCTTTCCGCGTTGCTGTTCGCCACCACCACAGTAGAGTAAATGCACCGATGCCAGGGGAGCCTTGTTCTTTAAGATAGCTCGATGACGTCACTGCTGGATGTAATCGTGCAAGGATTCCTCTGTCAGCGCCGGTGCCACGTGGCCGATGCTTCCAGGGACGGATAGCTACAACTGCAGGTATCGAAGAACTTGGTTACGCTTTCCGCGATGCCGTTCGCCACCACCACCGTAGAGTAAATGCACCGATGCCAGGGGAGAATTGTTCTTTATGGTAGCTCGATGACGTCACTGCTGGATGTAATCGTGGAAGGATTCCTCTGTCAGCGCCAGTGCCACGTGGACGATGTTTCCAAGGAAGGATAGCCGCAACTGCAAGTATAGAAGAACTTGGTTACGCTTTCCGCGATGCCGTTCGCCACCACCACCGCAGAGCAAATGCACCAATGCCAGGGGAGCCTTGTTCTTTCAGGTAGCTCGATGACGTCACAGCTGGATGTAATCGTGGAAGGATTCCTCTGTCAGCGCCGGTGCCACGTGGGCGATGTTTCCAGGGAGGATAGCCGCAACTGCAAGTATAAAAGAACTTGGTGACGCTTTCCGCGATGCCGTTCGCCACCACCACCGTAGAGTAAATGCACCGATGCCAGGGGAGCCTTGTTCTTTAAGGTAGCTCGATGACGTCACTGCTGGATGTAATCGCGGAAGGATTCCTCTGTCAGCGCCGGTGCCACGTGGGCGATGATTCCAGGGAAGGATAGCCGCAACTGCAAGTATAGAAGAACTTGGTTACGCTTTCCGCGTTGCTGTTCGCCATCACCACCGTAGAGTAAATGCACCGATGCCAGGGGAGCCTTGTTCTTTAAGGTAGCTCGATGACGTCACTGCTGGAAGTAATCGCGGAAGGATTCCTCTGTCAGCGCCGGTGCCACGTGGGCGATGTATCCAGGGAAGGATAGCCGCAACTGCAAGTATAGAAGAACTTGGTTACGCTTTCCGCGTTGCTGTTCGCCATCACCACCGTAGAGTAAATGCACCGATGCCAGGGGAGCCTTGTTCTTTAAGGTAGCTCGATGACGTCACTGCTGGATGTAATCGTGGAAGGATTCCTCTGTCAGCGCCAGTGCCACGTGGGCGATGTTTCCAGGGAAGGATAGCCGCAACTGTAAGTATAGAACTTGGTTACGGTTTCCGCGATGCCGTTCGCCACCACCACCGCAGAGCAAATGCACCAATGCCAGGGGAGCCTTGTTCTTTCAGGTAGCTCGATGACGTCAACGCTGGATGTAATCGTGGAAGGATTCCTCTGTCAACGCCGGTGCCACGTGGGCGATGTTTCCAGGGAGGATAGCCGCAACTGCATGTATAGAAGAACTTGGTTACGCTTTCCGCGATTACGTTCGCCATCACCCCCGTAGAGTAAATGCACCGATGCCAGGGGAGCCTTGTTCTTTCAGGTAGCTCGATGACGTCACTGCTGGATGGAATCGTGGAAGGATTCCTCTGTCAGCGCCGGTGCCACTTGGGCGATGTTTCCAGGGAAGGATAGCCGCAACTGCAAGTATAGAAGAACTTGGTTACGCTTTCCGCGTTGCTGTTCGCCACCACCACCGTAGAGTAAATGCACCGATGCCAGGGGAGCCTTGTTCTTTAAGATAGCTCGATGACGTCACTGCTGGATGTAATCGTGCAAGGATTCCTCTGTCAGCGCCGGTGCCACGTGGCCGATGTTTCCAGGGACGGATAGCTACAACTGCAGGTATCGAAGAACTTGGTTACGCTTTCCGCGATGCCGTTCGCCACCACCACCGTAGAGTAAATGCACCGATGCCAGGGGAGCCTTGTTCTTTATGGTAGCTCGATGACGTCACTGCTGGATGTAATCGTGGAAGGATTCCTCTGTCAGCGCCAGTGCCACGTGGGCGATGTTTCCAGGGAAGGATAGCCGCAACTGTAAGTATAGAACTTGGTTACGGTTTCCGCGATGCCGTTCGCCACCACCACCGTAGAGTAAATGCACCGATGCCAGGGGAGCCTTGTTCTTTATGGTGGCTCGATGACGTCACTGCTGGATGTAATCGTGGAAGGATTCCTCTCTCAGCGCCGGTGCCACGTGGGCGATGATTCCAGGGAAGGATAGCCGCAACTGCAAGTATAGAAGAACTTGGTGACGCTTTCCGCGTTGCTGTTCGCCACCACACCGTAGAGTAAATGCACCGATGTCAGGGGAGCCTTGTTCTTTAAGATAGCTCGATGACGTCACTGCTGGATGTAATCGTGGATGGATTCCTCTGTCAGCGCCGGTGCCACGTGGCCGATGTTTCCAGGGACGGATAGCTACAACTGCAGGTATCGAAGAACTTGGTTACGCTTTCCGCGATGCCGTTCGCCACCACCACCGTAGAGTAAATGCACCGATGCCAGGGGAGCCTTGTTCTTTATGGTCGCTCGATGACGTCACTGCTGGATGTAATCGTGGAAGGATTCCTCTGTCAGCGCCGGTGCCACGTGGGCGATGTTTCCAGGGACGGATAGCCGCAACTGCAAGTATAGAGGAACTTGGTTACGCTTTCCGCGTTGCTGTTCGCCACCACCACAGTAGAGTAAATGCACCGATGCCAGGGGAGCCTTGTTCTTTAAGATAGCTCGATGACGTCACTGCTGGATGTAATCGTGCAAGGATTCCTCTGTCAGCGCCGGTGCCACGTGGCCGATGCTTCCAGGGACGGATAGCTACAACTGCAGGTATCGAAGAACTTGGTTACGCTTTCCGCGATGCCGTTCGCCACCACCACCGTAGAGTAAATGCACCGATGCCAGGGGAGAATTGTTCTTTATGGTAGCTCGATGACGTCACTGCTGGATGTAATCGTGGAAGGATTCCTCTGTCAGCGCCAGTGCCACGTGGACGATGTTTCCAAGGAAGGATAGCCGCAACTGCAAGTATAGAAGAACTTGGTTACGCTTTCCGCGATGCCGTTCGCCACCACCACCGCAGAGCAAATGCACCAATGCCAGGGGAGCCTTGTTCTTTCAGGTAGCTCGATGACGTCACAGCTGGATGTAATCGTGGAAGGATTCCTCTGTCAGCGCCGGTGCCACGTGGGCGATGTTTCCAGGGAGGATAGCCGCAACTGCAAGTATAAAAGAACTTGGTGACGCTTTCCGCGATGCCGTTCGCCACCACCACCGTAGAGTAAATGCACCGATGCCAGGGGAGCCTTGTTCTTTAAGGTAGCTCGATGACGTCACTGCTGGATGTAATCGCGGAAGGATTCCTCTGTCAGCGCCGGTGCCACGTGGGCGATGATTCCAGGGAAGGATAGCCGCAACTGCAAGTATAGAAGAACTTGGTTACGCTTTCCGCGTTGCTGTTCGCCATCACCACCGTAGAGTAAATGCACCGATGCCAGGGGAGCCTTGTTCTTTAAGGTAGCTCGATGACGTCACTGCTGGAAGTAATCGCGGAAGGATTCCTCTGTCAGCGCCGGTGCCACGTGGGCGATGTATCCAGGGAAGGATAGCCGCAACTGCAAGTATAGAAGAACTTGGTTACGCTTTCCGCGTTGCTGTTCGCCATCACCACCGTAGAGTAAATGCACCGATGCCAGGGGAGCCTTGTTCTTTAAGGTAGCTCGATGACGTCACTGCTGGATGTAATCGTGGAAGGATTCCTCTATCAGCGCCGGTGCCACGTGGGCGATGTTTCCAGGGAAGGGTAGCCGCAACTGCAAGTATAGAAGAACTTGGTTACGCTTTCCGCGTTGCTGTTCGCCACCACCATCGTAGAGTAAATGCACCGATGCCAGGGGAGCCTTGTTCTTTAAGATAGCTCGATGACGTCACTGCTGGATGTAATCGTGCAAGGATTCCTCTGTCAGCGCCGCTGCCACGTGGCCGATGTTTCCAGGGACGGATAGCTACAACTGCAAGTATCGAAGAACTTGATTACCCTTTCCGCGATGCCGTTCGCCACCAGCACCGTAGAGTAAATGCACCGATGTCAGGGGAGCCTTGTTCTTTATGGTAGCTCGATGACGTCACTGCTGGATGTAATCGTGGAAGGATCCCTCTGTCAGCGCCGGTGCCACGTTGGCGATGTTTCCAGGGAAGGATAGCCACAACTGCAAGTATAGAAGAACTTGGTGACGCTTTCCGTGTTGCTGTTCGCCACCACCACCGTAGAGCAAATGCACCGATGTCAGGGGAGCCTTGTTCTTTAAGATAGCTCGAGGACGTCACTGCGGGATGTAATCGTGGATGGATTCCTCTGTCAGCGCCGGTGCCACGTGGCCGATGTTTCCAGGGACGGATAGCTACAACTGCAGGTATCGAAGAACTTGCTTACGCTTTCCGCGATGCCGTTCGCCACCACCACCGTAGAGTAAATGCACCGATGCCAGGGGAGCCTTGTCTTTCAGCTAGCTCGATGACGTCACTGCTGGAAGTAATCGTGGAAGGATTCCTCTGTCAGCGCTGGTGCCACGTGGGCGATGTTTCCAGGGAGGATAGCCGCAACTGCAAGTATAGAAGAACTTGGTGACGCTTTCCGCGTTGCTGTTCCCCACCACCACCGTAGAGTAAATGCACCGATGTCAGGGGAGCCTTGTTCTTTAAGATAGCTCGATGACGTCACTGCTGGATGTAATCGTGGAAGGATTCCTCTGTCAGCACCGGTGCCACGTGGGCGATGTTTCCAGGGAGGATAGCCGCAACTGCAAGTATAGAAGAACTTGGTTACGCTTTCCGCGTTGCTGTTCGCCACCACCACCGTAGAGTAAATGCACCGATGTCAGGGGAGCCTTGTTCTTTAAGATAGCTCGATGACGTCACTGCTGGATGTAATCGTGGAAGGATTCTTCTGTCAGCGCCGGTGCCACGTGGGCGATATTTCCAGGGAAGGATAGCCGCAACTGCAAGTATAGAAGAACTTGGTTACGCTTTCCGCGATGCCGTTCGCCACCACCACTTCAGAGCAAATGCACCAATGCCAGGGGAGCCTTGTTCTTTCAGGTAGCTCGATGACGTCACTGCTGGATGTAATCGTGGAAGGATTCCTCTGTCAGCGCCGGTGCCACGTGGGCGATGTTTCCAGGGAGGATAGGGGCAACTGCAAGTATAGAAGAACTTGGTGACGCTTTCCGCGTTGCTGTTCGCCACCACCACCGTAGAGTAAATGCACCGATGTCAGGGGAGCCTTGTTCTTTAAGATAGCTCGATGACGTCACTGCTGGATGTAATCGTGGAAGGATTCCTCTGTCAGCGCCGGTGCCACGTGGGCGATGTTTCCAGGGAAGGATAGCCGCAACTGCAAGTATAGAAGAACTTGGTGACGCTTTCCGCGTTGCTGTTCGCCACCACCACCGTAGAGTAAATGCACCAATGTCAGGGGAGCCTTGTTCTTTAAGATAGCTCGATGACGTCACTGCTGGATGTAATCGTGGAAGGATTCCTCTGTCAGCGCCGTTGCCACGTGGGCGATGTTTCCAGGGAAGGATAGCCGCAACTGCAAGTATAGAAGAACTTGGTGACGCTTTCCGCGTTGCTGTTCGCCACCACCACCGTAGAGTAAATGCACCGATGCCAGGGGAGCCTTGTTCTTTATGGTAGCTCGATGACGTCACTGCTGGATGTAATCGTGGAAGGATTCCTCTGTCAGCGCCAGTGCCACGTGGGCGATGTTTCCAGGGAAGGATAGCCGCAACTGTAAGTATAGAACTTGGTTACGGTTTCCGCGATGCCGTTCGCCACCACCACCGCAGAGCAAATGCACCAATGCCAGGGGAGCCTTGTTCTTTCAGGTAGCTCGATGACGTCAACGCTGGATGTAATCGTGGAAGGATTCCTCTGTCAGCGCCGGTGCCACGTGGGCGAAGTTTCCAGGGAGGATAGCCGCAACTGCAAGAATAAAAGAACTTGGTTACGCTTTCCGCGAAGCCGTTCGCCATCACCACCGTAGAGTAAATGCACCGATGCCAGGGGAGCCTTGTTCTTTAAGGTAGCTCGATGACGTCACTGCTGGATGTAATCGTGGAAGGATTCCTCTGTCAGCACCAGTGCCACGTGGGCGATGTTTCCATGGAAGGATAGCCGCAACTGCAAGTATAGAAGAACTTGGTTACGCTTTCCGCGATGCCGTTCGCCACCACCACCGTAGAGTAAGTGCACCGATGCCAGGAGAGCCTTGTTCTTTAACATAGCTCGATGACTCACTGCTGGATGTAATCGTGCAAGGATTCCTCTGTCAGCGCCGGTGCCACGTGGCCGATGTTTCCAGGGACGGATAGCTACAACTGCAGGTATCGAAGAACTTGGTTACGCTTTCCGCGATGCCGTTCGCCACCACCACCGTAGAGTAAATGCACCGATGCCAGGGGAGCCTTGTTCTTTATGGTAGCTCGATGACGTCACTGCTGGATGTAATCGTGGAAGGATTCCTCTGTCAGCGCCAGTGCCACGTGGGCGATGTTTCCAGGGAAGGATAGCCGCAACTGTAAGTATAGAACTTGGTTACGGTTTCCGCGATGCCGTTCGCCACCACCACCGCAGAGCAAATGCACCAATGCCAGGGGAGCCTTGTTCTTTCAGGTAGCTCGATGACGTCAACGCTGGATGTAATCGTGGAAGGATTCCTCTGTCAACGCCGGTGCCACGTGGGCGATGTTTCCAGGGAGGATAGCCGCAACTGCATGTATAGAAGAACTTGGTTACGCTTTCCGCGATTACGTTCGCCATCACCCCCGTAGAGTAAATGCACCGATGCCAGGGGAGCCTTGTTCTTTCAGGTAGCTCGATGACGTCACTGCTGGATGGAATCGTGGAAGGATTCCTCTGTCAGCGCCGGTGCCACTTGGGCGATGTTTCCAGGGAAGGATAGCCGCAACTGCAAGTATAGAAGAACTTGGTTACGCTTTCCGCGTTGCTGTTCGCCACCACCACCGTAGAGTAAATGCACCGATGCCAGGGGAGCCTTGTTCTTTAAGATAGCTCGATGACGTCACTGCTGGATGTAATCGTGCAAGGATTCCTCTGTCAGCGCCGGTGCCACGTGGCCGATGTTTCCAGGGACGGATAGCTACAACTGCAGGTATCGAAGAACTTGGTTACGCTTTCCGCGATGCCGTTCGCCACCACCACCGTAGAGTAAATGCACCGATGCCAGGGGAGCCTTGTTCTTTATGGTAGCTCGATGACGTCACTGCTGGATGTAATCGTGGAAGGATTCCTCTGTCAGCGCCAGTGCCACGTGGGCGATGTTTCCAGGGAAGGATAGCCGCAACTGTAAGTATAGAACTTGGTTACGGTTTCCGCGATGCCGTTCGCCACCACCACCGTAGAGTAAATGCACCGATGCCAGGGGAGCCTTGTTCTTTATGGTGGCTCGATGACGTCACTGCTGGATGTAATCGTGGAAGGATTCCTCTCTCAGCGCCGGTGCCACGTGGGCGATGATTCCAGGGAAGGATAGCCGCAACTGCAAGTATAGAAGAACTTGGTGACGCTTTCCGCGTTGCTGTTCGCCACCACACCGTAGAGTAAATGCACCGATGTCAGGGGAGCCTTGTTCTTTAAGATAGCTCGATGACGTCACTGCTGGATGTAATCGTGGATGGATTCCTCTGTCAGCGCCGGTGCCACGTGGCCGATGTTTCCAGGGACGGATAGCTACAACTGCAGGTATCGAAGAACTTGGTTACGCTTTCCGCGATGCCGTTCGCCACCACCACCGTAGAGTAAATGCACCGATGCCAGGGGAGCCTTGTTCTTTATGGTCGCTCGATGACGTCACTGCTGGATGTAATCGTGGAAGGATTCCTCTGTCAGCGCCGGTGCCACGTGGGCGATGTTTCCAGGGACGGATAGCCGCAACTGCAAGTATAGAGGAACTTGGTTACGCTTTCCGCGTTGCTGTTCGCCACCACCACAGTAGAGTAAATGCACCGATGCCAGGGGAGCCTTGTTCTTTAAGATAGCTCGATGACGTCACTGCTGGATGTAATCGTGCAAGGATTCCTCTGTCAGCGCCGGTGCCACGTGGCCGATGCTTCCAGGGACGGATAGCTACAACTGCAGGTATCGAAGAACTTGGTTACGCTTTCCGCGATGCCGTTCGCCACCACCACCGTAGAGTAAATGCACCGATGCCAGGGGAGAATTGTTCTTTATGGTAGCTCGATGACGTCACTGCTGGATGTAATCGTGGAAGGATTCCTCTGTCAGCGCCAGTGCCACGTGGACGATGTTTCCAAGGAAGGATAGCCGCAACTGCAAGTATAGAAGAACTTGGTTACGCTTTCCGCGATGCCGTTCGCCACCACCACCGCAGAGCAAATGCACCAATGCCAGGGGAGCCTTGTTCTTTCAGGTAGCTCGATGACGTCACAGCTGGATGTAATCGTGGAAGGATTCCTCTGTCAGCGCCGGTGCCACGTGGGCGATGTTTCCAGGGAGGATAGCCGCAACTGCAAGTATAGAAGAACTTGGTGACGCTTTCCGCGATGCCGTTCGCCACCACCACCGTAGAGTAAATGCACCGATGCCAGGGGAGCCTTGTTCTTTAAGGTAGCTCGATGACGTCACTGCTGGATGTAATCGCGGAAGGATTCCTCTGTCAGCGCCGGTGCCACGTGGGCGATGATTCCAGGGAAGGATAGCCGCAACTGCAAGTATAGAAGAACTTGGTTACGCTTTCCGCGTTGCTGTTCGCCATCACCACCGTAGAGTAAATGCACCGATGCCAGGGGAGCCTTGTTCTTTAAGGTAGCTCGATGACGTCACTGCTGGAAGTAATCGCGGAAGGATTCCTCTGTCAGCGCCGGTGCCACGTGGGCGATGTATCCAGGGAAGGATAGCCGCAACTGCAAGTATAGAAGAACTTGGTTACGCTTTCCGCGTTGCTGTTCGCCATCACCACCGTAGAGTAAATGCACCGATGCCAGGGGAGCCTTGTTCTTTAAGGTAGCTCGATGACGTCACTGCTGGATGTAATCGTGGAAGGATTCCTCTATCAGCGCCGGTGCCACGTGGGCGATGTTTCCAGGGAAGGGTAGCCGCAACTGCAAGTATAGAAGAACTTGGTTACGCTTTCCGCGTTGCTGTTCGCCACCACCATCGTAGAGTAAATGCACCGATGCCAGGGGAGCCTTGTTCTTTAAGATAGCTCGATGACGTCACTGCTGGATGTAATCGTGCAAGGATTCCTCTGTCAGCGCCGCTGCCACGTGGCCGATGTTTCCAGGGACGGATAGCTACAACTGCAAGTATCGAAGAACTTGATTACCCTTTCCGCGATGCCGTTCGCCACCAGCACCGTAGAGTAAATGCACCGATGTCAGGGGAGCCTTGTTCTTTATGGTAGCTCGATGACGTCACTGCTGGATGTAATCGTGGAAGGATCCCTCTGTCAGCGCCGGTGCCACGTTGGCGATGTTTCCAGGGAAGGATAGCCACAACTGCAAGTATAGAAGAACTTGGTGACGCTTTCCGTGTTGCTGTTCGCCACCACCACCGTAGAGCAAATGCACCGATGTCAGGGGAGCCTTGTTCTTTAAGATAGCTCGAGGACGTCACTGCGGGATGTAATCGTGGATGGATTCCTCTGTCAGCGCCGGTGCCACGTGGCCGATGTTTCCAGGGACGGATAGCTACAACTGCAGGTATCGAAGAACTTGCTTACGCTTTCCGCGATGCCGTTCGCCACCACCACCGTAGAGTAAATGCACCGATGCCAGGGGAGCCTTGTCTTTCAGCTAGCTCGATGACGTCACTGCTGGAAGTAATCGTGGAAGGATTCCTCTGTCAGCGCTGGTGCCACGTGGGCGATGTTTCCAGGGAGGATAGCCGCAACTGCAAGTATAGAAGAACTTGGTGACGCTTTCCGCGTTGCTGTTCCCCACCACCACCGTAGAGTAAATGCACCGATGTCAGGGGAGCCTTGTTCTTTAAGATAGCTCGATGACGTCACTGCTGGATGTAATCGTGGAAGGATTCCTCTGTCAGCACCGGTGCCACGTGGGCGATGTTTCCAGGGAGGATAGCCGCAACTGCAAGTATAGAAGAACTTGGTTACGCTTTCCGCGTTGCTGTTCGCCACCACCACCGTAGAGTAAATGCACCGATGTCAGGGGAGCCTTGTTCTTTAAGATAGCTCGATGACGTCACTGCTGGATGTAATCGTGGAAGGATTCTTCTGTCAGCGCCGGTGCCACGTGGGCGATATTTCCAGGGAAGGATAGCCGCAACTGCAAGTATAGAAGAACTTGGTTACGCTTTCCGCGATGCCGTTCGCCACCACCACTTCAGAGCAAATGCACCAATGCCAGGGGAGCCTTGTTCTTTCAGGTAGCTCGATGACGTCACTGCTGGATGTAATCGTGGAAGGATTCCTCTGTCAGCGCCGGTGCCACGTGGGCGATATTTCCAGGGAGGATAGGGGCAACTGCAAGTATAGAAGAACTTGGTGACGCTTTCCGCGTTGCTGTTCGCCACCACCACCGTAGAGTAAATGCACCGATGTCAGGGGAGCCTTGTTCTTTAAGATAGCTCGATGACGTCACTGCTGGATGTAATCGTGGAAGGATTCCTCTGTCAGCGCCGGTGCCACGTGGGCGATGTTTCCAGGGAAGGATAGCCGCAACTGCAAGTATAGAAGAACTTGGTGACGCTTTCCGCGTTGCTGTTCGCCACCACCACCGTAGAGTAAATGCACCAATGTCAGGGGAGCCTTGTTCTTTAAGATAGCTCGATGACGTCACTGCTGGATGTAATCGTGGAAGGATTCCTCTGTCAGCGCCGTTGCCACGTGGGCGATGTTTCCAGGGAAGGATAGCCGCAACTGCAAGTATAGAAGAACTTGGTGACGCTTTCCGCGTTGCTGTTCGCCACCACCACCGTAGAGTAAATGCACCGATGTCAGGGGAGCCTTGTTGTTTATGGTAGCTCAATGACGTCACTGCTGGATGTAATCGTAGAAGGATTCCTCTGTCAGCGCCGGTGCCACGTGGGCGATGTTTCCAGGGAAGGATAGCCGAAACTGCAAGTACAGAAGAACTTGGTTACGCTTTCCGCAATGCCGTTCGCCACCACCACCGTAGAGTAAATGCACCGATGCCAGGGGAGCCTTGTTCTTTATGGTAGCTCGATGACGTCACTGCTGGATGTAATCGTGGAAGGATTCCTCTGTCAGCGCCGGTGGTACGTGGGCGAAGTTTCCAGGGAGGATAGCCGCAACTGCAAGTATAGAAGAACTTGGTTACGCTTTCCGCGAAGCCGTTCGCCATCACCACCGTAGAGTAAATGCACCGATGCCAGGGGAGCCTTGTTCTTTAAGGTAGCTCGATGACGTCACTGCTGGATGTAATCGTGGAAGGATTCCTCTGTCAGCACCAGTGCCACGTGGGCGATGTTTCCATGGAAGGATAGCCGCAACTGCAAGTATAGAAGAACTTGGTTACGCTTTCCGCGATGCCGTTCGCCACCACCACCGTAGAGTAAGTGCACCGATGCCAGGGGAGCCTTGTTCTTTAACATAGCTCGATGACGTCACTGCTGGATGTAATCGTGCAAGGATTCCTCTGTCAGCGCCAGTGCCACGTGGCCGATGATTCCAGGGACGGATAGCTACAACAGCAGGTATCGAAGAGCTTGGTTACGCTTTCCGCGATGCCGTTCGCCACCACCACCGTAGAGTAAATGCACCGATGCCAGGGGAGCCTTGTTCTTTATGGTAGCTCGATGACGTCACTGCTGGATGTAATCGTGGAAGGATTCCTCTGTCAGCGCCAGTGCCACGTGGGCGATGTTTCCAGGGAAGGATAGCCGCAACTGCAAGTATAGAAGAACTTGGTTACGCTTTGCGCGTTGCTGTTCGCCACCACCACCGTAGAGTAAATGCACCGATGCCAGGGGAGCCTTGTTCTTTAAGATAGCTCGATGACGTCACTGCTGGATGTAATCGTGCAAGGATTCCTCTGTCAGCGCCCGTGCCATGTGGCCGATGTTTCCAGGGACGGATAGCTACAACTGCAAGTATCGAAGAACTTGGTTACCCTTTCAGCGATGCCGTTCGCCACCACCACCGTAGAGTAAATGCACCGATGCCAGGGGAGCCTTGTTCTTTATGGTAGCTCGATGACGTCACTGCTGGATGTAATCGTGGAAGGATTCCTCTGTCAGCGCCGGTGCCACGTGGGCGATGATTCCAGGGAAGGATAGCCGCAACTGCAAGTATAGAAGAACTTGGTGACGCTTTCCGCGTTGCTGTTCGCCACCACCACCGTAGAGTAAATGCACCGATGTCAGGGGAGCCTTGTTCTTTAAGATAGCTCGATGACGTCACTGCTGGATGTAATCGTGGATGGATTCCTCTGTCAGCGCCGGTGCCACGTGGCCGATGTTTCCAGGGACGGATAGCTACAACTGCAGGTATCGAAGAACTTGGTTACGCTTTCCGCGATGCCGTTCGCCACCACCACCGTAGAGTAAATGCACCGATGCCAGGGGAGCCTTGTTCTTTATGGTAGCTCGATGACGTCACTGCTGGATGTAATCGTGGAAGGATTCCTCTGTCAGCGCCGGTGCCACGTGGGCGATGTTTCCAGGGACGGATAGCCGCAACTGCAAGTATAGAGGAACTTGGTTACGCTTTCCGCGTTGCTGTTCGCCACCACCACAGTAGAGTAAATGCACCGATGCCAGGGGAGCCTTGGTCTTTAAGATAGCTCGATGACGTCACTGCTGGATGTAATCGTGCAAGGATTCCTCTGTCAGCGCCGGTGCCACGTGGCCGATGCTTCCAGGGACGGATAGCTACAACTGCAGGTATCGAAGAACTTGGTTACGCTTTCCGCGATGCCGTTCGCCACCACCACCGTAGAGTAAATGCACCGATGCCAGGGGAGAATTGTTCTTTATGGTAGCTCGATGACGTCACTGCTGGATGTAATTGTGGAAGGATTCCCCTGTCAGCGCCAGTGCCACGTGGGCGATGTTTCCAGGGAGGATAGCCGCAACTGCAAGTATAGAAGAACTTGGTGACGCTTTCCGCGATGCCGTTCGCCACCACCACCGTAGAGTAAATGCACCGATGCCCGGGGAGCCTTGTTCTTTAAGGTAGCTCGATGACGTCACTGCTGGATGTAATCGCGGAAGGATTCCTCTGTCAGCGCCGGTGCCACGTGGGCGATGATTCCAGGGAAGGATAGCCGCAACTGCAAGTATAGAAGAACTTGGTTACGCTTTCCGCGTTGCTGTTCGCCATCACCACCGTAGAGTAAATGCACCGATGCCAGGGGAGCCTTGTTCTTTAAGGTAGCTCGATGACGTCACTGCTGGAAGTAATCGCGGAAGGATTCCTCTGTCAGCGCTGGTGCCACGTGGGCGATGTTTCCAGGGAAGGATCGCCGCAACTGCAAGTATAGAAGAACTTGGTTACGCTTTCCGCGTTGCTGTTCGCCATCACCACCGTAGAGTAAATGCACCAATGCCAGGGGAGCCTTGTTCTTTAAGGTAGCTCGATGACGTCACTGCTGGATGTAATCGTGGAAGGATTCCTCTATCAGCGCCGGTGCCACGTGGGCGATGTTTCCAGGGAAGGGTAGCCGCAACTGCAAGTATAGAAGAACTTGGTTACGCTTTCCGCGTTGCTGTTCGCCACCACCACCGTAGAGTAAATGCACCGATGCCAGGGGAGCCTTGTTCTTTAAGATAGCTCGATGACGTCACTGCTGGATGTAATCGTGCAAGGATTCCTCTGTCAGCGCCGCTGCCACGTGGCCGATGTTTCCAGGGACGGATAGCTACAACTGCAAGTATCGCAGAACTTGATTACCCTTTCCGCGATGCCGTTCGCCACCACCACCGTAGAGTAAATGCACCGATGCCAGGGGAGCCTTGTCTTTCAGGTAGCTCGATGACGTCACTGCTGGAAGTAATCGTGGAAGGATTCCTCTGTCAGCGCTGGTGCCACGTGGGCGATGTTTCCAGGGAGGATAGCCGCAACTGCAAGTATAGAAGAACTTGGTGACGCTTTCCGCGTTGCTGTTCCCCACCACCACCGTAGAGTAAATGCACCGATGTCAGTGGAGCCTTGTTCTTTAAGATAGCTCGATGACGTCACTGCTGGATGTAATCGTGGAAGGATTCCTCTGTCAGCGCCGGTGCCACGTGGGCGATGTTTCCAGGGAGGATAGCCGCAACTGCAAGTATAGAAGAACTTGGTTACGCTTTCCGCGTTGCTGTTCGCCACCACCACCGTAGAGTAAATGCACCGATGTCAGGGGAGCCTTGTTCTTTAAGATAGCTCGATGACGTCACTGCTGGATGTAATTGTGGAAGGATTCCTCTGTCAGCGCCGGTGCCACGTGGGCGATGATTCCAGGGAAGGATAGCCGCAACTGCAAGTATAGAAGAACTTGGTTACGCTTTCCGCGATGCCGTTCGCCACCACCACTTCAGAGCAAATGCACCAATGCCAGGGGAGCCTTGTTCTTTCAGGTAGCTCGATGACGTCACTGCTGGATGTAATCGTGGAAGGATTCCTCTGTCAGCGCCGGTGCCACGTGGGCGATGTTTCCAGGGAGGATAGGGGCAACTGCAAGTATAGAAGAACTTGGTGACGCTTTCCGCGTTGCTGTTCGCCACCACCACCGTAGAGTAAATGCACCGATGTCAGGGGAGCCTTGTTCTTTAAGATAGCTCGATGACGTCACTGCTGGATGTAATCGTGGATGGATTCCTCTGTCAGCGCCGGTGCCACGTGGCCGATGTTTCCAGGGACGGATAGCTACAACTGCAGGTATCGAAGAACTTGGTTACGCTTTCCGCGATGCCGTTCGCCACCACCACCGTAGAGTAAATGCACCGATGCCAGGGGAGCCTTGTTCTTTATGGTAGCTCGATGACGTCACTGCTGGATGTAATCGTGGAAGGATTCCTCTGTCAGCGCCGGTGCCACGTGGGCGATGTTTCCAGGGACGGATAGCCGCAACTGCAAGTATAGAGGAACTTGGTTACGCTTTCCGCGTTGCTGTTCGCCACCACCACAGTAGAGTAAATGCACCGATGCCAGGGGAGCCTTGGTCTTTAAGATAGCTCGATGACGTCACTGCTGGATGTAATCGTGCAAGGATTCCTCTGTCAGCGCCGGTGCCACGTGGCCGATGCTTCCAGGGACGGATAGCTACAACTGCAGGTATCGAAGAACTTGGTTACGCTTTCCGCGATGCCGTTCGCCACCACCACCGTAGAGTAAATGCACCGATGCCAGGGGAGAATTGTTCTTTATGGTAGCTCGATGACGTCACTGCTGGATGTAATTGTGGAAGGATTCCCCTGTCAGCGCCAGTGCCACGTGGGCGATGTTTCCAGGGAGGATAGCCGCAACTGCAAGTATAGAAGAACTTGGTGACGCTTTCCGCGATGCCGTTCGCCACCACCACCGTAGAGTAAATGCACCGATGCCCGGGGAGCCTTGTTCTTTAAGGTAGCTCGATGACGTCACTGCTGGATGTAATCGCGGAAGGATTCCTCTGTCAGCGCCGGTGCCACGTGGGCGATGATTCCAGGGAAGGATAGCCGCAACTGCAAGTATAGAAGAACTTGGTTACGCTTTCCGCGTTGCTGTTCGCCATCACCACCGTAGAGTAAATGCACCGATGCCAGGGGAGCCTTGTTCTTTAAGGTAGCTCGATGACGTCACTGCTGGAAGTAATCGCGGAAGGATTCCTCTGTCAGCGCTGGTGCCACGTGGGCGATGTTTCCAGGGAAGGATCGCCGCAACTGCAAGTATAGAAGAACTTGGCTACGCTTTCCGCGTTGCTGTTCGCCATCACCACCGTAGAGTAAATGCACCAATGCCAGGGGAGCCTTGTTCTTTAAGGTAGCTCGATGACGTCACTGCTGGATGTAATCGTGGAAGGATTCCTCTATCAGCGCCGGTGCCACGTGGGCGATGTTTCCAGGGAAGGGTAGCCGCAACTGCAAGTATAGAAGAACTTGGTTACGCTTTCCGCGTTGCTGTTCGCCACCACCACCGTAGAGTAAATGCACCGATGCCAGGGGAGCCTTGTTCTTTAAGATAGCTCGATGACGTCACTGCTGGATGTAATCGTGCAAGGATTCCTCTGTCAGCGCCGCTGCCACGTGGCCGATGTTTCCAGGGACGGATAGCTACAACTGCAAGTATCGCAGAACTTGATTACCCTTTCCGCGATGCCGTTCGCCACCACCACCGTAGAGTAAATGCACCGATGCCAGGGGAGCCTTGTCTTTCAGGTAGCTCGATGACGTCACTGCTGGAAGTAATCGTGGAAGGATTCCTCTGTCAGCGCTGGTGCCACGTGGGCGATGTTTCCAGGGAGGATAGCCGCAACTGCAAGTATAGAAGAACTTGGTGACGCTTTCCGCGTTGCTGTTCCCCACCACCACCGTAGAGTAAATGCACCGATGTCAGTGGAGCCTTGTTCTTTAAGATAGCTCGATGACGTCACTGCTGGATGTAATCGTGGAAGGATTCCTCTGTCAGCGCCGGTGCCACGTGGGCGATGTTTCCAGGGAGGATAGCCGCAACTGCAAGTATAGAAGAACTTGGTTACGCTTTCCGCGTTGCTGTTCGCCACCACCACCGTAGAGTAAATGCACCGATGTCAGGGGAGCCTTGTTCTTTAAGATAGCTCGATGAAGTCACTGCTGGATGTAATCGTGCAAGGATTCCTCTGTCAGCGCCAGTGCCACGTGGCCGATGTTTCCAGGGACGGATAGCTACAACTGCAGGTATCGAAGAACTTGGTTACGCTTTCCGCGATGCCGTTCGCCACCACCACCGTAGAGTAAATGCACCGATTCCAGGGGAGCCTTGTTCTTTATGGTAGCTAGATGACGTCACTGCTGGATGTAATCGTGGAAGGATTCCTCTGTCAGCGCCAGTGCCACGTGGGCGATGTTTCCAGGGAAGGATAGCCGCAACTGCAAGTATAGAACTTGGTTACGCTTTCCGCGATGCCGTTCGCCACCACCACCGCAGAGGAAATGCACCGATGCCAGGGGAGCCTTGTTCTTTCAGGTAGCTCGATGACGTCACTGCTGGATGTAATCGTGGAAGGATTCCTCTGTCAGCGCCGGTGCCACTTGGGCGATGTTTCCAGGGAAGGATAGCCGCAACTGCAAGTATAGAAGAACTTGGTTACGCTTTGCGCGTTGCTGTTCGCCACCACCACCGTAGAGTAAATGCACCGATGCCAGGGGAGCCTTGTTCTTTAAGATAGTTCGATGACGTCACTGCTGGATGTAATCGTGCAAGGATTCCTCTGTCAGCGCCCGTGCCATGTGGCCGATGTTTCCAGGGACGGATAGCTACAACTGCAAGTATCGAAGAACTTGGTTACCCTTTCCGCGATGCCGTTCGCCACCACCACCATAGAGTAAATGCACCGATGCCAGGGGAGCCTTGTTCTTTATGGTAGCTCGATGACGTCACTGCTGGATGTAATCGTGGAAGGATTCCTCTGTCTGCGCCGGTGCCACGTGGGCGATGATTCCAGGGAAGGATAGCCGCAACTGCAAGTATAGAAGAACTTGGTGACGCTTTCCGCGTTGCTGTTCGCCACCACCACCGTAGAGTAAATGCACCGATGTCAGGGGAGCCTTGTTCTTTAAGATAGCTCGATGACGTCACTGCTGGATGTAATCGTGGATGGATTCCTCTGTCAGCGCCGGTGCCACGTGGCCGATGTTTCCAGGGACGGATAGCTACAACTGCAGGTATCGAAGAACTTGGTTACGCTTTCCGCGATGCCGTTCGCCACCACCACCGTAGAGTAAATGCACCGATACCAGGGGAGCCTTGTTCTTTATGGTAGCTCGATGACGTCACTGCTGGATGTAATCGTGCAAGGATTCCTCTGTCAGCGCCGGTGCCACGTGGCCGATGTTTCCAGGGACGGATAGCTACAACTGCAGGTATCGAAGAACTTGGTTACGCTTTCCGCGATGCCGTTCGCCACCACCACCGTAGAGTAAATGCACCGATGCCAGGGGAGAATTGTTCTGTATGGTAGCTCGATGACGTCACTGCTGGATGTAATCGTGGAAGGATTCCTCTGTCAGCGCCAGTGCCACGTGGACGATGTTTCCAGGGAAGGATAGCCGCAACTGCAAGTATAGAAGAACTTGGTTACGCTTTCCGCGACGCCGTTCGCCACCACCACCACAGAGCAAATGCACCAATGCCAGGGGAGCCTTGTTCTTTATGGTAGCTCGATGACGTCACTGCTGGATGTAATCGTGGAAGAATTCCTCTGTCAGCGCCGGTGCCACGTGGGCGATGATTCCAGGGAAGGATAGCCGCAACTGCAACTATAGAAGAACTTGGTGACGCTTTCCGCGTTGCTGTTCGCCACCACCACCGTAGAGTAAATGCACCGATGTCAGGGGAGCCTTGTTCTTTAAGTTAGCTCGATGACGTCACTGCTGGATGTAATTGTGGAAGGATTCCTCTGTCAGCGCCGGTGCCACGTGGCCGATGTTTCCAGGGAGGATAGCCGCAACTGCAAGTATAGAAGAACTTGGTGACGCTTTCCGCGATGCTGTTCGCCACCACCACCGCAGAGTAAATGCACCGATGTCAGGGGAGCCTTGTTCTTTCAGGTAGCTCGATGACGTCACTGCTGGATGTAATCGTGGAAGGATTCCTCTGTCAGCGCCGGTGCCACGTGGGCGATATTTCCAGGGAGGATAGCCGCAACTGCAAGTATAGAAGAACTTGGTGACGCTTTCCGCGATGCCGTTCGCCACCACCACCGTAGAGTAAATGCACCGATGCCAGGGGAGCCTTGTTCTTTAAGGTAGCTCGATGACATCACTGCTGGATGTAATCGCGGAAGGATTCCTCTGTCAGCGCCGGTGCCACGTGGGCGATGTTTCCAGGGAAGGATAGCCGCAACTGCAAGTATAGAAGAACTTGGTTACGCTTTCCGCGTTGCTGTTCGCCATCACTACCGTAGAGTAAATGCACCGATGCCAGGGGAGCCTTGTTCTTTAAGGTAGCTCGATGACGTCACTGCTGGAAGTAATCGCGGAAGGATTCCTCTGTCAGCGCCGGTGCCACGTGGGCGATGTTTCCAGGGAAGGATAGCCGCAACTGCAAGTATAGAAGAACTTGGTTACGCTTTCCGCGTTGCTGTTCGCCATCACCACCGTAGAGTAAATGCACCGATGCCAGGGGAGCCTTGTTCTTTAAGGTAGCTCGATGACGTCACTGCTGGATGTAATCGTGGAAGGATTCCTCTATCAGCGCCGGTGCCACGTGGGCGATGCTTCCAGGGAAGGATAGCCGCAACTGCAAGTATAGAAGAACTTGGTTACGCTTTCCGCGTTGCTGTTCGCCACCACCACCGTAGAGTAAATGCACCGATGCCAGGGGAGCCTTGTTCTTTAAGATAGCTCGATGACGTCACTGCTGGATGTAATCGTGCAAGGATTCCTCTGTCAGCGCCGCTGCCACGTGGCCGATGTTTCCAGGGACGGATAGCTACAACTGCAAGTATCGAAGAACTTGGTTACCCTTTCCGCGATGCCGTTCGCCACCAGCACCGTAGAGTAAATGCACCGATGCCTGGGGAGCCTTGTTCTTTATGGTAGCTCGATGACGTCACTGCTGGATGTAATCGTGGAAGGATTCCTCTGTCAGCGCCGGTGCCACGTGGGCGATGTTTCCAGGGAAGGATAGCCGCAACTGCAAGTATAGAAGAACTTGGTGACGCTTTCCGTGTTGCTGTTCGCCACCACCACCGTAGAGCAAATGCACCGATGTCAGGGGAGCCTTGTTCTTTAAGATAGCTCGAGGACGTCACTGCGGGATGTAATCGTGGAAGGATTCCTCTGTCAGCGCCGGTGCCACGTGGCCGATGATTTCCAGGGACGGATAGCTACAACTGCAGGTATCGAAGAACTTGCTTACGCTTTCCGCGATGCCGTTCGCCACCACCACCGTAGAGTAAATGCACCGATGCCAGGGGAGCCTTGTTCTTTATGGTAGCTCGATGACGTCAGTGCTGGATGTAATCGTGGAAGGATTCCTCTGTCAGCGCCAGTGCCACGTGTGCGATGTTTCCAGGGAACGATAGCCGTAACTGCAAGTATAGAAGAACTTGGTTACGCTTTCCGCGATGCCGTTCGCCACCACCACCGTAGAGCAAATGCACCGATGCCAGGGGAGCCTTGTTCTTTATGGTAGCTCGATTACGTCACTGCTGGATGTAATCGTGGAAGGATTCCTCTGTCAGCGCCGGTGCCACGTGGGCGAAGTTTCCAGGGAGGATAGCCGCAACTGCAAGTATAGAAGAACTTGGTTACGCTTTCCGCGATGCCGTTCGCCATCACCACCGTAGAGTAAATGCAGCGATGCCATGGGAGCCTTGTTCTTTAAGGTAGCTCGATGACGTCACTGCTGGATGTAATCGTGGAAGGATTCCTCTGTCAGCACCAGTGCCACGTGGGCGATGTTTCCATGGAAGGATAGCCGCAACTGCAAGTATAGAAGAACTTGGTTACGCTTTCCGCGATGCCGTTCGCCACCACCACCGTAGAGTAAGTGCACCGATGCCAGGGGAGCCTTATTCTTTAAGATAGCTCGATGACGTCACTGCTGGATGTAATCGTTCAAGGATTCCTCTGTCAGCGCCGGTGCCACGTGGCTGATGTTTCCAGGGACGGATAGCTACAACTGCAGGTATCGAAGAACTTGGTTACGCTTTCCGCGATGCCGTTCGCCACCACCACCGTAGAGTAAATGCACCGATGCCAGGGGAGCCTTGTTCTTTATGGTAGCTCGATGACGTCACAGCTGGATGTAATCGTGGAAGGATTCCTCTGTCAGCGCCAGTGCCACGTGGGCGATGTTTCCAGGGAAGGATAGCTGCAACTGCAAGTATAGAAGAACTTGGTTACGCTTTCCGCGATGCCGTTCGCCACCACGACCGCAGAGCAAATGCACCAATGCCAGGGGAGCCTTGTTCTTTCAGGTAGCTCGATGACGTCACAGCTGGATGTAATCGTGGAAGGATTCCTCTGTCAACGCCGGTGCCACGTGGGCGATGTTCCCAGGGAGGATAGCCGCAACTGCAAATATAGAAGAACTTGGTTACGCTTTCCGCGATGCCGTTCGCCATCACCCCCGTAGAGTAAATGCACCGATGCCAGGGGAGCCTTGTTCTTTCAGGTAGCTCGATGACGTCACTGCTGGATGTAATCGTGGAAGGATTCCTCTGTCAGCGCCGGTGCCACGTGGGCGATGTTTCCAGGGACGGATAGCCGCAACTGCAAGTATAGAGGAACTTGGTTATGCTTTCCGCGTTGCTGTTCGCCACCACCACAGTAGAGTAAATGCACCGATGCCAGGGGAGCCTTGTTCTTTATGGTAGCTCGATGACGTCACTGCTGGATGTAATCGTGGAAGGATTCCTCTGTCAGCGCCGCTGCCACGTGGCCGATGTTTCCAGGGACGGATAGCTACAACTGCAAGTATCGCAGAACTTGATTACCCTTTCCGCGATGCCGTTCGCCACCACCACCATAGAGTAAATGCACCGATGCCAGGGGAGCCTTGTTCTTTATGGTAGCTCGATGACGTCAGTGCTGGATGTAATCGTGGAAGGATTCCTCTGTCAGCGCCAGTGCCACGTGTGCGATGTTTCCAGGGAACGATAGCCGTAACTGCAAGTATAGAAGAACTTGGTTACGCTTTCCGCGATGCCGTTCGCCACCACCACCGCAGAGCAAATGCACCGATGCCAGGGGAGCCTTGTTCTTTATGGTAGCTCGATGACGTCACTGCTGGATGTGATCGTGGAAGGATTCCTCTGTCAGCGCCGGTGCCACGTGGGCGAAGTTTCCAGGGAGGATAGCCGCAACTGCAAATATAGAAGAACTTGGTTACGCTTTCCGCGATGCCGTTCGCCATCACCACCGTAGAGTAAATGCACCGATGCCAGGGGAGCCTTGTTCTTTAAGGTAGCTCGATGACGTCACTGCTGGATGTAATCGTGGAAGGATTCCGCTGTCAGCGCCAGTGCCACGTGGGCGATGTTTCCATGGAAGGATAGCCGCAACTGCAAGTATAGAAGAACTTGGTTACGCTTTCCGCGATGCCGTTCGCCATCACCCCCGTAGAGTAAAAGCACCGATGCCAGGGGAGCCTTGTTCTTTAAGATAGCTCGATGACGTCACTGCTGGATGTAATCGTGCAAGGATTCCTCTGTCAGCGCCGGTGCCACGTGGCCGATGATTCCAGGGACGGATAGCTACAACTGCAGGTATCGAAGAACTTGGTTACGCTTTCCGCGATGCCGTTCGCCACCACCACCGTAGAGTAAATGCACCGATGCCAGGGGAGCCTTGTTCTTTATGGTAGCTCGATGACGTCACTGCTGGATGTAATCGTGGAAGGATTCCTCTGTCAGCGCCAGTGCCACGTGGGCGATGTTTCCAGGGAAGGATAGCCGCAACTGCAAGTATAGAAGAACTTGGTTACGCTTTCCGCGATGCCGTTCGCCACCACCAACGCAGAGCAAATGCACCAATGCCAGGGGAGCCTTGTTCTTTCAGGTAGCTCGATGACGTCACAGCTGGATGTAATCGTGGAAGGATTCCTCTGTCAACGCCGGTGCCACGTGGGCGATGTTTCCAGGGAGGATAGCCGCAACTGCAAGTATAGAAGAACTTGGTTACGCTTTCCGCGATGCCGTTCGCCATCACCCCCGTAGAGTAAATGCACCGATGCCAGGGGAGCCTTGTTCTTTCAGGTAGCTCGATGACGTCACTGCTGGATGTAATCGTGGAAGGATTCCTCTGTCAGCGCCGGTGCCACGTGGGCGATATTTCCAGGGAAGGATAGCCGCAACTGCAAGTATAGAAGAACTTGGTGACGCTTTCCGCCTTGCTGTTCGCCACCACCACCGTAGAGTAAATGCACCGATGTCAGGGGAGCCTTGTTCTTTAAGATAGCTCGATGACGTCACTGCTGGATGTAATCGTGGAAGGATTCCTCTGTCAGCGCCGGTGCCACGTGGGCGATGTTTCCAGGGAAGGATAGCCGCAACTGCAAGTATAGAAGAACTTGGTGACGCTTTCCGCGTTGCTGTTCGCCACCACCACCGTAGAGTAAATGCACCGATGTCAGGGGAGCCTTGTTCTTTAAGATAGCTCGAAGACGTCACTGCTGGATGTAATCGTGGAAGGATTCCTCTGTCAGCGCCGGTGCCACGTGGCCGATGTTTCCAGGGACGGATAGCTACAACTGCAGGTATCGAAGAACTTGGTTACCCTTTCCGCGATGCCGTTCGCCACCACCACCGTAGAGTAAATGCACCGATGCCAGGGGAGCCTTGTTCTTTATGGTAGGTCGATGACGTCAGTGCTGGATGTAATCGTGGAAGGATTCCTCTGTCAGTGCCAGTGCCACGTGGGCGATGATTCCAGGGAAGGATAGCCGTAATTGCAAGTATAGAAGAACTTGGTTACGCTTTCCGCGATGCCGTTCGCCACCACCACCGCAGAGCAAATGCACCAATGCCAGGGGAGCCTTGTTCTTTCAGGTAGCTCGATGACGTCACTGCTGGATGTAATCGTGGAAGGATTCCTCTGTCAGCGCCGGTGCCACGTGGGCGATGTTTCCAGGGAGGATAGCCGCAACTGCAAGTATAGAAGAACTTGGTGACGCTTTCCGCGATGCCGTTCGCCACCACCACCGTAGAGTAAATGCACCGATGCCAGGGGAGCCTTGTTCTTTAAGGTAGCTCGATGACGTCAGTGCTGGATGTAATCGTGGAAGGATTCCTCTGTCAGTGCCAGTGCCACGTGGGCGGTGATTCCAGGGAAGGATAGCCGTAACTGCAAGTATAGAAGAACTTGGTTACGCTTTCCGCGATGCCGTTCGCCACCACCACCGCAGAGCAAATCCACCAATGCCAGGGGAGCCTTGTTCTTTCAGGTAGCTCGATGACGTCACTGCTGGATGTAATCGTGGAAGGATTCCTCTGTCAGCGCCGGTGCCACGTGGGCGATGTTTCCAGGGAGGATAGCCGCAACTGCAAGTATAGAAGAACTTGGTTACCGTTTCCGCGTTGCTGTTCGCCACCACCACAGTAGAGTAAATGCACCGATGCCAGGGGAGCTTTGTTCTTTAAGATAGCTCGATGACGTCACTGCTGGATGTAATCGTGCAAGGATTCCTCTGTCAGCGCCGGTGCCACGTGGCCGATGTTTCCAGGGACGGATAGCTACAACTGCAGGTATCGAAGAACTTGGTTACGCTTTCCGCGATGCCGTTCGCCACCACCACCGTAGAGTAAATGCACCGATGCCAGGGGAGCCTTGTTCTTTAAGGTAGCTCGATGGCGTCACTGCTGGATGTAATCGTGAAAGGATTCCTCTGTCAGCGCCGGTGCCACGTGGGCGATGTTTCCAGGGAGGATAGCCGCAACTGCAAGTATAGAAGAACTTGGTGACGCTTTCCGCGTTGCTGTTCGCCACCACCACCGTAGAGTAAATGCACCGATGCCAGGGGAGCCTTGTTCTTTAAGATAGCTCGATGACGTCACTGCTGGATGTAATCGTGCAAGGATTCCTCTATCAGCGCCAGTGCCACGAGGCCGATGTTTCCAGGGACGGATAGCTACAACTGCAAGTATCGAAGAACTTGGTTACCCTTTCCGCGATGCCGTTCGCCACCAGCACCGTAGAGTAAATGCACCGATGCCAGGGGAGCCTTGTTCTTTATGGTAGCTCGATGACGTCACTGCTGGATGTAATCGTGGAAGGATTCCTCTGTCAGCGCCGGTGCCACGTGGGCGATGTTTCCAGGGAAGGATAGCCGCAACTGCAAGTATAGAAGAACTTGGTGACGCTTTCCGTGTTGCTGTTCGCCACCACCACCGTAGAGCAAATGCACCGATGTCAGGGGAGCCTTGTTCTTTAAGATAGCTCGAGGACGTCACTGCGGGATGTAATCGTGGAAGGATTCCTCAGTCAGCGCCGGTGCCACGTGGCCGATGTTTCCAGGGACGGATAGCTACAACTGCAGGTATCGAAGAACTTGCTTACGCTTTCCGCGATGCCGTTCGCCACCACCACCGTAGAGTAAATGCACCGATGCCAGGGGAGCCTTGTTCTTTATGGTAGCTCGATGACGTCAGTGCTGGATGTAATCGTGGAAGGATTCCTCTGTCAGCGCCAGTGCCACGTGTGCGATGTTTCCAGGGAACGATAGCCGTAACTGCAAGTATAGAAGAACTTGGTTACGCTTTCCGCGATGCCGTTCGCCACCACCACCGCAGAGCAAATGCACCAATGCCAGGGGAGCCTTGTTCTTTCAGGTAGCTCGATGGCGTCACTGCTGGATGTAATCGTGGAAGGATTCCTCTGTCAGCGCCGGTGCCACGTGGGCGATGTTTCCAGGGAGGATAGCCGCAACTGCAAGTATAGAAGAACTTGGTGACGCTTTCCGTGTTGCTGTTCGCCACCACCACCGTAGAGCAAATGCACCGATGTCAGGGGAGCCTTGTTCTTTAAGGTAGCTCGATGACGTCACTGCTGGATGTAATCGTGGAAGGATTCCTCTGTCAGCGCACAGTGCCACGTGGGCGATGTTTCCATGGAAGGATAGCCGTAACTGCAAGTATAGAAGAACTTGGTTACGCTTTCCGCGATGCCGTTCGCCACCACCACCGCAGAGCAAATGCACCGATGCCAGGGGAGCCTTGTTCTTTATGGTAGCTCGATGACGTCAGTGCTGGATGTAATCGTGGAAGGATTCCTCTGTCAGTGCCAGTGCCACGTGGGCGATGATTCCAGGGAAGGATAGCCGTAACTGCAAGTATAGAAGAACTTGGTTACGCTTTCCGCGATGCCGTTCGCCACCACCACCGCAGAGCAAATGCACCAATGCCAGGGGAGCCTTGTTCTTTCAGGTAGCTCGATGACGTCACTGCTGGATGTAATCGTGGAAGGATTCCTCTGTCAGCGCCGGTGCCACGTGGGCGATGTTTCCAGGGAAGGATAGCCGCAACTGCAAGTATAGAAGAACTTGGTGACGCTTTCCGCGTTGCTGTTCGCCACCACCACCGTAGAGTAAATGCACCGATGTCAGGGGAGCCTTGTTCTTTAAGATAGCTCGAAGACGTCACTGCTGGATGTAATCGTGGAAGGATTCCTCTGTCAGCGCCGGTGCCACGTGGCCGATGTTTCCAGGGACGGATAGCTACAACTGCAGGTATCGAAGAACTTGGTTACCCTTTCCGCGATGCCGTTCGCCACCACCACCGTAGAGTAAATGCACCGATGCCAGGGGAGCCTTGTTCTTTATGGTAGGTCGATGACGTCAGTGCTGGATGTAATCGTGGAAGGATTCCTCTGTCAGTGCCAGTGCCACGTGGGCGATGATTCCAGGGAAGGATAGCCGTAATTGCAAGTATAGAAGAACTTGGTTACGCTTTCCGCGATGCCGTTCGCCACCACCACCGCAGAGCAAATGCACCAATGCCAGGGGAGCCTTGTTCTTTCAGGTAGCTCGATGACGTCACTGCTGGATGTAATCGTGGAAGGATTCCTCTGTCAGCGCCGGTGCCACGTGGGCGATGTTTCCAGGGAGGATAGCCGCAACTGCAAGTATAGAAGAACTTGGTGACGCTTTCCGCGATGCCGTTCGCCACCACCACCGTAGAGTAAATGCACCGATGCCAGGGGAGCCTTGTTCTTTAAGGTAGCTCGATGACGTCAGTGCTGGATGTAATCGTGGAAGGATTCCTCTGTCAGTGCCAGTGCCACGTGGGCGGTGATTCCAGGGAAGGATAGCCGTAACTGCAAGTATAGAAGAACTTGGTTACGCTTTCCGCGATGCCGTTCGCCACCACCACCGCAGAGCAAATCCACCAATGCCAGGGGAGCCTTGTTCTTTCAGGTAGCTCGATGACGTCACTGCTGGATGTAATCGTGGAAGGATTCCTCTGTCAGCGCCGGTGCCACGTGGGCGATGTTTCCAGGGAGGATAGCCGCAACTGCAAGTATAGAAGAACTTGGTTACCGTTTCCGCGTTGCTGTTCGCCACCACCACAGTAGAGTAAATGCACCGATGCCAGGGGAGCTTTGTTCTTTAAGATAGCTCGATGACGTCACTGCTGGATGTAATCGTGCAAGGATTCCTCTGTCAGCGCCGGTGCCACGTGGCCGATGTTTCCAGGGACGGATAGCTACAACTGCAGGTATCGAAGAACTTGGTTACGCTTTCCGCGATGCCGTTCGCCACCACCACCGTAGAGTAAATGCACCGATGCCAGGGGAGCCTTGTTCTTTAAGGTAGCTCGATGGCGTCACTGCTGGATGTAATCGTGAAAGGATTCCTCTGTCAGCGCCGGTGCCACGTGGGCGATGTTTCCAGGGAGGATAGCCGCAACTGCAAGTATAGAAGAACTTGGTGACGCTTTCCGCGTTGCTGTTCGCCACCACCACCGTAGAGTAAATGCACCGATGCCAGGGGAGCCTTGTTCTTTAAGATAGCTCGATGACGTCACTGCTGGATGTAATCGTGCAAGGATTCCTCTATCAGCGCCAGTGCCACGAGGCCGATGTTTCCAGGGACGGATAGCTACAACTGCAAGTATCGAAGAACTTGGTTACCCTTTCCGCGATGCCGTTCGCCACCAGCACCGTAGAGTAAATGCACCGATGCCAGGGGAGCCTTGTTCTTTATGGTAGCTCGATGACGTCACTGCTGGATGTAATCGTGGAAGGATTCCTCTGTCAGCGCCGGTGCCACGTGGGCGATGTTTCCAGGGAAGGATAGCCGCAACTGCAAGTATAGAAGAACTTGGTGACGCTTTCCGTGTTGCTGTTCGCCACCACCACCGTAGAGCAAATGCACCGATGTCAGGGGAGCCTTGTTCTTTAAGATAGCTCGAGGACGTCACTGCGGGATGTAATCGTGGAAGGATTCCTCAGTCAGCGCCGGTGCCACGTGGCCGATGTTTCCAGGGACGGATAGCTACAACTGCAGGTATCGAAGAACTTGCTTACGCTTTCCGCGATGCCGTTCGCCACCACCACCGTAGAGTAAATGCACCGATGCCAGGGGAGCCTTGTTCTTTATGGTAGCTCGATGACGTCAGTGCTGGATGTAATCGTGGAAGGATTCCTCTGTCAGCGCCAGTGCCACGTGTGCGATGTTTCCAGGGAACGATAGCCGTAACTGCAAGTATAGAAGAACTTGGTTACGCTTTCCGCGATGCCGTTCGCCACCACCACCGCAGAGCAAATGCACCAATGCCAGGGGAGCCTTGTTCTTTCAGGTAGCTCGATGGCGTCACTGCTGGATGTAATCGTGGAAGGATTCCTCTGTCAGCGCCGGTGCCACGTGGGCGATGTTTCCAGGGAGGATAGCCGCAACTGCAAGTATAGAAGAACTTGGTGACGCTTTCCGTGTTGCTGTTCGCCACCACCACCGTAGAGCAAATTCACCGATGTCAGGGGAGCCTTGTTCTTTAAGGTAGCTCGATGACGTCACTGCTGGATGTAATCGTGGAAGGATTCCTCTGTCAGCGCACAGTGCCACGTGGGCGATGTTTCCATGGAAGGATAGCCGTAACTGCAAGTATAGAAGAACTTGGTTACGCTTTCCGCGATGCCGTTCGCCACCACCACCGCAGAGCAAATGCACCGATGCCAGGGGAGCCTTGTTCTTTATGGTAGCTCGATGACGTCAGTGCTGGATGTAATCGTGGAAGGATTCCTCTGTCAGTGCCAGTGCCACGTGGGCGATGATTCCAGGGAAGGATAGCCGTAACTGCAAGTATAGAAGAACTTGGTTACGCTTTCCGCGATGCCGTTCGCCACCACCACCGCAGAGCAAATGCACCAATGCCAGGGGAGCCTTGTTCTTTCAGGTAGCTCGATGACGTCACTGCTGGATGTAATCGTGGAAGGATTCCTCTGTCAGCGCCGGTGCCACGTGGGCGATGTTTCCAGGGAGGATAGCCGCAACTGCAAGTATAGAAGAACTTGGTGACGCTTTCCGCGATGCCGTTCGCCACCACCACCGTAGAGTAAATGCACCGATGCCAGGGGAGCCTTGTTCTTTAAGGTAGCTCGATGACGTCAGTGCTGGATGTAATCGTGGAAGGATTCCTCTGTCAGTGCCAGTGCCACGTGGGCGATGATTCCAGGGAAGGATAGCCGTAACTGCAAGTATAGAAGAACTTGGTTACGCTTTCCGCGATGCCGTTCGCCACCACCACCGCAGAGCAAATGCACCAATGCCAGGGGAGCCTTGTTCTTTCAGGTAGCTCGATGACGTCACTGCTGGATGTAATCGTGGAAGGATTCCTCTGTCAGCGCCGGTGCCACGTGGGCGATGTTTCCAGGGAGGATAGCCGCAACTGCAAGTATAGAAGAACTTGGTGACGCTTTCCGCCATGCCGTTCGCCACCACCACCGTAGAGTAAATGCACCAATGCCAGGGGAGCCTTGTTTTTTATGGTAGCTCGATGACGTCAGTGCTGGATGTAATCGTGGAAGGATTCCGCTGTCAGCGCCAGTGCCACGTGGGCGATGTTTCCAGGGAAGGATAGCCGCAACTGCAAGTATAGAAGAACTTGGTTACGCTTTCCACGTTGCTGTTCGCCACCACCACCGTAGAGTAAATGCACCGATGCCAGGGGAGCCTTGTTCTTTATGGTAGCTCGAAGACGTCACTGCTGGATGTAATCGTGGAAGGATTCCTCTGTCAGCGCCGGTGCCACGTGGGCGATGTTTCCAGGGACGGAAAGCCGCAACTGCAAGTATAGAGGAACTTGGTTACGCTTTCCGCGTTGCTGCTCGCCACCACCACAGTAGAGTAAATGCACCGATGCCAGGGGAGCCTTGTTCTTTAAGATAGCTCGATGACGTCACTGCTGGATGTAATCGTGCAAGGATTCCTCTGTCAGCGCCGGTGCCACGTGGCCGATGTTTCCAGGGACGGATAGCTACAACTGCAGGTATCGAAGAACTTGGTTACGCTTTCCGCGATGCCGTTCGCCACCACCACCGTAGAGTAAATGCACCGATGCCAGGGGAGCCTTGTTCTTTAAGGTAGCTCGATGGCGTCACTGCTGGATGTAATCGTGAAAGGATTCCTCTGTCAGCGCCGGTGCCACGTGGCCGATGTTTCCAGGGACGGATAGCTACAACTGCAAGTATCGAAGAACTTTGTTACCCTTTCCGCGATGCCGTTCGCCACCACCACCATAGAGTAAATGCACCGACGCCAGGGGAGCCTTGTTCTTTAAGATAGCTCGATGACGTCACAGCTGGATGTAATCGTGGAAGGATTCCTCTGTCAGCGCCGGTGCCACGTGGCCGATGTTTCCAGGGAGGATAGCCGCAACTGCAAGTATAGAAGAACTTGGTGACGCTTTCCGCGTTGCTGTTCGCCACCACCACCGTAGAGTAAATGCACCGATGCCAGGGGAGCCTTGTTCTTTAAGATAGCTCGATGACGTCACTGCTGGATGTAATCGTGCAAGGATTCCTCTATCAGCGCCGGTGCCACGTGGCCGATGTTTCCAGGGACGGATAGCTACAACTGCAAGTATCGAAGAACTTGGTTACCCTTTCCGCGATGCCGTTCGCCACCAGCACCGTAGAGTAAATGCACCGATGCCAGGGGAGCCTTGTTCTTTATGGTAGCTCGATGACGTCACTGCTGGATGTAATCGTGGAAGGATTCCTCTGTCAGCGCCGGTGCCACGTGGGCGATGTTTCCAGGGAAGGATAGCCGCAACTGCAAGTATAGAAGAACTTGGTGACGCTTTCCGTGTTGCTGTTCGCCACCACCACCGTAGAGCAAATGCACCGATGTCAGGGGAGCCTTGTTCTTTAAGATAGCTCGAGGACGTCACTGCGGGATGTAATCGTGGAAGGATTCCTCTGTCAGCGCCGGTGCCACGTGGCCGATGTTTCCAGGGACGGATAGCTACAACTGCAGGTATCGAAGAACTTGCTTACGCTTTCCGCGATGCCGTTCGCCACCACCACCGTAGAGTAAATGCACCGATGCCAGGGGAGCCTTGTTCTTTATGGTAGCTCGATGACGTCAGTGCTGGATGTAATCGTGGAAGGATTCCTCTGTCAGCGCCAGTGCCGCGTGTGCGATGTTTCCAGGGAACGATAGCCGTAACTGCAAGTATAGAAGAACTTGGTTACGCTTTCCGCGATGCCGTTCGCCACCACCACCGCAGAGCAAATGCACCAATGCCAGGGGAGCCTTGTTCTTTCAGGTAGCTCGATGGCGTCACTGCTGGATGTAATCGTGGAAGGATTCCTCTGTCAGCGCCGGTGCCACGTGGGCGATGTTTCCAGGGAGGATAGCCGCAACTGCAAGTATAGAAGAACTTGGTGACGCTTTCCGCGTTGCTGTTCGCCACCACCACCGTAGAGCAAATGCACCGATGTCAGGGGAGCCTTGTTCTTTAACATAGCTCCAGGACGTCACTGCGGGATGTAATCGTGGAAGGATTCCTCTGTCAGCGCCGGTGCCACGTGGCCGATGCTTCCAGGGACGGATAGCTACAACTGCAGGTATCGAAGAACTTGCTTACGCTTTCCGCGATGCCGTTCGCCACCACCACCACCGTAGAGTAAATGCACCGATGCCAGGGGAGCCTTGTTCTTTATGGTAGCTCGATGACGTCAGTGCTGGATGTAATCGTGGAAGGATTCCTCTGTCAGCGCCAGTGCCACGTGTGCGATGTTTCCAGGGAACGATAGCCGTAACTGCAAGTATAGAAGAACTTGGTTACGTTTTCCGCGATGCCGTTCGCCACCACCACCGCAGAGCAAATGCACCGATGCCAGGGGAGCCTTGTTCTTTATGGTAGCTCGATGACGTCACTGCTGGATGTAATCGTGGAAGGATTCCTCTGTCAGCGCCGGTGCCACGTGGGCGAAGTTTCCAGGGAGGATAGCCGCAACTGCAAGTATAGAATAACTTGGTTACGCTTTCCGCGATGCCGTTCGCCATCACCACCGTAGAGTAAATGCACCGATGCCAGGGGAGCCTTGTTCTTTAAGGTAGCTCGATGACGTCACTGCTGGATGTAATCGTGGAAGGATTCCTCTGTCAGCGCCAGTGCCACGTGGGCGATGTTTCCATGGAAGGATAGCCGCAACTGCAAGTATAGAAGAACTTGGTTACGCTTTCCGCGTTGCCGTTCGCCACCACCACCGTAGAGTAAGTGCACCGATGCCAGGGGAGCCTTGTTCTTTAAGATAGCTCGATGACGTCACTGCTGGATGTAATCGTGCAAGGATTCCTCTGTCAGCGCCGGTGCCACGTGGCTGATGTTTCCAGGGACGGATAGCTACAACTGCAGGTATCGAAGAACTTGGTTACGCTTTCCGCGATGCCGTTCGCCACCACCACCGTAGAGTAAATGCACCGATGCCAGGGGAGCCTTGTTCTTTATGGTAGCTCGATGACGTCACTGCTGGATGTAATCGTGGAAGGATTCCTCTGTCAGCGCCGGTGCCATGTGGCTGATGTTTCCAGGGACGGATAGCTACAACTGCAAGTATCGAAGAACTTGGTTACCCTTTCCGCGATGCCGTTCGCCACCACCACCGTAGAGTAAATGCACCGATGCCAGGGGAGCCTTGTTCTTTATGGTAGCTCGATGACGTCACAGCTGGATGTAATCGTGGAAGGATTCCTCTGTCAACGCCGGTGCCACGTGGGCGATGTTTCCAGGCAGGATAGCCGCAACTGCAAGTATAGAAGAACTTGGTTACGCTTTCCGCGATGCCGTTCGCCATCACCCCCGTAGAGTAAATGCACCGATGCCAGGGGAGCCTTGTTCTTTCAGGTAGCTCGATGACGTCACTGCTGGATGTAATCGTGGAAGGATTCCTCTGTCAGCGCCGGTGCCACGTGGGCGATGTTTCCATGGACGGATAGCCGCAACTGCAAGTATAGAGGAACTTGGTTACGCTTTCCGCGTTGCTGTTCGCCACCACCACAGTAGAGTAAATGCACCGATGCCAGGGGAGCCTTGTTCTTTAAGATAGCTCGATGACGTCACTGCTGGATGTAATCGTGCAAGGATTCCTCTGTCAGCGCCGCTGCCACGTGGCCGATGTTTCCAGGGACGGATAGCTACAACTGCAAGTATCGAAGAACTTGGTTACCCTTTCCGCGATGCCGTTCGCCACCACCACCGTAGAGAAAATGCACCGTTGCCAGGGGAGCCTTGTTCTTTATGGTAGCTCGATGACGTCACTGCTGGATGTAATCATGGAAGGATTCCTCTGTCAGCGCCGGTGCCACGTGGGCGATGTTTCCAGGGAAGGATAGCCGCAACTGCAAGTATAGAAGAACTTGGTGACGCTTTCCGTGTTGCTGTTCGCCACCACCACCGTAGAGCAAATGCACCGATGTCAGGGGAGCCTTGTTCTTTAAGATAGCTCGAGGACGTCACTGCGGGATGTAATCGTGGAAGGATTCCTCTGTCAGCGCCGGTGCCACGTGGCCGATGTTTCCAGGGACGGATAGCTACAACTACAGGTATCGAAGAACTTGCTTACGCTTTCCGCGATGCCGTTCGCCACCACCACCGTAGAGTAAATGCACCGATGCCAGGGGAGCCTTGTTCTTTATGGCAGCTCGATTACGTCAGTGCTGGATGTAATCGTGGAAGGATTCTTCTGTCAGCGCCAGTGCCACGTGTGCGATGTTTCCAGGGAACGATAGCCGTAACTGCAAGTATAGAAGAACTTGGTTACGCTTTCCGCGATGCCGTTCGCCACCACCACCGCAGAGCAAATGCACCAATGCCAGGGGAGCCTTGTTCTTTCAGGTAGCTCGATGACGTCACTGCTGGATGTAATCGTGGAAGGATTCCTCTGTCAGCGCCGGTGCCACGTGGGCGATGTTTCCAGGGAGGATAGCCGCAACTGCAAGTATAGAAGAACTTGGTGACGCTTTCCGTGTTGCTGTTCGCCACCACCACCGTAGACCAAATGCACCGATGTCAGGGGAGCCTTGTTCTTTAAGATAGCTCGAGGACGTCACTGCGGGATGTAATCGTGGAAGGATTCCTCTGTCAGCGCCGGTGCCACGTGGCCGATGTTTCCAGGGACGGATAGCTACAACTGCAGGTATCGAAGAACTTGCTTACGCTTTCCGCGATGCCGTTCGCCACCACCACCGTAGAGTAAATGCACCGATGCCAGGGGAGCCTTGTTCTTTATGGTAGCTCGATGACGTCAGTGCTGGATGTAATCGTGGAAGGATTCCTCTGTCAGCGCCAGTGCCACGTGTGCGATGTTTCCAGGGAACGATAGCCGTAACTGCAAGTATAGAAGAACTTGGTTACGCTTTCCGCGATGCCGTTCGCCACCACCACCGCAGAGCAAATGCACCGATGCCAGGGGAGCCTTGTTCTTTATGGTAGCTCGATGACGTCACTGCTGGATGTGATCGTGGAAGGATTCCTCTGTCAGCGCCGGTGCCACGTGGGCTAAGTTTCCAGGGAGGATAGCCGCAACTGCAAGTATAGAAGAACTTGGTTACGCTTTCCGCGATGCCGTTCGCCATCACCACAGTAGAGTAAATGCACCGATGTCAGGGGAGCCTTGTTCTTTAAGATAGCTCGAGGACGTCACTGCGGGATGTAATCGTGGAAGGATTCCTCTGTCAGCGCCGGTGCCACGTGGCCGATGATTCCAGGCACGGATAGCTACAACTACAGGTATCGAAGAACTTGCTTACGCTTTCCGCGATGCCGTTCGCCACCACCACCGTAGAGTAAATGCACCGATGCCAGGGGAGCCTTGTTCTTTATGGTAGCTCGATTACGTCAGTGCTGGATGTAATCGTGGAAGGATTCTTCTGTCAGCGCCAGTGCCACGTGTGCGATGTTTCCAGGGAACGATAGCCGTAACTGCAAGTATAGAAGAACTTGGTTACGCTTTCCGCGATGCCGTTCGCCACCACCACCGCAGAGCAAATGCACCAATGCCAGGGGAGCCTTGTTCTTTCAGGTAGCTCGATGACGTCACTGCTGGATGTAATCGTGGAAGGATTCCTCTGTCAGCGCCGGTGCCACGTGGGCGATATTTCCAGGGAGGATAGCCGCAACTGCAAGTATAGAAGAACTTGGTGACGCTTTCCGTGTTGCTGTTCGCCACCACCACCGTAGAGCGAATGCACCGATGTCAGGGGAGCCTTGTTCTTTAAGATAGCTCGAGGACGTCACTGCGGGATGTAATCGTGGAAGGATTCCTCTGTCAGCGCCGGTGCCACGTGGCCGATGTTTCCAGGGACGGATAGCTACAACTGCAGGTATCGAAGAACTTGCTTACGCTTTCCGCGATGCCGTTCGCCACCACCACCGTAGAGTAAATGCACCGATGCCAGGGGAGCCTTGTTCTTTATGGTAGCTCGATGACGTCAGTGCTGGATGTAATCGTGGAAGGATTCCTCTCTCAGCGCCAGTGCCACGTGTGCGATGTTTCCAGGGAACGATAGCCGTAACTGCAAGTATAGAAGAACTTGGTTACGTTTTCCGCGATGCCGTTCGCCACCACCACCGCAGAGCAAATGCACCGATGCCAGGGGAGCCTTGTTCTTTATGGTAGCTCGATGACGTCACTGCTGGATGTAATCGTGGAAGGATTCCTCTGTCAGCGCCGGTGCCACGTGGGCGAAGTTTCCAGGGAGGATAGCCGCAACTGCAAGTATAGAATAACTTGGTTACGCTTTCCGCGATGCCGTTCGCCATCACCACCGTAGAGTAAATGCACCGATGCCAGGGGAGCCTTGTTCTTTAAGGTAGCTCGATGACGTCACTGCTGGATGTAATCGTGGAAGGATTCCTCTGTCAGCGCCAGTGCCACGTGGGCGATGTTTCCATGGAAGGATAGCCGCAACTGCAAGTATAGAAGAACTTGGTTACGCTTTCCGCGTTGCCGTTCGCCACCACCACCGTAGAGTAAGTGCACCGATGCCAGGGGAGCCTTGTTCTTTAAGATAGCTCGATGACGTCACTGCTGGATGTAATCGTGCAAGGATTCCTCTGTCAGCGCCGGTGCCACGTGGCTGATGTTTCCAGGGACGGATAGCTACAACTGCAGGTATCGAAGAACTTGGTTACGCTTTCCGCGATGCCGTTCGCCACCACCACCGTAGAGTAAATGCACCGATGCCAGGGGAGCCTTGTTCTTTATGGTAGCTCGATGACGTCACTGCTGGATGTAATCGTGGAAGGATTCCTCTGTCAGCGCCGGTGCCATGTGGCTGATGTTTCCAGGGACGGATAGCTACAACTGCAAGTATCGAAGAACTTGGTTACCCTTTCCGCGATGCCGTTCGCCACCACCACCGTAGAGTAAATGCACCGATGCCAGGGGAGCCTTGTTCTTTATGGTAGCTCGATGACGTCACAGCTGGATGTAATCGTGGAAGGATTCCTCTGTCAACGCCGGTGCCACGTGGGCGATGTTTCCAGGCAGGATAGCCGCAACTGCAAGTATAGAAGAACTTGGTTACGCTTTCCGCGATGCCGTTCGCCATCACCCCCGTAGAGTAAATGCACCGATGCCAGGGGAGCCTTGTTCTTTCAGGTAGCTCGATGACGTCACTGCTGGATGTAATCGTGGAAGGATTCCTCTGTCAGCGCCGGTGCCACGTGGGCGATGTTTCCATGGACGGATAGCCGCAACTGCAAGTATAGAGGAACTTGGTTACGCTTTCCGCGTTGCTGTTCGCCACCACCACAGTAGAGTAAATGCACCGATGCCAGGGGAGCCTTGTTCTTTAAGATAGCTCGATGACGTCACTGCTGGATGTAATCGTGCAAGGATTCCTCTGTCAGCGCCGCTGCCACGTGGCCGATGTTTCCAGGGACGGATAGCTACAACTGCAAGTATCGAAGAACTTGGTTACCCTTTCCGCGATGCCGTTCGCCACCACCACCGTAGAGAAAATGCACCGTTGCCAGGGGAGCCTTGTTCTTTATGGTAGCTCGATGACGTCACTGCTGGATGTAATCATGGAAGGATTCCTCTGTCAGCGCCGGTGCCACGTGGGCGATGTTTCCAGGGAAGGATAGCCGCAACTGCAAGTATAGAAGAACTTGGTGACGCTTTCCGTGTTGCTGTTCGCCACCACCACCGTAGAGCAAATGCACCGATGTCAGGGGAGCCTTGTTCTTTAAGATAGCTCGAGGACGTCACTGCGGGATGTAATCGTGGAAGGATTCCTCTGTCAGCGCCGGTGCCACGTGGCCGATGTTTCCAGGGACGGATAGCTACAACTACAGGTATCGAAGAACTTGCTTACGCTTTCCGCGATGCCGTTCGCCACCACCACCGTAGAGTAAATGCACCGATGCCAGGGGAGCCTTGTTCTTTATGGCAGCTCGATTACGTCAGTGCTGGATGTAATCGTGGAAGGATTCTTCTGTCAGCGCCAGTGCCACGTGTGCGATGTTTCCAGGGAACGATAGCCGTAACTGCAAGTATAGAAGAACTTGGTTACGCTTTCCGCGATGCCGTTCGCCACCACCACCGCAGAGCAAATGCACCAATGCCAGGGGAGCCTTGTTCTTTCAGGTAGCTCGATGACGTCACTGCTGGATGTAATCGTGGAAGGATTCCTCTGTCAGCGCCGGCGCCACGTGGGCGATGTTTCCAGGGAGGATAGCCGCAACTGCAAGTATAGAAGAACTTGGTGACGCTTTCCGTGTTGCTGTTCGCCACCACCACCGTAGACCAAATGCACCGATGTCAGGGGAGCCTTGTTCTTTAAGATAGCTCGAGGACGTCACTGCGGGATGTAATCGTGGAAGGATTCCTCTGTCAGCGCCGGTGCCACGTGGCCGATGTTTCCAGGGACGGATAGCTACAACTGCAGGTATCGAAGAACTTGCTTACGCTTTCCGCGATGCCGTTCGCCACCACCACCGTAGAGTAAATGCACCGATGCCAGGGGAGCCTTGTTCTTTATGGTAGCTCGATGACGTCAGTGCTGGATGTAATCGTGGAAGGATTCCTCTGTCAGCGCCAGTGCCACGTGTGCGATGTTTCCAGGGAACGATAGCCGTAACTGCAAGTATAGAAGAACTTGGTTACGCTTTCCGCGATGCCGTTCGCCACCACCACCGCAGAGCAAATGCACCGATGCCAGGGGAGCCTTGTTCTTTATGGTAGCTCGATGACGTCACTGCTGGATGTGATCGTGGAAGGATTCCTCTGTCAGCGCCGGTGCCACGTGGGCTAAGTTTCCAGGGAGGATAGCCGCAACTGCAAGTATAGAAGAACTTGGTTACGCTTTCCGCGATGCCGTTCGCCATCACCACAGTAGAGTAAATGCACCGATGTCAGGGGAGCCTTGTTCTTTAAGATAGCTCGAGGACGTCACTGCGGGATGTAATCGTGGAAGGATTCCTCTGTCAGCGCCGGTGCCACGTGGCCGATGATTCCAGGCACGGATAGCTACAACTACAGGTATCGAAGAACTTGCTTACGCTTTCCGCGATGCCGTTCGCCACCACCACCGTAGAGTAAATGCACCGATGCCAGGGGAGCCTTGTTCTTTATGGTAGCTCGATTACGTCAGTGCTGGATGTAATCGTGGAAGGATTCTTCTGTCAGCGCCAGTGCCACGTGTGCGATGTTTCCAGGGAACGATAGCCGTAACTGCAAGTATAGAAGAACTTGGTTACGCTTTCCGCGATGCCGTTCGCCACCACCACCGCAGAGCAAATGCACCAATGCCAGGGGAGCCTTGTTCTTTCAGGTAGCTCGATGACGTCACTGCTGGATGTAATCGTGGAAGGATTCCTCTGTCAGCGCCGGTGCCACGTGGGCGATATTTCCAGGGAGGATAGCCGCAACTGCAAGTATAGAAGAACTTGGTGACGCTTTCCGTGTTGCTGTTCGCCACCACCACCGTAGAGCGAATGCACCGATGTCAGGGGAGCCTTGTTCTTTAAGATAGCTCGAGGACGTCACTGCGGGATGTAATCGTGGAAGGATTCCTCTGTCAGCGCCGGTGCCACGTGGCCGATGTTTCCAGGGACGGATAGCTACAACTGCAGGTATCGAAGAACTTGCTTACGCTTTCCGCGATGCCGTTCGCCACCACCACCGTAGAGTAAATGCACCGATGCCAGGGGAGCCTTGTTCTTTATGGTAGCTCGATGACGTCAGTGCTGGATGTAATCGTGGAAGGATTCCTCTGTCAGCGCCAGTGCCACGTGTGCGATGTTTCCAGGGAACGATAGCCGTAACTGCAAGTATAGAAGAACTTGGTTACGCTTTCCGCGATGCCGTTCGCCACCACCACCGCAGAGCAAATGCACCGATGCCAGGGGAGCCTTGTTCTTTATGGTAGCTCGATGACGTCACTGCTGGATGTGATCGTGGAAGGATTCCTCTGTCAGCGCCGGTGCCACGTGGGCTAAGTTTCCAGGGAGGATAGCCGCAACTGCAAGTATAGAAGAACTTGGTTACGCTTTCCGCGATGCCGTTCGCCATCACCACCGTAGAGTAAATGCACCGATGCCAGGGGAGCCTTGTTCTTTAAGGTAGCTCGATGACGTCACTGCTGGATGTAATCGTGGAAGGATTCCTCTGTCAGCGCCAGTGCCACGTGGGCGATGTATCCATGGAAGGATAGCCGCAACTGCAAGTATAGAAGAACTTGGTTACGCTTTCCGCGATGCCGTTCGCAACCACCACCGTAGAGTAAGTGCACCGATGCCAGGGGAGCCTTGTTCTTTAAGATAGCTCGATGACGTCACTGCTGGATGTAATCGTGCAAGGATTCCTCTGTCAGCGCCGGTGCCACGTGGCCGATGTTTGCAGGGACGCATAGCTACAACTGCAGGTATCGAAGAACTTGCTTACGCTTTCCACGATGCCGTTCGCCACCACCACCGTAGAGTAAATGCACCGATGCCAGGGGAGCCTTGTTCTTTATGGTAGCTCGATGACGTCACTGCTGGATGTAATCGTGGAAGGATTCCTCTGTCAGCGCCAGTGCCACGTGGGCGATGTTTCCAGGGAAGGATAGCCGCAACTGCAAGTATAGAAGAACTTGGTTACGCTTTCCGCGATGCCGTTCGCCACCACCACCGCAGAGCAAATGCACCAATGCCAGGGGAGCCTTGTTCTTTCAGGTAGCTCGATGACGTCACAGCTGGATGTAATCGTGGAAGGATTCCTCTGTCAACGCCGGTGCCACGTGGGCGATGTTTCCAGGGAGGATAGCCGCAACTGCAAGTATAGAAGAACTTGGTTACGCTTTCCGCGATGCCGTTCGCCATCACCCCCGTAGAGTAAATGCACCGATGCCAGGGGAGCCTTGTTCTTTCAGGTAGCTCGATGACGTCACTGCTGGATGTAATCGTGGAAGGATTCCTCTGTCAGCGCCGGTGCCACTTGGGCGATGTTTCCAGGGAAGGATAGCCGCAACTGCAAGTATAGAAGAACTTGGTTACGCTTTCCGCGTTGCTGTTCGCCACCACCACCGTAGAGTAAATGCACCGATGCCAGGGGAGCCTTGTTCTTTAAGATAGCTCGATGACGTCACTGCTGGATGTAATCGTGCAAGGATTCCTCTGTCAGCGCCGGTGCCATGTGGCTGATGTTTCCAGGGACGGATAGCTACAACTGCAAGTATCGAAGAACTTGGTTACCCTTTCCGCGATGCCGTTCGCCACCACCACCGTAGAGTAAATGCACCGATGCCAGGGGAGCCTTGTTCTTTATGGTAGCTCGATGACGTCACTGCTGGATGTAATCGTGGAAGGATTCCTCTGTCAGCGCCGGTGCCACGTGGGCGATGTTTCCAGGGAAGGATAGCCGCAACTGCAAGTATAGAAGAACTTGGTGACGCTTTCCGCGTTGCTGTTCGCCACCACCACCGTAGAGTAAATGCACCGATGTCAGGGGAGCCTTGTTCTTTAAGATAGCTCGATGACGTCACTGCTGGATGTAATCGTGGATGGATTCCTCTGTCAGCGCCGGTGCCACGTGGCCGATGTTTCCAGGGACGGATAGCTACAACTGCAGGTATCGAAGAACTTGGTTACGCTTTCCGCGATGCCGTTCGCCACCACCACCGTAGAGTAAATGCACCGATGCCAGGGGAGACTTGTTCTTTATGGTAGCTCGATGACGTCACTGCTGGATGTAATCGTGGAAGGATTCCTCTGTCAGCGCCGGTGCCACGTGGGCGATGTTTCCCGGGACGGATAGCCGCAACTGCAAGTATAGAGGAACTTGGTTACGCTTTCCGCGTTGCTGTTCGCCACCACCACAGTAGAGTAAATGCACCGATGCCAGGGGAGCCTTTTTCTGTAAGATAGCTCGATGACGTCACTGCTGGATGTAATCGTGCAAGGATTCCTCTGTCAGCGCCGGTGCCACGTGGCCGATGTTTCCAGGGACGGATAGCTACAACTGCAGGTATCGAAGGACTTGGTTACGCTTTCCGCGATGCCGTTCGCCACCACCACCGTAGAGTAAATGCACCGATGCCAGGGGAGAATTGTTCTTTATGGTAGCTCGATGACGTCACTGCTGGATGTAATCATGGAAGGATTCCTCTGTCAGCGCCGGTGCCACGTGGGCGATGTTTCCAGGGAGGATAGCCGCAACTGCAAGTATAGAAGAACTCGGTGACGCTTTCCGCCATGCCGTTCGCCACCACCGCCGTAGAGTAAATGCACCGATGCCAGGGGAGCCTTGTTCTTTATGGTAGCTCAATGACGTCAGTGTTGGATGTAATCGTGGAAGGATTCCTCTGTCAGCGCCAGTGCCACGTGGGCGATGTTTCCAGGGAAGGATAGCCGCAACTGCAAGTATAGAAGAACTTGGTTACGCTTTCCGCGTTGCTGTTCGCCACCACCACCGTAGAGTAAATGCACCGATGCCAGGGGAGCCTTGTTCTTTATGGTAGCTCGATGACGTCACTGCTGGATGTAATCGTGGAAAGATTCCTCTGTCAGCGCCGGTGCCACGTGGGCGATGTTTCCAGGGACGGATAGCCGCAACTGCAAGTACAGAGGAACTTGGTTACGCTTTCCGCGTTGCTGTTCGCCACCACCATAGTAGAGTAAATGCACCGATGCCAGGGGAGCCTTGTTCTTTAAGATAGCTCGATGACGTCACTGCGGGATGTAATCGTGCAAGGATTCCTCTGTCAGCGCCGGTGCCACGTGGCCGATGTTTCCAGGGACGGATAGCTACAACAGCAGGTATCGAAGAATTTGGTTACGCTTTCCGCGATGCCGTTCGCCACCACTACCGTAGAGTAAATGCACCGATACCAGGGGAGCCTTGTTCTTTAAGGTAGCTCGATGGCGTCACTGCTGGATGTAATCGTGGAAGGATTCCTCTGTCAGCGCCGGTGCCACGTGGGCGATGTTTCCAGGGACGGATAGCTACAACTGCAAGTATCGAAGAACTTGGTTACCCTTTCCGCGATGCCGTTCGCCACCACCACCGTAGAGTAAATGCACCGATGCCAGGGGAGCCTTGTTCTTTATGGTAGCTCGATGACGTCACTGCTGGATGTAATCGTGGAAGGATTCCTCTGTCAGCGCCAGTGCCACGTGGGCGATGTTTCCATGGAAGGATAGCCGCAACTGCAAGTATAGAAGAACTTGGTTACGCTTTCCGCGTTGCCGTTCGCCACCACCACCGTAGAGTAAGTGCACCGATGCCAGGGGAGCCTTGTTCTTTAAGATAGCTCGATGACGTCACTGCTGGATGTAATCGTGCAAGGATTCCTCTGTCAGCGCCGGTGCCACGTGGCTGATGTTTCCAGGGACGGATAGCTACAACTGCAGGTATCGAAGAACTTGGTTACGCTTTCCGCGATGCCGTTCGCCACCACCACCGTAGAGTAAATGCACCGATGCCAGGGGAGCCTTGTTCTTTATGGTAGCTCGATGACGTCACTGCTGGATGTAATCGTGGAAGGATTCCTCTGTCAGCGCCGGTGCCATGTGGCTGATGTTTCCAGGGACGGATAGCTACAACTGCAAGTATCGAAGAACTTGGTTACCCTTTCCGCGATGCCGTTCGCCACCACCACCGTAGAGTAAATGCACCGATGCCAGGGGAGCCTTGTTCTTTATGGTAGCTCGATGACGTCACAGCTGGATGTAATCGTGGAAGGATTCCTCTGTCAACGCCGGTGCCACGTGGGCGATGTTTCCAGGCAGGATAGCCGCAACTGCAAGTATAGAAGAACTTGGTTACGCTTTCCGCGATGCCGTTCGCCATCACCCCCGTAGAGTAAATGCACCGATGCCAGGGGAGCCTTGTTCTTTCAGGTAGCTCGATGACGTCACTGCTGGATGTAATCGTGGAAGGATTCCTCTGTCAGCGCCGGTGCCACGTGGGCGATGTTTCCATGGACGGATAGCCGCAACTGCAAGTATAGAGGAACTTGGTTACGCTTTCCGCGTTGCTGTTCGCCACCACCACAGTAGAGTAAATGCACCGATGCCAGGGGAGCCTTGTTCTTTAAGATAGCTCGATGACGTCACTGCTGGATGTAATCGTGCAAGGATTCCTCTGTCAGCGCCGCTGCCACGTGGCCGATGTTTCCAGGGACGGATAGCTACAACTGCAAGTATCGAAGAACTTGGTTACCCTTTCCGCGATGCCGTTCGCCACCACCACCGTAGAGAAAATGCACCGTTGCCAGGGGAGCCTTGTTCTTTATGGTAGCTCGATGACGTCACTGCTGGATGTAATCATGGAAGGATTCCTCTGTCAGCGCCGGTGCCACGTGGGCGATGTTTCCAGGGAAGGATAGCCGCAACTGCAAGTATAGAAGAACTTGGTGACGCTTTCCGTGTTGCTGTTCGCCACCACCACCGTAGAGCAAATGCACCGATGTCAGGGGAGCCTTGTTCTTTAAGATAGCTCGAGGACGTCACTGCGGGATGTAATCGTGGAAGGATTCCTCTGTCAGCGCCGGTGCCACGTGGCCGATGTTTCCAGGGACGGATAGCTACAACTACAGGTATCGAAGAACTTGCTTACGCTTTCCGCGATGCCGTTCGCCACCACCACCGTAGAGTAAATGCACCGATGCCAGGGGAGCCTTGTTCTTTATGGCAGCTCGATTACGTCAGTGCTGGATGTAATCGTGGAAGGATTCTTCTGTCAGCGCCAGTGCCACGTGTGCGATGTTTCCAGGGAACGATAGCCGTAACTGCAAGTATAGAAGAACTTGGTTACGCTTTCCGCGATGCCGTTCGCCACCACCACCGCAGAGCAAATGCACCAATGCCAGGGGAGCCTTGTTCTTTCAGGTAGCTCGATGACGTCACTGCTGGATGTAATCGTGGAAGGATTCCTCTGTCAGCGCCGGTGCCACGTGGGCGATGTTTCCAGGGAGGATAGCCGCAACTGCAAGTATAGAAGAACTTGGTGACGCTTTCCGTGTTGCTGTTCGCCACCACCACCGTAGAGCAAATGCACCGATGTCAGGGGAGCCTTGTTCTTTAAGATAGCTCGAGGACGTCACTGCGGGATGTAATCGTGGAAGGATTCCTCTGTCAGCGCCTGTGCCACGTGGCCGATGTTTCCAGGGACGGATAGCTACAACTGCAGGTATCGAAGAACTTGCTTACGCTTTCCGCGATGCCGTTCGCCACCACCACCGTAGAGTAAATGCACCGATGCCAGGGGAGCCTTGTTCTTTATGGTAGCTCGATGACGTCAGTGCTGGATGTAATCGTGGAAGGATTCCTCTGTCAGCGCCAGTGCCACGTGTGCGATGTTTCCAGGGAACGATAGCCGTAACTGCAAGTATAGAAGAACTTGGTTACGCTTTCCGCGATGCCGTTCGCCACCACCACCGCAGAGCAAATGCACCGATGCCAGGGGAGCCTTGTTCTTTATGGTAGCTCGATGACGTCACTGCTGGATGTGATCGTGGAAGGATTCCTCTGTCAGCGCCGGTGCCACGTGGGCTAAGTTTCCAGGGAGGATAGCCGCAACTGCAAGTATAGAAGAACTTGGTTACGCTTTCCGCGATGCCGTTCGCCATCACCACAGTAGAGTAAATGCACCGATGTCAGGGGAGCCTTGTTCTTTAAGATAGCTCGAGGACGTCACTGCGGGATGTAATCGTGGAAGGATTCCTCTGTCAGCGCCGGTGCCACGTGGCCGATGATTCCAGGCACGGATAGCTACAACTACAGGTATCGAAGAACTTGCTTACGCTTTCCGCGATGCCGTTCGCCACCACCACCGTAGAGTAAATGCACCGATGCCAGGGGAGCCTTGTTCTTTATGGTAGCTCGATTACGTCAGTGCTGGATGTAATCGTGGAAGGATTCTTCTGTCAGCGCCAGTGCCACGTGTGCGATGTTTCCAGGGAACGATAGCCGTAACTGCAAGTATAGAAGAACTTGGTTACGCTTTCCGCGATGCCGTTCGCCACCACCACCGCAGAGCAAATGCACCAATGCCAGGGGAGCCTTGTTCTTTCAGGTAGCTCGATGACGTCACTGCTGGATGTAATCGTGGAAGGATTCCTCTGTCAGCGCCGGTGCCACGTGGGCGATATTTCCAGGGAGGATAGCCGCAACTGCAAGTATAGAAGAACTTGGTGACGCTTTCCGTGTTGCTGTTCGCCACCACCACCGTAGAGCGAATGCACCGATGTCAGGGGAGCCTTGTTCTTTAAGATAGCTCGAGGACGTCACTGCGGGATGTAATCGTGGAAGGATTCCTCTGTCAGCGCCGGTGCCACGTGGCCGATGTTTCCAGGGACGGATAGCTACAACTGCAGGTATCGAAGAACTTGCTTACGCTTTCCGCGATGCCGTTCGCCACCACCACCGTAGAGTAAATGCACCGATGCCAGGGGAGCCTTGTTCTTTATGGTAGCTCGATGACGTCAGTGCTGGATGTAATCGTGGAAGGATTCCTCTGTCAGCGCCAGTGCCACGTGTGCGATGTTTCCAGGGAACGATAGCCGTAACTGCAAGTATAGAAGAACTTGGTTACGCTTTCCGCGATGCCGTTCGCCACCACCACCGCAGAGCAAATGCACCGATGCCAGGGGAGCCTTGTTCTTTATGGTAGCTCGATGACGTCACTGCTGGATGTGATCGTGGAAGGATTCCTCTGTCAGCGCCGGTGCCACGTGGGCTAAGTTTCCAGGGAGGATAGCCGCAACTGCAAGTATAGAAGAACTTGGTTACGCTTTCCGCGATGCCGTTCGCCATCACCACCGTAGAGTAAATGCACCGATGCCAGGGGAGCCTTGTTCTTTAAGGTAGCTCGATGACGTCACTGCTGGATGTAATCGTGGAAGGATTCCTCTGTCAGCGCCAGTGCCACGTGGGCGATGTATCCATGGAAGGATAGCCGCAACTGCAAGTATAGAAGAACTTGGTTACGCTTTCCGCGATGCCGTTCGCAACCACCACCGTAGAGTAAGTGCACCGATGCCAGGGGAGCCTTGTTCTTTAAGATAGCTCGATGACGTCACTGCTGGATGTAATCGTGGAAGGATTCCTCTGTCAGCGCCAGTGCCACGTGGGCGATGTTTCCAGGGAAGGATAGCCGCAACTGCAAGTATAGAAGAACTTGGTTACGCTTTCCGCGATGCCGTTCGCCACCACCACCGCAGAGCAAATGCACCAATGCCAGGGGAGCCTTGTTCTTTCAGGTAGCTCGATGACGTCACAGCTGGATGTAATCGTGCAAGGATTCCTCTGTCAGCGCCGGTGCCATGTGGCTGATGTTTCCAGGGACGGATAGCTACAACTGCAAGTATCGAAGAACTTGGTTACCCTTTCCGCGATGCCGTTCGCCACCACCACCGTAGAGTAAATGCACCGATGCCAGGGGAGCCTTGTTATTTATGGTAGCTCGATGACGTCACTGCTGGATGTAATCGTGGAAGGATTCCTCTGTCAGCGCCGGTGCCACGTGGGCGATGTTTCCAGGGAAGGATAGCCGCAACTGCAAGTATAGAAGAACTTGGTGACGCTTTCCGCGTTGCTGTTCGCCACCACCACCGTAGAGTAAATGCACCGATGTCAGGGGAGCCTTGTTCTTTAAGATAGCTCGATGACGTCACTGCTGGATGTAATCGTGGATGGATTCCTCTGTCAGCGCCGGTGCCACGTGGCCGATGTTTCCAGGGACGGATAGCTACAACTGCAGGTATCGAAGAACTTGGTTACGCTTTCCGCGATGCCGTTCGCCACCACCACCGTAGAGTAAATGCACCGATGCCAGGGGAGACTTGTTCTTTATGGTAGCTCGATGACGTCACTGCTGGATGTAATCGTGGAAGGATTCCTCTGTCAGCGCCGGTGCCACGTGGGCGATGTTTCCCGGGACGGATAGCCGCAACTGCAAGTATAGAGGAACTTGGTTACGCTTTCCGCGTTGCTGTTCGCCACCACCACAGTAGAGTAAATGCACCGATGCCAGGGGAGCCTTTTTCTGTAAGATAGCTCGATGACGTCACTGCTGGATGTAATCGTGCAAGGATTCCTCTGTCAGCGCCGGTGCCACGTGGCCGATGTTTCCAGGGACGGATAGCTACAACTGCAGGTATCGAAGGACTTGGTTACGCTTTCCGCGATGCCGTTCGCCACCACCACCGTAGAGTAAATGCACCGATGCCAGGGGAGAATTGTTCTTTATGGTAGCTCGATGACGTCACTGCTGGATGTAATCATGGAAGGATTCCTCTGTCAGCGCCGGTGCCACGTGGGCGATGTTTCCAGGGAGGATAGCCGCAACTGCAAGTATAGAAGAACTTGGTGACGCTTTCCGCCATGCCGTTCGCCACCACCGCCGTAGAGTAAATGCACCGATGCCAGGGGAGCCTTGTTCTTTATGGTAGCTCAATGACGTCAGTGTTGGATGTAATCGTGGAAGGATTCCTCTGTCAGCGCCAGTGCCACGTGGGCGATGTTTCCAGGGAAGGATAGCCGCAACTGCAAGTATAGAAGAACTTGGTTACGCTTTCCGCGTTGCTGTTCGCCACCACCACCGTAGAGTAAATGCACCGATGCCAGGGGAGCCTTGTTCTTTATGGTAGCTCGATGACGTCACTGCTGGATGTAATCGTGGAAAGATTCCTCTGTCAGCGCCGGTGCCACGTGGGCGATGTTTCCAGGGACGGATAGCCGCAACTGCAAGTACAGAGGAACTTGGTTACGCTTTCCGCGTTGCTGTTCGCCACCACCATAGTAGAGTAAATGCACCGATGCCAGGGGAGCCTTGTTCTTTAAGATAGCTCGATGACGTCACTGCTGGATGTTCTCGTGCAAGGATTCCTCTGTCAGCGCCGGTGCCACGTGGCCGATGTTTCCAGGGACGGATAGCTACAACAGCAGGTATCGAAGAATTTGGTTACGCTTTCCGCGATGCCGTTCGCCACCACTACCGTAGAGTAAATGCACCGATACCAGGGGAGCCTTGTTCTTTAAGGTAGCTCGATGGCGTCACTGCTGGATGTAATCGTGGAAGGATTCCTCTGTCAGCGCCGGTGCCACGTGGGCGATGTTTCCAGGGACGGATAGCTACAACTGCAAGTATCGAAGAACTTGGTTACCCTTTCCGCGATGCCGTTCGCCACCACCACCGTAGAGTAAGTGCACCGATGCCAGGGGAGCCTTGTTCTTTATGGTAGCTCGATGACGTCACTGCTGGATGTAATCGTGGAAGGATTCCTCTGTCAGCGCCGGTGCCACGTGGGCGATGTTTCCAGGGAAGGATAGCCGCAACTGCAAGTATAGAAGAACTTGGTGACGCTTTCCGTGTTGCTGTTCGCCACCACCACCGTAGAGCAAATGCACCGATGTCAGGGGAGCCTTGTTCTTTAAGATAGCTCGAGGACGTCACTGCGGGATGTAATCGTGGAAGGATTCCTCTGTCAGCGCCGGTGCCACGTGGCCGATGTTTCCAGGGACGGATAGCTACAACTACAGGTATCGAAGAACTTGCTTACGCTTTCCGCGATGCCGTTCGCCACCACCACCGTAGAGTAAATGCACCGATGCCAGGGGAGCCTTGTTCTTTATGGTAGCTCGATTACGTCAGTGCTGGATGTAATCGTGGAAGGATTCTTCTGTCAGCGCCAGTGCCACGTGTGCGAATTTTCCAGGGAACGATAGCCGTAACTGCAAGAATAGAAGAACTTGGTTACGCTTTCCGCGATGCCGTTCGCCACCACCACCGCAGAGCAAATGCACCAATGCCAGGGGAGCCTTGTTCTTTCAGGTAGCTCGATGACGTCACTGCTGGATGTAATCGTGGAAGGATTCCTCTGTCAGCGCCGGTGCCACGTGGGCGATGTTTCCAGGGAGGATAGCCGCAACTGCAAGTATAGAAGAACTTGGTGACGCTTTCCGTGTTGCTCTTCGCCACCACCACCGTAGAGCAAATGCACCGATATCAGGGGAGCCTTGTTCTTTAAGATAGCTCGAGGACGTCACTGCGGGATGTAATCGTGGAAGGATTCCTCTGTCAGCGCCGGTGCCACGTGACCGATGTTTCCAGGGACGGATAGCTACAACTGCAGGTATCGAAGAACTTCCTTACGCTTTCCGCGATGCCGTTCGCCACCACCACCCTAGAGTAAATGCACCGATGCCAGGGGAGCCTTGTTCTTTATGGTAGCTCGATGACGTCAGTGCTGGATGTAATCGTGGAAGGATTCCTCTGTCAGCGCCAGTGCCACGTGTGCGATGTTTCCAGGGAACGATAGCCGTAACTGCAAGTATAGAAGAACTTGGTTACGCTTTCCGCGATGCCGTTCGCCACCACCACCGCAGAGCAAATGCACCGATGCCAGGGGAGCCTTGTTCTTTATGGTAGCGCGATGACGTCACTGCTGGATGTGATCGTGGAAGGATTCCTCTGTCAGCGCCGGTGCCACGTGGGCTAAGTTTCCAGGGAGGATAGCCGCAACTGCAAGTATAGAAGAACTTGGTTACGCTTTCCGCGATGCCGTTCGCCATCACCACCGTAGAGTAAATGCACCGATGCCAGGGGAGCCTTGTTCTTTAAGGTAGCTCGATGACGTCACTGCTGGATGTAATCGTGGAAGGATTCCTCTGTCAGCGCCAGTGCCACGTGGGCGATGTTTCCATGGAAGGATAGCCGCAACTGCAAGTATAGAAGAACTTGGTTACGCTTTCCGCGATGCCGTTCGCAACCACCACCGTAGAGTAAGTGCACCGATGCCAGGGGAGCCTTGTTCTTTAAGATAGCTCGATGACGCCACTGCTGGATGTAATCGTGGAAGGATTCCTCTGTCAGCGCCAGTGCCACGTGGGCGATGTTTCCAGGGAAGGATAGCCGCAACTGCAAGTATAGAAGAACTTGGTTACGCTTTCCGCGATGCCGTTCGCCACCACCACCGCAGAGCAAATGCACCAATGCCAGGGGAGCCTTGTTCTTTCAGGTAGCTCGATGACGTCACAGCTGGATGTAATCGTGGAAGGATTCCTCTGTCAGCGCCAGTGCCACGTGTGCGAATTTTCCAGGGAAGGATAGCCGCAACTGCAAGTATAGAAGAACTTGGTTAAGCTTTCCGCGATGCCGTTCGCCACAACCACCGCAGAGCAAATGCACCAATGCCAGGGGAGCCTTGTTCTTTCAGGTAGCTCGATGACGTCACAGCTGGATGTAATCGTGGAAGGATTCCTCTGTCAACGCCGGTGCCACGTGGGCGATGTTTCCAGGGAGGATAGCCGCAACTGCAAGTATAGAAGAACTTGGTTACGCTTTCCGCGATGCCGTTCGCCATCACCACCGTAGAGTAAATGCACCGATGCCAGGGGAGCCTTGTTCTTTAAGTTAGCTCGATGACGTCACTGCTGGATGTAATCGTGGAAGGATTCCTCTGTCAGCGCCGGTGCCACGTGGCCGATGTTTCCAGGGACGGATAGCTACAACTGCAGGTATCGAAGAACTTGGTTACGCTTTCCGCGATGCCGTTCGCCACCACCACCGTAGAGTAAATGCACCGATGCCAGGGGAGCCTTGTTCTTTATGGTAGCTCGATGACGTCACTGCTGGATGTAATCGTGGAAGGATTCCTCTGTCAGCGCCAGTGCCACGTGGGCGATGTTTCCAGGGAAGGATAGCCGCAACTGCAAGTATAGAAGAACTTGGTTACGCTTTCCGCGATGCCGTTCGCCACCACCACCGCAGAGCAAATGCACCAATGCCAGGGGAGCCTTGTTCTTTCAGGTAGCTCGATGACGTCACAGCTGGATGTAATCGTGGAAGGATTCCTCTGTCAACGCCGGTGCCACGTGGGCGATGTTTCCAGGGAGGATGGCCGCAACTGCAAGTATAGAAGAACTTGGTTACGCTTTCCGCGATGCCGTTCGCCATCACCCCCGTAGAGTAAATGCACCGATGCCAGGGGAGCCTTGTTCTTTCAGGTAGCTCGATGACGTCACTGCTGGATGTAATCGTGGAAGGATTCCTCTGTCAGCGCCGGTGCCACTTGGGCGATGTTTCCAGGGAAGGATAGCCGCAACTGCAAGTATAGAAGAACTTGGTTACGCTTTCCGCGTTGCTGTTCGCCACCACCACCGTAGAGTAAATGCACCGATGCCAGGGGAGCCTTGTTCTTTAAGATAGCTCGATGACGTCACTGCTGGATGTAATCGTGCAAGGATTCCTCTGTCAGCGCCGGTGCCATGTGGCTGATGTTTCCAGGGACGGATAGCTACAACTGCAAGTATCGAAGAACTTGGTTACCCTTTCCGCGATGCCGTTCGCCACCACCACCGTAGAGTAAATGCACCGATGCCAGGGGAGCCTTGTTCTTTATGGTAGCTCGATGACGTCACTGCTGGATGTAATCGTGGAAGGATTCCTCTGTCAGCGCCGGTGCCACGTGGGCGATGTTTCCAGGGAAGGATAGCCGCAACTGCAAGTATAGAAGAACTTGGTGACGCTTTCCGCGTTGCTGTTCGCCACCACCACCGTAGAGTAAATGCACCGATGTCAGGGGAGCCTTGTTCTTTAAGATAGCTCGATGACGTCACTGCTGGATGTAATCGTGGATGGATTCCTCTGTCAGCGCCGGTGCCACGTGGCCGATGTTTCCAGGGACGGATAGCTACAACTACAGGTATCGAAGAACTTGGTTACGCTTTCCGCGATGCCGTTCGCCACCACCACCGTAGAGTAAATGCACCGATGCCAGGGGAGACTTGTTCTTTATGGTAGCTCGATGACGTCACTGCTGGATGTAATCGTGGAAGGATTCCTCTGTCAGCGCCGGTGCCACGTGGGCGATGTTTCCAGGGACGGATAGCCGCAACTGCAAGTATAGAGGAACTTGGTTACGCTTTCCGCGTTGCTGTTCGCCACCACCACAGTAGAGTAAATGCACCGATGCCAGGGGAGCCTTGTTCTGTAAGATAGCTCGATGACGTCACTGCTGGATGTAATCGTGCAAGGATTCCTCTGTCAGCGCCGGTGCCACGTGGCCGATGTTTCCAGGGACGGATAGCTACAACTGCAGGTATCGAAGGACTTGGTTACGCTTTCCGCGATGCCGTTCGCCACCACCACCACCGTAGAGTAAATGCACCGATGCCAGGGGAGCCTTGTTCTTTATGGTAGCTCGATGACGTCAGTGCTGGATGTAATCGTGGAAGGATTCCTCTGTCAGCGCCAGTGCCACGTGTGCGATGTTTCCAGGGAACGATAGCCGTAACTGCAAGTATAGAAGAACTTGGTTACGTTTTCCGCGATGCCGTTCGCCACCACCACCGCAGAGCAAATGCACCGATGCCAGGGGAGCCTTGTTCTTTATGGTAGCTCGATGACGTCACTGCTGGATGTAATCGTGGAAGGATTCCTCTGTCAGCGCCGGTGCCACGTGGGCGAAGTTTCCAGGGAGGATAGCCGCAACTGCAAGTATAGAAGAACTTGGTTACGCTTTCCGCGATGCCGTTCGCCATCACCACCGTAGAGTAAATGCACCGATGCCAGGGGAGCCTTGTTCTTTAAGGTAGCTCGATGACGTCACTGCTGGATGTAATCGTGGAAGGATTCCTCTGTCAGCGCCAGTGCCACGTGGGCGATGTTTCCATGGAAGGATAGCCGCAACTGCAAGTATAGAAGAACTTGGTTACGCTTTCCGCGTTGCCGTTCGCCACCACCACCATAGAGTAAGTGCACCGATGCCAGGGGAGCCTTGTTCTTTAAGATAGCTCGATGACGTCACTGCTGGATGTAATCGTGCAAGGATTCCTCTGTCAGCGCCGGTGCCACGTGGCTGATGTTTCCAGGGACGGATAGCTACAACTGCAGGTATCGAAGAACTTGGTTACGCTTTCCGCGATGCCGTTCGCCACCACCACCGTAGAGTAAATGCACCGATGCCAGGGGAGCCTTGTTCTTTATGGTAGCTCGATGACGTCACTGCTGGATGTAATCGTGGAAGGATTCCTCTGTCAGCGCCGGTGCCATGTGGCTGATGTTTCCAGGGACGGATAGCTACAACTGCAAGTATCGAAGAACTTGGTTACCCTTTCCGCGATGCCGTTCGCCACCACCACCGTAGAGTAAATGCACCGATGCCAGGGGAGCCTTGTTCTTTATGGTAGCTCGATGACGTCACAGCTGGATGTAATCGTGGAAGGATTCCTCTGTCAACGCCGGTGCCACGTGGGCGATGATTCCAGGCAGGATAGCCGCAACTGCAAGTATAGAAGAACTTGGTTACGCTTTCCGCGATGCCGTTCGCCATCACCCCCGTAGAGTAAATGCACCGATGCCAGGGGAGCCTTGTTCTTTCAGGTAGCTCGATGACGTCACTGCTGGATGTAATCGTGGAAGGATTCCTCTGTCAGCGCCGGTGCCACGTGGGCGATGTTTCCATGGACGGATAGCCGCAACTGCAAGTATAGAGGAACTTGGTTACGCTTTCCGCGTTGCTGTTCGCCACCACCACAGTAGAGTAAATGCACCGATGCCAGGGGAGCCTTGTTCTTTAAGATAGCTCGATGACGTCACTGCTGGATGTAATCGTGCAAGGATTCCTCTGTCAGCGCCGCTGCCACGTGGCCGATGTTTCCAGGGACGGATAGCTACAACTGCAAGTATCGAAGAACTTGGTTACCCTTTCCGCGATGCCGTTCGCCACCACCACCGTAGAGAAAATGCACCGTTGCCAGGGGAGCCTTGTTCTTTATGGTAGCTCGATGACGTCACTGCTGGATGTAATCATGGAAGGATTCCTCTGTCAGCGCCGGTGCCACGTGGGCGATGTTTCCAGGGAAGGATAGCCGCAACTGCAAGTATAGAAGAACTTGGTGACGCTTTCCGTGTTGCTGTTCGCCACCACCACCGTAGAGCAAATGCACCGATGTCAGGGGAGCCTTGTTCTTTAAGATAGCTCGAGCACGTCACTGCGGGATGTAATCGTGGAAGGATTCCTCTGTCAGCGCCGGTGCCACGTGGCCGATGTTTCCAGGGACGGATAGCTACAACTACAGGTATCGAAGAACTTGCTTACGCTTTCCGCGATGCCGTTCGCCACCACCACCGTAGAGTAAATGCACCGATGCCAGGGGAGCCTTGTTCTTTATGGTAGCTCGATTACGTCAGTGCTGGATGTAATCGTGGAAGGATTCTTCTGTCAGCGCCAGTGCCACGTGTGCGATGTTTCCAGGGAACGATAGCCGTAACTGCAAGTATAGAAGAACTTGGTTACGCTTTCCGCGATGCCGTTCGCCACCACCACCGCAGAGCAAATGCACCAATGCCAGGGGAGCCTTGTTCTTTCAGGTAGCTCGATGACGTCACTGCTGGATGTAATCGTGGAAGGATTCCTCTGTCAGCGCCGGTGCCACGTGGGCGATGTTTCCAGGGAGGATAGCCGCAACTGCAAGTATAGAAGAACTTGGTGACGCTTTCCGTGTTGCTGTTCGCCACCACCACCGTAGAGCAAATGCACCGATGTCAGGGGAGCCTTGTTCTTTAAGATAGCTCGAGGACGTCACTGCGGGATGTAATCGTGGAAGGATTCCTCTGTCAGCGCCGGTGCCACGTGGCCGATGTTTCCAGGGACGGATAGCTACAACTGCAGGTATCGAAGAACTTGCTTACGCTTTCCGCGATGCCGTTCACCACCACCACCGTAGAGTAAATGCACCGATGCCAGGGGAGCCTTGTTCTTTATGGTAGCTCGATGACGTCAGTGCTGGATGTAATCGTGGAAGGATTCCTCTGTCAGCGCCAGTGCCACGTGTGCGATGTTTCCAGGGAACGATAGCCGTAACTGCAAGTATAGAAGAACTTGGTTACGCTTTCCGCGATGCCGTTCGCCACCACCACCGCAGAGCAAATGCACCGATGCCAGGGGAGCCTTGTTCTTTATGGTAGCTCGATGACGTCACTGCTGGATGTGATCGTGGAAGGATTCCTCTGTCAGCGCCGGTGCCACGTGGGCTAAGTTTCCAGGGAGGATAGCCGCAACTGAAAGTATAGAAGAACTTGGTTACGCTTTCCGCGATGCCGTTCGCCATCACCACAGTAGAGTAAATGCACCGATGTCAGGGGAGCCTTGTTCTTTAAGATAGCTCGAGGACGTCACTGCGGGATGTAATCGTGGAAGGATTCCTCTGTCAGCGCCGGTGCCACGTGGCCGATGATTCCAGGCACGGATAGCTACAACTACAGGTATCGAAGAACTTGCTTACGCTTTCCGCGATGCCGTTCGCCACCACCACCGTAGTGTAAATGCACCGATGCCAGGGGAGCCTTGTTCTTTATGGTAGCTCGATTACGTCAGTGCTGGATGTAATCGTGGAAGGATTCTTCTGTCAGCGCCAGTGCCACGTGTGCGATGTTTCCAGGGAACGATAGCCGTAACTGCAAGTATAGAAGAACTTGGTTACGCTTTCCGCGATGCCGTTCGCCACCACCACCGCAGAGCAAATGCACCAATGCCAGGGGAGCCTTGTTCTTTCAGGTAGCTCGATGACGTCACTGCTGGATGTAATCGTGGAAGGATTCCTCTGTCAGCGCCGGTGCCACGTGGGCGATATTTCCAGGGAGGATAGCCGCAACTGCAAGTATAGAAGAACTTGGTGACGCTTTCCGTGTTGCTGTTCGCCACCACCACCGTAGAGCGAATTCACCGATGTCAGGGGAGCCTTGTTCTTTAAGATAGCTCGAGGACGTCACTGCGGGATGTAATCGTGGAAGGATTCCTCTGTCAGCGCCGGTGCCACGTGGCCGATGTTTCCAGGGACGGATAGCTACAACTGCAGGTATCGAAGAACTTGCTTACGCTTTCCGCGATGCCGTTCGCCACCACCACCGTAGAGTAAATGCACCGATGCCAGGGGAGCCTTGTTCTTTATGGTAGCTCGATGACGTCAGTGCTGGATGTAATCGTGGAAGGATTCCTCTGTCAGCGCCAGTGCCACGTGTGCGATGTTTCCAGGGAACGATAGCCGTAACTGCAAGTATAGAAGAACTTGGTTACGCTTTCCGCGATGCCGTTCGCCACCACCACCGCAGAGCAAATGCACCGATGCCAGGGGAGCCTTGTTCTTTATGGTAGCTCGATGACGTCACTGCTGGATGTGATCGTGGAAGGATTCCTCTGTCAGCGCCGGTGCCACGTGGGCTAAGTTTCCAGGGAGGATAGCCGCAACTGCAAGTATAGAAGAACTTGGTTACGCTTTCCGCGATGCCGTTCGCCATCACCACCGTAGAGTAAATGCACCGATGCCAGGGGAGCCTTGTTCTTTAAGGTAGCTCGATGACGTCACTGCTGGATGTAATCGTGGAAGGATTCCTCTGTCAGCGCCAGTGCCACGTGGGCGATGTTTCCATGGAAGGATAGCCGCAACTGCAAGTATAGAAGAACTTGGTTACGCTTTCCGCGATGCCGTTCGCAACCACCACCGTAGAGTAAGTGCACCGATGCCAGGGGAGCCTTGTTCTTTAAGATAGCTCGATGACGTCACTGCTGGATGTAATCGTGCAAGGATTCCTCTGTCAGCGCCGGTGCCACGTGGCCGATGTTTGCAGGGACGCATAGCTACAACTGCAGGTATCGAAGAACTTGCTTACGCTTTCCGCGATGCCGTTCGCCACCACCACCGTAGAGTAAATGCACCGATGCCAGGGGAGCCTTGTTCTTTATGGTAGCTCGATGACGTCACTGCTGGATGTAATCGTGGAAGGATTCCTCTGTCAGCGCCAGTGCCACGTGGGCGATGTTTCCAGGGAAGGATAGCCGCAACTGCAAGTATAGAAGAACTTGGTTACGCTTTCCGCGATGCCGTTCGCCACCACCACCGCAGAGCAAATGCACCAATGCCAGGGGAGCCTTGTTCTTTCAGGTAGCTCGATGACGTCACAGCTGGATGTAATCGTGGAAGGATTCCTCTGTCAACGCCGGTGCCACGTGGGCGATGTTTCCAGGGAGGATAGCCGCAACTGCAAGTATAGAAGAACTTGGTTACGCTTTCCGCGATGCCGTTCGCCATCACCCCCGTAGAGTAAATGCACCGATGCCAGGGGAGCCTTGTTCTTTCAGGTAGCTCGATGACGTCACTGCTGGATGTAATCGTGGAAGGATTCCTCTGTCAGCGCCGGTGCCACTTGGGCGATGTTTCCAGGGAAGGATAGCCGCAACTGCAAGTATAGAAGAACTTGGTTACGCTTTCCGCGTTGCTGTTCGCCACCACCACCGTAGAGTAAATGCACCGATGCCAGGGGAGCCTTGTTCTTTAAGATAGCTCGATGACGTCACTGCTGGATGTAATCGTGCAAGGATTCCTCTGTCAGCGCCGGTGCCATGTGGCTGATGTTTCCAGGGACGGATAGCTACAACTGCAAGTATCGAAGAACTTGGTTACCCTTTCCGCGATGCCGTTCGCCACCACCACCGTAGAGTAAATGCACCGATGCCAGGGGAGCCTTGTTCTTTATGGTAGCTCGATGACGTCACTGCTGGATGTAATCGTGGAAGGATTCCTCTGTCAGCGCCGGTGCCACGTGGGCGATGTTTCCAGGGAAGGATAGCCGCAACTGCAAGTATAGAAGAACTTGGTGACGCTTTCCGCGTTGCTGTTCGCCACCACCACCGTAGAGTAAATGCACCGATGTCAGGGGAGCCTTGTTCTTTAAGATAGCTCGATGACGTCACTGCTGGATGTAATCGTGGATGGATTCCTCTGTCAGCGCCGGTGCCACGTGGCCGATGTTTCCAGGGACGGATAGCTACAACTGCAGGTATCGAAGAACTTGGTTACGCTTTCCGCGATGACGTTCGCCACCACCACCGTAGAGTAAATGCACCGATGCCAGGGGAGACTTGTTCTTTATGGTAGCTCGATGACGTCACTGCTGGATGTAATCGTGGAAGGATTCCTCTGTCAGCGCCGGTGCCACGTGGGCGATGTTTCCCGGGACGGATAGCCGCAACTGCAAGTATAGAGGAACTTGGTTACGCTTTCCGCGTTGCTGTTCGCCACCACCACAGTAGAGTAAATGCACCGATGCCAGGGGAGCCTTTTTCTGTAAGATAGCTCGATGACGTCACTGCTGGATGTAATCGTGCAAGGATTCCTCTGTCAGCGCCGGTGCCACGTGGCCGATGTTTCCAGGGACGGATAGCTACAACTGCAGGTATCGAAGGACTTGGTTACGCTTTCCGCGATGCCGTTCGCCACCACCACCGTAGAGTAAATGCACCGATGCCAGGGGAGAATTGTTCTTTATGGTAGCTCGATGACGTCACTGCTGGATGTAATCATGGAAGGATTCCTCTGTCAGCGCCGGTGCCACGTGGGCGATGTTTCCAGGGAGGATAGCCGCAACTGCAAGTATAGAACTTGGTGACGCTTTCCGCCATGCCGTTCGCCACCACCGCCGTAGAGTAAATGCACCGATGCCAGGGGAGCCTTGTTCTTTATGGTAGCTCAATGACGTCAGTGTTGGATGTAATCGTGGAAGGATTCCTCTGTCAGCGCCAGTGCCACGTGGGCGATGTTTCCAGGGAAGGATAGCCGCAACTGCAAGTATAGAAGAACTTGGTTACGCTTTCCGCGTTGCTGTTCGCCACCACCACCGTAGAGTAAATGCACCGATGCCAGGGGAGCCTTGTTCTTTATGGTAGCTCGATGACGTCACTGCTGGATGTAATCGTGGAAAGATTCCTCTGTCAGCGCCGGTGCCACGTGGGCGATGTTTCCAGGGACGGATAGCCGCAACTGCAAGTACAGAGGAACTTGGTTACGCTTTCCGCGTTGCTGTTCGCCACCACCATAGTAGAGTAAATGCACCGATGCCAGGGGAGCCTTGTTCTTTAAGATAGCTCGATGACGTCACTGCTGGATGTAACCGTGCAAGGATTCCTCTGTCAGCGCCGGTGCCACGTGGCCGATGTTTCCAGGGACGGATAGCTACAACAGCAGGTATCGAAGAATTTGGTTACGCTTTCCGCGATGCCGTTCGCCACCACTACCGTAGAGTAAATGCACCGATACCAGGGGAGCCTTGTTCTTTAAGGTAGCTCGATGGCGTCACTGCTGGATGTAATCGTGGAAGGATTCCTCTGTCAGCGCCGGTGCCACGTGGGCGATGTTTCCAGGGACGGATAGCTACAACTGCAAGTATCGAAGAACTTGGTTACCCTTTCCGCGATGCCGTTCGCCACCACCACCGTAGAGTAAATGCACCGATGCCAGGGGAGCCTTGTTCTTTATGGTAGCTCGATGACGTCACTGCTGGATGTAATCGTGGAAGGATTCCTCTGTCAGCGCCGGTGCCACGTGGGCGATGTTTCCAGGGAAGGATAGCCGCAACTGCAAGTATAGAAGAACTTGGTGACGCTTTCCGTGTTGCTGTTCGCCACCACCACCGTAGAGCAAATGCACCGATGTCAGGGGAGCCTTGTTCTTTAAGATAGCTCGAGGACGTCACTGCGGGATGTAATCGTGGAAGGATTCCTCTGTCAGCGCCGGTGCCACGTGGCCGATGTTTCCAGGGACGGATAGCTACAACTACAGGTATCGAAGAACTTGCTTACGCTTTCCGCGATGCCGTTCGCCACCACCACCGTAGAGTAAATGCACCGATGCCAGGGGAGCCTTGTTCTTTATGGTAGCTCGATTACGTCAGTGCTGGATGTAATCGTGGAAGGATTCTTCTGTCAGCGCCAGTGCCACGTGTGCGAATTTTCCAGGGAACGATAGCCGTAACTGCAAGAATAGAAGAACTTGGTTACGCTTTCCGCGATGCCGTTCGCCACCACCACCGCAGAGCAAATGCACCAATGCCAGGGGAGCCTTGTTCTTTCAGGTAGCTCGATGACGTCACTGCTGGATGTAATCGTGGAAGGATTCCTCTGTCAGCGCCGGTGCCACGTGGGCGATGTTTCCAGGGAGGATAGCCGCAACTGCAAGTATAGAAGAACTTGGTGACGCTTTCCGTGTTGCTGTTCGCCACCACCACCGTAGAGCAAATGCACCGATATCAGGGGAGCCTTGTTCTTTAAGATAGCTCGAGGACGTCACTGCGGGATGTAATCGTGGAAGGATTCCTCTGTCAGCGCCGGTGCCACGTGGCCGATGTTTCCAGGGACGGATAGCTACAACTGCAGGTATCGAAGAACTTCCTTACGCTTTCCGCGATGCCGTTCGCCACCACCACCCTAGAGTAAATGCACCGATGCCAGGGGAGCCTTGTTCTTTATGGTAGCTCGATGACGTCAGTGCTGGATGTAATCGTGGAAGGATTCCTCTGTCAGCGCCAGTGCCACGTGTGCGATGTTTCCAGGGAACGATAGCCGTAACTGCAAGTATAGAAGAACTTGGTTACGCTTTCCGTGATGCCGTTCGCCACCACCACCGCAGAGCAAATGCACCGATGCCAGGGGAGCCTTGTTCTTTATGGTAGCGCGATGACGTCACTGCTGGATGTGATCGTGGAAGGATTCCTCTGTCAGCGCCGGTGCCACGTGGGCTAAGTTTCCAGGGAGGATAGCCGCAACTGCAAGTATAGAAGAACTTGGTTACGCTTTCCGCGATGCCGTTCGCCATCACCACCGTAGAGTAAATGCACCGATGCCAGGGGAGCCTTGTTCTTTAAGGTAGCTCGATGACGTCACTGCTGGATGTAATCGTGGAAGGATTCCTCTGTCAGCGCCAGTGCCACGTGGGCGATGTTTCCATGGAAGGATAGCCGCAACTGCAAGTATAGAAGAACTTGGTTACGCTTTCCGCGATGCCGTTCGCAACCACCACCGTAGAGTAAGTGCACCGATGCAAGGGGAGCCTTGTTCTTTAAGATAGCTCGATGACGCCACTGCTGGATGTAATCGTGGAAGGATTCCTCTGTCAGCGCCAGTGCCACGTGGGCGATGTTTCCAGGGAAGGATAGCCGCAACTGCAAGTATAGAAGAACTTGGTTACGCTTTCCGCGATGCCGTTCGCCACCACCACCGCAGAGCAAATGCACCAATGCCAGGGGAGCCTTGTTCTTTCAGGTAGCTCGATGACGTCACAGCTGGATGTAATCGTGGAAGGATTCCTCTGTCAGCGCCAGTGCCACGTGTGCGAATTTTCCAGGGAAGGATAGCCGCAACTGCAAGTATAGAAGAACTTGGTTACGCTTTCCGCGATGCCGTTCGCCACAACCACCGCAGAGCAAATGCACCAATGCCAGGGGAGCCTTGTTCTTTGAGGTAGCTCGATGACGTCACAGCTGGATGTAATCGTGGAAGGATTCCTCTGTCAACGCCGGTGCCACGTGGGCGATGTTTCCAGGGAGGATAGCCGCAACTGCAAGTATAGAAGAACTTGGTTACGCTTTCCGCGATGCCGTTCGCCATCACCACCGTAGAGTAAATGCACCGATGCCAGGGGAGCCTTGTTCTTTAAGTTAGCTCGATGACGTCACTGCTGGATGTAATCGTGGAAGGATTCCTCTGTCAGCGCCAGTGCCACGTGGGCGATGTTTCCAGGGAAGGATAGCCGCACTGCAAGTATAGAAGAACTTGGTTACGCTTTCCGCGATGCCGTTCGCCACCACCACCGCAGAGCAAATGCACCAATGCCAGGGGAGCCTTGTTCTTTCAGGTAGCTCGATGACGTCACAGCTGGATGTAATCGTGGAAGGATTCCTCTGTCAACGCCGGTGCCACGTGGGCGATGTTTCCAGGGAGGATAGCCGCAACTGCAAGTATAGAAGAACTTGGTTACGCTTTCCGCGATGCCGTTCGCCATCACCCCCGTAGAGTAAATGCACCGATGCCAGGGGAGCCTTGTTCTTTCAGGTAGCTCGATGACCTCACTGCTGGATGTAATCGTGGAAGGATTCCTCTGTCAGCGCCGGTGCCACTTGGGCGATGTTTCCAGGGAAGGATAGCCGCAACTGCAAGTATAGAAGAACTTGGTGACGCTTTCCGCGTTGCTGTTCGCCACCACCACCGTAGAGTAAATGCACCGATGTCAGGGGAGCCTTGTTCTTTAATATAGCTCGATGACGTCACTGCTGGATGTAATCGTGGATGGATTCCTCTGTCAGCGCCGGTGCCACGTGGCCGATGTTTCCAGGGACGGATAGCTACAACTACAGGTATCGAAGAACTTGGTTACGCTTTCCGCGATGCCGTTCGCCACCACCACCGTAGAGTAAATGCACCGATGCCAGGGGAGACTTGTTCTTTATGGTAGCTCGATGACGTCACTGCTGGATGTAATCGTGGAAGGATTCCTCTGTCAGCGCCGGTGCCACGTGGGCGATGTTTCCAGGGACGGATAGCCGCAACTGCAAGTATAGAGGAACTTGGTTACGCTATCCGCGTTGCTGTTCGCCACCACCACAGTAGAGTAAATGCACCGATGCCAGGGGAGCCTTGTTCTGTAAGATAGCTCGATGACGTCACTGCTGGATGTAATCGTGCAAGGATTCCTCTGTCAGCGCCGGTGCCACGTGGCCGATGTTTCCAGGGACGGATAGCTACAACTGCAGGTATCGAAGGACTTGGTCACGCTTTCCGCGATGCCGTTCGCCACCACCACCGTAGAGTAAATGTACCGATGCCAGGGGAGAATTGTTCTTTATGGTAGCTCGATGACGTCACTGCTGGATGTAATCGTGGAAGGATTCCTCTGTCAGCGCCAGTGCCACGTGGACGATGTTTCCAGGGAAGGATAGCCGCAACTGCAAGTATTGAAGAACTTGGTTACGCTTTCCGCGATGCCGTTCGCCACCACCACCGCAGACCAAATGCACCAATGCCAAGGGAGCCTTGTTCTTTCAGGTAGCTCGATGACGTCACAGCTGGATGTAATCGTGGAAGGATTCCTCTGTCAGCGCCGGTGCCACGTGGGCGATGTTTCCAGGGAGGATAGCCGCAACTGCAAGTATAGAAGAACTTGGTGACGCTTTCCGCGTTGCTGTTCGCCACCACCACCGTAGAGTAAATGCACCGATGCCAGGGGAGCCTTGTTCTTTAAGATAGCTCGATGATGTCACTGCTGGATGTAATCGTGCAAGGATTCCTCTATCAGCGCCGGTGCCACGTGGCCGATGTTTCCAGGGACGGATAGCTACAACTGCAGGTATCGAGGAACTTGGTTACCCTTTCCGCGATGCCGTTCGCCACCACCACCGTAGAGTAAATGCACCAATGCCAGGGGAGCCTTGTTCTTTATGGTAGCTCGATGACGTCAGTGCTGGATGTAATCGTGGAAGGATTCCTCTGTCAGTGCCAGTGCCACGTGGGCGATGATTCCAGGGAAGGATAGCCGTAACTGCAAGTATAGAAGAACTTGGTTACGCTTTCCGCGATGCCGTTCGCCACCACCACCGCAGACCAAATGCACCAATGCCAGGGGAGCCTTGTTCTTTCAGGTAGCTCGATGACGTCACAGCTGGATGTAATCGTGGAAGGATTCCTCTGTCAGCGCCGGTGCCACGTGGGCGATGTTTCCAGGGAGGATAGCCGCAACTGCAAGTATAGAAGAACTTGGTGACGCTTTCCGCGTTGCTGTTCGCCACCACCACCGTAGAGTAAATGCACCGATGCCAGGGGAGCCTTGTTCTTTAAGATAGCTCGATGATGTCACTGCTGGATGTAATCGTGCAAGGATTCCTCTATCAGCGCCGGTGCCACGTGGCCGATGTTTCCAGGGACGGATAGCTACAACTGCAGGTATCGAAGAACTTGGTTACCCTTTCCGCGATGCCGTTCGCCACCACCACCGTAGAGTAAATGCACCAATGCCAGGGGAGCCTTGTTCTTTATGGTAGCTCGATGACGTCAGTGCTGGATGTAATCGTGGAAGGATTCCTCTGTCAGTGCCAGTGCCACGTGGGCGATGATTCCAGGGAAAGATAGCCGTAACTGCAAGTATAGAAGAACTTGGTTACGCTTTCCGCGATGCCGTTCGCCACCACCACCGCAGAGCACATGCACCAATGCCAGGGGAGCCTTGTTCTTTCAGGTAGCTCGATGACGTCACTGCTGGATGTAATCGTGGAAGGATTCCTCTGTCAGCGCCGGTGCCACGTGGGCGATGTTTCCAGGGAGGATAGCCGCAACTGCAAGTATAGAAGAACTTGGTGACGCTTTCCGCGATGCCGTTCGCCACCACCACCCTAGAGTAAATGCACCGATGCCAGGGGAGCCTTGTTCTTTAAGGTAGCTCGATGACGTCAGTGCTGGATGTAATCGTGGAAGGATTCCTCTGTCAGTGCCAGTGCCACGTGGGCGATGATTCCAGGGAAGGATAGCCGTAACTGCAAGTATAGAAGAACTTGGTTACGCTTTCCGCGATGCCGTTCGCCACCACCACCGCAGAGCAAATGCACCAATGCCAGGGGAGCCTTGTTCTTTCAGGTAGCTCGATGACGTCACTGCTGGATGTAATCGTGGAAGGATTCCTCTGTCAGCGCCGGTGCCACGTGGGCGATGTTTCCAGGGAGGATAGCCGCAACTGCAAGTATAGAAGAACTTGGTGACGCTTTCCGCCATGCCGTTCGCCGCCACCACCGTAGAGTAAATGCACCGATGCCAGGGGAGCCTTGTTCTTTATGGTAGCTCGATGACGTCAGTGCTGGATGTAATCGTGGAAGGATTCCTCTGTCAGCGCCAGTGCCACGTGGGCGATGTTTCCAGGGAAGGATAGCCGCAACTGCAAGTATAGAAGAACTTGGCTACGCTTTCCGCGTTGCTGTTCGCCACCACCACCGTAGAGTAAATGCACCGATGCCAGGGGAGCCTTGTTCTTTATGGTAGCTCGATGACGTCACTGCTGGATGTAATCGTGGAAGGATTCCTCTGTCAGCGCCGGTGCCACGTGGGCGATGTTTCCAGGGACGGATAGCCGCAACTGCAAGTACAGAGGAACTTGGTTACGCTTTCCGCGTTGCTGTTCGCCACCACCACCGTAGAGTAAATGCACCGATGCCAGGGGAGCCTTGTTCTTTATGGTAGCTCGATGACGTCACTGCTGGATGTAATCGTGCAAGGATTCCTCTGTCAGCGCCGGTGCCACGTGGCCGATGTTTCCAGGGACGGATAGCTACAACAGCAAGTATCGAAGAATTTGGTTACGCTTTCCGCGATGCCGTTCGCCACCACCACCGTAGAGTAAATGCACCGATGCCAGGGGAGCCTTGTTCTTTAAGGTAGCTCGATGGCGTCACTGCTGGATGTAATCGTGAAAGGATTCCTCTGTCAGCGCCGGTGCCACGTGGCCGATGTTTCCAGGGACGGATAGCTACAACTGCAAGTATCGAAGAACTTTGTTACCCTTTCCGCGATGCCGTTCGCCACCACCACCATAGAGTAAATGCACCGACGCCAGGGGAGCCTTGTTCTTTAAGATAGCTCGATGACGTCACAGCTGGATGTAATCGTGGAAGGATTCCTCTGTCAACGCCGGTGCCAAGTGGGCGATGTTTCCAGGGAGGATAGCCGCAACTGCAAGTATAGAAGAACTTGGTGACGCTTTCCGCGTTGCTGTTCGCCACCACCACCGTAGAGTAAATGCACCGATGCCAGGGGAGCCTTGTTCTTTAAGATAGCTCGATGACGTCACTGCTGGATGTAATCGTGCAAGGATTCCTCTATCAGCGCCGGTGCCACGTGGCCGATGGTTCCAGGGACGGATAGCTACAACTGCAAGTATCGAAGAACTTGGTTACCCTTTCCGCGATGCCGTTCGCCACCACCACCGTAGAGTAAATGCACCGAGGCCAGGGGAGCCTTGTTCCTTATGGTAGCTCGATGACGTCACTGCTGGATGTAATCGTGGAAGGATTCCTCTGTCAGTGCCGGTGCCACGTGGGCGATGTTTCCAGGGAAGGATAGCCGCAACTGCAAGTATAGAAGAACTTGGTGACGCTTTCCGCGTTGCTGTTCGCCACCACCACCGTAGAGTAAATGCACCGATGTCAGGGGAGCCTTGTTCTTTAAGATAGCTCGATGACGTCACTGCTGGATGTAATCGTGGAAGGATTCCTCTGTCAGCGCCGGTGCCACGTGGCCGATGTTTCCAGGGACGGATAGCTACAACTGCAAGTATCGAAGAACTTTGTTACTCTTTCCGCGATGCCGTTCGCCACCACCACCATAGAGTAAATGCACCGACGCCAGGGGAGCCTTGTTCTTTAAGATAGCTCGATGACGTCACAGCTGGATGTAATCGTGGAAGGATTCCTCTGTCAACGCCGGTGCCACGTGGGCGATGTTTCCAGGGAGGATAGCCGCAACTGCAAGTATAGAAGAACTTGGTGACGCTTTCCGCGATGCCGTTCGCCACCACTACCGTAGAGTAAATGCACCGATGCCAGGGGAGCCTTGTTCTTTCAGGCAGCTCGATGACGTCACTGCTGGATGTAATCGCGGAAGCATTCCTCTGTCAGCGCCGGTGCCACATGGGCGATGTTTCCAGGGAAGGATAGCCGCAACTGCAAGTATAGAAGAACTTGGTTACGCTTTCCGCCATGCCGTTCGCCACCACCACCGTAGAGTAAATGCACCGATGCCAGGGGAGCCTTGTTCTTTATGGTAGCTCGATGACGTCAGTGCTGGATGTAATCGTGGAAGGATTCCTCTGTCAGCGCCAGTGCCACGTGGGCGATGTTTCCAGGGAAGGATAGCCGCAACTGCAAGTATAGAAGAACTTGGCTACGCTTTCCGTGTTGCTGTTCGCCACCACCACCGTAGAGTAAATGCACCGATGCCAGGGGAGCCTTGTTCTTTATGGTAGCTCGATGACGTCACTGCTGGATGTAATCGTGGAAGGATTCCTCTGTCAGCGCCGGTGCCACGTGGGCGATGTTTCCAGGGACGGATAGCCGCAACTGCAAGTACAGAGGAACTTGGTTACGCTTTCCGCGTTGCTGTTCGCCACCACCATAGTAGAGTAAATGCACCGATGCCAGGGGAGCCTTGTTCTTTAAGATAGCTCGATGACGTCACTGCTGGATGTAATCGTGCAAGGATTCCTCTGTCAGCGCCGGTGCCACGTGGCCGATGTTTCCAGGGACGGATAGCTACAACTGCAAGTATAGAAGAACTTTGTTACCCTTTCCGCGACGCCGTTCGCCACCACCACCATAGAGTAAATGCACCGACGCCAGGGGAGCCTTGTTCTTTAAGATAGCTCGATGACGTCACAGCTGGATGTAATCGTGGAAGGATTCCTCTGTCAACGCCGGTGCCACGTGGGCGATGTTTCCAGGGAGGATAGCCGCAACTGCAAGTATAGAAGAACTTGGTGACGCTTTCCGCGTTGCTGTTCGCCACCACCACCGTAGAGTAAATGCACCGATGCCAGGGGAGCCTTGTTCTTTAAGATAGCTCGATGACGTCACTGCTGGATGTAATCGTGCAAGGATTCCTCTATCAGCGCCGGTGCCACGTGGCCGATGTTTCCAGGGACGGATAGCTACAACTGCAAGTATCGAAGAACTTGGTTACCCTTTCCGCGATGCCGTTCGCCACCACCACCGTAGAGTAAATGCACCGAGGCCAGGGGAGCCTTGTTCCTTATGGTAGCTCGATGACGTCACTGCTGGATGTAATCGTGGAAGGATTCCTCTGTCGGTGCCGGTGCCACGTGGGCGATGTTTCCAGGGAAGGATAGCCGCAACTGCAAGTATAGAAGAACTTGGTGACGCTTTCCGCGTTGCTGTTCGCCACCACCACCGTAGAGTAAATGCACCGATGTCAGGGGAGCCTTGTTCTTTAGGATAGCTCGATGACGTCACTGCTGGATGTAATCGTGGAAGGATTCCTCTGTCAGCGCCGGTGCCACGTGGCCGATGATTCCAGGGACGGATAGCTACAACTGCAGGTATCGAAGAACTTTGTTACCCTTTCCGCGATGCCGTTCGCCACCACCACCGTAGAGTAAATGCACCGATGCCAGGGGAGCCTTGTTCTTTATGGTAGCTCGATGACGTCAGTGCTGGATGTAATCGTGGAAGGATTCCTCTGTCAGCGCCAGTGCCACGTGGGCGATGATTCCAGGGAAGGATAGCCGTAACTGCAAGTATAGAAGAACTTGGTTACGCTTTCCGCGATGCCGTTCGCCACCACCACCGCAGAGCAAATGCACCAATGCCAGGGGAGCCTTGTTCTTTCAGGTAGCTCGATGACGTCACTGCTGGATGTAATCGTGGAAGGATTCCTCTGTCAGCGCCGGTGCCACGTGGGCGATGTTTCCAGGGAGGATAGCCGCAACTGCAAGTATAGAAGAACTTGGTGACGCTTTCCGCGATGCCGTTCGCCACCACCACCGTAGAGTAAATGCACCGATGCCAGGGGAGCCTTGTTCTTTCAGGTAGCTCGATGACGTCACTGCTGGATGTAATCGCGGAAGGATTCCTCTGTCAGCGCCGGTGCCACGTGGGCGATGTTTCCAGGGAAAGATAGCCGCAACTGCAAGTATAGAAGAACTTGGTTACGCTTTCCGCGTTGCTGTTCGCCATCACCACCGTAGAGTAAATGCACCGATGCCAGGGGAGCCTTGTTCTTTAAGGTAGCTCGATGACGTCACTGCTGGATGTAATCGTGGAAGGATTCCTCTATCAGCGCCGGTGCCACGTGGGCGATGTTTCCAGGGAAGGATAGCCGCAACTGCAAGTATAGAAGAACTTGGTTACGCTTTCCGCGTTGCTGTTCGCCACCACCACCGTAGAGTAAATGCACCGATGCCAGGGGAGCCTTGTTCTTTAAGATAGCTCGATGACGTCACTGCTGGATGTAATCGTGCAAGGATTCCTCTGTCAGCGCCGCTGCCACGTGGCCGATGTTTCCAGGGACGGATAGCTACAACTGCAAGTATCGAAGAACTTGGTTACCCTTTCCGCGATGCCGTTCGCCACCACCACCGTAGAGTAAATGCACCGATGCCAGGGGAGCCTTGTTCTTTATGGTAGCTCGATGACGTCACTGCTGGATGTAATCGTGGAAGGATTCCTCTGTCAGCGCCGGTGCCACGTGGGCGATGTTTCCAGGGAAGGATAGCCGCAACTGCAAGTATACAAGAACTTGGTGACGCTTTCCGTGTTGCTGTTCGCCACCACCACCGTAGAGCAAATGCACCGATGTCAGGGGAGCCTTGTTCTTTAAGATAGCTCGAGGACGTCACTGCGGGATGTAAACCTGGAAGGATTCCTCTGTCAGCGCCGGTGCCATGTGGCCGATGTTTCCAGGGACGGATAGCTACAACTGCAAGTATCGAAGAACTTGGTTACCCTTTCCGCGATGCCGTTCGCCACCACCACCGTAGAGTAAATGCACCGATGCCAGGGGAGCCTTGTTTTTATGGTAGCTCGATGACGTCACTGCTGGATGTAATCGTGGAAGGATTCCTCTGTCAGCGCCGGTGCCACGTGGGCGATGTTTCCAGGGAAGGATAGCCGCAACTGCAAGTATAGAAGAACTTGGTGACGCTTTCCGTGTTGCTGTTCGCCACCACCACCGTAGAGCAAATGCACCGATGTCAGGGGAGCCATGTTCTTTAAGATAGCTCGAGGACGTCACTGCGGGATGTAATCGTGGAAGGATTCCTCTGTCAGCGCCGGTGCCACGTGGCCGATGTTTCCAGGGACGGATAGCTACAACTGCAAGTATAGAAGAACTTGGTGACGCTTTCCGCGTTGCTGTTCGCCACCACCACCGTAGAGTAAATGCACCGATGCCAGGGGAGCCTTGTTCTTTAAGATAGCTCGATGACGTCACTGCTGGATGTAATCGTGCAAGGATTCCTCTATCAGCGCCGGTGCCACGTGGCCGATGTTTCCACGGACGGATAGCTACAACTGCAAGTATCGAAGAACTTGGTTACCCTTTCCGCGATGCCGTTCGCCACCACCACCGTAGAGTAAATGCACCGAGGCCAGGGGAGCCTTGTTCCTTATGGTAGCTCGATGACGTCACTGCTGGATGTAATCGTGCAAGGATTCCTCTGTCAGCGCCGCTGCCACGTGGCCGATGTTTCCAGGGACGGATAGCTACAACTGCAAGTATCGAAGAACTTGGTTACCCTTTCCGCGATGCCGTTCGCCACCACCACCGTAGAGTAAATGCACCGATGCCAGGGGAGCCTTGTTCTTTATGGTAGCTCGATGACGTCACTGCTGGATGTAATCGTGGAAGGATTCCCCTGTCAGCGCCGGTGCCACGTGGGCGATGTTTCCAGGGAAGGATAGCCGCAACTGCAAGTATACAAGAACTTGGTGACGCTTTCCGTGTTGCTGTTCGCCACCACCACCGTAGAGCAAATGCACCGATGTCAGGGGAGCCTTGTTCTTTAAGATAGCTCGAGGACGTCACTGCGGGATGTAAACCTGGAAGGATTCCTCTGTCAGCGCCGGTGCCATGTGGCCGATGTTTCCAGGGACGGATAGCTACAACTGCAAGTATCGAAGAACTTGGTTACCCTTTCCGCGATGCCGTTCGCCACCACCACCGTAGAGTAAATGCACCGATGCCAGGGGAGCCTTGTTTTTATGGTAGCTCGATGACGTCACTGCTGGATGTAATCGTGGAAGGATTCCTCTGTCAGCGCCGGTGCCACGTGGGCGATGTTTCCAGGGAAGGATAGCCGCAACTGCAAGTATAGAAGAACTTGGTGACGCTTTCCGTGTTGCTGTTCGCCACCACCACCGTAGAGCAAATGCACCGATGTCAGGGGAGCCATGTTCTTTAAGATAGCTCGAGGACGTCACTGCGGGATGTAATCGTGGAAGGATTCCTCTGTCAGCGCCGGTGCCACGTGGCCGATGTTTCCAGGGACGGATAGCTACAACTGCAAGTATAGAAGAACCTGGTGACGCTTTCCGCGTTGCTGTTCGCCACCACCACCGTAGAGTAAATGCACCGATGCCAGGGGAGCCTTGTTCTTTAAGATAGCTCGATGACGTCACTGCTGGATGTAATCGTGCAAGGATTCCTCTATCAGCGCCGGTGCCACGTGGCCGATGTTTCCACGGACGGATAGCTACAACTGCAAGTATGGAAGAACTTGGTTACCCTTTCCGCGATGCCGTTCGCCACCACCACCGTAGAGTAAATGCACCGAGGCCAGGGGAGCCTTGTTCCTTATGGTAGCTCGATGACGTCACTGCTGGATGTAATCGTGGAAGGATTCCTCTGTCAGTGCCGGTGCCACGTGGGCGACGTTTCCAGGGAAGGATAGCCGCAACTGCAAGTATAGAAGAACTTGGTGACGCTTTCCGCGTTGCTGTTCGCCACCACCACCGTAGAGTAAATGCACCGATGTCAGGGGAGCCTTGTTCTTTAAGATAGCTCGATGACGTCACTGCTGGATGTAATCGTGGAAGGATTCCTCTGTCAGCGCCGGTGCCACGTGGCCGATGTTTCCAGGGACGGATAGCTACAACTGCAGGTATCGAAGAACTTTGTTACCCTTTCCGCGATGCCGTTCGCCACCACCACCGTAGAGTAAATGCACCGATGCCAGGGGAGCCTTGTTCTTTAAGGTAGCTCGATGACGTCAGTGCTGGATGTAATCGTGGAAGGATTCCTCTGTCAGCGCCAGTGCCACGTGGGCGATGATTCCAGGGAAGGATAGCCGTAACTGCAAGTATAGAAGAACTTGGTTACGCTTTCCGCGATGCCGTTCGCCACCACCACCGCAGAGCAAATGCACCAATGCCAGGGGAGCCTTGTTCTTTCAGGTAGCTCGATGACGTCACTGCTGGATGTAATCGTGGAAGGATTCCTCTGTCAGCGCCGGTGCCACGTGGGCGATGTTTCCAGGGAGGATAGCCGCAACTGCAAGTATAGAAGAACTTGGTGACGCTTTCCGCGATGCCGTTCGCCACCACCACCGTAGAGTAAATGCACCGATGCCAGGGGAGCCTTGTTCTTTCAGGTAGCTCGATGACGTCACTGCTGGATGTAATCGCGGAAGGATTCCTCTGTCAGCGCCGGTGCCACGTGGGCGATGTTTCCAGGGAAGGATAGCCGCAACTGCAAGTATAGAAGAACTTGGTTACGCTTTCCGCGTTGCTGTTCGCCATCACCACCGTAGAGTAAATGCACCGATGCCAGGGGAGCCTTGTTCTTTAAGGTAGCTCGATGACGTCACTGCTGGATGTAATCGTGGAAGGATTCCTCTATCAGCGCCGGTGCCACGTGGGCGATGTTTCCAGGGAAGGATAGCCGCAACTGCAAGTGTAGAAGAACTTGGTTACGCTTTCCGCGTTGCTGTTCGCCACCACCACCGTAGAGTAAATGCACCGATGCCAGGGGAGCCTTGTTCTTTAAGATAGCTCGATGACGTCACTGCTGGATGTAATCGTGCAAGGATTCCTCTGTCAGCGCCGCTGCCACGTGGCCGATGTTTCCAGGGACGGATAGCTACAACTGCAAGTATCGAAGAACTTGGTTACCCTTTCCGCGATGCCGTTCGCCACCACCACCGTAGAGTAAATGCACCGATGCCAGGGGAGCCTTGTTCTTTATGGTAGCTCGATGACGTCACTGCTGGATGTAATCGTGGAAGGATTGCTCTGTCAGCGCCGGTGCCACGTGGGCGATGTTTCCAGGGAAGGAAAGCCGCAACTGCAAGTATACAAGAACTTGGTGACGCTTTCCGTGTTGCTGTTCGCCACCACCACCGTAGAGCAAATGCACAGATGTCAGGGGAGCCTTGTTCTTTAAGATAGCTCGAGGACGTCACTGCGGGATGTAATCCTGGACGGATTCCTCTGTCAGCGCCGGTGCCATGTGGCCGATGTTTCCAGGGACGGATAGCTACAACTGCAAGTATCGAAGAACTTGGTTACCCTTTCCGCGATGCCGTTCGCCACCACCACCGTAGAGTAAATGCACCGATGCCAGGGGAGCCTTGTTTTTATGGTAGCTCGATGACGTCACTGCTGGATATAATCGTGGAAGGATTCCTCTGTCAGCGCCGGTACCACGTGGGCGATGTTTCCAGGGAAGGATAGCCGCAACTGCAAGTATAGAAGAACTTGGTGACGCTTTCCGTGTTGCTGTTCGCCACCACCACCGTAGAGCAAATGCACCGATGTCAGGGGAGCCATGTTCTTTAAGATAGCTCGAGGACGTCACTGCGGGATGTAATCGTGGAAGGATTCCTCTGTCAGCGCCGGTGCCACGTGGCCGATGTTTCCAGGGACGGATAGCTACAACTGCAAGTATAGAAGAACTTGGTGACGCTTTCCGCGTTGCTGTTCGCCACCACCACCGTAGAGTAAATGCACCGATGCCAGGGGAGCCTTGTTCTTTAAGATAGCTCGATGACGTCACTGCTGGATGTAATCGTGCAAGGATTCCTCTATCAGCGCCGGTGCCACGTGGCCGATGTTTCCACGGACGGATAGCTACAACTGCAAGTATCGAAGAACTTGGTTACCCTTTCCGCGATGCCGTTCGCCACCACCACCGTAGAGTAAATGCACCGAGGCCAGGGGAGCCTTGTTCCTTATGGTAGCTCGATGACGTCACTGCTGGATGTAATCGTGGAAGGATTCCTCTGTCAGTGCCGGTGCCACGTGGGCGACGTTTCCAGGGAAGGATAGCCGCAACTGCAAGTATAGAAGAACTTGGTGACGCTTTCCGCGTTGCTGTTCGCCACCACCACCGTAGAGTAAATGCACCGATGTCAGGGGAGCCTTGTTCTTTAAGATAGCTCGATGACGTCACTGCTGGATGTAATCGTGGAAGGATTCCTCTGTCAGCGCCGGTGCCACGTGGCCGATGTTTCCAGGGACGGATAGCTACAACTGCAGGTATCGAAGAACTTTGTTACCCTTTCCGCGATGCCGTTCGCCACCACCACCGTAGAGTAAATGCACCGATGCCAGGGGAGCCTTGTTCTTTATGGTAGCTCGATGACGTCAGTGCTGGATGTAATCGTGGAAGGATTCCTCTGTCAGCGCCAGTGCCACGTGGGCGATGATTCCAGGGAAGGATAGCCGTAACTGCAAGTATAGAAGAACTTGGTTACGCTTTCCGCGATGCCGTTCGCCACCACCACCGCAGAGCAAATGCACCAATGCCAGGGGAGCCTTGTTCTTTCAGGTAGCTCGATGACGTCACTGCTGGATGTAATCGTGGAAGGATTCCTCTGTCAGCGCCGGTGCCACGTGGGCGATGTTTCCAGGGAGGATAGCCGCAACTGCAAGTATAGAAGAACTTGGTGACGCTTTCCGCGATGCCGTTCGCCACCACCACCGTAGAGTAAATGCACCGATGCCAGGGGAGCCTTGTTCTTTAAGGTAGCTCGATGACGTCACTGCTGGATGTAATCGTGGAAGGATTCCTCTATCAGCGCCGGTGCCACGTGGGCGATGTTTCCAGGGAAGGATAGCCGCAACTGCAAGTATAGAAGAACTTGGTTACGCTTTCCGCGTTGCTGTTCGCCACCACCACCGTAGAGTAAATGCACCGATGCCAGGGGAGCCTTGTTCTTTAAGATAGCTCGATGACGTCACTGCTGGATGTAATCGTGCAAGGATTCCTCTGTCAGCGCCGCTGCCACGTGGCCGATGTTTCCAGGGACGGATAGCTACAACTGCAAGTATCGAAGAACTTGGCTACCCTTTCCGCGACGCCGTTCGCCACCACCACCGTAGAGTAAATGCACCGATGCCAGGGGAGCCTTGTTCTTTATGGTAGCTCGATGACGTCACTGCTGGATGTAATCGTGGAAGGATTCCTCTGTCAGCGCCGGTGCCACGTGGGCGATGTTTCCAGGGAAGGATAGCCGCAACTGCAAGTATACAAGAACTTGGTGACGCTTTCCGTGTTGCTGTTCGCCACCACCACCGTAGAGCAAATGCACCGATGTCAGGGGAGCCTTGTTCTTTAAGATAGCTCGAGGACGTCACTGCGGGATGTAATCCTGGAAGGATTCCTCTGTCAGCGCCGGTGCCATGTGGCCGATGTTTCCAGGGACGGATAGCTACAACTGCAAGTATCGAAGAACTTGGTTACCCTTTCCGCGATGCCGTTCGCCACCACCACCGTAGAATAAATGCACCGATGCCAGGGGAGCCTTGTTTTTATGGTAGCTCGATGACGTCACTGCTGGATGTAATCGTGGAAGGATTCCTCTGTCAGCGCCGGTGCCACGTGGGCGATGTTTCCAGGGAAGGATAGCCGCAACTGCAAGTATAGAAGAACTTGGTGACGCTTTCCGTGTTGCTGTTCGCCACCACCACCGTAGAGCAAATGCAGCGATGTCAGGGGAGCCATGTTCTTTAAGATAGCTCGAGGACGTCACTGCGGGATGTAATCGTGGAAGGATTCCTCTGTCAGCGCCGGTGCCACGTGGCCGATGTTTCCAGGGACGGATAGCTACAACTGCAGGTATCGAAGAACTTGCTTACGCTTTCCGCGATGCCGTTCGCCACCACCACCGTAGAGTAAATGCACCGATGCCAGGGGAGCCTTGTTCTTTATGGTAGCTCGATGACGTCAGTGCTGGATGTAATCGTGGAAGGATTCCTCTGTCAGCGCCAGTGCCACGTGTGCGATGTTTCCAGGGAACGATAGCCGTAACTGCAAGTATAGAAGAACTTGGTTACGCTTTCCGCGATGCCGTTCGCCACCACCACCGCAGAGCAAATGCACCAATGCCAGGGGAGCCTTGTTCTTTCAGGTAGCTCGATGACGTCACTGCTGGATGTAATCGTGGAAGGATTCCTCTGTCAGCGCCGGTGCCACGTGGGCGATGTTTCCAGGGAGGATAGCCGCAACTGCAAGTATAGAGGAACTTGGTGACGCTTTCCGCGTTGCTGTTCGCCACCACCACCGTAGAGTAAATGCACCGATGTCAGGGGAGCCTTGTTCTTTAAGATAGCTCGATGACGTCACTGCTGGATGTAATCGTGGAAGGATTCCTCTGTCAGCGCCGGTGCCACGTGGGGCGATGTTTCCAGGGAGGATAGCCGCAACTGCAAGTATAGAAGAACTTGGTTACGCTTTCCGCGATGCCGTTCGCCACCACCACCGTAGAGTAAATGCACCGATGCCAGGGGAGCCTTCTTCTTTAAGGTAGCTCGATGGCGTCACTGCTGGATGTAATCGTGCAAGGATTCCTTTGTCAGCGCCGGTGCCACGTGGCCGATGTTTCCAGGGACGGATAGCTACAACTGCAGGTATCGAAGAACTTGCTTACGCTTTCCGCGATGCCGTTCGCCACCACCACCGTAGAGTAAATGCATCGATGCCAGGGGAGCCTTGTTCTTTATGGTAGCTCGATGACGTCAGTGCTGGATGTAATCGTGGAAGGATTCCTCTGTCAGCGCCAGTGTCACGTGGGCGATGTTTCCAGGGAAGGATAGCCGTAACTGCAAGTATAGAAGAACTTGGTTACGCTTTCCGCGATGCCGTTCGCCACCACCACCGCAGAGCAAATGCACCAATGCCAGGGGAGCCTTGTTCTTTCAGGTAGCTCGATGACGTCACTGCTGGATGTAATCAAATCAAATCAAATCAAACATGTTTATTTTGCAGGAAGAATACAAAATTTCCCTGCGGGAGGCAAAGACTGAAGGCGAGAAAGCCTGACGAGGTCTTGGCCCCCTGATGAACAAGACAGTCTACAACAGTTGACACGACTCAATATACGATTCATTAAGTACAATGCGTCTGCATCTCTACATCGGATCACATACGTATTTGTTTATACATGTATATGCAACACGCTCTACAATACATTATACATTTACAAAAGATACATTGAAATGGAATCTAACAATTTTGTTCAATTGAATTCATCTCAGAATATACAAAACATAATTTGACTACACTTATGGATCGACTATGAGGTTAGTAGTCAGGAGGAATGATCTATAAATGCGCTTGAGCTTCTTGGCTTGTAATGTAAGGTCAATATTCGATTCATGGAGGTTTAATAATTGCACTGCTTTATATTCAATGGTCTGTTTGCCATAGTTCGTGCGTACTTTTTTAGTTTTTCGGCTAGAGCTTCTGAACCCATATTTCGTGGATACAGTTCTTGGGAAGGCATCCTGTAATTTGTGTTTATGTATGTGTTGCATCAATTTTAGATTATATACTTTTTTTGCAGATAGGATTTCATGTTTGAGAAAAAGTGGTTCAGTGGCCATGTCCTTGGCATGACCTTTATATTTTTCCAGAATACGAAGCACGCGCTTCTGCAGGATTATTAACCTATCATAATTTGTTTTAGTTGTTGTTCCCCACACCAACATACCGTATAGTAGTTTCGAGTAAAATAACGTATAGTAGAGTGATTTAGTTAACCACGAAGGTAGAAGGGAAGCAATTTTACTGAGACATCCTACAGAGCGAGCCAGATCAGTTAAGAGATGTTGCACGTGTGGTGTCCATGATAGGTGTTCATGGAACCAGACTCCTAGGAATTTCTGTGTGTTTACTTGTTTGATGCGTTGGTCATTATAATAAATTATTACATTGTCGCGGATGTGCTTGTTAATAGGCCTGAACATAACAAATTTAGTTTTTTGTGTGTTTAGCTTTAGTTTATTTTTTGTTAGCCAACCTGAAAGTTTAGCGAGGTATAGATTTGCTGAAGCTTCTATTTCATGAATAGTAGATCCTGTGAAGAACAGGCTAGTGTCGTCAGCAAACATTGTAATTTCCGGTGTATATTGAACATCCGTAATATCATTGATATATAGAAGGAAAAGCACGGGACCTAATATAGATCCCTGTGGAACTCCTTTTATTACGCTTAAGTATTCGGACTCTACATTTTCTATGCCAACAAATTGATATCTTGACGATAAATAGCTTTTAAATAAGTCTAGGACAACACCACGAATTCCATAGCGGCTTAATTTCAGCAATAGGATATGATGGTCAACTGAATCGAAAGCTTTACGCAGATCAAGGAAGACACCCAAAGTAAACATCTTATTTTCAATATTTTCTACTATGTGGTTTTTTACACTTATTAGAGCCTCTTCCGTCGTTTTGTTTTTTCGAAAACCATGTTGATATGGCGATAATAGGCTGTGTTTGTCGAGATATTTCGTAAGACGGTTGTTTACGCATTTTTCATATATTTTCGAGAAGACTGGTAGCACGGATATCGGTCGATAATTTGTTAATTCAGAAGTAATGCCGCCTTTATGGATAGGAGTAACTTTCGCCACTTTAAGTTTTGTTGGGAAAGTTCCCTCCAGAAACGAAAAATTTATAAGATATGCTAATACCGGGCTAAGTATAGATGCAACAGCCTTAACTGGAGCCACTCTTACGTCATCGTAACCACTTGAAATGTTGGTCTTTAGTTCTGCTATGTATCTGCGGACTTCTTCTGGTGATACCTCGTTCAACACGAGAGAATTCACCTGGTTACCTAGTCCAATTTCATATTGCATTGTATCCTCATCGCTAACAGCCATATTCACGAAGTAATGATTAATTGCATTCGCAAGCTCCCTGCCTTCTAAAGCAATATCATTAACTTTTATTTCTTTGGGTGTATTGCATGACACCGTTCTTCCAGTTAAAGAATTAACTTGCTTCCATATTTTTGCAGGATCTGACTTTATGCGCAAGAACATTACTTCATAATAGGCTATTTTTGCTTTTCTAGTGTCACTGTTTAACCTGTTGCGAAATTGTTTGAACTCTCGCAATATTGTAATATCTCTGGTTGCTAGAAATCTGTGGAAGGATTCCTCTGTCAGCGCCGGTGCCACGTGGGCGATGTTTCCAGGGAGGATAGCCGCAACTGCAAGTATAGAAGAACTTCGTGACGCTTTCCGCGTTGCTGTTCGCCACCACCACCGTAGAGTAAATGCACCGATGTCAGGGGAGCCTTGTTCTTTAAGATAGCTCGATGACGTCACTGCTGGATGTAATCGTGGAAGGATTCCTCTGTCAGCGCCGGTGCCACGTGGGCAATGTTTCCAGGGAGGATAGCCGCAACTGCAAGTATAGAAGAACTTGGTTACGCTTTCCGCGATGCCGTTCGCCACCACCACCATAGAGTAAATGCACCGATGCCAGGGGAGCCTTGTTCTTTAAGGTAGCTCGATGGCGTCACTGGTGGATGTAATCGTGCAAGTATTCCTCTGTCAGCGCCGGTGCCACGTGGCCGATGTTTACAGGGACGGATAGCCAGAACTGCAAGTATCGAAGAACTTGGTTACCCTTTCCGCGATGCCGTTCGCCACCACCACCGTAGAGTAAATGCACCGATGCCAGGGGAGCCTTGTTCTTTATGGTAGCTCGATGACGTCACTGCTGGATGTAATCGTGCAAGGATTCCTCTGTCAGCGCCGGTGCCACGTGGGCGATGTTTCCAGGGAAGGATAGCCGCAACTGCAAGTATAGAAGAACTTAGTGACGCTTTCCGCGTCGCTGTTCGCCACCACCACCGTAGAGTAAATGCACCGATGTCAGGGGAGCCTTGTTCTTTAACATAGCTCGATGGCGTCACTGCTGGATGTAATCGTGCAAGGATTCCTCTGTCAGCGCCGGTGCCACGTGGCCGATGTTTCCAGGGACGGATAGCTACAACAGCAGGTATCGAAGAACTTGGTTACGCTTTCCGCGATGCCATTCGCCACCACCACCGTAGAGTAAATGCACCGATGCCAGGGGAGCCTTGTTCTTAATGGTAGCTCGATGACGTCACTGCTGGATGTAGTCGCGGAAGGATTGCTCTGTCAGCGCCGGTGCCACGTGGGCGATGTTTCCAGGGAAGGATAGCCGCAAGTGCAAGTATAGAAGAACTTGGTTACGCTTTCCGCGATGCCCTTCGCCACCACCACCGTAGAATAAATGCACCGATGCCAGGGGAGCCTTGTTCTTTAAGGTAGCTCGATGACGTCACTGCTGGATGTAATCGTGGAAGGATTCCTCTGTCAGCGTCGGTGCCACGTGGGCGACTGAAGCTCGCAGGTTTCTCGGTACCACTTTTGACCAGCATCGCTGAAAGCCTCGCAACGAACCTTAAAGGAAAGCAGTCGGCAGCTGCTCTATCCGAGAATCGCTCACGGCAAACGGTTGCGGTTATACCATGTGTTCACCAAGTTGCGCACAATCTCAAGAAGGTTGTCGGCAGGGCAGGCGTCAGGTTGCTGTTTACTGCCAAAAATAAGTTAGGTAGCCTGTGCCACCAAGTCAATAGGGTAAGCAAGAACAACAAAAAAAGTTGTAAAAAACAGCACAGACAGAGGTTTGTTGGTGACTGTTGTGACCTTGTGGTGTATAAGATCCCCCTTTCATGCAAGCGTTTTTATTTCGGCCAAACGGGGCGTTGCATCAATGACCGCATGCGCGAGCACTTCAACAAATTTCAAAAACGGGCAAAAGATAGTCAGTTGTCTCTGCATTGCAATGAATGCGGCTGCAAGCCATCTTTCGAAGGTGTAACCTATCTGTCAAAATATCGTGATGAACGCGCACGCCTCATATCCGAAGCATTCCACATTCACGTTAGTGGCGAAGCGTGTGTGAGCCTTCCGTCCATTTCTCTCCTTCCGAAGGAGATTGCTTTCCTATCACATTAATCGCAATTCCCCCTGCGCATGCCCAATTTTGTAGATTCGGTGGTTTCAGATAGCGGCGGAGCACACATACGCTGACTGAAAGAATAAAGACACTTTAGTTGTTAGTCTGCGCTGTTGTCTCTGTCCCTTCGCTCGTCCCGTCGTTTAGCGCTGTTCTTTTTTTTGCTCGTAATCATGAACCAACCAGCCCAAATGCGTACTCTTTTGCAGTTTATTTCTTCTACATCGGGCTCTTTTCCATCGTGTGTGCCTTTCTCGTGTTTCCGCTCTTCAGTCATTTCCATCAATTTGCTCGCCACCGCGACTTGTAGAGCTCGCCTCTACACTTACTCGCTCAAGCATTCTTACCTACCGCCGGAAGTCGCCGTGTTGTTCGGGGGACTGATGCCTTCGGAGGGCCACATAAAGAGAACGTGCCGAATTTTGCGCTCTGAAGCATTTCGACAGGCACGCTTCTACACCGACTGCTTGCAGGTTGTGAACCAGAACAAGCTGCATTTCCACAGTGCTCAGAAGAAGTTCCATCAAGACTTGCGAATGGCGTCTTAGACAGCAGACTTCCTGTGGGGCAACTTGGTGGTGCGACTGCCTAGGAGAGGACGTAGGAATCCGGGGCAAGGCCAAGAGGTAACAACATTTGGGGATGCCTCAATTCCGAACAACGTTGCCGAGCTACTCAAGCTTGGTCCTAAATTTTGTGAGCATCCTTCTCTGGACAAGACGGAACTGCTCAGCCTCGTCAGGACAGCTGCCGGTACAGCAAGAACAGATGAAGCTGACAGATGCATCAGAGAACGTGCTGACTGCCTGCCCCAGCAGGTTAAAAAAGGCAACACAGTTCGGCTCCGCACAGCAGTGACCGTCCTTCGGAATGCGGGGCTCAAGCTGCTCCTATCTGACAAAGAAGGCGGTTTTGTCGTGATGCCTGGTGGCTTGTACAAGAGCAAAGCAGATTCGGCCATTCTAGGCAACTTCAAGGAAGTGCATGGAGTGGTTCCTGCGAAGGTCAAAACAAAGGCTGTTCAGCTCTGCGAAAAAGCCGGACTCTCCAAGCTGGCCTCCTCCATAAAGGCCTGCAATGAAACCAGTCTTTCTGTGTTTTTCAGCGCCAAGACGCACAAAGAACTGTGCCCGTTTCGGGCCATTGTTTCTGAGCGCGGAACCTGGCAACGACAATTGGGAGTGTTCCTGCAAAGGTTTTTGTGCCTCCTCGACATTGATGACCCCTTCCTCATAAAGACGCCAGGTACGGTCTCCACCTTCCTCCGTGAGGAATGTCCAAAGGCTGTCCGAGCCTTTTCCGTGGACATCAAGGACTTGTATTACTCCTTGCCTCAAGAAGATGTATGCATTGAAGTCGGCCATTGCATTGACAAACATGGTGTTCTTAGGTTTCAGAATGCATGTGGTATCAACGTCGACAAGTTTTTAGAGCTTTTAAGGTTTTATATGCTTTCCACTTTCGTTTCAATGGAGGATAAGCTATTTATACAGAAGAAAGGTGTGCGCATCGGATCATGTATAGCCCCTGTTCTTAGTGACATATTATTAGCCAGCTATGACCGCAATCTTGTAACTAAGCTCAGCCAGACAAGCACTGTAAAAGTGATGCGATACGTCGATGACTTTCTAATTTTTTACAATACTAACGCCACTGACGCGCAGCGTGCTGCTGCTATAATATTTGACTTGTTCCGCACAGTTCTAGATTCTTTCGAATTGACCACGGAGCATCCGTCAGACAACAAACTTCGTTCCTTAGACTTGGAGCTAACGTTCTTAAGCAATCATGTATGTTGGGGTTACGCTCCTCGGTCTCATAAGAACCTTCTTCCATTTTCGTCCGCGCACTCAAAGATAGTCAAGCGCGGTATAGCAAGATCCTGCATGAAGGCGGCCCTCATCCGGTCATGTGAACACCAAGTGGATGTAAGCTTCGAAAAGCAAGTAGCCAGACTGAAGCTCGCAGGTTTCTCGGTACCACTTTTGACCAGCATCGCTGAAAGCCTCGCAACGAACCTTAAAGGAAAGCAGTCGGCAGCTGCTCTATCCGAGCATCGCTCACGGCAAACGGTTGCGGTCATACCATGTGTTCACCAAGTTGCGCACAATCTCAAAAAGGTTGTCAGCAGGGCAGGCGTCAGGTTGCTGTTTACTGCCAAAAATAAGTTAGGTAGCCTGTGCCACCAAGTCAATAGGGTAAGCAAGAACAACAAAAAAAGTTGTAAAAAACAGCACAGACAGAGGTTTGTTGGTGATTGTTGTGACTGTGTGGTGTATAAGATCGCCCTTTCATGCAAGCGTTTTTATATCGGCAAAACGGGGCGTTGCATCAATGACTGCATGCGCGAGCGTTTCAACAAATTTCAAAAACAGGCAAAAGATAGTCAGTTGTCTCTGCATTGCAATGAATGCGGGTGCAAGCCATCTTTCGAAGGTGTAGCCTATCTGTCAAAATATCGTGATGAACGCGTACGCCTCATATCCTAAGCATTCCACATTCACGTTAGTGGCGAAGCATGTGTAAGCCTTCCGTCCATTTCTCTCCTTCCGAAGGAGATTGCTTTCCTATCACATTAATCGCAATTCCCCCTGCGCATGCCCAATTTTGTAGATTCGGTGGTTTCAGATAGCGGCGGAGCACATATATGCTGACTGAAGGAATAAAGATACTTTAGTTGTTCGTCAGCGCTGTTGTCTCTGTCCCTTCGCTCGTCCCGTCGTTTAGCGCTGTTCTTTTTTTTGCTCGTAACTTGGTTACGCTTTCCGCGATGCCGTTCGCCACCACCACCGTAGAGTAAACGCACCGATGCCACGGGAGCCTTGTTCTTTAAGGTAGCTCGATGACGTCACTGCTGGATGTAATCGTGGAAGGATTCCTCTGTCAGCGCCGGTGCCACGTGGGCGATGTTTCCAGGGAAGGATAGCCGCAACTGCAAGTATAAAAGAACTTGGTTACGCTTTCCGCGATGCCGTTCGCCACCACCACCGTAGAGTAAATGCACCGATGCCACGGGAGCCTTGTTCTTTAAGGTAGCTCGATGACGTCACTGCTGGATGTAATCGTGGAAGGATTCCTCTGTCAGCGTCGGTGCCACGTGGGCGACTGAAGCTCGCAGGTTTCTCTGTACCACTTTTGACCAGCATCGCTGAAAGCCTCGCAACGAACCTTAAAGGAAAGCAGTCGGCAGCTGCTCTATCCGAGAATCGCTCACGGCAAACGGTTGCGGTTATACCATGTGTTCACCAAGTTGCGCACAATCTCAAGAAGGTTGTCAGCAGGGCAGGCGTCAGGTTGCTGTTTACTGCCAAAAATAAGTTAGGTAGCCTGTGCCACCAAGTCAATAGGGTAAGCAAGAACAACAAAAAAAGTTGAAAAAACAGCACAGACAGAGGTTTGTTGGTGACTGTTGTGACCTTGTGGTGTATAAGATCCCCCTTTCATGCAAGCGTTTTTATATCGGCCAAACGGGGCGTTGCATCAATGACCGCATGCGCGAGCACTTCAACAAATTTCAAAAACGGGCAAAAGATAGTCAGTTGTCTCTGCATTGCAATGAATGCGGCTGCAAGCCATCTTTCGAAGGTGTAACCTATCTGTCAAAATATCGTGATGAACGCGCACGCCTCATATGCGAAGCATTCCACATTCACGTTATTGGCGAAGCGTGTGTGAGCCTTCCGTCCATTTCTCTCCTTCCGAAGGAGATTGCTTTCCTATCACATTAATCGCAATTCCCCCTGCGCATGCCCAATTTTGTAGATTCGGTGGTTTCAGATAGCGGCGGAGCACATATACGCTGACTGAAAGAATAAAGACACTTTAGTTGTTAGTCAGCGCTGTTGTCTCTGTCCCTTCGCTCGTCCCGTCGTTTAGCGCTGTTCTTTTTTTTGCTCGTAATCATGAACCAACCAGCCCAAATGCGTACTCTTTTGCAGTTTATTTCTTCTACATCGGGCTCTTTTCCATCGTGTGTGCCTTTCTCGTGTTTCCGCTCTTCAGTCATTTCCATCAATTTGCTCGCCACCGCGACTTTTAGAGCTCGCCTCTACACTTACTCGCTCAAGCATTCTTACCTACCGCCGGAAGTCGCCGTGTTGTTCGGGGGACTGATGCCTTCGGAGGGCCACATAAAGAGAACGTGCCGAATTTTGCGCTCTGAAGCATTTCGACAGGCACGCTTCTACACCGACTGCTTGCAGGTTGTGAACCAGAACAAGCTGTATTTCCACAGTGCTCAGAAGAAGTTCCTTCAAGACTTGCGAATGGCGTCTTAGACAGCAGACTTCCTGTGGGGCAACTTGGTGGTGCGACTGCCTAGGAGAGGACGTAGGAATCCGGGGCAAGGCCAAGAGGTAACAACATTTGGGGATGCCTCAATTCCGAACAACGTTGCCGAGCTACTCAAGCTTGGTCCTAAATTTTGTGAGCATCCTTCTCTGGACAAGACGGAACTGCTCAGCCTCGTCAGGACAGCTGCCGGTACAGCAAGAACAGATGAAGCTGACAGATGCATCAGAGAACGTGCTGACTGCCTGCCCCAGCAGGTTAAAAAAGGCAACACAGTTCGGCTCCGCACAGCAGTGACCGTCCTTCGGAATGCGGGGCTCAAGCTGCTCCTATCTGACAAAGAAGGCGGTTTTGTCGTGATGCCTGGTGGCTTGTACAAGAGCAAAGCAGATTCGGCCATTCTAGGCAACTTCAAGGAAGTGCATGGAGTGGCTCCTGCGAAGGTCAAAACAAAGGCTGTTCAGCTCTGCGAAAAAGCCGGACTCTCCAAGCTGGCCTCCTCCATAAAGGCCTGCAATGAAACCAGTCTTTCTGTGTTTTTCAGCGCCAAGACGCACAAAGAACTGTGCCCGTTTCGGGCCATTGTTTCTGAGCGCGGAACCTGGCAACGACAATTGGGAGTGTTCCTGCAAAGGTTTTTGTGCCTCCTCGACATTGATGACCCCTTCCTCATAAAGACGCCAGGTACTGTCTCCACCTTCCTCCGTGAGGAATGTCCAAAGGCTGTCCGAGCCTTTTCCGTGGACATCAAGGGCTTGTATTACTCCTTGCCTCAAGAAGATATATGCATTGAAGTCGGCCATTGCATTGACAAACATGGTGTTCTTAGGTTTCAGAATGCATGTGGTATCAACGTCGACAAGTTTTTAGAGCTTTTAAGGTTTTATATGCTTTCCACTTTCGTTTCAATGGAGGATAAGCTATTTATACAGAAGAAAGGTGTGCGCATCGGATCATGTATAGCCCCTGTTCTTAGTAACATATTATTAGCCAGCTATGACCGCAATCTTGTAACTAAGCTCAGCCAGACAAGCACTGTAAAAGTGATGCGATACGTCGATGACTTTCTAATTTTTTACAATACTAACGCCACTGACGCGCAGCGTGCTGCTGCTATAATATTTGACTTGTTCCGCACAGTTCTAGATTCTTTCGAATTGACCACGGAGCATCCGTCAGACAACAAACTTCGTTCCTTAGACTTGGAGCTAACGTTCTTAAGCAATCATGTATGTTGGGGTTACGCTCCTCGGTCTCATAAGAACCTTCTTCCATTTTCGTCCGCGCACTCAAAGATAGTCAAGCGCGGTATAGCAAGATCCTGCATGAAGGCGGCCCTCATCCGGTCATGTGAACACCAAGTGGATGTAAGCTTCGAAAAGCAAGTAGCCAGACTGAAGCTCGCAGGTTTCTCGGTACCACTTTTGACCAGCATCGCTGAAAGCCTCGCAACGAACCTTAAAGGAAAGCAGTCGGCAGCTGCTCTATCCGAGCATCGCTCACGGCAAACGGTTGCGGTCATACCATGTGTTCACCAAGTTGCGCACAATCTCAAAAAGGTTGTCAGCAGGGCAGGCGTCAGGTTGCTGTTTACTGCCAAAAATAAGTTAGGTAGCCTGTGCCACCAAGTCAATAGGGTAAGCAAGAACAACAAAAAAAGTTGTAAAAAACAGCACAGACAGAGGTTTGTTGGTGATTGTTCTGACTGTGTGGTGTATAAGATCGCCCTTTCATGCAAGCGTTTTTATATCGGCCAAACGGGGCGTTGAATCAATGACTGCATGCGCGAGCGCTTCAACAAATTTCAAAAACGGGCAAAAGATAGTCAGTTGTCTCTGCATTGCAATGAATGCGGGTGCAAGCCATCTTTCGAAGGTGTAGCCTATCTGTCAAAATATCGTGATGAACGCGTACGCCTCATATCCTAAGCATTCCACATTCACGTTAGTGGCGAAGCATGTGTAAGCCTTCCGTCCATTTCTCTCCTTCCGAAGGAGATTGCTTTCCTATCACATTAATCGCAATTCCCCCTGCGCATGCCCAATTTTGTAGATTCGGTGGTTTCAGATAGCGGCGGAGCACATATATGCTGACTGAAAGAATAAAGACACTTTAGTTGTTAGTCTGCGCTGTTGTCTCTGTCCCTTCGCTCGTCCCGTCGTTTAGCGCTGTTCTTTTTTTTTGCTCGTAACTTGGTTACGCTTTCCGCGATGCCGTTCGCCACCACCACCGTAGAGTAAACGCACCGATGCCACGGGAGCCTTGTTCTTTAAGGTAGCTCGATGACGTCACTGCTGGATGTAATCGTGGAAGGATTCCTCTGTCAGCGCCGGTGCCACGTAGGCGATGTTTCCAGGGAAGGATAGCCGCAACTGCAAGTATAGAAGAACTTGGTTACGCTTTCCGCGATGCCGTTCGCCACCACCACCGTAGAGTAAATGCACCGATGCCACGGGAGCCTTGTTCTTTAAGGTAGCTCGATGACGTCACTGCTGGATGTAATCGTGGAAGGATTCCTCTATCAGCGCCGGTGCCACGTGGGCGATGTTTCCAGGGAAGGATAGCCGCAAGTGCAAGTATAGAAGAACTTGGTTACGCTTTCCGCGATGCCCTTCGCCACCACCACCGTAGAATAAATGCACCGATGCCAGGGGAGCCTTGTTCTTTAAGGTAGCCCGATGACGTCACTGCTGGATGTAATCGTGGAAGGATTCCTCTGTCAGCGTCGGTGCCACGTGGGCGACTGAAGCTCGCAGGTTTCTCTGTACCACTTTTGACCAGCATCGCTGAAAGCCTCGCAACGAACCTTAAAGGAAAGCAGTCGGCAGCTGCTCTATCCGAGAATCGCTCACGGCAAACGGTTGCGGTTATACCATGTGTTCACCAAGTTGCGCACAATCTCAAGAAGGTTGTCAGCAGGGCAGGCGTCAGGTTGCTGTTTACTGCCAAAAATAAGTTAGGTAGCCTGTGCCACCAAGTCAGTAGGGTAAGCAAGAACAACAAAAAAAGTTGTAAAAAACAGCACAGACAGAGGTTTGTTGGTGACTGTTGTGACCTTGTGGTGTATAAGATCCCCCTTTCATGCAAGCGTTTTTATATCGGCCAAACGGGGCGTTGCATCAATGACCGCATGCGCGAGCACTTCAACAAATTTCAAAAACGGGCAAAAGATAGTCAGTTGTCTCTGCATTGCAATGAATGCGGCTGCAATCCATCTTTCGAAGGTGTAACCTATCTGTCAAAATATCGTGATGAACGCGCACGCCTCATATCCGAAGCATTCCACATTCACGTTAGTGGCGAAGCGTGTGTGAGCCTTCCGTCCATTTCTCTCCTTCCGAAGGAGATTGCTTTCCTATCACATTAATCGCAATTCCCCCTGCGCATGCCCAATTTTGTAGATTCGGTGGTTTCAGATAGCGGCGGAGCACATATACGCTGACTGAAAGAATAAAGACACTTTAGTTATTAGTCAGCGCTGTTGTCTCTGTCCCTTCTCTCGTCCCGTCGTTTAGCGCTGTTCTTTTTTTTGCTCGTAATCATGAACCAACCAGCCCAAATGCGTACTCTTTTGCAGTTTATTTCTTCTACGTCGGGCTCTTTTCCATCGTGTGTGCCTTTCTCGTGTTTCCGCTCTTCAGTCATTTCCATCAATTTGCTCGCCACCGCGACTTGTAGAGCTCGCCTCTACACTTACTCGCTCAAGCATTCTTACCTACCGCCGGAAGTCGCCGTGTTGTTCGGGGGACTGATGCCTTCGGAGGGCCACATAAAGAGAACGTGCCGAATTTTGCGCTCTGAAGCATTTCGACAGGCACGCTTCTACACCGACTGCTTGCAGGTTGTGAACCAGAACAAGCTGCATTTCCACAGTGCTCAGAAGAAGTTCCTTCAAGACTTGCGAATGGCGTCTTAGACAGCAGACTTCCTGTGGGGCAACTTGGTGGTGCGACTGCCTAGGAGAGGACGTAGGAATCCGGGGCAAGGCCAAGAGGTAACAACATTTGGGGATGCCTCAATTCCGAACAACGTTGCCGAGCTACTCAAGCTTGGTCCTAAATTTTGTGAGCATCCTTCTCTGGACAAGACGGAACTGCTCAGCCTCGTCAGGACAGCTGCCGGTACAGCAAGAACAGATGAAGCTGACAGATGCATCAGAGAACGTGCTGACTGCCTGCCCCAGCAGGTTAAAAAAGGCAACACAGTTCGGCTCCGCACAGCAGTGACCGTCCTTCGGAATGCGGGGCTCAAGCTGCTCCTATCTGACAAAGAAGGCGGTTTTGTCGTGATGCCTGGTGGCTTGTACAAGAGCAAAGCAGATTCGGCCATTCTAGGCAACTTCAAGGAAGTGCATGGAGTGGCTCCTGCGAAGGTCAAAACAAAGGCTGTTCAGCTCTGCGAAAAAGCCGGACTCTCCAAGCTGGCCTCCTCCATAAAGGCCTGCAATGAAACCAGTCTTTCTGTGTTTTTCAGCGCCAAGACGCACAAAGAACTGTGCCCGTTTCGGGCCATTGTTTCTGAGCGCGGAACCTGGCAACGACAATTGGGAGTGTTCCTGCAAAGGTTTTTGTGCCTCCTCGACATTGATGACCCCTTCCTCATAAAGACGCCAGGTACTGTCTCCACCTTCCTCCGTGAGGAATGTCCAAAGGCTGTCCGAGCCTTTTCCGTGGACATCAAGGGCTTGTATTACTCCTTGCCTCAAGAAGATGTATGCATTGAAGTCGGCCATTGCATTGACAAACATGGTGTTCTTAGGTTTCAGAATGCATGTGGTATAAACGTCGACAAGTTTTTAGAGCTTTTAAGGTTTTATATGCTTTCCACTTTCGTTTCAATGGAGGATAAGCTATTTATACAGAAGAAAGGTGTGCGCATCGGATCATGTATAGCCCCTGTTCTTAGTGACATATTATTAGCCACCTATGACCGCAATCTTGTAACTAAGCTCAGCCAGACAAGCACTGTAAAAGTGATGCGATACGTCGATGACTTTCTAATTTTTTACAATACTAACGCCACTGACGCGCAGCGTGCTGCTGCTATAATATTTGACTTGTTCCGCACAGTTCTAGATTCTTTCGAATTGACCACGGAGCATCCGTCAGACAACAAACTTCGTTCCTTAGACTTGGAGCTAACGTTCTTAAGCAATCATGTATGTTGGGGTTACGCTCCTCGGTCTCATAAGAACCTTCTTCCATTTTCGTCCGCGCACTCAAAGATAGTCAAGCGCGGTATAGCAAGATCCTGCATGAAGGCGGCCCTCATCCGGTCATGAGAACACCAAGTGGATGTAAGCTTCGAAAAGCAAGTAGCCAGACTGAAGCTCGCAGGTTTCTCGGTACCACTTTTGACCAGCATCGCTGAAAGCCTCGCAACGAACCTTAAAGGAAAGCAGTCGGCAGCTGCTCTATCCGAGCATCGCTCACGGCAAACGGTTGCGGTCATACCATGTGTTCACCAAGTTGCGCACAATCTCAAAAAGGTTGTCAGCAGGGCAGGCGTCAGGTTGCTGTTTACTGCCAAAAATAAGTTAGGTAGCCTGTGCCACCAAGTCAATAGGGTAAGCAAGAACAACAAAAAAGTTGTAAAAAACAGCACAGACAGAGGTTTGTTGGTGATTGTTCTGACTGTGTGGTGTATAAGATCGCCCTTTCATGCAAGCGTTTTTATATCGGCCAAACGGGGCGTTGAATCAATGACTGCATGCGCGAGCGCTTCAACAAATTTCAAAAACGGGCAAAAGATAGTCAGTTGTCTCTGCATTGCAATGAATGCGGGTGCAAGCCATCTTTCGAAGGTGTAGCCTATCTGTCAAAATATCGTGATGAACGCGTACGCCTCATATCCTAAGCATTCCACATTCACGTTAGTGGCGAAGCATGTGTAAGCCTTCCGTCCATTTCTCTCCTTCCGAAGGAGATTGCTTTCCTATCACATTAATCGCAATTCCCCCTGCGCATGCCCAATTTTGTAGATTCGGTGGTTTCAGATAGCGGCGGAGCACATATATGCTGACTGAAGGAATAAAGATACTTTCGTTGTTCGTCAGCGCTGTTGTCTCTGTCCCTTCGCTCGTCCCGTCGTTTAGCGCTGTTCTTTTTTTTGCTCGTAACTTGGTTACGCTTTCCGCGATGCCGTTCGCCACCACCACCGTAGAGTAAACGCACCGATGCCACGGGAGCCTTGTTCTTTAAGGTAGCTCGATGACGTCACTGCTGGATGTAATCGTGGAAGGATTCCTCTGTCAGCGCCGGTGCCACGTAGGCGATGTTTCCAGGGAAGGATAGCCGCAACTGCAAGTATAGAAGAACTTGGTTACGCTTTCCGCGATGCCGTTCGCCACCACCACCGTAGAGTAAATGCACCGATGCCACGGGAGCCTTGTTCTTTAAGGTAGCTCGATGACGTCACTGCTGGATGTAATCGTGGAAGGATTCCTCTGTCAGCGCCGGTGCCACGTAGGCGATGTTTCCAGGGAAGGATAGCCGCAACTGCAAGTATAGAAGAACTTGGTTACGCTTTCCGCGATGCCGTTCGCCACCACCACCGTAGAGTAAATGCACCGATGCCACGGGAGCCTTGTTCTTTAAGGTAGCTCGATGACGTCACTGCTGGATGTAATCGTGGAAGGATTCCTCTGTCAGCGCCGGTGCCACGTGGGCGATGTTTCCAGGGAAGGATAGCCGCAACTTCAAGTATAAAAGAACTTGGTTACGCTTTCCGCGATGCCGTTCGCCACCACCACCGTAGAGTAAATGCACCGATGCCACGGGAGCCTTGTTCTTTAAGGTAGCTCGATGACGTCACTGCTGGATGTAATCGTGGAAGGATTCCTCTGTCAGCGCCGGTGCCACGTGGGCGATGTTTCCAGGGAAGGATAGCCGCAACTGCAAGTATAAAAGAACTTGGTTACGCTTTCCGCGATGCCGTTCGCCACCACCACCGTAGAGTAAATGCACCGATGCCACGGGAGCCTTGTTCTTTAAGGTAGCTCGATGACGTCACTGCTGGATGTAATCGTGGAAGGATTCCTCTGTCAGCGCCGGTGCCACGTGGGCGATGTTTCCAGGGAAGGATAGCCGCAACTGCAAGTATAAAAGAACTTGGTTACGCTTTCCGCGATGCCGTTCGCCACCACCACCGCAGAGCAAATGCACCAATGCCAGGGGAGCCTTGTTCTTTCAGGTAGCTCGATGACGTCACTGCTGGATGTAATCGTGGAACGATTCCTCTGTCAGCGCCGGTGCCACGTAGGCGATGTTTCCAGGGAAGGATAGCCGCAACTGCAAGTATAGAAGAACTTGGTTACGCTTTCCGCGATGCCGTTCGCCACCACCACCGTAGAGTAAATGCACCGATGCCACGGGAGCCTTGTTCTTTAAGGTAGCTCGATGACGTCACTGCTGGATGTAATCGTGGAAGGATTCCTCTGTCAGCGCCGGTGCCACGTAGGCGATGTTTCCAGGGAAGGATAGCCGCAACTGCAAGTATAGAAGAACTTGGTTACGCTTTCCGCGATGCCGTTCGCCACCACCACCGTAGAGTAAATGCACCGATGCCACGGGAGCCTTGTTCTTTAAGGTAGCTCGATGACGTCACTGCTGGATGTAATCGTGGAAGGATTCCTCTGTCAGCGCCGGTGCCACGTGGGCGATGTTTCCAGGGAAGGATAGCCGCAACTGCAAGTATAAAAGAACTTGGTTACGCTTTCCGCGATGCCGTTCGCCACCACCACCGTAGAGTAAATGCACCGATGCCACGGGAGCCTTGTTCTTTAAGGTAGCTCGATGACGTCACTGCTGGATGTAATCGTGGAAGGATTCCTCTGTCAGCGCCGGTGCCACGTGGGCGATGTTTCCAGGGAAGGATAGCCGCAACTGCAAGTATAAAAGAACTTGGTTACGCTTTCCGCGATGCCGTTCGCCACCACCACCGCAGAGCAAATGCACCAATGCCAGGGGAGCCTTGTTCTTTCAGGTAGCTCGATGACGTCACTGCTGGATGTAATCGTGGAAGGATTCCTCTGTCAGCGCCGGTGCCACGTAAGCGATGTTTCCAGGGAAGGATAGCCGCAACTGCAAGTATAGAAGAACTTGGTTACGCTTTCCGCGATGCCGTTCGCCACCACCACCGTAGAGTAAATGCACCGATGCCACGGGAGCCTTGTTCTTTAAGGTAGCTCGATGACGTCACTGCTGGATGTAATCGTGGAAGGATTCCTCTGTCAGCGCCGGTGCCACGTGGGCGATGTTTCCAGGGAAGGATAGCCGCAACTGCAAGTATAAAAGAACTTGGTTACGCTTTCCGCGATGCCGTTCGCCACCACCACCGTAGAGTAAATGCACCGATGCCACGGGAGCCTTGTTCTTTAAGGTAGCTCGATGACGTCACTGCTGGATGTAATCGTGGAAGGATTCCTCTGTCAGCGCCGGTGCCACGTAGGCGATGTTTCCAGGGAAGGATAGCCGCAACTGCAAGTATAGAAGAACTTGGTTACGCTTTCCGCGATGCCGTTCGCCACCACCACCGTAGAGTAAATGACCGATGCCACGGGAGCCTTGTTCTTTAAGTAGCTCGATGACGTCACTGCTGGATGTAATCGTGGAAGGATTCCTCTGTCAGCGCCGGTGCCACGTAGGCGATGTTTCCAGGGAAGGATAGCCGCAACTGCAAGTATAGAAGAACTTGGTTACGCTTTCCGCGATGCCGTTCGCCACCACCACCGTAGAGTAAATGCACCGATGCCACGGGAGGCTTGTTCTTTAAGGTAGCTCGATGACGTCACTGCTGGATGTAATCGTGGAAGGATTCCTCTGTCAGCGCCGGTGCCAGGTGGGCGATGTTTCCAGGGAAGGATAGCCGCAACTGCATGTATAAAAGAACTTGGTTACGCTTTCCGCGATGCCGTTCGCCACCACCACCGTAGAGTAAATGCACCTATGCCACGATAGCCTTGTTCTTTAAGGTAGCTCGATGACGTCACTGCTGGATGTAATCGTGGAAGGATTCCTCTGTCAGCGCCGGTGCCACGTGGGCGATGTTTCCAGGGAAGGATAGCCGCAACTGCAAGTATAAAATAACTTGGTTACGCTTTCCGCGATGCCGTTCGCCACCACCACCGCAGAGCAAATGCACCAATGCCAGGGGAGCCTTGTTCTTTCAGGTAGCTCGATGACGTCACTGCTGGATGTAATCGTGGAAGGATTCCTCTGTCAGCGCCGGTGCCACGTAGGCGATGTTTCCAGGGAAGGATAGCCGCAACTGCAAGTATAGAAGAACTTGGTTACGCTTTCCGCGATGCCGTTCGCCACCACCACCGTAGGGTAAATGCACCGATGCCACGGGAGCCTTGTTCTTTAAGGTAGCTCGATGACGTCACTGCTGGATGTAATCGTGGAAGGATTCCTCTGTCAGCGCCGGTGCCACGTGGGCGATGTTTCCAGGGAAGGATAGACGCAACTGCAAGTATAGAAGAACTTGGTTACGCTTTCCGCGATGCCGTTCGCCACCACCACCGCAGAGCAAATGCCTGGATATCGCTACCATTGGATACCGTGGATACCGTGAATACCATTGGATACCGTGGATATTGCTATCATTGTTGAACGTGAAAGAGTTAGGGAAACGTCACAATAGCGGTGTTTTTAGATAATAAACGAGCCTTCTACATCGTCAGCCACGCCAACGTATTGTGTGGCCTGTTATAGCTTGGAGTCCGTGGAAGCGCGCTACGGTGGATATCGAAATTCATGAACGGCTGATCAATATCTATTTCAAGAAGCTAAGGAAAATGTTATCCTCATAATGTTGGTCAAGCAGTCCCGCAAGGCAGTGTCTGAAATCCATTGCTTGTGTGATGGCAGATTTAACGCGGAGACTTCGAATTGCACTACTAAATATTTGTATTTAGGCCTCTCCCTTATAAAAATGTCCATTAACATTCTTTAGAACACCTACCAACTTTCTATTTACTTTACTGACAATCTATTTAGATTTACATTCTAGCAACATTTGTTTATAGACGCTCAAAACACTTCCTTCTTACTTTTGTATAAAGAATATTTTCAATACACCGTTAACAGACTTCCATCTTACTTTTGTATAAAGAATATTTCCAATACACTGTCAAAAGATTTCCTTCTTACTTTTCTATAAAGAATATTTTAATACACCGTTAAAAGTCTTCCTTTTTACTTTTGTGTAACGAATATTTTTAATACACCGTTAAAAGACTTCCTTCTAACTTTTTATAAAGAATGTGGTTGCTCAGTGGCTATGGTGTTAGGCTGCTGAGCACGAGGTCGCGGGATCAAATGCCGGCCACGGCGGCCGCATTTCGATGGGGGCGAAATGCGAAAACACCCGTGTACTTAGATTTAGGTGCACGTTAAAGAACCCCAGGTGGTCGAAATTTCCGGAGTCCTCCACTACGGCGTGCCTCATAATCATAAAGTGGTTTTGGCACGTAAAACCCCCTAATTTAATTTAAAGAATGTTTTAATACACCATTGAAAGACTTCCTTCTCACTATTGTATAAAGAATATTTTAAATACACCGTTAAAAGACTTCCTTATTACTTTTGCACATAGAATATTTTAATGCCCTCATCAACATGTCTTCTTCTAGATTTTTTCTATATAACAACTTTAGTACTCCTTCAAAAGGCTCGTTACTTTTGTGTAAAGAATGTTTCACTATACATCATCAAACTATTCTTTTTTCTGAAGGACATGTATCCTCAGTAGGTCCACAGATCGTACTGCTTGCCGAAAAGTATTTAGAATGGGAAGCAACTTGAGAGTTTTTGGTAAATTTTTCTAACACATTAATGCCGATATATGACATACTCAGAAATCAAGCTCTTTGTTTTAAATCATAGTCCCAATTCCAGTCGGTTGTGAATTGTTGACAGAGTGCGCTACGAAAATGTTTGAAAAAATATGCTCGTAAACTGTTAGAAGTATTTTTTTGAAAGGTTCTACTGAACTACGTGAGCATGCGGTGACGTCAGCACACTTCGAGAAAATTTGCTTGCTCTACACCACCTCACCGGTGTGATTGTGCAGTACTGTGCAGGCCGCGTATCATTTGCACAGCTTTATCCCGGCCTTGGGTCAGGTTAATTAAAACTAAATTAAACTGAATTAAATTAAATGCCGATTTACGCTTAAGCCGTGACACCGCCCGCTTGCTGCACACTTACGGTACTGCGGAAAACTGCACATTTCGCACACAGGTTCACAAATTTTGGTATACACTGGGCTCGCACATGCAGTGTAAGCCGAAATGTGTGCACCAGTCTGCGGAATCTGCAAATTTTCACCCGACCACATGCGTGCTGGCAGGAGGGTGGTGTGGCGTGGGGCTCGAGCGTAACTCGTCCCTTACCACGCACTGCTATTGCAAAGCCCCCCAATTAGCATTGCAACGAGATAATCAGGTCACTGCAGTCCGCGATATAAATAGTACGCCCTAAGCGGGACGTGTCAGCACAGTAACGTCACGATATTTGTTAAAAAGAAGAAAAAGAGCCGAAACTCATGGTAAGACTCGGCGCTGGAACATTGTCGCTCAAATATTCAGAAGGCTGCAAAATATAGCGGCTGCTGAGTGAGCGCGAGTGTCGACCTGAGTAAGCGCACAGGTCGAACAGAAAGAAAAGCTCAAATCTTTGCAAGTGACACCTTTCTGTGAAAAAAGAATGAAATATTCTTACTGTGTAGAAAAATGTTGCTTTGTTCGCGTCTGTATTCGCACGTTTTCGTCCCTGCCTCCTCCTCCTTCTGTACATTAAAAGAAACTAATAGGATTTTGCATCAAAGTGAAGGCAAAGTAACTATGTCAATTGATCTGCTTTACGGCGATGGTAGCTTGCTATGGGAGAAAAGAGATCGGAAATGGATAATTATGCACTGTTAATATTCAGTGCTTTCGCTTCATAACACGGCGACAAAATTCTCAGCTCCGACAAGGTGTTCCGGGGCCCCTACGACATCCGTAATTATGACATTCCGGATAGCAAGAGCCAGGATATCAAAGGCCACGCTTTTGCCGTGCTTCGGGCGTCTGGAAACCGGTAACGTCATTGCCGCCGCGTTTCGGGCATCAATTTAACTATAAAAATTACTACAATAGGCTTCAGCATTATTTTGCGCTGGGCGCCATGAAGCAAAAATTAGTCTTTGAAAGCGGCAAGTGCTAAAGGATGTTTTTGCACAAAATAGGATAACCACATCATTTAACCTAAATGATCTCATTTTTCAATATTTAGTACATATTGAGAAAAAGTCGGTCTTAAGAACAATAATTGTCTCGGAAGATATATAGCCCATAAATGCACAACAAAATTGAGCCGGCGGTTTTATCAGGTTTTTTTTTTTTTTTTAACCTCGGCCATGAAGTACATTCCTACCTCTAAGTACAGTTCCCAGAAAGGGGTGCGCACACAAAGGCCGCCGCACCTCTCCCCGATAGGCGAGGAACGCCTACGCATCAGTCAACCCTCGCAAGGTAGGAGGAGGGAGAGGGGTCATGATTCGGCGTAAAGAGGGGCTTTAGTTTAGCGGTGGCCAAGGTGAAGCGGGTGGATGTAAAGAACGTCACATGCCTCTCCCGCGCATGCACACATATTTGACAGTCTAGGCAAAGAGAGAGACCATCGCAATCGCCATCAGTTCCTTTGCGACACCGGCGTGGTACGGTCGGAGCGATGAAGGTGTTTGGTCGCTTATTGTGGCAGCAATCTAGCTATTTTTGCTGCTGTTTATGCTTATGCTGTGTTGTGGCTGATTCATCAATGCAAGCCAACCGGCAACGTGCTTGTGAAGCCCACGGAGCTTTCTTCGTTCCGTGATGTGAACGTTTATGCAACTTCTCTGCCAGCTGCGATGCAATGTCGTGTGATGTGACTTAATATTGGCACTGTCTGTGACTTAAACTGCACACTGCACAAATAGCGAACACTTTTCCTCAAGGCAGCACTGCGCCGAAGTTTTGTCTGTCTCCAAATTATAAAGAAAGGTATGTTCTTTACCATCATTTTTCATAAACATATTATTTTGATGTTATATTGATTTCAGTTGCTTATGCAGCATTTTGAGAGGTTATTATAGCGCGAACTATAATGCCATTAAATGTTTTAAGAACGATTTTCTTATATTTTTGAGCTGCCCCGCGTCATGCGGTTCGCTTGAAGTTGCTATAAAGGCGAAGCGTACAAACAATACGTTTTCACAGCGTGTCCCGATGACTTAATGTGTGGTAAATATTGACCGACCACGTCCTTGCTCTTTCCTGCTCTGGCTCTACAGGATGAGAGATAGCGAAATATTGAGCGTATGGTTTCACGGTTCACAATGACATGTTTCAGTGAACCGTAGCACACTGACATAGGTCGATCTGGTTAGACAAGCGCAAATGTGAAAAAAAGAAGATCATTCGCACTCGTCTAACCACCTATGTCATTGTGAGCCAGTATTTTTTGACACTGATATTTTGTTTTCGAGTAGAAATAAACAACACGGAAAAATTACAGAAGCGTTCCATATAAGAAGACGTGCTTGAATATACATCAGTCAGCCATTGGTTGCTATCACTGACAAAGAATTTGTATTCTTGAGTACTGCTTCAAGCTCTGTAATCTGTGTATATTGCTACGGGATAGTATTTCCAATGACGAAGAGCCGAGCAGTAAGAAGACGACGACGACGATTGGAAGCTAGCGCGGGCTGTTGCCTCTTGGCCAACTGCGGCGTATTGCCTTGTAAATATACTTGTAAATAGGTTTTCGTCGGTGTCTTCCTACGTAACATATCTGGTGGAAGTGGACGTTCCCTGTACCTCGTCACGGAGCTTCGCAGTGGACGGTACGTCGAGCCTTCCTTCATGGCTCCCGGCGACGACAACCCGACTCCGCCGGCTCCGACACCTGCTGCCACTTCGACGACCTACATCACCCTCTCCGCTCCCCGTGATCCTGGCGTATTCTCGGCAAAAGATGGGGAACACGTCGAGGACTGAATCAGCCTGTACGAACACGTCAGCCGCAATAACCGGTGGGACCCTACTATCATGCTCGCCAACGTAGTCTGTTACCTCGGTGGCACACCTCGAGTTTGGTATCGGACGCACGAAGATGAGCTGACCAGTTGGGATACGCTTAAGCAAAAGCTTCGAGACTTGTTCGGCAACCCCTACGGTCACCAACTTGCCGCGCAGGAGGCGCTTTCCGGTCGTGTGCAGACGTCAACGGAGCCCTACATCACGTACATTCAGGGCGTCTTGGCTCTATGGCGCAAAGTTGACGCACACATGGCTGAATCCGACAAGGTCTCCCACATCCTCAAAGGCATTGCCGATGACGCCTTCAACTTGCTCGTATTTAACAACGTGGCGACGGTGGATGCAGTTATAAAAGAGTGCCGCCGCCTGGAACTCGCTAAAAGCCGACGTATCGACCAACAGTTTGCCCGTCTGCCCAACACCGCAGCGACATCTCCCTGTGCCGACGCTCCTCGTCCAAACAACCTTGGCGATGTTACCAGGATTGTCCGGCGTGAGATAGAGGCCGCCTATCCGGCTGCGTTCGACTCCAGCCCCTCCAATGCACCTGCAGTCACTGTTTCCCTGATCCAGGCAGTTGTCCGCCAGAAGTTCGCCAACATGGGTATCCACACCATCTGCTCGGCCCATCGCCCTGATACCCACCCGGCTTCTCCGATTCCACCCCGTCCCGCACCTTCTTACCCACCACGTTTCCGCAACCCCTCTGAATGGCGCACTGCAGACAAGCCAATTTGTTTTCACTGCCATCGAAATGGGCAGATTTCTCGGCACTGTCGCAGTCGCTGGAGTTTCCTGAACCAGTCTACATATACTGCCTACCCTCGCCCCCCAGGTGGCCTTTCTCGTCCCTATGCTGCCCGCTCAGATAATCCCGCCAACGATTCTCCTGCGCCGAACCGCCCCTATTCTCGTTCGCCTTCGCCCCAACGACGACAATCTCGCTCCCCCAGCCCCGTCGCTCCTATTCGCCGACTCCCTTCGGACGCCGCTCCCAGCCGGAAAACTAGACGATGCAGCGCCTCGAGGTGACGCTGCATTGCTCCCTACGCCGCCAAATCCTCTCCTGCCGTTGCCCACTCATCTGAACCTTCTTGACGTGCAAGTCGACGGTGTTCCTGTATCTGCTCTCATATACACTGGGGCGCATTTGTCGGCAATGAGCGCTGACCTTCGTCGTACGTAGCCAACCAGTCATTGACGTCCTGTGCATCCGTACCGCTGAAAACCGCTGGATGACGTTGCGGGACAGCGCCAGAGCAGGCAACGGGGTGTGGCGGCGACGTCGGCTGGGAGAGTCAGGCATGACGGGAGGCAGAGTCCGAGACCGGAGTTCCAGGGTGTAAATGTTCTTGAATACCCCGCACCTTCCACCAATTGTAATGGGTGCACTCAACAGTTCCGAGGGTAACCTCTCTTCGTAACCGAGAAGGCCGGTGACGCAGAGCAGGAACAGCTGGTTGCCCGAACGGCTCACATTCGCGCTAAACACTGGCGATCCGGCTGGCCCACTGTTTGCACAGCAGGCATGGAAGAGTCGATCTGGCTGGCCTTGTTCTTGTGCTCTTCTTCTTCATTACACATTTAACTTTATTGCTGTCAAATACTGGACACAACACATGTATGTATGTATGTATGTATGTATGTATGTATGTATGTATGTATGTATGTATGTATGTATGTATGTATGTATGTATGTATGTATGTATGTATGTATGTATGTATGTATGTATGTATGTATGTATGTATGTATGTATGAATTTAGCGTTACCTCAATAACAGCGCCAGGTGTACGTGACCAGTCCTGGTAAACCACTGTATGATCTCAGCTCAAGTTATACAGAGAGCTACGATTTTGCATGAAATTTGAGCGCCATATAGGTTTCGATGGAGTTATGAAGCAAGCTGTTGATGTAATAGCGCGAGATGTGTAGATTTATGATCTTCCCGTCAGTGTGTGTCAGTTTTGCCGCAGCGTCAGCGCTCATTTCCAGCTATTCCACAATGGCTAGGAATCAACTTCAACACAATGATATGTCCGGATTGAGACGCTTCAGCAAGCAGAGCAATGATGTGGTAAACCAGAGGACTATATGCGTTTCTGTGATGCATATAATTGCTTATGAATTGCAGCGCCGGTTTGGAGTCACAAAACACTGTCCATTTCTCAAGGATTTCTGCAGTGTGCAGCGGATTGCTTCTCGAGCGTTGGTCAACTCAGCTGCTATATACGATGTTCTCTGTCCTGTCTTGAAGTGTTGCGTGATCCCCATTCCGGTACCGTGTAAGCTTCCGCGGTGAAGGTATCAGTTAAAGAACGATATGAAAAAACACATTCGGTATATCCGTACATGTAAGCAATGTAGGATGACGTGAAATGCTTGAGCCCAGCAAGCGGCAGTCTCGACTTTTTTGTTATTCCCGGAGTTTGATTCTCTCACAGTCCGCTTTACCACCAACCAGAGTGGAACTTGCGGTATGTCAGGCGGTTTCACCATGCGTTGACTATGCGTATTTTACCATGCGTTAACTACGATCATAAGGCAGGCATTGACACATGTAGTACTAAGTCTTTTTTTTTCATTCATTTCTGCTTTGCACGTGGCAAAAAAAGAACCATCGTACTGCCGCTATTTTCAACATAAGTACATTAATATGGTACACTGGCTAACATTGTCAGCAGGAACATTGTAATGTATTCCCAATGAAACTATGTCATTGTTATTTTTGTATTTATTTGCTTTTCATTTTATTTTTGTAAAACAACCAAAACCAACCAAAAATTATTTGCTTACCTACGTGTTCAATCGCTTGTTCCCAATGCAGTGAGGAGTCGAGATTTATTACTAGATATATATGACTGCTAATTTATGTGTTTTGTGTGTCTCCAAGGAACAAGTTGCACTTATTAGAAGTAGTTATAAGGTTAGAAGCAAACTTAAAATTAGTTTATTACAACAAGATTAAAACAAGTTTGTCAGTTTCAGACCATGCTAAAGTACTCTGCAGCTCACTTTGAGCGATGTATTCCACTTCCTGTAGGGACTGCCTTGAATTTAATAGAACCGTATCATCCGCGAATAAAATAGAAAGAGAAAATCTGAGCGACCTACAGGATAATCATTACTGAAGAGAGAGAAGAAATGTTCAAAAAGAGGAAGAAAAGCGATAAGTATGTAGTTACTTGCAAAACTTCAAATGAACCTAAATACTTTCAACTGTCTGTGCACATCGCACATAATCTCACCCCAATTCTCTCCGACTATAACATTTCTTGCGCGTTTGGTTCTCCCAGAGCAGCCAGGTAGTCTTGTAAGCGTTTCATACAAGGCATCGACGCAGGCATGAAACAAGTGCTTTGTAAAATTTTCATTTAGTCCTTTATTGATCCAGACTAGCATGCCCTTTATTTCTAATGTTTATTTCATCTTAATATAAACTTGTTGAAGGATTTATTTCGCGTATGCTACCTTGAGAACATGCATATAACGATTACGCCCGCATCTATCATACTAACACCACTGTGTAAAAAACAGAGTTCGACCTGACACACACACACACACACACACACACACACACACACACACACACATATATATATATATATATATATATATAGAGAGAGAGAGAGAGAGAGAGAGAGAGAGAGAGGGAGAGAGAGAGAGAATTTATTAGACTGGAAATGATTTTCTGGAAGGGTGGTCGGAGCCCATCAGTCCAGGGCCCCACTGGCCTTTGCTGCCTGCCTGACCGATGGTTAATTAAGGGCATTTGTCTTGGCAAGTCGGAGCGGGCGGGCTGTGGTTCCCACTGCTCCATTGTTTTACTTTTATTTGGCCTATGAGGGTGCTTAGTGGACTGCCAGGTTATAAGCATTATGGTGGGTACGCCACCAATCCAAGGGCAGTTGACCCTATAGCGAGTGGGATGCATCGCGTTCAGCAATCTTAGATGGAGGAATACCCCGGCCTGTATTTTGCGCAAATCGGCGGCCTGTTCCCCGCTAAGTTGTGGGTGAGCCGGCGGGTTTTTTTTTTTGCGGACTCCGCGCTGATGAGCAAAGATGTCTTTGGCATTTAAAGTGAAGGTAGTTTCTGAGCGATAGTGGGAGCGCTTGGGGTTAGAAGAGGGCGCCGTCGCTCGGTTAGTAGACCCTCGAGCTAACGGGTTGGCTTGATCGTTCCCCTGCACCCCTTCGTGGCCCGGACACCAGAGTAGGCGATGACGATGGTTGAAGGATTTGGGAATTATCGCGAGGCTAGCCGCAGTCACGTGTCCTTTGCGAAATATGCGACATGTTTCCCGGGAGTCCGTGACCACGACCGAGCCCATCTGCGAACACTCCGCGTGAGCGAGGACTATCGCCACTGCTAACATTGAGCCGAGATGATAGACCTGATAGATTTTTCAAAACTGCAGCTTATAAAGATATATATATATATATATATATATATATATATATATACACACACACACACACACACACACACATATACATATACACACATTATATAGTTGAGATTTGGAGGAAGTCGAGCACGACAGGTCATGTAATACGCTGAACAGATAGCCACTGATTTATTTGAGTAACAGAATACGCAACAAACGAAGAAGACGAAATTGAGGACGGCAGAGAAATAGGCAGCAGGATGAGGTTGACAAGTTTTCGTTCAAAGTATTGGAATGTGCTGCCGCAAGACTGCGGTTATTGGAAATCGCTGGGAGAAGCCTTCGTCCTACAGTATATTGTCACGTGGTGGTGATGTTGAATAACACAGTAGCAATACCGTGAACGACTAAACTAACTTTTATTGGGCGAACCTGTGCCCACAAAACAGGCTACACTTATAGCGCAACGATAGCGGCGAACTCGGTCGGCGAAATCTGATCAGCGGGTCAAGCGCGTCGGCTTCTATCGATCAGACGTCGAATGTTCCAGAGTAACCGCTGGGACCCGCGTGTCTTCCACAAAGTTCTACACTAATCGCGTCGCGCATACATGCAATCAGATTACACAAGTTGAGGTGAAAGACGGTGGACGGAACCATCGATAACATTCGAGAAACTTCTTTTACGTGCAGGCGCGTCCTGCGCTGTGCGACAATATTTGTTAGGCAGCGAAACGTGTCCCCCGATAAAGACAAGTACACGTGTCAATACCCCCCTCTTAAAAAGCATCGACCCGATGCTGCAAACGAAAATAATAAAGAAGCACTCGTAGCAAAGAAAACAACATAAGGAAAGTTCGTCAGTGTCCAAAAAAAGGGTTTAAGACGCACCACGTGGACCACTTCAGATCGTGCGCGGCGCCGCTGTGAATGCAAAATGCCGTCTGGCACAACCTCATAGTCCAGTGCGCCAATACGTCGAATGACCTTGTAGGGTCCGAAATAGCGTCGAAGTAGTCTCTCAATGAGTCCTCGTCGGCGTATCGGTGTCCAAACACAAACACGGTCACCGCGCTGGTACTCGAAGAAGCGTCGTCGGAGGTTGTAGTGTCGGCTGTCGATACGCTGCTGGTTCTTGATCCGTAGGCGGGCTAGCTGTCGGGCATCTTCGGCGCGCTGGAGATAGCTAGCGACGTCAACACTCTCTTCGTCAGTGACGTGCGGCAGCATGGCGTCGAGCGTCGTTGTCGGCTTCCTGCCGTAAACCAGCTTAAAGGCGTGATCCGTGTTGTTTCTTGCACCGCCGTGTTGTAAGCAAAGGTTACGTACGGCAGGACCGCGTCCCACGTCTTGTGCTCGACGTCGACGTACATTGCTAGCATCGGCGAGGGTCTTGTTCAGGCGCTCCGTGAGACCATTCATCTGCGGATGGTTGGCAGTTGTCCTCCTGTGGCTTGTCTGGCTGTATTGCAGAATGGCTTGGGTGAGCTCTGCTGTAAAAGCCGCTCCTCTGTCGGTGATGAGGACTTCTGGAGCACCATGTCGCAACAGGATGTTCTCGACGAAAAATTTCGCCACTTCGGTTGCGCTGCCTTTCGGTAGAGCTTTAGTTTCAGCGAAGCGGATGAGATAGTCCGTCGCCACGACGATCCACTTATTTCCGGAACCTGATGTCGGAAACGGTCCCAACAAGTCCATCCCGATCTGCTGAAAAGGTCGGTAAGGAGGCTTGATCGGCTGTAGTAATCCCGCTGGCCTAGTCGGTGGTATCTTGCGTCGCTGACAGTCGCGGCATGTCTTGACGTAACGGGCGATATCGGCGGTTAGGCCCGGCCAGTAATACCTTTCTTGTATCCTCGATAGCGTCCGGGAGAAACCGAGGTGCTGTTGTGTACTCCAGGGTAGCGTACCGTACTGCTGCCGAGAAGTAGCGGCGCCTGCCTATCGAAGCTCGGCCGACATTACTTATTGGGTAGCGTGGCGTTGTTGGCGGGCTGCAGGCATCCGGTAGACCATGGCGACCAAGCAAGGGCGAGACGATTTGCTAGTGCGAAACTTGCACGGTTTATTCAAAGGTAGATGAAAGAAAATGAGAAGAGCATGAAGTATATAAAAGTACATTTCGGAGCCCCTTAAATAGGCTCCCTACAAGTGTGGGCGGGATCTTGCTTCCGTCGATGTCACGTGACAGGTACAGATAGAGGTCCCCTCCTCCTCTGGCATTACCGAGCAAGGAAAGAAAAAGTCACGCCTCATTTCGACGAAGCCTGGTAGAAGGCCGGGTGGTTGAAGGCCGGGTGATAGAAGGCCGGGTGGTAGAAGGCCGGGTGGTAGAAGGTGGGGTGGTAGAAGGCCCTTAGTGCGCAAGGTGCGTGACGTTAACCATCGCAGTAGAAGTCAAGCCTCCTTTCGACGAATCCTGGTAGAAGGTCGGGTGAAATTCCTGTCGCCACGTGGTGTCAGACGCCAACCCTAACAGTGCCCAGCGGTGGGATCGTCATGTAGGGCGTGCAGTAATTCTGGACACAGCGCCGACGGAGCAACAAGAAGGTAGTTGGCGCGGACTGGTGAGAAGTTCTTCTTCACGAGTAGGTTGTTTTGAAGCGTGAACGAAGATAATCCGCGCTTAAATGCCCTAGGGACAACGTCGGTGTGCCCTTCCAAATACTCAACGAGGCCTTTTAGCTCCGGGTCTGCTCGTTGCTGTTTAGCGAAGTCTTCCGCGCTTATTATTCCAAGGAAGGCGTCGTCATCCTCGTCATCTTGCGGCGGCGGGTCAATGGGGGAGCGTGATAGGCAATCGGCGTCTGAGTGTTTTGTCTGGACTTGTAGGTTACAGTGATGTCGTATTCTTGTAGTCTGAGGCTCCACCGCGCCAGCCGTCCTGAAGGGTCCTTTAATTTAGCTATCCAACACAACGCGTGATGGTCGCTGACGACGAATCTTTTTGTTGCCCAAATGATGGCGAGGCATTCCTTTTCAGTCGTAGAATAATTGCCTTCCGCTTTTGACAGCGACCGGCTAGCGTAAGCTATCACCTGTTCGACTCCCTTTCTCCTCTGGACTAGAACGGCACCGAGGCCTAGGCTACTGGCGTCAGTGTGGATTTCAGTATCGGCGTCTTCGTCGAAATGTGCAAGTACCGGCGGCGACTGCATGCGTCGTTTTAGTTCTTGGAATGCGTCGGCCTGCGGCGTTTGTCACTTGAACTCGACGTCAGATCTGGTTAGATGCGTTAGCGGCTCAGCGATGCGTGAAAAGTCCTTGACAAAGTGCCTGTAGTAGGCACACATGCCAAGGAATCTACGCACTGCCTTCTTGTGGGTGGGCTGCGGGAACTGTGCGATGGCAGCTGTTTTCTGCGGGTCGGGGCGTACTCCGTATTTGCTGATGACGTGGCCTAGGAAGAGAAGCTCATCGTAAGCAAAGCGGCACTTTTCCGGTTTCAGAGTGAGCCCTGATGATTTTATGGCCTCTAATACTGTCGCTAGCCGCCTAAGGTGGTCGTCGAAATTTTCGGCGAAGACAACGACGTCATCCAAGCAAACAAGACACGTCTGCCACTTCAATCCTGCTAACACCGTGCCCATGACGCGCTCAAACGTTGCAGGCGCCGAGCACAGTCCGAATGGCATGACCTTGAACTCGTAGAAGCCGTCTGGCGTGATGGAGGCGGTCTTTTCGCGATCTCTATCGTCGACTTCTATTTGCCAGTAGCCAGACTTGAGGTCCATCGACGAGAAGTATTTAGTGTTGCAGAGCCGATCCAATGCGTCGTCTACCCGCGGAAGGGGGTATACGTCTTTCTTCGTGATTTTGTTCAGTCGACGATAATCGACGCAGAAACGTAGGGTTCCGTCCTTTTTTTTCTGCAGGACAACAGGAGATGCCCACGGGCTTTTCGACGGCGGGATGATGTCGTCGCGGAGCATTTCGTCGACTTGTTGCCTAATAGCTTCACGTTGAACACGACGCAGCCGTGACCCGACGCCAAGACCCAACTGCAACGCCAGACAAAGAACCACCGACCTCGACGTGCTTCTCGGCGGCCACGCAGTCACTGCCTTAGTCGACACAGGGGCCGATTACTCCGTAATGAGTGCACACATCGCCGCCCAGTTGAAGAAGGTTAAGACTGCATGGCAGGGCCCCCAAATTCGGACCACTGGAGGACACTTCATTACGCCGACTGGAATCTGCACGGCAAGAATTACCGTTCATGACCGCACCTACCCAGCACCTCCACCAGATGTCACGTGGTGGTGACGTGGAATAACACAGCAGTAATACTGTGAACGACAAAACTAACTTTTATTGGGCGAACCTGTGCCCACGAAACAGGCTACACTTATAGCACAACGATAGCGGCGAACACGGTCGGCGATCGTCGAAAATCTGATCAGCGGGTCAAGCGCGTCGGCTTCTATCGATCAGACGTCGAATGTTCCAGAGTAACCGCTGGGACCCGCGTGTCTTCCAGAAAGTTCTATACTAATCGCGTTGCGCATACATGCAATCCGATTACACAAGTTGCGGTGAAAGACGGTGAACGGAACCATCGATAACATTCGAGAAACTTCCTTTACATTCAGGCGCCTCCTGCGCTGTGCGACAACATTTGTTAGGCAGCGAAACGTGTCCCCCGATAAAGACAAGTACACGTGTCAATATACAAAACAGTCGGGTAATGACGAATGTAAACATTGGGGCCTAATAATGGCGTACGCACGTTGAATTATTATTCATTTAAGGGTGTTTTACGTCGTCTAAGTACGACTTGGTCAATATGCGACGGGTTCATAGCCGCATTCAAGCCGCTTGCCAAGACGGAGCTGCGCTGCCGCCTTGTATTAAGCCAGCTGCCTTTACGGTCACCTCGGCGTCTACAGCCTACTATACAAGGCAGGGTCACTATTTAAGGCACTGATAACTCTAAGAACAACCACCTTTGCTGAACTGAGTGCAGCTGAATTGCTCGCAAATTTATTTGCCGTATCGAAATAGCTCCTGCATCGTAGCCACATTGTCACGAGTTCTCGTAACAAAGGGCAGAAGGAACGCCAATGACAAAAAAGGACGGAGGGTGGAGAAAGAGGGCGACGACGTTCGGCGGGCTACCTTTGGCCGCTCCTGAAATAAACGCCGACGGTGTCCCTTAATCTGCCTTGCAGGTTTATAAGTAAACGGTTCGCGCATAAGAATATTATCAGTTGAATCCTCATAACAAATAAAGCAAATCCGACAAGGCTTTGCTTTCTGCATTATTTTTTGTGTGCGGTATTCGAATGGGACATCGTTTAAACATTTTGCAGCGTTCCTGGAAGTTGCGAACTTCCACACGAGCGAACGGCAAGCACTAGGCCGTGACGGTTCACTGGCAGAAAGCAACTTACGTGCTTGACCCGCCAACTGTTTGCAGCAATCCTTTCTTGTCGAGGCATGGCGGCGCGAAATGCAAAACCCAGCCGTGCGAGAAGATGCCGGAGTGCCATTGGCGGCGACCCGATGGGGCGTGACGCGCCCCACCGGAGAGCCGCCGTGTCCGCAGGAACTGCGCTTCGGAAGCGACCGCGGTCGGGGCCACGCTCGACCCTTGCCCTCGCTTTACTTCCGTGGACCGCTCTCTGACACAGGCACCCTGCTCTGAGTGCAAAATTCACCCAAAGCTCGCCCCAGCGACTGCGGCCTCAGTAGCTCTGTGACGCACCTTCGATTACAGCGCGACTAACTGCGGGCCTGCTGGAGAAAGTGGTAAGTGTTCTCGGCTGTTTGTCTGCCCTTGCTGCTAGATTATAATGAAAGCAATGGTTAAACCTGATCCCGATGAACTGAAAATAATTTTTCGAAACCGAGCACTGTGCGGCAAATGAATGTTTGGCGTTCGAAAAATGCTTGCTATGGTGAATCATTTGCTAAGCGTATTAAGTTGGTTGCCATGTAGTAGTATGAATTCATTTAAAAGTTAAAAAATAAGTGCACACTAAGCTGTTTCCATCAATCTGCTGGCAGCAAAGCTATCTATAATCGCGTTTATGGCCTGGATCACCCGCTGTAAAGAAGAGTACATTTGTAGCCACACTGCCTGCGCTATTTTAGCGTCTCTATAACTCTGTCTATTGTTCTTCGACAAACCAAAATCGTGCACATCGAAGATGCATTTCCATTGCGGCGCCGCAAACAGACGCGAGCAGCTATGTATTCTTGCGAACATCGCTTAGACATTGGCGGGGCAGTTTAGTTGACACAAAGCAAAACTAACGTGTCGCCATTCATGTATCAGCGTAGCGCAAATTGTAGAAGCTTCGCAGACTCTGCTCATGTGTGCGATGAACACCACAGTGCTCCTTGACGCAATCACTGTTCCATCCGTTAAATTTTAGCCTACATTTGGGCTTGGGAGAGGCAAAAGCAAGTTGAGTAACCAAAACATGATCGACTGGCAGTTTTGCTGTCCAAAGGAAAAAAAGCGACATTTTCCCTTTACATATATCTTCAAGAGTGATTAAAACCTCTCAAAGGAAGACACGTACGGTATATGTGAAAGGCCGCAGAGGGTATTGCGGGATAATTTCGCCTACCAGTGGGGGGTCCTTAATTAATTAATTTATGGGGTTTTACGTGCCAAAACCACTTTCTGATTATGAGGCACGCCGTAGTGGAGGACTCCGGAAATTTTGACCACCTGGGGTTCTTTAACGTGCACCTAAATCTAAGTACACGGGTGTTTTCGCATTTCGCCCCCATCGATAAGCGGCCGCCGTGGCCGGGATGGGGGTCCTTACCGCGCACATAAACTTAATTCAGTACGCGCAAATTATTATATTCCGGCCCGATTGGGATGTGATCGCCACGGCCGGGATTCGTATCCGAGGCCTCATGCACAGTGTCAGAACGTTATAGACCCTAATGTTGAATTCAAATGGTAGATCCGGATCAAGTTTTTCTGCTCTGTATGGAGCAATCCTATTCCAATGGCAGAATGAGAGCGTCGGTCATGTGTTCCAATGGCAGATTGGGACCAGCTATCGATTCCGGATCGCTCTGCGGAGCAAAAATATTTGCTCCGACGAAATCGGCAGATTTGACCAGAAGTCCACGTGACGTATTTCCTTCATCCGCCTCTGCTTCCTGTCACGGTCGCCTGTTTCCGGTCTCGGACAGCTATGGACGACGTGGAAAACGTGGACGCTACATCGCGCCGTGCGTTTTTGTTCCTGCTCCTGGATAGTGACAACTCCGACACTATAAGTTCCCAAGTCCAGTGATGATTCTTCTGACGTGGAAGAAAAACTGAACGCACGGAATGCTAGGACGATCCAGATGACGGTGGTGATTGTGATGAGGCCTATCCGATGGATGAATGGATGTTATGAGCGTCCCCTTTGGAACGGGGCGGTGGGTTGCGTCACCAAGCTCTTGCTATTATATGCTTAATGTCCCACCTAGGTTAAAAAGAAAAAAGAACAAGAAAAAGAAAAAAAACACCATAAATTCCCAAAACGTAATTTTTTTGACCCCCAAATGTGAAGTTTGTTTTTGTACTTCTCCGTTGTTTGTGTTTCCCTACTTTTCTTCCACAAATTTTCCAATCGCCTCTTACTAATGTCTATTGCGGACATGTTTACTTTCCCCTTGCTCTCGCTGAACTGAATGGCTTCGAAGAGGCCAGTGGTGCCTAGATCGACCGCTGGGCAGATATCTTCACATTCTAATAAAACATACTCCATCGTTTCCCGAGCTTTACCGCAGCAAGCACATGCTTCTTCTCCCTTCTTATATCTCGCTTTATAGGTGCGTGTTTTAAGGCATCCCGATCTGGCCATGAGTTATCATAAATTGTTTTTTTTTCCTTATTTTGTTTTTTGCTCTTAAGTGGTTACTCATGGCAGGTTTCTTTTCCATTGCCGCCACCCATGAGATTATTTTAGCCTTTCTGACTTTCCGCTTGACGTTCTTTGTTGCTCTGTTGCTCACTCTACAGGCCGAATACTTGCTGGTAAGCTTCCTAGTTCTTTTCCTCCACTGTGAATCAATGTTTTTTTTTTCTGTACAGATACCTCAACACTCTCCCAGCCCATTTACTTTCTTCCGTATTCCTCAGTTGTTCTTCATACTCAATTTTACTGCGAGTTTCCCTCACTTCAAAACTAGTCCAGCCCATATCACCATGCACAGCTTCATTTGTAGTCCTCCTGTGAGTGCCCAATGCGAGGCGTCCCAGTGATTTTTGGTTACTATCGTGTCCTGATTGCACCCCTGATTTCAAGCGAACAACCGCATTTCCAAATGTAAGTCCTGGAACCATTACACCTTTCCACGTACCGCGGAGCACCTCGTACCTAGTGTATCCCCATAGCGTTCTGTGCTTCATTACTGCTGCATTTCGCTTGCCTTTTACTGTTATTGTTTTTTCCTGTGCTACCATATATCTATTGCCTTCGTTTGTCCATATACAAAGGCATTTATATTCTTTTACCCGAAGTATTTCCTGGCTCACCTCTAGTCTAGCGCCCTCTCACTTCATTTCCCTGTACTAAGTGTCCCCGCGGGCGCGCACACATTCCATTCGCAGTTTTGACGAGGGCGATCTCAGTCGGAACGATGCGCTCCGTTCGTGATCCGGCCGAGCACTCGCGATCTGCCATTGGGATTCAACATAAGCCAGCGCAGAAGATGACGTCATTGCGTTTGTTTGAGCGTTCAGGCATCGCTTCTGCCCTAGCAAAAGAACTATGGCAAAAACGCACCTCGGAGAAATTCTCATATAGTGCGTGTCATTCTTTGTAATCATTACTTATGAAGCTCATACGCTACCCTTGAAACCAAGGCTGCTGTACTTAAAGAGCACGTCTGGCGATTTTTCGATGTCCACTGATGTTAATAAAATTTTGCGTATACGTTCTCTTTTGCATTCTTATTATCAGTTCCAAACTATATGGATGCAAGTCACTTACTTTTCCTGAAAATGAATTTTAAAAATTGGTTCCGTTCCAAACGCATGACTTTCTACTGGCCACCCTGTGTTTGCAACGTCAGAGTCTATACACCCCACTCTCGCTGAAAACGTTACTTAAATCGCCGCTGTCTAGTTTGGAAACTCTGTAAAAGCTCTCTGTGTCGTCAGGAGACATCATCAGCTTCGCTTCTTTGGTGTAAGCGCTACGTGTACTGCGTGCTTAGCAGGCGTTCTGCGTGTTTACATTATGGTAGGGACCTGACGAATGACCTGACGTCATTCACTCATCGTGAAGTCACACGAAACAGCTACCCGTTTTGGTTTCGGTATCTCGTATATTTCATATTTAAAATTATTGATGAAGTTCCAAGGAAACCGAACCACCCTGCAGGGGACAGGACCGTCAATACCATTTGAATATGGCAATATCCTAATTAAGTTAAAAATAACTCCGGAGTTGCCCCTTAAGAGATAAGCAACTCGACAGAATACCACGTACAATATGACGATCTCCCAAGTAAACTCAGTTTTACTACTAATCTTGTTTGCTAAATGAAAGAAACGTCGCTCTGAGGCTTTCTTCTTTCTCGCGTAATTAGCCCACCGACACGCCCACCGGCATTCTAACGCTTCCTCTTCAAAAGATTATCCCCTGCGCCTCGGTAAGGCCAAATCGAAACGGTGCCAAGTGTTTCAACGCGCTCACTTGCCCGCGAGAAATTCGTAATGGGGTTCTATGGCGTTTGTCGATGCATGCGTCCGTGGCGTAACCCTACCTTGGAGCGCCCTACTCGCACGAATTTGTTTCGTAGGGCGAAGGATTGGGGTGCGAGTTTGACACACCTGATTTTGCGACGGGAGATAAACCGGTTTGTCTTTTTCCGATGTCTAACCGACCCTTTTGTGTGAACTGTGATTCAGGTGAGGCTCAAATGTGCACTGCGCGAGTTTGTAGCGGGCACCGATGCGATGGTCATTTAATAGAAGTGGCAACAAGAGTACAGTATTTGGCTGCAAGGTTTTAGGACGAATACGTGATTAGTTCTGCTACCAAAAGGAAATTCTAGCGAGATCTATGGGACCTAGCATTGCCTATGTATAGAGTCACTGGCAGTGAAGGCCAGGGCATGGATGTGTTAAAACGAGTGAAAATAATGCAAATTAGCCCACCAGAAAAATCAATTTTCTTACGTACAAACACATTGGCAGTAGAAATATTTTTAGAATAACGGCGTTTTTTTTTTCTACCGCGTGGCTCAGGCTGTCTTAGCTGTAAGAAAGCGAAGACTGCCGATCATGTTTTTTCTTCGCTGCTGAGAGGGGCTGTATTTTTCGAATGTGCTTCAGCGAACGCTAAAGATCGAAGCACTTTCCACTAGAAGCTAACGATATATAATTTCTGAACATTAGCACCGACGACGGAGTGCCGTACGACCTGATAATGCTGACTGACCTGCACTGTCTATGCAACGCCCGCACAACGAGGTTTCACTGTGGCCGGGCGCGCGTCCCGCCCGGCTGTTGTTACGCGAGTGCACGACGCTTTTCGTAGAAATGCAATAACCGTAACACTGTTTCTGAGCGGCTGTCGAGGGTAGAGCCCTTCACGGTGCCCAGAGAATTTTAAACGTTGATGACGGCCCAGCTTGAGTGACGGTTCAAATCGTAAAATGATTTGATTTTGTTTGTTGCGTAATTTCCGTCCTGACTATTTTTTTAACGCGCGTTTCACTCTGATCGGCAATAAAAATGGCGTCCGTGGCGTAACGGTTTCAATATCGGGCTTCTGCAATAGACGTCACGGGTTCGAATCCGGCCGTCGGACCAACGCTGGTCGGACAATTTTATTGGTGTTTATTTAGTCATGTATAAAACGGCACTTTGGCAAATCAGCCCTGCGAAAGCCCGCAAGGTGGGGGAAAGTACATGAAAGGGAAAATTCGCATCCAGCCAAATTGCAGCAAAAACCTACGCAGGAAACTCATTCGAGTTTTTCGGAAAGAAAGCCTCGCAGTTGAAGGAAGAGTCGTCCTTGTCCGAGACTCGAACCCGGGATTAACGCCTTTCCGAGGCGCTCGCTCTACTATCTGAGCTAGCCAGGAGGTTAGCCAATCACAGAGCGACGGCAATACAGTACTTTGTTAAAAAACGATGTGTTTACGATGTCGGGAAGCCGTTTAAAGCCACAAGGACGAACTTCAGGCAGTAGTAGTAAAACTTTATTAAGAAAGGGAGCGGGGGAAAGGGGGTCGAAGAGCGATGGGTGGCTCCTTTAGTCCAGGGCTCCACTGGCCTTGGTCGCCCGCTGGACTTGCTGGAGGAGTGCCCTCTGCACACCCAGGTCCGAGCTGGAGAGCTGTACCTCCCACTGCCCCACTAATGATTGTTGTTTGTTTGTATTAGACTGAATGGCTAACTCTGGCGGCATTCTTTCACACGTAAACAAAATGTGGAAAAAGGCTGATCGACCACCACACCACGGGCATCTAGCTCGATGTTGTGTAGGATAGAGAGCGTGAAGTTTTATGAGGTACGGATAAACATCGGTCCGGATTTTTTTCAAGTTTGTGGCCTCTTACCCGTTTAAGGATTTGTGCGGGGAGGCGTATTTGTGGCGTGTCAAACGCTGGTGTTCCAACATTTTGCGTGGGTATTTCGGCATAGGCAAGGCGTGTGAGCTGGGCTGCTCCACTCGGTTGCGAAGATCACGAGCTAGAGCATCAGCCTGTTCGTCGCCTACGAGGCTTGAGTGTCCTGGGCACCATATTACAGAGTGGTACCGTTGCAAGTTACGACCTAGAAACCTAAGGGTAGTAGAAGGTAAACGGTGTGTCATAAATAAGCAACATGCCTCTTGAGAGGGAGTTACTATGGCTGAAGAGTGGCCTCTCCTCTCCTGTTGTTGGATAGGTAGGGCTATTGCTGCAGTCTCCGCAAATGTTATGCAAGATGTGATTAAGGATGCGGCGACGAGGGGCTGGTGTTTTTTGTCTACGCCTACTGCTGTATAACGTGATTTTGCATATGTAGCAGCATCTGCATTTATTGCATGTGGTTTGGGTGCCAACTGAATTGAATTGAAGTATGTGGTTTTACGTGCCAAAACCACTTTCTGATCATGAGGCACGCCATAGTGGAGAACTGCGAAAATTTCGACCAGCTGAGGTTCTTGAACGTGCACATAAATCTGGGTACACGGGTGTTTGTAGTGCCAACTGGTGGCGTAGCCATTCGACCCTGGCTAAACGAAGACCTTGGTGGGTATCGTGATGCATATGCTCAGGAAGCGGTCTGGTGCATATGTGCTTGCGACACTCTTTAGTCATATCTTCCATAGCATCTCCTGTATTTAAGGGGGTGGGACTCCTATGCGGGCTAAGATAGTTCTGCCTGCAATGGTAGTGCTCTGCGACACCAGTACCGGAGTTTGGAGCTCCGCAAAAGTGTTATGTAGGCCGAAGGCCAAAAGCCTCTCAGTTGGAGTTTGCATAGGCAGCCCTAAGGCAGCTTTATACGCACTGCGAATGATTGCTTCTACTTGGTATTCCTCGGACTTGCTCAGATGGTGGTAGGGAAGCCCATACGATATTCGACTAAGGACGAAAGCTTGGATTAGCCGTAGGGTGTCTGTCTTTCATTCCTTTATGATGATGCGTTATGCGGCGTATCATCTTAGAGATTTGTTTAGTTCTGGTGCGTAAAGTTTTGATTGTGTGTGAAGCCTTGCCATTGCTTTGTACCCAAAAACCCAGAATTCGGGCTTGGGTGGCTTCAGCAATGGGGTGACCATCTACACTGAGATTTATTTGTCCTTTCGTTTTATAGCGATGATTGTGAACTCGTATAAGGTTTGATTTTTCTTTGGCGCAGCTAAGTCCGCTGTTCCTAGACAAACTAGAGACTATGTCAGCCGCCTCCTGAAGTGTTTGCTCTTCCTGCGCTAGAGAGCCGCATGTAGCCCAAAGGGTTAATCGTCCGCATATATAGTGTAGCCTAATTGTGGTACTTCCTCTAGGGCATGAGCGAGCCTGCGCATAGCTATGTTAAATAGGAGTGGTGATATTATTGCTCCGTGAAGGGCTCCTGTGTTAGGCATGTTTATAGGATCTGACCGGGTCTGTCTAATGCCTATTTTGGTTGATCGGTCACTGAGGGAGGACATGAATATGCAAATATTCGCTGACCGCACCCTATGACATTGAGTTCGTTGAGTATAGCCTCATGTGAGATGTTATCGAAAGCCCCCTTGAGGTCGAGGGCAAGACTTAGGTGTTCGCTACCCTTAGGTATGCGGAATAAAACTTTTTCTTTCAAAAGAAGGGAGGCGTCCTGTGTGGACAGTCCTGCCTTGAAATTAAGGTGATTAAATTTGATGCAATCTTGAAGGAGGTTCTGTATGACTCTTTCATACAGTTTGCCCATGCAAGAGGTGGGCGAAATGGGACGCAAGGCCTCGATTGCTGGGGTTTTTCCTGGTTTAGGTACAATTGTGATATTTGCTTTCTTCCACTCTAGAGGTACGCGACCCTGTTCCCAGTAGTGTTGGTTGAGGTAGTCGGTAATATCGTCCAAGATATCGTCACTGAGGTTCCTAATCACTGCGTTTGTAATTTTATCTGGCCCCGGTGCTGTGTTTCTTTTTGCTGCTCGTGCGGCGGCAAAGATTTTTGCTTTGGTGAGTGTAGCATCTAGTTCTGGGTTGGGTACGTGCCGCGCTATACTGAGTGTTACAAGGCGTGTGAGGTTGGTCTCCAATATAGCATGCGACTAAGTCTTGAATTAGCACTTGGTCTGTACCCGGGAACACGTTCGCTATTCTTTGTAGTGTTCTACTCATAGCCGTTTTGGATTTGCCGGGTTCGAGCATGTTACGCAGGACTGTCCACGTTTGTGCTGTGCCTAAAGTGTCTTGTACAGAGCTACAGATTTGTACCCATCCTATGGTAGCTAGCTGGACTGCATAAGCATTGGCTTCGTCTGAGAGGGCCGCTATCATGCATAACAAGGTGTGGTTGAGGCGTTGTTTTTTTCCCACCGTCTGAGCAAGCTATTGTGGCTCTCCCGCAAATGGAGTAGGCGGTTGTCTACTGCTGGTGTTTCCACTGTACGCGCAGCTTTTTTGAATATTGCTCGTGGGCCTATTTAATGTGTTGACTCAATTCCTCGACATTGCTCGGAATGTGGTCACGTAGGGGGTGGGAGGGCAAGGCAGCCCAGTCCGTTAGGATGGTGTCACCTACTACTCTATGGAGCTTGGGAGATGATATGGATACACTAAGGATTGTTTGCCACGTTCTCTTCTAGGTTGGTCCAATTTACTCGTTTAATGTTGTAAGTGAAGGTGAGATCTGGAAATGTGTCTCTGCTTATACTGTTGCCTAAGCGTGTGGGTGCTGTCGGTAGGGTAACTACATGTAATCTTAGCTTTTCCGCAAAGTTGATGAGGTTGCCTCTCTTAGGCGAGTCCCTATGATAGCCCCACTTGGTGTGGGGAGCGTTGAAATCTACGATACCATTAGTTGATCTTTGGTGCCCGCAATAACTTTAGCGAGAGTTTGGAGGGCAGTAAATTCTTCGTGTTTGTCTTTTGGGGGACTGTACACGCTTAGAACGACTTTATGGGCTTTGCCCATTTTCTGGGGCGTAACCATGAGTGTTTGGTGATTAGTTTCTGTGCGGCCATAGAAATAATGGGCAGTGGCAGTTATAGTTTTAGATACCAGCGTTGGGACACGAGGGTATTTTGAATTGAACAGCGTATAATAGCCTAATAGTTTTACTGGGCGGGGGCCCACTTCTTGTAAGCAGATTATGTCCGGTGGGCTTAATGAGTTTCGTACAAAGTATTGAAGGGCTGCTGCTCGCTTGTGGAATGTACGACAATTCCACTGCCAAATCTGAAGTTGTTCTGAAGAATTCCTCCTAATTGCCATCATCCACGCTCTCTGTGTCAGTTACATCTGTAGCGTTCGCAGTGCGGTGGTAGGTCGGAGCTCTGGGTTTGGACAAGGGGCCTGCATCTGTGCGCTTACGAGCTTTACGTCATGCGGTCAAATAACTTTCGTTAAGCATAGATCTTGCTGTTGGATTTCTTATTGCATTTGCTAATCTGTTGCATTACGCTTTGCAACATGGCCTCCGTGCCTGATAGGGGTGTTGTGGGTTATGTTGGGGTAGGATTCGCTGCTCCCTCCAGCTTACTAAGCCTAGCACTGAGACCACTAAGTTGTTCTTGCAAGGTGTTGTTGGTTTCTCTGAGCTGTCTATTCTCGGCTATGCTTTTCTGATAATCTGGTGGTTCTGTAATAGGAGCAGTCGGAGATACAACTCGAGCCCAGCTCACCTGTTGGGTGTTGTGTGGCGCTGGAGGCATCTTAGCTTGGATCTTCAGTTTCTTCAGCTGCTGCTGCGGCTCCGGGGCTCTAGTCTTGGAAGGGGACCGCGACTCTGTTGAGGTCTCGAGTTCGGAGCTGGACCATCAACGTCCTTGCTTTCGCCAGGATACTTGGTCTTTGCGACTTGGTGTTGGTTGTGCAGGAACCTTGGCTTTCTTGGCTATAGGCTTGAGGCGATGTTTACATTCCTTAGCGCCAGTAGCGTGGACTTCCCCACAGGCAGCGCATTTCAGAGTGCAGCCGTGCCCTTCCGTTGGGTTTTGGGTGTCGCACGTGTGGCAGACCACTATGTTATGTGTGGGGCACATATCAGAGCGGTGGCCGGTGCTGTAGCACACTCAGCATGCTTGCGTCTTTGCTTTGTAGTGGTAACAGGGCCTCTCCCATTCATAGGAGTATACATATCTGGGCGTGTACTCAATGCTGAAGGCAAGTACCGCGGTCTGAGAGTCACCAAGCATCTGAGGCTGAAGAATATCTACCCCCTGAGTACCTATACGCAAGTGGGCCATCAACGCTTCGATGGGTATCTTGGGGTCAATTCCGTGAATCAAGCCATGCGAGACTTTGTCCGGAGCTGCCGTGTACGCATTCATCTGGTGCAGTGTTCCGTTAACGTGGAGGTGGGTCAAGCACCTCACCCGGTCAGTGACTTGCTGGTGAGGTGTACAAACAAGTATGATGTTGGAGCCTGGTCGAAGCCTGACCATGAACTGCGTGTCCATGACATGGCCTTGACAGCCTATCGCCACGGCTTTGGAAATTTAGTGATTAGTGAAGTCTTTGAAAATAAGACCCTTGAAAGGTCGAGGCACGATCCTAAAACCTTTCTTTAGGAGTGGTGGCAACAGGCGACGCTTAGAGCGTTGCCCTGGTGCTTGCGAAGTATTCGGCTGCAGTTGTTTGGCGGGTGGCTCAATAGTGGTCCCGGCTGCGGTCACCGCTTCTCCGCTCGTCAACTTCTTCTGCCGTCGAGTCAGGTTCATTGGCCAGTTTGAGTGCGGGTCGTCCAGTGTTGACCTGGCGCGGACGGAGGTTGGCGCATTCTGGCTGGTTGAAGCAAATTCCATGGACTGGGCCTCTTGGAATTCCATAGAAATGGGCACGGTACATGGTGCGGTACTCGTCGAGGGCAAGTTGAGGCTCCGGTGAAGACCAGTAGTCGGATGGGAGGCCGCCATAAGGCTGCTCGGCGTATTCGTGCCTATGCCTATCCACGGCCGCCGAAGCGACTGCGTCAGGCTTAGTTCGACCTCGCACAACGGAAAAGTTTCAAAGTACTTAACTGGGAAAATATTGGTCACATACGGCCAAACCCAGTCTCGGGCGATGCAGAAACACTTCACGGATAACCTGAACACAAAAATTCAAGTCCCAACTCGAGTTAGAATGCATGAAAAAGCCGAAAGTCGGCGGAGTGGCGTCTCTTCGTAACGCAACTGATTGCTCCTCGTGCACAGGCGGCGCCGCAGAAACGACGAATCCCCTAATATCTCCCTGTTTTTACACGGCAGCCCCATCCCTCAGGTAGCTAGCCTCCGTATCTTGGGCCTCCACATTCAGTCTGATGGCAAAGCCTCGCACACTACGCACCTTTTGAGTCCGCAGATAGCACAAGTCACACATATGATAAACCGCATTACTAATCGTAGAAGAGGCCTTCGCGACAGACGCGTCCTCCACATAGTACAGGCTCTGGTAATCAGCCGGTTCGTATATCACCTCCCCTACCACAATCTCACCATCACTCAAACTCCGAAGATGGACACCCTTCTGCGAAAGGCAGTGAAAGCGGCTCTTGGGCTGCCTCCACATGCTTCCACAAAACGGCGTCTTCAGCTTGGTATCCACAACACCGTAGGCGAGCTTTTGGAGGCTCATCGCAATGGTCAGCTCCAACGTCTCAGACGCAGCCGTCAGGGCTGCGCTATACTCTCTCGCCTTGGCTACCCTGTCTCTGAGACACCCACACACGTCCCACAATATCGCCTCGCTCCTGTTCTACGCGCTAGCCTACAAGTAGCTCCGATTCCTCGCAATATGAATCCCGAGCGACACGCCGGCCGTAGACGCGCCCGAACTCAGGCCCTGGCACGCATTTTTTGGAGACCGCACTACAATTACACCGGTTTTGTACACTGACGCGGCCCGCTACCCAGAGAGGCGGGCCATGTGTTTAGCTGTAACTGGCAATACAGACGCGCTGAGGGTGTGTGCCACAGTTCTAACAACACACAGCTGCTCAGCAGAGGAAGGGGCAATAGCCCTAGCCATTGTCCACGCCTCGACCCTTTCCGACCATAGTGACAGACTCGCAGGCTGCCTGCCGGACCTTCGCGCAAGGACTCGTAACTGCACACACACATCGAATTCTCTCCTCTGTCCCCCTTCCCACGTTACACAGGGTGCGTATCGTCTGGACTCCTGGACACGCCTCTCTCTCCATGGTAATGAACGCGTTAATGCGGTAGTCCGAGGTCTGACTGGCCGGGCACCATCGGAACAGCTGTCCAACCGAGACGACGCACCGACAGAGCCCCTACAGTACACCGAGACGCTCGAGTACAACCGACAAAGTCGCCATAACTATCCCCCTCCTCATCATTCGCTTAATAGGGCAGATGCCGCTGTCTGGCGGCAACTGCAGACCAATTCTTTTCCTTGTCTCCACATGCTACATATCTTTCATCCCACCCTGTACCCTTCCTATTGTCCCCACTGTGGGGCCAAACCCACGGTGTATCACTCCATATGGAAATGCCCTAAGCCTTCAGATGTTCCTCCTATACCCAACTCTACCCTTTCCTCTTGGGAGTCTGCGCTGCTCGGCACAAGCGAGCAGGAACAGCAACGGCTGATCCAGCGGGCTCGCGAAGTCGCGCATGGCAATGGAGCCCTGGACTGAGGGTCCCACTCATCAAGTAAATTTTCTACTTGCTTTGCGAAATAAATGTTTAGTCTCTCTCTCTCTCTCTCCCATAGCGTTTCCAACTTCAGGCAAATATCTGTAGAAGTCATCACTCCCTGCTTGCTGACAAAATATCGCGTTGGAGATTCGTGCGCCCTGAAGTAGGTAGCGGTAATGTACAGAAGTCTGTGTATCCACAGATATTCACCTATTAAGCCTAGATGGCCTTAAAGGTGTTCTTGGGACACAAAATGTAGAAGAAAAAAATTATGCAGACCCCACGCGCAGTGGGAATCGCTCTAACGCGCTAGCAGACGCATCTCCCGTGTTCCTATCATCTACATTATACACGTTCTCAACCACTACTGACGCAACGTGCAAGGCAGTGACAGCAGCAGCAGCAGCAGCAGCAGCAGCAGCAGCAGCAGCAGCAGCAGTGGAAAAGTCGAGGGAAGAGGCAAAGAAAGCTTCGCCTTAATAACCCCGGGCACCTGGCCAAAGAATGTTTCGCACTATAATATTGATATTCACAGTGAGCCTGTTTCACAGTGAGGCCGTTCAAAGGTCACACTGATTTTGCTGTAACCATACGGAAACAGGAATAAAACAATAAAGCAAAGCTTGAAGCTTTGCTGGTGCTGATTGTTTGTTTTTTCACGAGACGTTTCTTTGCTATCTCTACAAATTTTAAAGCGAAGCTTTCTTTGCCCCCTTTCATAGACTTTCCCACTGGTGCTGCTGGCTGTTGTTGCCGAGTGCGTGGTTGATGCTAAAAGTAATGTCGTCGTCACTCCCTCCTTGTCGTTCCTTTGCCATGCTTGCTGGTTGCTGGTTACTGGCTAGTCTTGCACAATTGGCCGGTACCGGACGTAGTGCAAATACACACCAGATATAGTGCGAATTAAGGTTACCTAATCAGTCAGTGCAGGAAAAAGTGTAAACAAACACTGTAAATAGTGAAAATTAAGGCGGCCACGGTACCAAACTTAGTGCAAACACCGGATATACTGTGCATTCGGGTGGCCAGATTGGCCGACACAAAACACATTGTAAAACGAACACTGGATATAGTGCGAATTAAGGTGACCCAACCAGTCAGTACAGGACAAAGCGCAAACAAACACTAGAAATAGTGCAAATTAAGGTGGCCACGGTACCAAACATAGTGTAAACACCTGATATACGGTGCATTTGGGTTGCCAGATTGGCCGATACAAAACACATTGTAAAACAAACACCGGGTATAGTGTGAAATAAGGCGGCGCGCAGCAGCAAGTGATGCACTTGAGTGCGAACGTGAGCGAAAACGTCGACACACCGTCGTCATCATTTAATCGCATTCACGCCGTTGTAATCATTCCTTCGTTGTCATGGCATCGTCATCTATCCGCCCTTTTCACCCTGTTCCTGTCACTCCTTTGTCATGTCCTCGTCATCACGCCACCATATACGAGCCGTTGTCGTCATTCTATGGCAATAAGTCCATCGTCATCATTCCATCGCTGTCATGCCATTGTCATCGCTTCGCCATCACAGGGTCGCTGTCATGCCGCCGTGGTCGTTTCATCGTCGTCATTTTGTCTTAGTGACTTCACTGTCCCCATTCAATTGTCGTCATACCGTCATCGTCATTCCAGATCCGTCATTCTCTTCGCCACGCCATCGTCGCCATCGACATCACGTTGTCGTCGCACCATTGTTGTCACACCATCTTCATCACTCCATCGTCATACTATAACCGTCACACCATCGTCCTCCTGCAGTCGTCGTCTCAGCATTGTCGTCATACCATCGTCGCTACTTCAGCCTCATCATCCCATGGTATTTACGTCTACGCAATCACACCATCGTCGTCATGCAGTCGTCGCCACTCTAGCGTCGTCACTGCGTGGTCTTCACGCCGTCGTCATCACGCCATCATCGCCACACGATCGTCGCCACTCCAGTGTCATCATGCGCCACTGTGGTGTTTCCATTATGGTCATTTTGTCGTAGTGATTCCCGTGTCGCCATGCCATTCTCGTCATGCTTTCGTCATCATTTCATTGCCGCCATTGCGTCATCTTCATGTTGTAGCGGTCGTTCCGTCGTCGTGATGCGTGACATGTCCGCGATAGAGCGCAACAAGTTTACGCTGAGCGAGGCGGTTCCCAATGGAAATCGCCATCTGGATCGTGGCATCTCTACTTGCAAATTATTGCTAAGCAGCAGTAGTGCCGCGAGACAGAAGTCTGTCCCATTAGGCCGGCATCGATAAAGAAAACGTAGAAATTGCTCCTCGCCATCTTGGCTGCTGTGACTCCTATGCCGCTCGCCTTACTTGTAAATAATTGCAAATATACGTGTTTGGTGCAATATTTCTGGTGGAGGTGCGGGGTACGCTGCCTGTTCATCACCATCACCCCAGCACGAAACTCCGAAGTAGTCGGCGCGTTGCTTCCTCGGCGATGGCCACTGAAGCACCCATCGCGCCGGAACTTACCGCGCAGCAGCCGTCCCCGCCGTCCGTCACCTTATCGCTTCCAAAAGATCCAGGCACCTTCAGTGGCACAGATAACGTGAACGTTGAGGATTCGATTTCATGGTACGAGCGTGTCATCAAAGAGAACAGGTAGGACGAAACGATTATGCTGGCAATAGTGGTATTGTATCGTAAGGGAACCGCATGCGTCTAGTGCGAGACACATGAGTACAATGTCGCCAGCTGCGACCTATGCAAAGGAAAACTGAACGACTTGTTCGGGAAGCCCTTGCGTCGTCAGCTAGCCGCTCAAAAAGAACTTGGCTCTCGCGCACAGTCATCTACTGAATCATACATTTGATATACTCAGGATATTATAGCGCTTAGCCGCAAAGTTGACGGTAGCATGTCCGGAGCAGACAAGATCGGGCACATAGTCAAAGGTATCGCCTACGACGCATTTAACCTCTTGGTATTCAGGAACTGTGCTACCGTGGATGTCATTGTGAGAGAGTAATAATAATAATGCGCGTTCTATTCTGTAGCATCATTTCATATTCATACCAATATAATTCCCTCAACTCATTATATATAACCACGCGCTCACGAGGTCTATGCCAGTCTGCTTCTGATAGACCCCAAGAGAGCACCAACAACTGCAGCAGTGAAAGCCCGTGAGCGTCACCCAGCTGCTCCTGAACGTTGTCGCAACGCCGCCCGTAGCACAACATATTTTAGAAACAAGGCGAACACGTCTTTGTGTTTCAATGACGCGGAAAGTACAAAGCAGCTTCAACTTGTTCGCACTTTTGAAACATTGCATTTAAGAGGAGTGTCTGGCGTCTAGCGCGTCTAGAGCGTCTCGCGGCAGTTGTTGTTGCTGTGCCTTCAAAATATGGCACTTACTGAAGCCATTGTAGCGCAGAGAAACGCGGACAAAGAAGGCAGGTCTCCTGTGCTCTTGTCATGGTGCGTTGCCCTCTTCTTTGTCCGTGTTTGTGTTACAATGGCTTCAATACGCATCAACCAACTCGCCCAAGAAGTTCTAAAACATGGCACGTGGCCTTACTCGGGGAGAAGCCAAGAATCTGGTAGTTGTATGCTTTGTTAATAGCTTTAAAAAAGAAGAATGGCCATAAAAAAGCGTCACTGCGAATAGAAGAGCTTTGTGTTATTGAGAAGTGAGACCAGGTAAACGGAAGATCAGATCTTAAAGAAAAATAAGGAGAGTGATTGCAAAATTCCCAATAAGAGTAATTTAGAATAATTACAATAATAATTGTAGGCAAAGTAGGAATTAGCACCGTATGCGTTTGGTTGCTTGGATGAAAGCACTCACTGCGTTAAACACGTCCCTGTGACTAAAACCTTCTACCTAGACACCGAAAGGCAGCAATATTTGGTGAAAAGTGTTATTGTGAAAATTATAGAGCAACATGAAAAACTCTCGATACAGCTTTCTGTGGCTCAATACGTGCTACATAAGAGTGTTTTTCCGGGCGTGAAAGAGCCCTGCGAAGGCGCTCAAAATTGACGCGCGACTGGCCGCTCGATGTACTTTGCGTGTATTCGCGGGCGTCTTTCACGCTCGGAAAAACACTTTTATGTAGCACGTATTGGGCAACATAAAGCTGTATCGAGAGTTCTTATGTTGCTCTACAATTTTCTCATTTACACTTTTCATCTAATGATAATATTTGAGCAGTTGAATAACTAATAAAGACTAATTATATAACTAGGCGGAATGCAAATATAACCTGAGTATCTTCACGTGACGGCAAACAACTTTACCCTGCTTTTCTACAGCTACGTGGCATTTGCATATTTTTAAATCTTGATGCATGATAGTTGGGACACCCTGTATATATATCAACAAAGAGGAATAAAAAGTTCATATTATATTCAATTGCGGTTTGCAATATATATCAGACATGAAATAATACTACATAGGGAAACATACCAGGAAACATAAAGTATAGCATATACCACACCTAAAAGAACATTGAGATTTTTGGAAGTCTAGACATCAAGCATGGAGCAAGGCGGACACATGCATACCAACAAACAAGAATAAAGAGTACACATTTCATATACCAACGGTAAACCCCATAATACAAAAAGGACGTTACATTTCTGGAAATATGTAATGAAACGGATTCGAGCTCTGCTTGGGAAGTGGGGAAACGTCTGTGGAACGTGTCAATTTCGCGTGTGTGTTCGCTGCAGGCATGCACAATCGTGGCCAAGGGATTCTTTGAAGAGCCAGAAATAGAAACGTGCGAACGTCTAGACACCCTAGATTTTTTTGTGTGAAATTGTTAAACTAACGTTATCGAAGACGTCTTTACAATGAATGAGGCCGTCTACAAGCTTGAATAAGAAAGTTTTAAAATATTATGGGGTTTTCGCAGTCCATGCGTCTAGTGAACATATTTGTCATGTGAACATTTTTTCTTTTTGTCGTATGGGAGATGCAGTTAGGATTCCTTGCTTTGTTTTTTCTTTTCTTGGTCAAGTGAACATGTTTGTAGGTATTATACATAATTAGTTAGATTGATTTGAATGTACAGTGTATGTATATTGCTGTATGTGAATTGTTATAATCTTCCCGTAAAAAAAATTGTACTTCGCAACTTACCATGTCGAAACTGTGCCTGCGTGAATTCAGGGTGTCTAGGGCCTAGTCAGGTGACCACGTGTGTCACCTTTAGCCCTCTTCACCCGGACAACTGTATATTGTCTAAATTTCAATAAAGTCAAGTCAAGTCAAGAACCATAATCTGATTATGAGGCGCGACGTTGTGGAGGACTCAGGAAATTTGGACCACATGGGGTTCTTTCACGTGCACCTAAATATAAGTACACGGTTTTTTTCGCATTTCTCCCCCATCGAAATGCGGTCCCCGTGGCCGAATTCGATCCCGCGGCCTCGTGGTTAGCAGTCAAGTTAGCTTTCGTTATTCTGCAGTCCATGTCTTCGAGACTGAGCGAGGACTGTGAGCGAAACTGTTGTTCACGGCCGACCTGCCTGAAACACTGATATCGATGTTTAAGACAAATTTCCTTTGGACTATGTCTACACAATATTTCTTAGGCCGGCAAGTACTGTTCCAAACAACAGCGGCATATTCTAGCAGAGGCAGGCAGAGGGATGCGTGGAGCTTAAGAAATGCGCGTGCATTTCTGAGCTTCCTCAGCTTGTGCCCAGGGTGCGCAGACCGCTCTCGGTGATGCATTCTATGCGAGGCGGTAAGGTGTGCTTGGAATCAAATATGATTCGAAGGTCAGTATAATTTTACACCCCCGAGAGAGTGTGGCAAGCGGTGAAAAAAAAAATACACCTCATCTGTCTTGCGTCTATATGACATTACTTTCGTCTTTCGGTCATTTAGCACTAGATTGTTTTCCACGCACCAATTGGCAAACGCAGATACGTTTTGTTGAAGTGGAGCGCAGTCAGGAAGGCTGCGAATTTTTTCTAATATATTTGTGTCATCCATATAAAGAAAGAAAGACGAGCTTTTTGTGACTATCGATAAATAATTTACAAAGATACGGAAGAGGAGTGGTCAAAGGACAGAGCCCTGCAGGGGCACACCACTGGTAGTTATGTACGTGCCCGAGGACTGTCCGTTGGAAGCGACATAGCATTGCCGGTATGACAGGCAGGCCTGCAGCAAAGGCATTAAAGGTGCAGAAACATCGGTGTCGTAGTTTTGGGAGCAACGGGGCATGACTGGCGACATCAAACGCCTTGCCTATATACGTCACAGTAAACAGAGTCACGTTGACGCCTCAACCGCTTGCTCCTGTTCCGACTGCTTCCGGGCCATAAAGCAGGCAAGGTTTGTTGTTGAAAAGCCCGGTGTATGAGCTCATGTTGGTTAAGTATTAGGCTGTTCCGCACGCTGCGTGCGATTAATGTGCGCAGGACAGACGCAAAGACTCAACTAAACCTAACGGTATGCGCTCTCCCCCACCGCAGGACAGATCGGTCAGTCAGTCAGTCATGTCTGTTTAATGTGCCCAGAAAGAACCATAAGACCTGAGTACTGGCGCATGCATACATAAATAATAATTATATTAATAATAGTGGAAGTAATAATAATACTAATAATCAATAATCTAATCGTTTATTTACCGTGCTCAGGAACAACTATCAAGTCTGAGTGCTGACGCAGTCATACATTTAAAAAAAAAACAAAAAAGGGAGAAAACTGCAGGGCAATCTAAGTAAAAAACAATCAATAAAAGAACAATTTTCAAAAGAAGAGTGTACATACAACGCGCAAGATCAGTGAAAAAGGAGAAGGGCAGTTGAAAAATTGTGTTATACTATGATACAACGCAAAGCTCAGAAACGAACAACGACAGCGAGTTATGAAAAATAACGAGATCATGAAAATAAGTGTTATAATGACTCAGTATTCTGTGGATGGTTGAGTGTTGGTTATGACAGGCAGGAACATGGAAAAGTCTATGTTCTCAGATTATCTTGCGCGGAATGCGAAACATAGTGCAACTGAGGAGTTCGGGGCAGATGAGGATACCGTCAAGGAGCTTGAAAGGAAACATAATTTGAGCGCGATTACGTTGGCAGCGAGATAAGGGCAACGACAATAATCCAACAGTGCTCAAATAGGATCCAATGTCTATGATAGCAAAGCGATGGTGAAACATAGATTACTGGTGCTCTTTTGTCATTGCTTAGGCGAAGTCGTCAGCAATGCGGCTTTCAGCCCACCAGACTTACGCAACGTTTCTCTTACAAAGCCACTCCTTTAGACATAAGTCAGCGAGGCGCCAACGAAATCTAGTTCACCTTTTGGAGGTTTCTGCACCCTATTAAAAGGTAGCTAGTGTTGTAGTATGCCGAGGTATACGGTCCCCGTCAACAGTTACTAAATGAGAAACCCTGTAACAATATTGTTCTCTGCAGAAATTGCGTACTTACCTGCTGATTGGAACTGGAAATCAGAAAGAAGGGAACCGTCGGAGATGAAGTCAATACTGCTCCTTTTCCTGCTGACTGGTTGGGCGAGCGCTATGCCCAACCGAAAGGTAAGATCAATGTGCAGTGAGCCATTATTTATGGTAGGCTTCTCAGGGCCTAGCGGCAAAACCTGACTTCTGTTCACTACATAACACAAGCGTCTTGCACGTTAGCAACCACAGAGTTAGCCGGCACGTGTTGCAGAAGTAATTGTGCTCTTAAGGTGGCTGCAACCTTCAAAAAATAGATACCCAGGGAAAGCAACGGCTAAAATTTACGCGAAATAGCTGGCATCCTAAGCTACAGAAAACTACATTCGTTCGCCCTCAGTCCGTAACCGCTAAGCAACTACAATGCCACGCACCGCTTCGCCCGATGTACTGACACGTTATACGACCAAGCAAATATTTGTATTTTATAATTTATAGACACAATGCCCAAATTTGGTCGTCGCTTGAACGCCACTGTATACATTGCTCAGTCAAAAACACTTTGACTCTGAAAACATGTAAAACTTATCTACCAAGTGGTGATTACAGTTATCGTTGACATTGCTCAATTTGAACTTCTCCGTCGCCTCAGATGAATCAGTGAGGAACCACCGCTCTAGAGACATATTTCGGCAAGACAGCACAGAGGTCCGATCGCAATAGTCTCAGCACTATAGAAGGTCGAGAGCTGACTCCATGCGCATAAAGGGCACTCGATTTATTCAAGGTGATATGTAACTTTTAATATTATTTTGATCAATGTATCGCTAACTATACATGTGCCTTTTCATGACGTGATCAGCATTAGACAAAGAGCGGTACTTGAATGTTCTTTATTGTTGTTGGTGTGTTGCCTCTCCCGGTCCCCAGTTCGCGTAAGATTGACGGCGCGTTGCCGTGGCTATTTTCTAATGATTAGTGTACATACCGAATATTTCTGGGAATAACTTAAGTAGTATTTAAAAATATGCGCTTTGAAGCAAAAGGACGTTTCCTTCGGACACATGCCTTCATTGGTGGTGACCACGGGGTGACGGATGATACGCAGTTATTAGTCGTCAATTAACAAAAATTCATTAGATACCTTCTAATCTTTTAGTTTCAACAGATTCATCGTAACTTGGAAATTGAAGCGATCTCTACGTACAAGCCATATTAACTTTTGGACCTGGAAACTGGCATTACCCGCGTTACTGTGTCAGGGCGAATTTTGTCAATCAGAGCGCTCGAAAACGAAGCTGGGAGACTTTAGCGAGCGCAAAGGCGCGCTCCTCGAGACAACGTTCTGCTCACGTCAACCAGCAGCGGCGAACAAGCGCGCTGCTACCAGGATGTCGCAAAGAAATGTTTTTCGTTCTGGTTTTAATTTCGTTTCATTGAAAAGAATTCCGTTCCGGTTCAGCTCCGGAACGAATAAGAATTATCCCTAACCTTTCTTACAATGGCGCCACAATGCGTCGAAAAAATGCGGATTACCACGTATTACTAGAGTGTACACTCTAGTATTACCAGTCACCCCGTGATCACCACCACTGGCGGAATGTGCCCGAAGGAACCGCCCTTTTATTTAAAAACGACTATCTTTAAGTATTGAATATTCGTACAAGCAGTTCACAGTGAGAATGCGGAATGTTGTGTAATAACGAATTTACAGATTCTTGGGTGCATTAATTCTAGAATGATATTCATTGCCAACAAACATGGCTTATTTTGTATCGCTTGCACATTCTCTCGAAGGTCCCGCCGGTCGCCGCCGAAACCACGCCCTCCATCGCTGCTGATCGCCGCCAGCAGCAACCTCCGCAACCGAGCAAACGAGGCCTGGACGCTGCTGCGAGAAAAAGCCAGCCGAACCGTTCCCTCGAAGCGCCCTTCGTGCTCGTCAACGGCACCGACACTACGGCCGACCGCATCTGCCTGGTGCTGCACAGCATGGGCGAGCAGGCGCGCCGGGGCCTGATGCAGCAGCTGACGAGGGCCACGTACGCAGCACCCAGGAGCCGCGAGGAGGACGAGTTCGCGGGACAAATCCAGGAGCAGTGGGACGCTTTCGTCGCCAAGGTCAAGCAGGTGGCGCGCAGCACGTGGGAGAACCTGGCCAGGCGCATGGCTTCGTCTCTTGAACAGCTGGCCACTCGATGAATGCCCTACTCTGCGCGCACTGCGCCGATGGTGCTGCCACGTGACTTTTGGTTGGCGCCCTGACAGTTTCGGAGGGCGCGCGAGCCGCAATCACTCATCGACGCGTGCAGTCGCCGTGCGTCAACCGGCGCGTTTTTTTTTTTTCTCGTTATTCTAAATAACTGGGGCTGTCGTTGGACTACCCCTAGTCCTCATAGTGAATAATTGTGGATGGCGATCAGTCCGGGGAAGCGTTCCCAAGAGCGTACAGGCTCTTGAATCCAGGTTTCATATTTCTGTCGCTGTACACCATTCTTTACCCGCGCCTGTCCAAGCAATGGCTGTTCAATACATCTGCTGTCGACGCGTGGTGCAAAGGAGACCACGGCACGTATTAACAAAAAGTTCTTATGCTAGAAGTGTTTGTAAAAGCGAATCCCCGCAGATCCTGACACTGAACGAATTATCAGTGAACACTGCTTTCCAATAGCAAAAAGCACATACGAACGAAGAGCTTTGTGAGTTCGTCCCTGGATCTTTGAAAACTGAACACAATGGGATATCATCAGCAATTACCAAGCAATGGTCACTGCTGCATTATTTGAACTGATAAGCCGGCGGCAGGATGATGCCAAACATTTCGTGTCAGCGCGTACTCAGAGAACATAACAAGTCTACACTGTCCCGAGCTGTATCGTAAGGCGTGAATATTCTTTGAGATTGCGAAGTGACGGTTCTTTCATACGACTCGCAAGCGAAACAAGAGCCTATGAGCAAACGCTTAAAGAAATCTACAGCCAACTGCACGAATTTGCACTTCCCGATGTAAAAGCTATTTTGAAGCGGCATGTGTTCGTCTGCTCTTTTGTCTACACCTTGCATCACGCTGCTTCCTGTATCCCACTGGGCTATTACGGCACACGCGCACGTCCGATAAAAACTCTCATCCGTCTTTCCCCTCCTCTTTTGCGTATACGGCTATATAACGAAACCAAATAAAGAAACGCAGGTTACTTTCGTGCCCAACCACTAAAGGTGCCGTCTTGATCAAATAACCGCGATGCACTTGCAATTACCACCTGCCATTAGAGACTTTTAGCTCAGCGGGTTTACGTTTCCCTCCGCTCGTGGTCTCCACCGTTGCGCCAGCGGAGCGGCGCGCGAAAAAAAGTTTTAGCCCGGGGGATCACTCACAAGCTCGAGCGGAGTAAGAGCGGAGCGCTCTGCTGCCCCACCTAGAGGTCAGAATAGGAGTTACTGAAGAATGAATTTGAATTGCGCTTGTTCTTATAATGCAAGAGATGTTGAATAAAGATATATTACATGTTCTCAGTACATTATTTGTTAATAATGTACTGAGTATTCATGTACGGGTCAGCGCCGCAGTCACCGTCGTCGATGCAGAACTGCCGGTCTTCATGTTCGCGGCTGCCATCTTGCATTTCCCATGCACGCACGCTTGCGCGCTGCGTATTGGCGGCGAGGAGTTACGGAGTCGCCATCTATCGTAGCGCCTCGCTGGCGTAGTATGAGGGATCACGCGGCGCGCTCCTCATAGGTTTTGCTGTCAGCGCTCACAGAAAGCACCATGCGGGAGCTCTCCCGGACATTTCTGTAAGTACTTTCGAAATTAGAGAAGTTTTTTACTGTCTAAATAATAATCTTGGGCAAACTGAAAGCACACAATCGTTTACAGACGCTATCTCTTTACCGAATACGTACAGTGAACGCCACTGCGCGCGGTCGCCGCGATGGAGTCCCCCCAACCGGCTTCTTGCGTGAAAGGTAGGCAAACGCTGAGAGCAAACTATGTGAAATATGTTCTTATAGTGTTTGCATAACTAAATGGAGCGTAATAGAATGAAGCCTCAATGCAGCGATCGCACAGGTTAGCAGCGACCAACTGCGCGTCTGCATGCTTGTCCGCGCACTGTTTCGCTTTCGCCGGGTGCGCATTTTCGCACCGTGCCATGAGCTTTAGGCCGCAGAATGTGAGCATTTGACAGTATACAAGCAACCATTGTAGCGTGGGTGCTATCAGAGCTGTTCAAAAATAATTTCATTGTAGAGACTTCAACGCCTACGGGGACTGTGATGTGCCGTCGCGACGACTGAATCTTTTTTTTCTACATTCTTCGACGTTTCAATATTATTTCGCGAGTTGCGTCGCACGGTATGTTTATCGGTGTTCTCAGCGTGCGATTTCCCGCTGCTTCTTTTTTTGTGTGTAATCCAGAGCATTAATTCATAACACAAACATGACCATATGCCATGCTTTTTTAATGTGCTTCTTACCGCTTCCTTCCCACTCAAGTGAACTTGCCAGTATCTATAGCATCGACAAGTTCATAGACCAAACCGTCATGACATTAGTCGGGCAGCGGACTCGGGCGAGCGTCTCAGTGCGCGTTTTGCGAACATCGCAGTCCCAGCGCCGTAGCAGAAATCTTCCTCGCGTCTGTGCTTGCTGCGTACCCGAGTTGTAGCCGATGGCTGTCTGCCGGTTTTATGTTTCGCGAGCCAAGCTTCACGTAGCTTCTTGTCCTGCGGCTACGTATGAAGGCTGATACTGGGCTCCGTTGCGTACGTCTGGCACTGCGGCACCGAGCAGTAGCCTACCATGTTGCGCGCCTTCAAAGGCAGCCACTACCTATTGTAGTGCTTTCAATCCTTGTAAAGGAGGCACTCGAAGCGGGAAAATCTCGCCACTAAATGAGGACCGCAGCGTACGAGGGAACTTAAACTCGTTTTCAGCTTGCTTCTGCGCTCCCGAAGCAGCCGACGCGGTTGCTATGTCCAAGTGATCCATAATAGCACGTCACGCCGACGGTGGCGCCAGCTTTTCCAGTGGTGGAGCTTGAGGCCAATACCCTCCGCTGGGGAGTGCTTTCCAGCGAGCGTAAACGCTGCTCCGTAAAACCGCTGGCCGCCTCAGTTCCGCTCCGCTCCGCTGGCCGTAAACCCGCTGGGCTAAAACTCTCTATTATTGACTGAAGCACTACTCATATATATATATATATATATATATCTATATATATATATATATATATATATATATATATATATATATATATATATATATATATATATATATATATCATAAGAAGCCAACGCACAAAGACGCCAAGGAACACATTCGGGAAATTACTTCTGCTAGTTGAAATATAGAGATGATAAATTAACCGAAATGAATATGGATGAAAAAACTACTGGCCCCAGGTGGGGCACGAACCCACGCCTTCGCATTACGCATGCGATATATATAAATATATGTTGTATACTTAAACTTCTACCCTTAAATAAAAATGGGCAAAGGATAACACATCACAGAAAGAGAAATTATGACATTGTAGAACGCATAGGTATAAGGATTCTCAAATAGTTTCTCTTTTTCTAATGTGTTATTATTCGCCCATTTTATTGCAATAGCAATTATATGGATACTCCAGGCACATTTCTGCCGTCGCCGTCGGTACCATTGCTGACGTCCGTGATATCGGAGCGTTGTCCACTTGTTAAATAACATGAAACTTGTACGGGCATTGTCGGCAGCATTGTAACCATTGTCATGATTGCAGAAGGTAAGGAGCGGCACCGGGTCACAATCCATTTCGCAGCACAACTGACATTGGTCGGCGAGAAAACGTAAAAGTGTTTCAGCGAACATTCTGTAAACTGACCACTTCTCCGATAAGTGCGCCTTTTTTAGCCTACCAACCAGTCGGCAATTCTTCGGGGGGATGCACTGGGCGGCACACAAATAAAGTGTGACATGAAAGTCGCAGCAGCTTTCTGTATGTAGCACTGCATTTGTCTTTATCCGTAGACTTGGACAATTGTGCTGGTGTACTTTGTGTTTTACACTTTGACTGACAGCATTCTACTCGACATCATCCGTCACATAAATTTGTACGTACTATGTGAAACTTGTTCACTCCCTAGCATTTCTGTATGTATACGTTTCTCTACTACAAGAATTCAATCATATTAAAACATAGGTATATGTCTTCCGGAAGTGCAGTCGTACCGCGCATAATGTTTAGAATATACAAAATGACCCAATTATTTTTCTGGATGCAGGAACTGCATACAACTCTGTGCAGTTGCTGCGCAAGTATTTCTGTGAATGAAATAAACCGTTTCTGAGCGATATAAAAATGTCATACTATACAGTTCTTGTTCAACCTGCTTGCGCCGATCCTGAGCGTCACCCCACACAGAAGCCCATGAGAAGGGATGATGATAATTAGAATGTACATAGGAAGATGAAGTGCTCGCACTATTCTTAAAGCGAATAGCTTTCGTTGGCTCTTTCGGCCGTTTTCGTGGCGACGTTGTCAGATGGGAAGAGGACTTGGCACCCGGAGGTGCCGCGTCCCAGAGATTTCATGTACTCATCAACCCAGCATCATTCGGCACATTGACACCGGCTGACTGGACGGGGTGCTTTGGTTCGGGCCAACGCTCCTTCCCGGACAACGGGGCGGCTGTGGTGCAGCATCACTGAGTTACTACACTTAACCCACAAACAGCCATGTCGGTGTCACAGGACGCAAGCCTGACTGACCCTCACTCTGCCTTGACGCAAAAAAAGGTCAAGGCATACAACCATGGTGACTACCGAAGCCATCCGCGGAGCAGCGCGACCACGCGAGGGTGCGCCACGACCAGTTCCGACTCTGGGTTCCACTGAGCCAAAACCACTGAGCCAAAACCCCGTGGATCGACTGGCACACACGGCCGAGTCAAGCGACCTTAGGAGCATGCATCATAGCTTAGTTGAGAGCTTTCCACCTGACTCATCAAAAATCACGGCAGGACGAGCCCACACTTCGAGAAACTTCTTGTTGCCCAAGCGATGCCGCTCCCGGTTGACATGGAACCGGACCTCCTTCCGTGCTTTTGCAAGCATTTCGTGAAGGCTCGGCGCCCGTCCCTCGAAAACCGCTTCACAGCGTGCCAACCAAAGTTGGTATGAGCACTCAAGAAGAAGAAGCACGAACTGGTTGATCGCCTGTTTAGGCAAAGTGCGCAAAGATCGAACAATCTGATTTGGAACACCTGTGAGCTTAAAGAGACTAGCAATCCTTTGCAGAAGAACTGCAGGAAACAAACACTGCGTAAAGATATAAACCGAATCCTCATGACCGCCACAAAAAATGCACACTCCACTAGCCGGGACGGCTGTGAAGGGCCTGTAACTCAACGGCAGGCACCCTCGCGTCAGGCGGTACATGAACGTAGCTCGCCTAGCGTCGAGGAAACTGGCCGTAATAAGCTTCCAGCTTGGCCTGTGGATGGACAGATCATACCTTTGGCATTGCGGGGGGAGACGTGGGTTGAGGATATCGACTAGTTCTTCGATTGGAGTTGAAACTACGTCGATGCAGGGGTGAACCTTGTTGAAGCTTACCAGAGAATTGGCAGCAGCCGCATAAATGGTGGACGCGGAAGCTGAGCGAGGCACAGTGGGAAAATGTGCTCTGCGAAAACAAGCGGAATCGGGTGCTCAGAAAAAAGAAAGTAAAGCTTCGAGTCAGGAACATATCCGAGTTAAGAGCGACCAGGGTCCTTTTTTAGGCTTGTAGCGTAGCTCAGAACGAGCAAAAAGGAAGGTGGAAGGGGCAATGAAGATGGAAGGGGTAATTACGTATAATGCAGTAGCCACGATGCCTAGGTCGGGAATTCCGAGTCCTCCCTTACCTTGGGCAACTTGAGCACCTGCCTACCTACACAACCAGTTGTCCCTTTCCAGAGGGAGCGAAAGACAACCCTCTCCAAACTAAGCTTGGTTCGGGTTGGGACAGGAGACACACACGCCACATACGTAAGGAAGGAAAACAGGAGTGAGCGAAGAATTGTCGCTCGAGCAGTCAGTGGGCATGACAACGCGCTGAATCTGGTTTCAAGCTTCTCCTTAGCCTGTTGCCAGTTTTCAGGAGAGAGACTGTCTGGTTCGAATTGGAAACCTAGAATGCGCGACCCCGTTTTCACGGGGAGACCATGAACGGGCTGCGGACTGGACGGAGTGGAGTTCAAGAACATGGCTGCACTTTTCGACGTATTCAACCTTGCACCACTTGCTTCGCAGTAAATGTCCGTGACCTCCAAGACGCTGCAAGCTGATGCCTCGTCCGGGACGACAATGGATTAGTCATCCGCATAGGCAAAGAGTGCAACCGGAGGGAAACCTGGTGGGAGTAGGAACCTGCCAATTCTACTGTCACAGGACAACCTCTGCAGAAGCTGTTCAAAAGCGAGTACGTAGAGGGCAGGCGAGAGAGGGTCCCCCTGCCGTACACCACGTGCCAAAATGAATACCTCCGAGACGCGATCTTGTATGAGAACAGCAGGAGTCAGTCTAGAACACGGTGGAAGAATAAACTGGTCTAGAATACAAAGCTTGGACCATCTGCCGAAAACTCACACTAAAACCAGCCTCTGCCTGAACACGAAAAAGGTACCTATGGCTAATGATATCGAACGCCTTCTCCTGATCAAAGGAACACAGAATACGGGGAAGTTTGCTGGTATTTGCCCACAGGAGAAGGTCCCTCACTGCTAAACCGTGAAGCTGAGTGGAGCGCCCCTGGACACATGAATGGAATGGTCCCAAAACAGTGTTGAGTACTGACGTGAGTCGCATGCACGGGCACTTTGCTATGAGCTTGTAATCACAGTTCAAAAGTGTGATTGGACGCCATGCTTCTTAGATCGGAGCTTCTCGACTCGTCCTTACACTCGTCCCTGACTGAGTTAGTAAGATCTTGATGAGGGCTTGTTGGTTCATACTTAGAACTGAGGTTAAACAGCGCGAAAAAAACGAGGACACAAGGAAACAAATACCACAGACAAGCGCTGACTGCCGACTGGAAGTTTACATGAAATTTACCGGAGATTTATATCTTTTTCAGCATAGGCATGCGCACACCAGTCGCAAAAACATCTGCAAATCAGCAACATTATAATCTTTCTTCCCAAGATGTTATTTCTTTACCCGACAAGGTAAGAGAGGGAATGCTTACACAATTATCTCCTTCCTTTCTAATGTGAAAAGCCTCTACCATTTCCCTTTCCCTCTTACCTTTTCCTTTCCCTATGAATTTTGCCTTTTCAAATATGGGGGTGCAGTGACACTTGTTACAGTGTCCGGCTAAATGATTCCCATAGGCATTCTTTAGGTTACTGCTGTGCTGACGAGCTCTTTCATTGAAGCACTGTCCCGTTTGACCTATATAAGATTTTCCACAGCTGAGCGGTATCTGATAGATAACGTTGCGCATGCACTCAGTGAAACGAGTTTTATGATTTGTGGCGCACAAGTGCCTTTCGCACTTGTTCATGTGATTACACATTGAGGACAGCTTACATGGGGCATTGAAAACCAAATTAATATTATGTCGATTGGAAACTTTCTTTAAGTTGTGTGACAACTTGTGTAGGTATGGCACGACGTGCGCTTGTCTTTTGTCTTTCTTTTCGTTTTGGGAAGTTTGGAAACTTCTTTTCTCTTTCTGCAAAATGGCTTCGCATACTGAACTGATCACAGAACCGGGAAAGCCTGCGTTCTGTAAGCGCACTATCTGATTTTTTAAAAAAACTTTACAGCACAGCAGTAACCTAAAGAATGGCTATGGGAGTCATTTAGCCGGACACTGTAACAAGTGTCACTGCACCCCCATATTTGAAAAGACAAAATTCATAGGGAAAGGAAAAGGGAAAGGGAAATAGTAGAGGTTTTTCACATTAGAAAGGAAGGAGATAAATGTGTAAGTATTCCCTCTCTTGCCTTGTCGGGTAAAGAAATAACATTTTGGGAAGAAAGATTATAATGTTGCTGATTTGCAGATGTTTTTGCGACTGATGTGCGCATGTCTATGCTGAAAAAGGTATAAATGTCCGGTGAATTTCAAATAAACTTCCAGTTGGCAGTCAGCACTTGTCTGTGGTGTTTGTTTTCTTGTGTCCTCGTTTTTTTCGCGCTGTTTAACCGCAGTTCTGACTGAGTAGTTTGTTCACCAGCAATGAGAACGGCTTCCCTAACAATGTCCAAAACTTCGCATAAAATTCTACTGTCACACCAGCGGATCCTCGACTGCGATTATGCTTCATAGACTTCAAAGCCGAATATAGCTCGTCCTCATCTATGGCTGAGTCACAAACTTGCGGCGGCTCAGCTGGTGAAATAAAATGGAAAGACAGCTGGAGAGGCAACTAGTTCGGTATACAAGGTCATGTAAAACCGCCTCGCAAGTGCAAGGACTCCATCTGGTGAATCGACTATGCTTCCATCACTTGGATCTACTATGGAAGAGAGAGTTGTGCTCTTCCTTGAAAGATGCCTAGTAGGACATTTCTGCTGCATCACGCTTCGATTTCCCACTGCTCTGCTCGGGTTTTGGCTCTAAAGCTATCCCAGCGTCGCTGCAGGAGAATCCGAAGTTCCTTTCCGAGTGAGGCCAGCGCCGGAGCAACATTGACAGTGGCCTCGAGAGCAGGAGGATCGCGCCGGAGACGATTTTAACCTCCTCGCGCGACAACGCTTGCCCCAAGACCTGAAGCACTCACGCACTCTGACCTTCACGTCATCCAATTCTGTGCCACCTAGACTATTTCTGTTGTGTAGCGATCGAAAGAGAATGGATGATACTTCTGTAGTTGCCTGCCTGTCCATTAGGAGACGTGGATTTAGGCGTCATGGTGTCTTCCCTTGTGAAACTATGTTCGAATCGGCAAACCGCAGAATTAGGAATCTGTGGTCGCTAAGAGCAGAAGGAATGAACCAAGAATGCATACTGGAAGCTAGTGACGATGAGATGTAAAAACGATCGATGCGGCTCTGCATGCCCCTCCATGTCCAAGTCTTTTCTGACTGTCCAGGGTGAAGCACGCGCGAAGCATCTACCAGTCCCAGCCCACGGACAAGCTCTCGCAGTACAACATTTCCACGCATACCTAACTTTTGGAGTCCCCCTACGGGAGACGCGTTCAACCTGTTCCAACACACAGTTGAAGTCGCCTACAAGAATAAGCCGAACCTACCAAGTAAGGGTTTAATGCAACGAAAAACTATCTGATCTCAAGACCTGTTTGGAGCATAAACAATAACGATTCGAATGCGACAATCAAGATCCACCGACAAGATACGGCCTTCGGCATGACGAAGAACAAGGCCGTCAAAATGCGGCATCAAAATGATGGCCGTACCTCGGCTGCCCGACTCGCCATAACTCCAGAAAGACCTGGTGCGAAAAATACTGTCAACATAGCTGATCTGTATTTAACCTATGGACATAAGTTTCTTGGAGTACGAGAATATCTACCTTTTTGGATTTAGCTAAGCCGATAACCTCTAACTGATTGGAAGTTCGGGACGAACCTCTACGATTGAAAGAAGCTATATTAAGGGAAGGAGCCATATTGGGTGAGAGAAAATTTAGCGGAAAGCTAATTAAAGCAAACAAGAAAAAGCTAGAGAAAGAAAGAGTAAGCTAGTATTGAGTAGTACTAGCCGAATAAGATCTAAAAGCTAGAACTACTTATGCGAGTCTCCGAAATTGGAGACCCCTCATAATGGAATCATAGAAGTTACCTGACAGTTCAGAGCAGTCGCATCAAACCCCTTTACAATGCACACAAGGAGTGGTATCCTCCATGTTGGAAGGGATGTCAGAATCCGAGTCGGAATCTTAAAGGTCCACAGCAGTGCGCTTGGATTCAGGAGCGCCAGGATCCGAGCCATGGGATCCACCGTCGTCCGAGCCCGACGCGCACCGCGCGCCCGCGTCTCCGGCAGCCGAGCCAGCGTGCTTAAAGCCACTTAAACTTCGTAAAGTAGCGACACTCTCCTCCTCCGCCTGCACTTCTACTCGTTTCTCCTCTCTTTCACGCTCCCTCCTCGACCGTGACGCCGACTACACTGCTCGAGCGTAGCAACGGCGCGAACATGCGCTCCTCGCCACTCCGTAAACGCTTCTTGAGCAAAAATGGCGCTGATGCACGGCGCGAGGGCCCACGTGATGCTATTAGGCCAATAGCGACGCGGCGTTGGCCTCGGCCAGAGCGCGCGAGCAGGAGGCGGCATTCTTCGAAACGTGGCACTACTTTACGAAGTTTAAGGGGTTTTAAGCGTGCTTCTGCGCTATTTTTTACGCTTCCTGCTCGACTTCAGCGTCCAAAGAGCACCGTCGGCCGTGTCAGTCAGCAGCTCCGGCCCGCGTAGCAGGCGGCGCAACAACTACACGAGACGTTCATTTGAGGGATCGCCAGCCGTTTGTGCGCAGGAGCAAGAAAGAGAGGGCGCGGCGCGAGAGAGAAAATTTGGGGGCTTTTGCTCCTTGAATATTGGGGGCGAGCTCCACCACTGGAAAACTGGCGCTACCGTCGGCGTGACGTAGCATGCGGGATTACGTGTACACAGCGACCGCGTCGGCTGCTTCGGAAGCGCCGAAGCGAACTGAGAACGAAAGTTTAAAGTCCCACCTGCGCTGCGGTTCTGATTAAGTGGTGAGGCTTTATCGCCTTGGGTGTCTGCTTGACATTTGAAGGTACTATAATAGGTAGTGGCTGCCTTTCGAAGCGTGCAGCATGGTAGGCTATTGCTCGGTGGCACAATGCCGGACGTACGCAGCGGAGCCCGGTGTCAGCCTTATTCACACGTAGCCACAGGACAAGCAGCTGCGTGAAGCTTGGCTCGCGAAATTTAGAACCGGAAAACAGTCATCGGCTACAATTCGGGCATGCAGCAAGCACAGACGCGAGGAAGATTTCTGCTACGTTTCCGGGACTGCGATGTTCGGCGAGTAGCAGAAAACGCGCACTGAGACGCTCGACTGCGCCCGCTGCCCGGCTAATGTCATGACGGTTTGGTCTATAGACTTAATTGTTGATGCTAGATGCTAGCAAGTTCACTGGAATGGAGAGGGAGCGGTAAGACGCACATTAAAGAAAGGCATGGCATATGTGGTCATGTTTCTGGTATTAAGAATTAACGCGTTGGATTATGAAAAAGAAGCAGAGGGAAATCGCATGCTGAGAAAGCGGATAGACATACAGTGCGACGCAACTTGAGAAATAATATTGAAATGTCCAAGAATTTAGAAGACAAAAAAAGCTTGAATCGTAGCGACGGCACATCACAGTCGCCGTAGAAGTCTCTATAACGAAATTATTTTTGAACAGTTCTGATAACGTCCACGCAACAATGGATGCTAGTGTACTGTCAAATGCTCACATGCTGCGGCCTAAAGCTAACGGCACGGTGCGAAAACGCGCTGGCAGCGAAAGCAAAACATTGTGCACGGACATGCATGCAAACGCGCAGTCGGTTACTGCGAACCCGTGCGATCGTTGCATGGAGGCATCATACTGTTATGCTCCATTTGGTTATACAGACAGCCCACCATAAGAACATCTTTCACATACTTTATTCTCAGCGTTTGCCTACCTTTCACTCAAGAAGGCGGTTCGGGAGACTCCATGGCGGTGACCGCGTGCACTGGCGTTCACTGTACGTATTCGGTAAAGGGTGTCTGTAAATGATTCTGCGCTTTCAGTTTGCCCAAAATTATTATATCGACAGTCAAAAACTCCCCTCGTTTTGAAAGTACTTACATAAATGTCCAGGAGGGCTGCTGCGTGGTGTTTTTATTGAGCGCCGTAAGCGAAACCTATGAGGAGCTCGCCGCGTGATCCCTCATACTACGCAAGGGAGGCGCTTCCGACAGATGGCGACTCCGTAAGTCCTCGCCCCCAATATGACTCTGCCTAGGTACTACGGATTGTATCGGGGGCGAGCTCCATCACTGGAAAAGCTGGCGCCACCATCGGCGTGACGAGACATGACGGATCACGTGGACACAGCGGCCGCATCGGCTGCTTCGGAAGCCCCGAAGCGAGCTGAAAACGAAAGTTTAAAGTCCCACCTGCGCCGCGGTTCTGATTAAATGGTGAGGATTTACCGCCTTGGGTGTCTGCTTCACAACATTTGAAAGTACTATAATAGGTATTGGCTGCCTTTGGAGGTGTGCAGCGTGGTAGGCTACTGCTCGGTGCAGCAGTGCCGGACGTACGCAATGGAGCTTCGTATCAGCATTATTCATACGTAGCCACAGGGCAAGGAGCTGCGTAAAAAAAAATAAATTATGGGGTTTTACGTGCCAAAGCCACTTCCTGATTATGAGGCACGCCGTAGTGGAAGACTCCGGAAATTTCGACCACCTGGGGTTCTTTAACGTGCACCTAAATCTAAGTACACGGGTGTTTTCGCATTTCGCCCCCATCGAAATGCGGCCGCCGTGGCCGGGATTCGATCCCACGACCTCGTGCTCAGCAGCCTAACACCATAGCCACTGAGCAGAGCTGCGTGAAGCTTGGCTGGCGAAACTTAGAAACCGGCCGACAGCCATCGGCTACAGCTCGGGTACACAGCAAGCACAGACGCGAGGAATATTTCTGCTACGGCACCGGGACTGCGCGATGTTCGGTGAGTAGCAGAAAACGCGTACTGAGACGCTCGCCCGCTGCCCGGCTAATGTCATGACGCTTTATTAGTTCCATGAACTTGTTGATACCAGAATCTGGCAAGTTCACTAGAATGGAAAGGGAGCGGTAAGAAGCGCATTAAAAAAAGACATGGCGTATGGTCATGTTTTTGTTATGAATTAACGCACTCGACAACGAAATAGAAGCACAGGGAAATCGCCCGCTGAGAACATCTATAAACATACAGTGCGGCGCAACTTGAGAAATAATATTGAAATGTCCAAGAATTTAGAAGACAAGATTGAATCGTCACGACGGCACATCACAGTCGCCGTAGACATCGAAGTCTCTACAACGAAATTATTTTTGAACAGTTCTGATAGCGTCCACGCAACGACGGTTGCTAGAGTGCTGTCAAATGCTCACATGCTGCGGCCTAAGGCTAACGGCACGGTGCGAAAACGCGCTCACAGCGAAAGCAAAACATTGTGCGCGGACATGCATACAGACGCGCAGTCGATCGCTGCGAACCCGTATGATCGCTGCATTGAGGCTTCATTCTGTTATGCTCCATTTGGTTATACAGACAGCCCACTATAAGAACATCCTTCACATTCTTTACTCTCAGCGTTTGCCTACCTTTCACGCAAAAATCCGGTTATGAAGACTCCATCGCGGCGACCGCGCGCAGTGACGTTCACTGTACGTATTCGTTATACAGCCTCTGTAAACGATTCTGTGCTTTCAGTTTGCCCAAGATTATTATATCAAGTCAAAAACTTCCCTCGTTTTGAGAATACCTACATAAATGTCCAGGAGGGCTGCCGCGTGGTGTTTTTATTGAGCGCCGTAAGCGAAACCTATGAGGGGCGCGCCGCGTGATCCTTCGTACTACGCAAGTGAGGCGCTTCCGACAGATGGCGTCTCCGTAACTCCTCGCCGCCAATGCGCTCGGACCCTGGCTGCAGGCGCGGTGAAGTAGGTGAAGCAGCGGGCTAAGCCAGTCATGGCGGATCGTAGCTTTCTCGCGCCTTATGGCGATTTACCTTGTAAATAACATCACGGATGTTTCTGTGAGAGCAGTAGTGACCGTAGTACCCACTGAACACAAGACGTTTTGAAGACCTCTTTGGCCAACCAAAAAGAACCGTCTACAACTGTTTATGACGGCTACAAGACGTCCTTTTGCACACGTCTGGAAGACATTCTGTAAAAGACGGCTAGGAGACGTCTTGTTAAGATCTCTTCCGCTTACATCTTGCTAAGACGTCTTTAAAACGTCATCAGAAGGTGGCTTGGGAACGTTTTGCGTAAACGTATGGAAGATGTCTGCGCTAATTTTTCGGAAATGCCTAAATAGAGACATTTCAGTGCTTTTCTCAGCTTACACGGCTGTTACATATCACAAAATGACTGTACCTAGTATAAATACGTGCACTTCTTGGTACCCTGTCCTATCGTCTACACGTACATGACGATAATAGCGCTAAACTCCACTGACAACGTGTACGTGCATAGGCCAATGAGTGAAAATGTTAGTAAATACACAATTTAGTTCATAATAAATACAAAGACGTGCGTAAATGCTCGTGAAACACACACACAGGGGCGGGAATAACGCTCTGTACACACTTCGACGCATAGCTATCGCAGTGAATCAATTATTTTTGAAAGAGATACCGGTGGTGTTTTCTTAGAGAGGGGGGCTACAGCAGACGAAGAAGGCTTAAGCAAAACCAAACATGGTTAATTCCATGACGGCTCGTAGTGGAATGCAGGTCGGTGGCCACATGACAGGGTAGATATAACAAACTGTCGCGATAGTCGCGCCGCCGCTATCGCTCTAGCGGCGATGATAACGCTCCTCCCTTTTATTTAGGAGGGTGCACTTGTATCCTCATACAATAGTTAAAGAACGGGCTTCGTATCGCTCGGGTGGACGGCGTTGTCTTGACGGGTAGCGCCTTTGCAGAGCTGGTGTCTCTGATGGAGGAGCGGGTGCTGGAGGGACAGACTCCACGGGCACCGGCTCTTCTGACGTTGGCTGGTCACCAGTCTGTCTGGCTTTGAGGGAAGGCCAGGAACCCCTCCGTGAAGTCTGTGTCGGATGCACTTGGTGTCACCATACGGCCTGCACCAGCCAGCAGCTGGTCGAGATGTCGACGCCAGATGTACTTGCCTCGAGGTGTGGTTACCATGACTTTGTAAGAGACTGGTCCAGTCTTCTTCAGAACGGTTCCACGAACCCACTTCGTTGAGCTTCTATAAATGCGAACTTGAACACTGTCATTAACAGAAAAAAGTCTCTGTTGCTCCTCCGCTGCTGCATTTGGGTGAACTGACTGTACATCACCTTCCCCTCCACTGTAGGCTTCATTGCATCCAGACTGGTGCGCAATCTTCCATCCATCAACAGGTTAGCTGGAGTTTCTCCAGTCGTAGGGTGAGGCTCATCTCGGTACGTCAATAAGAAGTTGTGAAGTGTTTCTTCGACAGACTCACCGGGAGATGACTTGCGTAGAGCAGACTTCAACGTTTGCACGTAACGCTCCGCCAGACCATTTGTGCTTGGGTGATAAGGGGCGCTCATGACATGTCTGGCCCCAACATCCCGCATAAACGCCTTGAACTATTGGACACCAGTTGAGGTCCATTGTCGGACACCACCGCCCCGGCACTCCGAATCTGCAAAAATGTTCACGCAAGCAGGCAACAGTATGCTCGGACGTAGGTGCTTCGCATAACGAACACTTCCGGGCACTTCAAATGAGCATCTACTACCACTAAAAACATAGTTCCTCGGAAAGGTCCCACGATGTCCAAGTGAATTCGCCTCCACGGTGCGGTCGGCCATGCCCAGGGATGCGGAGGTGCCTTAAATGGATCATTCTGTTGTTGCTGGCAGGCTTGGAAACTTTCCCTGCGTCATATCAGTTTCACCAACCACTTCGACTTCAGATACGTGAACGTCTGATACGCTTAATTCGAAAGCGTGCGCTTCTGCCACGCTCTTTTTCGCCGCTTTCATGGCTAGCGCTCGTCCTACGGCTTTCTGGAAGGTTAGCTTATCCTCCGTGAATAACGCGCTGTATATGTTTTCTGCACAGACCGCACACAAAATGGTCCCACAATGACTGATCGAGGGCCGATTCAAATTCGCATGTCTGTGCCAATTTCCGCACTGCGCAACATATTCCGAAATTGATTCAGTCTCAAGTTGCGCTCTTCTGTGAAATTTTGCGCGTTCGCTAATTCCCGACGGCTTCAGTGACAAACGGTCACCAAGAAGTTTCTTTAAAAACTCGAAGCCTTTAGCTGACGGCGATTCCGCCGCGGTCAACAACTTGAGAAGACTGTACGTCTTTGGGCCTATGAGACTGATCTGTGTAGTGCGCGACACGGTGCGGTGGTTGGAGAGGACAAGGAGCAGACGACAGATAGTGCGCGCGCTGAGGCGAATTCCGTGCTGGATGGCAGACAACGTCGAAAATAACGCGCGGCGCAAGAAAAGAAACAAAAAGGGAAAAGGCCAATCCAATCAGAAGAGACCGCGGAGCTTCAAGCAGCCAATGAGCAAACGACGAATCGGCCAGAGCGAGAAAAAGTGAGGCACTGGCAAAAGGGGGTTGCTAAAACCCCTTGATAATTTGAAAGCAGCGACACCCTCCTTCTCACGGCGCTTTCCTCCTCGATTCTCCTTGCCCGCCGGCTGCGCACGGCACGCCTTTCCTCCTGGGCTCCTGCGTAAGGGCCGCAGGATTCTATGGAGGCGTGTTATTTTGGGCCAGTTGCGCGCACCAGTGGGGTTGAAAATTTTGATAAATGCTAATAACAGCATCGATAATGCTGGAGGCAACGTTTATGAGGAGGTTGGCTTTTTCTTAGAGCCGTATAAACGGGGTGTACCGATGTAAAGAGAGCTTTGAGGCGAGTTCTATACTCCAGAAAATTTTTCTGCCACATGATCAGACGCTTTACTTCGTGCGTCGGATCTAGTATCGCTTGTGACACATCCCTTTGTGTGTGGCTTATTAAGCGAAAGCCTTAGACCTCTGTTTCAAAGTCACGTTGTGAGCTACAGAAAATATCACGTGACAGAAGGAAGGTGGGGAGTGAACCAAAGCATGTGTAGCTGCGTATAAGAGATGATTAATGAATAGCAAAGTTATGATTGATTAGTGATTGGATTAAGATGAATTCGGGTGTATTAAGGAGGATTAAAGTCGATGAAGGTGCATTAGGGTGAATGAAGGTGGATTAAGGTGCATAAAGGAGGACTAGGTTGGATTAAGGTCGATGAAGGTGGATTAAGGTGCGTTGAGGTGCATTAAGGACGATTATGGTGTATTAAAGGGAATGAAGGAGGATTAGGGTGGATAAAGGATTAGGGTGGACTAAGGTAGATGAATGTGGATTCGGGTGGTTTAAGGACGATTATAGTGGATTAAAGTGAATGAGGAAACATTAGGGTTAAGGAGAATTAAAATGCGTTAGGGAGGGTTAGAATAGATTAAGGTCGATGAAGGTAGATTAGGGTGCATTAAGGAGGTCTTTCGTGGTTTATGGTGGATTAAAGGGAATGGAGGATTAAGGTCGATGAATGTGGATTCGGTGGATTAATGTGCATTAGAATTATGGTAGACTAATCGGTCTTAATACTCAATGAACCCCAATTCACCTTAGTCCACCCTAATAAACCCTAATGCTTCTTTATCCACTTTAATTTAGCTTAGTACTCCCAATCCAGCTTAATGCAACCTAATCAACCTACATCGCCCTAATGCACCTTAGCCCACCCTATACGGTCTTAATCCTCCTTTATCAACCCTAATCCATCATATTCCGCCTTAATCCTCGTTCATCCACCTTAATCCTTATTCATGCTCCTTAATCGAACTTAATACTGCTTAATAGTCCCAATTTACCTTAATACACCCTAATCCACCTCTATCAAACCTAATCCAGCTCCATGGTCCCTAATCTACCTTAATCGGTCTTAATCCTCCTTTATCAACCCTAATTCACCTTAATCCACATTAATCGACCTAAATCTTCCTTTATCCACCTTAATCCTTGTTCAGGCACCCTAATCGGTCTCAATACCCTTTCATCAACCCTTCACCTTAATCCACCATAATCCGCCTTAATCCTCCTCCACCCACCCTAATCTTTATTCATGCATCTTAATCCTTCTTTAATACACTCTAATCAACCTAAATCGTCCCTAATCGATCTTACGTCAATCACTAATGATTCATTAATTGACTTGGGTAATCATTTTCTTATACAGGGGTGGAGATGCTTTGGGTCACCTCTGGCCTTCCTTGGGTCATGCGATACTTCCAGTTTACAACGCGACCTTGAAACATAGAGATCTAAAGGCTGACGCCTTAAAACTTAAAAAAAAACTCAATGTTGACTAACTAACGCTCATCACCTGCAATACCACGGGCATACTTGCCACTAATTTTTTCAGGGCGCAAAGCAGAATCTATAATGCTGCACTTCCGACTGAATAACAACAGTTAGCGACGTGTGAGGCGATGCAGCCGCCCCAGAATATTAAGCATACTGAGGACAACCGCAACAAAAACGCTGGTGAGCAGGCCGGAAGAATGAAAAAAAAAAATGCAGTATTACGGGATGCTTTGCTACGAGCTATAAGAAAAACACCTCAGCTCGCAAACAACACTGTTCTTTGTCGGAACAAAGTTATTTCGGCCAATGTCATGCAGCCACTGCTTCCCGCGCAAGCCGTCACGCTTTCCTTGTGGTATCATAAAAACAGAATACCCATCTTCAGGCTTCTTGCTACAGTTATATGGGCAACAGCCCGGCATAGCGCTAACACATAGAGCAGGAAACACAGCGTACAACGTTCGCTACGCCGAGCTAAAGCGTTGAGCCAGCCGTGCTCAGGAGGTAAATGGCGCGAACGAAAAATAAAAACAAGCAAAACTCAAGATCCGCGCGTTTCCAAGGGCAACGGCAGGGAGGCCAATCGTCATGCAGAAAAACGGGGGCAAAACTGGTTGCCGCGGGGGAACGCGCAAGGGGCGAGGAGGAGGCGAGGAGGTCGCGCGGCGGCGGCAGAGTTCAAAGAGTGTCGCTACTTTCAAATTATCAAGGGACTTTAGGGGTTGCCACCTGTCGCGCATAGTGGAGTCTGTTAGGCCACATCCTCCCTCTTTCTCTATCATGTTTCACTTCCCACTCCCTCTCCCCTGACGACGCTTCGCCGTGCTCCCTCACGGGTTGCAGAATCAAGTGTCTTTCCTTTCTCTAGATCATCATCATCATCAGGGAGAGTTCCAGGAAGCGACGCCAGGAGAAGGTCGGCCACCGGACCGGGAGTTGAAGACAGGCCGTCGGGTTCTGGACCCGAGCCACCAGGACTTCACCTGACCAGGGCCTCCTGCCAACCCGTTCCGTGCATCTCACTCTACCTGATCGTGAACTGCTGCCAGAGGCCAGCGATCAAGCTTCTGCACCCGTGGGCAGGACGAGAGCAGTCGAGCTATGGGCCCGAGTTCTATGCCCAGCTGCATGGCCAGAAAGCTGCCACCATCTTCTCGTGCCGCCAAGTCGCCTGCATTCCCTCTCCAAGCCAGAGCTGTTGCGCTCTGGTCGCCCGATCAACGGTCCAACACCCCAACCTTCGGTGAGAACGGTGCCACTTCTCTCATTATCTTGTCGCCACTTCTCCATGTCGAGACTATTATGCGCCCTTGCAGTCGTGGTCAGCCTGGATTCGCATACTGTTAATGCCGTCCTTGCCCAGGTGTGTCTCTTGCCGTGACGTCTCTTTGAGTGTTTATTTTATGTTTTATGCTCTTTCTAGTTTTATTAAAAGTTTGTGTGTGTTTTTGAAACCAACAGCTTTGTCCTCAATTGGGTTCTCGGAGGCTCCGCCTCAGAGAACAGTCTGAACCCTTAAACAAAAGAACCTGCTTCACAAATTGGCATCCGCAACAGGACAAAACCGTTCGTTTGGATTTTTAAAAAATTCTAACAGCTCGGAACCATGGCTAGCACGTAAGACCTGTTAGCTTTAGCTGAATGCATGGGGCTGGTAGGAGCGGAGTTAAAGGCATGGTTAGTAAATTAGTAAAAAAAAGTAAATTTGTTCAGCAATGTTTGTATAACTTGATAATGCAGAAATTATTAAAAATATATTTAATACTGTTTCCATAATTCAGTCACATCACACCTGCCAAAGAAAGTTACACTTATAGTTCTCACACTTAGAACCTAATGCTTTTCTTGCTCATACTACTAACACGTTCAAATAGCTTTCTTTTTCCATTGTACAATAAAACACTAGAATTAATTGTCTGGTACTGTTTATTCCTTGCCCATAAATGAGCTTTTAGCCACCATTCAAGAATATTTTTCAAATACAGATAATTTGCATAACCTGTAATATTTCTTTCTGTAATTGTGTTTGCTTGTTTACGTTACCTGCTTCAGTTATCTGCTTGTGTTCGCCTTGTAGTTGACTAATTTACCAATCTGTACCTTTATCACTCCTGCTATAACTTTATAATACAGCTGCAGTATGTATAAATAGATAAACACAACATCCTTGAAATCAACTACTGCAAGTCAAAATGATGAGCAGGAATCATCTGAGATGCAAAACCACAACAAACACCTACGTATACGAGTAATATATTCTGCACACTAGATAGTGTCCCAAGAATGTCTGTGGTTATTTACATCCCTCAGGTGCCATTGTCTTCATCACTTTCATCATCCATTTCTTCATCACTTGTCACATCTGGCTGATCAGCTTCTTCGCAACACCTCTTGCAGCGGCACGTGAGCAAGTGGTTTTCTCTGCAAAAAAGAATACAAGTGATGAATTCAAAACATTAGGAGAACTTCTTCAGAAAATTGCTCCTGTGATGTGAAATATTGGAAAATAATTACATTTCTTAAATATACTTTAAACTGGCCATCACATGGCTGACTGACATACTAGTGGAGTTCTACATTTCAGTAAAAAGTATGGAAACACATTGACCTAAGCCAAAACTTTTTGAGTTATATACACTCTAATTATATTCCAAAATTGGCTACTAAAATTGTCAGCTTGAGGCTGCTTTACTGGCAGCAACCGTGGAATATTGGCATATAGTTTAAATACATACCGCTCAGTTAAACTGAGCTCCTGACAAAGCCTATGAGCCAGCGAATATGGATCCCAATTTACTATACTTCCAAGTCTTTCCAGGAGCTGCCAAGCACAACCATGCTTGACCTGTGTTACCGGACTCAATCTATGTGAGCACGACGCAGATGCCGACAGGATGTTGTTGCCATGGAGGAACAAAAAAAAATGGCTGTCACCAACGGTACGCTGAGTCATTGGGACATTTGGTGCTGCTGATAGAATACCATCCTACCATGCAGCGCGGACAACAGCAATACCAAATAGAAGAGAAAATTGTTGTGGTGTGGCTGGCTGTTGTGCCAATAATACAGACAAAAACAGCCTGCTGATTGCCATCGAGCTAGCCTCCAATGCTCACTGCACTGGTGCTTTGGATATCAGACAGTGAGCAAGCACTTTCTAGTAAATAAAAATTCTGCATGGATGCCCATGCTTGTAACTATTTTACTAGTGCTCAATATAAATCAAAACAAGCTTCTGGTGCTTAAACACACAAAATTCGATATTTTTCAGCCATAACTGCACTGATTTTTACCACTGTCGTCTCTATTGCATGGATGTTAAGGCATTTAGTGTGCCCACTAATTGTCAAGCAGCAGTTGAGTCTAGAAGTTTACTGTCTGAGAAGTTCAAACACAATGTTAAACCTTGCTACCGATGTCAATGCTTTGCTTTCTGTATGAATCCGGCAAACTTTTTACTACTACTATCTCATAAACTGCTCCTGCGGCTAGTTCAAATACAACAGACTACTCTCATGGCAAACACCTTCTTAATGTGGGCTGAAGTGCATTTAGTATTCTTTTATGTCCTCTATGTGATGCCAAAGCTGACTGTTACTAGAGCGAAGCACTCAAGCTGATGAACAGACATTCAAAAGAGGAGCCTTCTTCTGACCAGTGCAGAAAACCAAGCTTTGCAGGAGCAGTGTGTAGCACTGAGGTGGATTTGCTGTCTTATAGTGTGATATCTTTAGGTGGCAGTTACGAAAGCAAAATAATCACAACATCTAAGCAATCCATGTTCCCTCCAGATAATACTGCATAAAATCTAAGCTCGCCGAATGCAGCATGGTTACAGAATACCGCATTTACTCAAATCTAGGCCGGCCCCAATTCTAAGACATCCCACAAATGTCCGAAGCCAGAAATAATAAAAAAACTAATCTCGAATGTAGGCCGAACAAATAAAGTGAGGACAGTGCTTACAAAATGAAAACAGCATTTATTTAATATGAACTGGCTGAGCTCTCTCTACGTCATCATCGCTGCTAGCCCAGAACCACATACGCGCTGGCGGACACGCACAAGCTTGCTTCCGCAAGCTCAGACAGTGCAGCACGGCTTGCACGCATCAAAACGAGGCATGATCTCAGTGAACAGCTCCACTCTGTTATCGTGCACTTATTTTTCTTATCACTGCCATCGCCTCATTGTGGCACACGCAAAAGGCATCCTCCGTTGCCCCCTCCAATGACGGACGTTTTTCTCATCGATACCGAAGTCTCACCTGGATTGAATGCTTGACGATGCCTCTGCGGCTAGCACAACTTTTCGTTTGAAAGTTGAACTATAGTGGCATCGCCAGTCTAGTGCCATTACAACAACACCACGCCATGGGCCATGCCGCACGTGCAGAGATGCCGCACTCCGATACGACACAGGTCAAGATAGCGATGTCGATCGTGTACTTCATTGGCTAGTGACACGGCTAACAGTGGCTGTGATACTGACTTTTCTAGACGGTGCTAGCTATGCACCATATTTATCATAATCAATTACAAACTGGCGTGTTTTTTAAAATCCTCGAATCTAAGCCAACCTAGAGCTTGGTATACGATTATTTGAAAAAGACTATCGGCCCAGATACGAATAAATATGGTATATATACAGAAAACAGTCTTACAACTTAGTGACACACGATTAATGCTGACTTCCAATTAAGGTACTTCAGTGATGGAAGCATTGCATGCAAAAGTTCAACGCAGAAACAAGTTCTCCCTCCTCCTGTCATTACAAAATAAAAGATACATCTGATGCATGCCTGTACAGCGTAAGTGCTCACCTGAGCAGCTTGGCTCGACTGTGACGGCTCCTATTCAAGCTGCATTCATCCAGGTAGGAAACGGTGATCTCCTGCACACAATAGTGTGATTCTATTATTGCAATCTAGGGAACGTGGAGTTGCTTGCTAAAGACAATATTTAAAGAAATTGATGGGGAAAGTTGCAACACCCAATTTAATTGATGAATCATTAATTTGCATTACTGAGCTGTTTATCCCATATTTCACTAAAGTCGGAGGTGGTAAAGACACAGGTCTCGAAATTGTGCGTCAAGGAGTGGGGAGGGTCCACAGGATGATGGGATAGTCACATAGCATCCTGATGCATGCCACCAGACTTGTAAAGATCAAGGAAGCTATATCTTTGAGGCTTTAAGGACCAGCATCCAAGCCAACCAGCCGGTTCTTTGAAGGATGATAGCCAACACAGTGCATGGGGCACAGAGAAAGATGAACATGAGCACGAACTCTCCTGATGAGGCATTCCAACTGGTTTCCTGGCGAGCCAGCTGTTTTGTGGCTCAACTCGTAGATGGCACGAAAACTCCTTACTAGCACTTGAAGCTGCACTGCACTACGTCGCCCACACCAACCCATGCGTGGCAAGGCATGTAACGAGCCAAAGAGTGTTTTATTTTGGTTGACTAATCACTCATAGACCCATGGGCATGTTTTCACTGTTGCCTGAATGGCACTGTATACCCCCGCATGCTGTGTCCACTTGTCACGTACGAAAGTTCATAGGATAGTTCCTTGCCTTTAAATGGATGAAAATTTACTGCAGTAAGTGCCAGTGTCATGGTAGCAGCTGTTAATCATATTTTCCACGTCAGTATTGGCGGCAACGAGTTACGGAGTCGCCACCTGTCTGAAGCGCCTCCCTTGCGTAGTATGAGGGATCACGCAGCGCGCTCCTCATAGGTTTTGCTTACGGCACTCAATAACAACACCATGCAGCAGCCCTCCTGGACATTTATGTAGGTACCCTCAAAACGAGGGAAGTTTTTACTGTCGGTACAATAATCTCGGGCAAACTGAAAGCACAGAATCATTTACAGATGCTTTCTTTTTACCGAATACGTACAGTGAACGCCACTGTGCACGGTCGCCGCGATGGAGTCTCTCGAACCGCCTTCTTGCGTGAAAGGTAGGCAAACGCTGAGAGTAAAGAATGTGAAGGATGTTCTTATAGTGGGCTGTCTGTATAACCAAACGGGGCATAACAGATGAAGCCTCAATGCAGCTATCGCACGTGTTCGCAGTGACCGACTGTGCATGTCTGAGCACAATGTTTGGCTTTCGCTGTGAGCGTGTTTTTACACCGTGCCGTGAGCTTCAGGCCGCAGCACATGAGCATTTGACAGCACACTAGCAACCATTGTTGCGTGGACGCTATCAGAACTGTTCAAAAATAATTTTGTTGTAGAGACTTCGATGCCTATGGCGACTGTGATGTGCCGTCATGACGATCCAATCTCTATTCAAGCATGCACGTCCGAGCACAATGTTTGGCTTTCGCTGTGAGCGCGTTTTTGCACCGTGCCGTGAGCTTCAGGCCGCAGCACATGAGCATTTGACAGCACACTAGCAACCATTGTTGCGTGGACGCTGTCAGACCTGTTCAAAAATAATTTCGTTGTAGAGACTTCGATGCCTATGGCGACTGTGATGTGCCGTCATGACGATCCAATCTCTATTCAAGCATGCACGTCCGAGCACAATGTTTGGCTTTCGCTGCGAGTGCGTTTTTGTACCGTGCCGTGAGCCTCAGGCCGCTGCATACAGTCAAACCTCGATATATCGAACACGGATATATCGAATTATTGCGTTTATCGAACACTTTCTATATCGCGTGAAAAATCGCATGCATTTTTAATTTTTTATTTCGAACGGGGCCGGATGCAGAATGGATATATCGAACTCCGCCGCCCCAGACCTAAAGCCCCTTAATTTTTCAAAAGTAGCGCCATTCTTGGATCTTTCCACCACCCCGCTCACCCTGGCGCTTCCTCCTCCACGCCTCCTGTCTCCCCAGCCTCCTCCGCTCCCATATTGGCCAATCTGTGTCACGTGGAAGGAGGCGCCGCGCTTTTGTATATTTTTTCTTTCCAGCGCACTCCGACCTCCATTGTTGGGCCTGCGCGACGAAAGTACGGTAGGCGGACTTACGGAAGGCGTTAGCATAATAGAATGGGTTAGGGCCGAGAACTTAATTGCGATGCCGTGCTGCTGCGCCTTCGGTTGCCGCTACATCCGGCGGGCGCAACGCAAAAAGAAAAGTGTGGGTTCACAGGATCGGGCAGGTTGACTTCGAGGAAGTGGCAAAGAACGCACGACTCCGTGAAGTAAGTGCTACGGCTCCACACAACCTCTTCTTTTGAGCCTAGTTGACACCTTCCACTTCGAAAAAGTGTATGTGTTCATGCTCTGCGTGGTTTTTAGCGCGTTGAAGTTGACTTTTTTCTCGAATGTGCTCTCTTTGTTTCATGTAGTTTCGTCTTGCGGTGAAAGTGCACGCATGTGCAGCTGGCCTGCGACATAGAAGCGACTTTATACTGGGTGTGTTCTGACCTCCACCAGAAGTTAGCACATTCTCGATGATGAAGGCTCACTATGACTTATGGATGCAGTCTTTTAGCTTCGAATGTACGCCCGCGTGTATTGATTTGGTTTGTGGTGATTAACGTTTTTCACCTCCCGAAGCGACTAAAGCTCTGATGGAGGTCGTAGTGCATGGCTCCGGATAACTTTATCTGGGTCGCCAGGGGATGTTTAACGTGCACTTTGATCGCAGAGTCGTACGTGGGCCGGTAAATTCCTTGTTAGCGTTTCATAATTATCGCACGGGCGCGCAGCGCTGCTTTAGAAGTTGACGCCTCAGCGCGATTGCAGTTCTTCAATACATTTTATTTACTAGTTATAACAACGTATCATTATTTCGTACTATTGACGGCGCCTCCAGGGCACCAAAGCTGCAACAGGAGCACCAAAGCTAGAACCAGGGCTGGATGGGGCTCGCCGAAGCCTGTGCATGCCAAGAGAGTATAAGATAGGCTGTCCACTATAGCAGACAGCCGATTTTGTATGCGAACACTCCCTGCGCCCCCTGCTTTATTGTAATGTCACGTGCTCTTCAGAGGCCTCCGTTAGCCGTTACATGTGCCCTCCTGGAGCAGTAATTGTACAAAAAAAACACTCTATCGTCACGATTACCAAAGCACCCCGCAATGAAAAAAGCGACCCTGTTGCCAGGCATCGCTGACCGCAGACAGTCCGAATCTCACGCACCGGCCGAATAAAAGTATCCTGCAGCTACGTAAATGAACCTACGAAACCACGTACACACACTTTCACGCTGTCAAAACCTGAAACTTTGGTAATTACGCGCATGTTTGAGCACACCACGTGCTTGCGTCGTGTTTCAGCAACACGAACTCTCAAGGTGGAGCGCACTTTACGCCTTAAATACGCCTTGAATAATAGTCCTTTTCTCTAGTTCTTCCACAATTCCAACACGACATTCTTAATGCCAGTTACCGACTGACGAAGCAACATCTGTATTGAAAAAACTGCTCCGCAGGGCTCGAACAAGCTTTTCCGCGGATTTCTTCCCGTAGCGTGTTAGCCGCCGTCTGCTGCGGCAGGCCCACCACCGGCGGCGCCACCGTCGAGGCCATGCCGAGCGGAGGAGGAGGGAAGTGAATGGTGCCACTTTGGGAGATTAAGGGGCTTTACCCAGACCAAGTGCGCTCTGTTGATAGGAGGCGAGCTTTCCCGCAACACTCTCGAAGATAGTGGCGGCGCGATGGGCGTTCCAGACAGCTGCCCACATCTCTTGCACCGAGGGCGCCATTTGAACGTAGCGGCATATGCACGCAGCGGCTTGGCGTGGCCGTGGCTTGGCCAGGTTGGCTAGTTTGACGTTAAGGACACGTGCGTCTTGGTGCTGCCGTTTGTGCTACGCCAGTCGTTGTTAGTTTGTGTGTGGCTTAGGCCTGTCGTGGTTGGTGTGATGGCTGCAAACGCGAAGAAGCAGACGTCCCTGACATTTGCTGCGAAATTGGAAGTGATACAGAGCGTTGAAAATGGAGAAAAGAAGTCGAGCGTCACCCAAGCTTTCAACATCCCAAGGAGTACTTTGAGCACTCTGCTGAAAAATAAGAGTGACATAAAGGCCAAGGCGGAACAGAACCAGCACTCAGGCGCGCGGCGGGTGCGCAAAGCTACCTTTGAAGACGTCGAGAAGGCGCTGTACAAATGGTTTATCGACATAAGGGCCCGGAATATTCCTTTATCGGGACCAATGCTACAGCAGAAGGCCAAGAACTTTGCGTTCATTCTCGGCGCCGAGAAGTTCACTGCTTTCGGCATGCGGGTTTCATGACCCGCATTGAAGAAGCTTCAGAGGAAGCAACTGAAGATTTGACGTTGGATGGCACAGAGGAAGAATGTCAGCTTGAAGAAACCTGGAGCCAGTTTGAGCGCTTTGTCGGTGCTGAGCCACACAGCATGTGCATTGAGGACTTCGTTGGCGGTGACGACAGCACTGGAACAGTGGCGGAGTTAACAGACGTGGAGATCGCTGCAGAAGTGACTGCTGAGCGGCCAAACGAAGACGCTGCCGAGGCTGATCCAGCAAGTGCTGATGTTGGCCCACTCCCGACTGCAACTGAGGCTGTAGCTGCTTTGGCCATTGTACGCCGCTACTGCGGCGCAATAGAAGGCACTGGACTGTCTCTTGTGGACCGTTTGGACTATGTTGAGGACGCCGTGGTCAAGCACGCAGTTGCCAATATCAAGCAGGCTACACTGCTTCAGTACTTTCAGCGAACGAAATAAATACTTTGTTTGAAGCTTCATTTGAGTATCTATTGCGCCACGATTGGTTCATTGATTGATATGTGCTAGTTTTTGACACGTTTTCTATGTGATTTTATATACCGAATTCTGGCTATATCGAATTATTTTGCGATCACCGCGCTCTTCGATATATTGAGGTTCGACTGTATGGGCATTTGACAGCACACTAGCAACCATTGTTGCGTAGACGCTATCAGAACTGTTAAAAAATAATTTCGTTGTAGAGACTTCGATGCCTATGATGGCGACTGTAATGTGCCGTCATGACGATCCAATCTCATTTTGTCTGCTAAATTCTTGGACATTTCAATACTATTTCTCAAGTTGCGTCGCACTGTATGTTTATCCGTCTTCTCAGCATGCGATTTCCCTCTGCTTCTTTTTCATAATCCAGTGCATTAATTCTTCATACCACAAACATGACCATATATGCCATGCCTTTCTTTAATGTGTGTTTTACCGCTCCCTCTCCAGTCCAGTGAACTTGCCAGTATGTAGCATCAACAATTAAGTCCATAGACCAAACCATCATGACATTAGCCGGACAGCGGGCGCGGGCGAGCGTCTTGGTGTGCGTTTTCTGCTACTCACTGAACATCGCGCAGTCCCGGCGCCGTAGCAGAAATATTCCTCGCGTCAGTGCTTGCTGCATACCCGAATTGTAGCCAATGACCGTTTACTGGTTCTAAATTTCGCGAGCCAAGCTTCACGCAGCTGCTTGTCCTGCGGCTACGTGTGAATAAGGCTGACACCGGGCTTCACTGCGTACATCCGGCACTGCGGAACCGAGCAGTAGCTTACCACGCTGCACACCTCCAAAGGTAGCCACTACCTATTCCAGCACTTTCATATGTTGTCAAGCAGACACCCAAGGTGGTAAAGCCTCACCACTTAATCAGAACTGTGGCACAGGTAGGACTTTAAACTTTTGTTTTCAGCTTGCTTCGGCGCTTTTGAAACAGCCAACGTGGCTGCCGTGTCAAAGTGCCCTGTCCCTGTCAAAGTGCCCTGTCCCTGTCCCCCTTGTGCCCTGTCACGCCAACGGTAGTGCCAGCTTTTCCAGTGGTGGAGCGCGACCCCAATACCTTTACTGAAGTTAAATTTGGTAGTAATAAACTAAAATGAAAAGCAATAAACAACTGCCTCGCATTTGCCAGCATTCATAATATCACTCTGAGAAAAAATCTGATATGGCTTTGCTTACTTGTGCGTGCTTCCGTATCTTGTCTGTGCTCATGAGCTGAAACTCGTGGCATGCTTCCACTTGTGTCATGGCATGCTTCAGCTGGCATGCTATACATGATGCGAGTCATGCGACCAGGCTAACATGTCGAGCTACAATTAAAGCTTCCATGTGGGTTTGCCATGCACAACACCACTTGTTTTGGCGACTGGTGGCAGCAGTGCTCTAAAATTAGTGAAAGCACACCGCAGGCCTCCGGAACATGAGCACACTTTTGCTTTATCCTGGACCGTTGCTTAAAACAACTGCCATTTTATTGAAGTGATGCTACTGGCAGCCAGAATGAGCAGACTGGCACCAACGTACCAAGCATTTCATATTGCTTTCTACTTAACTTTGTCCTCACAGTGGCAGCTGAAAAAGGCACTAATGCTTCAAGCAATGGCAATGGCAAAAGCAGGCCATTTGGCCACCTAATATTTTTTTTAGCTGCAAGCGTTCTCAACACGTTTGTTTTTCGACTTGAACGCTGTGCAACGTGCACATTTGATGCCAACAGCTAGGAGAGGAAGAAGAGGAGAGAGGAGGAGGAAGTGCCTTGAAAAGCCACGAAGAAGAGAGGAGGTGAGTGGAGGCAGAGAGCAGAGTGCAATACTGGGCACCTTTAATCACTGGGCCATTAGTTGCACCAAATGCATCGCTAGATAAGAGTGTCGGTGCTCCTGTCTATTTTACACCATGGCATGAGGGTCCGTGTGAACAAAAGGTGCAGGCTCACAAATATGGCAAAAGTTTCGTGACTGTCCAAAGTGGATTAAGGGAGTTGCATCCAGTGATTGAGAACATTCGTGACCTGCACTCTAACGGTAAGAGGAGGCGACTGCCGCAGGCCATGAGATGCTCTTGTCCTTGTTGCCATTTGGCAAGGACAGCACCAATCCTGTGTCCATTGGTATAGGTTTGAACTACAGTGATGCCAAAAGGTCTAAATACGCCAAGGTGAGTGGGGTGATGAGCAACCCGGCAAATATGCAAAAGAGCGTCTAGTCCAGGACTCCATGAAAATAAGATGCTTAAAGGATGGGTAACAACAGCAAAACTCTTGACAGAACATAGGAATACGGTCCAAGACTCTGGACGTCTTTGGCCAAATGCAGCAAAGGGAAATATTTCACGCACAAATGTTGTCCTGGTCAGATTGGACATGAGAAGCGCACACAATGTGACCAAGAATGCTGATTTGAAGAGTTCGAAGGAAGGCTAGCTCAGCAGGAAAACACCAATAACAGCTGGCAGGTGGTTCGAGTGCCTCTCAAGTAAATGTAAAAAAAAAAGAACATCTAGACAACAAAGGCATCTGGGTCATTTTTAGCAATGAAAGAGCGAGTTGACCATCTTTTTAGATGTGGCTGGTACACTAGCCAAGCCAAAAGGCATAACTCAACTGGAAAATGTGGTCGTTTTGCAGTAAGGGTTTCAGCAAAAATCAGCCAGTATATATCTTGTGTGGATGATGATGCATGAGAGGTAGGTCGACTTATGAAGACAGCTGATGGCATAATCAATCAGCGGCAGAAGGTAGACGTCCTTCTATGCAACTTTTCTCAAGTGACGGTAGTCGACGCATAGGTGCCAGTGGCCAGCCTTCTTCGTTAATATAACAAGTGATTCCAAGGGACTGGGCATCACCTAGGAGGAGGTTACACATAATCATCTTGTCCAAACTGTCACCAGATGAACTGCATGAGGTGGAGGCTGTAGCAATGAATTTTAATCATCAACAGCAAATGCAGAAACTGCTCACTCATATATAGAAGAGAGGCTGGTCAGGATAATTTGTGCACACGAGCTGAAGTTCAAGATGGGCGGGGACACTTCGTTGTCAGTCACAGTGAGAAGGCTGTTGGAGAGTGGTGATACTCCAGCCTAATAGAACACCTACAGCTAGAGTGAAGGTGTAATCACCATTGAGTATAGAAGCAGAGGATGTCAAACTGACATGCTTAACAGCTTCAGGTGGCAGTCAAGCTTAATCAATGGAGCACAGATGCAGTTTACGTGGCCCAGAGTGTCAGCGTACACTGGTTTCATAATCAGTAAAGATAGAATGAGCAGATAGGAAGTCAAGGCCGAGGAAGACTTCATGCGAGCACTGCTTAAGCCCAGCAAGTAATACAGTCAAGCTGCAGTCAGTGGTACTTATGCACGCTGAGCAGATCCAAAGGGCAAGAAGTTTTTTTTATTTTTATTTTATTTATAGTACCTACAGCAGTCCAAAGCTGGCAGGGGCCAAGCAGCCTGAGATGAGCACTTGTTTTTATGGCTTCGGTAAGCTTACGTGTGCTCTCCTCGTTCATCATGAGTCAGCAGCTTTTTCGGCTGGAGCATCTTGGCAGAAAGTTTTGGCGAGTCTACTAGGTGCGAATCACTGCGTCGCAAGATGCTGATGCACGCAGAGTTGGTAGCATTCGAGCGACCGTACGTTGTCATTCAACGAAACATTGTTTTCCTTTGCGAAACCGAAATGAAACCGAGCTTGTGGGTGACACTGGAATACGATGCCAGCTGAGAGAAGCAAGATGCTCACTTCATGCTGCCTGCAGCCGAGAACAGCGGCACATTTGAGTTATCGCCTGTTAAAAGCATGCAGTATGCTTCCAACAGCACTAAGTCACACGTGCTTTGGAGCAAATAGGTGGAGATGCCTATCGCAATAGCGTTGGTGGCGATAGCTGTGAATGCGGCGTGCGATAATCTAGGAGGAGATTTGCTGGCACCAGAATAGGAAGCTGAGTGCACATTGGTGTCTTCATGTGAGATAAACGGGCGAGTACTGCAGGGAAGCTGCTGTGGCAGACGACTATGTACTGTTCTCGATTGCATGTGCCTCTTGCCTTTTCCTGTTTACATGGGACCTAGTAAGCGGAAAATGTACCATAACATTGCAGTTTGGCGATGAATGTTGCTGCCGAGAGATTGTGTTCTCTGGGAATGTATGAACTGGTAAAAAAGAAGCATAACTGTATTAGGACATTCCTTTGTGTTCTCGATCGTGAACATTGGCGCCGGGAAATCATACGTAACAGGATTCTACCAACGAAGTTCTACTGTAGTCTTTCCCATTTTTTAGAGCTTCGTTCAGTCAGCTTTATTGCTTTCCTCATGCATATATTGCCTTCAGGGCAATAGGTACAGCAGTTGGTAGTCAGTAGTGCATCTGTGTCCACTCCCTTGTTCTATTTTTCATGCTGTGTTTTACATGAGATCGCAAAGATAGCCATACCTCTCCTGGTTGGATGTCACGAAGAGCCACCAAGCTGAGGACATAGTTGTTGTCGGGGAACGATGACTCAGCATTGGGAATACAGCTGTGAGAGCCTGACAAAAAGAAAAAAGAAATACATTCAGGACATTACACCTAGCTTGTTCGATGAACACAACACTCTATGTGCGTCTGGTGATGTGCTCTTCCTGTGTTTGATTCCTGTCGTGATAATGTGCCAAATACAATCTCCTTTCAGTTGTTTCTCATTTAGAAGCTCCTCACTAGGTCAGACTTCTATTTCCTAATGGCATTGCACACACATCAAATGATGCAAATGAACCTTCTTTTTTTTGCCTAAAGAACTTCACACAAGCTTTATATTTAACTTTGTTTAGAAATGACCAAATATTTGGTTACTTGATTCAATACTCAAAGGTGTCTTTTTTTAGTAAATATTGGTATTACATTCTAGTTTGAATTTTCCCCATATTAAAACCCACCTAAAAAAAATACACCAAGGAGCACACTGGGTGCAGTTAGGGCAAGCGCTTCAACTTTGCCCGTGGCACCTACAGAACTTTTAGTTCAGCAAGGACAGAATATCATAGCAAAGAGCTTACTCCAACAGTCGTCCTTAATATGGATTTACAGAAACTGAAGGAAACCCTGGAATGTGTAATTTGCTACCAAGTTGCGGCATACAGCGGCAGGGATACAGCAAAACTTGTCACCTTGCCATGAAACACAGCACTTAAGGATAGGACAATGAACTATGTCTATATATATATACAGTCGAACCCACTTATAACAATATTCTGGTGCCACAAAAATTCCATTGTTATAACCGATAATTATTATAACCAGGTTGCATGAAAAAATCAAAATAGGTGGATGGCTGAGCTGTTATGAAAAGACTATAATGGTGGGGAGGCCTGTGCCCCTCCCCACCAGCTTCCTCCATCCAGCTGCTGATTGTGTTCGCTCGTTTAAGTGCTTCCTGGGTGCTCTGATCGCATGTAACAAGCCGTGGCTGTCGACGTTAAAGAATGGCACTGCTACGACAACTGCAAAGGGGTGTCATGGGTGGCAAGCGATATGCGAGTACCACCGAGGCATTGCTTTGGCAGTCCCAAAAGGGGCCATTTAAAAATTGCGAGAACGCTGCCACAGCAGCCTGTCAGCTTAAGAAATCCGGAAGAAGTGCTGAGGTGAGATCGCCACAAGCATCTGGACACGTACTTCTCATTAGCTTGCATGAGAAAATCCTACGTCCCTTAGCCTTGCATGCTTTACGCGAAGCTTGCAGACATCCTTCTCCAAGGCATCCAGGTGCTCCATGTAGTGCTGCGGAAAGTTCCTCGTGAAAATGAAGCCCCGGAGCGACTGAATCATCTGCCGGGCCTCCTGTAAGGACAACGTTGAGTCAACCTGCCCTACCGCATCATCGCTGTTGTCGTCGCCGTCGCTATCCGATGCAAGCACGTTCGCGACGATCACCTGATCGGGCAGCCTGCCCTACCGCGTCATCGCTGCCATAACTATCTTATGCAAGTACGGTCATGACGATCGCCTCACTTAGTTGCCAAATCTACAGCCGTGCGTTATCTTTCACCGGCAACCTCGTGCACTGCCGATGATCAGTGGGCAAATCAGCCACGAGAAACCGTGTGGCCAGGAATGATTTCGACGCAAACAACGAAGAGCAACGCGAGCAATTAAGCTGTTCGCAGAACTGCGCTGAATGAGGAGCCAGCGAGCAACATGCGAGCAACCTGCAAGCAGCGCAGTAGGCGCTGTCCATTCGTATTTCGGAAGGTGGGGCGGCTTTAGCTGTGGGTGCAGCCGAGCTGTGCACGGAACCAATTCATGTTCAGAGGGGGGGGGGGGGGGGCAAGGCCGATGGGAGAGAGACACGCAGAGATGGCTAGAAAATGAGCGCGCAGCGGCTGTTGGAGCAGTGGCTCATCATGCAGCGGCTCGAATTTCTCGTTTTCTTTTTTTCTTTTCAAGGATTTGGCATTTTACTACCTTTTGGCTTGGACACCCAGCAGCCAAACTGCATCGTTATAACCTTTGCCGCAACTAGAAACTTTCATCACTGACTACATTCCAAGTTTCCACACTCGATCGGTTGAAGAAAACTGGTCAATATTCAAAGAGAAAGCCAACTCCTTAATTAACCGGTACATCCTGCAAAAACGTATTTATTCTAATTCTCGCGCACCCTGGTTCAACTCGCGTCTTAAACGTTTACTGAACAAAAAGAAAAGGCTTTTCCGACGAGCAAAATTAACTGGCAATCATGATCGTTGGAATGCTTACACACTAGCACTGAGCGACTACAAGAATGCTGTAGCAGAGTCCAAAACAACATTTTATGAGCACACGTTGCCTTCTTTTTTGAAAGACAACCCACAGAAATTTTGGAGTGTGGTCAACGGTAAAAAATCTAGTGCCATTGAGCTGTGTGACCTTAACATCGAACCTGTCGATCGGAGTGTCTGTTGTGAAGTGTTGAATGACGCGTTCATCTCTGTATTTTCGGATTCTGTGCTGTGCGCAAGCGCTGTTTTTCCTGATGTGCATTATTTTCCAATGCTTCCTATTACCATTGACTTTGATGGCGTTGTAAAGTTGATACAGACCTCAAAAGTTTCTGCATGCAGTGGAGTAGATGGTATCAACACGAAATTTCTTAAGGGAACTATTACTTATTCATCTATAATTCTGAGCGAAATCTTTGCTCAGTCACTTCAAACCACCATCCTTCCGAATGATTGGAAGGCAGGGATGGTGATTCCCATACATAAGTCTGGCAGTCGGTACTCCCCACTAAATTACAGACCTATATCCCTAACCAGCGTTCCCTGCAAATTAATGGAGCACATAATTTACTCACAACTGGTTTCATTTCTCGAGTCAAACCTATTTTTTACCCCCTACCAACATGGATTTAGAAAATACTATTCCTGCGAAACACAGCTTTTGTCATTCACTAATGATTTATTCCAGGCGATGGATGCTAACATTATTATTGACTGCATTTTTTTAGACTTCGCCAAAGCATTTGATACTGTTTCACACGAATTACTTTTAACCAAATTAAGTAACCTCAACATTGATCCTAACGTGCTTGCTTGGATCAAGTGTTTTTTGTCTAACCGTTCCCAATTTGTTTATGCTAACGAATACTTCTCTTGCACTGGTCGAGTAACCTCCGGTGTACCGCAAGGCTCGGTTCTAGGACCATTATTATTTCTAATTTATATTAATGACCTCCCAGACCAAATTAAATCATCAATTAAGTTATTCGCCGATGACTGTGTTCTCTATCGTGTCATTTCTAACTCTGGCGACTGCGATACTCTTCAATCAGACATTGGCATAGTAACATCATGGTGTGCTAGATCCCAAATGAAGCTCAATTCTAATAAATGTAAGGCGATGCGTGTGTCCCGTGTTGTAAGAAATACCACCCTTCCTACGTACAATATTAACAACATACCTGTAGAAAATGTATCATCATATAAATATCTTGGTATCTACATTACGCACAATCTTACATGGAATATTCATATAAATTACATTTACGGTAACGCTAATCGCATGCTTGGGTTTTTACGGCGTAATTTTTCATCGGCATCTGTAGCTGTCAAGTTATTTCTGTACAAATCCTTAGTGAGGCCTAAACTTGAATATGCATGCTCCATTTTCGACCCTTCTACTCTAAAGCTAAAGAACACCATCGAATCCATTCAAAACCGAGCTGCTCGTTTTATTCTTTCGAATTATTCTCGTCATGCAAGTGTCTCATCAATGAAACTAACCCTTGACTTGCCTAACCTAGAGTTACGTCGTAAATACTTTCGCCTATGCCTTTTTCACAAGATCTATTACTCTAACGAAACACTTAAGGATGAACTAATCTCCCCTCCATCATACATATCGTCACGCACGGATCATCGTTTTAAGGTTGAAGTCCCAACTTGTCGCACGAACGTTTATTTTGATTCCTTTATACCAAGAACGACGAATGACTGGAACCGCCTCCCTGCCTCCGTCACTGCCATTTCTGACGCCACAAACTTCAAGAATATTGTTAACGAATATGTTTGTACTAATCACCACTCCTCTCTGTAATGCCTCCGGGCCTTGAGAGTATGACAATAAATAAATAAATAAACCTATAATGCGGCATCGGGGCATTGTAGTAAGCGAGTTATTTCACCATGAAAAACATACAAAAGTTGACAATGCAGCAGCTTCTCACTGTTGTAATGGATATGTTGTTAAAACCGGTATCGTTATAAGTGTGTTCCACTGTGTATGTATGTATGTATGTATGTATGTATGTATGTATGTATGTATGTATGTATGTATGTATGTATGTATGTATGTATGTACATACACACACAACAGCTGGAAGCTCTGAAAATAGGTTCACACAAACTGTTTCACAATTTCTTTTTAATAGCACAGTCGAACCAGGCTATATCGAACTCATAAAGAAACGCTTATCAGTTTGATATAGAGCATAATTCGATATGAGCCTGCTAAATAATTGGATGTCATAAAAGCACATACCATTTATAAAATCACTTTATTGAAGCAATTAGCTTAGTTTCACATGAAATAGTCCTGCATTTTCTTCTGCTTGGGCAATTTCGCTGCCTGTGACGCATGCACTTCTGCACATTGTCTAAGGAGTCGGAGCAGCTGAGGCCGCAACCTTCCGCATTCGCGCAAAAGCACTGGACTAGTGCGAGCGCGCCAATCACTTTGGAGGACGTGGGCAAAGGACCATCGCTGCTTTGCTCATTGTGCCCCATTTCACTTTTGCTTGGTGCAATGTCGGCAATGTAGTCTTCGTTTTCGGGCTCTCCCGTGGTCGCGACACCATCATTTGCACTCACAAACTCGTACACCATTGATTCGTCAACAGCTTCCCGGAAATTCTGACAGCTCGATCCAAACTTCGGCAACACTGGCAACGACTTCATTGCATTCATCAGTCAACACCGAGCACGGAGAAGCCGGCATGGCTGAAGCAATTTCGGATGAACCACTCGTATACGGCCGTGCATACGCGTCGGGTGCCAGGTCGCGAGTTTGGCTGCTTTAGCCCTAATCTCCCCATATTCTTCAAGATCATGCTGAGAGTGCTCCTCGGAATCTTGCACACTGCGGGGATATCCGACTTGTCACTGCTTTCGACCCTATTTATGATTTCGAGCTTCACGACGAAAGGCGAATTCTGCCACTTCATCACGGCAACAGTGCCGGAGAAGGCCCACACGACACACACACAATTAAGCAGAAAAGCAGCGCGACAACTCGCACTTTCACCATCAAGCACGACGAGGGCACAAGAGCCTCTGATTGGCTGTCTGAGCAAGCGCTGTGGGTGGGCCAGGATCATTTTTTGAAGGGGGGTGTCGACGGCTCGCTCAACGCAGCGCAGTCACAGTAGGGAGACCGGTTGGATGGAGCCGCGCCACCGGGTTTACCCGCCACCGCGAGGGAAAGCCAACCTGTGGGGGCATTTTTCCGCAGCTTGACGTTCGATATATCGGGAGTCGCTGCTACTTTTGTTCGATGTAAGCGGAATTTTTGTTAATTATACTCATTGTAACTATACCTTGTCCAGAAATTGTTCGATATATAGAATAATTCGATGTAAACGGGTTCAATATAGTCGGGTTCGACTGTACTCTTACTGAACTTGCTTTTCAAAATTTCTTTGAAACAGCATTGCACAAAAAATTAACATGACGCTGCATACTTGTGGTTAAGGCAGTCAAGTCCTACTTTATGGCCCCACCCTTATATGCTAGAAGTACACAGTCGCAGTCCTAATAAGCGTGTCTCAGTGTAGTCAGTTTCTTGAAGTCAGCTTCGTCGCAGTACAGCTGTGTTCTGTGGTAAAGCATGTGCAAAATATTGTGGCAAAACATATTAAGCGTGTAGAGGCCACGGAACATAGTACATGTCCCCTAATTAGCATACACGCATGCGCCATCTTTGGTCAGAGTATGAGTGCTGAGACGTCTAATAACTCTACTAGCAGCCCTTCAGTGCTGTTTCTAATGGTGCTGTGGCAATTTGCGACCTTCGGCACTGTAATGTTCCCCGGTTGTCAAGTTTTTTTTTCTTTCCGTGGCCCCTTGAAAACTGTATCAACAAGATTCCAGTGTACATGCTCCCTTCAGTTTTTCTCGGCACAACCACAGTTTCTGATTCCAATACTGAAGGCAAATAGCAATGTAAAGCTAAATCTCAGTACTGGTTTCAGCTTTCAGTAAATAGAAACCTCCAGTTTCTTTACCACAGTACCAAAAAAAAAAACACTGATGAGTTGGAAGCACTTAAACATGACCGAAACTCACACAGGCTTTGAAGAGGGAAGAGCCCAACACCTTCATTGTTTAGGAATGCACCCGACTCTGAAAAAAAAATAAAAGGCATGTGTTAATTAGCTCTATATGATTGCAGTGCCATAGAAGTTACTATGAAAAGAATGTTTGCCAAGCTTGCTAGAAGAGATCTTTCAACTGGCTGATTTCTCCATGTATTTTTTTACCCTTTCGCTACTCAGGCCAGGGCTGTAGGCACCAATGGTGTGTTAGCAGACCAGAGTGGCATTCTCAAACAATCACTTTCGGGGGTACAATCACTTTTACAAGACTGCATGACTCGGCAGCATATGCTATAGCTTACTGCATGCCTGGTACTGTGCGAGGCTCACTATCTTTACACAGTGCTAGAAACACTGTCACCCGTATACCTGATGTGTCTAGCGACAAGTCTTGCAAAGTCTCACGAAAGTGATCATATTTTTGAAAGTGATCACTCAAGAAATACTACCTCTGGATGGTTAGATCTTGTAGACTTGAGCAGGTTTCCAAATGTATTCTTTGTTTTCAGATTTGCGCACAATAACAGAAAAGAATCAGGTTCACCACGTGAAGTTAATGCTTGTTACAGCAAACCATCATAATCCTGCGGAAAAGATCTATTACATCCAAAGCTTGTTCCATTCAAAATTGGGGTTGCAGTATGTTTTGAAATGGCAGAACTTTGCACGTATCGTTGTCTAACCCGAAGGAAATTGCAAGGACGATGAGAAAATCGAAATCAAAATAAGTAAGTAACAACTGGGTTAGGTGGTAGTCATACAACCACATGGCATGATGTCTTGACAGCGAGACATGCCCACAATGGCAAAATTTAAAATGTTAATTTCATTGCATTAGAGCATATATACACTTGCACAGCAGCAAAAATAATGGTCGGCTCCCATCGTGCTGATCACCTGACTGATAACCACTGATGCAAACATCGACTGCTATTTTTCATACACCACAGTGGTTGGTAAAACAAAGTGCCTTAGTTTTATCTTTTGTAACAAGCAATGACCACTGCAAAAGCTGCAGCACAAACGAGAGCTGCGGTACAAGGCAAGTTCAACTTTCAGCCTGCATCTGGCTTTGCTCGGCCATATCACAGCTCAGACAGATCAGCCATATCACACGCCTTGCACTCTGTACACTGTGAATAACAGCCTATTGCCCTTTAAGCGCGAATTATTGTGATCAGACACAGAGCATTATCAAGCATTGGCATCTGCAATTGTCTGTGGTTCTTCTTTAAGCACCGTATGCTATGGCTTCGAAGCTGACCTAGCTGGGCCTAGTGGCATTTTCGGCACTTGCTTGTCACTAGGCCAACAGTGGTGGGTGGCTGCTTGCATTGTCAACACGAAAACTCTCCGTTGCGTATTGCGCGGAAAGCCATTGCGGGACACGCACACGGACACGATCCTCGGGGTACTAGCCCTTAACAGCTTGGATGTAAAAATGCATTTTCGCACAGTCTGCGAGTGGCTGGAAGCGGTTGCGCGCAGTGCACCGCTGCACGTGCGCAGCTCCACAGAAACGTACATTGTATTCACACCGTCTAGTTAAAATTTTTCCAGAAATGTGGCCATTGTAGCCTATAATCGTTACAGCCAGGTTCATTAAAAGCAGTATTTGTTGCATTGGTAATATAGGCAGACAAAACAAAGTGAGAAAAATTGGCTGTTGTATCCAAAGATATAGCAGACTACGCTTAAACAGAAGACTAAGAGGTAGCAGAACTTGCTTCATTTATCTGAAGTTTCATTCATTTGAATGGATGACACAGAAATGAACAATTTTTTTATTTGTAAAGCGTCTGACATATTTGATATTCCTGTGGTAAAGAAAATAGGCTTCATTGTACTTTATTTCGAATACAGTGCCGTCCACTTCTAACAATTTCAAGAACGAAAAATCCTGTCATTATAACCAATCAGTGGTACGTCTGGAGTGCCATAAAACAAAGCAGCCGAACATACCTTTGAGGCTCCGAACACAAATTTGCCATTTGTGCTAGATTAGTATATATGTTGTAGAAAGTAGGCTGTGAAAAATATTGAGTCACTTAAATGCACTTACGTGATTTCAAGCAAAAGAATTATTACTTAATTACATCCATGATTTGTGACGTCATACATTGTCACCATATCTCTAATAACTCTACCTTAATCCACTTTGCTCTAATTTGTACCAACCGTAATCCACCTTAATCCATTTTAATGCACCTCAGTTCACTTTACTCCACTTTAAGTCACCTTACTCTAACTTGTTCTAACTTTATTTCTGTATTACTATTGACGTCGTAGAATAAGCTGATGATGTCATTGATGATGATGATCTTTGTTACCATTAGTTGCGGAGAACGCCGGCTTTTCTGCCTCGAGGAACATATAATGCTTTCGCATTAATGAAACATTTATTTATAACTCTAAACAGCACGTCAGGTGCTAGTGCACTGAAACCATCATAAATCTGCACTTGCTTTTGCAGCAGTTTCAGGTTTGCAACCCCGATGTGCATTGAATCTAGCTGCTGTGCCAACACTGGCGGCAATTGTTCAATGTGCACAAAGTCAATGAGCGACTCAATCGACAACAGTGCACTCTGCGTGAAATTCAAAGAGGGGCCCTTGTCAATCTCGTCGTCATCTCCATCGCAAAATGCCACCATCTGTCATGACAGTGATCGCCTTGTCAGAAATCTCTTTGCAGAACAAGGCATCACTACCTGCACTCTGAAACTTCTTCATCGGAGCACCACCTGTTTCATCGTTAGTAGTGATGTGCTTTCAGGGCTCGATAATGTCAGCGGCTTCCACCTTTTCGGTTTCACAAAAAGGGGGATTTCACCCTGGCGGACAAAACTTGCCTTCTTGAAACATATCATAAGAAGCCCACATACATTGACACCAAGGACTACATAGGGGAAATTACTTGCACTTAATAAATGAATTAATGAAATGATAAATTAATGGAAATGAAGGTGGATGAAAAAACAACTTGCCGCAGGTGGGGAATGATCCCACGTCTTCGCATTACGCGTGCGATGCTCTACCAATCAAGCTACCATGGCGCCGTTTATTGGTAGAGCATCGCACGCGTAATGCGATGACATGGGATCATTTCCCACGTGCGGCAAGTTGTTTTTTCATCCACCTTCATTTCCATTAATTTATCATTTCATTAATTCATTTATTAAGTGCAAGTACTTCCCCCTATGTAGTCCTTGGTGTCAATGTTTGTGGGCTTATGATATGATTAATAAAAATTGGGCCGCTTGGTTAACTCCCTTCCTTGTTGAAACAGTTGTTTATGATGGAAGAGGGTCCCTAACCCTTCTTGCATTGGTTGGCATGGCAACTGGTTTGAGCCCTCATGACTGCGGCGCTCCCAGTTTTCAGAATTGTCTGTATAATCAACTGCGCGAGCTACCACTTCAATTATTCTTGCAATATTTGCAGCTTCGTCTCAATCGACACAGCTTTGTGCTTTTTCAGTGCCATCTTCTACAAATTGGGCTGTTCGCTGCTCCATTGCTGCTGCTGCGGTGCATTTCCACGCTGAGAGAGAGAGAGAGATTGTAGAAAGGGTGGGCACCCCCACATTGCTTTGCTTTCACTCTTTGCTTTTTTTTCTCTCTCTCTCTTCTCTGGATGTGTATGGATCACTATCAACGGCAATGTGCATGCGAAGCAGTTGGCGCCATCTTGTAGCACACTGTGCCAATTTGTGAGGCTCTCTGTGGCTTTCACAATCATTGCGCAGGCGGGACGTACTGTGCGGTAACGGCAGCAGATACAAAATTGCGTATGAAAACTTTTCGCCCCATCTCGGCATCTTTCATTTAAGGGATTTCAGCAGCCCGGATGTCAAGCTCAGTCTGCATGGAGAATGCCATCCAGAAGGCAAAATTTGGTGAGATGTATCTGACATGCAGGCATAACATATTGTTATACAGCTGAATCTTGATATAACAAACCTCGATTTAATGAAATGCATGAAGTAACAAACTATTTCCTTTTCCTGATCTTCGCTCTATTGAAAACCATTAATTTTTTTATTGCGACTTAACAAAGTAATTTGTGGCACAGTTCTACGTAACAAAGTTTCCAGTCATTTCAAGATTGTACTTGGGGCCTCTATGGCTAATAAATGTAGAAAAAAACTAGAAAAGTGTCAGCCGAGGCAGAAGTCATTATTGTATGCAAAGCTTGCGTGGGTAGAGCACCGTTGTGTGCTCTGCATGTGGAGTGTGTGCATGGTATGCAGGAAACACTACTGCACCATTTGTCGTGCCCACGACATGCTGTCATGTGCTAAAGGCACCAAAAGCAATTTCTAAAGCTGCAAAAGTTTTGAGTCAACCATCCCTGCAGCAATGGTTTCCTCGGAGCAACAAATGCCCATCTCAAAAGCTATGCTTCCGTGTGCTGCAAGCCTAGAAAGTGATTACAGGAGTCCGAAACAAGACATGATTGCCACATTGGATGTGTGTTTATGGATATGCGACTAGGCACTGTAACGATCGGCCAGCAGGGCAACGAACTTCGAACCTCTCCTGCTTTACTCTGACGAATCAGCTTTGTGAAGCTAACAATGCATCCCCTTGAACAGATGAGCAGTGACATCAAGGCAAGACACGTTTGGTTACTAGAGAGTTGATGTATGCTACTCCACCACCAACCTCGAGACCAAGAAAATCCAGAAAAAGGGTGTTCTACGCCACTGCCTTAGAGCCGCTGTTAGCCGCTAAGGCCATTCGACAGACGCACCAGCTAACTGCTTGGCCATCCCAGGAGCGGAGATGTGCCAAGTGAGTCAAGTGTGACAATCCCTGTCTACGAGTGTCCCCCCCCCCTTTCTCTGGGCCAGTGAACTGGGATGCCCTTGGGGTATTTCTTCGATTGTGTCCAGTGAACAAAGGCACCAGAGTGACAGTGCGCACCCTTGCCCTCTCAAGATGAAGTTATTGGCTACACTCCCCCCCCCCCCCCCAAACACACATTTAAAGTGCCATTACCAGAGCTTTGTCACCCACACCATTTGAGGCTTCTTTGGACTTTCCTCAACTTTTTCACTTGCAATTTTGCTGGGCTAATAGCTTACTGCATCATTTTTGGTGCAGACCTTCACGGCTTTCTTGCCTCATCCATATTTTCTCACTTCAACATTGTTTTAAATTTCCACTGTAAACGCAATACACAATATATTTAAGTATACAGAGAAGGCAAAGTTTATTATATTTTTTAAAGAGATGGAGCTGGCCAATTGAAAATTATTTCTAAAGGTTGGGATAACCTATGCCTAGAGAAAGAATACGTTGCTGTATGCTCACCACGCTTCAAATTGCTTTGCATGCTTTTTTGACCATGAAAAAAAAACTATAGACTTCAGTGAGCCCTTCGGCAGAGCCTTTTACCAATGGCATGTGAAATGCGCGTGAATGTTGTGTGTCTCGGCATTGCTTCTCTTTCCAGTAAGTAATGCTAACAACTTATGGAAAAAAATATATTTCTAATAATTTACAACATATATTAGGGATGGAAACACAGTCACTTGCATGCAAAGGTCATAAATATATACAGGGTGTCCCCATTAACTATCAGGCACCAAAATTTAAAAGAAGAGCAAGGTGTTACTCAAAGAAAACCTAGTGCATATTGTTTACAGTACAGTGGAGTAGCTGCCAATAATTTTTTCCTTACTGAGATTTAATTAGGTAATTGTGATTAATTATCTAAGTCGAGGTGTACTATTCTAATTATCAAAGTGTCAATGAGGCATATGAAGGCACAGCCAAGGGGCATCTAACTGTAGTATTTTCAGTGAACGTATTAATTGTGTACTAATTTTTTTTCCAACTGATAAATAAACTTTGCAAATTATGGAGAATACCACGTGACTGCACGCCCAGCTGGATCACAAAGCAGTGCCCTTGAACAGGCTCCCTCTGAGTTATCCAGAACAAAATAAAGGAAATAAAGAAAAACACTGTGATCGAGCTAGTACACGTCACATTTGGTGTAAGTTGGAAACAAGCTATGATAGCTGTTGTCTTAGTGTAAATAAAGTGCATGGATGTTTTTTCTTTTTTTTTTTGCCACTGAACTTATTACCACAAAAGTGAATTGAAAAAGACAGTGAAAGGTTTAAAAGTGCATTTTGTTTCGTCCCAGTTGCCATGTCTTTCTCTAACAAGCAGAAGGAAAACATAATCCTTGCCTTGGGATCTGCAAATGGCAACAGGAGGAAGGCCGCAAATATATATACCCGTCTTGTAAGTGGGGCAACATATCAACCATCATCAGAAATTATGAAAACCTGAGACAAAAACAGCGGCAGAGGACTCTATCTTTCAGTCCTAGCCTCCGCATGGATGTTCTAGCATTTATGGCTTCAAACCCTCATGCTAGCGTGCGGGACGTGGCTGCCTAGGAACCAATTTCCAAGTCACAAGTTCGGAGGATTCTAAATAACGGCCTTTCACCTGTACCACCTCAACTAATGCTTGGATAACAGGGACCTGTAGAGACCTGTAGAATGGTCTAGATTTCTAGAATTGGGCCCTCACAAAAGCCGATGAGTCACCAGACTTTTGAGCAACATCATGTGCACAGATGAAGGCAATTTTCGCAGAAACACTTAGGTATATTTACATAATGCACGCTATTGGAGGGATTCCAATCCACACTGGATAAAGCGAAATCAGCACCAATACCAGTGGTCGTCAATGTGGGGTTTGTAATTTACAACGGTGCTATAATCGGTCCCACCTTCTTAGATCACACAATGACTGGACACCGTTATGTAAATAAAATCCTTGAAGGAGTAGTGGATGAGTTTCTCAGCAAAGTCCCGCTGTCACGTCTTCCACTTCTCTGGTGTCAGCGAGAACGGACAACCGAACACAGCAGCAGCCGAGCGCAAAACTAGCTGCATGCGACTTTTCATGTGCAATAGGTTGGAGGGCCCGGGCCTGTAAATTGACCTGACCTCTCTTCACTCGATTTCTTTCTTTAGGGTTATGTGAAAGATAGTGAAATATAGGTAGAGGTAGAGCATCAGCCTCGCGTGCAAGAGGACCGTGGCTCAAATCCCGGTGCTGCAAAATTTTCCACCTGATTAAAAAAAATATTCCGTGTGTTGATAAAATTGCATAAACAGGCCTGGAGTGCGGCCTGATTTCAGTGACCAGAACCGGTAACGCACTCCCTCACCAGAGCAGGATTGGCCACCCTGGTGCAGTACTTGGCCACAACCTCCTACATGAATACAATAATCAAACCCGGCCCTCAGACCCCAGCAGCTGCGAAGCAACTGAGGGTGCTAAGAATCCCTGGCTCTGGACAGGCCGCCATTGCAATCTGAACCTGGCGACGTTTAACGCTAGAACATTATCTGGTGAGGCGGGTCTAGCAGTGCTATTGGAGGAATTAGAGGGCAGTAAATAGGACATAATAGGGGTCAGTGAAGTTAGGAGGACAAAAGAAGCATATACAGTGCTAAAAAGCGGGCGCGTCCTATGCTACCGGCGCTTAGTGGAGAGACAGGAACTAGGAGTCGGATTCCTGATTAATAAGAATATAGCTGGTAAAATACAGAAATTCTAGAGCACTAACGAGAGGGTGGCAGGTATTGTTGTGAAACATAACAAGAGGTACAAATTGAAGGTCGTACAGGTCTACGCCCCTACATCCAGTCATGATGACCAGGAAGCCGAAATCTTCTATGAAGACATGGAATCGGCCATGGGTAAAGTCAAAACAAAATACACTATACTGATGGGCGACTTCAGTGCCAAGGTAGGCAAGAAGCAGGCTGGAGACAAGCCAGTTGGGGAATATGGCATAGGCTCTAGGAATAGCAGGGGAGAGTTCTTAGTAGAGTTTGCAGAACAGAATAATATGCGGATAATGAATACCTTCTTCCGCAAGCAGGAGAGCCGAAAGTGGACGTGGAGGAGCCCAAATGGCGAGACTAGAAATGAAATAGACTTTATACTCTGCACTAACCCTGGCATCATAAAAGATGTGGACGTGCTCGGCAAGGTGAGCTGCAGTGACCATAGGATGGTAAGAACTCGAATTAGCCTAGACTTGAGGAGGGAACGGAAGAAGCTGGTACACAAGAAGCCGATCAATGAGTTAGCGGTAAGAGGGAAAATAGAGGAATTCCGGATCAAGCTACAGAACAGGTACTCGGCTTTAACTCAAGAAGAGGACCTTAGTGTTGAAGATATGAACGACAATCTTATGGGCATCATTAAGGAGTGTGCAATAGAAGTCGGTGGTAACTCCGTTAGACAGGATGCCAGTAAGTTATCGCAGGAGACGAAAGATTTGATCAAGAAACGCCAATGTATGAAAGCCTCTAAGCCTACAGCTAGAAGAGAACTGGCAGAACTTTCCAAGTTAATCAACAAGCATAAGACAGCTGACATAAGGAAGTATAATATGGATAGAATTGAACATGCTCTCAGGAACACAGAAAGCCTAAAAGCAGTGAAGAAGAAACTAGGAATTGGCAAGAATCAGATGTATGCGTTAAGAGACAAAGCCGGCAATATCGTTACTAACATGGATGAGATAGCTCAAGTGGCTGAGGAGTTCTATAGAGATTTATACAGTAGCAGTGGCACCCACGACGATAAGAGAAGAGAGAATAGTCTAGAGGAATTCGAAATCCCACAAGTAACATTGGAAGAAGTAAAGAAAGCCTTGAGAGCTATGCAAAGAGGGAAGGCAGCTGGGGAGGATCAGGTAACAGCAGATTTGTTGAAGCAAGGTGGGCAGATTGTTTTAGAAAAACTGGCCACCCTGTATATGCAATGCCTGATGATTTCGAGCATACCGGAATCTTGGAAGAATGCTAACATAATCCTAATCCATAAGAAAAAGGACGTCAATGACTTGAAATATCATAGAACGATCAGCTTACTGTCCGTTGCCTACAAAGTATTTACTAAGGTAATTGCAAATAGAATCAGGAACACCTTAGACTTCTGTCAACCAAAGGACCAGGCAGGATTCTGTAAAGGATACTCAACAATAGACCATATTCCCACTATCAATCAGGTGACAGAGAAATGTGCTGAATATAACCAACCCTTATATATAGCTTTCATTGATTACGAGAAAGCTTTTGATTCAGTCGAAACCTCACCAGTCATTGAGGCATTACGGAATCAGGGTGTAGACAAGCCGTATGTAAAAATACTGAGAGATATCTATAGCGGTTCCACAGCAACAAAATCCCAATAAAGAAAGGCATCAGTCAGGGAGATACGATCTCTCCAATGCTATTCACAGCGTGTTTACAGGAGGTATTCAGAGACCTGGATTCGGAAGAATTGGGGATAAGAGTTAATGGAGAATACCTTAGTAACTTGCCATTCGCTGATGATATTGCCTTGGTTAGTAACTCAGGGGACCAATTGCAATGCATGCTCACTGACCTGGAAAGGTAAAACAGAAGTGTGGGTCTAAAAATTAATCCGCAGAAAACTAAAGTAATGTTTAACAGTCTCGGAAGAGAACAGCAGTTTCCGATAGGTAGCGAGGCACTAGAAGTGGTAAGGGAATACATCTACTTAGCACAGGTAGTGACGGCGGATCAGGATCATGAGGCTGAAATAATCAGAAGAATAAGAATGGGCTGGGGTGCATTTGGCAAACATTCTCAGATCATGAGCAGAAGGTTGTCATTATCCTTCAAGAGAAAAGTGTATAACAGCTGTGTCTAACCAGTGCTCACGTACGGGACAGAAACCTGGAGGCTTACGGAAAGGGTTCTACTTAAATTGAGGACGACGCAGCGAGCTATATAAAGAAGAATGATGGGTGTAACGTTAAGGGATAAGAAAAGAGCAGATTGGGTGAGGGAACTAACGCGAGTTAATAACATCTTAGTTGAAATCAAGAAAAAGAATTGGGCATGGGCAGGACATGTAATGAGGAGGGAAGATAACCGATGGTCATTAAGGGTTACGAAGTGGATTCCAAGGGAAGGGAAGCGTAGCAGGGGGCGGCAGAAAGTTAGGTGGGCGGATGAGATAAAGAAGTTTGCAGGGACAACATGGCCACAATTTGTACATGGCCGGGGTAGTTGGAGAAGTATGGAAGAGGCCTTTGGCCTGCAGTGGGCGTAACCAGGCTGATGATGATGATGAAAGACAGTGCTTACATGATCGAGATGAACGTCAGATTAGCTCAAAACAAGGATAATAGATGTCTGCCGTAGAATTCCAGCGTCGGTCATGAAGAAAGCCACTGACGATGTGATAAAACGGGCACAGTACTGCGTAGCTTCAAAAGGAGACCTATCTGAACACGTCCTCTAGGCAGCAGTTGATGTTCAATGAAGCTTACAAATTTATAGATAATAAGGGCATAATGAAATCTGATTTCCTTTATCCTTTTTTTTGTGCTGACATCTTGATTGCCAATGCGGCTCATATAGAAGTGGTATATTTACTTTCTTGAACACGTTTGTTTTGCCTATTCTCTACACATTGGTCGCTACCCATTCTGTTTATTTCCCTTTTATTTTTTGAAGCGAACGTGTTTTTGCAGCACGTATACACTTCCATCAAAAAAAAAAAGAAAAATGGTCACTTTAATTTGTCTTTGGTCCAAAGCAAGTTTCTGGAGCAAAATATAGCTTCGCGTGCACCCTTTCAATGCGGTGCGAAGAAAGCCGGGATTGTGAAATGCTCTATGCCTATTACATGGCTTCTCGTATGCTGTGCGTGGTCAGAGCAGCGCTTCGGCCGTGTTATCGAGGGGCGTTTGTTATCAATGCGATCAGCTGACCTTGAAAGACAAATAATAAGTATGACGTAGAAATGAGAGGAAGGAATAGCTATGAAGCCGTGATACCTGCTATTGGTGCTGCTTCTGTGCCATTACAAAGGTGATGCGCTGTCTTTTCAGCTTATTTGAGGGCGCTGCTTTATGATACGGGTGGGAGCACACTCACATGGTACTTTTGATTTTTCATGGGGTTTCTTTGCCAGTTGAAAAAGATTGTGCGCAATTTTAGTATGCCGCTGAAAACACCGCAATTAGATGTCATTTTCGGTGCCTACAGATGCGTCATTGACACTTTGAAAATTAGGACAGTACTTCTCGAGTTAGATAATTAATTGCAATTACCGAATTAAATCTCAGTAACAAATGAATTACTCTTGGCTACTCCACTGTACTGGAAACAATATGCGCTAGGTTTTCTTTGAGTAACGCAACTGCTATTTTTTAAAGTCTTGGTGCATGATAGTTGGGACACCCTGTACAATTCACTAAGTGACCAAAATGAAGCCAAGCAGGATTAACTTGAAATCAGAATCAACAGCACTCATGTGCAGCAGCGCTTATACTCGGATTCACATAAGAAGAAAAAAGAGAGAGAGAGAGAGAGAGGCTGCAGTTTTGCCAGAAAGGCAAAGCAGTATTAGTGAGAGTCAAGTATACGACAATTAGACAAAGGAAGATTAAACCACTGAGAAGACTCAGGCTGTGAAATTGTACTGTCTCCTACTATGAGGTCTTGTATATACTCATATCATAACACACTGCACTCCAAGGTTGCGAATGTTTTCAATAGGCTTTCCCTTGACTGTCCACATATTGAACACTTTCATAGGTTAGGAAGAATGCACCCTGGGCATTCTCGCTTTATCATTTTAAAATTGCTTCTTTTCAGTGATAAGCTAGTGATGGTGAAAAACGGTTATAAGCAGAAAAATTCTGGCATGAAACTTTCCGAAGATTTTTTGTTAAGAGTGCGTGCAGTACATAAAAAGCTTTGGGACGCATCATTTGAGCAGCGGAACAACGGCTCGGTTATTAAAATGAAGTTTGATCATTTATTATACATAACATTCATTACAACTGGGATGGTGCCTCAAATAGTTTAGTAATAGCTCCTGGTTTTGATTCTAGTGCAAGATTTCCAAATGTTTCATCATCAGGTTGACAATCTCATCACTCTGCCCCAGATCTTGCGCTATTGAATGTTAATGTCAGAAGCATAACTAACGAATTTCCACAATTTCTTTCACTAGTGTCTTCATGTTCTCATTATATATATATTCATGAAAGAAACATGGCTTCATTAAGATATTCAACTCCTCATGACAGAAGCACCACTGCAACTCGATATCTTCACATTGACTTTCCTGTAATTGCCTGATGGAGTGAATTTTTTTTTCAGCATTCATAAGCATCACCATTTGACAAGTTTGTTGAACATTTCGTGTTCTGTACGCCAATGAGGTAAGTGAAAGTTTCTGTTAATGTTCCGTTTAACCGTAGTGTACAAAAAAATGGGTTCTGTTCATTCTATTTACTCGAACCTAACAGGCACTTTTTTTCCAATAAAGCAGGCCCAAAAACTGCGTGCGTGTTAGAACCGAGCGCGACCCTAAATATGCGCTACCATATTGTCCTTGCCATTTCAAAATGGTCGCCCTCGTATGCACTTTGCGCCTAGCTGCTGCAGTATCTAGTACATTCCAGCCGTAGCTTCCATGTGATGTAGTATGTGTGCTTAGGTTCATGGAGGAAGGAAAAAGTAAAGCCAGTTCCACGCAGTGAAAGCTGTCAAAACAGCAAAGCTAGTGGTCATTTTCTCAAACTTGAACTCGTGTTTAGCGGGATTTTGATGAAAGTCTTTTGTCTGGTTGTTGTTTTCCAAGATTCGAGCTTTGGTTCTGGCCTGCGCACACTCTTCAGGTGCGTGAGGTTGTGGTCAAACCACAGTCTATCACACACCTTGCAGCTGGGGTCGTACTCATGGTCAAGGAATTCACTCTTGAACCCTCCATCGGCACCCTCCGTCGAAGAAATTGCTCTGCGTTGACGTCTTTTCTTGGCCTCCCACTCTTGAAGTTGGGGGTTAGCTTGCCTCTGCTGGCCCTTAGCTTGGGTTGCCTTCTCTCGAAAATGGGGGTTGGCAGTTGGCTTGCGCTTCCCGCTCTCGATCCTCTGCGGTAGCGGCTTCCCTCCGCTGGCGCTATGCTCGCGCTTCTCGCTCTCAAAGTTCGGGATTTGCGCGACGTTGGCGCTGCCGCTCTCATGTGAGCTCCCGCTGCCACTCACGCCGAGTGGAATCCATGGGGTGAAAGGGCGCACGCCAGCTAAAAGCTTGCTCCTATATGGCTCTCCTCCCTTCTGCCGGGCGTGCCCTCTGACTGGTCTGCTCTCATCACGGTGCCCCGCTCCTACTCTCGGCGCACCCTTTGGTGGTGAGCTCCGGAAACTGGCCCTGTGCGGAACACCGAACGCCAGACAGCGAAGGCTTGACTTAGAACAGCTCCACTGTTAGAAGTTAGGAGAGAGCATCAAGTCACTCTGCCAACCTTGGCAAGCGAACGGTCCATGACGTCAGTCCCTTTGCTCAGTGTTGGCCCAACATGTGACCTTTGCGTTGGGATCCCGAAGCAAGAATCGAGATTTGCAGAGATGTTTGGTTTCCAGTAGTTTTTATTCACTGTGCACTTGTTCGGCTGCCCTGCCGTGGTTTTGCCTGCAGAGCAGGAGCACTAAAACAAACCGTGCACTCTGGCATGATGATCACTTGTTGGGCGAACAGGTTTGGTTTCAATCACATTGTGTGATGCTCCCTCATAAGCTTTTCCTTCCTCCATGCTTAGTTTAGTCCACCATCTGTCTTCCTGTTTTCTGCATTTGCTCTATAGCATGGAAGTGCCTGCGAAGACACGCCAAGTTAATCCTGATGCCACAATTACTGTACTGTAAAAGTGTTTTTTTTTTTCAGGCCTCCGCAAACAAGTGCGCGTTACAATTGAGGGCATTGTTTTTCATTATTTTTCTTTTATTTTCTCATGGGAAACAGATGCACATTACAATCGAGGGCACATTCGAATCGAGTAAATACTGTAACTGAAGTTTGTTACCATTGCCCCTATGGGCATCCAACCAAAGTTGATACCATTGTTCTGTTTATCTGGCATTCCCGTTTAAGTGAGTTCCATTTATCTGAAGTCCACTATATGCTGTATGCAGATCCATTGTAATGGGCATGGACTGTGCTCCATAACCTCAGTAGAAAAAGTAACGGAAAAACAACAGGTGACAGCTGTGGTTTGCAAAGTGCCAGCAGTTACAGAAGACTGTCTTCAAGGGGAAATTTTGTCAAAATCAATTTCATAATGAACTGTGCAGTTTGAAGGATTTTTTTGTGTTTAGTGTTTCTTTTTTCAGATTTTCTTAGACGAATTTTCTAACAAACTGCAGACATTTTCATAACATTTATTGCTCTTTTAAAAAGCCCAACCAACTTCCATTTCTTCATGTTTTTCTTACCAAAAGGCCTAGTGCAAATGCCATCATGCCAGTGACAAAACCCTCGTAAATTTTCTGACAGCATTATGCAAATGCTCTATTCTGTGCACCCCAACACCCTCATGCTTATATACCCATAATATTCTACCTCATGATTGTAGACTGACTCCCTCTGTCTCTCAAGTCATTAGAAAAGCAGTGTTTTTCCACTGCGTGTTGCAAGTGACGACAGCCACTTCATTACCTTTCTCAATATCCTCGTACACCTGGTCAATGAATGCATCCAAGGAACCCCGTTCCACATCAGGGAGGTCAAGGTTATTGCAGTTTTTCACCCAGACACTCAGCGCACTGCAAAGAGCAAACAACGGACAGTTTCAATGCATGCTGTAGATTCATAGTGATGTGCTAATTGGCAATTACTTAGCAGCACCTTCTGAAGAATCGTAAAGTGGGCTCTGAACCAGAAAAGAAAGATTTTCAATATACACTTACAGTGAAATTCTGACAATTCAAAATCTCTTCATTCAAATTGATGGATAATTCAAACTGCTCTGTTAGTTCCGGCAAATTCTTTAACGTCTCCCTTTTATGGATTAGTATAATGTTGGCATTCTTCCAGTTCTCTGGAGCACTTGAAGTGGCAAGGCGTGGCGTACAAAGGGCCGCAAGCTTTCAAGCATGATATCTCCTTTATCTTTGATTAAATCGACTGTTATTCCATCTTCTCCTGACGCTTTTTTCCGGGTCATGTCTTTCAAGACCCCTCTAACTTCATCGCTAGTTATAGAAGGAGCCTTTGTATCATGTTGATCACTACATCAAATGAAGGTAGTGTGGCTGCTCTCGGCACTGCACAGGTCAGTATAGAATTCTTCTGCTGCTTTTACTACATCTTCGAAATTGCTGATGATATTACCCTGCTTATCTTTCACTGCATCCTGCCCAGTCGTATGTCAAGTTTTCTTCTGACTGATTACATGCCGTGGCCATTTTTTATGGCTTCTGCAATTTTAACCAGCAATTTACTTTTGAATATACCTAACTTACTTCTTGTTTATCAAGTTTACAGTTCATCAAATCCCGATTTTCTTAAGTTGGAGATTTTTGATGCTTTGTCTTTTCTTTATTAGGTCCTTTGTTACTTGGGAGAGCTTACTTACTGGTTGCCTTGGTGCCTTACCTCCCACTTCAATTGCTTCTTCTGAAGCCAGCCTAGTTACGGGTTCATTCATTACCTCAATGTAATCGTCATTTCTCTGTTCTAAGGCTGCACATTTGTTTGCAAGTACCAGTCTGAAGTGGCCTACTTTTACCCTTACTGCATCTAGGTTGGCCTGTTTCTTCTTGGCCAATTTTACTGTTTCTCCCTTCAAACTGAGAGGAATCCTAGACTTCACTAACCTATGGTCACTGCTCCTTACCCTATCTAAAACTTCTACATCCTGCACTATGCTGGGATTAGCAGAGTATGAAATCTATTTCATTTTTTTGTTTCTCCATTAGGGTTCTTGCAGGTCCCCTTCACGTTACTGCACTTCCTGAAAAAGGCGTTTGTTATTCGCAGCCTATTCCTTGCCACGAATTCTACCATCATCGCTCCTCTAGTGTTCCTAGAATCGATGCCGTAGTTGCCAATTGCTTGTTCCCCAGCCTGCTCCCCCCCCCCTTTTGCAATGGAGTCATCCATGACTACAGTGTACTAACCTTGTACTTTTCTCATTGCTAATTGAACATGTTAAAAAAACTTTTCTATTTCTTCATCTCCATGACCATCATGGTGACCATTATCACCATCACCACGGAGGTTCGTACTGCCTTTAATCTGTATCTCCTATTCAGCTTTATTACGACGACCGCTACCCTCCCATTAAAGCTGTAGAACTCATCAATGTTGCTCGCTATGTCCTTAAGAATTAAAAATATGACCCTGTATTCTCTTGTATCTGGACAACCTCTGTAGCGGAGGACGTGGCCGTCAGCACTCTATAAGCCTCACCAGCTCTTGTAACCTCACTAAGGCCAACAATTGTCCCAGACAATACCTGATAATTCTTCAAAGAACCCTGCTAAGCTAGCATCACTCGAGAGAGTTTTCATGTTAAACGCTATCAGGTTCAGTTTCCAGTGGCAGCCTGTCCAGATCCAGAGATTCTTAGCACCCTCTGCCATGTTGCAGGTCTGACCGCTGCCTTGGTCAGGCGCTCCGCAGCCGTTGAGGAGTGAGGGCCATGCGTTAATTGTAAGTGGAAATGGTGGCTGAATACAGTTGAGCCCACTTATAATGATCCCAGATGTAACGATCCATCGCTTATAACGACCACATTTCAGTGCATCTACATTGTCTGATTATGCCTATAGAAATTGCTTCCAGATTATAGCAAACGTTTTTCTAATCGCCACACTGTTACAATGAATGCTCCTAACCTGATCATGGTAAAGAGATAGTGCACGCGAAGTACTAAAGCACGGAAGCACGACCAAAGTGAGTGCACAGCAGCATGCGCCCCGCTCCAGTCGAACTGCGATGACAATACAGCCTTCGAATAAGCACACGCCCGCACACGGATTTCGGAAGCCACGAAGATGGTGACTGGCTTTCAAGGCAAACGCGTACAGCATAAACAGCATGGCAAAAGGCCTGCACGGGCCCGTGTTGTCGTTACAAAAACGTTTTGGATGTTGCCTCCCTACGGAAGCTATTGCCAGAGGCTGAGGATATTCGCGACAACGCCGAGATCTGGCAGCACTGCTTTACGTGCCTCAAGGAAATCCTGTCTTCATCTACTGACACCCGCGATGAAGCAGACGAGGCATTCCTTCAGGAAGAAAAAGCGATCGACGACTTGAACAAGTACATCCACCTTTCTTATGTTTCACCATTGAAACAGCCATCTTCCATTCACAAACGCAACAGATGATCTTACGGAAAGAGAAAATGGGTCGAGATTGAAAGCGTCGTGGTGACGAAGATATGCTCAACTTTAAGCGCTACATACGGAAGTGTCAGTACACCTGAACCACTTGTGACAGAATGTCATGCATGCACTGGCTGCTTAAAGGGACACTAAAGGTTAATATTGAGTCAATGTGGACTGTTGAAATACAATCCCAGAAGCCTCGAAACGCTTGTTTCGTGCGAAGAAGAGACTTATTGTAAGAGAAAATGCGTTCTGAAGCTTCTGCGTACCTCTAGCGCAGTTCAAATCACCCGCCCTCCGATCGAGGACTATTGACGTCATGGTCTCATAGTGACGTTGCGCCGTCGGTGAGTAAAACGACTCCCGCAGACGGCGCTACAGCTTTTCTGCACAAAACGCAAACGCGCGGCCACAAACAGAGCCAAAACAGAGCCGACAGTAGCGCGAAAGCGGAACTGTGGTGGCTAGCGGAAGGGAAAGGGCACGACGATAAGCTAGTTCTTTATTTTGTGACGCCAACTTCGACGCTCCTTGCAATGGATGACCCTGACAATGACACATTAGCTTGCGACGCTGGGCTCGAGTTCAGCGATTTAAGCACTGATGAACGTGACCTGCTGTTGAGGGCTCGTGCTGCCGGTGTCGTTGCGTACTACTACGATGACAGCCTGCTTTGAAAGGCACTTCACGCGACTTCAGTAAGTCGGCGTTGAACTCTTAATCCTCTGGAGGAAAGTGCAGCGAGCACACTACGTGATTTCTCGGCTCTTTGCCAGCGCGCTGTGGCAGAGGTACGGCACTTAACCACTTCGAACGGAGAGGTTGAGTCGTTGGCACACAGTGATAAGTAACATTGGATTCGCTGCTGCAACTGCCCTTGGCCAAGTCCCATGGACCGTTCGCGCATCTCATGACATCACATGGACGTGGCATTCTCGCTGCTTGTTCCAAATGCAAGTTTCGCGAGCTAGCAGGACCACCGCAGCACGACGCGATAAAGAAACAACTGAAACTCCAAAGCGCGCGGCGCAAAGTCGAGCGCGCAGAGTCGAGCAAAAATGAAACCTTTCGATCACCCATACTATTCAAGGGTAACATCAAAATGTTATTTTTTATTAGAATCGAATAGACGTAGACAAGTAGCATTTTCTTCTGCCTTATAATCTAATGAAATTATCTTTTTAATACGAGTAGTTGAGTACTAGTGACATAAATTATGATGAGGAGTGCTTTCGTCATTGGGCTAGTACCGGAATGTCGCTGGGGGGTCTCAAATCGTGTCATGCATTTACCTCAATTGCTCGGTTACTAAAGCTCTGTTTGCAATTATATTGACGCCTTAGACGTTCTAGAGCATTGCTTTATCACTTTAACTTGACTTTCTGGTAACCTTTAGTGTCCCTTTAAACAGCTTGAAGCAAGTGTAACAGGCTTCAAGGTCCTATCAAGAGCGCCTCTGTCTCTTAACCACCGTGCCACGAGAAGTTGAAAACAAATGCATTAAAGAGGAAATCCCAGCTGTCACAACGTACATGCTCAGAAAGGCCTGAAATTGGCGCGAGAAGCATGGAATGTCGTCAGATTTTGATCGGTACATGAAGTCAAGGTTAAGCCCATTAGATGTACAAGGTGCACTCGACTATTTCACCAAGGATGAACTTGGGTGCTCTTGGCAGAGCCCGAACAAGAAGGACACTGTGTCAATCATCCCGAACGACCAGAGAGAGTATACTTTAAAGTGTGACACATTCTACCTGCGAGACGTTCCAGATATTCAAAGCAGCTCTCTTCGAAAGTGCCATCACCCTCTCAAAGTTTTACAACCTGCATCCAAAATGGGTGCTACTCGCACCACAACAAGAGGCTTTCGTTTGCGTTCATTGCGCTAATGCCAATCTTTGTGTCTCCGCACTTGAGAATGTAACAGGCATGGAAATCTCATTGGAAGGCACGAAAGCATTATGCCTCTGCAGCTCCCCAACCACACATTGTACATTAGGTGAATGCAAGCGCTGTCAATGAAGTGAAAGCCTCACTCTGGCCAGTCCGGCAATGGACGACGAGGACGAAGTCACATTTTCTATTTGGGAAAGTGGTGACTTGATCAAGAAGTCGTCGTCTCCAACCATTTTTGTGAAAGAGCTCGGCAAATGGGTGACCAAATGGATTCCTCACTAATAAACACGCCACACTCAAGCCGCAGCTATTGATGAAGAAAAAAAAGTCCGAGCAACGTGGAAGCATTGTTCTGCATTTTGATTTTGCTGAGAACTGGACTGTCCTTCACTCAAATGAAACACAATCGTACCGTTGACACAAGAAACAAATCTCCATTTTCACCTGTGGCACCAAGACAAGGAAAGTGGCATACTGGCTTGCTCTCATAAACGATGACGTGCATCACAATGCAGCACAAGCCTCCTGTGCCCTAGGTAGAGTGCACAAAGTGTTCGATGAAAAAGCACCCATCTACTGTCATGTAAAATACACCAGCGACGTACACCAGTAGCAAGTCATTTCAAAAATAGGTACTAACTGTATGAGTTGTGCCACTCCAAGTATACGTCCGCAAGGTGGATATTTTCCGGTACTGCGCATGGGAAGAATGCCTATGACGGTGCAGGTCGACTCCTTAAGCACCAAGCTTCCCTGCACAACCTGAGGTCTGAAAGTGCCGCCTCCATTCAGTCAGCACATGAGGCGGTCTTCCAACTTAGCAGAAACCTCAAGAATGTGGCCCTGCTTAAGATGCACCTGCTGCAGCCATTGCAGAGCAGCGTCAGCAGAAGTCAGTGCCGCTTGTGCCGGGAATTCAGTCATGGCATGTGTGGACGTGCACGTGCGATTAGTCCAGTGGTCATGCACTGTCCATTGCTAGAACTGCTGCTAGTCAGCTGATGGTGACTGAACCCTTTTAAATACTAACTGCAAAGGGCATGAATAAATTTGTTCGAGCACCCCAAGTAGTGTTGAGTTCATTGTCTCTTGCATTCCAGAAAACAAGGCAGAAAGCATGTTCTCTGTTCTTGCCGCACTAAAGAACCTAGGTAAACCTTCCTTCATTTGTGGCAACCATTGTCTTTTCTTTTTCTTTAAAAGAGAGTAACTGTTAACAAACCGGAATGAGTCATCGCGGCACTAAAGCCAGCATGCTCAACATAGGCCTTGGCCTGTTCTATTTCGGGAATAAAGCAGACGAGCAAACATATTATCGCACCCACATTTGCCTGACATAAGCAGACTTCTACCCAAAATTTTTCGAAAAATTGGAACTGGAGCTTTCTTCTGTTTTATTTCTTGAAAATTAGATTTTTTGAAAAAAACTTCCTTATTTAACTATTTTTTCTTCTCTTGCATTTCATGTAGGGAGATAATATGTGCCATAAATGTTGCAAAGAGAACATTCTATGTTTGACACTTGTTTCAAGTTTCTGTGTGAAATAGAAAATATGCCAAGATGCATCAAAGTTACAAATCTTTTTCTGATTTGGGCCATGTTTGGAATTTGTTTACATTTCTTTTGTTTGTGGACAGCATAAAAAAACACATGGAACTAATTTACTGTGAAGCGTACAGAATGAGCAGAAAAGTTTTTCGACACAATGTTTTTAGTTTGCATTTAATTCAGCCGTGAAATCGGAAAATATTGTTGTAATCAATGGGAGGTCGCTCACGCCGCCACCTTCAAATATTTTTTTTTGCTTTGCTGGGAGTGCTTTTAGGGAATAAAATTGTCAGTTCTGTGCAGTCTGAATATTTCTACATGACATATAAAAGAAACAGACAGAAAAAAATATCAAACAGACATGCATGCATGATCTCTCATGGAATGACCTGAAGGTGGTTTTGGTTTCATATCGAATGCACCACACAGGCATTTCTTGGTCTAATTTTCTTGAAAACAAAAAAAAAAGGGAGAAAGAGAGAGATAGAGAGAGAAGATGTGCATTATGATAGTGTAAACACCGTAATCATACATTGTGAATTACAGTAGAACCCCGCTGTTACGTTCCTCACTGCTGCGTTTTCCCGGCTGCTACGTCGTTTTCATCCGGTCCCGGCATAGCTTCCATAGGATCCAATGTATAAGGAACCCCGCTGTTACGTCGTAGCTGTGAAAACGTTCCCGCATGATACGTCGCAACTTAGCCCCCCGAATCCGCCTGGGCTAAAGTAGGCAACGCGCTCCAACCGCCATTTTGGCTTTTGACAAGTTTTGGCCGGGCTTGGCTATGGAACTGGCTGCAAGAAGCCGCACGCCAGTTCGAGAGGCCGCCATCGAATTGGCGTGCGGCTTCTTGCAGCCAGCTCCATAGCCAAGCCCGGCCAAAACTCGCCAAAAGCCAAAATGGCGGTCACATACGACGACTACCTCGCCGTGAATGTTGTTGTCGGGACGTCAGAGTGTCAGAGCATCGCCGAGATCGTTGGGATCTCGGTCGCGAGTGAAGTCGCAGACTGCGATGCACGAGCCGCATGATGCCGGGGAGTTGCCAAATCGTAGCTTTCGAAAAGCCGTTGCGGCTCTGGACCTCCTCCGCAGGTACGTCGCACCTCACAGCGACGCTGACAGCAATGCGGCCTTCCAGGCTATTGAGAAACGTGTGGTGATTTCTAGCGAGCGAAAGAAACGGCAAGCCACAATTCTGGACTTTTTTTTAAGTCCTAAGCGCACTCTGTGGAAATAAATTGTCTATAGTTGAAGCTGCACTTTTTTTCATTCATTTTCGGAGCTTTCCTCACTGTTGCGTTTTCCCGGCTGTTACGTTTTTTTTCCCCGGTCCGGTGAAAAACGTATGAACGGGGTTCCACTGTACAGTACTTGCTTAATATGCAGGCAAGGCTGAAGATAAGTTCTTTTTGATAGGCGAGGTGTGTTTTAATGCATTCACTGTCCCCTAAGCTCCACCAAGACAGAAACTGCCGCTGACGATGTCACAAACACCAGAAATACTAGCGCATTTAGAGACATGATAACCGCTATACTTACTTACCGGTAATATCTTTTCTTTATGTCCTGTTACCAAAACAAAATGTTTTCTAATGTTGTATTACATGTATGAAACTATGCTCATGTTTAGTTCTGAGCCATAGAGTTTCTAAACAAATACCCTAGAGGGAAATGTGGCGCTAGTGTCTACGGAGGTTCTCATGAGCGTTGCCTCAACCTACATGAGAAAATGATGGGAAGTACAGGCTTCGGATTGACTTCAGTCTTTAGACTAGTGGCGTTTGCTTGTGGCGCAGTAAACAAAGCTATACTCAAATATTATCGCGTAAAATCTAATTATATTTCTGCAATATGTTATATAATGTACAATACGCTACATAAACTTTGTATCACTTTGAAATGGAAGCATGGTTTACTATGGTTTGTCACCAGGACACACCAGGGTATGCATACTTGTGCGATTCTGTTCCCGATTTAACGCCAAAAAATAATTATTTATTCATTTTTGCAACAGCAAAACAACTGTGCATGTAGTTATATAAAAATACTCATCAAGTATTTTTGGAAATAAAAATCTATTGTGACAAAGCGTTGCGCCCTTGAGCGGAATGCTACAAGTGTCGTCTGCTACGACGCCTGCTCGCTGCAAACGCGAGACTTTTCTCGCAGACGACACGCACTTGCGAACTCTTTCGCTATTTCGAAAGGCTGTGTCGGCTGTCAGAATTGCTGAACGTCTTCAAGTACTTTTAAACACATCTGCTGCAGTGCTAGCTAGGACGCTATTGGCCTCCTACGAGTATTTCGTCATCATATGTTATATTGACGTACCGCTTCCAAAGCGTTATGGCGTGGCTTTGCACTTACCCATTTTGCGACACTAGACTACAGCGAGGAAGCAGCAGCCTAACCTTCCACAAGTAAGTTTGTGTTCTCAAAGTCCTAAAGCATTTTAATGAGCCCATTAACAAGCAATGCATAATGAAGCTCTCAATAAAATTTGATGGTCAAGCCACTAGAAGTACAACTGCCTTGTGTCAGTAGTGCCTTCTTTTTCCTATTCTGAAGTTTCATAAAGCACGTAACGCTACAGTGTTAACCTAACACACTTAACAAACCAAGGTCCAAACGCTCAAAACATGTTCTTTCAAAGTTTACGATGCCGCCGCTTTCTCGTCAGGGCTTCGACGCCACACCGCGACACAAGCATCGTCCCAGTCGCTGGCCCAGCGCACTATCGCCACTCCGAGCAACATAACAAAGGCAGATAGAGCTTTGCGTTGCACTTCCCACTGCAGGTTATAGCAATTGCACTTGGAGCGAAACCAAAACTGCCAAAAAATACTTGTAGACTAGTTCGCCAGTCAATAGAATGTCAATCCGAAGCCTGTACTTCCCATCATTCCCATGATGATTGAACGATCGCAGCGCCAGATTTGCCTCTAGGTATACTAATATGAAACTCTATGTTCTGAGCCAAGTTGTGCTCCGTACACATTTCTAAAAACCAAAAATTTGTGTAACTGATTTCCTTGATTTCAAGAGTATGATGTCTGGTGTTTGTTGCTAACAATTATATAACATTTTTCTTCAATCGATGTATTGGCTCTTATGCTTATGCGATTTGCATGTATATTGTCACACTCACACAATGCTCCCATGTAAAGGAGCCTGTGAGTTATTTGAATAAATAAGTAATGGGGTTCCTATTTAAATTAATCACCATATGGGTCAGACACATGCATGCTGACTGGTCAGGTTGGAATTATCCAGTGAAGGCTGATTTTATTGTTGATATAATGCAAGTTTGGGTACACAGAAGTGCATGGGCGCTGGCCGTGACTTTCGGTCGGGACCGACTCAAATGAAAGATCAAATTAACTAGAGTCAAGTTAACTGGACTCGACTTAACGGAAATATACTGTATCAGGAATAGGAGAAGACCAAGAACAGAACCTTGGAGTACATCAGATGTTACAGGCACAAGAACACAGGCAAGTTTATTAACAAGAATGTATCAAGATCAGCTGAACAAGAATTTCTCAATCCAAACCAGAAAGTTGGCGCCGAAGTTTAATTGGGTTAGTTTTAATAGTGATCGGTGAAATGGCACATTGTCGAACGCTTATGTAATCTAGGAAAATGGCGTCAGTTTGTATGTTGGCATGTGGTTTTGTGAAAGGGCCACATGTTAATTGCATGTAAAATGGGAATGTCCAGTAAACTATTTCACAAAACTTCAGTAGCGAACTTGCTACTTATTCGTCTCAGGACACATGCTACCACTGCAGAAATGAAGCTTGGCATTAATGCCATTAATGCCATAAGTCATATCTGCTTAGCGATGCCCCAAAACTGTTGCCCAATAACTGTCCACAAAATTTGAAACAAATACATAAGCATTCCAGTTACAGTGAAATCTCGGTATGACGAACTTTTGCAGACCGTGGTAAATTGTTCATTCTTCTGAAAGATCGTTATAGTGAAAGCCCTAAAATTAACTATTCCACCCCTGGACCCATCGGTTCATAAGTTCACCATGTGAGCTATCTACGAGAACGTCTCTCTTGGCTCTCGACATGCGCTGCTGCCATTTTCCATAGATTCTACGACCACGCACCACCGAAGCACCGTATTGTAAGTGACTTGTGCAAAGCAGAGGCTGATGCCGAAAGAACTACCGACAAAATGTAGCTACCTCTCGCCTCCAAAGTGCAATGTTTTTTTTTGCTTTATGTTTATATTTCACATTTTTTGCTGTGGACACCGCAACTGCCTCGCTCGAGGCGGACACGTGAACTATGTCAAAGCGCAAGTGCGCATAAACGATACCGTCTGGAAAGTACAAAGTGCAACCGTGTGGCATCCATGTGAATACAGAGGTTACATTTCACCGTGCGCATAGCTAGTATGGCCACAAAAAGAAGTGCGAAAGAGGCACGAGCAGAAAGAAGGGTGAATGAAGGAAGAGACGCGCCTCCGTTGCTAGGTGACACTTTCTAGGGCGGAGAATGTGCTCGCAAAACCTGATGCACCGTTGCCCCTGCTCGGCCGCCTTTCTTTTTTTTTTTTTCGAATGCCGTCTCAGGATTCTTGAACCCATGCACTGTGACGTCTCTGCGCCTTGTCGTCTGCTAGCCTACTGTTTCGGCTGCCGTGAAGGATACACGGCAACCTAAGAACCCCAGATTTCGGAATATTAGTTGTGATCCTGAGGTGCTGTTAATGCCACAGGGAAACTGAATAACGATCGTTATTCTGGAACGTTTGGTATTCCAAAGTTCGTAGTACTGAAATATTTCACACTGAAACTATAAGAAGTTAGCAGAGGATTTCTGAAAAGTTTGTTAATGTGGTGTTCGTAGTAACGAGGTTTCACTGTAATAATTTTTCAAATGCCTTTTTCTTTTCTTTTTTTTTTTTGCACTGCACACGAAGAAATTGGGCTTTGATTTTTAGGTTAAGGAACTTAATTTGGCTGGTGATAGCGGAAACCTGTAGCACCACTGCAGGTCTAGCCAAGTGCCATCAACGTGTTCGAAGAGGGTACACCCACCTGGTGCCAATGATCTGGCCACTCTTTGCCACAAATGCCATCAGAGATCGGAACCCTTCATCTGTTAGCCACTGAGAAATGTGAATAGGAAAACAGAACAAGGCAAGCCAATGTGAGGTTCAAGTTATGGTTACTAACTCTTGCACACAACTAATCATAAAACGTCCATCACACAGTACAGAAAGCAAGCAACTACGTACTACTACGATGGTGAGCACACGAGAACAAGGTGAGAGCAGGAGCAGGAGCTCGTGTTGTTCACCGTCTTGAATTTCCATCTCCCGCATTCCCCATTTTTTTCACGTACTACAATGAATTATTTCATTAGCTGTTCCGATTCACAAATACAGTGTGATTCCACTGCTCAACTTAAAAGGTGTATACACACAAAATAACTTTCACATCAAATTTTTTTGCCTTAGCTGCTGACTACATAATCAAGACGCAAGGCTGCCATGTGTAAACATTGGGCAGCGTGGGCCAGTGAAAGAAGCAAGAAAGGCTAACACACATTTATGTTTCAATGACTCAGGTATAAATTTCATTAAGCATGTGCTCCCTAAACATGCGGAGCATCGTGCACACAAAGACACACATGAAAGTTCACAAATCTTGAAAAGGAAATAAGAGGTGGAAGGAAAGCAAAAGAAGTTTAGCAATAGTACTAATTGTTATCATGAACAGGAACAAGGTTGAAGTGACCTCAATCAGGGAACTCTTTGTGCTGACATATGTTTCTGGCCCCATTTTCTATGCACAGGCCACATTTGTGATTTCACTCTCTGCAAACTTTGTGTCCAACTTCATGCGAACTTTAATAAGTGAATTGTGCCTATGCCATTTATCTATGTAATCAAATTCTGTCAATGAACTTCAGGTATTGTTAGCTGAGCCAAAAAGGAAAAAAATTATACACTTTAAGATAAAATTGAAGCACTACACCGATTGGCTGCATCTTGTCATGCAGCTGTCTGCTTTCCCCTGGCTCATGAAGACGTGGCTGCACCGTGGCTTATTCCATTCACTGTAACAGAATTGACCATGGGACCGGATCGCTACAAGTGGACAGTTTTCTGCCAGATGCCTTGAGAAACTTTTTGTGTGTTGTTAAAGCTGTTTACAGTAGATGAAAGTTTCATTTAAATGGGACTGCTGTAAGTGGGCTTGATTGTACTGACATAATGACCCTTTTCTACAAAATAACATATCCATTAAATTGGCAAGCAGGTTCGACAACAGAGTCAACTGGATCTGGTTAGATTTCATGATAGCCGGGAGCCACCACGTTCGTTAAATTCAAGCTTTTGAGGCAAGCTTGGGGCAGCCTGTGACATCTACAAAATAGTGGGCCCTATGCAAAGTGTAAACACAGTTTGTATCTTGCACATGTGCAGAGGGGATATTGTTATTCCCAATCCCTCAACAATGAAACCCCTGTTCAACTACTCTTTTCAGGATTGTTATAGAAATGCTTGGTACTCTAACAAACACTTATGACTGTTACCATGTTGCTCTTGCTTGTTCTGTCTCTACCTAGCAGCAACCTCAATTTTATTGCCTGCCCTGGTGGCTGAATGACTAATGGCAATTGGCTGATGAGCATGAGGTTGCGTGTTCAATTCCCGGCAGCATTGGTGAATGATGAGGGTGGAATGCAGGAACACTCATGCCCGAAGCATTAGGAGCACGTGGAAGAACCCCAGGTGGCCAAGACTATTCTGGAAGCCTCCACTACGGTGCCCTCACAGCCTGTAGTACTCCAGGTCATTGTGCCCCTCAAGATGAGCCTCGTCCAAACAAGCCACCTCACAACTTCAATGACCTCACTCTTGCATCGAGGGGAGCCCACAGCTGCTTCCCAGCTTCCACAGTGACATTTGAGCTCGTGTTCCCTTACCGAGGCGACGCAGGGGTGGCCACGAAAGATGGCAGCTGTCAGCTCACGCAAGGTCCTGAGCCTCTCGACCCACTTCTCACCCAACAGTCTGGACAGGATGCTGCCTTGCTCTTCAGTGGTGCCACCCGAGGCAAAGCGTTCGAGCACAGCCAGTTCTTTAACCTTGTCTTCAGACTGGACAAAGGCAGCCATGATCCTGACTGCCAGCTCAACAGTGGTGGTCTCTGGAGGGTAGTGCATGGTCCTAGGAGAAATGCAGCATGACTGGTTTACAATAAACCTGGGTAAAATTAACAGTGCAAGTGCCCAGTCTGCAGCAAGTGCACGATAGGGGACTCCACCTTTTCTGCGTCTGCTTTTATACTTTTCTAATCATGCATAGTGAGTATTCCAAGCTGTAGGAAATGAAGTCAAATGTTTCATGTCAAATGTGCATGCCAAATTGAGCATTAAAAAGACAGATAACCTGATGGTGACAGTGTCAGTTTATGCATACTGAAAAGCTTTTGCACCAAAAAACAACACACACAAGAAAGACGATGATACCACGGGCGCTACTTCGACTGTTTAATGAGGGTGAAAGCACTCGACATATATAACCCTCCAAAGCACCGCGCATGGGTAGAGGGCAACATGGAGTACAAAGTCTTATCAGAGTAGGTGCAATAGAAACTTCAGCTCAGCCTTGTAAAGAAAAACCGATGTATCACTAACGCAGTTCAGACCCGCTTTCTTGATGCAGAAGGCTTCCAATGTTTCACGCGATGTCTGATGCCTGTCTCTACCCAAAATCCTCGCATCGCGGAACCGTGGAAAACAATCGGTGCAAGCCCTGCAGTGATCCACAAGTCGCTCACCTTCATTAGTTTTTATACCTGTTGCATGCTCCCTAAGCCGGTCGTTCACACAACGCCCCGTCTGTCCAATGTAGGATTTCCCGCAGGACAGAGGAATTTCATATACTACGTTTGTGGCACACTTTACGAAACGCTGGCCATGCTTCTTCTGACAGCCAGGCATTTGGCTTTCGCAAGTTATGCGACGGCTTAGCTGGGCAACCTTTTGGGGAGCAGAGAGCACCACCGGTACATTATACCGGTTAGCCACAAAATCTTTTCAGTATGCAAGATCACCACTAGCCCAGCAGTTAACGCTTCTAAAGTGTCAGTTCATCTATCTATACATGACACTTTGCAAATAGCAACCTGACAGTGTAGACATTCAAGAAGCATTAACTATGAATACATCCACAAATTAAAAGTGGCTATACAAGCTTGATACAGCAGAACCTCGTCGGTACGATCCCATTACGTACCATTGCATGGCACCAACGTTTGCGATTCAGAACAATACAAGACAAAGACCCAATTGAGTTACGCTTATTTTTTACCAATTTATATGTTCCCGGAAAACATTATCTTTTATTTATTTATTTATTATGTATACATACTTTCAAGGCCCTAAGGCACTACAGAAAGGAGTGGTACATACAAAGCAATGTAATATGCAGACAATGGTATGCAGGCAACGTTAAGCGATAGCGTGGTAGACTGCTGTTTTGAATGAAGTTACATCTGTGATCTGAATGATGGAAGCAGGAAGGTGGTTCCAGTCGACACATGTGCGGGGTAAAAAAGAATCATGATACTTGTTCGTTCGGGAGGATGGGACGGCAACTTTATATCTGTGGTCTGAACGGGATGAAGTGTAGGAAGGTGGGGTTTAATAACGTTTAATACATTGGCAAAGTGCAATCATATGAAATGCTTTCTGTCTGCTAGATGCCATGTAAACAATAAAATGCACGAGGCACACGCTATCGAGAGCAGTGGCCATCAACCGCGGCCGCTCCACTGCAATACTCGCCCGCCTGTCTCGCATGAAAACACAGGTGCGCAGTGTTTCTTATTCCGGTACCGGCAAATCTCCATCTCTATCGTCGCATGCCGCATTCACAACTATCACTGTCAACTATATTCCGACAAGCATCTTTACCTATCTGTTTCACAGCACATGGTGCTGTTGGAAGCTTACCAGATGCTCTTAATCGGCGATAACCCAAACGCAGTGCTGCTCCCTGCTAAAGACTGCGATCATATGATACGTTTTTCGGCCGCTAGATCTCATTCAAACAAGAAAAGGCATGAAGTGTGTGCAATCGAAAAGAGTAGTTGCCCGTCTCAAGTGAAAACACACTTGAAAACGCGCATACTGAGTTTCTTAGTCCGGTACCAGTAAATCTCCTCCTAGGTCATCGCAAGCAACATTCACAGCTATCACTGCCATCTCTATTGCAATAAGCATCTTCACCTATCTGTTTTACAGCTCGTGGGACGTAGTACCGTTGGAAGAGTAGTGCATGCTTCTAATAGGCGATAACACAAACGCGCCGCAGTTCCTTCCTGCAGGCAGCATGATGTGAGCGCCATGTTTTGCTCCAGCTGTATCCAACGTCATCGGCCAGCTTGATTTTGTTTCGGTTTCCCATTGCCATCCTAAATCACTACACAATGTGAAAATAAAACATGGCTCGGGCCGCCGGAACCCCACCAGTTTGACCCGCATCGGCGTCTCATACCATAATTCACCCAACGCTTCGCATTAGGTAGACATCAACTACAGCTGAGCTTGTCATATTTATTAGTTGCTTCGGATCGTACGTTTTCCCGGTTGGTACGTTTTTCCATGTTTTTTTTTTTTTCAAAAATGTATGAACAATGTTTTACTGTATACAGGTTATTCAAGGAATTGGTTTCAAAATTCCTTGAAATTGAGAAGCTGGAAAAATTAAGCAATTTTCTTGGCATCGCTTTTGCCATAGAGGCACACAATAAAAAGGAAATTAAAGAATTAATTAAACAAACTAGGCTAATTAATTAACTCTTTAATCAAAAGAGCCCCATCTCCGATTCTAATACAAGATGAAGCATGTCATTCTAGAAGCCCTGTCTCCACACATGAAAGAAAGGTGAGCTTCCAAACTATTACAGCTTAATGTTAACTCCAGGCAATATCATCCCAAAAATCAAAACTGCAGAGCGCAGACGCCCATGAATAATGTGACCGTTGGAGCCTCACTTTCAGTCAAGGACATAGCGGAAGTCGTTATCAAGATGCAATCTGGCTTGCTCCATGCTCAGCCGATTGCGAGTCACATTTACATCATTCATAAGGCATCTGCAATTTGATTTGATTGATTGATGATTGGGTTTTAACGGCGCAAGGGCCAGTTCTGGCCAAAGAGCGCCAAGCGTCTGCAATTAAAAAAAAAAGCTTTTCAGTAAATTTATTTCTCTTACTTTTCTTCAATTGTGTTTTTGCTTGTGCATATACATATATGCATATATATACCAAGTCCTTTCATTCGAACATTGGCTTCACCATGGGACATCTTTTGCTGAATTACTGTTGATCCATAATAAAGAGAGTACCGTAAAAACCTGCATATAATACAAACCGGCATATAGTACGAGGTGACATTTTTGGGATGCGAAATGGAAAAAAGAAGTTTTATCCACGTATAATATGAGTTAGGAAAACATTTAATTGCACTCCGCACTTCAATCGCTGTCTTCCTCAGCTGCACTCTCTTCAGATAGTTCCTTGTCGGACATGTCTTCCCAGAGGTACTCATCCTCAAGGCCATCAAGCAAGTTCAAGATGCTGCACTTCCTGAATGCGCGACGCACAAGGTCCTCTGTATGCTGGCCCATGCGTTCACAATCCAATTGCATAGCGTAGCTGGCGAAGCCCGCTTCAGCCACCCGGTCATCTGCAAGCTCACCTGAGCGCATCCAATCTGCATAACACTCTTGACCGCGTCCTTGAATGGCTTGTTCACGCAAACATTTAAAGGCTGCACCTGAGACGTCATCCCACCTGGGATAACGGCAAGTTCAGTGCCAGATTCGCGCAACAGCCTCTTCACTGAGCCGGCCAAATGGCAACAGAATGCATCCAGCATGAGGATGGACAGGTACGACAACAGTGCACCGGGCCGCCTACACCAGACGGACTTTATCCAATCGAGCACAAGATGCTCGTTCCTCCAGCCTTTCTCATGGCATCTCACAACCACATTTTTTGGCAGCTCTTCACCTTTAGGCACTATCTTGCGCTTGAAGACAACATAGGGCGAGGCTTGCGTCTGTCTGCCATGCACGACAACATGACGCTAACTCGCATTTTCTCATTGCCAGTGGACCGGACATAAACTTGTTTAGAGCCCTTTTTGTGCACGGTGAGGGGCAATGGCATGACCAGATAAACTGGTGTTTGGTCAGCATTGCCGATTTGCCCTAGCTGGTAGTTCTTGGACTTGCGCAGCGAAATAATGTGGCGCTGGAAAGCCACAAGCAGCTCTTCGAATGATTCGGGCACCTTTTGAGAAATCGAAGTTCGGCGGCGTAAGAAAAATCCAGCACAGCACATGTAGCGATAAATCCAGTGCTTGCTTGCTTTGAAGGCACAGCTCGGTAGCCCTTTTTCTCTTGCAAGCTCCTTAGCTTTTGCCTGCATAAGCTCCATGCTCGCAGCTAGATGCACGGCTTGCTGTTGGCGTATGAACTCCGTCAGGGCGAGTTCGATTTCCAGGAATGTCCCATTCTTCGGGCCGTGAAAGCTTCTTTGCATTCTGCTGCACGCGAAAAGGGCTACCTTCTGTCGACACCATCTGCGAATTCTAGCCCAAATTTCTGACTGAAATTTTTGTTCGGATCCGCATATAGTACAAGACGAAAATTTGGGACACTAACAATAGGAAAAAACTTTGTATTATATGCGGGTTTTTACGGTATAATCCATATTTCAACATGCAAACTTGTGTTTGCTTGGGCACACAATGGTGGAATTGAAAGAGGAAAATTTTTGTCCACTCAGCCATAGCTAAACAGGGAACCTAATACGAGCTTCGCACAAGATTCACAGTTCAAGAAAAATTTATCCTGGTCCACGAATCAAACCTGGGACCAAAGCTTCTTCTGGAAGGTTATTCTATGTTCTAATATCTAAACTAAACAGGGGGCTAGCAGATTGCAGAGCACGTCCAAATGATTAAATTATAGGGTTCTACGTGCCAAAATCACGATATGATTATGAGGCAGGCCGTAGCGGGGGACTTCGGAAATTTGGACCACCCAGGGTTCTTTAATGTGTACCTAAATCTAAGTACCACGGGTGTTTTCGCATTTCGCCCCTATCGAAATGCGGCCACCGTGGCCGGGATTCAATCCCGCGACCATGTGCTTAGCAGCCTAACACCATAGCCACTAAGCAGGCACGGCGGGTAGATATCCAAATTATTTAACAAATCAAAGTACTGGGACACTGCATATGGCAAACAAGTTCTGATGAAGCCTACAAGGTTAAAGAAGACACCCTCATGCTACAGTTGGGTGGATGACGATTTTCCCTTCCAAGCATCTTCCTCCACCTTGTGGGCTTTTGCAGAACTGATTTGCCATGGTGGTGACAGTGAACATGGGTTGCTTTAGAAAGCAGTCGTGCGTGGACTGCCATCAAGGTCCAAGTCACTCACTTCCAGGCTTCCAGCAGGTTGTGGAGTGGGCGGCTGGGCTCATTGCTCACGGCACAGAGCACCTCGTGGTACAGCTGCCAGGCCTTGGAGCGACACGCCTCACTGCAGTATGCTGCCTGCATGAGCGTCACCATCATTATCACTCTAATAAACTAATTAATAAGTTCATTGCAGGTCAACCACCCAGTGACTTACACTTACCCATTTCCTGCGCCTACCCACCCACTCAAAGTTAAGACCTCATCACTCCATCCAATTCTCTGCCCTCCTGTATTTTATTTTCCCTTCTGGACACCAAATCTCTTTCTCTAAGGTCTTTTCTCCTGTTTATATGAGCTGCCCAACTTTGTCCTGAAAGGATCATTAGGAAACAAGTTCGCGTCTGAGGCGCTAGCTCAGTGACAAATAGACAAAGACAGTTACATAAATGTAAATGCACCAACACTTTAAGTCACGCATATGCACACACACACACAAAAAAAAGGAAGTTCCACTGAGAAAACCCAGCTTTAAGTCATGCCGTTTTTTTTAATATCATTGTTTGCCACTGCTGGGCATTTGACGATTGCATGGAACTACCGAAGAATATTCTGGTGGTCACCAGCTATGTTTCTTTAGCTATCTGGTGATGCCATCTGTGTTCCCTCCTGTATTCCGGCACATGAATAAATTGTACTCGCTGTTGCAACACTACAGTGTGCGGGCGTGTCTCCAGACAAAGTGCTGCTCTATGGCCAGTCTCGATACATTGTGTTGGTACTGCCTTCACATTCAAGTCTACAGCATTCAACAAAAGTAAGAAAACAAAAATCTCCATTCAAGCACTGCAGCCATCACTTACTTCCACAAGGTCTCATAATATGTAAAGAAAAATGGTATAAAAAGCTGAGGTAAGAATAGACTTCAGTGCACACACGAAGCTCACTGGTCTTTGCAAGAAGGTCAATAGAATGAAAATAAAGTTTATTAGATTTGCAGTAGAAAAAGATCACACAAATAAATATATAGAATGAGGTCCGAGAGCACAAGGCTATAGGGGGACCTGGAATCAAAGTTCACAACCTGAGTAACTACTAAAACAGAATTAAAAAGGTAGTTGATTTATTCTTACTTTTACTTTTTCATTTAGTGAAACTCCACACCACCAACAGGCATTATTGCGGGATGCATAAACCAAAATAAAACATAACAGAGTTGTGTAAGAACAAAAAAACTGCCACACAAAAAGGCAAGAAGTACGAAAACTATGAACAATATTCTAAAGAGAATAACAATATGTGAATTAATGCTGCACTAAGAGGAAGAAAACTGGGAAATCTATTTACAAGTTATGCAGACGACAATGGCACAGCAGCCAAGTGCCTAGTGTCTTTTCCAGCACCGAGCTTGTGCTCTCTTTATTCAAAGGGGCCCCGAGGCATTTTTTTAACACAGTAAAAAAAAAAAAGAAAGTGAGCATCTGTTGATGAGGCTCCTTTAAACATGTAAGCACTGCATGCAGCAAGGAATTTACAATCTCACATAAAAAGCATTGGACAAATGCTTGCTCTCGCATACGCAATGTCGTCATCAAAAGCTGATTGAAAGCAGTTGGCCGGCTAATGCTATTTGATGATTTTGTGATTGTGAGAACATTCTCAGTCTATAAGATATAATTGATAATTTTTAGTAAAATAAATGAAAGACGTGTATGTTCGCGATCTCAAAGAGAGAGAAAAATAATTTTATCTTTGCACTACGTGTAGCTGCATCTCCTATGCATGGCATCCAAGATGGCAGCAGCATGCTGCGTAGCATCGTCTACCATGGCCGCCAGAGGGTGCTGCGACGAGCTCTTGCACAACCCCGACACTCAACTTTTGGCCGACGCTTTCTTTCCTTGGCTTCTCCACTGTGCAGCCTGCAGTGCGCTAGCAGAGCCAAAATGCCAGAGGAAGCAGGGCATCGTTGTGATGGCTCTGCTTGTAGTTTAAGGATTCAAACATTTTTCTGGCAAGAGATTCATGGGACGACACATTTTAATAGTGAGGCCATTCTAGGATTAGTTGAAAGTGTTTCAGGGTCCCTACGATGTTGTGTACAGCATAGCAGCATACTGTATTTACTCGCATAATGATCGCATTTTTTTGTCAGAAATATTAATGCAAATTCAGGGGTGCGATCATTACGCGGGTTAAATTTCCCGCGAAAATATTTTTTTCTTTTTTCTCCTGCGTTTGCGCGGGATGACAACAGGTTAACAAGCAGGTGGCTGCCACTGCAACAGTGCGGGACACCGAAACAAATATAGCGGGCAGCGGAGCAAGCCGAACATGCTGAATGTGATTTTTGTTCTTCTTGTGAGTACATTAAGCACATTGAAGCAGTTTCTTCCGTATCAGTAACGAATAATAATGTTAATATCAGCAAGTTTGCGACAATAATGTAGCCATGTCCGCTTTGAGGGGACAGAAACAGAGATGGGCTCGGCCAGTGACATAGAAACACATAGTGGGCATGCTGCGGAAACCGCGGCATTTGTCTTCACTACTATCCTAATACGGCACGTTTCCGCTGAGGGTGGGCAAATATCTTAGCTGTGTTACAAGCGTCGATGAATGAATAGGGTACCCTTCTGACGTATCTGTCTAAATGTGGCCACTGTATATGCCGCCCACGATTTGTTGCGTGCCCACGAACGCAGACAAGAAGAATCGGAGGGTGCCTTTTTTGTTGTTGCTGGCCAAAACCATTATGAAGCCTACAGGTAATAAAGGAAAGGCAAGTTTAGTTGTAGCTTTTTTTTTTTTTTTCATGGAAGTGCGGAAAGTGATGAAGGGAATGAAATTGGGCATCTGCTTAAGAATGTTGAGTTCATGCAGACCGCTTGGCATGCCTTCAAGAGCCGTTCGCGTAGCATTCTACAGATGGTAAGTGCGGTCGTCATTAGCTAGACTTGGCACATGACATATCGCTGCGACAAGTTCAAGGTGTGATCATTACACGGGAAAGAAAAAAATGGAATTTTGACGACAAAATTCAGGGGTGTGATTATTACGCGAGTGCGATCATTATGCGAGTAAGTACGGTACATCCTCCCAGCATGGAAGCGAAGTCCCGGTGCACCTATGGTAGGGGAAGACTGCTGGTGTTTTGGCTGGCCAACATAAACATCAAAGGAAGCCTCAATGGGTTGTGTGTTAGGCACGGCTGAATAGGTCTCGTAGGTTACATCGGTCACCTGGTGGAGGACCCAGTAAAGAGCGGAGTATCAAGACCTAAGTAGTCTAGTTCCGAGAGGATGATTGCACAGATCGGAGACCATCGATGGACAAGGTCAGAGGGAAGATAGTGATGATCCCAGTGACGACTGTCATAAATGTGCCTCTGCTCATTCTGGGAAGCACAGAATCAATGGTAAGTGAGTAGACATGTCTGTATGGTTTGGGCGAAGAAATTATGGGCATACTATAGGCAGGGCAGTGAATACAGGCTTGCCGTTGTACAGCCTATAAAATGCCGAGTAATCTGCAGTGTCATTGCAAGGGGAATTATATATGAGTGTAACAAAAGGGAGAGTAGCGCTGCAGTCACAATCGACATAAGAAGCATACATTGGGACCATGTTCATGGTGGTTCGCTTAAGCCACTCAGTAGGACCGTTCTGTCTGCAGATGGCACATAGCAGTAAGGTAGTGTTTGGTGGTGCAGCAATGGAGTAGGTTGTCTGAAGCTTTGGATACGAAATAGTGGCCCCTATCAGTAAAAGGTTGACGAGAGGGGTCGCAGTGAAAAATGATGCCTTGCAAAAGGAACTCAGCAGACTCTGTTGTGCAGCAGGTTATGAGAGCTCTAGTGATCCTAAGTCAAGTTGTACAATTGGTGGCATGGAGTCAGATGCGGAGAAAGGCCAAAGAAGTTCTACACCAGCACAAAAGAGCAGTTGTGACGGTACATCAGAGGTTGAAATCGACAAGCAAGGAGTGAAAGTGGCTCCTTGCAGCGCTGATATAAGTTTCAAAAAGTGAAGTAGCACTATAGTGATAAGTATACATTAGGCCAAAGGAAGTGGTGCTGAACACTGCAGTGCGTGCAAGATACCTCAAGGTGACGAGCAGTTGGTACACCGTGTAGCTGGGAGACCAGGCAGGATTCAGGAAGGGATACTCTACAACACATCACATCCATGTCACCAATCAGGTAATCAAGAAATCCGCAGAGTACAATCAGCCTCTCTATATCGCTTTCATAGATTACGAAAAAGCATTAGATTCAGTAGAGATACCAACAGTCATAGAGGCATTGCATAATCAAGGAGTACAGACTGCTTATGTAAGTATCTTGCAAAATATCTACACAGATTCCACAGCCGCCTTAATTCTACACAAGAAAAGTAGGAAGATACCTATAAACAAAGGGGTCAGACAAGGAGACAGAATCTCTCCAATGCTTGACAGAAGTATTCAAGCTATTACACTGGGAAGGCTTAGGAGTGAGGATCGACGGCGAATACCTCAGCAACCTTCGGTTTGCTGATGACATTGTTCTATTCAGCAACACTGCAGATGAGTTACAACAAATGATTGAGGACCTAAACAGGGTGAGTGTATGAGTGGGGTTGAAGATTAATATGCAGAAGGCAAAGATAATGAGGAATAACGGGGCAAGGGAACAAGAGTTCAGGATCGCCAGTCAGCCTTTGGAGTTTGTGACGGAGAATGTTTACCTAGCTCAATTAATCACAGGGAACCCTGATCATAAGAAGCAAATAAGAATAAGAAGAAGAAAAATGGGTTGGATCGCGTATGGCAGACATCATGAGCTCCTGAGTGGAAGCTTACCGTTATCATTGAAAAGGAAGGCACACAATCCGTACATTTTACTGGTGCTGACGTATGGGGCAGAGATATGGAGACTGACAAAGAATCCTGAGAACAAGTTAAGGACCACACAAAGAGCGATGGAACGAAGAATGCTAGGAATAACTTTAAGAGACAGAAAGTGGTTTGGATCAGAGAGCAAATGGGTATAGATGATATTCTAATTGACATTAAAAGAAAAAATGGCACTGGGCAGGCCATGTAATGCGCAGATTAGATAACTGTTGGACCATTAGGGTGACAGAATGGATACCAAGAGAAGGGAAGCGCAGTAGAGGACGGCAGAAGACTAAGTGGTGCGACAAAATTAGGAAATTTGCGGGTGCTAGTTGGAATCGGTTGGCACAGGACAGGGGTTATTGGAGATTGCAGGGTCAGGCCTTTGTCCTGCAATGGACATAAAATAGAGTGATGATTATGATGGTGGTGATGATGTTGATGATGTAGCTGGGGGAGAAAGTGGGTCTCTTGCATAGCGAAAGCTATGCAGAGACCCACTTTTAAAAGTTTATTTCTTTCACGATCTTTTGTGCGACAGAAGCAAGCGCATGGTGCGGGTCACTAGGTTGTTGGCGCTGAGTACTCACATCATGCGCCCGCTTCTGTCGCAGAAAAGACGGTCTCTTGACAGGTTAACTGATAAACATGTGATTTCTTTGTCAGGTAGTACAACAGATGACATGCTCACAAATTTTTCATTCTACACTGCAATTCTGTCAGCCTCAATAATTTTGCGTGTCATTTGGTTTATGTTTTTGCTGAAACTTCACAATTTTAATTTTCACAGCGGCACCCTTACTGCTTACAATGAACACCTAGATAGCCAGTGATGGCTCTAGTTACATTGTAATGATGCTCGCAAAGTCTTTCATCTAAACAACAGCCAGTCTTGCCGACATAGACCTTTCCACATGTCGAACGGATGTGGTACACAAGATTTGCAATACATGAAACAAACGGTCACTGATGTTTCTTAGTGCAAGTGAAACCATACTTAGTTTTGCTGCTGACTCTGTTACACAATTTTGACTTGTTTGGCGCAGTTAATACAACTCAAGCATTCTCGCACTGGTCAATCCGCTTCAGATTGTGTGAAGAGGTATGAAAGTAAGGTATTTCGGTGGTGTTGCAAAACTAGTTTGTTTTCGCTGTTGCTGCTTGCTCATTTGGAAGGATCTATTTTTTATTTCTTTCATGATCTTTTGTACGACAGAAGCGAGCGCATGACGCAGGTCGCTAGGTTGTTGGCGCTAAGTACCCGTCACTTGTAGAAATACGGCGAGGGTCAGAGAGATGGGCTCACAAGCAGTCTGTATCTTGGTGTAAACAGCCGGTCTTGTAGGCAATTGTGTCCGAGCTTTCTTGAAGGTATAGTGCACAGCGACCAAGTGGTGGGGTCCTTCAGCAACGAAAGCCACGAGTGTGTGAACGCTGTAAGTGAATGGCCATATAAACAAGTGCAAGATTTTTCTATTGCACAGAGAAGCGCAAGTCCCTTCCCCACGGTGTTGGAATAATTCTGCTTGACTGGAGAAAGTAAGTGACTTGTGTATGCAATCCCACAGTCATGCTCTCGCTGATGCTGGCACAAAATGACGATTTCTTGACCACTGGACTGGCATCAGTGTGGACTTCATGCCACCAGTGGCAAACTTCATAATTCATCTTTCACGATTGTGGCTGTGAATCAAAGCAAAAATAAACTTCATGACACTTTGTATTGAGAGCTGTGTTAACGATAATATGTTCCAACTATGAAAACTTGCGCAGCAAGCCTGGTAACAAGAGATGTGTCTACGTTTAAATGTGATGACTATCTGGTGAATGAAACAGGTAACGCAGATTGTAACAGCAGGGTGCCCTGCTGTAGCAATGTGTACTCTGCTATACTGTGCTGATAAGTCAGCAGTGCCAGGTTAAACTCGTACACCAAGCGGAATTTTTCTTCAGGTTTTGATGAAGGAGCCTGGAAGGGTTTGGTATATATGGCACTAATGCTGCACTCAGACGGATGACAGCTCTTCAACACAGAAAGCAGCAGTGAAGATGAAAGCCCCATGATGTATGTGAGGGACAAAGTAAAGGAAAGGTAGAAGAGAAGCAACAAATGGTAGGCTGAATTTGGTTAGAAGCACCACGCTGCTGGCTCAACTGGTTAAAATGAGTTCTGTTAGCAAGACTTCTAAGAAAATTTCATTTCCTTTACGGCAATGGTTTTCAGTGGCTAATTATTAGTGCTCTTGTATCACTGTGTTGCTGTTTTATGGAGTGTATTATAAGCACCTTGTTCACAAAACCATTTTCATTCCCTCTAAACCCCTAAGTAATGCTATTTGGGCCTTAATATGTAAGGAAACAAGCAAATACACAAAACAAATAAATCTGGCTAGATGGAGGCATGCAAGCTGTACCCGACCACGTTTGCACAAACCTGGCATCCGGGGCAGGCGATGTGCTCTTGGAGACGTGTTGCGCAACAATCTGGATGCGGCAGCCTAAGCTGAGACTTGGCTGCCAGGCGCCGTGCGTTTGCCTCGGCCGTCTCCAGGGGCCGCATGCAGAGGTCGCAGGCAGCATACTTGCACGCTCGGTTCCAGGCCAGCTGGGAGGAGGTCACAGGAAGCTCCGTCAGGACAGCCTCGCCTTCCGCAAAGTGCCTGACCGCAAAGAGCTGCTCCCTTGCCTGGCAAGTAGCAAGAGACAGTGTGATCATAACAAGCACTCATTAAGATTAAGCCTTTGTTGCTGGGTGAAGTGGTTATACAGCTCCCCATGTTTTATTGAAACAACATTTAGAAAATTTTTCTGCTTACTGCTGTTTCATTTTACCTCACATTTTGAAACAAGGTTTCAAGGATTGGTCCCTATTGTTTATTAAAGCCCTCACAAGCTGTGACGATCACCTCACGTGTGAAATCATGGAAGTTGTCCACCATTAAGAGAAAAAGGCCATGATACCTTATTTCAATGGATACCAGGTGATTGCAGTATCATTGGAAATGATACCGCAGATAAGGCAAATCGGACATCAAACAAAGAGGACCGCTGCATCCCCATTCCTCTGTCAAAAACTGATGCTGCAAGACAACTTTGCATTCTAGCACACATGCTCTACTTAGGAGAGTGGAACACCAAGATACAAGGCGCACCAGACTGCATAGACTAAACCCTTCACTGCAACTCAGACTTCCGGCCGGACTGCACCGACGCAAAGTGTCTCTTCTGTGTCGGTTGTGGCTGGGAGTTGCCTTCACGAAAGCTTACTCAGCACTAATTGGAATGGCTGATAGTCCTACACGCAATGTTTGCAGATGCGAGGAGAACGTTCACCACTTATTGTTCTACTGTCCTCAATTCCAAGCACAAAGACAATCTTTGTCCAACACATTGAGGAAACTAGATGATCGTCCTCTGACTGAACAGACAGTACTTGAGCACCGTCCCCACTGACCATTGACTCAGAAGGCAGTAAAGGCGCTTTTGTGCTTCCTGAAAATGTCTGGTTTACACGAGCGGCGTTGACTCAATGACTGTCTGCGCACGTCTCTATACTCTCTCTCTTCTCCTTCTCCCTTCCACCAGCGCAGGGTAGCCAACCAGACTCTTGACTGGTTAACATCCCTGCCTTCCTTATATCCCCCTTCTCTTTCTCTCACAGGCTTTGCTTGGCTAGTCCATCCCAGAAGTCTGCTGCTGGAGATACATGAACTGGTTTTGAAGCCTGTGGGCAGCTAGAAGTGAGGACAAACGTAACAAACAATGATACCAAGTGTTCTGTTGTGTAACATGGATGGACGCATAAATGCAACCATGCCAGAAAGTGTGCATGAGAACAAAACAGCAGTAAATTCACCAAACTAACTGCACTAAGGTTGAACTTGCACATAAGAGAACAGAATGATTTAAACTTGTGTCCAACTTCTATTTTCATGCTGTTATGTTAATTATGCCCAACAAACTAGCCAAAACGTACACCCAGCTGTAAATGCTAAATCTTCAAATGTTATCTGAATTATAAGAGGTCATTGCACCATACCTCACACATATGAGAGCAGCATAAGACAATGTTTAGAAGAGATGTCGTACTAAACTTTCACCAGTATTCTAGAACATTCAACAGCCTTCCTAGGCTCAAGGAAGTAGACGATAGTGCTGTCCCTTGACAGAAATTGGTCACTGCGCTTCCTTGACACCCCATGGCAATTGTTCAGAAGCATAGTGTCTGTTTTAGTCGAGCAGTTTTAGTCACGGTTCAACCCGGAGAAGTAGAGAAAGAGATAGGAGACGAGGTTCATTCGAGAATATGGGGATTAGTGCCTGTCCAAATCCCCACTTGTGTGTCACCTTTTACTTCTGCATTAACATGTATTGAGTGCCCAGCAATGCACATCAACATAGCTAGTATGGGCTCACTGGTTCAAGACTGCGAAATTCGCACAAAGGAAACATGATGGCAACTACGGCAACACAAATGCTCATGTGTGATTCTCATGCTCTACACTGTGAACTTTCGTTGCTTCTTCAGCAAGCAGCATAGAGGGTTCCTTTCTCTTGGATTCTTAGACATAAGTTGCACAAAACAAGGCAGACATCATATAATAGATTCACAAAGACTTGAAGTTAAAGCCGCAACACTATTTGCATAGGATATATACCAACATTCTAGATTCCTGGTTAAAACTAATAGTATGGTGAAGACAAAAGCAAGTTACACAACATAAACATTAGCCAGTTTGCCTGCACTTCGGTTCACGTACTACGCGGCACCAGTGGTTAGAAGGATGTTTTACGTCTACCACCATGGCCATGAATGGAGCCGGTTAACACTCTCATGATCAAATCTCGTACACATACACAAACAGCAAGAAAGTGAACGAAACAACAGCCACTGCTGTAGCTCTATCACATGCACTATGTGGAAAATGTCGGTTTGGGTCCCACTAGTGGCAATTCCGTTTTACAGTGAAGCTGTTAGCCTCTAGTTGGTCGGAATTTTTCGTGGCATGCTCACCCCAAGAACGGCAGCTGGAAAAGGGGTTTGCATTCGAGTTTCCACATAACAGAATCATGTTTTCTCATGTCTTCAAATTACAATTTGACGCTATCTTGTCTGTAGGTTGCACGTAAGTTGTACTTTACCAATTTTCTGGCACATTTCACTTTGAGAAATTCAATTAGTTCAATAACACATTTGTGTGAGGCAGAGGGCTTACAAGAGTAAAGATGAATGAGGATGGACCTCAAATGGCAGCTGGAGAGGGTCTCAGTTCAAGTCTTTCAGTTACTGCACAATAGAATTATGTTTTCAGAGGAGTGAACTTAAGGGAAAATTAGAGAGGGGTGAGGAAGCAAGGGCCAAGGGAGTGATGAATATGATGATGGCATATTTAGGCACCGTAGAATGTTCCACGGGAAAGACTAATGCTTATTTTTATTCTTGGTTTGTAAATAGTTCACAAGTATGTGAACAATTTTCTGTAATTGTCAGTTTCCAAGAGTAACCTACATATATGGTCTATTAGAGACAATTTTTGAATGATTACTTAATGCATAATTCAAGAAAGTCTCTCCATTTGAATACCATAACAATGACAAGCCCCAATCCACCATGGGCTGCACCATGGTTTGTCATTTTTGTCTGTCCTGGTTTTTGTAGTGCTACTCATTAATATAGCAGCCCTATCTACAAAATATAGAGGGGAGTGCAAAGGTTTGGTGTAGTGGTAAAGACGAAACTTTTGGATGCAAACAATAATTTCTTTAACTTGTTTGTGGGAAATCTTTCTTTTGCTTTGAAAATAGCCTTTCACGCAGATGCACATTATATTTTTGCAAATGATCCATTGTCAAGGACAACTCAGACATATGTAAGCCAGAGTGCAGAACCAAAGCACAAGCACAACCTCTTGCAGTAACCCAGTGGCTGTAACGGTATACTGCCGAGCTTGAGGTTGCGGATTCAGTCCAGGTTGGGGCAGCTGCGTTCCAATCACAGGTAAAATGCAAAAACGCCCAAGTACTATGCATTTGGTGCACATTAAAAAACACAAAGTAGCCAAAATTAATCCATTAAAATTAGCCTTTAAGGTGTACCTGACAATCAGATTGCGATTTTGACACATCACCAGAATGTAACTTTAGCAGCTCTGACTTGTGCTGGTGATATTCCTGTTGCGTCAATGAGATTACAACTGTAACTTGACATGAACTTGGTGTTTCAAACAAAAGAAATAACTCCAGCAAAACACATCTCACAAAGGGTGTCAACAGTAATGTGACCAACATTCAAGCAATGTAGCAAGATGCGTCATTCCTGAAGACATGTTTGTTTAGACTTCTGCTGCTTCGACTATATGTGCGATATACTGTCTCCTATGGAGCCCCTTTACTATGGCATTCACTTGCCAAGATTTGCCATGTTCATCATTGAATAATGATGCAGTGACGACAACTAACGACGAAGAAGAAATTCCGGCTGAACCCATCTCATAGTAAGTGTTCACGTTATTACGATTAGCATTGAAGCTATGTAGTGACACACTGCATCGCCACTACCGAAATGCGGCAGGTACGAGGCCTGTATGCAGCCAGGTTTCTCTTTTGTACTTTTCAGTGAACATGCTGCGCTATCTAATAGCAGCGCTGCGAACTCCATGTGTGAAGCCTGTGTGAATACATATTCCGGCAACATTGTATCAATATATTGTTACGCCCACAAAAGGCATTTATTGTCAAGCTGGGTAGAGTTAGACGCGATGGCCTTGATCAGCTGAGTGGCTATTGAGATTCAGCTAGCCAGCCGCATGTCGTCTTTTTCGTTCACCTCTCTTACATGCCCCCCACACTGTTTGTTGAGACATAAAGCCACTACACACGTTAGACACGTCATGCCGCAGGCGTCACGTTCTCGTGACGCCTGCGGCATGAAGGACGTTCCACGTCCGCCGCCAAGGTCTGTGAGTGGCGGCGCTGGCTAACACTCCCAGGGTTCTACTAGGGCACATAAATACCCAAGAAAGTGGATGGGAAAACAGCGCCACGGTAGCTCAATTGGTAGAGCACCGCACGCGAAATGCGAAGGTTGTGGGTTCGGTCCCCACCTGCGGCAAGTTGTTTTTTCATCCACTTCAATTTCCATTAATTTATCGTTTCATTACTTCATTTATTAAGCACAAGTAATTTCCCCTATGTTGTCCTTGGTGTCAGTGTTTGTTGGTTTCTTATGATATGACTAATAAAAATCGGGCCCCTCGGTTAACCCCCTTTCTTCTCGTTGATTACACACGTTAGAGTGTCACAATATATTGCTACAGGGCGTCGACACTGACGAAGCAATGGCAGCAACAGGAAGAAGGGCAGAGTGAGGAAGAGAAGGACAATGTCCAGTACCATCTGGAAGTTGTTGTCCAGCCTCTTTAAATAAACCCCCTTTCAAGCCTTGTAACACCTGGTGGAGGTGCTGAGTATCTAAGCAGATGATGGAATCGCTACCACCCGAATGTCGTCAGGGTTGTCGCACTGCGGGACTACAACCCGCATGAGGAGACATACCCCAAGATACTGAAGGTCCAAGGCTAACATTCTCTTCGCCGTAGTACAAGGAGCCGTGAAGCTTTGGCAGGGCAGCTGGGAATGTAAACGAATGCCTGAAGTATCACAAGCAAGTGAGCAAAAACGAGTGGGACCCCACCATTCAGCTGTCTAATGTTGTGTTCTCGCTCGCAGGCACTGCTCTAACCTGGTATGACTACCATGACGATACCTTCAATACTTCAAATAGTTTTGTTGAAGAAGTAAAGAAGTTCTTTAGTGATTCTACTACGAAAAAGCGAGCCAAGCAAACTCTCATCCAAAGGGCACAGATCGCGGGCAAGACTTGTACCATGCAAATCGAAGAGGTCCTTAAGCTATGTAAGCTTGTGAACACTAGGACATCTGATGAAGATAAAGCGGGACATCTTCTTAAAGGCAGAGCAGAAGACGTTTGCCACTTCTTTTAAATTGTCCCCAAAGAGAACCTGGCATCGATGTCCGACGTCACTCAGCATCACCATACGTTTGAGGCACTGGAGACGCAACATATATACTGAAGTTGGGTCATTTGGCTAATGTGTCCACAGTGGCCAGCACTGATGGGAGTCCAAGTTCTGATCTTTCGTGGAGAATATGACAGATAATATGAGTCCAGTGTCAGGAAACCAGCCAGTGCCGTAATAACGACATTTGATATAGAGAACCCAAGCAATCATCAGTTTTCTGGCAAGCATCTGTTAATGTGGCAAATGTGGACGACTAGCGAGTGGTCCTGCGGTCTGAACCCATCAACCAACAGTGCTTCAACAACAAGCAGCAGTTCTGCACCATTTTCGTATTACTTAGCCAACGACAAATGGGTACAGCGATTATGGCAATTGCAGCAGCTATCCCATGCCTGCCGATGTCATTTAGAGCTTTTAGCCGCAGCAAGTATTTTGGCCTCCTCCTGTGTGCTACAGCTGCAGAGTCCCAGGCCACATCTCGAGGTTTTTCTACAACTGCCAGCAATTTCAGGAGGAGTGGTAACCAGTGTCATACCAGCTGAATTATCGACCCTTTCCTACATCATGGCCAAAACGTTTGCCTTTTAAGTGTCGATTCTGCCCAGGCAGCTTCTGAACCCGTCACCGGCCTCTGATCACAGTGTAATGCCACCAGCTGCTCCATGTGCTCTGCAGTACCTATCGTTATGATGTTGCTTGGCATCACCACCACCGGAAAACTAGGTGGAGCAGTTGATGGGGGGTGCATTTCGATGGGGGCAAAATGTGAAAATGCACATGTACCTAGATTTAGGTGCATATTAAGGAACCCCAGGTGGTCCAAATTTCTGTAGTCTCCCACTACGGCGTGCCTCATAATCAGAAAGTCATTTTGGCAAGTAAAACCCCATAATTAATTTTAGTTGATCGGGGTGGCGTTGCTGGACACCATTCACTGCCAACAGAGATGCCTCTGTCAGTTACTATACAGAAAAACAAAGTTCGCATGCTTGTTGATGGTGTGGCTACTCTTGTCGATACTGGGGCAACAATTGTCATACTGAACCTGAGTGTTTAAAACTGTGCTCAGATAGAAAGTGATGTTTTGCTGGAACAATGTTGTGGCATTTTGTGGTGTTAATGGTGGCATGTTATGCCCCATCAGTGTTTGTACTATGGAGGTATCTCTGTGTGGCAAAGTGTTTATCACGGAATTTGCAATTATTCCCCAATCAACCCATAATATTATTTTAGGAATTGATTTCTTGCAGAAGTGTGGTGCAATGCACTCACCACCTTTGGATGATTCAATACCATCCTGCGGCGTTTAAAATGGGAGATTTGTATGCGCTACCTCGATGATGTTATAAATTTTGGACACCCATTTGACGAGTACAATGTGTCTTGATAATGCCCTGAGCTGCATCCAGAAGGCTTGTCTTTTGCATGAGAGCAGTGCAAGAATCAGAGTTTATAGCCCCACTTTTGTCTTCCATGAAAGACTCAGCAGCAAGTCGTTTCTGTGTTCAGGATAGTTTTCTCTATAAGAATTTCTCCATGACAGGTGCGTGCTTTCTCCTGGTGGTACCAGTAGCCCTCTACTTTTCCGTTAGTGTTGTGCATGATGACCCAACCTCTGTTCTATTTAGGAACCACATGAATGCTTTATGATGCCAAAGAAAGGTTTTGCTGGCCTCAAATGAGCACGACACAAATGTGGCAATTTGAGCTGAGTGCAACAGTCACAAGCGACCTACTACAGCTCCAACTGGTTGCCTAAAGCCTGTAGTGCCTCTCTGCTTGCCTTTTGAACAAGTTGGCATCAACCTTGTAAGACCATTTCTAGATTCATCTAAAGGCAACTGCTGGATCATCATATGCGACGATGACTTCACTCTGTTCTGTGAGATGGCAGCCCTACCTTCTGCAACTGCAGCCAAGGTGTCCCAGTTTATGCTGCATTCTATTATACTTTGTTATGGTCCCACTCGTGCAATAATTAGGGAACATGGGCATCTATTGATATTTGATGCTGTGGAAGACCTTTTCCTCTTGTGCGCGTCCTTGCCTGCAACCCTCAATGCCTTATCATCCTCAGGCAAAGCAACCAAACAGAACACTTATTAGCACGCTTGGAATGTATGTTAGTGCTGACCACAAAAAATGGGACATGTGTTGCCATTTGTCACACATGCATGTAACACCTTAGAACACGAGACCACTAGCCACAGTTCATTTATTCATCTTTAGGCACGCCTGCAATGGTACACATTACACAGTATCTCTGCCTTTTGTAGTCATGACAGCCCTTTTATTTCTAACTCTGTGTTGGGCAGAGAAAGCTTGACACCTTGCTCACTTACGTACACAAGCTTCACAAGAGCAGTATAAAGCCTGCTACAATATTTGACACCGGCACGTAACTTATGTTCCCGGTGATCTCATGTGGTTATGGACCCCCATGTGCAAATGTGGACTGTGTCAAAACCTGCTTGCGGGCCTCTGACCGATCATTTTAGCGAAGTGAACTACAGAATAGTTTGCCTCACTGCCAGAGGCTGATACTCATCCAAGACTGAGATCACCCATGTAGCGCACCTTATGCCATTTACCCGGCAGCTGCCCAACTGATTTCTCGCCCGGAGGGCTTTGTCTGCACAAGGAGTGCAGTTACAAAGCATCGGCGCTAATGAAGCAATGGCAGCAACAGCAAGAACGGTGGAGGGAAGAACAACGCTCAGTACCATTTGGCACTTGCTATTCAGCCTTTTTAAGTAAACCCCTTTTCACGCCTCATAAACAATATGCTGCAGGATTGATTCTGCCCAGAACAGGACAAATTTTACAGAACTTTTTTGATTGTCATTGGACAGCAGCACCTACCCAGTGGCACATACCCAGTGAGCCAAATTGGCGCCCAAGAGATTCACTGAAGGGCGATGCATACCCAGAGGGAGAGAGAGAGAGAGAGGATAAACATCTTTATTACGTGACTGCAGCTGTGGAGAGGCGTCCTCATTCCAGAATGCACATAACCAGAGGCAAGTGTGGATGAAAGAAGTTAACTTAAGAGTGGCACATAACCACTGGCACATGCCCAGTGACTCAAGTGGTTTGGTGGCTGGTTTCGAACTCTGTTCTTTCAGCACAGCAGCCCGATGATGTACCGTTACACCATAGACTACTCAGCAACTCAAGTTAGAGGGAAAACAGTTAGAAACGCAGCCTGACAGAAACATAGTCCCCTGAAAGTACATGAAGTTCCCAAAAAATGCTAATTGCATTAAAACTCACGGGAAAATTACAAGTGTGTAATGCGAATGTTTAAGCGGCGTGGTGTGGGCTAGGTCTTATCACTCCCGATCTCACCGAATCATTGAGGGTCTGAAGGTCCCACTTCTTCCATGACATTTCAGTGTAAAGGATGTTTTATAGCATTCCCATTTACACTACTGTGCCCCTCTCTAATGCTTGAGTGTTCCCCAGCTTTCTAAGCATACACTGGCACCAGTGAAGGTGGTATGATGGCGATAGAATGATGACAATGGTATGATGATGAGTGTACGACAACTATGGTGTGATAAGGACTGTATGAGAGCAATCGAATTATGAAGCTGGAATAACAATGATAAAACGAATGGGACAGCATGACGACAACGCTATGACAACAAATGCTTGACAAGAGCTCTATGATGACGATGACATGACAACATAGTCACAAGAGTGACTCAATGATCACAGCATGGTTATGATGGAATGATGAGGCAGCATGATGACAGCATGACTACAATGGCATGACAGCAATGGCATAATGAGAATGGTGTGAGAATAGATGTATGACAACGGCTGCATGATGAGAATTGGATGACCACAACTATAGGACTACAATAGTGTGATGACGAGGAATGGCACCTAAGAAATGGCTTTGGACAATACCACATGGCACAAACAGCTATATCGGCGGTGTGGCAAGACAAGTATGCAGAAAACAGTGGTGGAACACACTGAAGCGGGAGATACATCCTCAAACCCACCGCTTGAACTGAACAGCTGAATGTTTCTAGTAGGTTACGCTAATTATTCTATCAGCCATGCGCGTCTCTGCTTGCGTATTTCAATTGAGGAAGGAAAAAATTAGGTGCTATATGAGAGTTGTGGTATACATACTAATTACACAAATACACCTACAGACACACACAAACAGAACTGATCACAAAAAGAGCACATGTGGCCCACAAGAGCGCAACTGCTAAGAGCATGGTTTCAATTCAAGCTAGGACTGCACCTCGTGTCACTTCGTGTTCGTTTTGGACTAGAATCAGGATCTGTCATCCACACCACGTTGTTGGCCATGAAACCCAAAATGAAACCCAGCCCATTTACTAAGCCAAGCGAGGTCCAACAACGGCAATGGCAAAGTGTGCGTCCAATTCCTGTGCGCTCTACATGACCATGACAGTGTTACAGCCAGGAGGATCTCGAACAGAACCAAAACCAAACAGTTATTTTTCTTCCATTATAGAATTGAGCCTGAACTTACTGCAGGAACCATTGCAAACGGGTTTGACAAATGGTTCAGAACACTCTGTGAACCCTCTGCTAAGGCAAATCAGAGGGGGAACGCAAGACAACGGTTCAAAGACTTCCGTAGTCAGCAAACAATTGTGTTTCAGGTAAGACTAAAAAAACTTCAAATAAGCATAACTCAGTTTTTGCACTCCTTATGGTATTAATTTTAGTGCAACCAAGGCTGGTTGTAGTGCCGCACGTTTGCAAAGTCAGTTATCTCCATCACATATGCCGCGAAGATAGGCAAACAACATGTAATAGCATCTGTGTTACAGCTACTTGCGTGGATGCAACATTGGAGCATGTTTGCAGAGGGTACAAAACAAGATATCCCTTGTAAGGGCAATGCCTGTCACAATGGCCTGTGCCATTGCCAAATCTTACTTTATTAGTCGTTCACTGGTCCTTCAAACTTAATGAACGAAGTCCCCACAGCTGTAATACCACTGTCACACGGGTACCCGCAAAGTCCATTGACATGAAACTCCCTTATGAAGATTTACAGCAATGAAGTCGCGGCCATGAAACGAGGCCCAATGCGAGCTTTCGAAGGGCATCGCATGGGACAGAAATGGTGCTGCTGAGCTTACTTTCGCATTCAACTGCTCACATATACAACAGCCATTAAAGGTAGCTTTTTTTATGCAGTAAGTAATCTAATAAAACCACAGCGAGAAAGTTTGCTGTATGTTACCCCAAGACTTTTGTTTCCAAGCACAGTGAAGTTTAAAGCAATGCTGGCCACAGTGCAGTCTTGCTTTCATGCATGGGCAATGTGGGTCACGTTTTTCGACCAATACGCTTTGAGTTGTGATTCCGTGCTGTGTAATCGTACGTGTGCATGTGTTTGTGGTCCCGCATCGTCACTCATCTGCTTCCAGATGAGTGTCGATGCGGATAAACAAACAAAATGACAGAACACCATTTGCCCATGTGGCATGGCGAAGCATTGGTCTAGAGAATAGAGGTGCTACGTCCTTAAAAACAAATTAAAAGCTCCCAATTACGTGGTGTATAAACCAAGGCAAAAAAAATAATGATGCTAAAGTTTGTAAGGGAGCCAGTTACGATGATTTTATTAGCATGGTTTTCTTCACAGCTGTAGCTATCTGGGAACGAGAGTATTCCATTCAGCCGTAGTAGTCACTGCCGAACTCCTTTCGCCAAAATCTCCATTTAACTTCCTTGACACAAGAGAGGCCTCTTGACATGGAGTGCAACCCCCTTGACATAAAGACAAAGGAGTTAAATGGAGTTTGCAGGTGTGCGTGACAGGGGTATAAGACTGTCTACAGCTGCACTAAATGAAATTAAATGTGTTTTCAATGTAGTGGGGCACTATGGCCCTTGAAAACAAATTCACAATATGCCTGCCAGCCTTGGGTTAAGCCCCCTGATATGCACTTTCACAGTATGTGAAAGTCTGATTTCAAGACGAAACTCATACATTGGTATGCTAGCCCAATTGTGATGCGGATGAAGCAGAGAAAATATGACGAGAGAGAAACAAGAAAAAACAAGAAGGTTAACCTGATGGACATCTGGTTGGCTTTACTGCAAGGTGGAAGAGGAATGAGAGATTAAAGAAAGAAAAAAAGGAAAGAAGGAAGGCAAAAGGAGATAGTTCACTTGCACATTAGTAGACGCAGAGCACCTATATAAGCATCTCTTTAAGTGTGCGAGATTTAGAATAATTATTAGAGCACGCATAGCTTTCTGGATCGATGAAGGCAAACAACCAGGATATTTGCCTCTGTAACAGGTCGATCGTCCAGTTGATTGAGCGCACTCCAAGAGGATGGTGATCAAAGCAGGTGTACTGGCAGAGAAGGGGCTCAATGTTCTTCGCACAGTTACAGCAGACGTACAGAGGAGAATCAGCCATTATAATAAGGAAGAAGTGTGAATTTGTTAAGGCTGCATGCAGGCATAGGTGGCACAGCAGTGTAGTGTCACACCGGGGAGAATGTTGGTAGTAATCATACCAGCAGTGATGGATCAAGCAAGCATAATCGATGTTTGAAATACTCCATAGTTTTTAAAAGCCAGCATGATGTCGTGACGCAATTTGTTAAAGTTCCCTGTCTGTGTCTATTCTTAATAGTAGCATGAAAATGGTCTGCGCTTTATCATAGGCTGATCTAGCAGCTTCGTCAGCAAGATGGTTGCCGGAATTGCTGCAGTGACCAGGCAGCCACTGGAAGATAACTGGATCTTAAAGCCACTAGATCGTCAAATACAACCGATCAATATATAAATAAATATACTATATAAATAAATTGATTCACTATTGTAAATTGTAGATATATTTGAAATGAAACAAATATAGTCATCCACCTGACTGTAGCATGAAGCTACAAATGAAACCTATACGGATTCTTGGGAAATGAAGCTTCAGAGATGAAGAAAAATTTGTCCTGGACCAGAGATCAAATCAAAAACCACCACATTTCCAGGACAGTCACTCAACCATGTGAGCTATACAGGATACTATCAGATCGCAGCATGAGGGTGAATGAATAATATATGGGAAATCAGTTCTGCTGAAGCCTACAAGGTGGAGGAAGGTTCATGAGAGGGAAAAATGTCATCCGCCTGACTGTAGCACGAAGCTACAGCAGGGTGGATGAGTTCGCACAGAGTTCGATCCCCAGACCAGGATGAATTTTCTTCAACTGCGAAGCTTTCTTTCTGAGAAACCTAAGTGGGTTTCTTTTGTAGCTTAGTGCTACAGTCAGGTGGATGAAACTTCTTCCTTTGATGAACTTTCCTACCTTGCGGGCTTCTACAGAGCTGATTTGCCATGTTTGAAATCAATGCCTCATAATTCAAACAACACAGTAGCACCTGAAGGCTTTACAGAGCTGCTTTAGAATTGTGGAACACCACTCACTCAAATGATGATTCCTGCTGAATGTATTTAACATAAGCATGAAGGGCGGCACGTTCTGATTCCGTGCACGTGGTCATAGGCGGCTGTCAGAGCTGTGACCTGGGGCCATATTCTGAAACGATCCACTTCGGCGCTACTATCGCCTCATCCCCACCTTCACCATCTCTGTGCACTGATTGGCTGTTTTAGCAAAAGCGGATGAGCTACGTCATCTGATTTTGCTCAACCAGCCAATCAGCGCACATCTGACGGTGAAACTATCGCCGAGGCAATAGTATCGACAAAGTGGATTGTTTCAGAATATGGCCCTAGATGAGCCAGAACAACAGTGGCCATTGCGTTGGCATATTTAGCTGAACCATCCATGTAAATGTGAATGCCGTACGCATACACTTTGTGTAAAAGCGATAAAGTAACCTGCTTTAGAATCTTCGATGACATCTGGCCCTTCCACGTAATCGCTCATATTTGGAGTTGCACTTGACGCTTCTGCAGATGCCACAAGGTAAACGGTGAACTCGCAGCAAGTGAAAAGCTCTTTGGAAGCGAAGGCTGGTGATACACTATGGTTATCGAAAATGTAGCCCCACACCTCATTGATGAAGCAACTCATGGAAGTATGACACTCTGTTGAGTGTCATATGTTGTGTTGAAGCCCCCATCCTAACTCTGCAAGGATGAGGGCCGCTCCCATACAGCACCTGAAAAGACTGGCATTGCGCAGGCTTTCGCAGCCAAGCAAATCGAATATGCCACGTCTTAAGAGCCAGTCGCCACCAGTAGCAATCTAAATAAAATTTTAGTTTCCCGGCAACGTGTCCATATTTCCCTAAAATTTTCGCGTGTCCTTACGTACGCGACATTTTCCAAACTCGAAATTTTCGTAAAGGCGCGCTTAAGTAAAGGCCTTTACAATAAACTATACTTCGCTTGTGGGTAAAACTAAACATTTTTATTCTCCTAAATTCCGACCCGTCATAAACCGGTTCGAACTGTTATATTTTTGATCCGATGCAGAACCTGAACCGAACCGGCAAACAAGCACAAGTCTGAACCTCAACCCGAACCTAACGAGAAAACTTTTCGGTTGGGCACCCTGGTTACGGCTCCGCGTCTGCCACACAAGTCAGTGCCCTTCCGAAACATCGGCAAGACGAATTTGTATGCATGCACGTGAACGCCGAGTGTAGTCATCGATGGAACACGACACCGCGACTGCGCGGGGCGCGCCAAACACGTTGTAGACTCTGTAGTAAAGCCACTAAAGCTACAGAACGGCATGATCCGGCAACATGGCAATAACGGTGCCTTTTCAACTTGATCGTTTCCAGGACAGGAGAGGAACACAGCACCGCTAGCGCCGCATTTGTGCCGCATTACAGAACAAACGACCCTAGGAATATACACACACATATACATATTGTTTTTACACGCGAAGTTTCATCGAAATTCGTCCTTGAAAAGGCAAGCACTGAGCCTACAAAGTAGTTTTTCAGAAGTTTCTTTCTGGTAACGTTCAAGATGCTTTCTCGGCTGCGCATGGAAACAACACGGCATGACAAGGTCCGGCGAAATATCTTAATACAGCGGAGAATCCAATATGCTGATAAGATTAAGTTCGTACCCTGGATGTGCCCATGTGACGTACTTCTACACCCGATGAATGGATCACCGTAGACATGATGTGTAATTCTCATTAAATGCCGAAAACGAAGTAACGTGTCCACCACTTTGACACAACACGTGGGTACGATTTGTTTACAGCGGAACAAGCCAAAATCAAGCACCCCGATTTTCGCATTTAACAATCTTGTCGTTGTAGTTTGTATTCACCATCAAATAAAATTGCTAATTTGTCATTCACAACGTTAAAAGCTATGATTTGAAAAGTATTTCTGAATTATTGAAACGCGTGAAATCGTTTCATAATAAGTCGTGATTGTTTGTTACCTCCGCTGACGTAGGATGGCAGCACCTGTAGGCGTCTGTCCAGGGAGATTATATACCAAAACTACTGGAGCGGCAGCCACTGCAGCCATAGAGTTTTAGGAAACTCTATGACTGCAGCCATAGAGTTTCTCACTACATTACCTAGAGGTATAGTGCCTAGAATTTACTGGCTAATGTGCCGTCCGCGGCCTCCCGGGTGGCACCAAATGCAATGAATGTCGGCGGCTGCCGCTAGGGGCGCTGCAGTACAGGTGGGTGCCGCGGCACCATCCGGTCTTCGTAGCCCGCCGTGTTTCCACAGCATCGGCAAGCGGGCTGCTGCGCTTTTTGTTTTTATTAAGCTGTAGCAGCAGCACAGTTCAAATGTGGGCAGCTGATTTATAAATCAGGGTTTGTTTTGATTACAACAGGCTTCTCTAGCGCTTGTCGCTTGCACGAAAAGCGTGTGCTAGCTCAGCTGGGCTTCGAGCGGGGAACTCGATGTGTTTCTATGCTGGCGAAGAGAAAACGTAATTTTTAAGGCAAATGCCTTGATCTCCATGTTCCAAGGCCGTGTTGCGAGGTACAGAACATATCACACGATCCAAGGAAGGCCAGAAACGAACCAAAGCATGTCCAGCCGTGTATAAGAGATGCTAATCATTAGCAAATTTCATTATTGATTATAGTGATTGGATTAAGGGGGATTAGGCTGAATTAGAGGGATTAAGGTGTATTAATTAAGGAGGATTAGGGTGGATGAAGGAGGACTAGAGTGAATTAGAGTAGGCTTTACAAGGCGTTCGCCTTCGTACGTGTCTCTTCGGCGATAGCTAAGGACACTTGTTTTTTTATTCTAGCTATGATTGCAACGTAATATTTTAAGGGTAAGTTTTAGGTTACATTTTTCATTCTAATAAAGTAAAGGAATTCTAAGGTTACGTTACTGTTCTATCGATGTTATATTAATGCATAACCATTCAAAACCGCTGTAACCGATCTTTTGAAATGACTTTAATTTCTCTGTTCTTTCTTTTTATTTTATTTGCTGCTATTTCTGCCTATTATCTTATTGTTGTCCTCATAGGTTTGAATGTTTTTGATTGTTTGTAAACCATCTACCCATCCTTATAATTCCCATTGGGCCCCGAGGATAGGATAATAAGCAAAAAAAAAAAATTGCCTGTAAAATGGACTGCACGTGGTTTTCCGTGTACTATTAATTTTTTTTTACACTTGGTAAATACGTGCAGATTTCTTTTTATGTCTGATATACGTGAACAAAAATAGGAAACAGATCTTTCATTAAAGTGTAACAAAGATTTTATTTATGCGTAACAACAGTCAAACGCAGGCATATAAGACAGCCCTAGATGAGATAATGCACACATACATGAAGAAAATAGATCGCGCAGTGACGCAGTTTAAGGAGCTTCTGCCATTGCCTTTGCGCTTCCCTCTCTTTGTTGATGCCTTTTACAAAAAAAAACCGAAACCTCAAGAAAATAAGAAGTTTGCAAGCGCAGTCAAAGCTGGCTTTTCATGCTCTGGGCACCCTACTTGGGGAAAGGCCAGCTGTCTGCAGCTGACCTGAAAAATCAGCTACACTCGCTACATGTAACTTGTTTCTGCTGAAGAACACAGTAAAAGCATCTTCCACGGCCTTCACAGCGGTTGACAGCGTCTGGCTAAGATAGACAAGCAAGGCCTCCATTGTCAAAATGGGAAGTGCAATAATGAAGCAGCGTCGTTACTAGCTCCAGCTTTTTACGCAAAGGAAGCCTGCACAATTTGGTCAAGAATTTTGGGCAGTGATCTTTCGTGCAACATAACCTGCAGTATAGTAGATCAAAGCACTACTGCTCGTTTTTTCTTGTTTTTTTTCCCCCTGGTACTCAGGAAAAGTAAGCTGAATGCTTAGCATACTCAGGGAATATCGTGGGTATAGCTTAGGGTTTCAGGCGTGGTCACGATGGAAGAATAGTTCCACCGTGGGCGTGTTTTATCGCGGGGAATCTCGTGGACAACGTCATTCAGGGTGATAGAGAACGCGCGCTCGACTAAACTGTTTTCGAAATGTTTTTCACAAACCGCAGCAGTTGGTGCCGGCCTTCTGTCCGTTCTCCTGATCAGGATACACGCCCTTTGTTCGAGCGGTAACCGCTTCTACACAACGGCACAAAGCAGGTCCTCTCCTTGCACTGTTTCTATAGCTTCGGCATTTCTTCACCGCCGCCGCATAGTTCTCGCAATGACAGGCACACGAACATAACAGCCACGCACTCACTCTTTGACAACACCAAGAACAAGCACGCAACGCCGCTATAACACTGAAAACACAAGCACAGAAACCGACGCAACAGCTGCGAAACTGATAAGCGAAGCAGACGACACGCGCAGTCTGCACCCACCCGTGTGGCAGCGACCTCTGCCGGCCATAGTGGGCATTCATTGCAGGCGGCGCCACGCTCGTCCATTGAAAAGAGCTGGTGCACGGCACACTAGCCAGTATATTCCAGGCACTATACTAGAGGGAAATCTGGCGCTGCTGCATTGTAGTATGCATGGGAATGCCGGTATATTGTGACTTCGGATTGGCATCGTTCTCGTAGAGGCAGGACACCTTGAAGACGCGCTTGGCAAGTACCGTTCCGTCTGTCACAATAATTTATTTTCTACTAAAACAGCACGTAAAAAGCTGTTTTAGCTTTATTATTACGCGAAAACATGTTTTGTTTAACCATGAGAACTTGTTATTGTGTGTACGACTACATGTTACGTAAAAAGTATCAGCGGGCCGCTAAAGTTGGAGGACAGACGACAAGGTTTGCGCTCGCTTTGAAACAGTTGGTCGTCTGTTCTTGCTTTTCTTCGCTTGGTCATGCATTGTGGGTGAGTAAACATGTAATATGGGTGAATAGAAACATTTTATGAAGATTTTACTTTGAGAACGCATTATTTGCATAGCCATATCCACGTTTTAGACGAAGCCTCTTACAACACCAGCCAACACGAGCCTCGCAGACACATATACCGTCATTCCCATGACGGCACGGTGCCCCCTTAAGAAACTCCCATAGGCGGTGGCGCCAGATTACCCTCTAGGTGTTATAGTGAGAAACTCTATGACTGCAGCCATAGAGTTTCCCATAGAGTTTCCTACAAAATTACTAGAGGGAACTCTGGCGCTGCAGTCGTTGTCCTACCATGGGAATGATGGGAAGTACATGGATTTGTCTGATCTTCGTGCTTGTGGATTCAGACGTTCTTGTGGCTTTGTATATTACGCTATATAAATCTTATTGTCGTATATTTCAGCGCAATCTATATTCTTCGAAGTGTAGAAGACGCCGGGGAACGCGTACAATTGCTATTAATTGCAATGATTGAGCTTGTTTATGTGCCCAAATCGAAACGCACCAAGCGTCTCAAAGCACTGGCATGCCCGCGATAAATTCATAAGTGCGTTTCATTCGCTTGTCGATACATGCATCTGTGGCTTAATGGTTTCAATATCAGGCTTCTGTACTAGAGTCCCTGTGTTCGAATCCTGCAGTCGGGCAATTTTAATGATGTTTATTTAATTATTTATTACGCAATAAACTGTTGAAAATGGCGAGTTTACTAAGTCACAAAGCCGTTTGAAGCCAAAAAGGACGAAGTTTAGGCAAATCCATGTACTTCCCATAATTCCCATGCTGGGACAACCGCCCCCATTGTAGCTCACGTAGACACTAGCGCCAGAGTTCCCTCTAGTAATTTTGTAGGAAACTCTATGGAGTTTCCTACAAGAATTACTAGAGGGAACTCTGGCGCTAGTGTCTACGGGAGCTGCAATGGCAGTGGTTGTCCCAGCATAGCAATTATGGGAAGTACATGGATTTGCCTAAACTTCGTCATTTAGGCTTCAAACGGCTTTGTGACTTTGTAATCTCGTCATTTTCAACAGTATATTGCGCAATAAATAATTAAATAAACATATTAAAATTGCTCGACAGGAGGATTCGAACACAGGGACTCTAGCACAGAAGCCTAATGTTGAAACCATTAAGCCACGGACGCATGTATCGACAAGCCAATGAAACGCCCTTATGAAATTATCGCGGGCATGCCAGTGCCTTGAGACGCTTGGCGCGTTTCACTTTGGCCACCTGGACAAGCTCAATCGTTGCTATTAATAGCAATTGTACGCGTTCTCGGCGTCTTCTGCACTTCGAAGAATATAGATTGCGCAGAAATATACGACAATAAGATTTATATAGCGCAATATACAAAGCCACAAGAACGTCTGAATCCACAAGCACGAAGATCAGACAAATCCATGTACTTCCCATCATTCCCATGGTAGGACAACGACTGCAGCGCCAGAGTTCCCTCTAGTAATTGTTGTAGGAAACTCTATGACTGCAGCCACTGCAGCCACCTAAGTTGGCATGTCAAGCCACTAGCAGCCATATTGCCGGCGGCAAAAGAGCGTAGGCCTAGCACATAGAGTTTCCCAATACATTACCTGGAGGGAAATCTGGCGCTGCTGCGCTGTGGTACGCATAGGTACAGTGTACTGTAGCATGGGAATGCCGGTATATTGTGACTTCGGATTGGCATCGTTCTCGTAGAGACAGGACACCTTGAAGACGCGCTAGGCAAATACCGTTCCGTCTGTCACAATGATTCACTTTCTACTAAAGCAGCACGTGAAAAGCTGTTTTAGCTTTATTATTACGCGAAAACATGTTTTGTTTAACTATGAGAACTTGTTATTGTGTGTACGACCACATGTTACGTAAAAAGTATCAGCGGGCCGCTAAAGTTGGAGGACAGACGACAAGGTTCGCGCTCGCTTTGAAACAGTTGGTCGTCTGTTCTTGCTTTTATTCGCTTGGTCATGCATTGTGGGTGAGTAAAGATGTAATACGCGTGAATGGAACCATTTTATGAAGGTTTTACGTTGAGAACGCGTTATTTGCGTAGCCATAGCCACGTTTTAGACGAAGCCTCTCACAACACCAGCCAACACGAGCCTCGCAGACACATATACCGTCATTCCCATGCACTCTTAAAACGGTTGCACCCTTTGGGGTGTATATTTGTCCCGCAACAATAATCGTCATCTGTCTTGCTTGCGTTTTCTTTCTTGAAAGCTCGGCGCTTGCTACTTTCCTGTCGAGAAGCTGCGTCACACTGATAACGCGCATGCCGTTCGTGACTGGGAAGTACCAGGCTCGCAGCGTTAAAGAAAGGAAACGTGGGCCAGACAGATGACGATTATTGTTGTGGGACAAGATACGCCCCAAAGGGTGTAAATGTTTCTAAGAGTGTGACGGCACGGTGCCCCCTTAAGAAACTCCCATAGACGGTGGCGCCAGATTACCCTCTAGGTGTTATAGTGAGAAACTCTATAGCCCAGCATATTAATTTCTTTCACGGCGATCCCGTGGGCGCTACCATGTTTGATCACGTGGTGACGCGTCCATTGCTTGCCTCCATTGCCTCTGTGTTTACAATGGATGTTCATGATGCAGGTGCGGTTCTGCAAACGTCTGTTTCGGTGGGCATGGTAGGTGGTCACTGGGTGAACGACACGCGAAGCTTTGACTACATCTTCAAAGTACATGTAAGTGCTTTCGGAGCTCATTACGCTTTGTCCAAACGGCGAGAGCAGCGTATACGGTGCCTGTAATAAAAGAAGACCTAACGATTTATACCAAGCTATCCTAACTTTCCGCGTATGAATTGAATCAGTATCAGTGTGTTTAGCTCTTCGTTCTTTATTTAGTACATATTTTTAAGCAGCGGCTTGTCATGTTACTGAGTCAGTGAAGTTCCTCGGACAGTCACTATGCGATTGTTTATTTTCTGCCTGATCGCTCGCCGGTGTGCTCAGGTGCGACAGATTTGTTCTTGCTGGGCACAAATCTTCTAACGCAGATGTTGTGTATGTATTAATAGCTTGCAGCAAATACGTATTATCGCTAGTAACTCGATTACTGTGTAGAACGTTACGAAACGTTCAGCTTCGAACGTTTTTGTGCTGTCGGCGTAGTTGCAGTCATCCATGATTTGGCGCACTGATTCAAGTGTGCGCCCCTCACTTATTCTTGATACCAGTGGCATAGCCAGAAATTTATTTCGAGAAGGGGGGGGGGTCCCGCCTACAATTATCACTCCTTCCCCTTCTCTCTTTCTTCATATATATATATATATATATATATATATATATAAAGAGAGAGGGGTTGTGCACTACGCAACGACAAACTCCCTGGACAAGCATGCTTTAACAACGAGGATGCACGTTTTGCAGCCACTTCGCATCAAATTATGCCATCATCTTTATGCTATTTTTAAAATGATTATATTAAAAAAATTTAATTTCGTTTACGAATTGATGCGTTTATATAACGTATGTCGATGACCTAGCTGGTACATGACTTGGAAAAATGAACAACGCTAAAAGTGGGGCCATGCAAAAACAAGACAGCACACTATCGTGTGCCTTCTCATTTGCGGGCCAGACTTGTTGCAGTCCAGGTAACAGCGGGAATCGCCGTAGTTTTTCTACCAGACCTTCTAGTGAGTGGTATGGCCATGGCTGTGTACGGGAGAGGGTGGGCACTATTTTGCAAGTTTCCTATCCCTCAATCGCGCTTTCGGCGTTGTGGGTGTGCTATATTCTAGATTTAAATATAAAGGAACGATGCTTTGCGCTTGAACTTCGATAGCCTAGATGCAAGTGTCACTTACTTTTGGTGACCTGCTGTCCGACTTGTTTGAAGAGATGTTTGGAAGTAACTTGCGATCATGGTATATTGTAGTCATCACGCGACGCGTATTGTTGTTTCATCACACTGGAGAACTGATGAGGCAGATAGTCCGAGGCAGGGCTGTTTCCTGTTTAGAAGCCTTTGTGAAAATTACGGCGTCTGTTGTTCGCAATAAAATGAGGGCCAGTAGCTCCGAGAGATTTGAAAGCGTCGTGTCTCCTGACAACCGTATATTCTGAAATTTGCCGAGAGGTTTAGTTAGGATGGGCTCTCGCAGCAAGCAGCACATGGTAGGTGAGCCTCAGCTAGGCGACTGGCCACGGCCGTCTGGTGTTGAGCGATTGGGCAGTGACGAGACTCTATGTCCATAATTATCAGCCAACTTCGTTGTTGACGCCTTTCATGCACCCCCCCCCCTCCTCGTATCTATACATCTATTCCCCTTAACATTCATTTCCGTTGGTCACTGTCACACTCTTCAACATTTACCGGTTTGGTGAACGGCGCGGCGGCCGCTAACATGCCTATGTTTGTTGTTTCCGCGTGGACTTGGAGGTCATTCTCCTACCCGCTCTCCCACCTTTGTTTTGTCAGTTTCTTAGCTTCCCTGGCCCTGCACGCTCGTCCTTGATATATCTTGCCGTGCCCAAATCAGCGTCTTTTTAAAGCGAAGCTTTTTTTCTCGAAAGTTGGCCCGCGTTGGGGGTGGTTCAGAGCATGTATATACATAGAAGGAGCATGGCAGAGAAAAAAGAAGACACGAGAAACTCATTTGAACCTTTGTACTGCGGCGAATATGCACAATGCCCTCTGGACCTCCCTGGATGTCGATCGCCACACAGCTGTAATTCACAGCTGTAACTATCCGTGACCGCCCCCCCCCCTCCCAAGACCACTGCAGAAATGGCAGCGCTTACCTTTCTACTATACCCAAGTCCAGAGGGAAGCTAGATAGAATGGTAGAGAGGAGGCACATAATGGGTAGAACCAACGCGATCGCTAAACGAGTTATAAACAGCTTTGCCACTCTTCGCTGGCAGTTCCCGTACAGGGTGGGGTGAGGGAATAGGGAAACGGTGACGTGAGAAGTCATGGAAACGCTACCACTATGGACGACCGCACGCCAAGTTTCATTCTAGACGCTAGCGCTCGTTTCTCCCCTGGCGGAACGATTTCATCTCCAACGGGTGTAGGTTTCCGCCGCCGCCCCGCGTTCAGTTCGCGCTGCGCGCGAAACATCTCTTGTTTGCGACGGCGCCTCTTCGGATGACCGGAAATTATTATTGTGTTGTTAACTGTCACGACAGCAATGTAAACACAAAAGGGTTGATGCCACCAGTGAAATTCTGCCGATTCACAAGAAAATGGTACGAAAAAAGCAGACGACAGACATGGATTACTGCGGTGCGCCGAGCGAAGTAAACAACTGGCAAACGAAGCGAGCTCGTTCATTGATCACTCCTGAGTGTATGACGGTTTCTATATGTAACCCACATTAATTTAATAATTACTCGGTACATAATCCTTTTATTCATATAAAAACTTTAAGTTGTTCGACCAGCGCTTGTCCTGTCTTCTTTCTCGTGTTTCGTTTGTGTGTGCGCTGCCCAAGAATGGAAACCGCTTCTGTTGTATGCGCTAGCAGTGGCCGAAGTTCGCGCGTGCCGAGAAATTGAATATGTTCACGATGCACGATGCATTGAACATGACCGGAGTTCATTCCCGCTTCACCACTGCACCGATCGATCGAGTTATTGGACGATACACGTCCGCGTCTTGGTCGCGCCGGCATTGCTGAAGCAAGAATGATTACTAATACTTTCAACTTCTGTCTCTTGAGCACTGTTAAAAAATGGCCAAGCTGTCTACATTGCTGCCTCTACTCCATATTGTAGGGGACGCACTAGTTAAAGTTGTGTGCGCATGTTGTACTTGTGCTATGCAGCGATATATATTGTTTATTTCCGCACAGCGTCGATGGAAGTTTGTTGTCGCCATCAGAGACAACACGGATTTGTAGCAAACATATTGTGAGAAACAGCAAAAATGACTTGAGCTCGTATGTGCTGTATGTATGTGCCGCATCGCATGTGCTGACGAATTTTCCAGCGGTACATACGATGTCGTTTCCAATCACCTGCTCAGCGTCACTTACATGGTTAAGCAGACGCTGCCCTTTCGCCGCATTGCAGCCATAAAAATAATCGTCAAGCGTACCGATCTTCTTAAAGGCAAATAGAAGCGTGTACAGTCTGTTTCACACTTAGGGGAAAAGTCGGAACGTATTGCATCGCGATCGGCAAGCAATGGAGTCGTGCGGCGGCAGCAGCTCGAGCAGGCGCAGACGCTCGAGGGGCGGAGTCGTGATCTGCGTCGTCTGCTACGGCGGCGCGCGCTGGCCGCATTATCGGGAAGCGCGTTTAGGCCCGTTTATTGGCGGCGAAGAGTTACGGAGTCGCCATCTATCGGAAGCGCCTCGCTGAAGTAGTATGAGGGATCACGCGGCGCGCTCCTCATACGTTTTGCTGTCAGCGCTCACTGAAAACACCACGCGCGAGCTCTCCCGGACGTTTCTGTAAGTACTTTCGAAACGAGAGAAGTTTTTTACTGTCTAAATAATAATCTTGGGCAAACTGAAAGCGCACAATCGTTTACAGACGCTATCTCTTTACCGAATACGTACAGTGAACGCCACTGCGCGCGGTCGCCGCGATGGAGTCTCCCGAACCGGCTTCTTGCGCGAAAGGTAACACTGAGAGCAAACTATGTGAAATATGTTCTTGTAGTGTTTGTATAACTAAATGGAGCGTAATAGAAACAAGCCTCAATGCAGCAATCGCGCAGATTCGCAGCGACCAACTGCGCGTCTGCATGCTTGTCCGCGTACTGTATCGCTTTCTCAGCGCGCGCGTTCTCGCACCGTGCCATGGGTTTAGGCCGCAGAATATGAGCATTTGACAGTATACAAGCAACCATTGTTGCGTGGGGGCTATCAGAGCTGTTCAAAAATAACTTCATCGTAGAGACTTCGACGCCTACAGGGACTATGATGTGCCGTCGCGACGATTCAATCTTTTCTTTTTCTGCTGAATTCTTTGACTTTTCAATATTATTTTACGAGTTGCGTCGCACTGTATGTTTATCGGTGTTCTCAGCGTGCAATTTCCCGCGGCTCCTTTTTTTGTAATCCAGTGCATTAATTCATAACACAAACATGACCATATGCCATGCTTTCTTTAAATGTGCTTCTTACCGCTGCCTTTCCACTCCATTGAACTTGCCAGTATCTATAGCATCGACAAGTCGATAAACCAAGCTGTCATAACATTAGTCGTGCAGCAGACTCGGGCGAGCGTCTCAGTGCGCGTTTTCAGAACATCGCAGACCGGACGCCGTAGCAGAAATCTTCCTCGCGTCTGTGCTTGCTGCATACCCGAGTTGTAGCCGATGACTGTTTGCTAGTTTTATGTTTTGCGAGCCAAGCTTCACGCAGCTTCTTGTCCTGCGGCTACGTGTGAATAAGGCTGACACCGGCCTCCGTTACGAGCGTCCGGCCCTGAGGCAACGAGCAGTAGCCTACCATGTTGCGCGCCTTCAAAGGCAGCCACTACCTATTGTAGTGCTTTCAAGCATTGTAAAGGAGACACTCGAAGCGGGAAAATTTCGCCACTAAATGAGGACCGCAGCGTACGAAGGAATTGAAACTCGTTTTCAGCTCGCTTCGGCGCTCCCGAAGCAGCCGACGCGGCCGCTATGTCCACGTGATCCCTCCTAGTACGTCACGCCGACGGTGGCGCCAGCTTTTCCAGTGGTGGAGCTCGAGGCCAATAGTCCGACGTTATCGGCGCGCGGGCGAGCGTCGTTCGCGGTCAGTCACGCTACGTCGGTTGCGCTGCGCCAGCCGAGATGCCTAATATGGCCTCGAGCTCCACCACTGGAAAAGTAGGCGTCGAAGTCTCTACAATGAAATTATTTTTGAACAGTTCTGTTAGCGTCC